>NC_083350.1:136772023-137972023 GCF_030254825.1 Meriones unguiculatus | reverse complement strand
CAAAGTTTCATTGCAGGTAGTGTTTCTTGTTTCTAATTCCCAGCCCTGCCCGAGTACTGAGGACCTCTCAGAAAGAGATTACTGAGCTTCTGTTTAAGCCTGGCTGGTGGTCCCTGTCCCCACACTCCTCTACCTCACCTGGCTCCTTGCTCCTTTAGGAACCTTACAAAGGAGCTTTGTTGCTCTTTGACATGATACCAATGAGGTA
Organism: Meriones unguiculatus; assembly: GCF_030254825.1. NCBI lineage: Eukaryota > Metazoa > Chordata > Mammalia > Rodentia > Muridae > Meriones > Meriones unguiculatus. The sequence goes on along the minus strand of NC_083350.1, from coordinate 137,971,815 downwards.
TGTGTTCCACACCCTTTGAGTGTCAGAGGGCTAAGGCTGCCTCAGCCTTCGTTTTCTCCATCATATACCGTGTTTAGCTCCTTCTCATTCTGTTAGCCCTTCTTTAGAAACATCAAGACACGGACGGCATGCAGATCTCCCGAGCATCTTTCTGCCCCATCCACGTACCTATGTCAATTTCTCCCAAGGATTTTGCTTCTCTGTGGAAGGTACTACCAAAGCAAAGCAAATAGTAGGGGAGCACCAAGGGGGGGACAGTGTCCATGTGTAAGTACCTCTAACCTCTGTAGAGGTTAGTGACTCTCTTAGAGCTGTCTCCCTATCCCTCGGTACTAAGTGACGTACCAATTTCAGGTAGCTGCTGAGAAACAAACTTGTTCTTTCAGGTGAGAACCAGCCCCAACATACTTTGAGACCAAAGAAATCCAGGCAGACAGATCCAGGAGTGCACAGGACACAATTTACTGGAGGATTTACTGACGGAACTGTAGCCCTAGGTAGGAATACATGTCAGAAGAGAGACATATACATTGGCCTAGACAAAACGGATTCCATCCAATGTGTCTGGTTTACTTTAAGCTAATATCAGAGTTGGGCACAACTCTAATGGACTAGTCTATTCATATTTTTCTGGGGAAGTAAAACCTGACTAGGTTACTCTGGGGTAGGTTATGACTCAGGATGGCTGAGTCCATAGTAGATAGTGACTAAACACGTGTCCCTTCCACACATCAACAAAGAAAGAAACTTATGGGAAAGCACTCCTCAACTAAAGACTGTAACTCCTAGCTGCCTTTCTTTGTGCTTTGTCTATGCTACAGTAGATTGTGAGAAGTGACCTGGGATGCCTGAAGGCCAAAGCACTCAAGAAGATCCAAGCATCTGCGTCTTGTGTAGGCAGTTCTTCCTACCTGCGTGTAGATGATGGCGGCCAGGGGAATGATGGCAGAACCACAGGATGTAAAACAAAACAAAACAACAAAACGAAGAAGGTAGGATCCCCGAGTCATTTAGAGGGGAAGCTCTTGGCTGAACAAAGGCACATGCTTTGAACTGTATATATGAGAAATAAGCTGTCGTGTTTGGGCCACAGGCTTTGGGGTTCATTGTTACAGAAGCTAACATTACGGCGAGTGTTGTTTGCAGGTGAGAACATGCAAACATGCAAACATCCTTCCTTTCTGGTAACGTGGAGCCTCTTACGGAGGTCTTTCTTGTTTTCATAGGACACCATACTCTCCAACCTTTAGTTTTTAGGGCAACTTAAAACTTAATTTATTGTCTTTGTATGTGCATGTGCTTGTGAGAATGCATGCATGCATGAGTGCATGTGCATGTGTGTATGTGTGTAGGTGTTAGAGAGCAATTTTCAGGAGATGGCTCTTACTTTCTACCTTGTTGAGACGGGATCCTTTGTTTTTTTTCTGCATAGCCTAGTCCAGCATGGCTGGCCGAGATACTTTAATTCCCCTGTCTCTACCTCCATCCATGTCTGACTTTCTGTGTGGGTTCCAGGGATCAAGCTCAAGCTGTCAGGCTCACATGGCAAGCCATTTACCTGCTGAGCCACCTCTCTGGCCCTCAACTTTTAGTTGAATCTAAACCAGAGATGGGATCTGAGTACAGGTTGGGAGCTGTAAGGGATGATTTTTTTGGTTCTTACTTTGTTCTGGGGTTAATATGTAGCCCAATCATAGGTATAACAGAAAGTAGAAATATCAAGCTATCAATTCCAAGGTGATGTAAATTTTAATTTAGCATTTTTTGATAGAAATATTTGAAACCATGTGCACAGGACTCTCATTATTATCACCACAGGGCTTTGGTTGATAATCATAAATATAGACACTCTGTCCCTGCTTATTGTTGCTCCTTTCCTATTACTGCCAAGAGAACAATAAAACTTCCCAAGGGCATCTCTGATAACCTTAATGACTGAAGAAAATGTCTTATGGCTGAAAGACTGGAAGAACTATTCATGTCTTATCAACCAGATCTGGCTTTGGTTCCTATACAAATTGGTTGCTGTTGAACTGACACCTGAGTGTGATTGACACCTGGGCCATTGGAAGTTGTTGTAGGATATTTGATCACACTGTGAACCCCAAGATTTTGTTGTTTACTGGAAAAACATGTTTCTAGTTGTAGTGTGGCTCAGCCCTAGCACACACCTTTAATCCAAGACAGGATTAAATAAAGTCAACCATAGGTCAAGAGGTAGGGTGAGCAACTAGTTAACAAGGAGTGAACATACATAAAAGCCATAGAGAGAAAGAGGAAGTCAGGAAGGCAGATGGAGAGACACATAGGAAGTAGAAGGGAGGAACATTCAGTTTGAGAGGTTTTTGAGACAGTGTAGAGAGGGAAAAGTTCCTTTTTGGGGGTGGTACAACTGAAGTAGAAGTTTCTGGTTTCTTTGAAGACTGAGTTTTGTTATGTGATGTTTTGCTGCAAGCTGGGCAAGTGATGTTTTGCCCAGGTTGGCTTGTGAGAGGGCTCATGATGCTTTGCTTTGCACTCTCATGTGCAAGGGGCATGACTTTGGTCAGCTGAAAACATCCATGGGTGGACTCTGAGGAGAGGACATGGAGGTCCTCATGGAGTGAAACATCACTTTTTGGGTTGACATCGTTGTACTGATCTTCATGCTTCTAGACCTGACTTCCCAGAGAGAAATGTTCCAGAGAGCTTCTCCAGGCAATCCAACTGAGTCTTGTGGCTTTCACTGACTTCGTGCTGTTGCTTGGTGTTGGCCCTTGGACTGGAATGCTGGTATCCTGAGGACTGAGTCTGGCAAGTCCCTAAAAACTCATCGACCCTTATCAGCAGGAAGTAGATAATAGAGGTCGATAGCCTTTTTCTTAATCTTCTACCTAAGGTTGTAGGAGTTGGAAGGGATGTAAAGGTGCTTAAGAAACATAAATAAAATAGGTCTGGTGAAAAAAATCTAAGCCTACAAACATCAATTGAAGAGGATGGTCAGCTGGGGGATTTCTCTGCCTCTCTAACTAGCAGGCTTTCATCTCAAAATATGGCTCCCAAGTCTTTATTGGTAAAATTGAACAATTGATATTTTTTTAAAGGGACCTAAGTCCCAGATCTTCTTTTTTTAAAAGATTTTATTTATTATGTATACAGTGTTCTGCCTGCATGTACACCTACAGGCCAGAAGAGGGCACTAGATCTCATTTAGATGGTTGTGAGCCTCCATGTGGTTGCTGGGAATTGAACTCAGGACCTTTGGAAAAGCAGCTCGTGCTCTTGACCTCTGAGCCATCTCTCCAGTCCCGAACAATTGATATTTTGTCAGAAACAACATTTGGCATCCCACATTGGGTGCCAGATGTTAAAGTATTTTTATTCTCCTGGTGTAATTGTTGTTTTGGAGGCTAACTGCCTCCATCTGCTAACCTCTACCTAATCTTGGAAGCTTTTAGCCTCTGTGTAATATAATCTAGGCCTAGAATGTTTTCAGCTTCTGAGACTTACTGCTGAATAAACCCACCTTTTCTGGCTCTTTCTGACCTCTGGATGGTTGGTTCGATTCAGCAGTTCTGGTTCAAACTCTTCTCCAAGCTGACTGATTCAGACTGGTTTCTCTCAGCTTCTGACTGATTTGTTCTGCTTGGCTTCAAACTAAGTCTAGCAATCTTTTCTAATTTTCTGGCGCCTTCTCATTCTCTGGCTTCAACTGCCTCTGCTGACCTGCCCTGAACTCACAAACTAGCTCCAACCTGCTGCTTCCTTCCACAGAACTAACTTTATTTTCATTGTTTGGGATTAAAGTGTGTATTAGGGCATGTCTGTATTCCAGCCAGAGGGATCAAAAGTGTGTGCTAAGAGCATGTCTTTATTCCAGCCAGAGTAGCCATTTGACTGGATTAGAGTTCCTCTACAGAAAGTTGGTTAACTGGGGCCATGACATAATTGGGAGCCAAAGGTGTCATTACTTGACCAGCCTGGTGGACAGGATGTATCAGAAAGGTACTGTGGGAGGCGAAGGTGAATATCTTGGCAGTTGGAGAGATGTGGCCTTGTTTAATTTGTATTAAAACTGAAAGAAAAGATAACACTGTCTGGGTAGGGGCAGGGAGATTCTAGTTTCTAGAAGGCTAGGACTAGTTTGGCAACAAAACTGGCTTCAGAGATCAAACATGATGAAAACTAAGACTAAGATTACAGGAAACACAAGAAAAGACCAAACAACTGTTCTCAGAGCTGTGTTGTTCCTGAGCCACAGAGTATCTGGTCTGGGGCCATCAGTCCTCTCCAGGGAGTGACAGCCTTGCTCAGGGCTGAAGACACAGGTGAAGGTTATAAGGTCCAAGCAGAAAGTTTCCAGTGTCTTAAATGCTGGCAAACAAGAGTCAGAATCAATAGTCTGTGGCATATGACATTCTCACTGCTAGAATTAAGAACTTTGAGTAAAACAACATGTAAAAGCATTATTAAAATATGAGTATTTCTCAAGAGAAGTAATTAATGTCACTATATCTACATATGGGAGTATCAGAATACTTAACCTCTGAAGGGGTGAGAGTTTCTTCGACTGATAAGTCTAGACCATAAAGTGTGGAAGAGAACTGACATGACCTGTTTAATTTTACTAAAAAAAAAAAAATCTCAATTTTTTAAACCCATGTTTTTATTTAATCACTCTATTGTCATGTCCACATCCACATCATAATCTTCACATCCCGGTAACCTGTCAACGGATACGGAAGCACGTGGCTATGGAAAGTTGGCCCTTCTTAGGGTGGATTACATATCCATGCTCTAAAGTTTGGCCCCGTGACTTTAACGCTCAGGTACTGTAGAAAACCGTCCCCTCAGCCATATCCGTCTGCACCATGGCAGCTGTGACGACTCTCAAGAGACCATCAGGATCAGGTCCTTTGGCGTCCCCTCATAGACCTCCCACAGGAGATTTCAGCCACTCCGTTCGTCACCTCCCTCCAAGCCCTATGGAACCCTCAGCTGCGCATGGTCTTGGGAGGGAGAGCACACAAGCTGTGCAAGGTTAGCTGAAGGGAGGACTCCATCTGTGCAGCAAGAGGAAGCGTCCATCCATGCTGTTGTGAAACTTTCCTGTGGCGGCAGTTGTTTTTGGTGTCAGCCTTGTTCCTTAAAGTAACTCCTTACCCAGTGAACCCATTGGCTTTCTACGCTAGACTTTTGGGTAATCCCTACTTTAGCCTGTCATTGGTGCCCCACCTGGAACCAGTAGACATTTGTTCAAGTTCAGGGAAAATTAATGCCATGGTCTGTAAAATAGGAATGGACTGCTGTGAACAGAAACCTTACAAGCCAACAAATCATTCCATGTCTCTTTTCCTTCTTCCGTTGCTTTGAGAGTGGTTGCTGTTCAGTATGGCTCATGAGGTGGAGGCCCCATGGAACAAGAACTCCCACAGGCTGAGGTTTATATGTAGCCTGAGTAAAAAAAATGTCTCGTTAGGAGCCACTAAGATTTGGGGTTCTTTGTTACTGTGGCATGCCTTAGCTTAGGCTGATTACCACAGGACAGAGACAGTATTCCAACCCTGAAGCCATGCTTCCTGTGAACACACCACCTTCAAGTGAAAGACCGGGAAAGTTGTGGGAGAACACTGCTAGCCTGAGAAGCCCACTCAGGGGTGGATGTGTTGTGAACTCCTTTGAGCAGTGCTGAGTCATGGCAAGAAGAAGCAAATGATGACAGGGAGGAGTCCTTACATTTCCAGATGCTTAGCAGCAGCCGGTGCAGCCAGGATGTGGGCATTGTGCCAGCCTTATTTTCTAGCTTCCTACCCACCCTGAAGATGCCATTGTGCTATCAAGCATCAGCTGGTTAATTTCAATATTATCATTCACTTTGATAATCACTTTGCCAATTGTTTAATAACCCACTAGAACATTCGGTTAACTTCATCGGGTTGGATACTCCTCAAGGATGGTGCCATGGAATGACCGTGTCCCCTAGAGCTTGTGAGTGGAAGCCCTGACCTCCAGCATTGAGGATGCATGGAATTTGGATATAGAGATTTTAAAAGGAATTTTTATGAATGTTTAAACTGGAGCAGTGTGGTGGGCTCTCATTCACTCTCATGGTATTTTTATTAAATGGAAAACTGAACAGTAGGAGCAGCTCAGGGTATGAATGTACAGAGCCAAGACCATGGGGAGACACAGGGAGAAGGCGACCACCTCTAAGAAGTCCTTCGGAGAGACCAACTTTGTAGCACATTGGTAATCTAGTCTTCAATGTGGTCAAAGAAGTTTCTACTGCTTAACCTACCCAGCCTGTGGTGTTTTTGTTATAAGAGCCACAGCTAACTAACACAGATAATAGAACTGTATGCTTGTCTGATGTAGCCTTGCCCTCTCGTGTCTTATGAGATATCCAGTGTGAAATTTAGACAGCATTTGACACCTATTACATTTATTTATTTGTACTTGTATTATATTTTTAAATGGCCCACTAAACACATTTGATGGAATTTGCTCTATTATACACTTATATTGGCCTCTTGGAACTTGCTGTCTGTCTTTACTGGCCATGTTTTAACCATTTGTTTGAATAGGTGACAGATGCTTTTAGTAAATATTTTAAACCACGTAAGACATGTGGCTTACTCATCCCTCAGTTCCCTGTTCCCTAAGTTTTACCTTCCTTAGAGGCAGCTCTTATTGTCAGCATATTCTTTAGCTTTCTAGGTATAGCTTTGCTTGAAAACGAATGTAAGCATAAATAAGATATACACAAATAAGATAAACATGCCATATGTATTTATGTAAATCTCTGTTTATGAAACATTTTTATGCAGACATAAGCACGTACATGGGTATGTATCAGGCTCTTTGATTTCCTTGCTTTACTTTGTTTCTGAAAAGTAGTGGTGTGAGGGCTAGAGAGAAGGCTCTGTAGTTGGGAGTGCTTACTGCTCTTGCAAGGGATGTAGGTTCGGTTCCCAGCACCTACGTCAGGTGGCTCACAGTTGTCTATAAGCACAGTTCCAGAGCATCCAGTGCCCTGTGACTTTCCTGTACACCTGCACACATGTGGAACACATAAACTCAAGTAGGCACATGCATGTGAGTTCATGCATTCACATGTACACAAGCACACACACACACAGAGAGAAACATACACACACCAGACTTTTAGTTACAAAAATGGTAGTGTGGGTGTGGCTGCTGGTTGCTTGCTTATGATCATATAGATAGTACTATTGATGCTCAGCGGATTGTCTAAAGCAGCAGGAGGACAACAGGTGAAAGTGGGAAAGGCACATTTTTGGAAAGGGTGGTTGGAGGAAAAGGAAAGGGAAGTTGGAGGCAGATATGATAAAAATACATTGAATATGAGCGTGTGTATGGGTTTGTGTTTGTGTAAAATTGTTAAAGATTCAATTAAAAAACATCAGAAATAGTAGTATAGTATATTCACATTTTACTTTTAAAGAGATTAGCTGAATAAAATACCTTTGGAAATGTTCCATACATAACACACAAACCCATCTTAGTCCTCATAAGTCCTTTCTTTGCACTTATTTTAAATTCGCTGCCTGTGCCATGTTTTCAGTCTAACTCACACTCACACCAGATACTCATACAGTGACCAGACAGGAAACATAAATTTTAAAGAGGCTGCTTCTGGCAGCTCTTTCGTGATTGACATTTTTGAGTGGCGGGTTTAATCAGCTGATAAAGTGAGAAGCATTAAACAAAGGGCACAGTTTCTAGACAGTCCAAACAAACAGGGACATCACAGTGAGCCTTTCCCAGACACTGGGGTCTGGGCCCTCTCCCAATGCAGGCACACAGCCATCCCCGTTTACAGCCCATCTTCCCTCTGAGCTCAGCATACATCAACGACAGCTAACATAATTTTAAAACAGTCGGACAAAAATTTAAAATTCTACAAAGTCAACCTGTGTTTTCCTTGCTTCCTGTTAGCAATTGTTCCAGACTTGTGTTCATGCTTTAATAGTCTTAATCACACATCAGGGCAATTTTGTATTCTGGCCTTGTATAAAATGAATCATAAACGTTGTTGTTGTTTTGTTTATGCAACAATAGCTCCCTATGATAGAATAACAGTCTTCGAGTTGGATACATTGTTTCCTGAAGTGTTAATGCAAGAACAACTGTAATGTTTGAGCTATAGTTTGAAATCATGACACATATTTAATGACATTCATAAACGTTACTGAGCTTCAAGGTAATTGGCTATAAAATGGAGAACAGCTACCATGAATGATTATAATTAGGATTCTTTGTGCTCAGCAACCAAACCTTGTTGGGAAGATGCTATAGGACAATCATTTCTGATGCCCACCTAAAATTGGGATGGGCCTTTTTACTTCTTTTGCAGTGGTAAACTCTATTTACAGCAAACTGGAGGGAGCAAAATAATATGCCTGAATTAGATTAGGTTAATCAGATTGGTTCCCTAACAGGTTAATAAGGGTGCTCACAGCCATCTGACACTGGTTAATTTTACCAACAAATGTTTGTTAGGCACCTGTTATATGCCGCACTAGATGAGAATTCTGTAGGGAATAACCAGGACAGCTGCTTCATTAGAGTTTATAATCTAGATGAGATGAAGAATAGTGAATAAACAACACTGAAAATAATTGCCAGAGTGGAGTAAACAGGACCACTGTCACAGATAGAAACTATGGCAGGTACTTCACACAAGTAAGCAGAGACAGCTCACAGTGACATTGTGGTTTGAGGCGGGGTGGGGGTAGGAAAAGCCACGCAAAGAGTGTGGGGATTGGGCAGTGAATAAGAGTCGTTCATGCAGGGACTGTGGAGATGAGGGAAGAGCAGCGATAAAGGCTGTGAGATGTCATGAAAGTTATCGTGTTTGTGACGATGAAGACCTGGAGGGCAGAAGGGAGCGTGGCCTTCCGTGAAGGGAGGAAGGGTCCCATTGTACACAGAACACCAGAGCTGGGGTCTGGATTTCATTGGAAGGGTAATGCAGAGTCAGGCAAAAACTCCAAGCAGATAGTCAGCATAATTCTAGGTGTATTTAGAAAAACCTCTTGACGAATGTGTGGAGAACAGATTGGAGGAGGGTAGGAGTAAAAATTAGGAAAGCCGCTGTCGGTACAGGCCCGTGACAGGGTGGTGATGGCTGGCACCTGAGTGACCTCAGTGGTGATGAATGTTGGACAGCGAGTCTTACTGGGGGCCAACGCTGTCCCTTGAAATGCCTGTAAAGGATGAGGGAAAGGAAGATGTCAATCACGGCCCCTGCAATTTCAGAAAACAACCAAATTCATTAGCAGGAAGCAGGAAATCCAGAGGTTTCTTTCAGTACCTAACCTGGGGCTGGAGGGACAGGGGAGTGGAGGTGACCTTCGACTGGGAATGGAAGTGTGGCAGTGAGCCACATCAGTGCGGTGGGGGACACCCAAAGGCAGTGTGTAGCTGGGAGGAGGATGGACCCCGCCCGGGAACTTCTAACATCGGAGATGCTTAGTCATGAACACAGCCCTGGGGGTTTGCATACCATTTTCTCCATCACTGGCCCGTCAGTGCTCAGGGAATTCCCTGAGGAATGCCTTTCGGATCTTTGAGCTTTGTCTCTGCCCTCTCTACGAGTGTATCTGTTCCCCTGAACCTCTAGTTCTCTAGTCATGATCAGCGGCAGAGCAGATGCTCGCTGTAAACAGCCCTACACCAGCGTGCTGTTCTGCCACGTGCAACCTGTTCCCAAGAGCGGAAGTGGCCCCCGTAGGTCTCGCTGAGAGCTGCAACACAGCAAAACCTTCTTTGCGTCTTCCAGCAGCCCAGGAAGCAGAGCTCCACCAGCCAGTGTAAACACTCTCCCCCTGAAGAGCTGGTAGGATCTTTGAAAGGCTGAGCAGTTTTAAAGATGAAGAAGTGGTTTATGCATGAAGTCCACCAATGATAGGAAAAGTACTTCAGTCCTGCTTTGTTGACCTCTGGTCCACATCTGTCATCCAGTTAAGCCCATCAGACCTCGTCCAGTCCAGAACCCTCCATGCCTAGTGCGAGTTCTCCTCTCTCTTTTGGCTCCTCTGACCACACCTAACCTTCCTCAGCTACGCGTTTCTTAATTGATGGCTGCATCTCCAAACTTGTTTAGCTAGGAGAATGCATGGAGGCTATTATGGGGCGTGTAACATGCATTGGTCAAGAAATGCCAAAGTAAAGACGCTGCACTTGGCTCCAGATTTCTGAGCAGGTGACTTTGTCCAGAGTCACCTTTAGTTTGAGGTTGCATCTGTGGCTGCTGATTGTCTTGTGAATCACTGGGTAAAAGGCAGGGGGTGCTGTGCCTGGGGGATGGTGAGGTGTGCGTGCATGAGGGGGCAGTTAGTGTGGACGTGGGCATTCTGTGACTTGTAGAGGTCAGAGGATCACTTTCAGCAGCTGGTTCTCTCCGTGGGGTTTAGGGACTGGACTCGGGTGGCAGGTTACCACAGCATCCTCTTTTGCCAACTGAGCCATCACCCCAGCCCAAGCCACAGGTCTTATGTTGGTGCAGGAAATCTAAATCCCACATTCTTGTGTCTGAACAGCAACAAGCTGGCACACAAGATAAATAGTCTATCTACAAAGCTCAATCCTTTACAAAGACCGAGGAAAACCAAGAGTCCGGGGATGCAATGAGTTTGATGAAAAAAAAAAAAAAAAAAAAAAACACCACCTCATCTTCCCTGCGATGCGATGCACCTGCTGAGGCAAATACATTACTTTCTGAGTATGTCTCTTCCTGTCTGACAGTTTGCACTTGATTCATGAGAAGCGTCTCTCTGGCTGCCTCTGAAATCAGTGACAGGAGGCACACACTCTTCATCAAGATTCATAGATTTAGGGACCAGCAGGAGCATGAGGGTGAATCCAGAGACTGTTTTACTTTCCAAAAATGCAACTAGAGAGTCAAGGGCTTTGGCCAAAATTATTCTGGACTGGAGAGGTGTGCCAGCCTTCTGAGCCTCTAGGCTGACAGTACTTCTTTTGAGAATGTTTGAGCTTGAGCCATTGGAAAACTACTACCACTACCGAGGGGACCTGGGTCAGATTTTATTTTCTTCAACCCTTCATTTTATGCAATTTTAATTCCTTTTACTGAAAAAAAAGGGTAATGATATAAAACATGTTTTATGTGAGATACAGAAAAAGTGTTTGGGTGATCATGGCTAGAATGTTAATGCATTTCCTCCTAGTTTTTTTTTTTTTTTTCCTGTGCAAACTTAAAATAACCAATGTTTAGCATATACAGAATTTTCAGGGAGGTTTTGCTTTTCTTCAAATCCTTTTTCTTCCCCTTGTGGCAAGGTCTCATGTAGCCCAGGCTAGCCTTCTACTGGCTTTGTAACTAAGAATGAGTTTGAGTTTCTAATCTTCCTGCCTCTACCTCCTAAGTATTAGATTTCAGCATGCAACACCACACCTAGATTGTGTGATACTGGAGGTTAAACCCAGGGCTTCATGTATGTTAGCAAGCATTCTATGAACAGAGCCACAAGCCCAGACTCTGACATAGGCCTTTCTGATGAATATAGAATACTCAGGAAAATAGATACAGTGTAAGTCACTGAATTCTTCAGTGTGTAATGTGCACTTAATGAGTATGTTTTGCTATTATACATAACATATAAATATAAATAAGAAAAATATAAAAACATCTTAAGACATACAGCTTTTAATATTGAACTGTACTGAATTAGATAACCATGATTATTACTGTTAAGACAATAATAGAAATAATGATAATCTCTGTCATTTTGAGTAAAAGAATACTGACATATAATCCTCTTCAGAAAATGAGGTTTACTGGAAGAAACTTTGAAGAAGAACATTAGATAGAAAATGTTATAATATATAAAATCTAAACACAAGAGCCTTATGGGAAAGTGATGCTTCTCTAATCAAGAGGGAGGACTCTTGCTAAAATGCTCAATTCCTATCCAGAAAGGCAAAGAGGCTGGACATCAGAAGAAGGAGAAAAGAGGGAACAAGTCAGGAGCCTGACACAGAGGACCTCTGAAAATCTCTGCCCTGCAGACTATCAATGTAGATACTGAGACTTATGGGCAACCTTTGGGCAGAGTGCAGGGAATCTTAGGAAAGAAGTGGGAAATAGTAAGATCTGGAGAGGACAGGAACTCCATAAGGAGAGCAACAGAACCAAAAAAATCTGAGCACAGGGGTCTTTCCTGAGACTGCTATTCCAACCAAGGACTATACTTGGAGATAACCTAAGACCCCTGCACAGATGTAGCCCATGGCAGTTCAGTATCCAAGTGGGTTCCATTGTAATAGGAACAGGGACTGTCTCTGACATGAACTGATTGGCCTGCTCTTTGATCACCTCCCCCTGAGGGAGAAGCAGCATTGCCAGGCCACAGAAGAAGACAATGCAGCCACTCCTGATGAGACCTAATTGACTAGGATCAGAAAGAAGGAAAAGAAGTCCTTCCCTATTAGTGGACTTGGGGAGGGACATGCAGGCAGAGGGTGGAGGAAGGGAGGGATTGGGATGGGAGGAGGGAGGGAACCCGGGGGGGGAGGGAATACAAAGTGAGTAAAGTGTAATTAATAAAGAAAAATAAATAAAAAAGAAACAATATGAATATTGGACAAGAAAAAAAAAGATGCTTCTCTTTTAGAGAAGAGACTTAAGTTTTTCAGAGGGAGACTTAAAAGGAGTGGAGAGGGAGAGGCAGAGATCACCACCATGAGAGAGATGGGAAAGGGGAGGCCAAAGGAGCCTTTCCAGAGAAAGTCTCCATAGCAAATTCCCGAGCAAACTAGAACAAAGCAAACACCAGCCTTGTACCAGGCTTGTAAGTTGGCTGAGGTGCGGTTGGGGGTCATGCTGGTGGAAAGTTTCACATCACAAGACTTAGTTCAATACAGGTTCCACAACAGAGAGTTTGGGAAGAGGCAGGTCCTATAAACTGAGAACTGTGAATCCACAGCACAAACTGCTTCTTAACTTTTTCTCCTTGAGAGAGCTACTAGAGGGGCAGGTGGGGGGTGGGGTGAGGCATGGCCTGTGTTTTCAGGCGGTGGAACCTAACCTTTGAAGAGTGACAACTGTCTTACAGGGGTAGGCTGGTGTTCTAACAATTACTTCTTCAACTGATACAGGATCAGTTCAACTCACTGTTGCTTTACAGCCTTGAATGTCATCTTTAAAATATTTACTACTTTCCTCATTGAAAGTGACTCTTCCCTGAAGGCTCATCTTTCATTTGGATGCTCCATTCTCCTGTGCCCACCTTTAGCATCTAAGCATTTTTATTTTAGTTTCGGTTTCCTGAACATGACACCCATGAATTTTGTTTGCAAGTGTCTCTTGTTAAAGTGGGAATCCCTCAAGCATGAGGCTGTGTTTTGATCATTTCTATTTTTCCAGGATATTGTTTGGTGCCTGCCTTACAAAAAGAAGTCCTCCCCTATTAGTGGACTTGGGGAGGGGCATGCATGCAGAGGGTGGAGGAAGGGAGGGATTGGGATGGGAGGAGGGAGGGAACCACAGAGGGGATACAAAGTGAATAAAGTGTAATTAATAAAGAAAAAGAAATAAAAAAGAAACAATATGAATATTGGACAAGAAAAAAAAAAAGATGCTTCTCTTTTATGGAAGAGACTTAAGTTTTTCAGAGGGAGACTTAAAAGGAGTGGGGAGGGAGAGGCAGAGATCACCACCATGAGAGAGATGGGAAAGGGGAGGCCAAAGGAGCCTTTCCAGAGAACGTTTCCATAACAAATTCCCGAGCAAACTAGAACAAAGAAAATACCACTGACTAACTGACAAATGAAAGAATGGGAAAGTAAAGCTGGATACTCCCTTCATGATTGTTCAGTAAGTGTAATTTTTGAATGCATTGATGGTTTTCATCCTTTCTTCATTTGCTGAGTGATGTCAGGGTGCTGTTGCTCTTTTTTTACCTTTTTTTTTGTAAATATGAGAAGGCATTTACACTTTACCTGTCATGTTTGAGCTAACAAATTCTTCTAGCCTATGCATTTGATATTAAAGGGTGAAACAGAAGGCCAAGAAATACAACATTGCCTGCCTTTTTCTTTATCTAAAAGATGTCCAAAAAGTACTATTTGTATGTGTGTGTTTATGCATGTATGTTTATGTGTTTATGCATAAACACATGTGTGTTTGTGTGTAAGTGTGCATATGTTTGTATGTGCATTGTGTGTAAGCTCTGTGAAAGGTTAGAAGTTTGCTGACTCTATTTAAATAGTCTGTAAGGGTTGTTCATGTAAAAATGAAGCATGTTGAGCATGTTACAAGCCCTTTGGAGCTAACATGGCCAGCCAGCCTCTCCCTGCAGTGGAAAACATTCAGCCCATCCACAGCAAGAGGTAAATTTCAATTAAAAACCTCATGGAGCTGCTGAGCAATTTCCTAATGTATTCCATGTGTAAATGAGAGGTGAAAAGATTCATTACCGATTCGTGAATCTTTGGTGAATCAGCACTGTCCGCAGAAAAGAAACTCATGCCAGCAGGTTTCATAGACAGGAGAGAAAAGGCGAGCCCCGCCATTGTGCTTTGTTTTCTCAGATGTGTTGACATTTTTCCCCCTCAACGTAACAAACAATCTTACCAAATATTGTCCTTCGGAGTCAGTCACTGTATTTGAAACCTTTAATAATTTAGTATTTTATAAAGCAGACACTGGTGAGATGCAAGCTGCCAGGAACTGTTGCAATACTTTTCTAAAAATGCTTTTTTTATTTATTTTTAAAATTTTATTTATATTTTATATTAATTACAATTTATTCACTTTGTATTCCAGCTGTAGCATCCTCCCTCATTCCCTTCCAATCCCTCTCTCCCTCCCTCATCTCCTTTCATGCCCCTCTCCAAGTCCACTGATAGGTGAGGCCCTCCTCCTCCGACCCTAGCCTATCAGGTCTCATCAGGACTGGCTGCATTGTCTTTCTCTGTCCCCTGGTAAGGCTGCTCCCCTGTCAGAGGGAGATGATCAAAGAGCCAGCCAATGTGTCAGAGACAATACCCTGTTCCCCTTACTAGGGTACATACTTGGAGATTGAGCTGCCCCTACATCTGTGCAGGGGTTCTAGGTTATCTTCATGCATGATCTTGGTTGAAGTATTAGTCTCAGAAAAGATCACTGGGCCCAGATTTCTTGGTTCTGTTGCTCTCCTCGTGGGGCTCCTGTCTCCTCCTGGTCTTTCTATCTCCCCCTTCTTTCATAAGATTCCCTGCACTCTGTCCAAAGTTTGGCTACGAGTCTCAGCATCTGCTTTAATACCCTGCTGGGTACAGGCTTTCAGAGGCCCTCTGTGGTAGGCTCCTGTCTTGTTTCTTGTTTTCACCCTCTTCCAATGTCTAGCCTGCTTGCCTTTCTGAATGAGGATTGAGCATCTTACCCAGGATCCTCCTTGCTTAGCTTCTTTAGGTGTACATATTTTAGTATGATTATTCTATACTATATGTGTAATATCTGTTTATAAGTGAGTATATACCATGTGTGTCTTTCTGCTTCTGGGATACCTCACTCAGGATGATCTTTTCTAGTTCCCACCATTTGCCTGCAAATTTCATGATTTCCTTGTTTTTAATTGCTGAGTAGTATTCCATTATGTAAATGTACCAGAATTTCTATAACCATTCCTATGTTGAGGGACATTTGGGTTGTTTCCAGATTCTGGCTATTACAAATAAAGCATGGTTGAGCAAATGTCCTTGTTGTGTATTTGAGCATCTTTTGGATATATGCCTAAGAGTGGTATAGCTGGATCTTGAAGCACTATTCCTAATTGTCTGAGAAAGTGCTGGATTGATTTACAAAGTGGATGTACAAGTTTACATTCCCACCAGCAATGGAGGAGGGTTCCCCTTTCTCCACATCCTCTCCAGCATGTATTGTCACTTGAGTTTTTGGTCTTACCCATTCTGATGGGTGTAAGGTGAAATCTCAGGGTTGTTTTGATTTGCCTTTCCCTGATGACTAAGGACTTTGAGCATTTCTTTAAGTGTTTCTCTGCCATTTGATATTCCTCTATAGAGAATTCTCTGTTTAGCTCTGTACCCTGTTTTTAAATTGGATTATTTGATTTGTTGTTTTTTAACTTCTTCAGTTCTTTATATATATTCTGGATATTAGACCTCTGTCAGATATAGGGTTGGTGAAGATCCTTTCCCAGTCTGTAGGCTGTCGTTTTGTTCTGATGACAGTGTCCTTTGCTTTTCAGAAGTTTTCATTTTCATGAGGTCCCATTTATTGATTGTTGATTTTAGAGCCTGTGCTATTAGTGTTCTGTTCAGGAAGTAGTCTACTGTGCCAATGAGTTCAAGACTCTTCCCCACTTTTTTTTCTAACAGATTTAGTGTGGCTGGGTTTATGTTGAGGTCTTTGATCCACTTGGACTTTAGGTTTTTTGCAGGGTGATAAATATGGATCTATTTGCATTTTTTTCTACATGTAAACATCCAGTTAGACCAGCACCATTTGCTGAAGATGCCCCTTTTTCCATTATATGGTTTTCTCTTCTTTGTCAAAAATCAAGTAAAAACTCTTTTATTTACATTTCTTCTATCTTTTTCTCCCTACTTCACCCCAATTCCTTCCATCACCCTAACACCAGGTAGGAGAGAGACAGGGTTAGTGGGAGAGGGGGTGAAATTTTTTCTTAGCTGCTTCCTGCTGGCCAGGGTCATGGGGTTCCTTAGAGCCAGTCCAATCCTTTTTTCAGGAGATCTCCAACTTCTTGTTTCATAGCAGCAACCAAGAGCAGCAAGGGGGAAGCAAGAGCAGCATTGTTCTTTCTTTGAACTCCACATTCTCTGGGCTCTGGCATTTATTCTCTCTCCAAAGTCCTCAGATTTAAACTATCTGCAGATGGCAAAGAACTCCTTTCAGAGTCCGCATGAGGCAAATAGTCTGCTGCTGTGGACCATCTTCGGTCTCATATCTCATACCTGTGACCAAAACCAAAACATGTTTATATCCACAACAAGGAAACTTCTGGATCAGGTGAGCCCTCTCTGGTCTCCTGACATGGAAGGATAAGCCGCACAAGCGGAAGTAAGAAGTCCGCTTCCCCAGGACTGCAGACTCTTGTTTGCTGGGATCTCTGCATCACAAGCAAAACATCAACAGCAAATTCTCAAAGCAACCATTCCAACTCTCTAGCAGCCATCTCCACCCCTGAGATTAGCGGCCCATATTGCTCATGTCCCTGTGTCCCCACAATCCAGTGCAACACCAAGGTGCCACTTTAACCACTTTGAAGGATGGGATAGATGATGGCAGCTCTCTTCTCAGGGCAGTAAGCTGTATATTTCTCTTGCTTCTCAAGAGCCAGGCTCCGCTTTCTACTTGCCGCTCCTCACCTTGAGTCAACTAACCTGAAAGCTGCCTCAGGGGGAATCTCTTGACTCTAGGCTTCCAGGATGATTGCAGTTAGTGAGGTCCAGAGGGAACAGGGGGCCGGGCAGGGTGGAGCAGAGTAAGGTTGGAATCTCTTGATCTCCTCCTTTTGGTTGACTCTTTTTGAGGGGTCACAGCTCGTGTCAAGGTGACCCTTTCTGTGTGATCTTTTCTTTGCAAGGCCTGTGGTGCTCTGATGATGTTCAGGCTAGGGACCCCGTGCTACCCACAACCTCCTCACACCAGCTCTGTTTGAATTATCCTAACTAGAATATGTCTGGTTTCTTTCTGGAGCACACTTGATAGAGAAGAAAATGTTGGCACAGAAGTTGCACCCTAAAGTATAGCCTGCGGTGTGCTCTTCATCTGGTGTACTGGGATGGGGGTGCTTTCCCTGAGGGTCCCCAGGAGGGTAAAGAAGGTATTAGGTTGAATGTATACACATGGACAGCACCATATTGGTTTTTTTAAAAATCTATCTATCTATCTATCTATCTATCTATCTATCTATCCATCCATCCATCCATCCATCCATCCATCCCTTTCTCTTCTCCTTTCCTCTGTGTATTATAGTCCAACCCATGGCCTGAGGGACCCATCTCTACATAGTTGCAACCATAGAAGCAGTGACAACGGGGCTTTCAGCGTTGTCTGAGGGTTCACCTTGATGAGTCCTGTAGAAGGAGAAAAACCAGAAAATGGAGAATCATGGTCCGTTTTGATCACTTGGGAGTTTTGCATGTCAAAAGGTCATGGGTGGGTGTGGACTTGCCCTTGCCCAATTGACTGGAGGCATGGCACGAGGCAGGACCAGTGGCACAGAGGAAATGCTGAGATGATGGACGTGGCTCTGAGGGACAAAGGACACACTGGTACAGTGAAATCATCAGCCCCGTTTCATGCCTCCACCCTTGAGGACTATGAGCCCTAGTCCTGTGCCTGTGTTTACCTCCCAGTCATAGCTGATGATTTTAACTGACGTCACAGCTCCCATCATAGCAATTAGCATGCTCTCAAGGAAGGCACTGTGAATTCTGTTAAAAATGTGGTGTGTTGCTCTGTTCCATTTCAATGCCCATGGTGACTGAGAGTGTTCTGGATCCCATGAGTGAAGGAAACATTCATTTCCTCTTCTGCACAAAGAAATTGGCTGTTACCTGGGTTACTAGACTAAGCAGAGGCCTCTTAAATTGGATTGAATCACTCAGTTCAGTTCTTGCCATCCAATTTCTCTTCTCTGTGAGCTTGGAAGCTCAGCTGACCCTCTGATCGCCAGGTTCCTTGCACAGATCCTCAAATGTCAAACTCAAACAGACTTGAAACCGGAATCCAACAAATCCTTCATCGGCTCGAAGGGATGAAGATGGGGTTTCTGGCTGCAGGCTGTCCTTGCTGCTCAAACAGACGAGCTAGATTTGAGCAGCAGTAATTAATTTTAAAGGAATTTTCCATCTCCAGGCCTTTGCATCTCACTAATTATTTTCAAGATAAATTAAATTTGCTCTGCAGTATCTCCCAGCCCCAAACTGCTTTAAGCAATTGAACATGAGGTTTCAGACCTATGATTGCTCCATCCAGCCATGGACTCTTGATGGTTCCACAATTCAGAGTAATGGTGTCTTTAGACCGAGTATTCTGCCCATTCCTTGTCACTTTTTTTATTGTTACCTGCAACAAGCAACAGCATTACTTTGTGTTACAAGGGGGAGCATCATCCAGTTCCTTATAGAAAACCACAGAATATCGTTTGCCAGCATCCAAGCTGTCAGTGATGGCAACATTAAAAAAATGAGACTATAGGTCATTTGAGAAAAACATTTCTATGAAATCCACCAACCTGGGTGGTGGGTGGAATATTCCACCAGAAACCAAGCCAAACCAAACAAAAGCTGCCTCCATTTCCTGTTGGATCAGTTTGCCGTTCGGACAAGTTATCTCTTAACAGTGTATACTCTTGTTCTAGGTTCTATCCTGGGCGTTGGAGATGCTGCAGAGAACAAGGCCTGGGGTGGGACAACACACAAGCAAATGCAAACTCGATGTATTATTAGGTAGAGAAAAGGCTCTGAACAACTACAGCGTGAGGTGACAGAGGGAGAGTGGCACTGGGGGGACACTGCAAAGGTGACACCCTAGCGTTTCAAGGTGGAGCAAGTCATGAGGTGGTTTCTTTCAGTCACGGTCCCCTCTCTGCCCAGGTTTACTAAATTGCTTATGCTCTGTTACTAAATGGTTCCTGCTCTGCTTTACTCCTGTCTTCAGACTCTTACTGGGGAGAGAGGAATTCTTAACTTGACATCTAAGTCTAGTCTTTCAAATTCTCCCTCCCAATAGGAACTACCAGCCTTTACTAGGATCTCAGTCCCAGCCTCAAGTCTTTAGTCCTCAGATTCTGTTTGCAAGTAGCAGGAGACAGGAGATCTTTTTTTAACACATTGGTTAATATCACTGCAAGTGATAAGAGGGCTCTTTGAACACACACACACAAACACACACACATTCTTGTTGACTCTATCACATATAAATGGAAAATGCTAGGAGCGCTTATCATCATCCAGCTTCCTCTCATACATCTGCCAGACAAGCTCTCCGTAAGTGATGATTATGACTCTCTTAGCAGCCAATGGTGATTTGCCATGTAAGATGAAACCCTGGCTCAGAGATCCCATGTGTTCCCTTAAACAGAAGCTTGGAATAGGCACATGCTGGAAAAAACTAAAACCCAAAACAAAAACAAAACCACTCACTGTAGTCAGAGGCTAACCCTCAGCTTCAATGCTTTTAAAAGATGCCACTTTGACTCTTACCACTTGCAATTTCAAGTAAGTAAATTACTAAGGAACTGGGACATGACTCAGTGGTGAAAATAGAAGGCATCCCTGGCATCGGAGGCTAAGGGCTGAGTTCTGTACTTTAGTGAGACCATCTTGGGAATCTGCAGTAGCTATGGCTTCCCTCGTCATCACACATCGCACCAGTGTTTAAAAGGAATCATTCTTGTAACCGGGAATGAATGACTCTGAGCTGTATAGCCTGTCACTTAGCTGTGTGGATGCAAAACTCTAGTCTAAAGCTTCCTACCCGAGAGCTGCTGGTTCCTTCCTATTTGCTCTGGGAGAATATGAGTGCAAGGTCAGAAGCACTTTGATGAAGCCCAAATCAACAGAGTCAACAGTGTCAGAGAATCACCAGGCTATTTCCCACCTTTGTCTCCTTGCTCTGACTTCAGGCTCCTACTCTGAGGAATGTCCATAACATGGCCAAGCATCTGTGTGCAAATTGTATTTGTTTATGGGGATGACAGCACACTTCAACTGAACACATATTATCAAGTATCTTGGTGCAAACTAGAAATAGTCTTACTACAGATTAATTAAAGATTCTGAAATCCAATGGCAAATGCATGAATTAGAGTTGAGCCAATTCACAAAGACAGACTGACTGAATAGACCTGAGTCTGTCTGTGATGGTTTGAATAAGAATGCCCTGCACAGGCTCATATATTTAAATGCTTAGTCACCAGGGAGTGGAACTGTTTGGGAAGGATTAGGTGGCGTGGCATTTTTGGAGGAAATGTGTTACCAGGAGTGGACTATGAAGTAACATTCTTAGCTACTTCTCCCATGGCTGTTTCTAGCCATGATGATCACTGTAAGCATACACCTAATGAATACTTTCTTTTGTAAGAGTTGCCTTGGTCACAGTGACTCTTCACAGCACTAGAACAGTGACTAATGTTAGAGCTTCAGGAGTGACTTTCTTGCGATTGCTGATGGATACCATACTGTTACCGAACACAGTAGAAGTCTGTAGAGAGAAATCAGGGTCAGAGGACTGCTTTGTTGACAAGCTGATGTTTTATCTCTGCCAAATTGGACCCGGGATGTCTCCTTATAATGGTGCTGGTCTTGATTTGACTTCAGAGAAGATGATCTTGGTTTGACAAGCTGCCTTCTGGCATAGAGAGGGTCAGTCACCTGACCTTAGTTTGGTGAATATAGCTTCCTGTTTTCATAGGCAAACCTTCATAATAAGATATGGAGAAACCCTGGAGTCAGCTATACAAAGGCAGAGTGGAAATAGATGTCAACTGGGACAAGGATGGCTCAAGCCTGATTCATTGTGGATCTGAACTGAAAGAATTGTAGATTTTCCAGTGGGTGGAAGTTGAGCATAGGTCAAATGAACTGATATGTACAGAATTTTCTCCGAATTAGTCTAGCTTACTAGGTTGGGCCACAGAACAAAGAACCCCAAAATGGAACTCCAGACCCAGTATTGGACCAGGTCTTGATGATATAAGACTCATGAGTAAGAATAAAGTTGGTTGTACCCAAAATGTAAGGATGTTATGGGAAACAGAGATATGCTAGCTCACCAAGTAGGGCTCAGAGGGATGTGGTGTTTGTGCTTCACAAATGGGAAAATGGGAGATCCTAAAAATGTGGTGTGGAATTGAGTCCTGTGTGCCTGTGCGGACAGAGAACTGTGGCTGCATTCCTCTCGTGAGTCAGCAAAAGTTGCCAGGGACCTGAGCCCCCACCTTTGCTTTTCTGTCCTTTAAAGAGTCAGAGTTGGCTGGAGAAAGTATTTACAAGTGTGTTCTGGCAGAGGCATTCCCTCAGTCACTGGGGACACCTTGGGAAATGAACTACAGTCTGTAGCTGACTCATCTTCTGCCCCTGTGAGAGGCCATCCTGGCACCAACCACAGTTGTCCGCATTGACACCTCAGGGTGCCATCAAACCTCTGGTTAAGAAGCACAGTTTCCTACCACACAAGGCTGCCCCTCTTAGAAGGCTGGAGGGATGGGTTGTACGGTGCTTGGGTGAGGCTGGGCTGTTGTTGAAATTCCCATGCCATTGCAGGGCACAGCCCCTTTGAGAAGGCATACTCCGTGGGGTTGAAGTTGATATGGGCAGAATGTAGTCTGAAGGGGCTCACTGCCTCAGCCAAACCAGCTGGCCAGCAAGCCTCGGGGTTCTCTCTCCATCCTGAGAGCTGCCTTCTTACAGGTGCTTATGAAGCCATGGATATTGAGTCCTCTATAGATGGACAGTAATTCTGTTTCCAATCTCTGGTGGTCTGCTGTGCTGGATAACCTTGATGAGCATGACATCATCATGCTCATGTGAGCAGGCCCCTGGTATGAAGCCCATAGAGTGGCATTTTCAGGTCAAACTGAATGGAGAGACAGCATAGACCTTGGAGAAAGTATTTGACGTTTCTGAACCCAGTTTTATTATTTGTAAATTAGAGGGCCTGCCTTGGGTACCCTGCAAGCCCTCTTCACCCTGGGAATCAGAACTTCCTGTTTACAAGGACTTTAGCAAAAAAGATGACCTGGACCTTGTGATTTGCCCATATACAGAATGTCCCTGAGCCTAGGCCATCACAGCCAGCTGGGAGCCAAAATTGGTTCTAGGCACAGCCAACAGAGCAGAACTTGAAGAGACAAGTCCAAGGGCCAGGCATGATCTCATCTGTCCTCAAGTGGCATCTTTGTTGTTATGACCTCTTTAAAGGTAGCTGCTGTGCAAGCTCTGTGTGAAGGGAATGTGGCAGTGTTTTGCCTTATTTACAGATCTGAGGAAAATGAAGGGATGCACATTCTTAAAGTAGACGTGGGGAAGAATTAGAATTCTGGGGGGCAGTAGGAAGACGTTAGTAAGATGTTTAGCAGATCAACAAACAACTAATGCTTTTTTTTATTGGAATAAAACCAAGGCTATCTGATGATTTTTGCCTTTGCTGAATGTAGACATTATGTGGCCATTAGGGTAAGTCTGATGACAACTCCAATCATGGGTCAGGTCATGTAAGACCTGATACTCTCTGCTGTCATTGATCAGATTTGAGAATCATATATTTGACCTATGAGAGGCCCTCAGGATAATTCAAATCTTACTTTTCCCATTAGGAGGAAATGAAAGAGAGAAATGGAGAGAAGGGGATCTGGGTAAAGACTCTGTATAGAATTTTTAGATGGCATCGAAGCCTGGGTTTGATCCCCAGCAGCATATAAAACTGGGCATGGTGGTGCATGCCTATGATCCTGGCACTTGAGAGGTAGAAGCTGGAGGATTCAAAGTTCAGTTTGTGAGCTTGAGACCATCCTGAATTACGAGAGGCTGTCTCAGTTTTTAAATTAATGGTAAAGATGTAAGAATGATGCAATTATCCATACCCAGTTCTTGGATGTGGCCTTCAAGTGGGTGGAGCAGCAGACTGGGTATTACGGTGAGTGGAAAAAAGCATTTGGGTCTTCACTTCCCAGTAGCCTGCCCAGAGATCCAGTAGTACAGAGATGGTGTTAGCCAGGGTCACTGTAAGGCGGGTGTCCAGGCAAAAGTCTTCAGGAACCTCTGACGACCTGGGAAATGTTGGCTAAGGCTCCAATCGTAGAAGACCTGACTGTCCCCGAGCAGGCTGCTGAGACATAGACTTAGGCACAAGCCTGGTCAGAGGCATTTCACGGGGAGGAGACAGACAGTCATGCAGCTGTCAGAAAAGAGTCAGAGCAGAGGTGATCTGATTTCAAGCAGCAGGTCCTTTATCATCAGTTTTGCCGCTGGGGACTTGGACAGTGAGCAGGCACACTAGAGTAATCCCGAAGAGTAGAAAAAAATGAGCTGGAACTTGGCCAGGTGGTTGAGATTAACCCCTACATAAATTCTCCTCAGGTCCTTCCCTCTGCCCGCTGCAGCTCCATCAGCAACCCCTTTCAGGACCCTGCATGTTCTAGGACTCAGTCAATAGTCTCCCGTCATCTCCATCAGCCCATTCTCCACTGGCAACCAAATAGACCATATCTCAAGCTCACTGAACGTGCTGGCTGCACATTCAGTGCAGTCAAGATAGTCTCATACAGATAAGCCCATAGACTAATCCGATTTAGACAACTCGTCACTGACACTGCCCAGGTGTTTGGAGACCGTGTCCAGTTAACAATAAAATGTAACCAGCATAGCCCTTCAAGTGGGAGGATCTTCTCATGTAATCTCCCTTGAGCTTCTGACCATACTCTGTGGTCATCCTTGTCATCCTCTGATCTTCGTATGATTCCCTGTGGTAAGCAGGACGGATATTAACTATCTTTACCGGCAGTGACACAGGATCCAGGCTAGAATGGGTAACTTGAGACAATCGAGGCGTTCACAATCAGACTGCCTGGGGTTTTCATCACTAAGCCTTCTTATTTAAGTGCTTCGTGGGTCTCATCTCTCTCTCTCTTTTTCTTATACATCTTTAGTTTTGGTTGGTCTTTCCCTCAACCTCCATTCTTTTCCCCCCTATCCCTCCATGTCCATCTAGGTTTGAACTCTCTTCCCCGAATACCCACTCTCCACAGATAAATCTAAACATTTCCAAGTGAGAAGATGAATATGAGAGGGAACATGAGGTGTGTGTCTGTCTGTGTCTTGAACGAAAAAAAAAAAGAGAGAGAGAGAGAAATAAAAGGGAAAAAACATGACTCCTCCTAGGTATGGTAAAATTTTATTGTAGTTATGGAGGAAAGCACAGCCAGAGGCAGGAGCTAGGCCATGTGAGGAGAGGCGAAAGGAGAAAGGAGAGAGGAAAAAGGAAGGAGGAGAGGGGAAAAAGAGAGACCCAGAAGGGTAAAGAAAGGCAGAATATAGGTTAGGGAAGCTGGGGGAAGAGCAGCCCAGGCTCTGGGCTGGAGAAGTTTAGGGGAGGGAGAGGGTGTGTCAGCTATACTCTGTAACAGGTAGCGACTGAGGGATGCTGGGAGAACCTGACAACTTGATCCACTTTGATATGTTAAATAGGTACCTCAGCCGGCCATTTGTTTTCCTGCCTTTGAGACCTAACAGATCTGCGTTACCTCATTCAGTTAATTAGTCTTTTTCATCTCAGTTTAGCTCAAGCACAGCTTGCAGGAAATCTTGACACAGCATCTTAGCACACACGAGTGTGTTTGTCATTGGGGGTCTATATGCCCCCAGGGCCTGATTCACCTGCTCAGCAGAAGCCACAAGTGCCCCTATACTCTCAGACTACCTTGTCATCTCTTTTTATGGCCAACAGAGGAAAGGTCATCCCTGAGTCAGCTGGTGGTGGCCTCAGGTCACCTGAAATACCTTCTAGTCAAGCAGGGGTAGCCACTCCTTTGCCATCCTGAGACTGGGGAGTAGCTTGGAACCTGAGGACTATTAGTGACCTGATAAGGATCTGACAGCAACTTGTCAATGCTGATGGAACACAAGCTGGCAGGCCCTGGGTGCCCCCAAGTGCCAGCAATGCAGGCTCCCGGCAATCTTAAGAGGTTAGCATTCAGGAGGAGGGTAATGAATGAATTCACAACAGATTTACTGTGAGCCGGGCACTGCCCCAAATACCTCAGTCAACTGCTGTCATCCTCGAAGCAACCATCTGAGGCTGTTAGTCTTATCATTTCCACCCAGCAAATGAGGAAACCGAGGCAGAGAGAGTGGCATGGCTCATATGAGGTCATAAGATAGGAAAGGATGGGAGGAATGAACCCCTGAAAAAGTCACTGCCAAAACTAGCCCTTTAGAAAACAGTCGGCTCATTGTTTTCATTTCAGTAGACATGGCGGCTCCCATTCTTTTGTCCCCTGTTCTCACATCACCCAGAAGAGAGTGCCTGACACGCATCAGAGGCTAAAGGGTGGCCTGCTTACTAGCTGACTCCCGTTCCTCATTGCTGCTGGTATTCAACCTTGTAGTAGACCACAATGCAAACAGCCTTGCCCCTGCACAGGAGCTGATGTTGACCTTGTACCTTGCCGCCTATTTGACTTGACTATTAGGCAGGCAGGGGTTAGCTGCTTGGGGGCGATGCAGACTCAAGGCACGTCAGCTCATAGAGAGTCCACTGAGCTTCATTTTTCAGTACTCTACCTGACACAGACTGGGCCAGATAATCCCAGAGAATAAAGGAGTAGCAAGGTATACAGCCCATCAGCCTGACAGACTAAAAGGTGGGTTCAGAGACAGAGAGGTAGGGGTACATAAGGGCTGATGGTGCCAGGATTTCTATGTACAAAATCAAACAAATAAAACTTAACAACATGTGCTGTGTTCTAGCCTTGACAGTGAGTCACAGGGAAGAGAACCTGGCGCCATTGCCCGTCACGGCCCTTTCTTCTTTTTCTCTACTATGCCTATGACTTGACTGGTCCACACTCCACATCCTGGCTGGCTTCAGTGAGAACCTCCTCTGTGTCCTCCAACACTGCAGCTTCTATCACCATGCCTGGGAACTCCCGGCTTTTTGTGCAACTTGATACTGAGAACTAAAACATCTGGGCATCCTTGAATAATAAAGAATATAAAAATGTAGCCTCAAAAGGTCTGCGGAAGCACAGGGCCTTTGCTGTTTAGGTACTCACAGCCCTGTTGTCTCAATCCTCTTCTCTGCTGGTTCAGGGCCTTGTCCCCAAAATGCAAATGTCCACTACACCGAGTCTAGGCTCTTGTATTCTGTATCCCATTCCTGGTGAGGAGGAAAAAAAAGTCCAAGTGGAGGAGGCCTGGCCTGTCGTGGAGAGAAACTGGAGATCCGAATGTGTTGTGGTGGGACACAGACCTGCTAAACCCAGGTCATGCGTTGGTTTTCCCCAAGTCTAACACCTCTGATTCTCATATGAGGAAGATTCCATGATACTGCAGAGCAATGTTTGACAGATTCTCTTATATACTTACATGTGCTTTCAGGGATATGCATAAACACATATGTTCTTTCTGTCTCCCTCCCTCCTTCTCTCTCTCTCTCTCTCTCTCTCACACACACACACACACACACATACACATCAGATCTAAGGTGCTCAAAAGTGGCATGAGTCCTGACCCCTCAGAAGATTTGATGTCATACTTCAGCTGTGAACAAAGCCACCTGGACACCAACTCTTCAGAGAGCATTGTTTTTTTTAACTCTCTCAACAGCATGTGGCTGGGGCTCTGAGTGTGGAATGACATTTAGCTAGTGGGGTAGCATCATCCCTGAGATACTGAGGCCTTGATGGAAAAGCATTTTAAAACCCAAGCCATTGTGTGGATTTTGAAACATTTTAAGGTTTTTAAAACTATTTGTTATGTATAGTATATAGTCTTCTGTACTGCATGTACACCTGCATGTCAGAAGAGGGCAGCAAATCCCAGTATAGATGGTTGTGAACCACCCATGTGGTTGCTGGAAATGGAACTCAGAACCTCTGGAAGAGCAGCCAGTGCTCTTAACCCCTGAGCCATCTCTTCAAGCCTTAAAAAGCCCTCCTTTTTAAGGTTTGAAATTGTTAGCTGCTCTCCAACCCTTCCAGCACCACCCTGATCAGTCAGAAGGCAGTTTTCACATTTGCCTGGTAGCTCTTATTTCACCCAGTAGATTCACCAGAATTTAAAAGATTATACATATTCTGGACAAGAAAGATGCAATACAAGTCCCTCCAACAGGTTGTGGAAGAGGTCAACAAGAGGCACTTGAAGGCAGGACAAAGTGCCAAGGACCCTGAGATGAACAGTGACCATCCTGAGGGAGGGCTGGGCTGAGTTCTGTGGGAAGCTCAAGCCTTAAAGGGTAACAGGAATTAGCCAGGGTATCCTGGCAGAGCAGATTGCCAAGGGTGTGGATGTGTCCAACATTGATGAAGCATCAAATAGGATGCGCTCTTCGGAAGACGAGCATCATACAGAGCCCATGTGCCCATGTGCTTACAGACCTCATCCTGTAAGCAATAAAGCTCTAGCACTATTGCTAAAGCAATAACATGTACAAATGATAGGAACAGCCAACATGTATGGTACCTTTGTATTCATTTGCTGACATACGTATATGCTAGCATTTCCAGTTGGCTGTTGAGGAGATGAACACAGAGACTGCCTCCACCAGAGCTCCTACATCGTGGAACTGGGATCCCAGCCTATGGAGTTTAGTTCCTGAGATCCTTCCCTTAGTCATTCTGCTCTCATTTGTAGTTTTTTTGCCATCTCTTTTCAAAGGGGATTTTGGGTGACTTATAATAAATCACAAATATGCATATTGCACCTAAAATGAAGGAGAACAGAAAAACAGAAAAGTAATGACCCATTTGTAGTGCAAATGCGGGGCTGGGAATCATTTGACTTCACTCTAACCCCTGACTGAACTGTCTTGAGAAGTGTGGTGCTGATGGGTTGCAGGCTGCCACCTCCTCCTTTCAGGTACAGGAAGGGGTATGTGCACAGTCACCTGGAGGGAGTGAGCCTGGCTTTCTCTTGTGCAGTTTATTGTTTAATCTCTGGCATCATGACCTAACAGGAATGATGTATTAATCTTTTAGAGCTGCTGTAACAAGTGACCAGACATTTCATGGTTTAAGATAACAGAACTTTATTTTGTCACTGTTCCAGAAATCCAATGTCCACAGTCAAAATGTTGGGGGCCTCTGATGGAGACCCTGTTTTAGGCATCTCTCCCAGCTCTGATAGCTGTAGGTAAGCTCTGGTCTGTCTTGAATTGCTGGTATATTGCCCTAGTCTTGGCCTGTCTGTTTCTTTTTATCAAAAATTTCTCCTTTCTCTCATAAGGATACCAGGCACAGGGCTAAAGGCCCACACCAAGCCCAACACAGTCTTATCTCACAATCTTTAGTTATATTTACAAAGACTCTGTTTCCAAATAAGATGTTATTCCCAGGTAGCAGAAATTAGGACTTGGATGTATCATTTGAGGGGTTCATTCTACGAGCCTATAGAAAGCATGCAATA
This sequence comes from Meriones unguiculatus, assembly GCF_030254825.1. NCBI lineage: Eukaryota > Metazoa > Chordata > Mammalia > Rodentia > Muridae > Meriones > Meriones unguiculatus. Next base: position 137,942,694 of record NC_083350.1, on the reverse strand, counting down.
CCAATTCTGCAAAAATAATTAGAATTTTAGGATAACTATTTGTCAAAGTGATAAAACCATTTATCGAAGTAATAAAGCCAAGGATAGACTTCTGATTGCAATTTAGCCCACTTGAGATTGGAAGCTGCATCTAATTGGACCACCAAGGGTTTATTTGTCCTCTGGAAAGAGCCTGCAAATAGAATGTCACATGGCTTGTATCATTTTGGTGGTGAGAACCCCACTGTAGGTGGACTCAGGTGGTACCCTGGAATGTTAGTTTGCAGAAGGATTTGCTCTTCTAATTGCTTTCTGTTGTTCAGATAAAGTCCATGACTAAAACACCTTGGGAAGGGAAGGTTTTGTTTTAGCTTATAGGCTACAGTCCATTATCGAGGGAATCCAAGGCAGGACACATGGAGGCAGGAGCTAAAGCAGAGGCTCTGATGAATTCTCCTTTTGTTGTGCAAGTGGAGGTGGAACTTCCCATGGCATGCTGGGCCAGTCTCCATCAATTAGCAATAAATAAGATACTCCTTTAAGAGCCCACAGGGTAATCTGATGGGGCAGGTCTTCATCTGAGGGTTCCATTCCCAGGTGTCTCTAGTTTGCAAGATCTACTGGTGGACAGCGGCCGGATCTGGCAAAGATGGTCACTATAAAACTTATTAGGGAGTATTTTCAAAATACAAATGGCCCAGCTGCACTCAAGGCAAATGATACTGACTTCTATTGTTCCTAAAAATTTTTAAATTTTACATTTTTATTTGTATGTGTGTGAACATATGCATACATGCATATGTGTGTACAGGTGCCCGAAGAGGCAAAAATAGGGCGTCAGTCCCCTGGTTGTGAGCTACCCAGTGTGGGTGATGGAAACTGAACTCCGGTTCTTTTTGGAAGAGCAGTTAAGTCAAATGTTCTTAACAACTCTCTAGCCTCTGCTGTCTCTACTCTTAAACTAGAGTTGTAGTGGGAATCTTGGAGAAAAGGTGGTTAGGACAACCCATTCCACGTGTCTTCTGTTAGTGTGGTGGAATGAGGAAAAGGAGGAGTCCAAGTGGGTGTGGCTTTAGTTAGGTTTGTTTCACTGGCTCCTTTCCAAAAAGATAACACATTTAAGCAGGGCAGTGGTGGCGCACACCTTTAATATCAGCACTGCTGAGGCGGAGACAAGGGGATCTCTGTGAGTTTGAGGCCAACCTGGTCTACAAAGTAAGTTCCAGAACAACCAAGGCTGCACAGAGAAACACTGTCTCAAAAATCAAACAAACAAACAACAACAAAACCCAATAACAAAAGAAGAAGAAGAAGAAGAAGAAGAAGAAGAAGAAGAAGAAGAAGAAGAAGAAGAAGAAAAGACACATTTGCTTTTGAACTTCAGTGTTCTCATCCCTAAGATGGGCAAAGAGATTTAACTCATGGAGTTGTTAGAAAGATCAGGTGAAAGCTCATTTGTAAAATACTTGACATACCTAGCAGACATAGAATGAACTGTAGTAAAGATATTGCAATGTGTCCTAGAAAGCACAGTGCCCTAGCACAGAGATGTTCATGGGAACATCTCTCTGACAGTAGAACAGAATGCAAATTAGCATCCATTCCAAACCCCACCCCTAGTTCATGAACTTCTCTCTTTAAGACAAGGTTGCATTGTCTGATTTTACATTGTTCTTCAGCAATCCTTGCCACTCAAGGCAAAGCCATTTGAGGCGTCTCTTGTGTCCTACTGGAATAATGATTATGGAGAAGAGGATATTGGGAGGGTCTTGTTCAAGGCCCTGTGCTCCTATTGAACTAGATTGTCTTCTGACTCATCTCAGACTTCAGAGTAAATAACCTGATCCCTTTGGATCCCAGAGCTGGACCTCAGCAGGACAGCTGAAGGCAGCAGACCATTTTCCAATAATACCTGGTGAATTCTCATCGAGCTACACCCCCATACCGCTTCTAATATTTAATCCACCCAAAACCTGGCACGCACACTTCCAGGATCTTATTCCAACTTGCCTTCTAGACTTACCAGATGAATCATCTGGTTTGACTAAGTGCTGATTAGGTCACCACAGCAAAATATAATAAACCAGATGCTTGGGCAAAATTATTTTTTCCCCGGGGGCTACAAGCTCAAAATCAATGCTGTTATGAATGGGTTCTGGTGAGGATTCTTTTGATGGGTACTTTCTTGTGTCCTCAATGGCTTTTTCCATCTTGGAGAGTGACTTTTCTTAGAAAGACGCCCTGAGTGACTTCTCCTGGCAATGATGTGAATGAATCTCTCTTCACCCCAAATAGAGTGCTGATGACAGACCAAAGGAATGCTCCATGAAGCACAGCTTACTTCACCAGTGAGTGCTTGATTACTTCCATGAGCATGAGTGAGTCAAAGGCAGCTGTGTCATCAAAAAGTACCTCTCGGGAAGGCTGCACCCCTGAGCTACTGCATGGCTTGCAGGCAGCTCCACCATAGAGCCTTATCTTTGTTGGCTTGAAGGCCTTGTATATTAACCCAGAGACACTAATAAGGGGTTGATGTAACATTAGGAACAAAAAATTGAACATGTTTCCCCTTGGAGTAATTTGACCAAGAGCAGTCCCAAGCTTGAGTTCTCTATTTCTCTCTCCCGGTATCTTCCTCATCTCCTGTCTCACGTCTATAAACTGTTGGTTGTATGAGTCTGAAACTATGCCTGCCTGCATGTTGTCTTGTCTGTTCCTATGCCTGTCTGAGTGTATCCCTAACAAAGGGCTTTTGCTCTGTGTTTATTGAACAGCACAAGATGCATCGCACGGGAAAGGAATGGGATACTTCACTGAAATCCTTAACAGTCTTACAAGGGAGTAAGTCACCTGTTCCAACTGAGCCCAACTGACCCATGTAACAACAAACAAACCCTATCAAGAAGTATCTGTGTGCTTTCCAGCACTTATGATAGATGTTTGCTTCATAAGGTTGCTTTTTAACCCATTTTTGCTTCCAACAAATGTCCACCATATCATGTGTACATGCACATATGTATTATCTGCATCAGGGCATGGATGAATACATAATTTAAGATTACAGCTATCCAGTAGTTTAGATTATAAGAGCTGATTACATGGGAAATCTCTTAGAACATAAGAGATAATTTTTATCATAATAAGAGGTTGCTACACTTGTTATCAGCAATTGTTACTCCTTATGTAACCTTGTGAATCTTGTAACTTTCAGGAGCTTCTGAGCCTTGTAAGTTTTATTTTCTTTCCTGAGTCTTATGAGCTTCCCCAGTCTCACTGGAGGAAATAGTTCAAACAGAAGAAAATGCTAAGCCCATTGGGTAAGGGTCTCACTTTTATGACCTCATTTAACCTTAAGTATTCTTTTTTATTCTGAGCACAGGGGTTAATTCTTCCAATATAATTTTAGAGGAGAGCAGGACACACACACAAAATCAGTCTATAACAATCCCTACCCACTTTTCTCTACTAAAATGTTTTTTCCTCTGTCAGCTTGCAGTTTCTTCCCTCAATGTAGGTTCCGTTTCCTTCAAGAGTTTACATATAATTCTTTCCCAGTCTTCTTCCAGCTCCAAGCTGAGACTTCTTCAGGCTTGCTTTGACTTCTGACTTCTCATTTCTCTCCTCATATAGGGGGCCGTTTTTTTGGCCTGTGGCTTCCTATCTCAGCTGTGCAGTTAAACATAGAGATTTTTGAAGTTTAAGATGCTTAGCCCAACCCTGAAACAGAATCTTCAGTGGATCCAGAAGTCTGTCTTCTCTGGATGGGGTCATATTATTATATGACAATGGGGTGGAAGCCACTGCTCTCACTGCACTGTCTGTGAGAATGTCATCCTATGTACAAATGACAAACAGGTTGAGAAAGAAATCAAAGAAACAGCACCTATGCAAGTGAAAGGCTTGCATAAAAATCACTTCAAATCTTTGAAGAAAGAAATTGAAGAAGATATCAGAAGATGGAAAGGTCTCCCATGCTTATATATTGGTAGGATTAACAGTAAAATGGGTTCCTACCAAAAGTGATCTATAGATTCAACACAATACCCATCAAAATTGCAATATAATTCCTTACAGACCTGGAAAGAAAACTTCTCAACTTCATGTGAAAAAAGCAAAAAAAGAAGCAGGGTAGCGAACAACCTTGTACAATAAAAGAACTTGTGGAGGTATCACCATGCCTGATATCAAGCAGTACTACAGAGCAATAGTAATAAAACTCGCATGATATTGGCATAAAAATAGAGAGGTCGATCTATGGAATCGAATCAAAGACCCAGAAATAAAAAATAAAAACATGCCTTCAGACACTTGATTTTTGACAAAGAAGCCAAAATCATACAATGGGGGCAAAAGCATCTTCAACAAATGGTGCTGATTTAACTGGATGTCAGCATATAGAAGAATGCAAACAGATCTGTATCTATCACACTGAACAAAACTCAACTCCAGGTGGATCAAAGACTTCAACAGAAACTCAGAAACACTGTGACTGCCTGAAAAGAAAGTGGGGAATAGCCTTGAATGCATTGGCACAGAAGACAATTTCCTGAACAGAACAACAATAACATAGGCATTAAGACTGACAATAAGTGGGACCTCAGGAAACTGAAAAACTTCTATAAGGCAAAGGACACCATCAATTATGACAAAATGGCAGCCTACAGAATGGGAAAAGATTTGAACCAACTCCAAAGCTGACAGAGGACAAATATTTAAAATATATAAAGAACTCAAGAAACTGTACATCAACAAATAAAATAATACAATTTAAAAATTGGCTTCAGAGCTAAGCCAAGAATTATCAATAGAGGAATCTCAAATGGCTGAGAGCACTAAGAAATGTTCAACATCCTTAGCCATCAGGGAAATGCAAATCAAAATGACTTTGAGATTCTATCTTACACCTGTCAGAATGGCTAAGATAAAAAAAACAAAAAACAAACAAACAAACAAACAAATAAACAAACAAAAAACACAAGCAACAGTTCATGCTGGCAAGGATGTGGAGCCAGGGGAACAATTCTTCATTGCTGGTGGAAGTGCAAATTTGTGCAGTCAGTTTGGAAATCAATACTGCAGCTTCTCAGAAAATTGGGAATAGATCTACCCCAAGACCCAGCTATAGCACTCCTGGACACATACCCAAAAAATGCTCCACCATACAGCAAGGACCACACTATGTTCATAGCAGCTGTATTAGTAATAGCCTGAATCTGGAAACAACCTAAAGAGACATTGTAGTTAGGGTTTAATTGCTGTGAAGAGATACCATGACCATGGCAACTCTTATAAAGAAAACCATTTTATTGGGATTGGCTAATAATTTTAGAAAGTTAGCCAATCATCATCATGACAGGAAACATGACAGCATGCAGGCAGATATAGTGCTGAAGAGCTAGTTGAGAGTTCTACATCTTGATTGGCAGGCAGCAGAAGGAAACTACCACAGTAGGCCAAGTTTAAGCATATAGGATTTCAAAGCTTGCCCTGACAGTAAGACACTTCCTCCAGCAGGCCTACACCTTTTAAAAGTGGCACTCCCTATGGGCCAAGCATTCAAGCATGAGTCAATGGGGGGCCACTCATACTCAAACCACTGTAATGTCCCTCAACCAAAGAATGGGTAAAGAAAATGTGATACATTTTACACAATAGAGTATTTTTCAGCTTATTTAAAAAATGAGATCATGAAACTTGTAGGCAAATGGATGGAATTAGGAAAGATCATTCTGAGGGAGGTAACCACCCAAACACAGAAAAACAAACAGGGCATGTACTTATTTATAAATGGACATTAGCTGTTAAGTAAAGGATAATCATGCTTCAATCCACAGATTCAGGGAGGCTAAGAAACAAGGTGGGCTCAAGTGGGGACTTATGGACCTCTCTGGGAAGGGAAAACAGAGCAGAACAGAGTGGGATTGGTGGATGTAGAAACGGGAACAGAAAACATTATGTGGTAGGAATGGAGGGAGAGAGTACTGGAAGAGATGACTGACATTGGGGGCCATTTCAAGGATGAGGAATTGTACTGGGTTTCTACCAACAATTTGTCCTGCTTGCAATGTGACAACTTGTGGGGAGTGGCTGGTCTAATGTGAGACCCATGGCACAAAAGGTAACCCATGCCATAACCTGTCTGGAGGGTCAGAAACCAGAGGGTGGATAGCACAGAGACCTATGGTAGAAGCAGCACTTGAAAAAAAAGAGTCAGTGAAATGATTTGTAATGATTCCTAGACTCGTAGACTGGAGCCTAGCCCAACTGTCATCAGAGATGCTTCATCCAGCAACTAATAGGAACAGATGCAGAGACCTGCAGCCAAACATTAGGCAGAGCTTGGGGAACCAAAGGAAGAGGGGAGGAAAGACTGTAGAAGACAAGAACATGGCCCACAGAATCAACTAACCAGGGCTCATAGGTGCTCACAGAGACTGAAGCAGTAACCAAGGAGCCTGTATGGGTCTGCACTAGGTCCTCTGGGTACAGGTTATGGTTGTGTAGCTTGACATTCTTGTGGGGCTCCTAACAGTGGAAGTGAGGAGCACCTGACTCTCTCACCTGCTCTTGGGACCCTTTTCTTCCTACTGGGTTGCCTGGTCCAGCCTTGATATGAGGGTATGTGACTAGTCTTACTGCAACTTGTTATGCCATGTTTGGTTGATATCTCTGGGAGGCCTGCTCTTTTCTGAATGGAAATGGAGGGATGGATCTGGGGGAGAGGGGGTTGTGGGGGAGAAACTGGGAGGAGAAGAGGGAAGAGAAACTGCTGTTGGGATGTAATATATGAGAGAGAGAGAGAAGAAAGAAAGAAAGAAAGAAAGAAAGAAAGAAAGAAAGAAAGAAAGAAGAAAGAAAGAAAAAAGAATGGAAAGAAGGAAGGAAAGAAAGAAAATAAGAAAGAAAGAAAGAAAGAAAGAAAGAAAGAAAGAAAGAAAGAAAGAAAGAAAGAAAGAAAAGAAGAAAGAAAAGCCAATGCTGGAAACAGCGTATTACTTCTGTGGGTCAGTAATTAAGGAACAGACAACTCAACTGGGTACTTGTGGCTCAGGGAATCTTATGCAGTTAGGTCTGTCAGTCAGTGAGCTGGAGTAGGGCAGTGGAACCAAGGCAGCTAGAGGTGGCAACATCTCTTCCTCCTCAGCAAGTGTCAGGGCCCCTCTCTGTGGTCTCCTCGTGATGCCCATCCTGACCTTCCTTGACTCACTTCTTGCAGAGCAGCTCAGTGTCCAAGTTTTTCAAGAAGAGTAGAGAACCTGTGACTCAGCCTCGGGCAGTCATACGATATCACATCTTCCATTCCCTTTTAGCCGAGGCAGTGGAAGGCCCTGCCCATGTCCTCCTGTGGGAAAGCTGGACCCCATCTCTTGGTGGAGAAGGGGCAAGGCCCTGGAGGAACATCTGAGTTTGGAAATATTGTTGCAGCCATTTTGGGAAGGAGCAATCTGTCAGTATACGTTTTTCCTTTAACTGTAATTTTCATATTTGTTCTTCAAGATCTACAGTGCAGTGACATAACAGTAGGGAGAAAGTAGGGAGGGCAGAGCAGTCTCAGGTACAAACTCTGGTTATAAATCTATAGCCAGAACCTTTATTCACTCACCATTCTTTCAAACAGTATCTGCTGAGCATTTGACATCACCTGATGCTGTGGACCAGGTATTATGAAGTGTATCAGGGACAGAATATAAGATCCCTCCTATCATGTGGCTTCCAATTCTGTGGAGAATGTTCGTTAACTATGTTTTTATGCACCAGGCTCTGTTTTAAGCACCTCAGCTGCAATCTTCTTTAATCCTCACAGCAATTTTGTGAAGTGACATTTTCATCCCGGTGACGCTCTGGCACACAGAGGATGGGTAGTTTGCTCAAGGTCACATAGGTTGTAAGAGCAGAGCCTCAGGATACACCTGCCTTGGCCTCAACCTGCAAAATGAGAGCTTTTCTGTCTCTTAGTTCCCCTTCTTCCACAGATGCAGACCCAAAAGGATAGATGGGGGACACAGGTGGCTTGCCCAAGGTCAAACAGATGTTTCTTATCAAGACTTTCAGAACATCACTGATTTTGCTGCATTCTTATATCCTTTGGACAGAGAATGAGTATAAAGCAAGGGAGCTTAGGCACCTCCTTATGCTCTCTCTGCTCCTTCCGTGATAGTTCTTTAGGGCCAAATGTAGTGTTAGGACTTGGATATTATGTGGTGCCACAGGGTCAGGTGTCTGTGCTTGGTTCCTTGCTTGGGAAAACATTTTTTTGGGAGGCTGTGGAACCTTCAGAAGAGGAAGATAATATGAAAAGTGGGGTACAAGAGGGTGGGTCTTAGAGGGCTAATGCCCAGACCATGTCTTCCTGCTCTGGCTTCTGTTGGGTAAGAAAATGCCCTCCTCAATTCTGCATGACTCCTCCCTATCAGAAGGTGCATTTTCTGCCTCTGGTTATCTGTTGGACAAATGCTCCCTGAGGGCTTCTGTGACCATTGCCTTCTCTTTGTCAGTTTTGTCTCTCCTCAGCCATCAGTGAACACAGTTCCCATATGACAGTTCCCAAGGGCGCATAGAGAGTTGCAGAGGACTCCTTGTTCCTTCTCTGTGCATGAGAGGCCACAGAGGGAGAGCTCCTCGGGGCTGGTGTCCTGTGAGTCTCTGCATCCATCCTAGAGCACTGTAGTCACAACTCTGTACACTGCAAGGAACAATATGCAAAGGGACCAAGTTGGTACAAATGTCTCGTCATGGGGAATAGGAAAGTAAGGCTATAGATTTTCTAGAACCATTCCAATTTCACGCAATGTAATTATTTTTAATAAACAATGATTTATTAAATATGTATACCCCTAATAGGATTTTTATTTTTCCAAGACAGGGTTTCTCTGTGTATGCTTGGCTGTCCTGGACTTGCTTTGTAGACAGGGCTGACCTTGAACTCACAGAGCTTGCCTGCCTCTTCTTCCTGAGTGCTGGGAGTAAAGGCATGTGCCACCACTGCCCAGCTCACTTTTAGGACTTTTTAATGTAAATAAATGCATGAATAAAATTAATGACAGCAAGAACAAAAGCCTTTCTTATGATCAAGAATAATAATTTGGATGTGGGAAATTAATTCACCCTGTTTGTGGAGCAGCCTAACTGGAAAGGCATTAAAGAATAAGATGGCTGGGATCACTGGGACCACACAATTCCCCGAACTAAAAGAGGGTGACTATGTCTGAATGTTTTATATGTTTATATACTTATATCTCTAAAAGTACTGTGGCTATTATTGATTTATACTTCGAGGCATTTTTCTGGTATAATCAGTATATAATAACCCACATGTTGTATTTATAATAACTCTGATTATAAATAAGTATTTCAAACATAATGAAGCAGCATGTTTTGAAGAAAGGATGTGTGTTCTAACATGTACAAGGCTGTCGTAACCATCAGTGGTAGCCCCGATTGAATGTGTGTCACAGGCCTGTGGTGAAGGATCTAAGATGCGTGGAAAGGAGCATGGAGACGGCAAGCAGGTTGACCTGACAGGTAGACAAATCAATTCATTCTTCCAGTGGTGTGTATACTTAGCTACCGTTTAAATGAGAAAGTTCCTCATAGGCTTACGCATTTGGACACTTGGTTCTCAGTGGGTGGTACTGTTCAGGGAAGTTTATGGAGGTTCAGGAGGTGGAGTCTTGCTGGAGGAAGTGTGACACAAAGGGTGGGCTTTGAGAGCTTAGTTTCACTCTCTCTGATTCCTGTTTCCAGTTGAAGATGTGACTCAGCTTCACGTCTGCTAACAGCACCTTTTCTCACCTATTACAGAACCTCTCTCTAGAAGAATAAGCCAAAACAAACTCTTGTGTATGTCATTTTTAGTCAGTGTTTTACCAACCACATCAGCAGAAAAGTAACGAATACAGCTGTGCGTTCCAGGGTTTGGGGGAAGCCACCTGGGTCCCATCTGCAAAGATTCTGCTGTAGCTGATCTGGTATGCAGCCTGGGCAGTGGACATGTGAAGGCTCTATGCAATTCTTGCTTGTAGCCACAACCGAGAACTACTGTGTTAGGGCTTGTGGTCAGTTAAGAAGGTAAACCGTTTTCCTTGCAAGCACGGGGACCGGCATTTGATTAAAACCACGTGAAAAGCTGGGTGTAGTGGCATATGCTTGTAATCCCCACACTAGGGAGGAAGAGACAGGCAGCTCCTTAGGACTCTTTGGCCAGCCAGTCTAGCCTACTGGATAAGCTTCAGGCCAACGAGAGAATTTGTCTCAAAAATGCAGATGTATGATGACTGAGGAACCCCAGCCAAGGCTGTCCTCTGACCTCCACAAACATACACACACACACATATAACTGCACAGAGAGAGAAGAGAGGGAGAGAGAGGAAGAGGGTGAGGACAAAAAAGAAAGAAAAAAAAGAATGACTTTGTTATTTGTTGTACAGATGACAGATGGAGAGATGCTAGGCAGATGGGTGGGTGCCTGAATGGGAGGCATGGGTAAGTGAGCAAATGAGTGGAGAACGGATTGGGCACATAAGCTTGAGTTCAGCATGATTATCGTGTTCTACATGACGTCAGTTAAATTTTCTCACTGCACCCAACTCCTTGGGCTCCGTTCTGCAGCCACACTGAGCATGAGCCAGGTCTCAGAGAGACTCACAAGTCTGGGTTTTTTAATTCCCGTTCTCTTTGATCACAATGTGCTTCCTCTTCCCATGTACAATGAGTGGGCTCCAGCTCAAAATGTAGGTAGGGGTTTGTTTAAGGACTTTTCTGGAAGACTTTCTAGACCCCAGCGCTTGCCCTCCTTATTTCTATGGCCTCTTGTCTTGTCTTCTCAGAGAGCCGATTGCCTGCAATGGCAAGCTGAGCTCAGATGAGGAGCAAGGAAAAACCTCAGTGGCTCATTTCTCCTGCACCCACACCACGTGTCAGCTCAGTGTTTGTGACCAAAATCTCTGCATGACCAAAATCTTTGATGGCTTAGCAAGGAACACGATGCCTCCAGAAGATGCCGCTTCTGAGTCCTGCCCTGCAGTCATTGTTTAAATCTGTCACGCGTCAGTCTGTAGTGTCGGTTTCTGCAGAGACATCTGTGCGTTATGAAAACAAACAGAGTCTGTCCTTTCAGGTCAGTTAGAGCCAGAGGGAACAGCTAAAGAGTTCCCTGAGAGCTGGGCACTTTAAAGAAGGTAATCGCTGACTCATCTCCCAGGGTCACAGAGCTAACTGGGGCAGACCCGAAACTCAAAACCATTTCCCTGCTCCAAGCCCAGCTGCCCCTACATTTAAGTTTTCTTTGGCAAGCTCCCCAAATGCTAGAGCTCAGGGTCTTCTTTGTGCGCCCAGAGCTAAGGCTTTGTGGCTGAGGCCCTGTTCTGTGAGAAGGCTTGAATGTGAGAATCCCCGGCAGGTTCGTGGGTTTGAATGTTTGGTTTCCAGTTGGTGGTGCTGTCATGGAAGGCTGTGGGATTTTAGGCTGTGGAGCCTTGGCAGGTGAAGTGAGTCTCTGGCGGTGGGCTGCTGTGTTGCATAGCTCAGCCTGGCTCCCTGGCTGCTCTCTGCTCTCTGACTGTAGATGCAGCATGACCAGCTGCCTCATCCACTGGCCGCCATGCCACCCCCAGCATGCCAGAATAAACACCTTCTTAAACTGAAGCCCTTTCTCTGCTTAAGTTGGTTTTTATAAGATATTTGGTCATGACAATGATGAAAGTAACCGACACAGCCTCCTCTGAAGGCATCAGTGATGATGGAGGTCGAAGAGTCACAGAGAGCCACCATGTCACATCTTAGCTATCATGTCCTCTTAGGGCATCCATACCACCAGGACTGTGGAAACCCTTTGAGAACATTTGTTCTGGAGAAATCCGTGTTGAAGATCTCCTCCTAAGGCATTTTAAAAGAATGGGGACAGTTGTTGGGGGTGGACTGGGGAGATCCCTGGCTTGGGGCATAGGGGGCAGGACTACAGAGCTAGATGTTGATGCCACTTGAGGACGGAGAAAAGGAAGCCGAGGCCTTTGCTTCTTTAAAAACAGTTTTTATCACCTATCACCCTTTCTTCTTCTCATTATTGCGTGTTATACTATACCCACCGGTACATTTGTTAGCATATGTAAGTGTATACGTTATAGGCTAGGGGTTACAGATGGAGAACAATGTTCCTCCCTCCCTCCCTTTCTCCCTTTCTTCCTCCCTTCCTTATTCCTTCTCTCCTTCCCTCCTTTCCTTCCTTCCTTCCTTCCTCCATTTCATTTTTTCTTTGTGAGATTGGGTAACACCGCTTGCTACTATACCTTCTAAGCCCATCCATTATCCTGTAAACTTTGTGGATTTAGTTTTTCTTAGGGACGAACAGTATGCCATCTTGTATATGCACCTGATTTGTTATCCTTTCATCTGTTTAGGTGATGAGGAAAGATGGAATGTAACAGGTAAAGGATGCGAGCCATGAGAGAGGCTATAAAGCTAATTGTTTTCTGATATTAACTCTGTCATGGACTTGTTGTTTTGTTATGGATAAGTAAATTAAAATGTAATTGATAGTGAAGGTATGAAATTACAAGTGTAGCTCCAGGGCTTCAGGATGATCATTCTAACTGCACAGGCTTTGGGTCTGGGCAAGAGTTTGAATGATTCTGTTAAGTGTGTGTATGTGTGTGTGTGTGTGTGTGTGTGTGTGTGTGTGTGCGCGCGCGCGTGTGGTATAGTATAGTGTAGTGTAAAGGACAGCGGACAACTTGTGGTTCTACAAAGTAGGTTCTGGGTATCAAACTCAGGTTGTCAGGCTTAGTGGTAAGCGTCTTTGCCCACTTGGCCATCTTGCCCGGTTCAGCCTTTATTTCTAAAACAGAAATTACATTACTTAGCTACCTCTTGAGGGAAGAGTATCAAGCAGGTCACTGTGTCAGAGCAGCCATGTCAGCCTGATGGTCTGTGGCAGAACTTACCCACAGACACATTCTTTTGAAGAGACTAGGAGCTGTGTCATGTGCCTCAGCCAGTGCTGCTAAAGGGAAGAGTTTCCGCTAAATATCTGGATGTCCCATGAGGTATCGGCAAGATGGATTGGTCCCTTGAGACAGGCCTAAATTTCAGGCACCCACAAGGCCCATCACCCACTCACTGTTGTGTTTGCTTTGTTCAGCTGTGAAGTGTGGCTAATGCCTTCACCTCTCTGTGTCCTGCCTACAACTGGCCTCAAGTTTAGCCTCATATCACAGACTCTTGGAGAGCTAAAAACCACCTCCAGTTCCCTCCCTCTAAGAGATGAACTTAATTTTCCTCTCCTAATCTAAATCCTTATGCACAGCCCTGGTACACAGCAGATTTTCAGTAAATGTTCTTGAGTAAAGATATTTCAGGGTTTTAACTTAAAGCTTTAGCATTGTAACATGTTCTCATAAATTATCAAGGAGCTTAGTGTACCATAAGACATTAAGAAGAAGCTTTCTCAAATAAAGTTCCTTCCAAATACCACAAGAAACTTCCTTTTAAAGCCAGAGAGGGGAATTTCTACTGTGGTGACATAACCTTGATTGGAACTGGCTGGCGCCCGTGGAAGCTACTGGTTAGGGTTAGGGGCTTCTCAGACCAGTAGTTAAGCACCCTTATCTTCCCCAGGTCACATGTCTTGGCTGTTTCTGATTGGTTACCCTTTTTCTCTCTGTGTGTGTGTTTTATTTCCCCCTGCAACTCTTAGGTCATTCACGTGGCCTGGGCAGCACAGTAGAGCTGACCCTGGTGGCAGAGGCTCGAGCTAGGGGACACTGAGGGTATGAGTATGGTAGAGCTGCAATGTGGTGACGTGGGCAAAGGAAGATGCCTCCTGCACCCCTTGCCACCTATGGCAGGTAGGAGGGTTGGCCCCATGGTGTCATGAGAGCTGGCCCTGCCCCCAACCAGCTGCTGCCCTCGGGAGAGCAGGCCCTATACCTGACCTGGGTAGCGCAGTGGATCTGGCCCTGGATGTGGGGGTTGTGGGTGAGTGTCCCCAAGGGCATGATGGTGGGAGGGCTGGCCCTGCCTCTTGTCTGCTATGTGGTGGCATTGTTGAGGAAGAGGTTCCCTCCCCTTCTTTTTGTTCTTGCCACTGGCAGTGGGAAGGAGACCTTGTTATTTTTCTACATGTTCTTCTGGATTACTATTCAACAGCTTTCCAAAAAGAGTAAGTGTGTAGTGGGGTGAGGACATGGGCCCAGGAGAATTTGGTATTGCCAAGCCGACAGATTCAGGGCCTGAGGACAATGATGAGGGTTCCAGGAAAGTCCTCCCAGCACAGGGCTCCTTACATCTTTTCTGCAGTAAAGGAGCTGCTTCCCTTAGGCTCATATCCAGAAGACCTCTGCACATGAAAGGACCGATAATTACCTGGGGTAAGTAGTATAATTTTGCAATTTAATTTTATAGTTTTGATACAATTGTCACCTGGCTTTTAAGTAGTGAAATGGTTTAAGTCTTTAAGTTACAGCCCTCATGGCAAGCTATTTTTATATTGATTTTTATCTGTACCAAAATAGCAATCGAGGGAAGAGAGAATATTAAGGGTGTGTTGATGATGCATCAAGTCCAGGCTCATCTGTATCTATGGTGGCAGCACAGATTTACTGGAAGTGGCTGCAAAGACAGCCAAGGATGTTTTTGTCCTAACTGAACTCCCACAGCAGGCCAGAAAGGTCACACTGATTGAACAGCCTCTTCCCAGTGGTCTGAGTAAGGGTGCGGCTATGTGAGAGCAGAGCTCTCAGCTGCATACTGAAAACTTGCAAGGGTTTTAAACCCAGATGTCTGGATTTGTTTTGCATTTTTATTAATTATTATTATTTATTACAATTTATTCACTTTGTATCATGGCTGTGGCCCCCTCCCTCCCTCTTCTTCTCCCATGTCCCTTTCCCAGTCCACTGATAGGGAAGGTCCTTCTGCCCTTCCCTCTGACCCTAGCCTATCAGGTCTCATCAGGGCTGGCTGCATTGTCTTCCTCTGTGACCTGACAAGACTGCACCGTCTCAGGGGGAGGTGATCAAAGAGCCAGCCACTGAGTTCATGCCAGAGGCAGCTCCTGATCCCCTTACTAGGGAACCCACTTGGAGACTGAGTCTATTGGCTATATCTGAGTAGAGTTTTAGGTCCTCTCCATGCATGGTTCTCGGTTGGGGTATCAGTCTCAGCAAGGCCCTCAGGCCCAGGGTTTTTTTGTTTGTTTGTTTGTTTGTTTGTTTGTTTTGGCTCTGTTGGTCTCCCATCTGGATTTTAAGGGTTTTAAACTCTAGCCTAACTCAGCTATATTAGATGCCCTGAGGGTAGGTGAGATGTGATGAGAGAGAAAGGACACAAGGACACAACTTTTGTGAGTCTCCATCTGCCTGGCTCTGGGCTCAATGGAGAGGAGTTGAGGAGAAGTGAAAGGGAGATGAGGGCATTTTAGGCAACCTCAATGTCTTAGGTTTTCTATTGTTGTGATAAAATGGCTTGACCAAAAGTAAGTTGGGGCGGTAAGGGTTTGTTTCAGCCTACAACTGCCAGGTCACTCCATCACTAAGAGAAGTCAGGGCAGGAACCTGGAGGCAGGAACTGAAGCAGAACCTTGCTGACTGGCTTGCTTCTCAAGGGTTACTCAGCCCACTTTCTTTCCTACACCCCAGGATGCCTACCCAGGTGGGGTACAGCCCTTCCATATCAGTCATTAATCAAGAAAATGCCCCCATAGATTTGCCACAGGCCAGTGTTAAGGATGCGTTTTCTCAATTGAGGTTTCCTCTTCCCAAATGACTCTCTAACTTGTGTCAAGTTGGCAGAAACCAGCTACACACCTGGAGAAGATATACGCCACTAGGAACAAAGGAGCCCCGCCTCCCCTGGCGACTGTGTGTGGGAAGGAGCTAGAAATGCCCAGCTGTCTTTTGTCTATTCCAGATTAAAAACAAAACAAAACAAAACAAAACAAAACAAAAGCTTATTCCCGGTTATGCATAGCTGGGTATGTGGTGCAAGCCTTTAGTTTCCGGCCCTCAGGAGGTATGGGTACAGGCCAGCCTGGTCTATAGAGCAAGTTCTGGGGTTCCAGGACAACCAAGGCTACACAGTGAGATCCTGACTCAAAAAAACCTTTTAAAATAATATACATATATGTGCATATGTACCTATTTGTTAAAATAGTATATTTTATGTTTCATATATAAAGGTAATATATAAAAATTTGTTGGCACTATATAATTTGTTTTTGTTTTTGTTTTTGAGACAGGGTTTCTCTATGTAGCTTTGGCTGTCCTAGACTTGCTTTGTAGACCAGACTGGCCTCCAACTCATGGCAATCTGCCTGCCTCTGCCTCTCAGAGTGCTGGGATTACAGGCATGTGACGCCTATTTTTTGTGTTTCACACACAAAAGTATATCAAATTGTGTTGGCTCTACATAAAAGTATATACTTGTATACATGCAGAACCACATTATTATTGAGAATCATGCTGAAGACTACATGGTCCGTCTCGTTACCTTCTGAAAAGGGAATATTTTTACTAAGCACTGACATGAGTGTTGCCAATCAGAATGGGCTGAGTTATTGTGCCATAAGAAAACAAGCCTAAGACCCACTGGTTTAACACGAGTTTACAGTTTGCTAAGATAACCACAGTGTTTTGAATTGTATCTGCTGTCCTTTTAACTCGTAAGATTGTCCAGTGTAGAATTTTGGTTTGAAGTCATCTTCTATATCCAAAGCTGGATGGAAGAGAACTTGGTCAGAGACTAAAGTTAGTAGGGACATCATTTTGACACATGTCCTTACCATCCTTTTAGCTCTGAGGGGAATTTGTTTGCTGCTTACCAAGTAAATGAGGACATCTAACTGCCAAGAAGAGGATTAAGAAGATGCCCAGGGCTGGGCGGTGGTGGCACACCCTTTTATCCCAGCACTAGGCAGGTAGACCTCTGTGAGTTCAAAGCCAGCCTGGTCTACAGAAAGAGAAATCCTGTCTCGGAAAACAAAAACAAGCCAAAACAAAAAGACAACAACAACAACAAAATGATATCCAGCAAATAACACCAGAAATAATTTGTAATTATCACTCCAGATTGGCTCCACCAGGGATCAGATATTTTTCAAAATCAGGATAAAGTTTAGAAACTGTCAATGAAATTGGTATTTGTATATCTTTCATCTGATTTGTCAGTATGATCAATGTTATAGATTATCTTGACTTACATAAAGGATGCCTGTGGAGCAAAAAAATAGTTATGCCTCAGCGTTTCTGTGAGGGTGCATCCAGGAGGTGATGTTCTCTGGGTTCTTGGGCTGAGTAAAGAGTGTTCACTCTCACCGTGTGTGCAGCCATCATGCCTACAAAACAAGATAGAAAAGGTGACTTCATTCTCTGTCTTCCAGGGCCACCTGCAATCTGCTCCTGCTTCTCAGACCTTTATACCTAGACTAAATTGCATCATAGCTTTCTTGTTGTGAAAAAAAATTGAAATATTATGAGATTTCAATAACTGTGTATCAATTCCTATAAGTTTGTCATTAGTCTACCTATACATCATCTAATCTATCATTTATGTATCATTCAGCTCTATTGCTTGTCAGTTATCTAATTATCTTTTGTCTGCGCATTGGTTATTTTTCTATTACTGTGATGAAATACCATTATTAAAGCAACTTATAGATGGAAGGATTCATTTGAGCTTATGGTTCCGAAGGGATGTTCATCACCATCATGGTTGGAAGCATGGCAGCCAGCAGTGTGGCAGATGGAACAGCAGCTGAGAGGCCACATTTTAAAACGGAAAGCAGGAAGCAGAGAGAAAAAACTGGGCTTTGGAACCTAAAATCCTGTCCATAGTGACATCCCTCCTCCAGCAAGTCCATACCCTATAATCCTCCCTAAACAATATCACCAATTGGGGATCAAATATTCAAATACCAGATTCTACGGTAGGACATTCTCATTCAAACTACCACATTGTGTTCCCTGGGTCCCCATAGGCTCTTTACCATATCATAATGCAAAGTGCATTTAGTCCAACTTCGAAAGTCCCTGTAGTCTCTCTGTCTCAACACTGTTTAAAAGTCCAAAGTCTCTCCTGAGAGCCAAGGCAATCTCTCAATTGTAAGCCCTTCTAAAGTCAAAAGGCAAATTACATACTTCCAATATACAGTGGCACAAAATATACATTGCCTCTCCAAAATGAAAGAATGGTAGTGTAGTGAGGAAATACAGGACAAAAGCAAGACTGAAATCCAGTAGAGCAAGTAGCAAATCTTGTAGCTCCAAATGGAGTGTTAAAAAGCTCAGTGTCTCTACGATTATAGCTTTGTTGCCTATGATATACTTCTCCCTCTTGGGCTGTTTCCACTACCTGTGTGCAGCCATCCTAGATGTCTCAGCTTTGTCATCTCCAATATCCTTGGCAGATACCTCATAGCTTTGTCTTCTCCAGTATCTTGGGGTCCTCAATGCAAGCCAGACTTTACTTTCACACATTTGTGCAATGGTCTCTCAGGACTCTTCTGGCATGTATTTCCTGGCCTGGTCTCAGCAGCTCTTTGAAGCCATGGGGGAAGATTCCACGGCCCTTTCACTCATGCATCCTTCATGACTATAAGGCCAGCACCACAAGGAGGACACTGCCAAGACTAATTGTCAGCTTGAAATAGACCCTGTGACTTTTGCATTTGCATTAGGTTTTCTAGGAGCAGAGAATGGATTGTGTCTTTTTATTTCACAAGTTGGAAGCTTAACTGGGTGAGGTGTAGCCCTGAGGACATCCTTCCCTTTAATACAATGCAGACTCCTGTCTGCTTAAATCGTTATATGCCTTTCAGAAGAGCCTTGGCTACAACATTAAGTTTCCTGCTCCCCTTTTTCTCTTCAAGCTCTACATTTTGTATTTCTCTCTGCTCTACTTGCTCTTTTTCATTCTGGGTCCACACAAGAGTGCCTACCAATCATGCCACAGGTTAGTATTAGGCTGTCTTGAAATTTCCTTTGCCAAATAAACTAGTTCACTATTTTTAAATTTAGCTTCAGGCGTGTTCTTAGTGGCAAAAGCACAAAAATGGCAAAAGCAAACACATTTTAAATTCTTTATTTTTATTTTTAGTCTGTTTGCTAATATTGTTCTCCTCTGAAACCTCTTGAGCTGGACCTTAACAGTCTTCATAGGTCTCAGCACTTCTGTCTTCCAAGCTCCTGTTAGGAAGTCCAAGTAAGGGCTTCTTGTAATATTCAACCACTTTTCTGGTCCAAAGTTCCAAAGTCTTCCACAGTCTTCCAAAACAGAACATGGTCAGGTCTGTCGCAGCAATATCCCATTCCCTAGTACCAAGTTTTTTTTTGTTTTGTTTTTGTTTTTTTTTTTTCCTGTTCTTGATGTGGGGGTCTTTTTTTTTGAGGGTTTTTGTTTGTTTGTTTGTTTGTTTTTGTTGATTTTTTGTGATTGGATTTCTCTGTGTGGCACTGGCTGTCATTAAGCTCACTCTGTAGACCAGACTGGCCTTGAACTCAGAGAAATCTGCTTGCCTCTGCCCCCAGGGTGCTGGGGTTAAACATGTACCACCACCACCACCCAGCTAGTTAGTTTTCCATTGCTGTAATAGAACACCATGACAAAGGCAACTTACAGAGAAAAAGAAAAGAAAAAAAGTATATTAGGTCTGACACCTGGACTAAAACCAATATGGGGAAGAAATGGTTTATTTCATCTTACAACTCTCAGTTCACACCCCATCACTGAGGGAAGTCAGGACAAGAACTCAAGGCAGGAACCTGAAGGCAGGAACTGAAGAGGAATTCATGAAGGAGTGTTGCTTACTGCCTTGCTCCCTGTGGCTTGCTCACTTTACTTTTTTATATACCCAGGACCACCTGCTCAGGAGTGCTATAACCTACAACGAGCTTGGTCCTCCCACATCAGTCACTAATTAAGAACATGTCCCACAGGCTGGCATATAGGCCAATCATATGGAGTAATTTTCTCAATGTAGCTTCCTCTTCTCAGATAATTCTAACTATTCTCCCCCCTCCCCCCCGCCCCGCCCCGTACAATAGCAACAAAACAAAAGCAACAAAAAACCAACCAGGACAAAATTCCAGGGGGATAAGAATCCATCATAACAGGGATGTATCACAGCAAGCCACAGTTTGAGGGCTCACATCTTTAACGGCAAACAAGACCAGAGTAAGTGAGAACTGATACATGGCTTTTAAAACCTCAGATCCTGTCTACCATGACATACTTCCTACAGCAAGGCCACATTTTCTTAGCCCAAACACTGCCACCAACTGAGGACCAATATTCAAACATCTAAGCATATGGGGACTATTCTCATTCAAGTCCTCAAACCAACCTGTTGGTCATCTATTATCTGAATATCTATCACCTATCATCTATCTATCTATCTATCTATCTATCTATCTATCTATCTATCTACCTACCTACTGTCTATATCAACATCCTCTGTGGGTTTTAGAGAATATGATAGGGACATATAATTAAACAGTTCTTGTTAACACGTTCACTGGACAAATCAGAAATAAGATACTCTGTGATGCTCTACCTACTTGTGAATACAGGGTGGCATCATAATATATGAACAGACAACAGTTGACTCAAATACAGAGTCAACTGTTGTCTGTTCATATATTATGATGCCACCCTGTATTCAAACTCCCTCATTATAGGTTTTGATATTTTTAAACCCACTTTTTCTTTCCCCAATCCTTAAAAGCAAAGAGCTATTTCAACCATGCTTTTTCTTTTTGGTCATGACTACTCAGGTAGAAACATTTTTATTTTTCAAATTTTTCCAACTTCTGAAACTTTTGTCCTTTAACTTAAAGATTGGACTCCATGCTATACATACAGTTTAAATGAGCAATTCTATAGAATATGTTTTAGTAAATAAGAGGTAGGTTATTCATGTAGCAATTTCTGTCAAACTCACAAATGCAATATTCAGACGGCAGAAAGTCTAGATCTTGCTCCTGCCATCTGCTCCAATCAGATTATATTTGGGACCCACTGGTTATGTGGGGCCCTAGGTTTAAAAGGTATCTTTGGGTGTATGTAGGGACAATGCCATGATAAAGAAGAGTGGCACACATGTGGTTTAACCAGGAGTAGAACTATGCAGGAGACTGGTAGGTATGTAACGGTGCATAGAATGGAAGCATGGCACCTGCTAACATGACCTGTCATTGAGTTTCTAACGTGCATAACTGAGTGTGGTCCTGGTGCAACCATTTAAAGATGATGGCACCATTGTTGTGGCTGTTTCCTTAATTGTGGTTTCTTGGAATTAGCCTTCTGATTTAATTCGGTTGAAACATTATTCAAGGTACGAATAGAAAGTAATCCTTAATGAACACTAGAAATGCTTGTTTTGTTGCTAGTTTCAGGAGTCAGTGCTAGGTTGCTTTTGCAGAAAATTCATCTCAGCTGTTTATTAAAAACATCTCATGGTGCATGTGCCTTGGCTGACAGAGAACAGTAATCTGACCCATGGGTGTGATTTTGGAAACCGTGAAGAAGTCTTTATGTGGTTAATGAAACAGGAACTCCTTATCTCAATTATTTATGCGCTGCAACCGCTATGGTAATTTATGGTTATAGCTTTTCACTTTCGATGGGCAAGGCCAGAGTAGACACACTCAGAAGCATGGAAATTGTCCAAGGCATTAGACAATTAATGCTATTACAAAAATCAGACACATGCTTTTCTCAGTAGGGTTGTTCAATTCCTGCCAGAGTTAAAATGCTAAGTGTGTAAATAAAAGAACATCAGAATGATGTGAAATGAGTACTCGACATTTCTAGGCAGTAATAATCAATCTTCCACAACCTGATCTCTAATACTTGGCAGCCAGTCATTTTGTTTGTAGAATCCCATGTAAATAGGGAGTGGTGTGGAATGTTAACATACAATGTTATTGAAGAAATGAACGAAAGCCCACACATAGAAAAATAAGAATCGTTGCTTGGTACTTCTACCATTCTGCTATCTTTTAGGGAGTCAACTATTAAGAAAAAAAAGACAAAGCCAGGTTTGATGTCAAAGTGCCTGTAATTTCAGGGCTGAAGAAGTAGAGCCAGGAGGACCTGGGATTAATCAATTACATAACAAGGCTATCCAAGACAACATGAGATCACATCTCAAAAGTAGACGGAGGAGGAGAAAGTAGAAAATTCAGTTTATCTAATTGTGTTCTCAGTCTGTCCCCAGAGTAATATTATCAAGAAATAAATTAGAAAGGAGAAGTCATTTATGGTTCTTTGTCTAACTTTTAAGTAGCTCATCTAGTTTCTCACTGTTGGATAACAAAAGAGATGCCCACGTGGTCACTGGATACATGCTGTAAACTCATTGTCTAGGCCAGGATCCCCAACAACACCTGAGAACCTGGGATTTAGAGACAACATGAACCCAGAGCCAATGTGGATGGCACCAAAGCAGAAGATTCATGAGGTAATGTCTTGAAGAAAAGTTAGTCAGCCAGTGTACAGTGTGTACATTATCATTTTTAAAAGTTGATCAGAACAGTGTAGAAGATTTTTAATCAAGTAACATGGCTGCTCTGTTCATATCCATAGACCTTCTAGGTCTGTGTGATCTGGCTGGAATACAGGCATGCCTTTAGTACACATCTTAAACACTGACATCTAATTGAGGGACAGACAAAGTGAGGAAGATTTGACAGGGTAGGACACGCCCAACTCTCGTGAGAATAGCACAGGAAAGAAAAGCTATTTAAGAAGTGGAAGACAGGTTAGTCAGTCAGTCAGCTGAGTGGAGTTGAGGTCTGTTGCAGGGACTCAGCTGAGAGTGTTGTGGCAGCTCAATTCATGGAAGTTCTGATCAGTTCAGTCAATTCAGTTGAGTCAAATTGAGTTGGTGAAGTTCGGTTGAATGAGTACAGTGTGGGGGTGTTGATTCGTGAGTTCATGCAGAGGAAGGTGAAGCCAGAGAATGAGTAGGAGCCAGAAGGTTAGAATAGATTGCTATAATTAATTTGTAGCCAAGAAAAGCAATTCAGTCAGAAGCTGAGATAAGCCAATTTGACTCAGTCAGCTTGGAGAGGAGTTTGAGCCAGAACAGTTGAGTTGAACCAGCCATCCAGAGTTTGGAAAGAGTTAGGGAGGGTGAGCATACTCATCTTAGAGTAAGCCTCCAAGACGACAATTACATCTGGTAAATAAAAGATACATTTACAGAAAGAGTTCCGTGGGGGAGGGGTGACAACCCCCAAAATTGGTGAAAACCCCAAATATTGAAATCTAGTTTTTAACATACATACATCTGAAGCATTTATCAGTCAAGTGTCTGAAACTAAGTAGGGTTGTTAAAACTAACTGGTGGGTATATAATGCTTTCAACTTCCTTTATTTATTAGAAACTGAATAGAACAGTTCCCACAATATGAAGACAAGACTTGTTTAATGAAGGTGAAGTTCCGTTCTGCTTATGCAATATGCGGATAGGTATATGCAGGATGTTATTGAGAGACCAAAAGATTAAAAATTAGCAGCTATTATTAATTAAGGCCTGAACTAGGTAGGTAAAGAAGTACAGTAATGCCTTGAGGGGAAGAACCCGCCTTACTGCATTCTTTCCCACCCACTAGAGATACAGTTGCTAGGAAACTGGACCATTCCCCTAGGGAGGGACACCAGATCATTAATAGTCTGGGAACCTTCCTATAGCCAATCAATTCAAAATGTAGCATTTTGACCAATAGATGCTTGCCAGGCAGGAATTGCCCTTGCCTTGGGGGATGGACCAGAATCTTTAAATGACCCAACTAACCTGGGCACAGGCTCTCGGCTCCCACCACTTTGGCAGTGGGGGGTGTGGGCCCAAGCTGTAGCTTGTAATTTACAATAAAAAGAACCTCATGTATTTACAGTGGTGTCTGTTTATTCCTGGTCTTTTGGGGCTCGTGAACTGCGCACAACATTATCCATCTTATTTGGGGTCAGGTTTTCTGAGTTTCCTGACACTTTATGTTTTCTTCTCATACACTGCATCAAGATGATTTTAAAAAATAGTATATATGTATGTGTGTGGGACGAGGATTGTTCACATGAGTGCAGGCTTATGTGGAAGCCAGAGAGAATGACAGATCCCTTGTAACTAGAGTTACAGTTTATCGTGAACCTGAGAACTGAACTGCAGTCCTCTGCAAGAGCAGCAGATGGTCTTAACCACCAGCCAGCCCCCGAGGGTAATGAAGGCACTCACCAAGTCTTGCTAAAAGACTGGGTTCCGTGACCTTACTTGTCCATTATATTACAGGATGATGTGCCCCTCTATGTGAAGTGTCTTGCTTATCTTTATGCTCCCTTCAACCTAACAAATGCTGGCACACTGAAAGTACTAAGAAAGTCGGCACTGGGAAGTCCTGCTGTATATCCCCACCTGCTTTTATTCACCATGTCTACTCTGAGATCCCTTTTGTCAACAGTGATACAGAAGAAAGAAATGTAGGGTTGATATTGGCACCACCAGAAGCTTTCATTTTTCACAGCTTCATGTTTTTCTCCAATGGAATATTGTAATAGGAAAAAAAAATGTGAAAATAATGTTTGACACAGAACTAAAGCCTAACATGGCCTCACAGCATGTACCTTTTGAAAAGATGAGCTGTGTCCAGAAAGAACTTTGGAAGAAAGCAGGTGGCATGCTTCAGAAACACTGGAAACACACATATCAAAGCTTCCTGTCATCCCCTGCTTTCCCCATTTATCCTGTGCTCTATTCTCACACTTGCCCTCTTCACTCCCATTCTAGGGGTTTGTTTTGGAAATGCTGTCACTTGTTAGCATAGCTTTTATCTCAGCAGGATGCCTTTCCTGTCTGCTGTTTTCCTTTCAAGGAGGCAGGACCATCACTTCACCCATGGAGTTTTATTCAACACACCCCTGTTGTTAGATGAAGCTGAAGAAACTTTGATTAACAGGTCTCCAAGAGGGGCACTCTGACCATGGCCTAAGGCTCATGTGTGGCACCCCTTTGAGACTGGAGTAGGAGCTTCTGTTTGGAATGATGGCCTTGTGAATAGCGCCCCTTTCGGCCCCCTGAGATTGGAACCAGAAGGTCAGCTGTGTGCAACTGCCTTTAATGAAAGTTGCTCCAAATATTGACACTAGGATTGGGATTAGAGTTCTCAAATTACTTCTATGCAAAGTCAGTCTTCCTAGGCAATGCAGAATTTTCCATGGGGAATTCTGGAGCCTGGGGAGATGGCAAGGAAACAAAGGGAAGTCAGGAACACAGAAATGGAAAGATCGGAAAGACACACCTGGCATGGGAAAAGCCTGAGGCTGTCGGAAATGCTGGATCATCTTTGCCCTTGAACTTTGAATACTTACTTGTCTTAATTTATTTTCCAGGCACTATGATATAATACTCTGACAAACCCTTTCTTTCCTTTTCTCAGTTACAGGTTACAGATCTTACCATGGTGGAGGAGAAGGAAGAGGAAGAGGTCACAGCAGCAGGAGTTTGAGGAAGCTGCTCGTGTTCCGCCCAGTTCACGAACCCCAAAAGACCAGGAATAAATAGACTCCGCTGTAAATACATGAGGTTCTTTTTATTATAAATTACAAGCTGCAGCTTGGGCTCACACCCCCCACTGCCAAAGCGCTGAGAGCCAAGAGCCCTGTGCTCAGGTTAGTTGGGTGATTTAAAGATTCTGGTCCCTCCCACCATGCCCAAGGCAGGGGCGATTCCTGCCTAGCAAGCATTTATTGGTCAAAATGCTGCATTTTAAATTGATTGGCCATAGGAAGGTCCCCAGACCATTAATGATCTGGTGTCCCTCCCTAGGGGGATGGGCCAGTTTCCTAGCAACTGTATCTCTAGTGGTGGGGAAAGAATACAATAAGGCGGGTTCTTCCGTTCAGGGCATTGCTGGACTTCTCCACCCACCTAGTTAAGGCCTTAAATATTAATAATAGCTGCTAATTTTTAATCTTTTGGTCTCTCAATACCTCATCCATAATCACGAACGGAGAACAAAGGTATGTGTGTATATATGCCAGTGCTCAGCTTGTTCTCTCTACTTCACATAGTCCAGGATCCCCTGGCTGGGGTATGGTTCTCCTGCCACACACAGATAATGAAATCAAGATAATCCCTTAAGGCATGCCCAGCAGATCATCTCCCATTGATTCTAGTTTCTTAGTTTCTGTCAAGTTGACAATTACTTTTTCAAATGACTTTCGTAGTCATCAACTTCTTTCTCCCTAAACCTCGGGGGCTAGAATTATCTGTCTGTCTATCTATCTATCTATCTATCTATCTATCTATCTATCTATGCACATTGGTGTTCTGTAAGTGCCCTAGAAGACTGATACTGTCGGCATAAGCGCATTACGGGTAGATGGAAGAGACTCTAGGAGCTAAATGTGAAACCTCAGATTATTATTTGCATATGAAGGAAGCAGGAAACTCATCTGAGTGTCATGAGGGAGAAAGACAAGTTGCGCTTACTTCGTGCAGGAGAATTCTTTCAGATTTGCCAAGATCAAGTCTTCAAACATTTTTACTTTCTCTCCCTCTCATGCTTGAGGCTTTTGTGAGATTCTGGGACCCTCTGCCTGATGATTCTTGAAAGTGAGTGGAAGAAAGAGCCAACTGAAACCTGGGTGTGTGTCTGGGTGAGCCCTCACTGTTGGATGAACTGAGGCCGAGACTTACATCTAAATTCCAGAGACAATATGGTAGTTTCTACTGTCGCTGTAACAAACAGCACAGATTTAGTGGCTTACAATGGTACAAATGCCTCTAGAGTTTTCAGGATCAGAAGTACTAAACAAGCCTCATTGTGAAAGAATTAGACTAACTTTGTAACCTATGTTTCTTTAATTGCCTTATTACTTATATTTTCAAGTTTTAGGCCCATGTTAATTAAAGCCTCTTAGTGCTTCTCCAGAGAGCCGAGGAATGTAAAAATTCCTAGACATTAGCCATCTGTGAGGGCAGAGATAAGGAAGAGAACAAGCAGAGATCTCTACTAAATGGAGAGAAAATCACCGGCTGGTGCCTGTGAGATGAGCTTTGTTTGGAAACTGGGCCAAATGGCTCCAATCCTTCTCCTGACCTTTGACCCAAAGCCTGTAACCCCCACTCCTCAGAACAGACACGGGATGAGTTAACCACTTTCCCACCTTTAACTGTGGCTATATCTCATATGGTAGGAAATTCCAAACTGACTTGAAGATCAGATATTTACGACAGGGCTGACCAGACCTAAGGGTGCCCAGAACCAACCAATTATTTTAAAAGTTAAATACCTCATCCAATCATGAATTGCCAAGAAGGCAACCCCTAGAATTCCATGTGCCTTGTCTTTTAAAAACCTAAGGTCTTTGTCTCCCAGTGCCACTCCTTGCTGACCAGCAGGGGTGACACCATTGTGCAATGGTCAGAATGAACCTCTTGTGATTTTGTATCGATGGATGATTAGTTTCCTGAGTTCTCGTCATACCTTCTTATATTTAGGCTCTTGCTGGGCCTAACAATTGGAAAAAAAATTATCTTGCCTCCTGGGTTTTGTTGCTTCCTGAAGGTTCTTGAAGATTGTTTTATTCGTCTTTCCCAGCTTCTACAAATGTTTTCCTTGACTCTGGAATCCCTAATTTCCATTGTCAAGATAATGGTGATATCGTTCTCCCATCAGTTGGGCTCACATCCTACCTCATTCTTACATATTTGAAGACCTTTGTAATTGCATTGGACCTGAATGGATAACTCTATATGGTCTATTTTAAGTCAACTGATTAACAGCTTTAATTCTTCTTTGCGCTGATAATTTATTCTAGGCCTTATGCCCTAGATGGTTGAGACTTCCAGTTCAGGGCACATCAGACATCCTTGGAAGGATTTTATTTTGCCTAATAAAAGTGAATGTTCACTCTTATGTGTGTAAGTATGTAGAAAAAAAAAGATGTCAATGTAAAAACATAACTTTCTTTGCAATGGCAATAATGGATGGTTTATTCTGAAGCTAAATATGAGTGAATATGGCTGAAGATCAGATTCAGTTACCAGACATGTCCTGTTCTAGCATGATGACAATTTCTTGACATTTTCACTATAGCGGAACAGAAAGAGTCATGAATCCAAGCACCTTTAAAACACATTGGTGGAAACACCAGGCAGCTAGATTGCAGTAGGATGACATCCTTAGTCTTTGGGTTGGCAGAGGCTATTGGTCTGTTATGTAAACTCATGTCCTTAATGGTCACAAAGATGTTTGCTCAAATATAGAGGTGGGCAATGAATGGTTACTTAGGAAGGCTAATGATAGTTCAGAATAAGTTGTCTCTTGGCTTGCAACATGATACCTCACAGTCATAGAAGTCCTAATTAATCAGTCTTGCAGAATCTTTTACATAACTGCAGCCTTTTCCCCTGGAATTTTGGTTCACAAAGGTCATGTGCCTCCTAGTGAGGTTAAGACCTAAATGTGTTTACTATGGAGAGGAAGAATAAGAATTGAGTGAAAATAAAGAAAAAAAATCTGGTTGTTTTAAATTTAAAGGCACATTTATTTATTTGTATGGGGCAGGGCTATAGGGTACATGTTGAGGCCAGAGACAACTTGAGGGAGTTGGTTCTCTCCTTCCACCATGTGGGTCTGAGGAATTAAACTCAGGTCATCAAGCTTGGCAGCAAGTGCCTTTATCTGTAGCCATCTAAAGTCCCTGAACTATTTTTTTCCTGCCTGAAGTTAGTCACATTTGCTTTTGAGGAAAACACCTAAACCAAATGATTTTTAGATGCATTGGTTTAAAAGTCTTTAAGATATAATTCAAATGTGTATTGTTATAACCTGCTTAGCCTGCTTAAACTTCATAGCCCCTCTGTTGACCTATTTTAGTTCTTATCATAACCATAGCTCCCCTGTTAACACATGCTATGACCTTTAGCATATCAGAAGCCATTTTGCCTCCAACTCTCCATTTTGATTATAAGTTGAAATTTAAATTCAAGTTCTCAGGCCCTACATGCTTGAGACCAGGATACACTATAATAATTAAACCCTTTCTGCTTAGAATAAAACAATAGATCATAAATGCATGTTCTTCTTGAGTTAAAAGTAAACGTATGTTCTGTTGGAGTTAAGACAGCAACATCCTGCTGTGTTCTTTACTCCCAGAAAGCCGAAAAGCCCTCAAAAGCCCCCTACCCTGAATCCCAGCCAATCAGCTTAAAGTGCTTTGTCTAGCTGCCTAGATGTAATACACTTGGAACAATCTCTATTACATTTAGCTAGTCAAAATGATATAATCTGCAACCCCTTCCTACATCTGGTTACCTGGTTGTTACCTGGTTACAATTTTTTTTTTTTATAAAAAAAAAAAAAAAAACTGCCTTAGAAACAGACCAGCATCATAGTCTGACTCCTGAGCCAAGACTATATTTCTGACCAGTATGTTTTTGTTTGGCGTTCAATAAACTTCCATCAGAGTCTGGTGTTCAAGTGATCAATTTCTGAACCCATGACATATTTGTCATTTGGCACATAATGTACAATCTTTTGAAAGCTACTATACTTAGTGGATTTCATGAAAGGATTATTTAGAGATCTATTTGTTGGGTTCAGGGTGGAAGCTGAGAAAACTTGCTTCAGAGACAGAAGCTTAAAATGAAAGCTTTATTTTTGTCATGCTCAGGAGGGCAGCCAGTTCAGGATCTGAACCACATTCCCAAAGGGAGATTGTACAACATTTTTAAGGATGGAAACAAAAATGGGGTGGACTGTTGTGTTGACCAATTGTATTTTGACACAAGGAATTGAGCAAGGAAGTAAGATGGGCCTTTCTAGGCCACTTGGTTTCAGGACCCTCAACTCAGCTCTCTGCAGTCACGTCCTCTCTTGGACTTTGGCGTGGAACTTAAAATGATGGGGGAACAAAGGAGTGGGCAAGCTTTAAGTCAAGATGGCAATATATTTACGACTTGTGTGCCTTAGTTTATATAAAGGATGATGGCAACTTCTCTCTCTACACTCTACTTCCTTTACCGATTAACAGACCAACATGAAACACCTGAAGAAGTAGGATAGGAATTGGGTTCTGTGGCCTGGGGATATGAATTCAGCTCTGACCCTGCCTGTAAGATAGAACTTGTTCCTGGGGTGGTTAGACCCAGAAAACTGTCTCTTCATACATTCATAACGCTAAATGCAAATAGAATTTGGAAATGTAAGTAGATTATATCTGAAGGCCCATCTCTTTGGCTGAAATGCTGAGAACTGTCAGATGGAATGACGGGCTTGTCATAAGATGAGGTTGCTATGGTTTTATAGAAATGATGTGGGGCTATCGCCTCCTCCTACCCTCACTCTAGATCTTTAGTCCAGCTACTTTGTCTTTACACACCTTTGCATTTCCAACTTTCCCATTCCTAGTGTGTGCTTCCTCCTTGGCTCTCATGAACCAACAGTTCATTTTGTTCCAGTCCATCGAATTTTTAATCAAGCACTTATTTGTTTTTGTTTTTTTGTTAAAACTATTTTAGAGTATGTAAATATGTATATATGTATGTGTAAATGCATGTATGTATATGTATATGCACATGTATGCAAGTGACCTCAGAGGTAAGAAGAAGGCATCCAGATCCCCTGGAGCTGGAGTTACAGGCAGTTATGAAGCACCTGACATGGGTGCTGGGAACCACACTCAGGTCCTCTGCAAGAGCAGCAAGTTCTCTTAACTGCTGAGCCTTCTCCTCAGACTCTTCTTTGTGTTTTCTTTTTCCCCAGATATTCTTATACTCCTTAACATCATTTTAACTTTTGATTAAGTAAACACTTTAATACACACAAAAAATATTTACATCACAGATGTATACAATTACCAAAAATGCTTTTCGACCACAGTTCAAAAGCAAGCAACAAAAGATGTCTTAAGCTTACTTCAAAAATGAAACCACCACCAACAACAAAACACCCCACACATCTTCTAAGGACCAGTAAGTTCACACTCATTAAGGTAAACACTTGTAAGTTAGTAAGCACTTTTCATTTGATCACAGAATGCCTGCTAGGTCATTGGCTGAGAGGATCCACATGAGGAGCCAGACTGAAATCATTATCATCATTAGGCTACATCTGCTGTGATTATTCTATGTGACTTATAAAACACTCCAAGGAAAAGGAAGAGCAAGAGGGAGGGAGGGTCAGCCTGTGTCAGGTAT
This sequence comes from Meriones unguiculatus, assembly GCF_030254825.1. Lineage (NCBI taxonomy): Eukaryota > Metazoa > Chordata > Mammalia > Rodentia > Muridae > Meriones > Meriones unguiculatus. The sequence continues at coordinate 137,911,526 of NC_083350.1, read as the reverse complement.
ACAGCAGAAACGCTGGCCAGTGTCAGTAGGTCCAGGAGTACAGGTGTGGCTAGCTTAATTTGAAGAGGATACTATCCTTTGCAGGCACCTGTCAGAGACATTGAGGAGAACTGAAGCAAGCAGGTGACAGGACACCTGTCATTCACAGCTGCAGTTAGAGGAGAGTGCATCATCAAGAGAGACCTGTCATGCTCTGATAATTCAGCAAACACAGGACAGGGGGACTCTGTCTCCAGAAGAAAGAGCCACAGGACCTGCCTGTAGAGGCGAAGAGGGCTTACCACCAAACCTTTAAGTGGTTACACTAATGACCACTGTGTAAATGCTCCAAGTCTCAGCATCTGTGACCCAAACCATCTACTCAACCCTCAGCACACTCATGGGTAAACAGTTCATTCTGGCTGCACATTATTTACAATCTGACCAGCTTTTGGGTCGTTTCTATATCTTCTCTAAATTGTCTTCCATAGTTAGGCTGTTTTCTCCTTCTGGGTGAGCCTTGCTCTTCCATATTGTTCAAAACACCAACAATAAACAGGGTTTGGTGATGATGATGATGGTTAGTTAGTAGAGGAGGGCTTTGAGAAGAACTTTTAGATTCTCAGACATTAGACAAGCCCCCAAGAGCTGAAAGAGTCACAGAAGATAGGATGCAGACAGCTTTCTGTTGGTGACATGTTTAAGAAAGCAAATGCCTTTCTGCATCTAGGCTTGAGTAATTTTATGTAAGAAGTAAAAGGGAATGGTGTGGACTGGATGGGTGGGTGGAGGAGAAACCTTGATCAGACAATATTTTGTGAGAAAAACCTGTTTGAAAGAGGGAGGTAAGAAGATCAAAAGTTCAAGGTCATCAAGGCTACACAGTGAGTTCAAGGCCAGCTTGGAAAAAAAGATAGACCATCAAAGAGCACTAGCTATCAACACACTATTCCATTTTTACATAGTTTAGGTTTTTATTGAAAACAGGTTTTTCTCATAAAATGTATTCTGATGACAGTTTCTCCTCCACCCACCCATCCAGTCCATACCGTTTCTTTCTCCCTCTCACTAGAACACACACAGGGACTTAAAAAAATAGGACAAAACAAACAAACTAACAAATAGGGGGAAAGAACCAAAGAAAAAGGCACAAGAAGCATACAGATGCAGAGAAAAACATATCTAAACACGCAGAAATCCCTTAAAAACACCAAATCAGAAAGACCTGTAAGATTACAAAAAAAATGACCAAAGCACTGTTCTTTTTTGTGGGGGAGGGAAGGAATAGGGGGACTCAAGACAGGGTTTTTCTGAAGCAGCAATTCTGGCTGCCTGGACTCGGAGAGAACAGCCTACCTCTGCCTCCCTGGGTGCTGGGATTGAAGGAGTGCACCACCGACAGGCTCAAAGCACTGTTCTTAAACAGCAGGACTTACAGGAACAAATACCTATGTGTATTTTCTTTCCCATATCCTTCTGTAGACAAAGCTCCATTCTCTTCTCATCCCTCACTTGTCTGATTTGCATAGAGATATTAGTCTGTGTGATCCTTATCTCAGCAATGAGGTACCAAAGTTGTCCTTACAGAAATGACTTCCCCTGAGTGGTTCCCTACTTGTTTTGTCTCCCTCAGGCTGCTTGCTCTGAATAATGGGGTCACCTCTTAAATCAGAACTGTTCCCAGTAAGTCTCCCAAACTCAAGACTGGTTAGGTTTGGAAGAGTCATAGAAAAGCCCTCAATAAACCAAAGGAGTGGCTCTGGGTAGCAGATAGCTGTACAGTGTCTGGACTGGATGTTAGTAACAGATGGGCCCTCTCTCTCTCTCCTCTCTTATCAAACTATTCATGTGTAAGCATGTAACACGTTCCTGTTTGGGACAGACCCTGCATAGACACTGGGCAAGGACCAGTTAACACAGTGCTAGCTCTCAGAGTTCTTGTTTTAAGGAAACAGGAAGTTGATTCTGAAGACTTTTAGAGTGGAGTACAGTGAGGCTGGTGGAAGTCAGAGGTAGGGAGATTTGAAAGTAACTGTGGAGGTTTGCTTTAGCCAGCATGGGAAATGCGCTCTCTCAGCGTGCTTCTGACCAAGCGTGTCCTCCCTCCTGCAAGAGTGGTGTCCTGCCATTGTGTGTTGGAGGTATGTGATCTGCTTTTTTTATTTTGGTTTTATAGGGTGTTACAGTTAACAGATTGCATGAGTTTCAAACGAGACATTGAATTTTGGAACACTGTTGAGACCTTCAGAGTGACTTTTGGACTCACTGCCTTTTGCATTATGATATGACTACAAGTCTATGGTGCTAAGGAGTAGAAAGTGATGGTTTGATGCGAATGTTCCCATAAGTTCAAATATTTGTTTTCTTATTCTCCAGTTGGTGAACTGTTTGAGAGGATTAGGAGGTTTGTTCTTGTTGGAGTAGGTGTGGCCTCATTGGAGAAAGTGTAAGATTTGAGGTTTCAAAAGCCCATGTGAGGCCCAGCTTCCCTTCTTCCCTCCTTCCCTTCTCTCTGCCTGCTGCTTGAGAGCCTCCATGCTCTCCACCATCGTGATAATTGACTAAGCCTCCTCCAGTTACTTTCCTTTAGAAGAGTTGCCTTGCTTACAGTGTCTTTTGACAGCAATAGAACAGTAGCTAAGACAACTATCTGAAGATATTTCATGAGTTGAGGGAGGATAGACATGGGAGAGAGATGGGGATGCCAAGCAAGAATGAGGAAAAGGTTCTTTTTCTAGATGACCCTGGCAATGAAGTGAGTGAAGGAAAAGCTAACTTTTATTGAATACTAACTATATGTCTGGCACTGTGTAATATTTTCATATATTACAGTGGTAAATTATTTCTAAAATTTCTAAGACATGTATTGCCCCTGTTGACAATATCTCTAAAGTGTGGGTACCTTAACTTCAAAGAGAAAAAACAACAGAAAAAATAATTTGTTAGACTGTCATTTGTGATAAAAATGAACAATTTTTGAAATGGTTATAATTTAAAACAATTTAATATGAATACATGCTTGCATAGACACTTTGCATTTTATACAAATACATCTTGCAAATCATTGAAGAGGGCAATATGTTCCTATCATTATGTTCCATAGATTAAAATATTTGCATGTGCCTGAAAAAAAATAAAACCCAATATGCTCTGTAAAACCCAAAAAGTTTAGGCACATAAACATGCATACAGAAATGCGCTGTTTAGATTTTCACATGCTGAGAGTCAGGATTTGCAGTGCTCACTTATCACCTTACAACTGCCAAGAAATATGTAGATTTTATTCTTTGGAAATGCTTGAGGGAGATTCTGTCATCCTTGAAGCTGATATAATTGCATCTGGAGAATGCAGATGATTCAGTTATTCTGCTGACAAGATGGCCCTGCACCAACTGTTCTTCTTCAAATTCCTCCCTCTGCCTGTACGTCTGTAGTGTTCCCGTGGTATCCAAGGTCTTCACAATGTCTCCTGGATGGCGTCATTTGGGCCACCTATCGGTTTCGTCTCCCATCTGCAAGCCATGATGGCATTACCCTGGAATACCTTTTCACCATTACCTCCTGTACTGGCTGATTTTATGCCAACTTGACACAAGCTATAGACATCAGAGAGGAAAGAGCCTCAATTGAGAAAATACCCCCATAGAATCTAGCTGTAAGGCATTTTATTAATTCGTGATCAATGATGGGGGGCCAAGTTCATTGAGGGTGGGGCCGTCTCTGGACTAGTGGTCCTGGGTTCCATAAGAAAGCAGGATGCACAAGCCATGTGGTATAAGACAGTAAGTAGTGCCCCTCCATGGCCTCTCCATCAGTGCCTGCCTCCAGGGTCTGGTCTTGAGTTTCTGCCCTAACTTCTCTGGATGATGGACTAGAAGATGTAAGCTGAAATAAACCATTTCCTCCCTAAACTGGTTTTGCTCTTGGTGTTTCATCACGACAATAGAAACTCTGAGATAGTGTGCTTCATTGTGACATGTTCATGTGTCTCTATCGCTGAGCTCTGTTTATATTCTTTTATCTTACTCCTCACAATAACTGTAATAGAGAGAAGGAAAACAAAATGCAAAAGGGTTTAAATACTGCCCATTTTCCTATAATCACAGTTGGACTAGAAACTCCAGTTAAGTTAATATTTAATCATAGTCTGTCTGACTCTAAAACTATACTTCCCTTATGTCAGCATCCTGTGTTTTTTCTCTCAAAGTGTAAGAGAAATTCTGGGGACAGTAAGAGCTCTTGACCCACACACCACAAGACAATAAAGATGTCCTGTCTTCGTTTCCTTCTTTGTGTGTGCATGTGTGTGTGTGTGTGTGTGTGTGTGTGTGTGTTCAGAGAATAACCTCAGGTGTCAGTCCTCATCTTCCCTCTTGTTTGGATCTCACTGCTGCTGTTCACTCTAGGCTAGCTGGTCCATGGCCTTCCAGGAACATTCCTGTCTCCACCTCTCCTCTCATCACAGGACTGTGTGTTACAGATGTACACGTTACCACATTTGGCACATGCTACCACACATGAGCCTCTGGTGGCCTGAAATCAAGTCCTCATGCTTGCAAGGCAGCAAACACTCCCTTCAGAGCCATCATCTTCTTGACCCATCTTCATTTTCCATAATTCAATATAATGTCTTTCATAGACCTCATTGTGTGAAAAAAACTCTTCTGGTTTTAAGGCTTGGGGTTAATTTTTTGTAGGGTTTCCCTTTAATAAGGTCAAAGCTTCCGGTCTAGCACTCGGGTCTTTGACATATTTTCAACTGATTTTTGCCCAGGATGAAAGATATGGGTCTAGTTTCGCTCTTCTCCATGTTGACATTGGTTTTCCCAGTGTGCTTACTGAAGTTCTTTTTAATGTTTAGTGTAACACATTTCCTGAAAATTAGACCTCTGCAGCTGAGTGAGTTTCTTTCTGAATCTTCTTTTATTTTGTTGATACTTGTGTCTGTTTTTTTTTGTGACAATACCCTGCTGATTTTTGTTACTATGGCCCTGTGGTGCAGTTTGAGAACAGGTGTTGTGATGCCTAGAACATTGCTCTTTCAGGGATACTAGGCATCTTTTCATTTTCATATGAATTTGGGGGTTTACAATTCTGTAAAAAAATGTAATTGGAATATTGAGGGGAATTGTGTTGAAACTGGCTTGTTCTTTGTAATGCAGCAGCTTTTACAACATCAGTTTTTAAATCCACAGGGACACAAAGTTCTTCCATCTTCTGGCGTCTTAAAGTTTTCCTTGATACCGGTCTTCCACCTCTGACTAGGCATTTGCCTGTTTGTTGGAACTATTAATTGGATTTTCCCTTGACAAATTCATTATACTACATATAGAAAACTCGCTATTTCTCCATGTCAACTTTGTATCCTGACACTTTATTGAATGTGCTTGTCGGCTCTCAAAGTTTTTCTGCTGGAGACTTTAAGGGCTCATACACAGAAGCTTGTCATCTGAGTGATACATAAGGGCATGTTGTCTTCTCCTTTTCCTATTTCTACCTTTTAAAATTTCTTCTTGATACAGAGGTAGTCCTAATTCAAGCAATATGTCTGCTAGTTTCTGTGGTCCCATCCAAGCTCTCAGAGAACTTAGTGTATGTCAGGGAGACATCTAGTTCTTGCTGTCTTGTGAGCACTAGGCCCACTCAGCCAAAAATGTCCCTCATGTCCATTCTTGGGTCTTTCCCAGCACTCCTCAGTCACAGGAGAAGATTTCTTGCAGACCCAACAGTTTGCTGTTTTCTTGCCCCCTGGCACATGATTTTCATCTAAGAACTCTAGTCATTGCTTAGGACCAATATCTACCATGATCACAGCCGGCTTTGGAATCTTTGAGGCTCTCTGAAGCCATCCTGACATGCTAGACAGATTCCTCTACTCTCGGATCCCATCTTCTGATCTGAAGGTTTGTCCTTTTTACTAGATGACAAATAAAAGCAGGGACTGTGTCAAATTACACTTCACACCGTCTTGTCTTTTGGTGGGCCGGGTAGACTGGAGACTAGAAAGCCCTCTTCTCAGTGCCTGACCAGTGAGTGACAGTCAGTCCTAGACACGTTCCATACTCGGTATTAGTTACTATCCTCATTGCTGGGATGAAATGTCTGATGAGAAATGATGCAAGGGAAGAAGGGTTTATTTTGGTCTACAATTCCATCATGGCGTGGAAGCTATAGTGACAGAGCATGAGGAAACTTGTCCCATTGCATCCACGTTCCGAAAGCAGAGCAAGGATGGGAAGTGTGGCTGGCCTCCGGGCCTGCCCCTAGCTGCCCACGTTCTCCAGCTGGGCTCCACTTCCAGGCCCCTTCATGGCTTGAACAAAGTGTTTAAACACGTGAGCCTAGGAGCGTTTCAAACTCAGACCGTACCTCTTGCTTCTTCTGATCGTGTGCTGGTCTGTCTTCATAGCTTAACTAATGTCCTGTGGGTATGTATGTCTTAGATAAGAACATGGATTTTGGAATGTGACTACCTCCTTTGAAGGAGGGGCTTGTCATTCTTTAGGAATTCAGCTCTGTATTCCCTAAGATAATGGTGTCCCACCCACCCACACTCAGCCTTGCATTGTCAGTAGGTGCCTGGGGTTTCCAACTGCCAACACTCACACCCCACTGCCTAGGAGGAGTTTTTTCTGGCCACTGATGCCAGGTTGCTTACCTGTGTCAGAGGAGAGGTCAGGATATCACTGTTCTTCAGCATAGCTTCCTATCAGTGACTAGTATTGCTTGGTGTTGGTCGTAGGTACTGCAGTAGAGAGAGAAGCACACCAAGATGCCAAGCCTTGATTGAAGGAGCAGAGGGGGTCAGCCTTCTTGGAAAAGGCTGACACCCAGCTTGCTCACTCTAGTTACGTTATTCAAACATGTACAAGGTTAATTTTGTCTGGGAAAGGTTCCAACTACCAAAGTTATTTTGCTTTCGTTACTCATGAAAGCAGACAACCCCCACAAATTTCAGTCCTCCTTGATCATGACTAGCCATAATCAAAAGTAAGAACTCCAGGTTTGCTGGGAGTGTCTGAGGACCAAGTCTGTGAGGCTGCAAGCTCTCACATAGCACCAAGTGCAGATTCTCCACAGAGACATTTCTTCAAAGCTCAAACAGGCTCAAAACAATTTCTCAGACTTTACTGGTTGATCCAAACATAGCAAAGGCTTTACTATCCATTTCACTATAGACTAACAAGAGTCGGTGAATGCTGAGTTCTTTGCACAGCTCCAGGAACTTGACCTGACTGAGGACAGTGAGGGAATGAAGAAATGGTAGACAGACAGACTGACAGTCAGACATAAAGAAATAGCTGGTGTCAACTAAGCTCCTGGTGGGCAAGCCTTAGTGCCCCAGCATCTCAGCATGTTTGTTATATAGCATTGCACAGGAAGTCAGGGTTATTGCGTACCGACGAGCAAGGAGGAAGCAGGTTATTATATACAGATAAACAAGGAGGCAGGGCTTATGCTCTACAGCTTGAACAAGGACACAGGTTTATTTAATCTTGGTAGGAGCAGTCTCAGTAGGGGAGCAGTCTTCAGGCCGTAAACACTCAGGAGGAGAGAGCCATGGGGACATTTTCTGCTCCCACTATGAACATGCCATTCCTCCGAGGTCTGATGCTATGGTCCTTGTCACAGCTGTGCACATGTCCACGATACACATTGTCTCAGGAGTGTGCTCACTCAGGGATTCTTGCAGGTGAACACATACCCCAACTTCCCCATAAGTAAAAATGGAACAGCTCCGGAGCTGGTTGTCACTGGTTTCTCCTGAAGACGAAGTCCTGGTTACCCAAGGTGACAGCTGGCTTGGGAAAGCCTTAATCACTCTCCTTCATATTCACATCTCATGCCTTATTGTTTCTCCTTCCATAAGCCACTCGTATTGAATCCTTGTCTTAGGGTGCTTCTGGGGAACACAGCCTACGAGGCAGATTTGCCAAGCTCCTGAAATGCGCTGCTTGTTTAGCCTGGACTGCCTTAGAAAGGTCGCTGTAAAAACGCTAGGGAAAGTACTGAGGGAAGAGGCAGTGTGTTTAGATTACCGTGGAGTGACGAAGACGCGTGCCCAGTGTTCCTTGATTGGGCCTGGAATGCCTCCAAAGTATCTGATACTCAGTCCAAATTTCCTCCTTCTACTCACAAAATTGAGGCAGTTTTTTTTTCTAGAACATGCCTACAGATGCCTTTTGAAGGTTAAGTGATCTGAACAGCAGTAAGCTTTTTTTTAAAGATTAATTTTATTTATGTGCATGTGTTTATATAAATGCATGTCACCTATGGGCAGGTACCTGAAGAGGCTGGAAGAGGGCATCAGATCCCCTGAAGATGGAATAATAAATGGTTGTGATTATCCAGATGTGGTTCTGGGAACCAAATTTGGATCCTCTGTCAGAGCAGCAAGTGCTCTTAACTGCTGAGCCATCAAAGCAAGATCCTCTGCATCTAGACATTCATGAAACAGTTGGAAGGTTTATTTTTATATGCATAATGAAAACAATTCAAGATCTTGTTAAGTAAATTGTGATAAATGTGTCTCCTAAACGGAATAGTATATGCGTGCTTTAAAATGCACATTTAATAAACATGAAAAATGTGAATAATACAGATACATCAAGGATTTAAAAAAATTCACCCACGAGGGTAAGGGTCTGCCTATACACACTACTGTTTATGGTCCCCAAATTTCTTCGAGAGTGATGACTTCTACGGAGATGGCAGAAGGAGGTAGAATTTCAGGGTGCGGCGAACGAGCCTGCTTACAGGATCAACATAAACCGTACACGCCTCAGTCTGGGGGAACAGAAGGGAATCAAGGGGCTGCGCTCTGCACCCTTCTTGCCTGTCTGCTTCCTGCCACATGGCACATCTTCATCCTGCCTGCAAAAAAGCAGCATCAAGTTGTCCACCATTGGGTGAACTACACTGAGGGCCACACACATGATCTATAGCGTTACACACATTCTCTGGGATACATCTCAGAATCCTCTTTCTTTCTTCTTCTTTTTTCAAATATGGAAAGCAATATAACCCACCTGTGATCCTTCAGGGATCAGGCAGAATTAAATTCTGATTGTTAAACTCAGGGTTAGGAGCAGAAAATTGCCCTATTTTGTACGGTGGAGAAGTGGTTACAAACCAGGGGAGTGCACAATTGCCGGAAGTCAGGAAGAAAGCCTTTCTGGCCCACGCTGTGCCAGCTCCCGGTGTGGCCAGCTGCAAGGTGCCCCTGTTCTCATCTTGTTTAATTATGTATTGAGAAAAAGGTAGATTTGCCACTGAATATGGAACAAAGGCTTGGCCTTTCCTTACATCCGAGTCAGGTCTCAGTGAGAACAACACACAAGCACCAAACAGGAATTCCAGCTGCGAGATGCGACTTGCTGTGTGCCAGCTCACAGTTCTAGGCCCGAGAAGCTTTGGACTGGGTGAAGGAGCTCGTTTCCATATTTGGCTCCTAGCTGTTTCGATTACAGGGGTGTTACTCAAGGACTGGGTGTTCCTTTAGCACAGTGGCTCTCAACCTTCCTTCCGCTGCAACCCTTTAATACAATTCCTCATGTGGTGACCCACAACCATAAAATTATTTTCATTGCTACTTCGTAACTATAATTTTGCTGCTGTTATGAATTGTAATGTATGATATGCAGGCTATCTGATAGGTGACCTCTGTGAGAGGGTTGTCTGACCCCCAAAGGAGTTGAGAACTACAGCCTCAGAACAATGGAAGGGGTGTGTGTTCCCATAGTCCCTTGGTCTAGTGTGTGTGGGTGTAAAAAGAAAAGCACCTAAAAGTTATTCTTCACGTTCTCATATCTGCATATCTCCTGGCTCATTAGTACGCAGAATACTTACTATATGATAAAAAACACTCATCAGTAACAACTTGAGATGTGAGGTCAGCACTGAATCACACAGAATTTCTCTGGTGAACGTTGGGGCATGCCCCCACCACCTTGGACTGGCCTTAAGAGTCTCTTTCCGTCACAAGCTGATTTGTAACCTCCTCTGGGTCTAATTCTCCTTGGACTATAATTCTAAAGCTTTAATATTCAATTAAAATCAAATTGGAAATGCACCTTAGGTTTAAGGGCTAGAGTCATCCAAGAGTGTTCATACTACTATAGTGTTAATGTATTGTATGGCCTGGTCCCAGAATCCTAGAAACCAACTAGGGCAATTAGGGAATGAAGAAAGAACAGACACGTAGACACGGACAGAAGAGCTGGGGTCAGGTGATCTGTAAACCTACTCTGCCACAGCCTGGGTCCTTAGCGTGTTTAGTCTGTTCAGCATAGGGAAGGGCCTGTTTCCTCTCGGTAATAGGTCTCAGGCTTGTCTCAGGCTACAATCATCCAGGATGAAGAAGCCGGGGTTGTTAGCGATTGCACACATTGGTCAATCATTCAACAAGCACGTGCACGCACTGTCAGCATTGACACGTGGGCCAGCGGAAGGCTACTGTGCTGCCCAGGTGAGGTGCAGGATCTGCTTTCTCAAGGGCAGCAGGCAAGGGTCAGGGCCAGCTCACCCGCTCTCGTGACCCTGGGCTCGGCCCTTCCAACTGCCTTAGGTGGTGAGGGGGAAAGGGGGTGGAGGGCATATTCCACCTTCCCCCGCCTGGAGGGCATATTTCACCCTCCCCCGCCCTCATGCCCAGGCCACCTCATCACAGAGAAGTGGCGGGGCCGGCTCTCTCTTGAGCAGGTTCCCCCCGTGCCTTCTGCACCAGGCACCGGGGCCAGCTCTACTGTGCTGTCCAGACAAGGTGCAGGGCCTGTTCCCCCCAAGCGCTGCGCTGATGAGGGGCAGGACTAGCCCTCCTGAGCCCGTGACCCTGTGAGCAGCATTCCTGACTGCCGGAGGTGGCGAAGGGAGGGGCAGCATCACCTCTGAATCTGGGCCACCCTGCCCTGCCTTCTTGCCTGTTGCCTGTGTGGTCTAGTTAGGGTGGGGAGTAAAGGCACGCCTGCCACAGGGTACCGGATTCTGTTCCTTCTTGGCCACTGACGACTCTGCTTCAGCAGTTTTCTCTTCTCTGAGCAACAGTACTCCTTTTTATGTTATGTGCTTCTCAGTGTCACGTGAACAGGATGAGTTACTATTCATCTTGCAATTAAAGCCCCTTTGGCCCCACTCTCTCCTGAAGCTACCGCTGACCCTTAGAACAAACCCCTGAACAAACTTCTAAACCCACAACTACTGGGTGCTTTTATTTTATTGTCTTTTGATGCTTTTTCTCTTTAATTTATGTATATGACTGTTTGGCCTGTATATATATATCACATGTGTTCAGTGCCCAAGGAGGCCATAAGAGGGCTTTGGATCTCCTGAAAGTGCTGTTACAGACAGTCGTGAGCAGCCATGTCGCTAATGAGAACCGAACTTAGGTCCTTTGGAAGAGCAGCCAATGCTCTAATTGCTAAGCACTCTCTCCAGCCCCACAGTATCTTTTAAAATGTACTGTAACCAGGTTTTCTTCCTCAGAACTATTCCCAGAGAACAATCTTTTCCTCAAGATTCCCTGTGACGTTATCTAATCTGACCTCCAGGTCTCCATCTCCTTCTTCATCCTGACTACATATTGAAAAGTTCAGCACTTCTTTGCCTTCAAGTGTTTTCGCAAGTTACTCAGTCTCCTTCACTTGCTTACTCCCATATTCCCAAGCCTGTATACTCACACACCAGGCACTTTCCAATCTCACGTGTGGTGTGTGTGTGTGTGTGTGTGTAGTCGTGAATGCCACAGGACACATGTGGTCAGAGAACAACTTTATGGAGTTGGTTCTCTTGTTCCACTTTTATGTGGACACCAGACTATCAGTGGTGGCCAGCACTGTTATCCCCTTAGCCATCTTGTTGGCCTCTTCTTTATTCTGTTTGACTACCAATTTTAAACTTAGGCTCCTTGAAACCCAGACCCATAAGTCCAACTACATACTCGTCTCCACTTACACGTCTTACAGGCATCTCAAACCCCAAACATGGCTTCCCCAGCAGTCTCCAACAGCCAGGTATTCAGACAAAACTCACCTTTGACTCTGCTTTTCTTCATACCACATTTCTAGTTTTTTAGAAAATGTTTTTGTCTCTTCTTCAAAATGTGCTCAGGCTCCATCCAACATCTCTCTCTCCTGTCTTGTCTGGTTTCCACCACCTCCAGCTTCTTCTCAGGAAAGCCCTTTAGCTCTGCCTCTCCTTCCACCTTTGATTCTCCGCTGTCTGCTCTCAACACAGCATATGGGACAAATGCTTCTTAAACTCTAAGCACAAGCAAATGATTCACTGTCTCTACTCAAAACTACTCCAAAAGTTTCCAAAACTCACTCAGAGCAAAAGTTAAGTCCTTGTTACCATCTCCCGAGAGCCAACCCTTGTAGTGTCATCTTTCACCACTTTTGCTGCCTCTGCTCGGCCATTCTGCTGCCCTTTCCAGCACCCCTTCCCCCAGTTCATTCTTGCCTCTGAGCCTTTACACTGGTTGGATTTTCTCATAAGTTACTGCTCTGTTTCCAAGCCACTGCACTGTGGCCATTCTTGACACTCAATATAAAATAGAATCCCTCCTCCTACCCAGATACTCCCCTTCCTCTTCTCTTCATTTTGTCTTTCCTCATGGCATTTCTATGATTTTTATCTCTTATCTATTCACTGTAAGTCAATCCCTGTCCCTGCTGTGCTGTAACCTCAGTGGGAAACAGTACCTACCTGAGAGGATGCATCTGTCAGTGCCTGGACAGAAAGGGTTTAGGCATGGATGCATGAATGAATGAACTTGAAAAATGAACATGTGTGTCTTTTACAACTGTTTCAAATGAGTCAGAAGACCATCCTAGTAGCAGAAAAACTCTGGTTACATCCAGGCAGCATGGGTTAAACAAGATTTTTGACAGGGTTAGGAAAGACTATTAAAGTGAGGGAGCAGGTTAAGAATTAAAAATTGAAGAATACAAACACTGACATTTAACATTTATTGAATGACTACTATATGCCAGTTATCTATTATTAACCTTACATATGCTGTAATGGAGAGGCTTTAACATGACCACAGATGAGGAAACTTTCTGTCAGAGCTTTTAAGAAATGGCCTTTCCCTTAGCTCTAAGCAGTGAGTCACGGTCTGTTCTTGTAATTACATGTTCACTGGCTTTGGAGCCATTCTTTCCCCTTTTACATTTTCATCATCATCATCACTTAGGACTATAGTTTGAATTGGCTCTCCCCCAAAGGCCCATGTGTTTAAGGCTTAGTCCACACACTAAAAGGTCTGGGATCCTTGCCGTATAGGGAATAGCAGAAGAAGATCATTGAAAGTTTGTTCATGAAAGGAATGCTGGGAGCTCAGCCCCTCACCTTTCTCTCCTATTGTTTGTGTTTTTGCTGTGAAGTACTGGGCTACCCCAGTCTCAAAGGCAATGGAGCTACCTGGCCATAGCCTGAGTCCTCAAAACTGTGAGCCAAATAAACCTTCTCTCTCTATTAGCTGATTATCTCAAGTCTTTTGTCACAGTCATAGGAAGCTGACTAACACAACTAAAAATCTAGGCATTTTCTCCTCTACCACATGACAAATGATAAACTCCTGTTAAGCTTTTCCAAGTGAAACATAAAAAATAAAAGCAGAGAAATGTATTCTCCAGTTTTTCTTCGTAATCTGGGAAGGTTAAATCTCTTTAACTCGAATCAATGGCAGCACAGACTTGAAGCATGAGTGCAGCGTGGCCACACCATTTCCCCAGTGGCTTTTTTTTTTTTTTTTTAACACAAAACATCTGTCCTTGTATTTCCTTGTTAGGCCATACTGGATTATTCCATTCCTGGAAAATAAAGCTTCGTTCTCTCTATGGCAAATAAATGTTATACACAACATTGGAAGGAAGCGACGGTCCTGCTGCCACCAGCTGCCCAGTGTTGGGTGCCCGCTTGTGTGCTTTTCAGATACGAGTGGACTGACCCAGCAGCGACAGAGAGTAAGTGGGTGAGTGTTATTCTGTTCTCTCGGAAAGCATCTGGTATGAAACATGAAGAGCCAGAAACGTAAATCAGTTTGTTTGTTTGTTTGTTTTCCACCACTGAAATTCCTTGGGCTCCAGAAAGAAAGGAAGATACTTTTTTTAAAATATACAAAATTCATTGTCTTCAGGATAAAGCCAAAATCATTCATCAGTTAGCTTTTCCAGAGAAACAAAAAACCCTAAAGTGCCAATTACTTGTGATGACCAAGGTGTCTCTCTCACTGCGATCAGTTTTTGGGCCATGTGTGTCATGGTATGTATTCATTGCAGGAGAAGCATTTTCTCTGAGACAGGACACTAATGGCAGTGGGTAAAAGCTAGAGAACCGTTGGAAGCAGGGAGAAGCCTTTTCCTAAAATTCCTACCAACACAATGGTTTCTTTCTGGCATTTTCACATGTGGGTAGGATTGTAATTTACTCGTATTCAGCCTGCACTACAACCTCCCCATTCCCACCAGTCCCCTTTCTTCTCCCAAGCAGACTTCCTTCTGCTTCCATTATGGGTGTTTAGGCACAGGTGTAGATACAGATTTGTATTTTTTTGTTTGTTTGTGTTTTGAGAGAGGGTTTCTCTGTGTAGCTTTGGCTGTCCTGGACTTGCTTTGTAGAGCAAACTGTCCTCAGACTCACAGAGATCCACCTGCCTCTGCTCATCTACTATATCTTTGTAGGGGGCCTAGGTCCAATTCATGCATTTTTCTTGGTTGATGCTTCAGTCTCAGCAAACCCCTCTGGGCCTGGTTAGTTGACTCTGTTGCTTTTCTTGTGGAGCTCCTGTCACTTCCGGGTCCTTTTCTCTTTCCTCTCACTATTCCCCAAGACTCTCTGTGCATTGATCAATGTTTGCCTGTGAGTCTCAGCATCTGCTTTGAGGCGCTGCTGGGTAGAGCTTCTCAGAGGACAACTCTGGCAGGTTCCTGTCTGCAAGCTTAGTAGAGTATCGTTCATAGTGTCAGGGGTTGGCACTCTTTAACATAGGCAAATTTTATATCTTTAAGAACTGTGATTGTTATGTTTTTGAGAATTGCTCTTCTTTTTTTTTTCTTACCAACTAAATTTGTCCTTTGACAGTTTCACACATGTATCCTCTCTTAACTGTGTCTCACCCCCATCAACAACCTCTTTCCCCTACAAATCCCTTTCCTACATTCATGCCTTTGTGTATTGTTCTGTGACCCACTGAGTTTAACCAGAGCTATCTGTGTCCAGAGATGTGGAACTATTCATTGCAGCCTGGTAGGCTTACCAGGGGGCATATAACCAAAAAACAACAGCAAACCCCAATCCCAGCATCCACCAATAGCCAATAGTTCACCAGGGAGGGTAGGGTCCCAATAACGCTAGCTTCTGTCAAGTTGGAAAAAAAAAATCAGGATAATAAGATCTCATGTATCCCAGGTTAGCACTTCTGCTCTTCCCGCCCCCACCTCCCAATCGATAGGATTACAGGTGTGAACCAGCATGCCTGCTTAGTGCAGTGATACCAATTGGATCCAGGGTTTGGAGAGTGCTAGACAAACCTTCCACCAGCCAAACTACACCCTCAGCTTCAAATGACACCTCTTTGTCAGTACCTCAAAAGGATACTCTGCCAAAGTTGAATTACTTCTGTGGAAGGTGTTCGTTCAGCTCCATCTTGATCTGAATCCTCACATTGAAAAAAAAAAAAAAAAAAAGCTGAGCTGAGGTTTCCCAGAGTTTGAAATTAGAGGTAAAAACACCAGAAGCATAAATACAGACTGTGATGGTAGTGGAAAACAGGTTGGGACACTTGGGGTTTTTAACCACTTAGTAAAAGGGTCTGAGGAGTTAATCTGTGATGGGAGAGGGTGGGCACAGCTAATGGATAAACAGGGGTGGAAAGCATTTGTCTCTGAGAGCCACCCAAATAATCAGCTATCCTCGCAACAAGCTTTGCACACTCCTAAGTGGGTTATTAGTGTTTGGGGTGTCTGTCATCTACTAACACTCGTGGGTGTGGTTCACAAGGCTGAACTCTGTCTGGGAAACAACCAGAGAGGAACTGTGGGGTGTTCTTAAGAGAAAGACAGAAACATGGGTGAGCAGAGGACTCAAGCAAACCCCTACTTCCCCATCATTTCCTCTTCCCCTGCTCATTTTGCCATTTAGAGTCCCCAAAGCTTTGCAGAGTTATTGTGCAGAGAAAGCAAGGAGAGCTGCCGTGAGCACCTGCCAAGCGAAAGCCAGGACCCCACCCCAGCCCTGCCTCATCTTCTGCAGTCTCTAACACATTTTCCTGTTGGCTTTTATCCCTACCAGGGCACGGTACTCCCAGATTCTGGCGACCTTGCTGGAAGTCTGTTGCCATGGCTACCGCTGCTTCTTTACTTCCACCATCACCAGCAGCTGCATGATAGGCTTCTCTTCTTGGTTGGGGGTCCTGCAACTTGGGGTTTCTTCCCTTCACCTCAAAGCTTTCCCTTTGCTTCTCTGCACTTCTCTGCAGAGTGTGAGAGGAGCTCCTGGGGAAAGAATCTTGGTTTGGCTTTGACCCTCTCTCTCCTGTGGCCATATCGCTAGCTAACTCCTCACCAGCTCTTCTGGATCATGCAACAATCCCATAACCAGAATGCATCAGCTGTCAGAACAAAACGACCCCCAAATGGCAGCAGCTTGACCTAACACACATTTATCTCTTGATGAGGCTGCTGAGGTAATTAACATCGATTGTCCGTTTTGTGGGAGCCCTGTATATAAAAGGCAGAGTGAAGGAGCAGGCCTCAGCGATAAGCAGCAGCCACGGCTGGGAGCTCAAAGCCACCACAAGGAGGACAGACACTCATAGCTCAACTCAGGTGCTTGCCGGCCGGGGTCACACCCAGCACAGCGCCATGGGGTTTGTTAGATCAAGTGTCATTCATGTTGCTGTTAAACTGTTTCTGAGTACGCAGTGACTGAGGGGAAAGCTGAGTTTATGCCAGAAGTAAGCTAATACACGTTTCTAATAAGTGAAGCTAGGAAGAGGTCAAGGGGCAGCTAAGCGTAGGGAGAAGTGCTCAGGGGGAAAGCTGGCCAGGATCTGCCCAGTGAGGGTGTGCCTTCATTCCCTGGCATCTTGACTACACTTGGGAGAATCTCTCCCCACACTGTGTGTTTGTGTGTTGGTGTGTGTGTGTGTGTGTGTGTGTGTGTGTGTTACTTGAGGAGGAGAGACATTCCCTGGATGTGTGGACCACTCTATGTGCTGGGGTCTCAGGATGAGTAAAAAGGAAAAAAGGAGAAAAAGAGCTGACACCAGTGTTCATCCCTCTCCTCTTCCTGACTGGACACATCTCTTCCTCTTCCTCAAGCTCCTGCCACCGTGCTTCCCCACCATAGTGGACTGTAGTCTCTCAAACCGCAGCAGGAAACATTCGCCTCCTTCTTTAGTTTGGTTCTGCCAGGTATTTAGTTAGAGCAAAGAGAGAAGCAAGTACAGACAGTCAACAGGACACTCCCCACCTCTGCTCCCCACCTCCACTCAGTTCTCATCAGATAGAGGGAGGCGGGACGTGGTCGTGGGTGGGGAGGGTGTAAAAAGCTGCGTTTTCCCTTACTTGCCGTCTGTAGCTGCCCACAGAAAATGCCCTGACTCTATGACAGAGGCTCTCCAGCTCCGAGGTAACACAAAATGGAGAGGGTCAGAGGAAGACAGCCTGAAACTAATTGAATGAGAAAACCGCTCTGCTGAACTTTGCTCTGCATCTTGAGCATCATGAAAGGAGGCCAAGGCCGCCTGAGTATTGTCTAGTTGATTGCATCTCGAGGGGACCAGTTTGACTGGATCTCAGCCTGGAATACCTGCCCCTGGAAAGGAACTGTAATTGCTCCTCACTCCACTTTAAAACCTCTTCCACTCTGGTTTGTTTGGGTGAGTTGTTGCCATCTAGGCTTCTTAGTAGGGAGGCTGAGCTTGCACACAGCACAAATTTTTGAACTGAATAGCTTTTTCCCAAGGATAAAGTAAAACGGTTTCTGGAAAACATGGTTTTAAACCCAAGATACATGGTTTAATTACACAGAAAAGAGAATGCTTCATGTGAGGGTGGGAATGTTTTTAGAGTTTATGTTTCTGACTTTGTTTTTTTGATCCCGCTTACCTCTGGCTGAGCCACGTTTTAGGGTCATCCTGTGTTCTCTCTTTAAACCTTGAGCTGCTTGTGTCTTTGAGGGCAGTTGCTCAAAGACCACCCAGGATACAAATTTGTTATTCTGCTGGTGGGGGGGGGGAGGTCTGTGTTGAGTGACATCATAGCATCAAGAAGTTGTCAGAGAAACCTTTTCATTCTTCCCTGAAGGAGCAGCTTTGAGGAACCGGATCATGCAGAAGTAGCCGAGAGAGCTGGCAAGACAGCTCAGTGGATGAAGATGCTTGTCGTGCAAGTCTGGAGATCTGAGTTCAAAAATCTCCCCTTACTCCTCCAAAGAAGGGTGATGTTAAGAAAGGCGAGATTTCTGTTCAGAAGTATGCCCAATGCCACACGGTGGAAAAGGGACACACATGCACGACTGGACTAAATCTCCATGGTGTGTTTGAGTGGAAGAAGGGTCAGGCCTCTGGATTCTGTGACAGAGATGAGAAAAGAACAAAGGCGTCACCTGGAGAGAGGACACACTGACAGAGTACTTGCAGAACCCCCCAAAATACATCAAAAATGCTCTTCGGTGGGATCAGGCACGGAGAAAGGGCAGATCTGACGGCCTGCCTTGAAAAGGCTGCTTGTGAGTCACAGTGCCTGCCTCACATACTACAAGATGAATGCCTGGAGCTTTTAATGCGAGCCATGCTCTTGTTCATACACAGGAATTCAAATCACGAATGGCTAGCCGTGTTTTTGTTGGACGGTTCCAAATTCAGTGAAATTGTAATAATGAGCGGAGCTTTGTGAAACTGAGAGTTCCAGCTCTGTAGGTGCTGTCACTGCTCTCCCTGCCTCAAGATAGGATTCAGTTTAATTAGCAATGTTAAACTTTCCGCAAAGATGGGGGTGCTGCGGCAAAGCCTGTTGAATAGCTTTATACTTGCGTTTATGTAACTGGGTATATGAATATTTAAACAAAGGGAAATTTCTCTTTCAGAACCAACCAGGAAATACCTGTGTTTGAATTTGTGTTCCTTGGCCTGTCACAGGCAAAGGTTAAACATTAGGAAGCAACTGTCGATTCTTGATGATGCCAGTTTAATTAGAATACCCTATGTCAAAGGATGCTTCCTTTTACTACTGAAAGGCATTTAATGTGTTTGGTTCACATGTAACATCAAGCAAAGGGTATTTAATACTTCTCAAATAGATATATTGCTGCTGTTTAAAATGGTGGCTTCAGGCACTTTAGCAAGAGAGAGGGTGGGTGTGGGAGGTGGGCACTGTCTTGGGGTCTCCAAGGGCAGGAGAGCAACTTCAATCACCTACTAGAAGCTGCTGAAAACTCGGGATGTGGCAGAGGTTAGCGAAAGACGAACTCACTACCTGCTATCTCCAGCGTACCTGGAAATAATAATACACCATAAACGGACCAGGGCCGAAAACATGAGTTGAGGAAGATGTACGATGTATAATCTTTCATTAGAAGCTAGGCATTGACGTTTTGACTTTGTGGAATCCTGGGTATTTTTACATCGCTTTTTATTAGGGCGATTTCTGTTACTATAACAAAATACTTGCTGTAGGGAGCTTTTGAAGAGGCTTATTTAGTTAGCGTTTTTAGAAGTTCAAGGAAATGGTACTGGTGTTGGCTCAGTTCTGGGGAGGGCTCCCTCACTTGTATCACTTCATGGCTAAAGACCGGGGCAAACACCGCATGCATTTCTTCATGGAAGGCTGTTGATGAACTGAAAAACAGGATGGAATTTTCCTGGTCTCTCTTATTTTCTTCCTTGTTTTATCATATTTTTATAGATTTTTATAGATACTGACTAAATAAGAGCTAATGCCAGCAACCACGTAGGGCCAAAGGAACCTTTATACACTGTTTTAGATGTAAACTCGTGAAGACACTGTGCAAATCAGTATGCAGATTCCTCAAGAACTAAGACTAGCACTATCATCATGACCCAGTCATTCCACTCCAAGGCACAGACCCGAAGGACTCCAAGCCAACACACCAGAGGGACACCAGTCATTTGTGTGTCCCCCCACTGTGAACAGCCCCATTCAAAAGAGCCAGGTTGTGGAATTGGCCTTGAAGCCTAGCCGCAGACAGCTGAACACAGAAGACTTTTCTAGAAAGAAGGTTGTGGTTATAACATCTTCTGGAAAATGTGTGCAATTGGAAGCTGCATTGTGTGAAATAAGCTATATTTAAGAAATGATATTTTCTGTCGTTTATGGATCCTAGATTTTTATAGATACATAAAACTGTTACCTGTGTATATGTCTCAGATTTTCAGCATACGATATGTATGCATGATACATGACTATGTATAGTATGTATATGTATGGTATATGACTATATATATATATATGGGAGGGAGAAAAAAAGGATATGAACTATCCATATATGAGCAAAGAACTTGATAAACCTGAAAGCTTATTTTAACATCAACACTATGTATGACAAAAATAAGAATAAACAATCATAATCACATTTCTGCTCAAAATAACCTAAGAAAGTATTTGCATAAATACTAACAGAGCCCGGCTTCCTGTGCAGCACATTTCGTAAACAAGATACGAGCTATAACTTCAATCCCTTTTCAAGAAATCTTTCCCTGAAGGGTGTGGTGGTACACATCTTTAATCTCTTGAGTTCGAGGCCACCATGGTTTGCAAAGCAAGTTCTCGGACAGCCGGGGCTTCACAGAGAAACACTGCCTTGACCCTCCCCTCCCCCAGACCATTTTGTGTGTGAGAGTACATACGTACGTGCGTTCGTAAGTGTAAGAATGGGCATCTGCATGCCACGTGCCTATGGGGAAGTCAGAGGACAACCTTGGTCTGAGTGCTTGCCTGTCCCCCGTTTGAGGCAGCTTTTGGCTGTTCACTGCTGTACACCCAGCTCTGGCTCTGGAGCTTCCGGAGCTTCTTTCTCCATCTCCCATCTCTCCTGGAGTAGCAGGGTTGTGATCTCTAGATGCACGGCAGTGCAGCTGGCTTCTTATGTGTGATTCAAACTCAGGTCCTGCCTGAGTTTGTGGCAAGTGCTTTACTCCCTGAGCTGTCTCCCCAGCCCAGACTTCGGTTTCTTAAAAAATATTTTTGCAAGTTAAAACACACACACACACACACACACACACACACCCTTTTAAAGAAAAAAAAATCACTACAAGCTAGTGCTGTTCCCTTGAACTATTTTTTTTATCAAATCAGTACTTAAATAAGAATGACCAGAAAGCTCATGGTTACGGAACTTTTTGTTCTGACTTTTGTTTAAGTAGGACAGAGTTCATTATGTTGTCAGGGCTGGCCATTTCAGACTCAGCAAAAGCTCAGGCTGTCTGCCTCAGCTTCCTGAGTGCTGGGATTATGTGCCTGGGCCACCATGCCATTCTACATATCACACTTTATATTTATAAAACTGAAATACACTAAAAGCTGTCACCATAAAATGATATCTCGTTGTACAAGGGCCTGTGGCTGGGAGGAATGTGATGGAGGGTGACACAGAGCGTGGGAGTCCACTGAGTCTCCACTCTCCCCATGAAGGCTCCTGCCCATGTCAGGAAGATGTGCAGCATTCCAAGGAGCAAGTGCTTCTTGCTGGGTCCTAGCGGAGCATCCAGTTGTGAAGTGGTCAGTAGGTGACAGGGGATGTGCGAGGCTGCTAAGGAAGGAAAAATACTTGAAATCAGTAATCCTATTGCTGAGTCAGAAAGGCCAAGGCGGGTCCCAGGAACCTGTGGAACTGCCCGCCACCCCCATCCCTGGACAGCGCCTTTGGAGAAGGTTTTCTCTCTGGCTTTCTGCTAAACCTTTGCATTAGTATAATCATTAATCTCTACAGAAAACAGATAAGTACCACTGTCAGTGACAGGTTCAAATATGAATTCAAGACTGTAAAGAAAGGCTTAATATTTCCCCAAACCCTGGCCAACAAAAAAGCCATTTGAAACCAGCTTTGCCTGGCCTGAAACTAATGTAGAGGGCCTGGCCTTGGGGGTGGGTTTGCTTTTGCTTCTAAATGGCAGCCAGGAAATGCTATGAGGAAGGTGGCCTCTCCTCCCTCGCCATGGCAATCACTTGGGGTAGGCTACCAATCAAGACTGCCTGAACCCTCCAGGAAAATGTGGGGAGGAAGGAGGAGAATTGGAAGGTAGCTTGGGGTGGAAGCTCAGGCATTAGGTGTGCTTAAAGAGAAGGATTGTTTGAAGCAGGGTCTCATGTAGCCTGTGCTGGCCTTGAATCCACTATGTACCTTCACCTGTACCTCCCAAGCAGAGATTACAGGCACAAACTGCTACCCCTGGTTTTATGCAGGCATGATCTTCTTTCTTTTGATGACAGCACATCGAGGAAGAATTATGTGTACAGAACAAAATACACAACTCAAGTTCATGGTGGTACTAGCCATTCTCGAGTGTCCTTATAGTCTCTTTGCCTCCTCTTCCACAAAGGTCCCTGATCCCTGAGAGAGAGGTTTGATGGGCATGTCCCATTTAGTGTCTCTGTACATTGTCCAGTTCTGGCTCTCTGTATTTGTTCCCATCTATTGCAGGAGGAAGCTTCTCTGGTGATAGCTGAGCGAGACAGTGATCTGTGTGTGTAGCAGAATGTTGTTTGGAGTCACTAAATTGCTACACTTCTTTAGTAGAATAGTAGTATTTGATTTTCCCCAAGGACCATGGCTTATCTAGTCCCAGGTCCTTGAACAGTGTCAGAGAGAGAGAGAGCAGGAGCTGGTGGAATTGACATAGAGGAGTGCTGCTTGCTGGCTTGCTTCCCCTGGCTTGCTCAGCCTGCTTCTTATAGAACCCAGGACCACCAGCCCAGGGATGGCACCACCCACAATGGGCTGGGCCCTCCTCCATCAATCACTAATTTAAAAACAATGCCCTATAGCTGGATCTTACATTTTTCTCAACAAAGGCTCCTACCTCCCTGTTGGCTCTAGCTTGAGTCAAGCTGACACAGAACCAGCCATTGTACAACCAACAGTACATTGTTGCTGATGCTGGTTCAATTAAGGAGGAAGGACAGGAAGCAGTAAACAATTAACACCAAAAAGAAAGAAAACATGAAAAGCTCAGTGTGAAACGCTTTGATGAAAACTCCCAAATTTGGATGACACTCACAACTGGCTCTTATTATTGTGACTTTTTTTTTTTTTAGTTGTAACTCTTATGATTGTGACCTTTCCTTTCCTTTCCTTTCCTTTCCTTTCCTTTCCTTTCCTTTCCTTTCCTTTCCTTTCCTTTCCTTTCCTTTCCTCCTTCCTCCCTCCCTCACTTCCTCCTTCCATTCTTTCTTTCCTTCTGTCTGTCTTTTCCTTTTTGGCACATTTTAGTTCAACTGTTTTATTTTTAACCTATTCAATCATTTTTTTTTTAAATCGAGCGTGGAAGTTGCCCTAACGATTAAAAGCACTCCCATTGCCCTCTGATCTCCACAGGTGTGCTGTGGCTCACCAGTGCCAGCACACCCCACCCCACACACTAATAAAATATACATTAGAAAATAGGGGCTGGAGAGATGCCTCAGTGATTAAGAGTGCTGCTCTCCCAGAGGACCTGAGTTCAGTACCCAGTGCCACCTATAACTTCAGCTCCAGGGAATCCAACACCTTCTCTGGTCCCCAAGGACACCCGTACACATACATAGAAATAAAAGTAAATCCTAAATAAATAAATAAAAACAAGTATCTGGCCTTCACTAAAAAGGCATTTTGAGTATAAAATAAGATAAAACAAAATTATCTTTCCCTCCTGTAGATGCCTAAGAAAATTTGTCTTGCTATTTATAGATTTTATAACCTGTGATTCATGCTCAGAAGAAAAAAAAAAAAAAAGGCAGCAACTCACAGGGAGTTGCTCACATGGAAAGCACATTTATTACATTAACTCAATTAGATAAGAGTTAGAATCTGCTCTCCATGTGGAAGAGGCTGAATAATAGCAGAGAAAATCACTGTTATTGGAGAGCCTGGTGGCATCCTGCTGTTCAAGACGACTCACAGAAAAATAATAAACAGGGTTGAAAGGAAAATGCCCCATCATTCATCGACAGCAGTGGCATAACAAAATACCTAGTTGCCACAGAAATCTTTGCCATCTTAAGGTATCTGTGACACGAACAACAGGTAGAGAATAAATGACTTACTTTTTTGGAGTCAGTTGGCCAGACCTTTAAAAACATTTGAAATGCAGTGATTTCTAATCAAATTTTCTATTTGATTTGAGAGGAAATTGTGAAAATCAACACACAAACGCCACTCTTTTGTTTCCATGAAGGAACTGTGGGAGCAAGCCCGGGACTCATTTTCCTTGACCAGATATTGTCTGTATGCTTCTGTTTATTTTCCCAAAGGAAAATGAGGAGTCGATCGGAAGCCTGATGAGGAGCCTCCTGTACATTAATGTGTACATACACATATGTGTTACATTTGCAGCTTTAGACAGATGTGTGTGCTCTCTTTATTGTCCTAGTCTCTTCTGAGATGAGAACAAATGTCCCAGGGAAGCTTGGCTTTAGGCTATTGGCATGGAAGTGCAACCATCCGGATTTAACTCAGGTTTTGTTACCTTTAACCTTAAGAAAGTTCTGAAGGACTAGATGTACAAGAGCAGAGTGTTCAGACATGGCCATGTCAGACTTAAATGGCCACAGGGAGACTGCCCTATGGATGGGCCCTGACTTTCCCTTATAGCTTCCTTATTGAAAACAAGAGAACAGCATTCATGTGTTGATTTTGCAATTTCTTCACAAACTGAACCTTTTCTCCACCTTTCACTCTGGCAGATCTGAAGTTTCTGCAAGCCTGGCATCCAAATAAGCCTCTGACTGAAATGAATACAGACCAGCTATGTCCATGAAAGGAAGGGATACCTTTTACCTAGCATTGGATATCAACAATCAAATACGCTGCTTTGAGCAGACATGGCTCAGTAATTATGAATGCTTCCTGCTCTTGCAGAGGTCCACGGCTGCCTAAAACTCCTGTTGGCCCCTACACTGACCCATAGACATACCCATAAAAATAAAATTAATGTATTTTAAAATAAAAGTTAAAAACTAGTTTGGCAATATTGCTATGGGTTGACCTATATCCCCCCCCCAAAAATAGTATGATGAAGTCCTAACCATGGGTACCAGTGACTGTAACTTTATTTGGAATAGGTCATTGTAATTAGTTTAAATATGGTTGCACTGGGGCTGAGAAAATCTGCTCAGTAAATCACAATCCATTGTGATTGTGTCATTGTGATTGTGTCATTGTGAAAAAGAAACACAGATACAGGGAATATGAGAAGAAATTGGCCTTGTACATTTACAAGCCATAGGCATCAGGGCTACCAGAATCACCCAAGCTCCAAGACAGCATGGTCCTGCTAGCACCGGGATTTCAGATTTCTGCTCACCAGAACTGCAAGGCAGTAAATTTCTACTGTAAGCCACTTAGTTTGTGATGCCTATTATGGCAATTGCAGGATTATAATGATTATAATCATAATTAAGAATCCCAACAACACTGTTCCATCTTTGAGTGCTTCTGCATGCCAGTAACAATTCCAAGTGGTTTGTGTATGCTACTTCGCTCATTTTGTGTTCTCATTTTATGGGTAGGCAGCAGCAGAGAAAACTGAAGGAAGCTTAGGTACATGGTAGAAGTTGGGGTCTAAGTGAAAGGAGCTATCTGAGCACCTTCAGGCACCCTTTTCTAAGTGAGGCGTCACATGGGTGATAGGAGACACATGCTACATTATAGTGTTTCTTGGGTCTCTGTTAGAAAACAGAGTTGAGGACATCTTAAAGTCTTAAGGACATCTTAAGAGGAGGTCAAGCAGATGACCTTAGAGGAACCTCCCTGCCACAAACACAAAGCTTGCAGTAGAAACATGTGACTCAATGGTGTATGTAATCAAATGGTGAATGGTGGCCTGCAAGGGGCCTGGGAGAGGCCCTGAATTCAGGGTTAAACCTAAAGGCTCTGACCTTCTACCTAGACCCATGAACAAGAGCCTGGAAGTGACTCTTGTCATCTGTTCTTAGGTCCCAAGGAGCAAGCAGGACACTGCTGATGACTGTAGACAGCAAGGTTTGGTGGCTCCTTGTCCTTCCTTGCACGTGGTCCTTACTGGGTCTCATTATAGAATTTCCATGTGATGTGCAATATGGTTGGGTCATGTGCACCCCTTCTTCTCCTCCTTTCATCTTCTTCCCATTCTTGTTGACTCCCTCTCTCAACTAATCCACCCTCTGTGCTCGTGTCTAACTACTGTCAATGTCAAAACCACAGCTCATCCTAAAAGGAATAATAGGTAGTTTATTGTGGAGATATTTTGAGTGACCATACCTGAAAACACAAATTTAAGTTACCTTAGATTCCATGTTTCAACATAGAAGCAGTTTCACAGGGTTTTTATAAAACAAAGAAAGTTTTATAAATAAAGAAAGTTATAAATCAAGGCAATTTAAAATACATTGGTTAGTACGCCAGAGAGGCAGATACACAGAGATGGAGGGTGCTTTTTTATAGGCCAAACGTGTTATCTGATGACATTCTTAACTCTTGGATTGCTGGAAATCAGTGTCCTGCTAGGTTAATAGCTTCTAAGAGGTTTTTATTTATTATCATGAGGTATTAGTTTAGATACAAACTGGCTGTTCCAAAAGGCTAACACTAGCCCAAGATAAAGTAACTAGCCTCTGAACCTACAAAATCCCAATCTCTCTTCAGTACTGAAATCCCAATCAGTCCATCAGTGCCTGCAGATAGACTCCTTCCAGGAACATTTTGTTCACAGTCAGACACAGCTTCTTTTCAGGAATTTTTGTTCACAGCAGGCTTTAATCTAGATTCCAAATCTAAGAGAAAACATTTGGTATTTGTCTTTCTAAGCCTGGCTTATTTTGTTTAACATGATGTTCTCTAGTTCCATCCATTTTTTTCTACCAATGATGTAATTTTGTTCTTACAGATAGAAATGCTGTGTTTAAGTCCAAAGAAACTTTAGAATGTTTCCTGATACTCTGTTTGATGTACCACCTTGGTCTGGCTTTTCTTATCTTTTATTGTTATGGTTAATGTATTTCATTTTAGCCCATAGTTTAAAAAATGATTATTTTGTTCATTAAGGAAAAAATTAATTATTCAGAAGAATCACATTTTATCCATTTTTCTGTTGCTATGATAAAATTAACCATGACCAAGGCAATTTACATAAGAAGGATTTTATTTGTATATGCAGTTTCAGATGGTTATCATCCATGATAGCAGAGTAAAGGCATGGGAGCAAAAGGCAGGAAGCTGAAGGCTCACATCTTGACCCACAGCAGGAAGCAGAGAGCAAACAGAATTGTCTACTGCTGTTCTCAAACTTCTGGGTTGTGTCCACTTTGAGGGTAAAATGACCCTTTCCCAGGAGTCCTCTAAGATCATTGGAAAAAACAACTATTGACATTACAATTCATAACAGTAGCAAAATTAGAGTTATTTAAGTAGCAACAAAAATCATCCTATTGTTGGGGGTCACCACAGTATGAGGAACTAAATTAAAGGGTCGAAGCATTAGGAAGGTGGAGAACCACTGCTCCTACAGTCTTTAAATTATCAAAGTCCAGCCCTACTACAATAGTTCCTCGGACACAGCTACTACTCCTAAACCTTTCCCACACAGCACTACCAACTAGGGGCCAGTATTTAAGCATTTGAGCTTATGGAGGACTCTCTGTCAAACCACCACAGAATATAAACACAAACACTACCTCCTTTAATTGCATGCTATTCATGCATCTACACTTCAAGTAGGAGATGGTTTTTCCTTGCATTTACTTATTTTCTTTGCCCCACCCCATAACTCTCTGTTTCTCCATGTCTCTGTCTTTCTGCTTGTCTTTCTCTCTCTTCATGTGTGTATGTGTGTGTGTGTGTGTGTGTGTGTGTATTTGTATGCATGCATGTGCAACTTTCAGAACTCAGTTCCCTGCTTCCATCACGTGGATCCCAGGAACTGGACTTAAGTCATTTGGCTTGATTGCAAGTGCTCTACCCATTAAGTCATCTTGGCTTTTTTACTTACAATTATTTTAAAGAAACACTTGTATCCTGCCCTTTGGCTATCAGGCCATTGAAATGATGGTCCTTAAAGAATTAAAGTTTTCATAGGAATGTCTATGCTGGGGAAGAGGAAATGCTAGAGGGAATGATGCCAGAGGGGGGAGGAGCTTGCCTTCTGGGATGAGACTCTACATAGTCCTACTGTGCAGGACAGATGTGAGCTAAAATGCAGAAGGGCTAATGATGTGCACACTCACACTTTGACCAAGACTTCTTAGCTGCAAAGACATCTAGTCTTCTATCTAAACCCAAACCTGTCTTTCTGGACCCTTTCTGGAGATGGGTTTGGGGGTCACTGCACCTCTTTATTTGTGCTTTCTAGTGTACCCACGTTAGATAAATTTCTTTCTCTGCTTTTCATTGTCATGGCCCTTTAACTGTGGGTAGGTAGCCAAGCTTTCACTCTAAAATTTCAAGTAATAATCAGAAGCAGTAAATCTTGCTGTTTCCTTCCCGTCTCTTGATACTTTTCTCATGTGTCTTTCTCAGTAAGCTTTTGTGTAGAAAACACTTCACAAGTATGTCTCTCAATACTCTTAACATCCCAGCTTGCAGATCATCACCATTTTCAGTTTTCTTCTATGTTGTTCATTTATTGTGGTTTTCACCTCCCAAGAAGCCTTCCTTTTATGCCTGAGGTAAATAAATACCTTGTAGGGAAGGTAAATACTTTCCCTCATTCTTACTCTCCTTTTCTTCCTGTTGATGCCCTTTCCTCTCTCCTTCCCCTCATCCCACCTCTCCCAACCTCAGCTTTATAAATGTACATTTACAGAATCTTTCTATTACTGCTGCTTTGCATTTGAAAAGTGTTTGCTCACACTCTTCATTCTATTGCTTTTCATAACAACCTCTGGGATAACCAGGGGGCCATAGAGACTCAAATTAAGAGATGTGCCTTGGGGCATCTAGCAAGGAAGGATTAATTTAAAGTCTACACCAGATCCCTCTGTGTGTTGATTTGCAGAAGTTAGTGAAGCAGCTTTTTATAAAAAGATTTGTGTATTTTATTTCATGTATAGGACTGTTTTCTCTGCATGTGCGTCTGTGCACCGCATGCATGCAGTGCCCACAGAAGCTAGAAGAGAACAGCCAGATGCCCTGAAACTGGAGTTACAGATGGTTGTGAGTTGACATGTGGGTGCTGGAATCAACCCTGGGTTCTATGGGAGCGCAACTAGTGCTCTTAATAGTGAGTCATCTTTCTGATACGCAAAGTAGCTGTTCATAATCATTTTTATTATAAGCTTGGTACATCTTGCATTTGATAATGGCTCGAAATTCTGCGAAAAGTTAAAAACAAAATGAACACTAATGACCTATGTCTGTGCACGCGTGTGTGCATATGTGTGTGCGTGTTCATGTGTTTCTGCATATATGCCATCCATCTTTGTTCTCTGCGGCAGAGTCTTTTGTTGAGACTATATATAGACTTGCCAGTTAAGGTAGGCTGGCTGGCCAGCAAGCCCCATGAATCCTCCTGTCTCCACATCACCTTACCTGACCTTTTAACTTGGATAGGGTGATTAAACTCTGGTCTTCCTGCTTGCACAACAAATGCTTCAATGACCAAGCCATGTACTTGGCCAGCCTTTCTCATCCTAGCAGTGCAATGGTTTTTCCATGCGTTGAACCAGGCTTTACATGGAATGCCCCAACATGCTTTTGCATTGGCCCCACTTTTTAAATATAAGCCAGATACTGATTGCTAATGACTGTGTTAGGGGTTTGCTTCTGTAGCCCTCTGCTGTGTTAAGTTCAGTCCTAAAAGGGACAGTGAATACCTTCATAATCATGTTAAAAAAACAAACAAACCAGCTTTGTGCAACAATGGGATCTGGTTTCCTCTTCCTGCAGATCTTCTTGGAACCTTCTGCTTTCTGAAGAATGTGAGCAGAACCAGGTCAGCATCATCTCTGAACTTGCTGTTTTATCCATCCTCTTAGTCCATGTATGATCAAAGGTTAAATCTTCACTGCTCCAGTTTGAGGCCATCCACTTTTCGGAACAATGTTTTTAAAAACACGATTTTATTTCATTAGCTGGTACAAGGCTAGTATTATTTTGGAGTAATAATGGCAGACACTTTTACGGTGCTGTCCATGTGACAGGCCCTGATCCCAATTTTTCTTCTCATTCATTTTATCCTTACAACAACCTTTGATGCTGATTTAGTTATTGCTCATTTTGAAGACTGATAAACCAGGTACAAAGCTCATTAGTTTGTTCTTGTGTTTGCAAATCACAGTTCTCATCTCAAAGGCACTAAGAGACCATTTATTCTGAGCCACAAATGAGTGACCATGGTCTAGGCCCAAGGACTCATATTACCAGCAATGACATGTCCCAATGTAGAGGCATTACAAGATCTCTCTCTCTCTCTCTCTCTCTCTCTCTCTCTCTCTCTCTCTCTGTGTGTGTGTGTGTGTGTGCTGTTTGTTATATGGTGTATGCACAGTGAAGACCAGAGGAGGTCACTGGATGTCCTGCTCTATCACTCTACTCCTTACTCACTGAATCTAAAGCTAGGCTGGTGGCTAGCATGTCCTATCCACATGAGCTATGGGCACATGTGACCATACCAAGCTGATTATTGGGTTTGGGGGATCTGAATTCAGGTCCTTAGGTTTGCACAGCAAGTTCTTTTAAGCTCGGAGCCATCATCCTTCTCTACATGAGCTTTTTGTAGTCACAAAAGCAAAGGAGGTCATCATAGGAGCTGGAGCTAAGGTATTAGAGTACTTGCTTAGCATGCACAAAGCTCTGAACTTGATTCCCAGTGCCACATATGTCAGCTATGGTCATGCCTGCCTGTCAGAATCCAAGTACTCAGAGGCAGAGGCAAGAGAATCAAGTCTGAGTCATACTTGATACATACCAACAAAGCTACATACCAACAAAGAAGGAAACCTCCTGCCATCCATTTCAAAGGCTTGCTGAAAATACTCTTAGGTTTGGGTTCATAGAATCTAGTAGTAATTTAACATATTTTACCTGATCATCAAAGAAATGTTAAGTTGGACCTAGAGGTAAGCAATGAATGGCTACTAAGGAGACAAAAGATTGTCCAAAATAATTTGTCTCTGGATCTATAACACTGCAACTCCCCACGATCACCAAGTTCTTATCAGCCAATCAATCCTGTAGAATCTTCCACGCAGGTCCACTTCACACTCTAAATGCAGACAGAAGGAGTCCCTCCCCACACTGAGTGGCACTGGCTGTACCCCGTGCTAAGTGCTCAATGCACACAAAGAGAGGCGGAGTGCCCTCCCACACTGAGTGGCACTGATTGTTTCCTTGTGCAAACGCTCAGTGTACAGCATCTTGTCAAATTCTCACATACCGTAAGACTTGCATTATTACCCTCATTTTGCAGATCAGGAGAAAGGCCCAAACAGTTAAGTAGCTTATCTGGAATCCATACTTGGATGGGGTCAGTGAGATGGAACCAATAGAATCTTTTGTACTTCTCCTAAATATAAAACCACTATCTTAGTCATGAGGCAGCTGAGGCTGCCCTGAATACCAACAACAGGCTCCAGTGGCATGGTCGATGACCGGAGGCTAGGAAGGCTGTCTACCGTGCTGCTGTTTGAGAACTGCTTTTCTGTTTAGAACAATAACTCACCACAGCACAAGGCTAGGAATGTCAGCAGGGAGCTGGCAGCAAGGGAAAATGATGGCCAGCTGTAAGTAGATAACAGAGAGGAAGGGGGAAACACTTTAGGGTTGAGATGTTAAGGGAACTTGACAGCCAGTTGCAAGCAGATACCAGAGAGAAAGGGGGGAAAAACACTGTATGGTTGGGATATTATTTTCAGATTAAGTATAAAAACAGACATTAGTGGGCAGCATGCAGAGAGGTTCTTTGACCTTGAACTTTGGTAGGAAATAAGTACAATCTAATTGCTTAATAAAAGGCATTCACTAAAGAGATCCGATTTCATACCTTTACTTCAAGAGGCAGCTGGCTCTTGTGGAAAAACATGATTGGTTTCCAAATAACGTTAAGCTTTCAGATTAATGGAGTAGCGAGCTTAGTTTGGGTGGTAATGAGAGCACCAAAGGTAGTTAGAACCATTAACTGTGGCCCAAGGAAGACACGGAGCTGTTGATAAAAGCAAATTATAATTGTGGAACCATGCAGGAGGGAACAAGAGGCATAGATGAAAAGAATAAAGATAGAGGGGTAGCCTTTAAAGATAGAGGGGAGCTGCAGGAGGAAAACAGAAGATTCTTGGGAATCGAAACTAGAAAGAAAAGAATGACAGTTAGTATCTAGAAGGGCTTTGGGCAGCAAGTTCCCCTCAGTAGCAACTGAACTCTTGGAAGTGTTCAAAAAAGAAAAGGCAAGACTCTTTTTTTTCCCCCTTAATGAGCTCCCTGGGACTGCTGATAGCGGGAGGATGCACGGTGGCTCCGCCCACTCTAACTAATGAGTGTTGTGCTTGATGATGAGACGTCCTGTAGCCTCCCTCGATAGCACTCACTTCCTCTCAGAGTGACTGCAAGGTGCCCCAGGAAGCAAGAGCGTTCCTGGCAAGAAACATGAACACTTGAAGAGCTTCGGCATCACGGCTGATAGGAGATGCCTAACACGTTCCCACCCCCTGCCACCCTTCACACATACACAAGAGAACAATGACAAAGGGTCAACAGGTCCACAGTGATTATTCAGTGAGATGCTGGAGTTTTACAGCGATGTGGCAGGGTCACTGAGGAAGGTGAAGTGCCAGCACTTACTCTACTTTACCTAAATGGCGGTGTTGCTGAGCCCAGGGGACTTTAACAGGTTGAAAAAAAAAAAGGCAAGAAGACCCCCAGCATCTGCCAGCAACTGTTTGACTGCGGGGGAATCCTAAAGGCCTTAAGGTGCTAAGACCGGACCAGGAGCTGCTGGAGAGTCTAAGTTGGCCCACCCCATAGATTGCAGTCCACACTGTGCCCGCCCAAGACTTAGCTTTCCACTGCTGCAGCCAAATGCTCTAACATCATTTACATCAGCACTAACAGGAAAATGAAGCCCAGCATTGCCACCAGAAGCCAGAGGTTCTTGGTATCTGTTAGGGACCTCCCTCAAGTACAGCCTGACCTTTGACAGATGCAGAAAACAATTTTAGGATGACTTATCACGAACCAAAGTTAGAGAGTTTATTAGACATTTAGGCAGATAGACATATAGGAAAATGACAACACACATACTTGTGCACACACACACACACACACACACACATGCACTATCCTGCGCAGGTTTCTCAAGGGGAAGATCTCACTTACACGTCTTTATAATGGATAGATAAGTACATATGTATATATTTGATACCATGAATGTCTAACTTTCATTGCTCAGAGACTGTAATTTATAGCAAGTATTAAAGATTAAGCAAAGTTTAAGATTCAGTAGAGATACTGATACTCATAGGAGCTGGTTTTATGTGGTAAGAGAAAAGGCTTTAGCAATAAAAGAGAACTAAGATGGGTAGATTCAAGGTTACAGACATTTTAGTATTAACCATGTTTTGTGACCATCTTGACAGGAATAAAGGGACACTTGTGGCCCTTCCTTTTGGATACTTAAAAAAAAAATGGAAATGATTCCAAGGAATTAGAATTTACCCCAGGAATGTCATGCTGCCAAAAGGAAAAGGCCAGGGCCATGTTGTCTCCAAAAAAAAAAAAAAAAAAAAAACAACCTTTACAGCTTATCAGAGACCTTGCAGAAGGGTATGGAACCCAGAGCCCAGTGATAAGTGGGGCCTCACCTTGGTGGAGACTGTTAAGTTATGCAAACCTCTAGCCCTCAGTTAAGATCTAAACCTCCTGTCGGGGCCACATTGGATAAATTTCTGTCTTCTTTTCTGTGTTATTTGTGCCTTCAATGGGATGATTGAGGAGGGGTGGCCAAACATGGCTTAAGAGACTCTTGGGGCCCAGACTTTGATGCTTTTTTTGGCAAAACTTTGCTGCGTATTAATATCTTTGAGAGGAGGGTCATTAGGAAATGCTAGCGATAGCTTGGGGTCAATTATGATCACATCAATTGTGTTAAAGTATCTGGTTGGCAAGCCGAATTTTAGAGTAAGGAACTTCTTTCCCTTCTATATCCCTGTAATTTTCCTCACTTCTCTCTCCTGCCTGCTCCCAACTCTAATCCCAGTAGAGTTTTACATCCTCTAACTTTGTATCTTGGGTTTTTGGAGAACCGCCTTAGGTTAACAATCAGACATGCGGTCCAGTTTCCAGTGAGACATTTTCTTTGGCTGTTCCAATTATGATGTACTGGGACTGGCATACCCAGAATGTGGGCTTTCCAGTTTGGGTATTGAAATTATTGGTTAGAAGTATTAGACACCAGAGGTGTGCCCTCTCTCCAAAGACACTTAAAAGATTGCCTTGAGGGCCTAAAACAGATCACAGAATTAAACATTTGCACGAAACATTTGCAAATGCTTTCTAGATGAATATACGACAAAATTTAAAAGGAAACACAAAGGAAGTGCCTTACAGACAAGTTAATGCATGAGCTATCCTTTCAGGAAAATGTGAATAAAGATTTGGATTAACTGTAAAATGTAGTTGTACCCAATGGTGCAATGGTGGCATGGCTGTTCTGGGAATAGGCAGCTGACTTCTGGTTGGCATTGAAGCTCTTCCCACAGGAGGGAACCCATACCCAGGACTATAAACTGTCTGGTCAAGAACTTGTGGCTACGGAGGTTATAAGCCCTTGTAATGGCCAATCTTGGTTGTCAGCTTCACTGGATCTAGAATACTAAAATGAAAGCTGCTGGGCTCTCCCATCAGAGACTTCCTTCATTAGATTATTTAAAGTAGGAACACCCACCCTATGTGTGGGCAGAGACTTCTTGTGAGAGCCCAGATAAACAGCATGGAAGAATGAAACTTTGTTTTTCACCTGCTTGCCTTCATTTCTGCGGGCCAGGACTCTTTTGCTGCATTCCTTGCTGATACAAGAACCAGCTTCTTTGGGCTTCCAAGAGAGACAGAAAACCACAGTCTCCAAGTGTTCTCCAGGCTTCAGGTGCCAAACTGGGACTGATTCAGTATTGTGGACCAAGCAACTTCTGGATTTTGGGCTTCTCTAGTGTGAGACACCATAATTGGACTACCTGGGCCATATAATCAAGCTAATACATTGCATACATATATTCTGCTCTTAGAGAACCCTGAGTAATACATCTTTAGAGGAGAACCCATTGTTATTGTTTTAGTAAAGGAACCTGTTGCTAAACTGCCCTTTAAATACTCATGTTTAGATCTATACGTTACAGCTACTCTCATTCTTTGTCAGAAAAGCTTTTGTTAGTGTGGGCAGTGGTTAATCCAGAGTCTCACAACTGATCAAAGTGATAAAAATAAGTGATGGTGTAATGCTGGGTTCTAAATAGGACATCTATATCACCCCCTTCAATGCTCAGGGCACATCAAGGAAGAAGGTTAGAAAGAATGTTAACGGCTGAAGGATAAGAATACATGCCATGTCCTCCTTCGGCAGCACCTAGACTAAAACTGGAACAATACAGAGAAGATTAGCATGGCCCCTGCGCAAAAATGACATGCAAATTCATGAAGCGTTCCATATTTTTATACAGAGTTAATAAAATGTAACTAATAAGAAAAAAATAAAAATTAAAAAAAGAGATTATTGAAGCACATTAGGCAGTTTCCAAAGGTCTCCTGCAGACAATAAATAGTTCTTACCAAATGAAATTTTAATTGTCTCTATTTAAAAAAAAAAAACACATGAATCAGCTTTCAAATAAATACACATGACTTAACAACTAAATGTAAAAAAGTATTTGGCAAAATTTACTTGAGGTTTGGTAAAATAAAATTTAAAAAAAAGTGCTTTGGGTTGGTACAGCCACAGATATTTGAAATCTTGAAATAATAACAAAGTCCCAAATATGTACATGCTAGGCTACTCTGTGGACACTTTCCTGTGATGAAGTTTGGGGCTGCATCACTTATTTGCTTTCACTAAGAAAAATAAATCTACTTCTGAAAAATTCAAAGAAAAAAAAAAGAATACACGCCATAACAAAGGCACACTGCAGCTCCCATGATCAGATGTTTCTTGCACGTGATTTTGTTTAATTATTTATTTTTTCTTTTGGGGGTCTGTTGCAAAGGCAAAGAGTGGATAGGAAGGGGCAGGGAGATGAGTGGGATTGGGCTACATGATGTGAAGCTCACAAAGAATCAATAAAAATTTGTAAAAGAATACATGCCATAAAAAAGACATCTTATAGACATGGAAGACCATTGTATTCATGAAACTGCAGCAGTGGTACTTACTTGCCCAAAATTTAAAGTTGGGCTCATCAAAACCAAATCAGTAATGAGGGAGGAACTCGTGAGGACCCACCTCAAACAGAGAGACTATTGGTTGTTACAGTGTGTGTGCTGCTTTGTACTTGATTGTTAATTATTTTGCTCCCTGAGGTCTGCTTGCTGTCTTTTATGAGCAGACTATCAGGTACCCAAAATGATTTGTGAACCTTGCTCCAAATAATCCCTGATTGACAATAAAATGCCTACACCTGGGCAGGCAAAAGAGAGGTAGGTGAAGCAAAGGTTCTTAAGCTTGGAGGACAAAAGGATCATGGGAGGGAAGAGGAGAGAGCAAAATAAAGGAAAGAAGAGGAGGCAGAGCCACCATGGGTTAGAGTGAACAAATAGCACGTGGCTGGGAGGAGCCTACTCTGAGGATCAGTGATGGAGGAAAGCAACCCAGATGAGAAACATGTGCAAGTATTTATCAGATACTGGATGGGACATAGTCCAGCCAGGAATTATTAGAGCAGTTGGCATGGGATGTGGGCTGGGAGGTAAAAGATAGTTTAGGAGGGTAGTTTCTGCCCAGTCCAGTGTATAAGCATATTAAACATCTAACAGATGTCTGTGTCTTTTGTTGATACATAGCCCCTACCATATAATAACCACCATAATACCCTATAGATTAATAGTAAACATTAATTGCCAATTTTTTTTCTACAACAAATGCAATTAAGTTGTTGGGAAAGGGGGTGGCCATTTTCTTCTGTGGTGTAGCCACTGAAAAGTGCCCATGCCTCCCACTCCTGTCCACGGAAGCAACCCTAATCAAACTTGCTGGCAGAAAAGGGAGACAGGTGAGAGAGGATAATTGAGGGGGGGAAATGACTAAAATCCACTACATAACTGTTTAGAAGAGTCAAAGAATAATTTCTTTTTAAAAGAAAGAAATTTTTCTGGTACAAGGTTGTCAGGACAGAATTAAATAGCAAGTGCCTGGCCCAGGAGAGGCACGCAGTAACCGCTGAAAAGTAGGGGTGGAAGAATAAGAAACTAAGACAAAATCCCACTTTTGGAACCCACATCTCAACTCTACCTACTGCAATGGAAATCCCAAGTTGGCTCGCACATACATGTGTAGGGATTATAAACTGAGTGTAATAAACTCTGCATTGTCATTTGAGTCTCTAGATAGGAAAAGGAATGGTGATGTCCCTGCACAGATTCTAACTTACAGAAGTTGGGCACTTCAGCCCTGAATTCCAAGTCTATATCACCCCATGTCATCTCATATTGGCCCCAATAAAAGAGGTTAGGAGATGGGCCTTGGTTCTCCAGCCTGTTGTGAAATGCGATATACTTTAGGATTCAGAAACGTCCTCCTCTGACTCTCGTGATTGAGAAGTGCTAACGGGGGGGGCATAGACCATATCTCTGCTCCTTTGTAGCCTTGTGGTAAATCAGCACATCAGTTCTCCGAGACTTTTTTCTGTTGTATACAAACTTAGGATGCTAACCACCCTACTGCATGTCTACAGGATTAACATTTGTAAAATGTGAGTCGATGAACAATTTCAATATGTATCGGCTATTTTAATTGGTTTAATTCAGACATAACTTCGGATAATAAAAGTACATGTAGTAATGTGACCACTCCTCAATTAGCACAATTAAGTCCTTTATGGGAGGACTTAATTTATTGCTGAGATTATGAAATGTGGTCTTATTATG
Organism: Meriones unguiculatus; assembly: GCF_030254825.1. Classification (NCBI taxonomy): domain Eukaryota; kingdom Metazoa; phylum Chordata; class Mammalia; order Rodentia; family Muridae; genus Meriones; species Meriones unguiculatus. The sequence continues at coordinate 137,873,294 of NC_083350.1, read as the reverse complement.
TAAAGAGAAATATATATATACAAACACACACACACACTTGCTGTTCTGTGACCTTAAAAGCTGTTGTTAAAAATATAACTCTCATACTATCAGTTACAAAGACTTGTCCTGGCCCCTTTCTGCCTGTGGCAGGTGGGAAGTTGGCTCCAAGTTCATGAGTTCGGAACAGCTGACCCTGCCCCTCACCAGCCGCAGCACTCAGAAGTATGGACCTGTACCTTGCCGAGACAGTACAGTAGATGTGATCCTGGTGGCAGGGGCCCAGGTGAGCCAGCCCAAAGGCGCAAGCAAGGGAGTTCCGCCCCACTCCCCCCAGCTGTGGCATTGGGTGAGAAAGCTGGGGTAGTGCTGGAAGGTTGGCTTTGGTGGTGTTGGTGTAGAAGAGCTGGTGGGCTGACCAACTCAGCTACCACCCAGGCCCAGATCCAGGGCTTTGAGTTGGCCCACCTCAGTGTCTACCCCACCTATGAACTGCTTGAGTGCATGAAGGGGCCGGTCCTACAGATTCAAAGCTGCAGGATCTCCATGACACAGGGAAACAACAGGATATCCAAGAGGAGACTTAGTGAAAATCCAGTGTTGATAGTGTAGCAGAAGCCAGAGGCTTCGAACCAGACCAATGACTCATTACAATGAACAATGAACATTTGCAAGTAAAGCTCTTTGGGCAAAAGGGTGTTCTCTGTGACACTGTGACACACTGCAGCTTCCAGGAAGAGATTGTTTTTTTTCTTTTTTTTTTACTTTTGAGGGGTAGGTTGCAAGGGTAGAGGGCAAATATTAACGGAAGGGGAGACAAGTGGGATTGGGGTACATGATGTGAAATTCACAAAGACTCAATAAAAGTTTAAAAACAAATGAATGGAGAAATAAAAACTAGTGAACAAAAATTTTTATTTCCAAAAAATTTGAACACAGGGGTCTTTCCTGAGACTCATACTCCAACCAAGTATCATGCAGATAACCTAGAACCCCTGCACAGATGTATCCCATGGCAGTTCAGTGTCCAAGTGGGTTCCATAGTAATGGGAACAGGGACTGTCTCTGACATGAACTGATTGGCCTGCTCTTTGATCTCCTCCCCCTGAGGGGGACCTGCCCTACCAATAGAGTTGGGGAGGGGCACAGGTGGAGAAGGAGAGGAAGGGAGGGTTTAGGAGGGGAGGAGGGAGGGAACTAGAGAGGGGATACAAAGTAAATAAAGTGTAATTAAAAATAAAATTAAATTAAAATAAAAAAATATTTAATGTATTATAATTTAAAATATTAGGATCAAAGATGGACTTGTCTTAGTTACTTGCAAAGCCTCACAAAGACTGGCTTGGACAGCACTCTCCCCTGCTTACAGCATACCCTCTCTAGAGAAGGACCACTTTGCCATGGTGAACCCTTCCTAAGCTCGATCCAGTTCTAGTATTAATATCTTTTGTATTTTCAAGACTGTGAGATAGTGTTCTGAGGAGGCCTTTAGAATAAATATTTTTTTTGTACTTTTCGTATATGTGTGTGTCCATGCATATCTGTGTGTTCATATTTATGTGAATGCCTGTATTTGTGGTTATGTGTGTGTGCGTGTGTGTATGAACCTATATGAATGTGGCGGCCTCTCAGAGATGTCAGGGATCTTCTTCCATCTCCCTTCACCTTATCTGAGGCAGAGTCCCTGAGTGAAACACAGAGCTCATCAATATAAGGAGTTCACTAGCCAGCTCACTCCAGCGACTCCCGTCTCTACGTTCCAAGGCTGGAATTACAGATGTGCTACCATGCCCAGTCCAGCATTTATGTGGACTCTGGGGTCTGAGCTCTGGTCCTCTTGCACCATTATGCCCTTTAATTCCTGAGCCAACTTCCCAGTCCCTGGACTCTGGTGCTTTACATACAAGTTTTCACTGCTTCTTGCTTTTTCATTACTTCTTTTCCCTGTTACACTGGTGAGTTCACCTTCACCTGTTCTTCCCAGTTCACGAACCCCAAAAGACCAGGAATAACTAGACTCCACTGTAAATACATGAGGTTCTTTTTATTGTAAATTACAAGCTGCAGCTTGGGCCCACACACACCCACCGCCGAAGCGGTGGGAGCTGAACGCCCCATGCCCAGGTTAGTTGGGTGATTTAAAGATTCTGGTTCATCCCAGCATGCCCAAGGCAGGGGCGATTCCTGCCTGGCAAGCATCTGTTGGTCAAAATGCTACATTTTGAATCGATTTGCTATAGGAAGGTTCCCAGACATTAATGACCAGGTGTCCCTCCCTAGGGGGATGGTCCGGTTTCCTAGCAACTGTATCTTTAGTGGGTGGGGAAAGAATGCAATGAGGTGGCTCTTCCTCTCAGGGCATTACTAGACTTCTTTACGGCTTACTTCAGGTCTTAATAATAGCTGCTAATTTATCTTTTGGTCTCTCACACCAAGCACCGCTGGCTGCAGATGTAGTCTCTGGCTGCTGATACTTCTTCCATAGCATCACTTCTGTTTGAATTTTACATCCAGCCTGATCTGCTGCATCTTCATCTTTGTGGGTCAAGTCTTGCCCTTTTGATGACCCCCTCCCCTTTAAAGTTGAATGGGTTTTATTGCTGGGAGTCAAGTCTACAACGCAGAAGAATGCTGTGCTGATTGTGAGGGACCTGGGCAGCAGGTGGACAATGACCCTGGCTAGTCCCTGACCTTGGTGTATGTCCATTAGTTACGTAGTGCCTGAAGAGCCAACAGCAGCATCGCACTTCACCTCATTTACACAGTTGAGACGCTGTGGCAATTGAGATGTAGACTACGTTAGTCAGGAGACATTTCTGTTAACTAAACTGTGATGACTAAACTTGTAAAAAGTGGAAAACATTCCCAGCAAGGCTTGCTTCACTTAGCATTTCTAACACATTAGCAAGCTCCCTGGAGCCCACGAGCAGTCCTTGTTACGGTTCGAACCACTCACATGCTTGAACTCTGATGCTGTTAAGGGAACCTTTGGGACCCTGGGCTGGGCTGGCTGGCATCTAAAGGGATATCCTAGCCCTCGTCCCAGCTCCAGTGTCTCCTGCAAGGTGGTGTGAAATTATCAGAACTATGTGAGGCCTTTTCTTGGAAGACAAACTCTGCCTCTGCCTGGTATCAAACTTGAACCTTTTCTTTCTCCCAGCAGGAGACTCCTGAGACATTACAGGTTCCTGCGGCCCACTGTTTCAGTAGTCTGGCTGACAGCTGGCACAAGTATCTCTTTAAAATACCTCAACCCAGTCAAAATGATTACACATTGATGAGGTCGAGTGATTTGTTCAAGGTCACATGATTTGATAAGGGTCTCACAGTCAGTCTGCATCAAAGCCTAGACCACAAACCTGGTCTAAGTCTGGAATGATGTTTTTCTACAAATGCTCAACAGTAAACAGTCATAGGATCCCCCCCTTCCCCCACCACCACGCCAACCTTCCTCTTAGTTTTCTTTCAAAAAGCAGACACATCACGCTTGGAACTTGAAGCTGCTGAATTGTGGGATGTATGATTCCAGCGTCCTCAGCTTCTGGAGCTGGGCCGTGGTACCCCCTTCGTGTGCTGTTCTGGGGTGTTGGGATGGAACAGGAGGGTGGTGACCTCACCACATATCTTGCAAGTGAGTCAGTAACTGTGCAGTCAGTCTCCCACACGCCCAGTGCAGTGGTCTTTCTCTGTGCTGCTGAGTCACCTGAGCTGGTCAGCCTCCCACACTGTAAACACAGCCACAGAGCAGGAAAACAATGGGGCAGCTTGCCTGGAAAAGACTTGCTTCCCTGCCGAGTGTCACTACACCTCCCTTTTTGTGAATTTGAACAGTCTGTTCTTGCAGGTGGCTGCTCAGAAAACAAACAAGAGGGTGACCATGAAACAGCCCTCTTGGAGGACATTGATGGAGATGAGCCCGCTAAGGCCAGAACAAATGAAGATGAATATCAGAACGACAGTGGAGGCCCTTGGGCAAAGGTCCCGATTCTTAGGACCGTTCAGCCACTTGTGCCTCCTTAGATCATGACTCATAAGCCCACAGTGTTCGGAAGTAAACATTCCCTCCCCCTCAGAGTAGAGACTGCCATGCTCCTTAATGAAATTGAATGCAGCTTGCAAGGTAGCCACAAGGGAGAGGAAACTCTACCTCCTCATGTGGTTTTCCTCAGGCAGTGTTTCTTTAACATGGTAAACCCTTGCTTCAACGCAGACGTTTAGGCTTCTCTCTCAGGGGGAGACAGGCTGGCAGAGCACAGGAGGACTGGGCATCTGGATTCATCAGAAGCTCCCAGGCCTGCCTGACCCTGTCACTACTGCGGGCAGCGGGGGCCTCCATAGCATAGTGCTTCCCTGAGGATGACTTTTTTTGTGTCCCTTTTCAACAAGGCTGGAGCGTTTCAGCAAGAGTGTCCTGAAGGTTTTGTCATGAAAAGCATAAAGTAAATAGAAGAGAATGATGTACACGTGAATAACACAGTTCATAAGAGGCCAAATCCTCATTCTCGTCCTGGGTCTGGACTCCCAAAGGCTGTTGGTCTTGCTGGATTCCACCTGTCCTCACAGAAGACACTCTTGTCTTGAGTGTGGGCCTCCAGAGCACTGTTACTCTAGCTGGACTCTGGCCTGTCTGTGCATCAGACATTTTAGAACACTATTCTGTTTATTTAATTATTACGTGCAGGAGCACGTAGGCACACATGAGTGTGTACGGTGCTTCGGCATGAACGGGGTCAGAAGAGAACCTATAAGACTCAGCCTTTTCCTTCTGCTTCGGGGGTTCTGCGCAGGAACTCAGGTCATCAGGCTTAGTGTAACATATCTCTTCCTACTGAGCTGTCTTGACGCTTGAGCCCAGAAGATGCCCTTTTTCCCTCTACAGAATGTAAAGGTGTAGCCTCAGTATTTGTCCCAATGGGAAGGAAATAGTCAATTCAATGGGCTATGAAGAGATGCTCACAATGCTATAGATGGGAATAAAAGGAATATAGAAAACTAACATGCACTTATCACACAAAACAACTGTATTATGGGCATTTATTCCAGAAAAACAAAAACTCACATTCACACACAGAAACTGGGAGCATGCACAAGTTCAAGCCAGAAGGGGTCTCCGTTCCTAGAGGAGAAGTGAACATGAGTTCCCATCCATAACCAGGGCTCTATCTCCATAATATATTTTTTATTAAAAAAAAAATCACTCAGGTGAACATGCCTTTTCCAGGGAGGAGACCTCAGTTAAAGGCAACAGTTCATTAGTTAGACAGGGATTCATAACTTGGAAGCCACTGAAGATGGATCCTTTTCTCATCATCAGCTTTGTGGACTGCCTCCCCTTCTCTTAGAAATATTTGACATGGAAACTTTACAGCTGCCCCTCCTTAGGGTTTAAATATCATATAAAAAGGGTAGAAACTAGGGCTTTCTGATTTGCATGGTTCTTTTTTGGATGGTAGGGATTGTATAACTGCTTTCACACATGCAAAATAACCTTCCAAAATGGTACACTAGTCAGTCTGGACAAGTCCTCACAGGGTATGACTGACAGACCCTAACTGCAAAAATGCTGCTCCCAAATGGAGCCCATTCCCACAACACATTTCGTAGTGCCTTTCATGGTAGGTGGTACTCTTTTGGTATTCCCAGTACACTTCTACCCTCTGCTAATCCCTTCTCTAGGCCTATAATGACTAGATACACACTTAACTACATTACCTATTGGTGATGGACAAAGCATGAAGTGGAAAAGATGAGCAGAAGAAACAGATTGCTTAGGGGCCCAGTGGAAGCTCAAAGAGCTTGAGAGCAGAGGTCAGCTATGTCAAAGCAGCATGAAGTGTTGCTCTCAAGTGGAGCACTAGGTGAGGGGTAAGAGATGAGCTGGATATGTAGGCAGCAGACTCATCACATTAAAGTGATCAGACCTTACCCGATCACACAAAGAAAGAGCTCAGAGGGTTAAAGGAAGGCAGCAAACACCATTTGACTTCTCCGGACAGTTACTTAGGCTGCTGCTGAGTGGATGAAGGGTTGTAAGGGATGTGGCTGACTGAGATCAGCTATTTTGGGACACTGATGAGCAGGAACTGTGTAGAAAACCCTCTTGGGAACACTGAAGAGCTGTGCCTCATTGTTTCTTTCCTCTGATATCCTTGTCATGTTTTGTAGCTAAATCCTACACACAGAGCAAGTGATCAGAAAAGAGCTCCAACCCAGTTGAACTACCCTGAAGGGGGTGGAGCTTTCTAAAAGGTTCATGTCCCTCTTTGAGGGACAAATAGCTATCAGGTTATTTAAACAATGGTCCACCAAAGAATTAAATGTTTCCCAGGGACACTGTTGGGAAAGGGACAGTACGAAGCCTGCTGCCAGCCAGAGGAGGAACTTGCCTCTCAGGAAAATGATTCAAACAGTTCGGTTGACGAATGAGACTACCTTGTAAGACAGACCTGAGCTGAGACAGTGATGGGCAGATATGGGCAGGACCTCAGCAACAGTGACTTCTTAGTCACTTCTTAGTCACTCTTGCCCTCGATCTAACTTGCATCTCATCTCAGGACACTGAAGATGGATTTTGGGGCAACTGGACATCCTTCTGTGTACCTTTCCTCAATGTGTCACACTGAATAATCTCCTTCCTCTGCTTTTCACTATTACTCTTCTCTTTAATCAGCTTGTCAGAGATGGGCTGCTGAACTTAGCTCTTTGGGGTTTACCCTTAAAACTCTAGTAATAAAACCTAAGACAGAAACAAAGCAAAAATGCCTCAGCCTAGCAGGCATCTAATCTGGCTTTGCATAAAAATGTGGCCTCTTCTCATTGACCCCAGGGGAGGAACAAACTGTTTTTTAAGTTCTAGCTTTCTAAAACTATTGACTTTCTTTTCAGGTACTCAACTCATATTTCTTTTGGGTGACCCCCTCCATCTAGGACATGACTCTCCTGCGATCTGCCAAATATCTCCCAACATTTATCTAGCTTAAGGAAAATATGCAGCAATTAGTAAAATGAGAAAGGAACTTATGCAAATGGTTAGACCACAGAGAATTCAAGCAGGCAGAGTAGGAGCAAACTTGTCAATTTTTGTAGGCAATTACCAAGGGTTTTCTCTTCTGTTTATATGTAAAATGGATTTGGATAATATGTTCCCTCCAAACCCTGGTGATCCCTCTCCTCTTTCCAACCAGTCCCTTCCATTGATATCTTCTCCTTAACCTTCCTTCTTTCCTTTTTTCCCTTCCCTTCTTCACATCTTTCTTTTTGTGTTTTATTGAGTTGCAACAGTGTGGGCACCTTACCAATAGCATACAACTGAAAAATGTCTCTCCTTCCTCAAGAAACCATTACCTACATACAGTTTAATCCTCAGGAAAGAATGAGGCCATTCATGACATGATAGTAATTGGGCCAACCTTGAGAAGTCTTGTACCAATAATCGCTGCTGAGAGTTTAATAGTGTGACGGTCTTGTCAAGCCAGGAAGAACGTGCTTCCGGTGATGTTCCATGAGCCTTGGAGAAGGTGTTAGATATTCCAAGTAAAGCTCAGCTTTCAACAGTCAGTTATTGGCCAGTTTTGAGTCTCTGCAGTGATTACTTGCCACTTCGAGAATAAACCCATATGAGGCTGGAGAAAGGGCTCAGCCATGAAGAGCACTTGCTGCTCTTCCAGAGAACCTAGGTTCAATTCTTACTCCTTACATGGTAGCTCATATCTGATGTAACTACAGTCCCCACTGGATCAAACACCCTCCTTTGGAGTTTGCAGGCACCAGACATGCATATGGTGCACAGATATATATGCAGGCAAAAACGCCCATACACATTAAAAAAATAAAAGAAAAAAGACTAAGCCTCTTTGACAAAAGATGAAGCAGCATTGACTTATGGGTATAAAAACATTTAGAAGATAAACAGGCACATGTCCAGTTAGCAAAACAGCAACACTTTATCCCACTAGGGCCTATGTCTTTCCAAGCTGCAGGCTTTGATGAGGCTTATGGTACCAGCTGTGAGTTCCCTCCTGTTGACTGGGGCCCAAGCCCAGCTAGAAAGTGGTTGGCTGCCTCCCATAACAGACTTATCACTATTGCATAGGTGGGCATGTATGACCTGATCAGTCAGTGGTTTGACATACAGGTTACATAGATGAATAAGGTTGTTGATGGCAGGTCTCCTGAGCAGCCTGCAAAGCACCTTCCAGTGCTCTGAGGACTAGCCTTGATAAGAGCTTCCCATACAGGAAGACCAGGTTTGAACCCACATCTGACTCTGAAGTCTAATTCTGCAAGCATTAGCTCATTCTAATTAACAAACTTTTCAAGAGGAAGAATGTTATTTTTCAGCCTGACACAGCAGATTGGACTGGGGGGATGGAGATCCATTAAAGTCAATTTGATTTAGAGAGAGAATATACTGCTCATTTAAAAATACAGTTTCTCCAAATCCCCTAGCCACCAGTCTCGAATCTCAGCAAGGGAGAAACCCATTAGAATTCAATTTTGTAGTGCTAAAGTAGTCTGATGAGATTTCATCTACTTGGACATTTACTCTGGGTAAAATGGAAGTTGTCTGCAGCAGACAGGGGCAATTATAAAAGCTGGGAAAAGGTGCTCCATAGACAAAACCCAAACCCCACATGGAATGTTCTACTTATTCAATTAATTGACTCTGAAAAGCCCACTCTCTCCATTGTCTAATTTTGGGCCACCTGTGTTCCTTTTATTGTAGAATCTCAAAGCTCTTTTTAAGGAATTTTTGTTGTTGTTGTTTAAATTATAGCAGAGGAAAAAGTTTAAGTTGTCAAATTAAGACATCTGCTTACTGTTGGAAGTGGTAAGGGTTGGGGCCTAAAGAACAGGGTTGTCAATTGCTCTGAGCTATACGCTTCTGACAAGAATCCTTACAGAACTCAAATATTCACCGTGTCTGAAAGAGCATTGCCCTTGGCCTCTCAAACCAAAGTATCTGTATTTCTTCATCTATTGCAAGAGGAAAGAGTTCTGTCTGCCAGGAATCTTTTGTTCTATAAACCAGTATGCTCTTGGCTTGGTTCCAGGTCTTTGTCATTTAATTCAAGAGCACAGATCAGAGGCCTACTAACTCAGCCTGCACCTTACTTGCCTTAAATTGATAGAAAGACTCCTGGAGACATCACTAAAGCTCCACAGAAGCCCCTCCCCTTAATCATTGCTTCATTTGTTTATGGAGCTTCAGCTACAATGGCAGGAACTGTTCTGGGGATAAAATTAGAAAAAGCTGGCCAATCCCTGCTTACAAAGCTCCGTGTGGGGGGGGGGAGGGGGGCAGGGGGAACAGACTCTAGTGATCCACAGATAGCTAGCTACTCATGTTAGGCAGGATAAGTGCAAGGAGGGATGAATAAAGGGCATCATTAGAGAGATGGTTTAGCGTCAAGCACATATAGACTCTTAGAGAGGCCCGAAGTACAATTCCCAGCTCACCACCACCTGTAACTCCAACACCAGGGGATCCTCTTAGGCCCTCTGTGAGCATCTGCACACACATGAAAACCACACACACACCTTAAATATGTAAATAAGAACACATCTTTCTCCTTTTTAAGAAGAAAGTAGGGATTACAGGAGGTCAGGAAGGCTCTCTGCCCTAACTAGTATTTGAGCAAAGCAGAAGGGAGCAAGAGACAAGCCGTATAGAGTCTGGAGGAAAGGTAAGGATAAGGAATGTCAAGGGCGAAAGTTCTCAGAGGAGGGCCACGCAACTCCTGTCACCTACCACCAGGCTACACAATCCGCCTGCTCCCAGGGGCACAGCAGGAAGTGACACAGCCCTTCTCTCTCTTTCCCTTCCTTAATTTTACACCTTTTCTTCTTCCTTTCTTCAGCTTCGTCCAAACTTTTTCCTACCAAGTTAGTAACTTCAACCACTGTGAAGGGTTAGTGTGCAAAACAGGATGAATCTCAGTGCTTTTGAGGCAGGACGAGCCTCTCTTTGCTGGAGCTTGCTCAGAGACAGAAGAAAAGCTTTAACTCCAAGAGAGCAGCAAACATGCACTTAGAGCAATGAAGTTCATGCTGTTCTGGCAGGAACAGTTTGTAGACATTGTCCTGGGATAGAGTCGTGAGAAGCACTCCCACCTCATGGCTGGGAGGAGCAGAGGGTAGCTCATATGCTACCCTGGGGGTCAGAAAAGAAGGGAGCCCAGGAAGTGAGAGCATGTTCTCCCCACCCCCATACATACACACACAATCACACACATGCATCAATCCCCTCCCACTTCACACACACACACACACACACACACACACACACACAGAGCTCTTTGTCACTCCAGTGTGGGTAGGATTATAACTTTGGGAGCCAAGGGTATTGAATTCTAAATTGGGAAATTCTGTGCATTTGCTTGACTCAATAAAATGTGTGAGCACTTACTGCCTCTTACCTTAGTAGTAATGAGCATAGATCATCGTCTCTGAACTTTTAAGGTCACTTCAGTGTGGGCTGGGGCTGCCCAAGAGTAGATTGTGTACTAGAGCACTACAGCCCTGGGTTTGATCCTCAGAATTACAAAGGAGGGGATAAAACCAACCCCCACCACTTTTCAGTTTATGTAAGCAAATCAACCCAGAAGTTGGCATAGTTGCTTCCCCAGAATAGAATTGCATGAGAACTCTTTGTTAGTTTGCTTCTTTCTCTGGTTGTATCCACCTTTTTCTACCTCCAAACATCCTACCTGTTCCTTTAAATGCACTTACAACTCCCTCATTAGTTAAAAATACAACATTGTCCCTCCCCAGCACACTGAAAACTAAAATAGCCTAGTCATCTGGCTAATGACATAATAAAAGTTTCAAATGGGCTCCATGCTACACCTTTATCATCTAATAGGGTGCCAGGAAATCGACCTGGGAAGCTCACATCTTTACTTCCCCTGACAGCCTCTCAGTTATTCGCTCACAGGAAGAAATCATTACAAATCTTTTGTTTCTCATTAAAAAAAAAAAAAGCGAGAACTCCCAGGTGGGACATTTAATTTATCTAGGGCCTTTCCTACAATGTGTGAGCTGGTAACAGAGTGTTATCAGGCCAACACCTGAGAAAACTTCTGTTAACCTTAGACACAGTCGCTTCCCCTGTTGTCAGGCTGCGTGGCGTGGACATGAAGAGCTGAACGTCAGCATAGCCCACCTGTGTCTTGCATGTCTGATTTCCATTTCCTTCTTTTATCTCAGGCTTTCAGTCTTGTCTCCATTAGGCTAGATGACCTGCTTTCTGACTCTTATTTCCCACCCTATTTATTCATCCTGGATGCTGGGCTAGCCAGCTTCTCGTCATTGTGACAGAATACCTGAGGTGAACGATTTCAGGGATGAAAGGTTTATTCTGGGCTCGTGGTTTTAGAGGTTTTAGAGCCCTCGACTAATTTTGGAATGTCGCTGATTGAATTCTAACTATGTGCAGAATATACCCTAATTATTTTAGGGTCTGGAGGGAGGCCGAACATTATGCTGGAATGTGGATAGTGGAACAGAGCTGCTTTCCTCGTGGTATCTAGCAGGCAGAGAGATGGAGAACAGGAGAGAGAGATTGAGGACAACATACATCACATCCTTTAAAAGCACGTGCTCAGTGACCTACTGCCTTCAAGTGGGCCCTACCTCCCAGCTCCTCCCAGGGATGCCTTCATGCTGTGTATTGACGAGGGGATAAGCTCATTGTTCGGGTCGGAGCCCCACGGTCGGATCACCTCGATGATTAGACTCACCGGCTGGGGACTGAGCTGTCAACACATGAGCCTTCTGTGGAGGGCACTTTATAACCAAACCATAACAGGCCTCTGTCCTGACCTTCCCACACTGTGCTCAGTTTGCAGCTACCCTGAGAGCCTGTGCTCTTCTGCAGGTAGCCAGTGGCTGCTGAGAAAGAATCAGTGTCCAGGCACAGGTAAGCCCGTGGACAGGTTATCCGATCCCAAGTGGTCAGTCTTAACCACATAGGAGTAATACTGAGTGGACTCAGTAGGTTGTGTGTGTGTGTGTGTGTGTGTGTGTGCAAGAACACATGCATACATATGTGTGAATGAAACAAAGTATCACAGAAGATGTCATGAATTTGATAGGGAAGTTATCGATAGAGGAGGAGTTGGAAGGGTAGGGTTAGAAATGATGTAAGTACAGTGTTCATGTGTGAATTCTCCAAAACTAAATTAAGAAAGATTCTGTGCTCTAGACAACTGTCACAGGTCAACAGATCACTGGAAAGACCCTCTGGGAAAATGGAATAGCATTGTCCAGCTTCCTGGGCCTGGCCCATACCTCTGCTGTGACTTGGGAGCATCTTCCCATGTGTGTATGAGCGGCTCTAACTGCCCCGGTGGATGGGTTTCACTGCTGCAGGGTTTCCTCCCCCAGGGGAAGAGAGCATCACCATGCTTTCTCTCTTAAACTGCAGTGCTCTGCTGCTTCCCATCCTCCCAGCCTGGCTCGATCCTATGACATCTCAGGCCCCTGAGAATTACTTTTGAAATCAGGAATGCTATTGACAGTAACCTACAAAGGCCTAAAAAGTGTTGCAGGTATTAGGTCTGGGGATATGGATCAATCACATAGATTAAGAGAACTCAGCAATGGAGGAGAAAAGAATGGGCTTCACACTCAATTCTCAAGGGGTTCAAGGGTTCCACCCATCTACTCTCTTAGAAATCCTAATATTTCCAAGGGTTGAGAAAACCTCATTGGGTCCAGATTAGCTTGTTTCCTAGCTCCAAGACAAGATTTCCCACTGTGCTCCGAGACCTTCCAAGACAACTCCAGCCCTAGGACCCACCCCAGTTCAAATCTAACCATCTCAGGCAACCCTGAGACCAGACATGAGGTGACCAACATGTGCTTCAAGGCGCTCGTGAGGCACAGGATTTTCAGTCCAAACCTGGGTAAATTCAGAGCAGATCACTGAAGTTAATCACTCGTGCAGACACTGTCTTTGTATAAGCAGGAAGCATAGGTGTGACCTTCTCCATCCCCAGTGCTCTATCAGCTGCCAGGAGGTGCATAGCCTGAAACAGATGTGGAAGGCATGTGTGATCACTATGCATTCTGGTACACGTTTCAATAAAATAATTAGGGTCTATTCTGCACATAGTTAGAATTCAATCAGTGACATTCCAAAATTAGTCTTAATTGATGGAATTTTATGTAATTATGATAACTATCTCTAAAATAAGTGATTAACTGTTTCAATAAAAAAAAAAGGAATGTTCTGAAAACAAACCTCTGAGGAATTATAAATCTTCCCTAAGTTATTTGGCCAATTAAAAGCTCCTTGAATCTTGTTTTTACATTTTTTTGCCAACAAAGGTTGCTTAGCAACCGTCAGCTGGATCGTCTCTCACATCAGTTTCATCTCTAACCTTTGCTCCTGCAGACTAGCAGAAAGAAAGGCTGGTGCTCTGTGATGGCCCCTGCGTCTCAGCCACGAGCACGCTTTTGGCTTTGAAATGGAACAGACCCTATTGCTTGTCCCAGGTTTAGGTATCTAAAAGACATGTTCATGAGAGACCATGGGGCCCAGGAGACAGTGCAAGGGGTGAATATAGCAACTGCTCTGAAGGAAAGTTGCTTCATTCACCAGGTAGGGACATACCAAACCGCGACCCGCCTATGAGCTGGGGGGGATGGCACGGCTAAGGTCACCTCTGTGCCACGACTTTTTTAGGTGTCACGTTCGCTGGAGCTCCTAGAATCTGATTACTCTGTGTGGTGGTTTGGCTAAGAATGGTCCCCATAGGCACATACAGGCGTGACCTTGTTGGAGTAGGTGTGGCCTTCTCGGAGGAAGTGTGTTGCTCACTGGCTTTGAGGTTTCAAAAGTCTGCACCAGGCCCAGTCTCTCTCTTTCTGCTGCCTGCAGATGCAGAACTCTCAGCTGCTTTCCCAGTACCTACTCTGCTTGCCTGCTCCCCACCATCATGAACTAAACCTCTGAAACTATAAGCAAGAAAGTGTTTAAAACTTTCCCACAGTTGTCTTGATCCTGGTGTCTCATCACAGCGATAGAACGATAGAACAGTGATTAAGACAGCCTGGCTCAGATCTGGAGAGATGGCTCAGTGGTTAAGAGCACTGCCTGCTCTTCCAAAGGACCTGCGTTCAATTCCCAGCACCCACATGGCAGCACACAACTGTCTGTAACGCCCATTCCAAGGGATCTGACACCTTCACACTAATGCACATAAAAAATTAATAAGTACAAATATTTATGGGAGCTGGAGAGATGGCTCAGTGGTTAAGTGCACCACCTGCTTTTCCAGAGGTCCTGAGTTTAATTCCTAGCAACCACATGGTAGCTCGCAACCATCTATAATGAGATCTAAAGCCCTCTTCTGGTGTGCAGGCGTACATGAAGATAGAGCACTCACATCCTTTAAATAAATAAATCTAAAAAAAAAAAGTGTCTGGCAAAAAAGGAGTTAGGAAGGAAACAGAGGTAATGTAAGAGATCACAGGGAAGACCCTGGCTCAGAATTTAACACCGTGTTCTAGACTTTTCTGGGGACTTCACCCATTTTCCTCTGGTTATCGGTCTTCACAGAACTCCATTTCTCTATCTGTCCCCTTGTGTAGCATAACGGGTCTCCTTTCTGTTCCCTCCTTCTGCTTTGTATCCTTACCCTCACCAGCTATCTTGGCTTGGCCTATTCCAAATCAGAGCTGGCTTGTTTGAAAACTCCTTTCCGACTAAGGGACTCCCTCCATGTTTCTTTTAGCTGTGGTTCTAAGAACTTCTGAGGCCCCTCTAGACCAAAGCCAAAGAATTACCTTGTTAGGGATTACTGGAGCACAGTGATCATCTAATCCGAAGCTGCTGATATCATCCAAGCAAAGAGAAATTGGTGGTCTCAGCGGGAGTACAGTAACTGGCTTGTCTAGCATGTGGTGGCCCCTGGATTTGATCCCAGTGCCAATAAGGAGGAATTGGGGCAGGGCAAGCGGGGAGAAAACAGTATGACAAGACATGGAAGAGGGTAGAAATCTACAAGTCAAGGAGGGAGGCCTGGAACAGATCCTTCGCTCACCCCCTCAGAAAAAGCTGCCTCTCCATAGTTCAGGGTTGACCTGTGCAGAACTGTGAAGCATTAATCGTCTGTTTATGGTACTGTTAAACAGCCCTTGAAATTTATGTAAACTTTGGTTCCAAAAGTGGAGCTCTGCTCTGATATCCAAACGTATGAGGTTTGCTTTGGGATTGGGTAGCAGTCAGACATTGGAAGACTTCTGAGATTTTGCACTTAAAAAGAATGTGTCGGAGTGTTGCAAGAAAAACGAACATTGAAGGAGGCTCTGGAGAAGGCTTGGAAGAAAAGAGGAGGACTGTAGAGAAAGGGGCTGTTATTTCAGAGAATGCATTTTGCACCATGAACAGAATGTTACTATAAATAGCAGTGTTAAAGGCAGGGCCAGCCTGGTCTTAGAGAGATGCTGGGCCCTGTGGAAACTGGAGAAAAGGTGATTCTTGTTACAGTGACAGGAACCAGCCAACTTGGATTCTGCTAGACAGAAGCAGAGCTTGAAGCAGAGAACTTGGATACGTATTTACCAGGATTTCTAAGCCAAGTGTTGAAAGTACAGTCTGGTTTCTCTTTGTTGCTTGTGATAAAAATGTGAGAAAAGAAAAATAAACTGACTCCCAAGCAACAGGAAGCCATCACTGGTTGGTTCTGACAGATCTCAATCTCTCCTCTAGTGTTCTCTGGAAAGAGGACCAATGGCTATCTCAGCAAAAGCCAGAGACAGAGGTGCAGTTTTTCATAAAACATGTTTTAGAAGATCCTCTTGTCTGATAGTTTGAATGCCTGTGAGTTACACAGGAGATGGTCACAGTTTCTAGGATATCCATGCAAGCTGAACCACTGCCATCCTGGACCTCAAGGGAGGGAGATGGGATGGAAGGAAGGGTAGAGGCCAGCAGGGTTGCCACTGCTGCTATGCAGCCAGGAGACTTCCAGTGGCAGAGAGCCATCTCCTTTTTGAATGCCAAGGATGAGCCCGGGGTAACACTAGCGCAGGGGAGCATATTGTTTAATTCAGTGGCCAATCCCTCCTAGGCGAAAAACTGGGCAGAAACTTCCCCTTAGGGTGGCACACCCAATAAACTTCTGATATAGAATCTTTAAATGGTATTTTGTTGTTGTTGTATCATTTAATATACACAAAAGTCTTGGGCATCACTTTCAATCTTCTCACTTTATCAGCTTAGAGATTAATCATATTGCCTAAGATTTCATGACTGGAAAATTAAAAGTTCAGGTTTTAGGACCACCCCTGACATCAAGGTCTTCTGAGTTCAGAAGATACCGAAACTTGGGCTGTGCAACAACAACAAAGAAAATAAACAGAAGCGGCCAAGCTCGCTCACTAGAATGAAAACTAACGTCATACGCTTTAATTGCTACCCACATCACAAAGCACGTGTGTATGGGCACGTGTGCCTCAAGTTTGATGCACAAAACTGTGGGACTAAGCATCCGATAGTCCTTCCAGCGTAGATGGGTTTTTAGCTATGTGTCTATTTTCCACAGATGTCATTACGTTGTTTTATTCTCTGAGGTTGTAGTTACCTGTAATCAGCTGTGGTCTGGAAAAAAAAAATGAAGAGAAAATTCTGGAGGTAATTAATTCTTGTTTTCTATTTCACATCATTCTGAGTAGTCTGATGAGATTTCAAAATATCCGACCCTGAGCCATCCAAGATGTAATTTATTCCTTCGCCCAGATTATCCACGCTGTAGATGTTACCTTTCTGTAGATCCTAGTAGCCTTTTAAGTTGTCAGGTTGCAGGTGGCTTGAACACAGGGCTTACGCTAAACAACCCTATTTTACTTAATAATAACCTCAAAGCACAAAAATATAGGTGCCAGAAATTCAGATAGGCCAAAGAGAAGCCACGAAGAGCCTATGTTAAATAACAAGAAAATAAAACATCTCAACTTAACAAGAAAAAAAAAAAAGGATAGTCTGAGATTACTAAAATATATAGTACAATAAGGTATTAAGATATTTTACTACAGCGTATAGTTTTTTTCTTATTATTTATTTTTGCTCTCCACCTAATTTGTAAAGTAAAGTTTACCATGCATATTAGAAAAAGCACCGGATATTTATATGCAGAGTTTAGTGTTACCTAAGACGCCAGAAATCCATTTGCGGTCTTGGTTATATTCCTCCAGATAAAGGGAAGGACTTTACATGTTATCTTCATCGCTGTGGAAGCCCTTACTAATATCTGTACTTTTGCGCTTTTAGAAGTTTGATGCGTAAAGCTACAAGACCAAATGTGCAGTAGCCCTTCTAGAAAGGCTCTATGTGTCTGTGAATCTATGTATCTTTGCCTCTGCTTGTGTCTGTTCATATTCATAATCATTTCTGTATGCAGCTGTATACATAAAACAAGCAACAAACCACATAGCCCCTGGGAATACTTTCCAGCTCCTCGGTCCCTGTATTAACTACATGCTGCTATAACCTTTAGCTAAAGGTGTCAAGAGAAATGTCTCTTTTTCATTTACTGTCGGGTTACAGATCTTTCTCTTATTGAAGACATTTACCATTCTTACAGCATCTGCATTTGAAGTGGCTTCTTCCTCATAGCTGAGATTTGAATTCTATTTTAGAGAATTTGCAAATCTCTTGGTGGCAATGATTTTTAAAGTTCACTCTGTGAGCCTTCATTGCATGCTAGAATTTAAGATTTATTTTTTAAAACATTCTGCAAAATGCCAGATGTAATTGCTTATTACCTAAGAGCTGTCTTTTCTCTATTTAAACGATACACCATCTTGCTGTCCTGTGTTTTTGTGGTTTTTATTCTGACATGCCCTGTGTTGCTCTGTGTAGAATAATAATAAGAATTTCATAGGCTCGTGGCCCTTGGATTAGAGAAAAATCCCAGGCCAGTGTTCACATTTAAAACAGATCTTTAGCACAACAGTCTCTGGATTTTATAACATTTTTCTGGTTTACTTCATTAAATATGCCTTTTTTTTTTTTAGTATACAGAACCACATCACACTTTACATACATCATGACTGTTTCTATGTAGGCTTCATTGAGATAAACGTAGTTTAAATTTTCTAGGAATTCAAGATCTAATCTTCTTGGATTTTTTTTAATGAATTTTATCTACTGTTATTGTGCACGAGGTGCAGACGAACTGGTGCTCAGGCGTGTGCAGAGGTCGGAGGAGAATGCTGCGGAGCCGGGGCTCTCCTTCCACTTTTCCCCAGGCCACCAGGCTCGCACGGCCAGTGTGTCCCGACAGGTCACTGTTTCCATTTTGTCTTCTGTAGTGTATGAATAGGGGACAACGAGGCTCTCTTTTGGTGCCAGGCCACTTGTGGGTTTTAAAAATCAACAGAGGCTCCCTGTGCGGGAGTGTCTGCAGGCCACCTGTTCTAATGGAGACCCTGTGATAACTCCATGCCGTCGCTGCGGGTTTGGGCTGTGCTCATTATGAATCTCTACTGGCCTGCAGAGCCCCTGGCACGCAACGTACGTTCAATGAGAGACGAGAATTTAGAATTCTCCTCATTGCAAAAAGCTGGCAATACTGACGATCTCCTAGGCCTGGGTTGGAACGTCAGGAAGTCTAACAAATTCAGTTGCATTCAGCTGACATGAGAAGGAGACAACACGTGTGCTCTGCTTGTACTCGTGCCTGCTTCATGATCAGCGTAGGAGAGGCCTCCTGTTGTCCAAGTGTTGGCCAGAACAATCCACTCACCCATGATTGTACAGTGCTGCTACTCGGGAGGGTTTCTACTGGTTCTGACGCGGCACTTCAAATTGTTCTTCCTCCGCAGTCTACCTGCAAGTTCTGGGAGCCAACTGTGTACAGCTCACGGCGTAATCTTTTACAATGCACCTTTTTTTACAATCGTGGAAATCACACCACGGTCCCATCCTTGTCTGTACTTTCATTTTAAGACGTTGAGCTCTGCTACCTGAAAAGAACAGCTTTCTGGTTTTGAAGCTGCCACTTAGTGGTGGTTAGTTATGGAAGCCCAGGGTAAGTAACTATTACTCCCTTCCATTGTGCCCGTGACAATGTGCAAACATCACCTAGACCAGAGAACCATAAACATGTTGAGCTGTTGGGCTGGAGAGACAGTTCGGCAGTTGAGGGTTCATACTGCTTCTGCAGAGGACCAGCGTTCGGTTCCCAGGGCCCAGGTCAGGTGACTCACAACTGCCTGTAACTCTAGCTGCGGGGGATCCAACACCTCTGGCTTCCATGGACACTGTGCTCTGTGTACACACACACACACACACACACACACACACACAATTAAAAATAATAAAAATAAACATTTTTAATATATTAAATTATGCTTCTCTCCACCACAAGGATTTATATACAGATACTGGCTAATGAGGGAGAGAGACATTTTCTTCACTGGAGTAGCCACTGGTGAGGTACACATTCTCCTGTAAACATTCCTACTCACATTTCTCTAAAAAGCACAATCAAAATCACTGCCCCCCCCCAAATAAAGCAGGTTAGTTGAGAAGAAGAAAGGGTAGGGGGTTAATATGACTGAAATAAATCGTATAGGTGTATAAAAGTGTCATATCGAAAACACTTCAATATTGATTACTGGACTCTAATATAGCATTTAAGTGTCTAAAACTAATTCAGATTGTTAAAAGTAACTGGTGACGTTAGTCGTGTTCAACAAGTAATCCCTCCAACATTTTATATGTTAGATACTCCCTAGAAGCTACAAAATTTGATTTGTTTAATGAAAATTTCATTTCAATCACACTTATGCAAAATGTGTGTGCAAAAGTGTGCACACATGTATGTCATCTTATCGGGTCGAGTTTCCTGGCATTTCAGCTTTCCCTTACCTATAGAGTCAGTGGATTGTAAAGATCTGGATTTTGAAATTGTGTGTGTGTGTGTCTTGCGTGCAGGTGCCCACAGAGGACAGAACAGAGCTCTAGATTCTTTGGAGCTGGAATTGCCCAGTGTGGGTGCTGGGAACTGAACTGAACTCAGGTCCTCTGCAGGAACAGTATACACTCTTAGCAACTGAGCTGTCTCTCCAGCCCTGCACCGAAATTTGTATACCTGTACTTCATTCATGTGTCATTCCAGTGAGTTCAGAGCTCTTGGTATGAAAATGCTTGCATAACCATCTTTCTTTAATTCATTATCACAGTTAACGCAACCCATTCTCCTACAACAAAATATATCTTCCCAGGGACTACTCAGGGCTCTTTGAGAACTGTATTTATGCTTTCAGACCCCCAGGGTAGCAGTTAGTAATTTTCTGCATCAAGACACTAAGTGGAAGTTCGGAATAATTATCAAAACCTACCAGATGTTTTTCTGTTGGCACTTTTTGGAATGTATAAGTGAAGTAAGCTAGCACCTTGAGAAAAACATTCTAGAGACGAATTTTGTCCAAAAAGTATCTGAATTCATATAGATGTTATCAATTGTATCAAAAGATGTCAGTTATGCTAATGAGAACATGAAACAAAATGTGTTAAGTTTAGAAACAATTGTTTAACTCTTATATTCTAGCTTCTAATGTATCATTCAAGTTTCTAAAGCCAATTTGAATTAGTTCTGTTTATGTTTAAGTTTTCAATAATATGAAGGTTCAGTACAATACAGTTCAAGGAACACTTGGTGAACTTGAATTGTGTGTTAGGTACAGGCTGTTGAGGCAGAGGATACGATAGTAATTTAGACTGTTCCCAGCAGTATAGGACAGCCGAACAAATACCTCAACAGTCAGTTTAGTGCAATCTCCAGAATATATGCAGGATTCCACGGGTGTATGGCTGTCAGGCCAAGTTCATATATAATATAACACTTGATGAACTAAGACTTACAAAATTATAGAAGTTACCTACAGAAAGGTTTGGGCAGGGCAGAATGGGTGTGTGAGTAACTTCAATAGAAGTTGTATTAGCCAGGTTCTCGAGAGGAACAGAACTGATAGAATGAGCACACGCACGTATGAATGTATATGGGATTTATTAGACTGGCTTACAGGATGTGGTCCATCCAGTCCAACAATGGCTGTCTCCCAATGTGAGGTTCAAGAATCCAGTAGTTGCTCAGTCCACAAGGCTGTCTGTCTGAGCTGGTCTTCAGGATATGCCGGACTCCTGGAGAAGCTGGCTCTAATGCCAGTGAAGCAATGGACTTAACAGTGAGAGTGAGGGCAAGCAGGCGAAGAGCAAGCTTCCGTCTTCCGTGTTCTTTACGTAGGCTACCAGCAGAAGGTGGGTCTTCCCGCCTCAAGAGATGGGAATTAAAGGTGGAGCTTTCCACTGCAAACGATTTCACTGAGAAAAGATTTCCCTCAGAGGTGTGCCCAGCCACTGGGGTTTTAGTTAACTCCAGAGGTAGTCAGGTTGGCAACCAAGAATAGCCCCAACAGCTTTTATTTCGTTGAAAGGAATTTGCAAGCTCGGAACCACAGCTGAATTATTCCAGACAACTGAGTCTCAGGAACAAGCTGTCTCGGGAAGCCTCCATCTTCATGCTTCTTTCTCCATCAAACACTCCATCCTCCTCTGAACACCGGTAGGCAAGCTGTCGAAAATCAAGAGGCCTTACACACCATTACCTTGAGGGAGTCGTTCACTTACCTTGTCGCAGTGACGAAGGGAGGGGTGACAAGCAGCGAAGTGAAGGGCAGGCTTACCACGCAGAACCCGAGGACTGTAAGGAGAGAAATGCAGACAGGAGCAGAAACCAAGAGATTGAAAGGTCCACCAAGAATTCCAAAGCTAAGCAGATCCCTGAGTGCCAAGAGTAAAGATGGGGATTTTGTCTTCTGTCAAAATTCTCAGTTAGGATTCAAAAGTCAAATCCTTCCTTACAGCCAGTATGGACCAGGAAGGCTTTTATTTTGATCTCTGGAAACAAACCCTTTAAAGGACTTAAACATACACATAATTGTATGCATGCATGTATTTTGAGACAGGGTTTTATTGTGTAGCACTGGCTGTCCTGGAACTTACTGTAACCTGCGTACAGACCAGGCTGTCCTTGAACTCACAGAGATCCTCCTGCCTCTGCCTCCCAAGTGCCAGGATTTAAGTTGTGCGCCACCACCGCCCAGCTTTCTTTTGAATATTGTAAGCACTGAAAACACCAAGACTAGCTCCTTTGAGATGAAAGCTTGGAATGTAATGGGTAAAGAATGTCACATAACAAAAATTCTTGTCTTTAATTCCTGTTATGTCATGAGGACTAGGCCTGGGAGATGGCTCAGTGTGTGAGCTCAGCGTAAGGGCACTTGCTGCCAAGCCCAAGGATCTGAGTTCAATCCTCAGCGTTCACAGGGTGAAGGGAAAAAGATGATGGCCAACACTGGCAAGCTGTTCTCTAATTCAAGCATGTGGGCAGGTGTGCAGATGCACACACACACATGTAATTTAAAATTTTTAAATTTAACTTTATTTTTTATAATTTATTTACTTTGCATCCCAATTGTATCCCCCATCATCTCCTCCGGGTCCCACCCTCTCTTCCCCCATTCCCTTCCCCTATTTCTCAGAAAGGGAAGCCCTCCTTCCCTACCATCTGACCTCAGCCTACCAAGTCTCATTAGGACTGTGTATGTCCTCTTCCTCTGTGGCTTGGCAAGGCTGTCCCACCAGAGGGAAGTGATCAAAGAGCAGACAACAGAGTCCATGTCAGAGACAGCTCCTGCTCCCCTTACTAATAAAACCCACATAAAGACCGAGCTGTCTGTTGGCTACATCTGAGCAGGGGCTCTAGGTACTCTTCAGGCATGATCCTTGGTTGATGCATCAGTCTCTGCAGGCCCCCATGGGCCTAGATTTGTTGGCTCTGTTGGTCTCCTTTTGGAGCTCTTGTCCTCTCCAGGTCTTTCTATCTCTCCCTTCTTCCATAAGATTCCCTGTGCTCTGCCCAAAGTTTGGCAGTTGGTCTCTGCATCTGCTTCAATCCCCTACTGGGTTGAGTCTTTCAAAGGACATCCAACCAAAGAATGGATACAGAAATTGTGGTACATTTACACAATGGAATACTGCTCAGTTATTAAAAACAAGGAAATCACAAAATTAACAGGCAAATGGATGCAACTAGAAAAGATCATCCTGAGTGAGGTAACCCAGAACCAGAAAGACAGACATAGAATATACTCACTTATATGTGGATATTAGCCATATAATAGCAGATAACCATACTATAATCCACAGATCCAAAGAAGCTAAGTAATAAGGAGGACCCTAGGGAGGTTGCTTAATTCTCATTCAGAAGGACTAATAGATTAGACACCGGGGAAGCAGCTGAAAAGAGGGAACAGGATGGGAGCCTACCATAACTAAATCTTTGATTATGAAAACTTGGGGGAAGTTGGCGTGGATGCCCACCTCTAGCCAAGAAGCTCAGAAGAATTGATACCTGCTTGCAAAGGAAGCATTAGTTTTCTCCGCTGGACTCTCACTGGGTATACAGCCACACTTCAGGGAAGGCCCCACGCCACAGTAGATGGCCAACCCAAAATGAGCTCAATAGTATTTTTGTAAATTTTTTTTCTCCTAATACTTTTTGTGGCATTTTTGAACTTTTTACTTTATTGTCTTATTGGTCTTTTGGTTATATATTATGGTTTCTGATTTAGTCTGTTGTGGTTTGTGAGTTTCCTATGTTATTTTGCCTTTGTTTGTCTGTTTATTTTCTCTCACTTTTTGTTTATTGTTTGTTTTCTTTCTCTCTCTCTCTCTCTTTTTTTTTTTTTTGAGTCTCTTTACTAGCTCTGACTGTCCTGGAACTCACTATGTAGAAAAGGCTGCTCTGAACTAACTGAGTCCTTCCTGCCTCTGCCTCCCAAGTGCTGGGATTAAAGGCATGCGCCACCATGCCCTGGATGTTTATGTGTTTCCTAAAGAGAAACAAAACAAATAAATAAATAATTAATAAAAAAAAGAGTGTGGAGTTGAGTGGGTTGAGTTGAGTGAGGAGCATGTGGGAGGAATTGGAGAGGGAAACAGGTGATCAGAATGTATTATATGAAAAAAAAAATTCTGGTTAAAAAAAATCATGAAGACTTTGTGCTGACATCTTTTCTTTCCCGAAGGGCAGACTCAAAAACATACATGGTCCTTCTCTGCCTAAAAGAAAAAAAATACAAAATATAAACAAAAACTGCTCGGGGCTGGGGAGATGGTTCAGAGGTTAAGAGCACTGGCTGCTCTTCCAAAGGTCCTGAGTTCAATTCCCAGCAACCATATGGTGGCTCACAATCATCTATAATGAGATCTGGTGCCCTCTTCTGGCATGCAGAATACTGTACAAATAATAAATAAATAAATCTTTAAAAATTGCTGTTATTTATGGGTTTATTTCTTTCATGACAGCAGGCAGATAGGAGTCAAAGCTGGATCTCAGGTGGTGGTTTTAGTGGCAGGAAATGGTAAACTAGAAAAGTCACATAAAGTCAACCCAAACGCCTCTGGAGTCAGTTCTTCAGCACTGGTGAGGGCGCACAGCATTGGTCAGGGAGTCTCTTGTGAATGACAGCAGCCTCCTATCAAAGTATATTCATGTTGATAAACATCAAAGAAAGCATCAGCCATATCCTGGAACTGACTCTGCTCAATACAGAAGACCATTAACTGGGACCTGGTAAGGAACTGTATCAGCCTAGATATGAGGCAGCAAGCAGACACCAGCCAGTCCTTCAGTATCACATTGAGGTATTTTCTCATGTTCTCGAGGTCATTTAGTAATCAAGGGCAGAGAGCAGCACGCTTTGGCTCACAGGCTGGCCACCTGTCTTTGTAAGATGAAATTTTCCTAAGTAGAACATCACCACATTCATAGGAAAGACAAACAGACAATCAGTCTGTGGCCGATTTTATGCTGTGATTGTGCAGTTCCAGAGTCACACAATCCAGAGTCCACATTCCTGTTCGCTGCCCTGGTTTTTGAGAAAACTGTGCCAACCGGTGTGCTTTTGCTTGCTTCCGTATTCACTGTTGATTAAGGGCCCAAGACTGTGGAACTGTGTACTAACACATAGAAGACGAATGTGTTGTGATGAGTTCTGCTCAGCAAAAAATAGAGGTAACCCCATGGACATAGTTTTGTTTTCCTGTAGAATGTTAACCACCTTTATATCCAGTACAGAAATCTTATTTCACTATTGTTCCTCCAGTTCCTTTATCTTCTAACACACCAGTCATTGTGTGTTTACATGTGCAGATGTGTAAAAGTGTGTTGAACATACATGCATATGCCTGTGTGCCACTGCATCTGTGCATGCTTCTGTGTGTTTGTGTGCGTGAGAGAGAGAGAAAAACAGAGACACAGACAGAGACACAGAGAGAAAGAAGTCCATGGTGTGTGGTTTTGAGCCATTACGTGTGTGTGTGTGTGTGTGTGTGTGTGTGTGTGTGTGTTTGTGTGTGAGTCTGTGTCTGTGTGTATAGATCCAAGGACAACTTTGTAAAGCAGAGTCAGGACTCTACTGACTTTATGTATGATTCAGGGATTGAACTGAGGTTATCAGGCTCACTGGCAATCGCCTTTACCAGCTGAGCCACCTCCCCACCGCACTCAGTCTTTAGAGATTTTCCAAACAAATGTCGTTTTAGTTCAGTTACGGACTTACAGAATTGTTGCAAAGTTACTACCGCACCCAATTTCTCCTACCAGCAGGATTCATTAATATAAAACATTTTTCAGAAATGATGAACAATCACTGGTTGTTATTACACCCCCACTTTACTCATATTTTCTCAGTTTCCCCCTAATATCCTTTCCACTGTTCCAAGATCCCAGTAGGGAACATCACTCGTCACATCTCCAGACACCTCTGATGGACAGTTTTTCAAGCAACCGTTGCTTTGAAAACCTTTACAGTTCTAAGGAGTTGGTCAAGTATGATATTGGGTTCATCTCATTTCTTTGCAATGATGACTCTGGGGTTACAGATTTGGGGGAGAGGCTGCAGAAATGAAGTACCGTTTTGTTATGTCATAAGGAAGGTCCCCACTATCAAAATGACTTATATCAGACATCATCACCTGGCTTGTAGCAATCCTATCCTGGTTTCTGCAAGGATAGACATGCCCCATCCAACCCCGTCACCCTGCTCTTTGGAAGGCAACAGTCTATGTGCACAGCCTGCATCAAAAGACTGAGTTTTGTCCTATCCCCCCAGCCATCTAGCTTCTGAATAAATTATTTGTAACTCCTCTGTTCAAAATGATCTATCTACTCTTCCATACTTACTTATCTTTTCCAACATGTACTTATGTCAATGCAGAGTTGTGGATATTTATTTTATAGTCTCTGAGTGTAGTAACACATTTTGTTTTTCAGATTTTTCCAACTTTGCCCAAAGGTAGCTTTTTCAATTGACTCCAGAGTCCCTCTGACATCTTTGCATCACCACGGGTTCTATATTAAACACTTTGTGATTTCCACCACCGTGAGGTGTTCTTAGCCAATCCGCTTCTGTCCTACAAGCAATGAGCTTCCAAGGAAAACCAATTTCTTCTGGAAGAACAGACTGCTCTCAACCCCCGAGCCATCTCTCCAGCCCGAGAACCAATTTCTTTAATTGAAGGACTCTATTAGGTGACAATATCTGGACACAAGATGTATTTGTTGTTGTTGGGGTTTCTTTACTTTAGGTCCTGTCAGCTGACAGAGCTTCGATGTACATTTTTCAAAAATAATGAACAAACATTGGTTGTTATTACATCCACACTTTACTCATATTTCCTCACATATATATGTGTATATGTAAACACTTCTACATGTAAACGTACATCCATGTAATTTCACACTGATGTCTCGGCTTCTTTTTGTTTTGTTATTTAATTCCAGCAAACAATATAGTAGCTTTGCCTCTAACCTTGCAGAAAACAGCCTTAGCAGCTGCATTAGTGTGTTTAGGTGTTTAACTTTATTTGTTCTTTAGCTGTGCAAAGTCTATTCATTTCTTTAGTTTCTTAGATCATCAATTCTTCCCCAACCCCACCTCCTTCAGTGGTCTGTAAGGGGGAATGGGTCATTTTGTGACATTTTGTATTCCATTCTGGGACACTTCCCCTTCTTTTTTAAGATTTAGTTTTCAATTTAAATATTTTAAGTGTTTCGTACATGAATGCTGTATTTAAAGCATTTCTATCTCTCACTCTCTCCCTCCAAGTCCTCTTGTGCCTATCACTCCCTCTCAAATTCATGTCTTTGTCTATTGTCTGTGATTATTATTGTTACAAATATATACATACATATTCATGTATAAGTATGTATATATATTGTATATGCATATATAATGTTGTTCTTACATATATATGTTTAGGACTAATCACTTGAGCTTGTATAACCTATCAGAAGGCTTTCCCTGGAGAAAACAGGTTCTCCCTCTCTTGATAGCCATTTATTGCTTGCCTACAGCTCTTCTCTGATTTTGTTGATTTGTCAGAGGTAGCTGATAAGGTTGGTTAAAAGTTTACTTCTGAGCTTCCTATTGTGTTTTATCAACTCATCTGAGTTTTTTTTACTACTATCATGACAAAATACTTGTATGTATATTTAGGAAAATAGACGTGCAATTTAACTATTAAACTATTAGACAGATATTCTAAAAATTACTTGAGAGAAAACTTATACCATAGTCATAGACGAGTGTGGAGATTTGAGTGAGAATGGCCACCATAGGCTCATATATTTAAGTGCTTAGTCACAGGGAAGTGAATTCTTTGAAAGGATTAGAAGAATTAGGAGGTGTGGCCTTGTTTTAGAAAGTTATCACTGGGTTGGGCTTTGAGGTTTCAAAAGCCCACACCAAGTCCAGTGTCTCTCTCTCTCTCTTCCTGCTGCCTGTGGATCAGGATGTACAACTCTCAGCTCCTTTTACAGCACCATTCCTGCCTGCATGCCACTACGCTCCCTGCCGTGATAATAATAGACTAAACCTCTGAATCTGTAAGCAGGTTGCCTTAGTCATGGTGTTTCTTTATAACAATGGAACAATAATTAAGACAAACAATGACTGCAATATTTGGTTTACATAACTTTATTTTTCTATATTTGTCTTTGGATTTAATGCATTTTAATAAAAAACCCAAGTGTAAGTTTCTGAAGGAAGCGACAAGGTTTTTCTAAAATTTATATCAAAATACCAGGGACTTAACAATATCCAGAATAACGGATGCTGTTACTCCAGGAATAATTGAGGAAGAAACGTGCTGCTGACTTGTGGCCTCCACATGCCCCCCTGTGGAGGAGAATATCGGAACATACATGCATACCCTTCACACACACCAAATAAACAAATAAAACATTATATTTTAAAGATGACATTTCACATCTACTCTAATGACTATTAAAAAAAATAGACAGTAGTAAGTCCCGGTGGAAATACAGAGAAACTGAGATATTCATCCCTTGTTGGATGGGTGAAATGGTACAGCAATTTTGAAGAACAGTTTGACTACACAAATGTTAGACCTGGAATCATCGTGTCATCTAAAACTCTATACCTGGACATCCAGTGTCCAGACCAAGAGGGGTGCTCAGACAAAAACTTGTACATGACAATCATGTTCTATTTACAATAACCCATGTCTATAAAATTCTGGGTGGCATAGCTACGTAATAGAAAAACCATTCGTTAATATCATATGAAGTGGGGTTGGGGAGATGGCCCAGCACATACTGCTTTGTGTAAGACTCAGATTCAATTCCCAGTACCCACATGGTGGCTCACAGCCATCTCTAACTCTGCTTCCAGGGGTTCCCACGCCCTCTTCTGGCCCCTGTGAGCAACAGGCCCGCATACAGCACACATTCAAACATGCAAGTGTCAGGGTCTGCTTTGGCTGTGATAAAGATCGTGACCAAAAGCAACTGGGAAGGGAAGGGGTTCAGGAGAGGAACTTAAGACTGGAGCTTGAAGGTAGGCAGAGGCCATGGGGAACACTGCTTACTTACCCGCCTGCTCCGCATGGCTGTTCACTCTTCTTTCTTTCACCACCCGGGACCACCTGTCAGAGCTGGTATTGTCCAGAGTGAGATGTGAGTCCTCTTACATCAAACACTAATCAAGAAAACGCCCCACAGGCTCGCCTACAGGCTAATCTGACGGAGGCATGTTTCACAGCTGAGTGTATCAAGTTGAGTGAAAAACTAAGGCACACACAGGAAAAACAGCCATATGCAAAACTAAAAAGAAATGATTGAATTCATTGAAGACCGTCTGTGTGACGTGGGGCAAGCGTGGGAGCTGACTGCAGATGACCCAGCCAGCACGCGCCGGGCCTGGTTCCGTCTCAAACACCACCAAAGACAAAGAAAAAGGATTTGGAGTACTGTGTGACTCCTGCTACAGCGTTGATAAGCCTTGGAAATGTTAGGCTTCATCACAGAAGCCGGGGACAGGGGTTTACACGCTGCGGTTGCAAGAGGATGAAATTGTACATATAAGCAAATTTATAGAAATTGAAAATAGGCAGAAAGACAAGGATGGCTAGTTGTACATGCATGTGTGTGTGTGTGTGTGTGGTATGTGTGTATGTGTGTGTGTTTTACAGGAACGAATTTATGTGGAATGAGATTTGTTGAAGGCCGAAACTTTACATACGCCATCAACTCTGAATTATATGTTTTCAACAGAGGATCCTTCTGATTTTAAAAGCTTGTTGTGAAAACATCCGACTGACCACAAACACTCAGCAAGCTGGGCGTGATGACTTCATTAAACCATGCTGGGGGGCCTCAGCCAGGAAATCACCTGCCTGACCCATACTGACAGCCTGAGTTATGCCCAGCATCTAAGCAATGTGAGAGAACTAATTCCACAAAGTTGTCTCCTGACCTACACACACACAGACACACACACATGCACACACAGGCATACAAAGACACACACACAGGCACAAACAGATACAGACAGACACCTACAGACATATAGAGAGAGAGACACACATGCACTCAGAGACACACTGACAGACATGCACACACAGAAACACACAGACACACAGACACACACAAGCACACATATAGAGACACAGACACATACATGCACAGAGAGAGAGAGACACAGACAAGACACACAGACACAGGCAGACGTATGCACAGAAACACACACACACACATGCACACGTAGATATACAGACACACAGACACATGCACACACAGAGAGACACAGACAGGCACACACAGACACACACATGCACACAGATATATATGCACACTCACACTCTCACACAGCAGTAATAAATTTTTTGAAAAAGAATTAAAAATGAAAACACACCAAGGTCTTTCCACACATATAAGCATATTGGTCATATTGGAATATGTGTATTTGAAATAAATAAGTCAGCTAAATGCTTAACTCGGGCTCTAAAACAAATTAACCGCAAAACAAAAGCCTAGCTCCCTAGGTGCTCTGCCACTGTTACACCGGCCCTCCTGTTTGAACAGCTTTACCGTTGTGGTCCTTACAGAAGAAATCTTCGGAGCAGAGCTCACAGCTTCTACACCACAACTAATTTCAGTAATTCTCAAAGGAGGGTGGGAAAGTTAAAATCCAGCTTGTAGAATACCTAACTTAAAATTCTTTCATCTGAGCCAGGCGTGGTGGCACAGCCCTTTAATCCCAGCATTCAGGGAGGCAGAGGCTGGCAGATCTCTGTGAGTTCAAGGCCAATTTGTAAAGCCAATCCAGGACAGCCAGAGAAATCATGGATCAAAAAACAAAAATCTTTCATCTGTACCAAGTGCGAAGCTATAAAACACAGCCAAATTAAGTATAAATTTCCTTTCGTTTGGTTCTTTTGTTCCAAAAAGTAATTTATTGCCTGACAAGTCATATATATAATCTGGTTACTTCATTAACTGTACTAAAAAAAAAAAAAAAAAAAAATCCAGGTGGAGTGCCTATCTGTTTTCTGTGCACTGACCCCTTTGTTTCACTTCTTGTTGCTAGGCAACCACCACAGAATATGAAAATTTTATTTCTAATCAAGTTTTTATTGTACATGGCCTTAGGAAAGGAAGAAATAAAGCCCATCATTCCAGAGTAATGTTAAATCTCTGGCAATAACTCTAAGCTAGTTTTTTTTTTAATTTAAGAATTGAAAGTTTTGATTTATCATTAAAATTACAAATTTTAAGCATGTGTTCAGTTATCCCTGAATGAAAGGGAAGTCATAACTCAGAAACTTTCTCCTTTTTTTTTTTAACATGGCTGATTCTTTTTGTCTGCTAAAAGCAGACACCACGCATTCAGTGGGTGTGGAAATGGCATTTAACTCTAATCCCAGTGCTTAAAGGGTAAAGGCAGGAGGACAGGACATTCAAAGCCTGCTTGGGCTACATAATGGAACCCTGTCTCAAAACAAACAACAAAACATTCAAGGGCTTCATTTTATAGAAGGTTAAAATGTTGAAATTATTTGACTCGTTTTATTTACATTAATTAAGCTCAGTAATTTATATTGAGCGTTCAATGCCCTAGTCAATATGGAGAAGATGAAAACAATTATGTATCGGGCACTGTCTTCAAGATGGTCATGATCTAATAAGGAAATAGAAAATATGCCACCATCAGTCTGCAAAGGACTTGTCCTGAGCCTCACAGTAGGGTGCTAGAACCTGCTCTGGGGTTCACAGAAACACGAGCCTGGAGCTTACACCATTAGTGTGATAGGCAGGATCCAATATCAAGTCCCAAGTATCCAAGTACCAGAGTAACAGCATGGGGTATTGGCAAACATGATTAACCAATGTGTGAGGGGTCATTGGGCATTCCTGGGTTAACATTGCCATAGCCTACCCCCCAAAACTGACCCAACCCTGATCTGAAGAAGGCTGGATAGACCACAGCCTAAGAACAGTTTATCTGCTGCACAGTGGCTAAAGTTCAAGAGGCTTTGCGTCCTAGTTTCTATTGCTGTAATAAAATACTCTGACAAAAGCAACTTGGAACAGAAGGGGTTTATCTGGCTTACCGCTCTGGATTAGAGTCCACCATGCAGGGAAGTTAAGGTGGGAGAATTTCTCATACCCACAGTCCAGAGCGGAGAGAAATAAATGCAGACTGGCCTTATTCGTGCTTGTCCGTGCTCAGCATGGCTCTTCTGCTCTTACACGGTTTACAACCACCTTGTCTGTGACGTAGTGCTGTCCACGGTGTGCTGGGTCTACATCAGTTCGTGTCAGACCGTTACCCACAGACATGCCCACAGGCCAACCTGATCTAGACAATCCCTTAAAGAAGACTTCCTTCCCAGGTTTTGTGAAGTCTGCAGTCATCATATTTTGCAAGAAATGTGGCAGCTGAGCTGCATTCTGAGGATTTGCAGAACTTCATAAATAACAGTGAAGGGACATCCAACGTTCAAGGAAGCAGGCAACAAACTATGAAAGTAGGAGGATGTTGCCATATCAAAGTAACGGCTGCTAGTGGCAGACCAAGGAAATAGAATTGGAGTGAGAGGCAATGGAGTGTGTGTTGGCTAGATTTATGTCAACTTGACACAAGTTAGAGCCATCTGAGAAAATGGACCCTCAGCTGAGAAAAAGCCTCCATAAGATCTGGCGGTAGGGAATTTCCTCAGTTAATGATTGATGGGGGAGGACCTAGCCCATTGTGGATGGCATCACCCTGGGTTGGTGGTCCTGGGTTCTATAAGAAGGCAGGCTGAGCAAGCCACATGAAACAGTCCAGTAAGCAGCATCCTTCCATGGCCTCTGCATCAGTTCCTGCCTCTGGGTTCCTGTCCTGACTTCCCTCAGTGATGAACTGTGATACGGAAGTGTAACCTGAATAAACCCATTTCTCTCCAAGTCCTTTGGTCATGGTGTATTATCACAGCAATGATTATCCTGACTAAGGCAGAGCAGGAGCTAAGCTACCAGGACCATGGCTAGCTTGAAAGAGACTTTGAGAGTTTTAATTAACCCACAGTTGCTAAGGGTAATCAATACTTGTGAAAGGAAGTTATTAAGCAAGGGAGGTCCTTGGCTGTTGTGAATAATAAGGAAAGTGAAATTAGAGAGACTGTTTTTGTATTCGGAGTTCATAGTTATATCGGAGCAAGATTAATCATAGGTTCAAATGGATCCTTCCAACAGGTGGTGAGACATCATTTCTGATATGTTACATTCCAATTGTTCAATGTTCTAAATACCACTCAGTTTTTTTTTCTGATTGTGAACTAATTGTGAACTAATTGTGAAAGTAGTTAATAGAGAAGATTTAAATCATCCACCATCATCTTACCCACACAAACCCTGCTAATTTTTGAAGTGCTTACTTCTAATGGCACCCCCCCCAATCTTAACATCTTTGGCAAAATCTTTAGGAAATAATTTTTTGTTATCAATTTTAATATTCATATATTGTATAAGCACTTAGCAGCAGAAGTAATGTGGGATGGATCTTAAAAAAATTTGAGGTTTTGTTTGTTTTTCATTTTTTTAAGAAAAGGTTTGAAATCCAGGCTATCCCAAATATTCTGTGCAGAGTTGTCAGGGAATATGATGTTATGAAATACTACCTTTTAGTAACAAGTAATGTTCACACAAATGAACTTGCCCTGGTGGTTTTACATGCTACATCAATCTTGTTAATTTAAAGGGCCTGGTTTCCTTGGTGTCCTCCATCTCCTCTGGCTCTTATACTCTGCCTCCTCTTCCGCAGGGTTTCCTGAGGCCTGAGGAGGGGGATTTGTTGGCGAAATCTCATTTAGGGCTGAGTTTTCCAAGGTCCCTCATTCTCTGCATATTGTCTGGCTATGAATCTCATATTTTTTCCCATCTGCTGTATGAGGAGGCTTCCCTGATGATGGCTCAGCAAGGCACTGATTTGTGAATACAGCAGAATCGCATTAAGAGTCACTTCATTGCTACATTCCTTTGGCAGAACAGCAGTGTTTGCTTTTATCCTATCTTCCTGGGTTATCTAGTCTCAGGCTCTTGTCACCCAAGCAGTGTTGGGTATGGGTTACTTCTCATAGGGTGGGTCTTAAGTCAAATCAGTTATTGGTTGGTTACTCCCATAAGCTTATGCCACTATTGTCCTAGCATATCTTGCAAGCAGGACACCATCATAGATCAAAGAATTTGTGGCTGAATCGATGTTTATGTTTCTCTTCTGTTAGTGTGCAGTATACCTTCCTGTACCAACGATGCTAGCATGGAGTGGTGAAGGCTCTATGTTGGCACCAGCTTGATTTCTCCATGTTCAAGGAGTTGCATAGGTATTGACTTCAGCAATGGGGCCTTGCCGTCAGTTTGTGGAGTGTACTGTTTATGGTCTTGGCAACCGCCGAGGTTGTTTGGGAAGTCCCATGGGAACCCTTTGGCCAACAATTCAATTATATGTAACCCAGGCTTAGGATTGGCAGCTTTGGTGACAAAAGATGTTCAATTGGCAGTCTGTGTCTTCCCCATTATTTGGCAATTTCCTTTAGATCACTTTCATATATGTTTATATTTTAGGAAGCTTCTACTGTATTAGCTTTCCAGACTGGCCCTCAAATGGTTCTTAATTTCAGCTCTTTCTTCCTGCATTCCCTTTCTTGTTCCCCTTTTCTCTCATCTTCCGCACCCAATCCTCATATTCCAGCCCTCCCATCCATCCATAATTACCTGTTGTATTTTTCTTTCATGGGAAGATCTGTCACCCCTAGTCACTTATTCTACACCTAATCTCTGTGATTCTACAGATTATAGCTTGATTATCATTGACTAAACGGCTAGCATCCACATACAAGTGAATTCACACCATATTTGTCTTTTCGGGTCTGGGTACCTCACCCAGGATGATTCTTTTCTTATTCTATCCACTTACCTGTGAATTTCATTATTTCATTTTTTTTAATGTTGAGTAACATTAAACTGTGTAAATGCATCACATTTTCTTTATCCATTCATCTGCTGAGGGACATCTAGGTAGTTTCCAGTTTCTGGCTATTATGAACACAGCTACAGTAAAGGTAGTGAGCGAATGTCTCTGTGTGGTAGGATCAAGTGGCAAGGAGCCCTTTCCACCTGGGCTTGGGGTATCCAAGGTTCACTTGCTTCTGAGCCAAGCCTTCCCAGTGAGTCACACTCCCATAGTCAGTACTCTTAGAGATGATACGATTGAGTCTTTCTCTTCATTTGTCTTCTGCCTCTCCCTTGGGAGGTGGGTTCTGCTCCAGACATCCAGGCTGTCCATCTGAAGCACCGAGACTCCCCCCATCACTTCACATTGTTCCTTTGGAAGATAAATGATCCATCAGAAGAGTAGGGATCACAATACCCCCAGGGCCTGACTGTGACCTTGACCCCACCTCACATCTTCCTTTCAATCCACCCTGACACCATCAGTGCCTAGGAGTGGTTTGAGTTCTGAAGCCTGCCAGCTATACGGCTCCTTGCACTTTCAGGCACTGTGGCCCCGCCCTGGGATTCTCAGCGCTCAGCCGAGGTGAGCCTCTTATGAGTCATCCGTGAGTTACTACTCTGTACCGGCTCTTCCACAAGATGTAAGCCCACCCCAGATTCTGCTTCTGCTAAAGTGAATATTTCTATTATGTACTGCCACATTTTTAAACCATTCCAAAACTGAGTGCCTTAATATAAATAAATAAATAAATAAATAGATAAACAAACAAACAAGCAAACAAATATTAAAAAAAAAAAACTCTATCTCACATGCTATAGCCCAAGGCCTCTCACTCGTAAGTCTAGCTCACTTCCATGCATGCCCAGGACTTCTCTGTGCAGCTTCTCCGGTAGGTTGCTTACCGTCCCTACAGGACAGCTAAGACCCTGAGAACCTGTGAACGAGGCTGCCCGCCTTTTAGCAGGCGGGGCTGACCCTGGCAGGCTCACTCTTGACATATTGCGCTCTGTATGTACCCACAAGCCCACCCAGATTTAAAGAGAAGGAGAGCAGGCGCCACCTTTCCTGGGAGAAGTGAGAAAGAATGCGGGACCAAGTTTATCTCACACTTCACAGCCAGGGTGTTCAGGTTATGATGCAAAGGATTTTTAAACCACCCTAAAATAGACTTTCTTTTCCCCAGCCTGATGTAGAAAAAGCCACCTGGCATGAAGAAAATCCAAGCTTTGCCCTTTCACGTCTCTCCACTGTAAATCAGTATGTGTAGTAATGTCACAGGCTGAAGCCTTGCTCTCTCTCTAGGTACTAAAGTCTCTGTGCTGCTCATACCGGAGAGTCATTCATCACAACTCGATATTGGATTTTGCAACACAGTGGGGACCAAAGAGCCTTTGGC
The DNA here is from genome assembly GCF_030254825.1 of Meriones unguiculatus. Lineage (NCBI taxonomy): Eukaryota > Metazoa > Chordata > Mammalia > Rodentia > Muridae > Meriones > Meriones unguiculatus. The sequence continues at coordinate 137,837,038 of NC_083350.1, read as the reverse complement.
AGTGACTCTTTCTTTCTTGCTTTGTCTCTTTCTAAAGGCTCATCTGTCAGTCAGTTGGTGGTATCCCTCGGTGCTGATGTTTCATTTCCCTCCTACTTCAAGCCAGGCACCACCTTCAAGTGTGTGATGGCTGTAAGCATGTGTGTGCATTTGTATGCGTGCATGGATGTGTGACGTGTGTGTGTGTGTGTGTGTGTGTGTGCTCATGTGTGGGCTGTCTGTGTACATGTATGTCTATATGTGTTAAAGTATGTAAGGGTCAGAGAATAACCTTTGATGTCAATGTTCAGCCACCATCTACCTATTTGTTTTGAGACAAGGTCTCTCACTAGTCTAGAATTCATCAAATATTCAAATAGCCAGCAAGTGCCAGTGATCTACCTGTCCCTGCCTCCATGCTGGAGCACGAGCAAATGCCACCATGCCTAGCTTTTCTTTTTTAATTGGTCCTATTTATAGAACATAGATCCTTATTTACTGACTGGTCCCACACTCTGTGATCTTCTTGAAGCCATTCTGGGCACTCATGTTCAATCTGGTCACAGAGGGCGGCCTCTGGGTGAAACCACCATTTAGGAATCCCCTGAATTGGTGCATAACTCTGAGGATAACCTCTTGATACATTTTATTTTTTTAAAAAACACAGCACCAGAGGAGTTCTAGCATTTGCATGAGTTGCCTCTCCATAAATGCACATGCTATCTGCATTAAATTGCCAAAGGAAGTGTGGAAAGGACCTGTGCTATAGGAGAGGGACTAAGTTTGGGAAGAGGGGCATTAAAGAACTCTAAATACAGTGATGTTATAGTGCAAGCTTTACCACACATACAGCAGGCATCACACAGAGCATCGCCTCACACAAAACCTTCCCAGCAGTGGTCTCACTGTGACGTCATCCACTCCTCCACGCAGTGCAGTCCTGTTGCTCAGGTATTGAAGTCAGGACCACTGAACAGTGCTCAAAGGTCACCAAGCCTTCTGTAAACAAATTATACCTGTTGACTTTAAAGAAGAAACACTGTCATTTGTTTTTTTCTGATCAAGTTTAAAAAGTAGAACAAGGGACTGAAAAGATGGCCCAGCATTTAAGAGCATTTAAGAGCACTTGCTTCTGGCGCAGAGGACAGAATTCTGTTCCCAGCACCCACATCAGGTGGCTTACAACTGCCTTTAACTACAAGTTCAGAGGACCCAGCGCCCTCGTGTGGCCTCCACCAGCACTTGCACACACACACATTCACACAGAGACACACACTATGAAGTATGTCTAAATAATAAAACTAAATCTCTTTGCACATCACAGTGTTATCCAAGGAACAGAGCAAGCTTTGGCACTAGACATCTGCTGGATAAAAGTTATGGTAATAACCTGCTTCAACATGATTATCTTTTCTAAGAATTTGAACTAGAGGCATGTTTTCCTGTTGCTGCTTTAGATACTCTGACAGAAGCAATGTAAGGGAAGTGGGGGTTATTCTGGCTCACAGTTCCAGCTTGTAGTCCATCACGGCAGGGAAGTAAGTCACAGCAGCTGGAGCTTTAGGGTGCTGCTGATATCACACCTGTGGAGAGAGACAAAGCTGAGAGAGACAAAGGCTGCCGCTCAGCTAACTCCCTCTCCACTAGCATAGCCCAGGACTCAAGTAGGGGAAGGAAGATCCGAAAAGTAGTAGAGTCTCCCCACGTCAATGAACACAGTGAATACTCTCTGTGACTTGCATTCCCAGAGGCCCATCTCTTGGGACATTCTGCCTTTTGGGTTGACAATGATCACCTACCACCAAACAAGGGAAAGAAGCAAGCAGGGCTAGGAAGCTACGGAAGTCATGAACGGAGAGGTAAGCTTGGAAAGATCAAGGCTGGAGGAATCAGACACTAGTGGAAGAAAAGCTTCTAAGGAGGACCAACCGGCATGCGGCGGTGTGTGTCTGCAATGCCACTGCTGGTGGCAGAGACAGGCAGATCCTGCAGACTTGATGGCCGGCCAGTCTTGCTGAAATAGTGAGCTCCACATTCCGTGACAGACCCCACCTCAAACACAAAGCTGGAGAGCAACAAAGGAAAACACCTGATGCCTAACTCTGGCCTCCATAGAGAGAGCATGTAGCCAGGCACACAGACAGTTTGGAGTAACAGTTCAGCCAGAGAGGGACCATCCCTTTAACTCAGCCTCTGGACCACACTGGTGCCTGAATGACCTTGGGTCAATCAACACACTTTTCTTCTCTCTTGATGAGCACCTTTTCCCATGATGCCTGAGCTTGAGGCTGCATGTCTCATCTCGTTTTTTGCCAAGAATAAGTCACAGTTAGGCTCAGGCCATTTGAAGTAACTGGGTGTATGCCTCTTTCTTGCTACTAAAAAGACTAGAAGAATGTAAGAGAAAAGCCACAGTATATTCTGCACAGCCCAACTGCAAGATGATGGAAATGCCAATGCTCTTAAAAGTTTTCTTAAAGCCGGGTGTGATGGTACAAGGCTTTAATCCAAGCACTTGAAGGCAGAGGCAGGAGGATCTCTGTAAATTCAAGATCTACATGATGAGTTCCAGAGCAGCCAGGGCAATGTAGAGAGACCCTGTGCAGAGAGCACATCTTATGGGCTGTGAGGTGCTGTGGGAGCCAGAACTATGTTTTAGGTTTTACTTACTGTGCCTAAGAGATCCATGAAACAAAAACGCCTCTAACCTGTATGCCCCTTGTCGAAGGACAAATCCTTCTTGAGACGCATGTGTTTTCAATCGTTGAAACAAGTTTGTTTGACACAGCTGTACCATGCAAGGGTCCGGAATACACCGAAAGAATGACCCCAGACACAAGTAGCATGCAAGCATCAAAGGGTATTTAATCGGCAGAGGTCCAGCATGCAGAGATCACCATCCAGGCAGAATGGTGACCCCCAGATGAGCACACAGGCTCTATTTAAAGTCAGCTAGGGGAGTTTCAGGGATAGTTAGCTCATCTTCACTTTGATTGGCACAGGTCAAAAGCAAGGGTACGAGTGCATCAAGGATTGGCTAGGGCTTGATTAGGGGCTGGGGGCTCTCTAGACTGGTTCAAATTGGCCCAAACTGTTTGGTGCCTATGGAGGTGACTCTGATCTGGGCTTAGGGGCTTCTTAGACTGGTAGCTAAGCAACCTTATCTCCACAGGGCCAAATGTCCTGGCTGAGCCCATTTCTGTGTTTTGTTTTGTTTTGTTTTGTTTTGTTTTGTTTTGTTTTGTTTTCCTGCAACTGAAGTTTCCTTTTCTGAGGAACAGAAAACTCAGGCCAGTTCTGTGTCAGCAAGAAAATGGAGCCTGTCACAAAGTTGGTCAGGTTTATTTAGCCAGGCCCTCTCAGCCAGATGTGCTCCACACGTAGGTGGGAGGTACATGGACAGGAACTGCTTCTGAATGTGCACCACATTTGCCCCTGACTGGATGCAGGTGGGTGGTACACAGGCAGGAAGTATGTCAGGATATATGCTTGCCCCTGTTTGGACCTGATGGGAAATACAGTGGCCTTATGGGGTTGCCTTTTTAAACCTCTGCAAAACGTGAGTGACTCATGGCCATTTTCTGGGAACCCAGGAATGGACCTGGCTAGAGTCCACCACTTCTGGTCAGTATTTAATTAAAGCTTGCTTCAAATTTGGCTCAAAATTGTGGTGGTGGTCTTATTCTCACCCAGCAGAATTAACGGTGCTCGGTAATTAGGATGTCCGCACAAGATTTCTCTTTTGAATGTGCTCGGTTTATTCACACACCAACATTGCCTGTAATACTATGTTAATATGAAAGTTAAACAAGTGGAGAGCTTGCCCAGGAAAACGCTGCAGTGTGTATCACCTCTGGCCTTAGTCATTTGATAAGCTTCTTCTATGGACAATAAGACAGTGTCTCCATATGTAACTGAGGTTGACCAAACCCCTCTACTCTCCTGCCTCAGTTTTCCAAGCCTCGTCCATATTACATGGCTTCGTAGGTGATAGCCTGTCAGCTTTGAAAGTTTACATAGTCTGTGGCTCCTTCGGAGACTAGTAAGCCTCTGCTCTTTAAGCTTTTTTTTTTTTTTTTTTTTATCCCAACAATACAGCCAGTCCTGATGAGACCTGATAGGCTAAGGTCAGAGGGAAGAGGAGGAAGATCGCCCCTATCAGTGGACTTAGAGAGGAGCATGGGAGAGGATGAGGGAGAGAGGGTGGAACTGGGAGGAACTGAGGGAGGGAGCTACAGCTGGAATACAAAGTGAATAAACTGTAATTAATATAAAAGAATGAAATTTTTAAATAATAATAAAATAACTATTTTTTAAAAAGTATCTGGAATGTCTTTTTTTTTTTTAATCTGACAGTAGCCTCCACACAGGCAATAATCATTTTCTTTCACATACTCTTTTTAACCATGATGTCACAATTGTCCATTTGACTTCAGATAATCTTTCTAGGATGCAAGAAACTATTTCTTAAGAAACAGAAGGTTTGGGCTGGATTTCCTAAGGCTTGGTTGGGTATCTTAAAAAAACAGAAGGCTCAGTGGTCAAGGGCACTTACTGCTCTTGCACAGGACCTGGGTTCCATTCCTAGGATCCACAAGGCAGCTTTTAACCACTGTTACTCCAATGCCCGGTGATCCAATTCCTCTTCTGACCTCCAGAGGCTCCTGCACATAGCTGGTGCACCTTCATACATTCCTACATCTACAAAATAACAGAAAACAAAAAGAACGAGAAGGCTGCTTTGCCTTAGCATGTGTATCTGGGATCTATGGATCACTGTAGGCCATGGCCCACCTAGTGAGTCTAGCGTCCTGCACGTTATTATCTTCATTCTGAAAGAAACACACACAGCAGAGAGGACAGGGCCAGCACTTCTAGTGAGAGGTAGCTGTCTCTCTACCTGGCTGCCTTCAGAGAGAGATGTAAAAGCAGAATGAGAGGCACACAGAAAGGATATTTAGCTACAAGGTTTCTCAGAAGTAGAGTGTTCCGGGGGCTGAGGATGGGCTTAGTTGGCCGAATGAGAGGCACATAGAAAGGGCAGTTAGCTACAAGGTCTCTCAGAAGGAGAGTTCTGGGGGCTGCAGATGGGCTTCGTTGGCAGTGTTTAGTTAGTAAGCAGAAAGCTCTGGGTTAAGTCCCAGCAACCAGGTATGGTGGCTCAGGTTTGTTAACTCAACCATCAGGAGGTGGGGACAAGAGGATCAGAAGTTCAAGATCATTCTTTTCTACGTAACGAGTTTGAGGCTAGCCTGAGACACATGAAACCTTTTCTCAAAAAGTGTGTGTGTGTGTGTGTGTGTGTGTGTGTGTGTGTGTGTGTTTTGGGGTGGGGGTGGGGAAGATGCTAATAACATCTAATACTTAGGTAATGTCTCCTAAGTGCAGAAGTCATCCTATGGGTTTTATACGTGTCTACACGTTTATCCTTCACTCCAAACCTGTGTTACAGATGTCACTGTGACAAAAGCCTGAGATAAACAACTTCAGGGAAGAAGAATCCATCTTGGCTCACAGTATTGTCTGTGGGCTATGGAAGGCAGGACACTACGACAAGAGCAAGCGATGAAGCAAAGACACCGGCCTTATGCTGGCCAAGAAGCAGAGATGGCAAAAAGCAAGGGGTGAGAGATGTTCCGCTGGGGCCCCCACATGTGTCATGGCAGCCGGAGAAACGATTCTTGACGAGGTGAGGATGAAAACCAGGTTCAAGCTGACTTAGTCGGTCTAGATCAAATTTCTAGAGCAGTGGTTGTCAACCTTCCGAACGCTAAGACCCTGTACTACAGTGCCTCATGTGGTGGTGACCCTCAGCCATAAAATTATTTTCATTGCTTCTTCATGACTGTAATTTTGCTACTGCTGTAAATCACAAATCATATTGTAAATATCTGATATTCAGGATGTCTGATATGCAGCCCCTGTGGAAAGTCATTGGAACCCCCAGTGGGGTCATGACTCACAGGTTTATGACCCACTGTTCCAGAGTCTGACGCCAGGCACTTTATTGTAAGCATATTTCAACACAATACAATTTGCAAAAATAAAAAATAAAAAGTTTCCAGGCAATGACCATTCCAATTCCAGGTGCACTAACAAGCTCAAGGCGTGACTACATAGGAACCAGTAGTCCTTTGCAAAGTACATGTGAGCATGAACATGGGTTCTACAGCTAAAAGAATCTAGTGTGGTCTCTGATGGAGAGAGCACAGAAGTCAGCAGGCCGTACAATACATGTGACATCTCCCTAAGGACAGATTCTAGTGATTGGGAACTGAAGATAAAGGTGTAGAGAGGTAGAGTACAAGATAAACATTCTGGGGTGTTTGAGGTTTGCTTCCACAGAGAGCAAAAGTCACCGGGTTGTTAAATACCCACTCAGCCATCTGGGTTGAAAGCTGGTATTTTGTTTCCTCCATTGAGGAGCTGCTCCTGCGTGCTTAACATTCCTGGTTGCCCTAGTGATCTGTGGGCAACAGACATTTGGGCCCCCAACACCTTGTGGCTTACATCCTCCTTAAGCCCACCTCTTCTTTCCATCACCTCCCAATATTATGCTGTCAAATGATGGCTCCAGCTATGAGTTAATCTATCGATTGTATCAGAGCTGTTGTGACCCACTCCTCTCCCTGATGCTCCACATCGCAACGCCAACACTGAGGATGGAACAAGTGACTTCAGGGGAACATTTCATATCCAAGCCAAAACACTAATGAAAACAGAGAAAAGTGCTCATTGCAGAATGACTGTTTCACTCAAAGATAGAAAGTACTAATTAAAAAAATGAGCAAGTGTTAACATACAGGAAAGACCCGAAACACAGATTAAGAGAGTTCTTGCCACATAATACTGACATTGAGCGCATCTGTAAAAACCATAACTCATTAGAGACAGGCTTTTTTATAAGCATGCACATGCTCATCAAAGGAAATATAAAAATATATTAATATTAATTGTGATCACCCTTAAATAAGCAAGTATACATTTTAAAATTATTAAATTTATACTTTATATACTATATCCAGCTCTGGAGATTTTAGCAAAACTGACATTCTCATACTGTCCTGGAAGCATCATCAACTGACTTTTTTTGAAAGTTTAATAAACTTGTATTTATGTATTTATTTATTTATTAATTAGTGTGTGTGTTTGTATCTGTCTCTGTATGTATGTGTGTCTGTGTGTGTCTGTCTGTATGCATACATGTTTGTGTGTGTATGTATGTGTTTGTGGACATGTGTACCAGGGAATGCAAGTAGAGGTCAGAGGACAACCCTTGGGAGTTGGTTCTCCCTTCCCACCATGTAGGGATGGGAATGAAACTCAGATCCACAAATTCGGTGGTGGGCACTTTGTCCAGTGAGCATCTCAGAGACCCCATCAGAGGACTTCAGCCCTGGGAAGGTTCTTTTGAGGGAAAGTTGCAAAGACAGCTCCTGGCTGTGCACTTTCTCTAGACTAGTGATTGGCAGCGCTGTCCAGAGCCAACACAGGTAGGCCTCAGAGCCAGACGCCTGCAAGTCAAGTGCTCCGCCTGATGCCTACCGCCTATGTGGCTTTAGGCAAGCCATTTGACATCTCTAGTCTTTCTTGTCTAGAAAACAAATTAGAAATATTAAGAACCTGCTTCACATAGCTGGAATGTGTGTTTGGAAGAGCCTGATAGGGCTACAAAGTCCTAGAGAAATATTGATATGTTTCTCGTTATTACCCATTAAACTAATGCCTGCAGAACATGAGTTTCTCAAAGGGAATAGTCTAGACTCCAAAATAATGAATGACAAATGACCAGGATCTATTGCCAAGTTTTCCAAAGCAGGTTTGTAAGTTAAGATATCTTGTAGGCAGTGACAGCTGATGTCTTCTTGCTTGATCGGTGGTCTTCAGACCTTTTGGAGGCATTTAAGGGGGAATAAATCAACAGAAATTACTGAATAGCTTCCTCCTAAGCTAAAAGCTTCAGAGCATTGTCAAAACCCAGGGAACCAAAGAGAGGTCTCAAGCAGCATTCAGTGTCGGCTTAGTCTTTTCCGGTGCTGCAGGCGCTCCTATGACTAATATGTCTCTTGTACCAACATCCTTCAAGGAGCAGTTCTGAGGGAGGCTGCATGTGGGAAGCATACATCATGAGTCCTCAGTCATACAACTGCACCCCAAACAATCAGCCTCTGGAGAGAGCCTCTATGGACTTGCCAAGACCATGTCCTTGTCATGGAGGCCAGGACAGTGTGAGCCAAATGGTATCAGGTAAGTAAGTGACTCTTAAAGCTGTGAGATTAGCCTCTGCTGGTCCTTACCCTGAGGAGTATAGATAGATTGTGATGTAAATTCCTCATTAATAAAAGCCTATGGCAGCTCGGAAAAGTCTTCCTATTCTCTGAAGAAACTGAAGTCTGTGGCCAATGGCCAATTTGGCTCCAAGTTTGAATTTGAAAACCTCTGAAACATTTTAAATTCTAAATGAAATATGACAAAGCCATATATATCCCTTGCTCCCTTAATCCCCAGCAGACATTGTGTAAACACCTGAGTCTAATTCAAGGCTCAAGTAAAGCGAGAGGATGAAGAGGGAGGAGACTCTCAGAGGATGGCTGAGCTGCCTTCCTTGTCAGGCAGCTGCCCTGAGCAATGGGCCATCAGCTTACCTCAGCCTTGTTTTCTCTCTGTACTCTGGATGGATGCCAGTTTGTGATACAAACACATGGGGAAATCCTTTAAAGATATTGAATGGTATGTCTGTCAAGTGCCCCAGCTCTCCACAGTGAAAACTGGAAGATTTGGAGCATCAGTTCTCAGCATTTGTGGGTGGAAACCCTCGGAGGGTGGGTCTAATGACCCTTTCACATGGAGTCACCTAAGACCACCAGAAAACAGAATATTTACATGATGATTCATAACAGCAGCAAAAGTACAATGATGAAGTAGCAACCAAAATGATTTTATGGTTGGGGTTACCACACATGAAGAACTGTACTAAAGGATCACAAGAGCAGCCTTAGAAGCATAGTCTGAGCATCGTTTAGTTAGCCGTGGAAAAGTTCTCCCGGGACCCGGGACTCCAGTTATACACGTATACACACAAACAGATAGGTGGATAAATATATACACACATAGACACGCACACTGAGACAGGCTCTCGTGTAGCTCATCCTGGCCTCAAACTCACTATGCAGCCACAGATGACTTTGAACTTCTGATCATCCTGCCCCCACCTCCCGAGTACCGGGATCACAGGCATACACCATCACAGTGGGTTACCGCTCAGCTAGATAAGGGCTCTACCATCAGAGCCACGTCCCCAGCTCCAGGTCATAGTCCTTCAAGAGCTGCGAAGATTAGCCTTTTAGACCATGCTTGGCATGCCACCTGTGTTTTCATCTTTTCTCATGTCTGAAATCCACTGTAAAGGACTAATCCGGGTTATGCCATACCTGCTTTTAATCTAGTGGGAAGAACAGAAGCAGTATGCAGAGATCACTACCCTCTTTTAAGCATGAAAACCAGAGGCAGGTGCCAGGGTTCAAATCTTGTTTCTGCTATTTATCGGATACATACGCTTGGTCACAAATAATAAAACATGTTTATTTACTATAAATAGTAAACAAAAAAATAATAATAATAACGACCAGTACCCGTCCATAGAGTTGTCTTGAAGGTTGAAGAGTGACAGATGTCAAGCATTACAGCACTGTCTGTTACCGAATGAATATTACGCTTGTTATTTTAAGGACTGGCCTAAGAGCCTTGCTTCTCTGAGCAAGGATAATTAAAGGTAGAATATGTGAGCTGTGCTGAGTACAGTGCCTAAACATAGTAAGAGAACAAAGATACTCTAACCGTCACAGTGTAGCCGAAATCTTCACATGGCTGGAAGCCAATGCTAAAAAGCTTTGACCTCTGTGGGCAGAGCTGCTGAATTGCAGGGATGGGGCTTGAGGGGAGTCCACTTGAGAGGGATGATAGGTGGGCTGTTTAATGCAAACAACCCTGTTAGCATGCCCTTGTGGCTGTTAGGACTAAACTGGACTTATCTGTGAAGGTGAGTGTTTTGGCTTCTTCTGATAGGAAGAGAATGGCAGGCTGCCTCTGGGACACATGTATGGCATTCCCTGCCACAGCCCCAACTGATGGGATCAAGTTCTTTGAATGAAGAGAGGGCAGTGAGTGTGACAGAAGCATCACTAGGTTCTGAGTCATATGGGGCCCAAGGGTACTCAGAAATGACCTCATATCCTATCCCGTTTGTCTGCCGACGAGCTCAGTGAAGGGGACGGGCGCACAGAAGAGTGAGCCCCAGGTGGCACAGCCAGGGCAGGGCTGTACTCAACAAAGGCTTCCTGATTCTGATCCCTCACCACCACGGGCTCCAGTGACTCACACTGCAGCATCTGCTGCCTACTGCACGGATCTCCAACCAGACGGAAAATCTAGTGTCCCTTGTCTTCACCCACACCCCAAAGTGCAGTACTTCAAGTTCTTCTAAACCCTTGTCCAGTGCTGCCATCTAGGGAGATGGAGAGAGTTTTCTCTGGGCTGGTGGTTCTGTGTCCATCTCCTTCACAAAATTATACCCCACGCTCAGCTCACCGACTGGGAGAACTATTCATTTCCCTGATATTCTCACGAAACCCACCTGGTTTTTGCTTACAACCGCACCCCAGTGTTTGCTCCTAGCGATGTTATTAGGGAAACGCTCAGACTTAGGCGGAGGGATAAAGCGTTTCTCTAGGAGTATTTAGTAGTGGCTGAAGTTTGCTTTCATGTTTGATTCTTTCCAAGGCACTGACAAGATGGGGACTCACTGTTCAATGCCTGACACTGCAGAGCTGTTGACTCAAATTCAGCTTGCTTAAGACCTATAAACTCAAGTTCAGTGGTAACTCAGGTTTGCTTTCTCCTGGTCACTCCCCTTTTTATGGCCTTACAGCCAGATGTCAGGAGCTGGCAATAAAAAAGCCGTTCCTCCCCTCAACTCTAGTTGCCAGAAGGGATTCTTCGAAGCAGAAACACCCCTGAACTCGATGCCTAGCAATGAATCTGTGGACTGGTCATAGAAATGACGACATGGGCTCCTGACAAGCAGAGCCAGGTCAGGCCAACTTCCTATGCAATTATAGCAGATTTCTGGAGTTTCCAGCTCAAGAGCAGAGAAATTGGAAACAGCTGGAGCTGGTGATCTTCCTTAGCATGTTAGCTAGCTTCCTGTCTCAGCATGGAAGCAGTTTTGTTTTGTTTGTTTGTTTCCAGTTGCATCATTGTACCATGGTATTAAAGTCATAACTTCACTTTGCTATTGTTTTGGGCTCCTAAGGAATCTGAAGATAGTCCATATGCTGTAGTATTTTTCATTACAGCAGTGTGTTTTAAGTAGCAAAGCTAGATTTAATTCTGGACTTTACCAAATGCAGGCTGCATTACCTTCTGCACGGTTGCATGGTTTGGTTTGGTTTGGTTTGTGACATTCCTGGAGTTCAGGTGCCTCATCTACGAAATGGTGATGGTGGTGCTAACTCGTGGGAGAGGGCTCAAGGGACTGAAACTAACCCTTTGGTGCTTAGCACATTAGTTGGCTGATGCTAACAGCTGTGATTGTCATTACTGTCCTCATCATCCACACAGTCCTTGTCACTGTAAGATCCTTCATTTCAAGCAGTTTGGATAAACTAACTCCTAGTTTTGTAGCCAAAGCTAGAGAATAAGCTCGAGTTTAACTTGGAATATCTGATTGCAAATCCCAGAACTGTTTGAAGGCACTTCAATTCTCTGGTCATGGTTACCTTAACCACAACAGATGGGAAGTTTCAGCAAAGCAAACATTCCCCTTTGGCCTTGGTCTAGGGTCTAGCCTGAGGAATGTCTTAGTCCCTTGGCCTTGGTCTAACCACTTTTTTTATGACTATCACCTCCTCGAGAAAAAAAACAACGTGAGAGTGGAAAATCTAGGCAAGAGAATTTTGCATTGCACCTCTTATCTTCCTCATAATCTCAGATATTTAAAAAACAATCAGTAAGTGGAAATCCTTGGAGTCGCCTACTAAATACAGAAGTAAAGAAATCTGGTTGCACGGCCTGGAGCCATAGCTCAGCAGTTAAAAGCCCATGCGCTTTTGCAGGGGACTTGGCTTTAGTTCCCAGCACCCACATCAATCAGGTCACAGCCATATGTAACCCCAGTGCCTGGGATCTGATGCCCTGTGCCAGCCTAGGCCCTTGCGCTTACACATACATACCTGCACAGAGACACACAAATACACATAAAGTTAAAATAATAAAATAAGTATGTTTAACACAAAAGAAAAATAAAAGAAAGAAAGAAAGGTGGTGACAGAGGCTGAAAGACCTCAGAGAAAGGCAGATTGCAGGATCAGTTGGAGGTCAGCAGCAAATGACACCGGCCACAAGCTATGAATTTGTATAGAGTCAAGGGTCCGACTTCGACCTGGGACCTGGTGTCAACTCTTATTTGACGTCTCCAGGTTGGTGACTCATTCTCCAGGCTTTTGGAAGAGCCTCAACCAATATCACTGAAATTTAAAGAGCTGTTTATTTAAAGATTTTCTAAAATTAGGCAACATTTTTCTATCCTGCCAAATCTAGAAAAAAAAAAAAATATATATATATATGTTTCGGACACAGCATCACTTTCAACCAGAAGCGATATTTAAATGTTGGGTTAGTGCTTAAGTCAGAAATGATGCCTCTCCTCGTGGGAGCACTCACCCGCTCATGTGTAATATGCACACCCTTGTGATGCAAAACACACGCAAGAAAGTTATCTTAATGTGTTTCTTAGGGAATCTTACCCCTAGAACTCCGCACACAGTAGGTTTACAGAGATGTCTGGCTTAATAATGCACACTATACTTTAATGACTGAGTCTGAAGTGCTCTTCCTTTGCCCAAACAAGCACAGCGGCTTCTCTTTTTTAAGATTTATTTATTATTTATATAACATTCTGCCTGCACACCAGATCTTACTACAGATGGTTGTGAGCCACCATGTGGTTGCTGGGAATTGAATTCAGGACCTCTGGAAGAACAGCGAGTGTTTCTGACCTCTGAGCTATCTCCCCAGTACCGCACAGCGGCTTCCTACATCCTCCCAGCTCAGTACTATAAACCCTCCGCCCTCCATTCCTCTTAACGCCAGACTTCCGGTCTCCTCTTCTAAGGACAGGGAAACCTGAGCTCCCCCTAGTGGTTAGCTATCCGTTATTGCATTCCCAGGTCTTTCGTTCTTTGCTTAAGAACAGACAACCCAGACAACCTCAAGAGTTAAATGGAAGAATATTCTGGGCAGCAATGGGAAAGTTTCGTTGCAGCTTAAAGGTCTTTGGCCTGTGTGTCAGAATCTCCGCTTTCTTTGTTTGGTTTATCCTTTGGTTCCTTCTTTGGCTGCCCCTCGGTTTTCTCACAAAGCCTTTGCCACAGCCTCTGTGCAGAGATGCCTATTGGTTCTGACCTGTGGTGTAAGAGAGGAAACGGGGTCATGCGTCAGGGAGGCTGTCCCAGATAAAGCTTGAGAGGACAGAGAAACCCACTGCTTGTAAATTCTGGCCCAAATATGAAGGTTCTTGCTTTGGACACGCCCAGATCTTCATCTCCCTGGGACCCTTCTGGGCCACTATGTACAGCGCTGTGGCATGAAGAAAATGAGGGCCACCACTCATTGGGATGTGTGTAGAGATGTGTGCTGAAGGTGGAGGTCTGGGAAAGGCCACGGGAGAGAAAATTCTGAAAAGTGTGGATGAAGCCGTATGTCCTACAATATCAAATATTCAGCCAACATTTAATTCTTTTATGTAAAAATATAGGTATCTGTCTCATTAGGGTGCGAATCTGTTTTCATCTTTTGAAAGTGGCAAGATTGTACGTTCAACAAACAATTGCTTTAAAATAGATATTATTTATTTCAGTGGGTGTTTTGTTTGTATACCTGCTATGCAGATTCACATATGTGAGGTTGTAGGAAAATGCCTAGGGCAAAGGGAATTGCAAGTAGAAAGACTTTTTAAAGCCCTGGTTTGATATTCTCCATCTGGTTCTGTTTTGGAAGCTCTGCAAAATTAACAGAAAGGGAAGCTCTTAGTGAAATACTGCCAACCAAACCCTGTGCTCTTCCTGAATGTGTCCCCAGGTTCAAGCGCTGGGAACTTAATCCCAAACTTCATATGCAAATGATATTTGGAAGTGTCCCTTTGAGAGCTGATTGAGATTGGAGGAGAACAGGGGGGCATTCGGAGCCTTCTAAGGAGGAGAAGAGAAATTACCCGGGCTAGTACTTCTGTTCAGTTGTGCCATATGATGCCCTCTGCTCAGCTAAGGCACAAGAAGGCCCTCCCCAGATGTGAAGCGGATGTCAGCACTCTTGAGCCTCCTGGACCTCCAAACAGTGAGCTGAGTAAACCTCCATTCTTTATGAATTACCTGGCCTGCTGTACTCAGAGCAACTAAAAATGGATCAAGGCAGTATAATAGGACTAGACCTGCAGCTCATTTGGTAGAGTGTCTGCATGTTTGAAAGCCCTTAATTCAGTCGCTAGCCCCACATAAACCAGGCCGGATAGCACATGCCCATTAGTCTCAGCACTTGGGAGTGGAGGCAGGAGTTCAAAAGTTCTGACCATCTTTGACCGTATAGCAGGTTTGAGGTCCATCTTGGTGTCTTGGTTACTTTTTTGTTTTGGTGTTAAAACACTGTGACCAAAGCAACTTACAGTAGGAAGGGTTTATCTGTGCCTTGTGATTCTAGAGGATTAAGTGTCCATCACCGTCATGGCATGGAAATGTGGCAGCGAGCAGGCACAGCAACTAGAACCAAAAGTTCCTTCTCCAATGACAAACAGGAAGCAGAAAGGGTGAGCTGGGAGAGCGGCTTGTGCCTTTTGAAACATCAAAGCCCACCTCTGCAAATACACTTCCTTCAGCAAGATGGCACCTCCGAAGCCTTCCCAAACAGTAGCGCAAACTGGGCAGCAAATATTCAGATGCCTGAGGCTTATGGGAAGCATTCAAACCACCACTTTTGACTACACCATAACAGGCTTCTAAATGCCAGAGAAGGGAAGAGACGCCACGATTTACTCTGAGTCTTGCAATGTGCGTGGGTGAAGCCCTCACTACAGAGTTGCTCTCTCCTTCGCCGGAAGGCAAACACTTCCCCAGATAGTGCTTTCTTTGAGCTCATGGGAACAAGGGCTGAAATTCAATTCCCTACCTCCGGGAAGAGGAAGTCAACCAGCACAGATCTGTCTGCTCCCCAAGACTTGCTCCCGAATGTCTCTGTGAAGTTTGGTTAAGTACCCAGGAGTGGATGTTGGGTATCTCCTACTGAACAGGATTTTGCAGGCTGCCTTTGAAGAACGAGCCAATTGAGTGTCAGGTTCTCATCCTGAGCCATGAACCCCGTCTTTCCCTTAAATAACAGACATCTGGCCAGCTGGGAAAACATTACCAATAACCTTTTAAAAAATAAACATTCACCACACATACATGAGAAGGCTCAGGGCTTCAAATGGGCTATGAAGAATCTTTGCATCTTTGATCACGGAAACTAAACATGTGGGTAAGAATACAGAACAGCACATATGTACCATAAACCTAGAGGCACAATGTTAAACATTACAATCTCAACTAGTTGAAATTCTGAAAATCTCAAATATTGAATTTGGGGAGGGGGAGAGAGTTTTAAAGCTTACTTATAAGTTATTAGTTAATTTATTCTTTGCACTTCTGGCATTTGAAACTAGGTCCTCCTACATGTATAGCAAGCACTAACCATTGAATTTGTTTACTTCGGGGGTTTGTTTTGTTCAAGTTGTTGGGTTTTGGTTTTGGCTTGGTTTGGGTTGGGTTGGGTTGTTTTGAGACAGAGCCTCATGTAGCCCAGGCTGGCCTTGAACTCAATATAGATGAGAATGACCAGGAATTTCTGATCTTCCTGTCTTTACTTTCTAAGTAAGCTGGGGTCACTGCTGCTCTTGGTTTGTGGGTGCTGGAGACGGAACCTGGCTTTATCCGTGCTAGACAAGCATTCTATCGGTTGAGCTGCACCCATTTGTTACATTTGTTGTTGTTTTGTTTTGTTTTTGAAGGGTGACAGCATGTGGCTCTGGCTGGCCTGGAATGCACAGAGATTCACTAGCCTTTGCCTTCTGAATGCAACTATAACAAATATTTTGTAAGCATTAGCATTCGGTTGTACTAACAACTTCAATGTGTAACAGTTACTCTTAAGTAGGCCAAAGCTGGCGTTGAAGGAGCAAGGTGCTTGCTCCGCTGCAGACACAGAGGTTTCCTGAAAAGAACCATGAAGACTAGCACTTGTCTGTCCATTCCTGCTCCATGCCAAGCTAGTTTTAGGGAAGAGAACCACTGGAAAACAAAAACAAAAAGAAAAACACTCCCAGGTAGCTTAGACCTCTGGGTGGAACTCAGGAAAGAAGGCCGCAAGCCCCGATGGCTTTCGAGTGCTACATGAGGGATGCCGCAAGGCTTAGCCGGACAGATGGACTAAAATGGCTGCAAGATGCTCTCTGTCACCTAATAGACTCATGGGGCAGGCAGATACTTATGAGAAGGACTTAGAAACCCGAGAGAGAAGGTGGACCAGAGAAGTTGAGCTTTAGGCTTAATTTGAACTTTGATTCTCCTGACTCGGCCTCTCAAGGGCTGGGATGACAGGTGCGCAACACCATTATGAGATCTGGGCAGTCCTGGGGATGGAACCCGGGGCTCTGTGTGCTGGGCAAGCAGTCTACCGACAGGGCTACATTCATAGTGCAGTCTCTAACCTTTAAGTGAGTAACTACAGAATATGAATGAGGGAGTGATGCGGCAGGCTCCACTGTAGAGCAATAGTCTCAGACAGGAGCGCCTTTCTTCCTGCCCTGTGGCATTGTGTGTGCCACTGTGTGTGTGCCACTGCCTGTGTACCATGAAGAGCTAGGCAGTGTTTCTTCACGTCAGCTTCTCTGCTACAGAGTGAGCCTTTTTTCCTCTCCTATCTCCTATCCATTTTGCTCACAAAATGCCAGGCAACTCAAACTTCCTCCTCGGAACCACTGTGATTTTAGGTGTTTGTCATACCCAGGGAACAAGGGCCGGTTGAGGCAACTGTAACACCTGAGTGTCCCTTTTTCTCCAGACTAGTCTGTAGAGATGCTGGAGTACCTCAATAATGAACAAATCCTGGGGGCTGGCCCACCCACCTTGGCTGTTTATATTTCATTGCTGAAATAGGAGATCTGAAAGACTTTGGGGAGAAAAAAAAAATTAAAAGCTGAATTCCAAGACACTCCCTCAGATAAGGTTTCCTTTAAAACATTTTTACCGTTTTCATCAATATTTATGAAATGATGACTAGGATACTGCCGCATTCTTCCGGGGCCATGCCGAGAACACACCCTGTCCACAGTTACCTGATCAAAGTACAGATGTGGCTTATTGTGGGTGCCAGGCAGGAGCTGTGTGTTGGTGAGGCCAGGTCTCACATATCCCGGTCAGGCCTCAGCTCCGTGAATAACAAAGGACGGCCTGAGCGTCTCATTCTCCTGAGACTACAGGCGTTACACTGTAGTCCAGCTTATGTGGTGCCAAGGATGGGACCCAGGGCTTCATGCACGCTGGGAAAGCTCTCTACAGGGACGCTACACCCTCAGCCCAAGGCAGGCTTCTTTGGAATAAGGCGAGAAGTCAGCTCCACAGAGCACGAAAGCACCAACATAGGTTACGTAAGCATGTGGTGACAGTTGTTTATTTTATTTATTTATTTATTTACAGGCAGATTGTTATGTAGCCTAGCTGGCCTTAAAGACAAACATATTCATGCCTCTGGCTCCCAAAGTCTAGGATCACACGTGTATACTACCACGCCTGACACTGACTGTAGTTTTCATAGGGCCGCCTTATGGCAGAAGACTGTGAAGTCCTCCATCCTAGGTTTGACTCCTAAGCTGACCTCTTGCCACCAGAGACTCTGCTCATGGCTGCTTAGACCTTCAGTTTCTTCCTCAGGGTGATGCCATGGAAGCTATAACAAACCCGGAGAGAAGCAGGAGTTTCCCATAGTTTGAGGATAGATCTGGCCTTCCAGGCAGGAAGAGCGTTAGGAACATTTGTCAACAGGTTGTAGAGGGGGGGAGGAGGGGTTCTTCCCAGTACTTAAGCTGCTATCTTTGAGCACCCAACATCTGTACAAGTCCATCACCAGGTCCCCTGTGACACCGGCACACCCCCCCAGGTCACTTTCTCCTGCTCTGAGTGATCCTCAGGCCTTGCTTCTATTCAAACCGTAAGTGCCCAGACCCTACTCCCCACCAACACAGGCTGGGCTCTCGGTGGGTCTACCCTGCGGGTTGAGATCAGAACTATGTTATCCATGCTGAAAGAGAAGCTGCTTCTCTTCTAAGGCCCCCGATTTTAAGGACTCTGTCGGTGTATGAAGTCGTCCCTTGGCAACACACTGAAGGAACATACCCAGCTACTGCTGGGCAGCTGTGCACAAGAGACAGCAGCCTGGGGCGCTGACTCCTTGAATGAGTCTGGGGGAAGAGAAGAGGAAATAGTGATCACAGCAAACCGCCAGGCCTTGTGCAAGTACGCCATTGTTTGACATCTTAAAACTCAAGTGGGGAGTGGAAACCAACTAGGGAGAGTGGGTACGGAGGAAAAAGACAGTGTAAATGTTCTGGCAGTATATGTTAAGAGTCCCCTAAATGGATCCTCACATCATGTGGTCCACGTGGAGATGACTTTCCCGTGGAGAGGGTCATGAATGCAGACAGTGCTTTTGTTCAGAAAGATGCTCATCGCAGCACGGTTTATATAAGTGAGAAACTGGGAATTCCATGACTAGTCCAAAAAACGGACAGTAATGACACTGCTCTGTTACTCATTGGAATATAACTTGCCCATTGGGGGAAATCTTCCTTTACAGATCTGCTTCACCACGAGAAAGGTCTTTACATAATAAAATACTAAATAAAGGGCTGGGGGAAATGGGTCAGCCAGTGAGGTGCAGGCCACACCAACATGAGACCATGAATTCAGATCCCCAGCACCACATAAAAAGGCAGGCGCAGTACAACATGTCTGCAATCCCAGCGCTGGGGACAGACACAGTAGATCTTGGGGCCTCAGTTAGTCAAATCTGCAAGCGCTGGGGTCAGTGAGAGACTGTCTCAAAAATGAGGTGGAGAAGCCCTTGAAGAAGACACTTGATGTCTCTCTGTGTCACACACACACACACACACACACACACACACACACACACACACAGTGTGACTCAAAGCCTCCAGAATGGTGAGCGACAGCAAAGCTGTCACGGTACAAAGTTGGCTACACTGGCAGAAAGCCATTTATAACTCTGTCTCCTTAAGATGCTTTGAAAGCCCTTTGCCTGGATGAAGATCTTAATGGCGCTCTTCATCGGTGCTCTGGGACTGTGGCGTGTGTGTTTTAGCTTATGACCCAGGGTTTGACCACATGGTCCCCACCCTCAGCCCCACCAAGCCAGGGAGGGAGGGAGATGTAAATAGTCAGAGGAAAAGGAAAACAACAAATTTGTAACATAACCAAAATATTTGTTTCACAAGTTTTCCTCACTGCTGGAATCAACTTTTTTTCACACCCACAGAGGAAAGTGAGAAAGAAGGAAGGAGTTAATGAGGAGGAAACAAAGGGAATGCAAAATTTAGGAGGGGTGTGGGGAGGGAGAAGTCCTGTTGCAGAGGACCTTCCATGCTGCCACTGTAGCGTCTGGTCTGTTTATACATCTCCTTTGAAAGCTGTCACTTGTTTCCTGACACTTTGCTTCTGTTCTGAGAACAGCTTGGGCAGTTCCCATCACGTTTTGAGGGCCACATTTTCTGGCTGTGAGCATCTTTCCCCAAACACAGCCCCACAGATCTCTCAACACCCAAATCTTTCTGAACCTGAAGACAAGGTGCCTTTCCTGGATCTGCCAACCCAGCAGCCTTTTAACTTTAAAAATTAAATAAGAGTGAGAACCCGAGTCTGATAGTATAAGCCTTCGATCTGGGCTACTCCAGAGTGGAGGCAGGAGGACTGAAAACTCAAGGCCAGCCTGGACCACAGAGTGAGTTCAAGACAGCCTAGACAGCTGAGCAAGACTCTGTCTCGAAATACAAAGTGAAATCACGGGCTGCAGTGTAGAAGTAGAGCGTTTCTCTGCCACCAGTGAAGCCCTATGTTCAAACAGAAGTCTTTCAGAAAAAGAAAGGAAGGAAGGAAGGGAGAGTGGAAGGAAGAGAACTAAAGAAAAGGAAAGAGAAAAAAACAAAATAAAGAATTCAAGCAATCTTTTTTTTTCCCCCTTTCCAAGACAGGGTTTCTCTGTGTAGCCTTGGCTGTCCTGGACCTGCTCTGTAGACCAGGTAGCCTCGAACTCACGGAGATCCGCCTTCCTCTGGCTTCCCTGAGTGCTGGGAATCAATCAGTCAATTCTTAAAGAGAGTGAATACTGGCTTGGTGTCTATTGCAGTGATAAACTACCATGATCAAGGGTTTATTTGGCCACACCTCTACACCGTAGCCCATCCATCCCTGGAGGAAGGCCAAGCAGGAACTCCAAGCACTGACCTACAGGCAGGAACTGAAGCAGAGGCCATGGAGGAATGCTGCTTACTGACTTGTTCACTCATAATCCTAAGGACCTGAGTTTGAAAAGCCAGACATGGTGATCACCCTAGTGCTGGGAAGGTAGATGGGACCTCTGGGGCTTGTCAATAAGCCAGTCTAGGTTCACTGAGAAATTCTGTATCAGAAGGGAAGATGGAAAGCAATGAGGGAAGAAACAAAATATTAACCTCTGGGCATGCAAGCTTGCATACACACAGGAACACACACAACATTGTACACACAAATGGCAGGAACATGATCCTATGTTAGGGGGTCATGCATCTAACTAGGGAAATTGCTCTCCAATTATTTCAGGTAAATTTTAGCCCAAAAACCAACTGGTTACTTTAAATCAGGATTTTGGCCCTTTGAAGAATACAAGCACCCTTCTTAAAGCTTTCTTGTAGTCCAGATGTTTAAACAAGCAGGTGTTTAACTGCTTGCCCAAATCTCTTTGATCACTAGAGACATGACCGAAGGCAGCTTTGCTGTGAGGTTTTGCAGTCTTCATTACATCCTGGTTTCTATTAAGGCCGAAGCCCTCCAGAGACTTGTCTCTTGGTTTAAGTACCCTCTTCTTTAAGACAGTCTGTGTAGACACTTAAAGCAGTTACAAGAGTCTGTGTACGTTGTAAACAGAAACCAAGCCCCTTCTCCGCATGGAGAAACACCACCATTCTACAAATAAAAGCTCTGTGAGAACACTCATTTCCTGACACCCACTGTCCCCACTGTCCTCTCTGTCCCCAAGCCTTCTCTGTGGTCTCAATTCTTGTTTTGTTGTTTTTGTAAGATGCTTCTACTGCAGGTTTGCAGGCAACAAGATGATTAAGGATCAATGTAAATGAAACATGGTTCATTCTCAGGGTTCATTCATTTCCTTGTATTTCCTCATGCATTCCTTCCATCCATTATGATGAGAACAGGGAGGGAGATGAGTGGAGATGTCTGAAAACAGGCGTCACTGCTCCAAGGTCAATTCTGTGTCCCAACTCAATCCCATGTGCTCCACATCACATGATATCATTGTCAGAAAAAAAAAAAGGCTCAATCCAAAACTTTTCTTAAATCTCTAATTGAGTTTGCTAAAGGGCATATAAGGTGCCGGGCCCACCATTAGTAACCCTCTCCTCTCCTACCCCATGGCCCCCTGGGTCTGTTTCCTGGAGACTTGGGCTGTCAACACCCCTAACTTACAGATCTCCTCCATGATTCTCTAATGTCTAGGTAAAGTGAATTTTCACCCATCTATCTCCTTTTGTTAAAACCTATTTATCTACTTTTCCCCTTGTATGTGTGCATACGTGTTTGGGGTTCTGTGGGTACATACTCACATACAGTGTGCAAGCATATGGAAGCCGGGGATTGATGCCATCCATCTTCTGCAATCATCCTCCACTGTACTGGTGTCCCCATGGACCCAGAGTTCACTGGTTTGGCCAGACTGGCTCCCTAGTAAGTGCCGGAGATCCTCCTGCCTCCAAACCACCTCACAAGCCCCCACCCAGCACTGGAATTTCAGCTGCACAGCAATGCGCCTGGTGGGGGATTCGAACTTGGGTCCTCGCACTTACTCGGTGAGCACTTTACTGACTGAGCCATCTTCCCACCCAGGCGCCTCCTTTCACCTTAACATCAGTTTGCATCACTTCAACCTCTCAGCCTCCTTTCCCTTCCTGTTTCACCTACACTGGAGAAGAAATCAGAAGCTGTCCACCAAGCAAGGCTCTTCCCCTGTGAGAACTTGGGAGCTGAAAGAGGTGAAAACGTGGTGGGACAGAGGACACACTTAAAAATATAAGTGAGCATGAATGCCATTGTCCCTGGGAGTCTATGGGGGTGTGGTTCCAAGAACCCTGATACTATCACGATCTGTGAACACTTAAGTCCCTTACATAAAGTGCTGTAGTGTTTGTGACATGTAAAATACAAACACAGTGGAAATGATTAAGTGCTATTGTTTAGGAGGTAATGACAAGAAAAATAAGTGCATTTTTTTTCTTCTAAATTTTTTTTGTGTTTTCTTGAACTCAGGATCTCATGCGTTTAGCACCACTGAACTGGATCCCCAGCCCTCTTCTTCCTTTCTGTTTTGAGACAGGGCTTCACTAAGTTACGCAGGCTGGCTGTGAACTCACACTGTAGTGTAAGCAGCCTTGGCCTTGGGATTTGTGCTCATCAGGCCTGCACCACCACAGCCTGGTTCTCCTGAGTGCTTCTGGTTCATGGTTTCAACAAACTCCAAGTGATTGACTGAAGCCATGAAGGTCTGGAAATGACGACCTGGGTGTTCCCAAGCAGAGGAACTGAATGCACAGGTTTGGACTTCATCTCTGATTTTCCTACCTGCATGGACTCTTCCACATGAGGAGACCGCACTGAATTATCATCCACAGTCCCATCCGTCATCAAACCACAGCCTGCCAATGAGGAAGAATCATGGTTTCTGCCCTCTAACACTCACCCCTGTCTGTTTAGCTTGCCCTTGGGGAAGCTGCTGTCCTTGGGAGGGTAACTTCTCCATCTCTGTGTGCCCTTTACATGACAAAGTTCCCAGACTCAGAATGGTGTGTGTGTGTGTGGGTGTGTGTGTGTGTGTGTTTGTGTGTGTGTGTTTGTGTGTTTGTGTGTGGCTTAAAAACTGCAAAGCTGAGCTTCTCTAGAGTTGGCTTCCATTTAGCTAGGACTGAGTTACTCGTGTGTTTTGGTTTTTAATTTTTTTCCGGTGCTTTAACATGCTAATGCCGGATCAAGGTTAGAGACCTGCCCCTCAGAACAGCTGGATGCTCCTTTCATATGCAAAACAGCCTCGGCACCCCTGGTCTGCTCTCCCCGGGTCCACCAGGCACTGTTCCCTCACCCTATGGCCCTAAAATTATTCCAGGGTTATTTTGAACCTGGTTTGCCTGCTTCGCCCAGTCCTCCTGTGAAAAGCCACAGCAGCGGCCCTTGCCTGTTTCCTTTCTATGTAATCAACTGGCCCTGTGTGGCCCTGTTGTGCGTCCAGGTTTTAGGATCTGTGGCTTTAAAAACTACAACAAAAACCTTCCTTCATATTTAGTCATTGTCATGCCTGCTTGCCTTACCATCCCTGTTAAAACAAAGCCCAGCTCCCCTAACGCTGGGCTGCACTATGGAACAGCTAGGCAAGGACCCAGCTTGTTCTCGGCCCTGTGAGAGGTGCTTCGTGTGTGTGTGTGTGTGTGTGTGTGTGTGTGTGTGTGTGTGTGATTTCATATGTATCCCAGGCTGACCCCAAACTCTCCCTGCAGCCGGAGATACCTGTAAGCTTCTGCAGCTCCTGCTTCCACCTTCCAAGAGCTTAGGATGACAATCATGTGCCACCATACCCATTTCATGTGGTGTTGGGCTTTTGAACCCCGGGTCTCCTGCGTGTTAGGCGAGCATTTCACCCACTGAGCTACATCCACAGTGGTCTTGGATACATTTTTCTCAAGCTTGTAAGATGGCTCAACAGATAAATATATTTGCCAAAGAGCCCAACAGTCTGAGTTTGGCCTCCAGAACCCATGTGGTGAAAGAAGAGAACCAACCTCCACAGTTGTCACAAGTAACATACACACACACACACACACACATGCATACACACACACAACCTTTTTTTTTCTCTATCACTCCCTGTCCACTCCTTTCCCTCCAGCATGTTCGAGTCATAGGGTAGAGTTAGGTCAGTCATTCATCCTAAGGTGTTTATAACTGGCCCGACATGTTAACACACACACACACACACACACATACACACACATACACATACAAGCACACACATGTGCATGAGTGCCACAAAATATACATTTTTTAATTCAGAAAGCATGGGCTGGGATCTGAGACTCTGGGTTTCTAACAACACAAGAGCAGCAAGAGCCTAACTACCCCACTGAGGCCTTGGCTAAGAGGAGAAACTGTGAAAACACAACAGGCTCATTAGCTGGGGCCAGCGGCAAGCATTTCTGCTGAGTGTTATCATCAGCCCCAACAGTGTGAGTTACAGCAAAATATTATCTTAAGTTTCGGTCTATTTTCAACTTTTTTCTTAGAAAACAAAATATTTGAAAATATCTCTATGTTATTGTTTTGCTCGTGAGTAGATATTGCGGTTTTACATTCTTAGCCAAGTGTTTGGTTAGGTACCAAAGTTGTTCATGGGGAACACAGGAGAGGCAAGCGGTCTCTTTTGATGTGGGCACTGACTGAGAGGGGAGACCACAGGTTAGAGACAGATGACTGAAGAGCCGGCCTCTGTCTGGATAGTTCCCAAAGTACTACCTTGCTTAATGTTTTTCAGGCTGGGTGTTTGGAAAATTATGGTGTTTCTTTGCAAGACACAGCAGGAGAAAGAGCTCATACATTTCCGTAACGTTCAAAATGCAATTTCCCTTGCAGAAATTGGGCTCTAATAAGCAAATGCAACATTAAAAAAAAATCCCCAAGACCTTTTGGAAGTGAGCTTCAGTTTCATTGCTGTTCAAGAGAGTGAGAAATAGCCCCTGCCTCACAGGGAGACCTCTAATGCTTTACCTGGGGCAGTGTGCCAAAGACTTCCTTTTAATGCTGGGTACCCATTGCTGAAGTCCCCAGGATGGTACCCATGACATCTGCTGCTACTGACCCCATTTCAGAAGCACCTGTTTTGCACCAGCTATCGTTCTAAGGTCGTTGCAAGGGTCCCATTGAACGCAACAACTCAGCTGGACAGGTGTTATAATCTCTGTGCTAAAGATGAGCAAGTTAAACAGTGGGTCCTTGATGGAGCATATTGGAAGAGCCCCTTTCTCACTCTCCTTCCAGGGGATCATTCACTGGTCCACTCTTCCCTGCTACAGTTGGCCTTCTTTGCCAAAAAAAGTGGGCATGTGGCTTTTGATCAAACAAGCCATGACAGCAGCTTTTTTTTCCTTATAATTTGAGAATACCTTATTAGTGTCTGCAATAAACACATATGGATAAGTTCTTACATATTTATAGCAAAATGTGACACTTGTATACATAGAAAAAATAGTTTTCTGTTTCTAGGCTGTCCTAGTTTGCTCTCTGTTGCTGTGATAAACCCCATGACTAAAGGCAACTTGGGGAGGAAAGGGTTTATTTCAAGGATGCCAAGGTAGGAACTCAAGGCTTGAAGCAGAAGCTGTGGAGAAAAGCTCCTTACTGGCTTGTTCAGGCTCACTTCAACAACCTTTCTTACACAGTCCAAGGCCACCTGCCTAGGGCCGGCACCACCCACCACGGACTGGGTCCTCCCATATCAATTAGCAATCAGGACAGTTCCCCACAGACACGCCCGCACGGCAGTCTGATAGAAGCTGTTTTGGAACTGAGTGTTGCTTTACCCAGGAATGTCAAGCTGACAAGATTAGCCAGCACATAAACCACTGGTTCTCAACCTTTTTATTGCTGCGACCCTTTAATACAGTTCCTCATCTTGTGGTAACCGTCAAACATAAAATTATTTTCGTTGCTACTCCATAACTGTAATTTTGCTACTGTTATGAAGCATACTGTAAATTTCTGTGATTGCTGATGGTCTTAGGTGACCCCTGTGAAAGAGTCATTTGACTTCCAAAGGGGTTGCAACCCATAGATCGAGAATTATTGACAGAAACCATTATGACTATTAATTTCTCTACAATGCCCCTGAACACGACTAACTGAGATACTTTTTGCCAAAGTTGACAGCATAGCTAAAGCTTCCAAAAATCCAAATTATACACGTATGTATGTATATATTAATATTTATATAAAAGACTAATAATATGTTATGCATCAACAGCAATTTAAAAAACCTTTTCTGAGTCATGACCCTTCTGAAGACCCAGTGATGGCCACAGCCCCTTTGACCAGATCAATGCACACAAGTGAACACAGCATTTATCATCCAACTTCAAGGGGTCATGGACCCCTAAGAAGAGAACCTCCATGCCCCAGAGCTGAGGAAGACAAGAAAGGCTTTTCTTGGCTTCCCTTAAACTTGACATTCTCTTCCCTTCGCTGACCTGAAATGTTTCCCTTAACTGTTTTCCTGAACATTTTATTTTCCAAATGTTTATATTGATGAAAAGATTAAACAAATCTTAAGTATAAAAAATATTCCCTGGTACCAGGGAGCCTATAGTATTTCCAATCTTTTTTAGCATCCATCATCAAAGAAACCATCTTTCTATTATTAATAAATAGTTGGGGCCAGCAAGAGGTCTCGGAGGGTAAAAGAGCTTGCTGCCAAGACTGACAACCTGAGCAATCCTGGGAACACTCGTGGTGGGAGGAGAGAACTGGCTGACTCCCAAAAGTTGTCTTCTGACTGCCACACATAGGGTATACGTGTATGTACACACAGAGATAAATAAATGCATAAATACAATAAATAAAAATGAGTGCAAGTTCAGCTTAATAACTCAGAGAATTCTCATTTCTCTTTCTCTGAGTGACTAAAAAAAAAAAAAAAGAGCTTTGTAAGGCAAAACACATAGTATGTATAGCACGGCTTCCTCACCGTTTCTTGAAGGTAAGAACTAGTTTGCTGGTTTCCATAACCAGGGAAATGTGGGAGTTAGGAGAGAGGAAAGGCAGACGGGTGAGAAAAAGATCAGATGTTTCCATTTGGAATGCTTTGAAATCAACTCTTACTTGATGCCCTCCAGACCCAAGTACTCTCACTGGTCAGCAGCACAGTTGGGGTGGGAGGTGGAGGAAAGAGGACAGAGATTTCCAGGTCAGCCTAGATTCCATGGGAAGACCTTCTTGAATGGAAAGAAGGAAGGATGGAGGGAAGGAAGGAAGGAAGGAAGGAAGGAAGGAAGGAAGGAAGGAAGCTAGCAGAGACTATAGCACACTGGTCAAGCAGGAAAAGGAAAGGAAAGGAGAGGGGAGGGGAAGGGATGAGAAGGAAGAGGAGAGTAATGGTCAGGAAGGGATAGGAGGGGAGAGGAGAGGAAAGGATCATATGAAATGAGGCCAGCCTTGTCTACATGGCAATTTCTCAGGGGCTATGTGGTGGGATCCTGTTTCAAAAAACCAACAAGTTGGGCTAGAGAGATGGTTCCTCAGTTAAGAGAAGTTACTGTTCTTCTAGAGGACCGAGGTTCGTATCCCTACCATGTACACGCCAGCTAGCAAACGGCCATCACTCCGTTCCAGATCTCTGAAACCCTCTTCTGGTGTCTGAGGCACTGCAAGCATGTGGTGACATACATGCAGGTAAACCACATACACAAATAAAATTGAAAATATAATAGATTTCAAAAATACTTTAAAAAACAAGGCCTTTATTTTTTTCATAAATGAGATTTTTGCTGGGGTGTTTAGCTTTTAGAACAGTTTTACTCTCACAACCAAACTGAGCAGAAAGTACAGCAATTTCCCATGCAGTGCCCACCACACACTCCCGCAGCCTTCCAGTTCGCACCCCAAGTCCTGGCTTCACATCAGGCTAACTTGTGTTCTCATTCTGTGGTATTATGGCTGATCTTGGTTGTCAGCTTGACGTAGCTGGGAAGACAAGACTTCAGTTCAAAAGTTGCCTCCATCATATTGGCTGGTGGGCGTTTTCTGACTGTTAGTTGACAGAGGAGGTTCCAGCCTACTGCCTACTGTGGGTGGTACTATCCCTAAGCAGGTGGTCCTGAGCTATATTTTTAAAAAGGTAGATGAACATGAACCTGAGAAGGAAGGCACGGAGCAATGTTCTTACATGGTCTTCAGGTTCACGCCTCAAGCCCCTATCCTGACTACTTTTCCATCAGTGATAAACTGTAAGAAAACAACCCTTTTCCTACTCCAACTTGCCTTTTCTCACAGGAGCAGAGAAAGAAGCAAACTAGGATATATGGACACCGAGAAATGTACCGTGATGTCAACCTACCATCCTAATGCTTTCAATGCCCTAAACACCTATGTGTTCTGTCTTGTCGTTTTTCTCTCAGAGCCACAGGCAAGCACAAGCTTTTCTTTGTATTATCTATACAGACTTCCTCTTTCAGAATGTCATATAGACCACAGCCTACAGACTGACTTCTTTCTTTTAGTAAATACATTCAAGTTTATTCTAAGCCTTTTCAAAGCTAATTCGTTCCTCTGCTTGTAAGTTCTGAGTAATAGTTCATGATCTAGCACATTGACGCTATGATTTATCTACCTGTTGGAGGCACACGACTTCTTCTGTGTGGGCAAGTATGAATAAAGCTGCTACAAACGTCTGTGTGGAAAGTTTTCTTTAGAAAGCATTTTTGGGGCTGGAGAGATGGCTCAGAGGTTAAGAGCACTGGTTGCTCTTCCAGAGGTCCTGAGTTCAATTCCCGGCAACCACATGGTGGCTCACAACCATCTACAATGAGATTTGGTACCCTCTTCTGGCTTGTACACATACATTCAGGCAGAATACTGTATACATAATAAATAAATAAATCTTTAAAAAAAAAAAAAAAGAAAGCATTTTTGGATCACTTGGGTAACTACCAAGATCCATGAGAAGAGTTCTGATGCAACACAGCCTTGGCAGCACCAGGGGTTCTGAATTTTGACCAGGTCATAGGTATTTAGTGGTTGGCAGTGTCCCAAGTGTGCCTCCACCAGTCATTCTGAAACAGAGTAAAGATTAAGAACCCGGTAATGGACAGATCTCCCCTCACAGAGTTAACCCTTCTAATTGATCCTAAACCAAAGCGTTGTCTCCATTGCAAAGACTTTTTTCAAATGAAATCCCAAATAGGCATAAGCCATTCAAGCTCACAGATCTATCATATAGTGAGTTCTCAGTAATAAATTTGAAAAGTACAGAAAAATATGGGGTTTATGCAACACTTCATTTGAAACAACCATTAGCACTATTAATATGCCACTTCTTTCCCTATGAAAACTTCTCTTAATTTATAGGCTTCTTTGTAGAATTAAGAGCCCCCTACACTATCCCAGGCTTTCTTTCTCTGAGATCTGGAAAACCAACAAGGACTGCCTCTGCCTCCAGCTTTGTTCTGCTTTCTAACAGTGTCTACATCCTGTGGGTTCTCCCTCTGTTTGTTTGATAACACACAGGCAATAAGGACTTGGTACAATCAATCGGTGAGCTTAAGTGGATGCTGAAGATTGATTGAAGATGAAGAGGGGGCTAAGACTCAGCTCGAAGGGGGATCGGAAACAGGCTTAGACCCAGCTGGGCTGTTTATGCTCAGTTCTCTGGGAAATATATGGAAGCTCTTTCTGAGACGGAGGGAAGAAGCTGCCATTTCTAGAACCCATTGCAGGTGTCTGTCTGCACTGGACATCACTGTCTACACCTCGAGGCAGGGCCTGTGCAGCAGTCAGTGTGGAAGTCATCTACATTCAGGACCCTAGGCTATGATGTTTGGAGAGCGCTCATTTTACCCCCTGCGGAGGCTAGGGTGTATCTGTTTCAGGCCAGACCCTGAGAAAACAGTAAAGATAAAAGACAGGAGGCTTAAGCTTATAGATGTTGTTTTCATAAAGTGTTTGTTGTCCTTACTGCCAAGACCACGTGTCCAAGTGAAGTGTTTGGGTTGCAATTTATTAAAGTACTTTTAAAACACAAAGACAAAATGTTTTTACAATCTATAGCTGTGGGTGGCCAAGCATAATGAGCTTCCTCTTCGCGACAGAAAGGAAAGTTTAAGTTCAGATTTGTTCCCCAGCCCTACCACCTATCCCAAGGAATCCAGAAGCAAGTGTTGTCCTTCATTCCCAATGCCTTCATTGGCATTAAACACAAAAGTTCAGATAATCCGGAAAGGTTTTAAATGATAGGAATTGGTTATGTTCGAGTTGTAAATAATACAAATTGACAATGTACTGTTTTATCAGAATTCCTTTTAATCCCAGAGGACTTTAATCACGAATGCTAATAGGACAATGTAGGAGAGGCCACAAATGTGAGCTATACTGTGTAAGATAGGGAATAATGCAAGATATGCACTTGGCAGAGAGAACTGTCATGTATTTTCCTTTTCTACTTTTGAATACATATTACATTCACATAGCTCAGAAATCCAACCATACAAAAGAACAGAATGAAAAGAATCTGTTCCCGTATCTGCCCTCCACCTGCCTCTTCTTCTAGGGGTAATCAGAGCTTTTCCTCTTTTGTCAGATGTATATTATATGTGATAAGCAATATACACATTTTAAATGTGTGTGTGTGTTTGTGTGTGTTTGTGTGTGTGTGTGTGTGTGTGTGTGTGTGTGTGTGTGTGTGTTTAAGAGAGACTAGGGGAGAAGAGCAGCCATGCATATGTGTGTAGAAATCAGGGGACAACATTTCAGGAATCCGATCTCTCTTTTCATCTTTGAGGCAGAGTCTCTCTTGTTGCTTCTGTTTCTGGGTTGTATACTCCAGGAGAGCTGGCCCTATCTCTGCCTCTTATCTCCAGGCAGGAGAGATAGAATCACAGATGTTTTCCATGGCATTGGCTTTTTGCATGGGTTCCAGAGACCAAACTCCGATTAACAGGTTAGCACGCCAAGTACTGGTTTAGGCCAGACTGTGTGCAGGTAGCAACCCCAGCAACCTCCTCTTCCCTTTCACAGATACAGCCAGGTCCCCAACTGCGAGCAGGGTTCAAGAATCTAAGTCTTCCAGATACTCTAACTTCTGACTTGGAAAATTGAGTTTACAGGCTCAGACACATCAAGGAGCTGCTGCTGGTCACATATCCTGCCCTCTCACCCATTCCCCAGTGCCTGTTGGGGAATTGGAGAGCCAACTGTAGGTTTTGAAACCTTCAGAAGCCTACACAGAGGGGCTCTGCCACAGGGGCCTGATCCTTCTCCAAGCCCCTGCCATGCTGTCTCTTGAGTTAATAACCCTTCTAATAAATGTCTTACCCAAAGAGTCTACCTCAGTGGCCCTCTTAAATGTGGAATCTGAGAGACGCAGGCCAAGGCAACAAAGGCCAACCACAGATGGGACCTTGACCAGAATTGCTTAGCCCTGATACCTCTGGCCCTGGATTTAAATTTTTACTACATTCTGGGAGCGAACACTGAGACCCATGGCCAGACAGTGTGCAGATGAGAGGCTTTGAAATGCTCAGTCCTCAGTGGGATGTCTTTGTCAAACCCCTTCTCTCAGGGCTCAGGGAGATTGTGCAGAAGAGGAGATGGGAAAATTGTAAGAGCCAGAGGAGATGGCAGACTCCAAGGAAATAGGGTCTTCAGACACAGCAGGGTTGGTGCCCATTCGAACTCACAGAGACAGGGGCAGCATGCACAGGGACCGCCCAGGTCCAAGCTGTGAAAGGAACAATTAACTTTACAGGTTTCTTTATAAATTTTATACCCCATATTAAACTAAGTTCTCCCAGTACTTTTCCAGAAAGCAGGAGGAGAAGCGGGTGAATAAAGACAAGACTCACCCTGTTGCAAAGGAATGCCAAAGGTCTCCACCCCACTGCAGAGGAGTGTTCAGATCTGCAGTATGAGGTAACGTTGCCAGGCAAGTGGGGGCAAGACTGATGGTCTTGAGTAGACCAATCATTTTAAAAGTCAACTACCCTACCTAATCCAGTGTTGCCAAGCTTATAACCTCCAAGATTCCCACGCTTTTTTCTTTAAACCCTCCTCCCCTTCTGTCTCTCGCTGCTGTTCCTCACTTGTTGAGGGAGGGGGACAGCCACATTACAGTGATGACTTGAATAAACCTCTTGCAATTGCATCAATCTGGTCTCCTGAGTTCCTTTCATCTGTCTCCCTGGAAATTAGGCTCCCCCTGGGCCTAACAGCTGGATGGGATCCCAGCACGAAGAGGGGGAAGTGGACACCGCCTTCCATTCTTAATCAAGAAGCTTTCCATAAATGATAACTGTTTGAAAAGGAAAAATTAGTATTCACCAGTGGAGTCTCACTAGGTGTATAAAGCACACCTAAGGACAGGTTCATGCCGGCTATAAAAACTAGTGTGGTCTGTATATGTAACACAGCCAACACAAAATGAACTCAGTGATATTTTTGTAGGTGGATTATCTCATATGGCTTTGTTCAGGCATTCCTCTGTCTTACTGGTTTTGTGCTTGTATATTATGGTTTCCAATTTTGTGCTTTTATGGGTCTTGTTTTGTGTGTTGTGCATGTCCCTTGTGATTTCTTTGTTATTTTTCTTCATTTTTTAAAAAAAATTCTAGTTTGTTTATTTTGTTTCCTGTTTGCTTTCTAAAAAGAGAAAGACAGTGTGGAGTTGAGTGGGTAGGTAGGCTCTGAGAGGAGTAAGGAGTTAGAAAGCCCTGATCAGAATATATTGTATGAAAAAATTCATTTTCAACCAAATAAAAACCAAAAATATTGCATTTTTACCTGTGTGTGTGTATACATTCCATGGTGCACGTAGCATGGTACATGTATGGAGGTCAGAGGTCAACCCAAAGCAGTCAGCTTTCAGCTTCACCTTGTGGGTACCAAGGGTGGTGTTCCCAGGCTTGGATGCACATCCCTTTACCCAGTGAACAATGCCACTCACCCGTGCCCTCTATTTAAACCTAAGCCTCATGTCAGGAACCTGAAAATGAAGCTGGGAGGTCCCTGGATCCCTTTATTGGTTCCTCTTCCCACTGAAGGGACATTCAATGAATCTTGTATGTCACGGCTCTAAAGGCAACGGACCTGTGAGAGAAATGAGGTGGACTAAAGTCTCATGCACTAGCCAAGTTTAGTCACAGTCTCAGACTCTGTGGAGTAAGAGAAATCACGTAAGTGAAGTTCTCATGAATTCAAGCCGTATGCAATCACAAGAACAAGACATGCGTGGCAAAATCATGTTTTTCCACAGAGGCACATAAAGGATGTTTTACACATTTAATTGAATAGCAACAGCAGTAGTAGTGAGTAATCTGATCTGACACACTTATGAGGGGCACAAAAGCACATTCCAAGAACAACTCCGTGTTTTGAGGAAACTGAGGCCACAAGACCTTTGTCTTATTTTCCTGTAGTTCTCACAAGTCCTTAGAATTCTCCTCACACAATTCCATTATTGGACCCTGCTCCAACATCCTTCCTCTGTTTTGTTTTAACTATTATTTATCTCTTTAAGGCTTTTTTTTTTTTTTTTTTTTTTGGCTATTGGTGGCCGAGCTTAGCTTGTTGACACTGCCAACTCCCAGGCTTTGATTCTAAAATCTTTAGTAACCTACATTTGTGAATGCGAATTTATACACCTTTTCTAATCAATTTGGGGCGGAGAAGAATTAAAAATGATCCGGAAAATGTCCAGAAACCCCATTTCTTAAATTTTCCTTTATACTGATTTGTTAGGTGTATGAGTGTTTAATGTCAGTATACCACGTGCATGCAGTGCCTGCAGAGGCCAGGAGAGGGCATCAGATCTCCCGGGACTGAAGTGTCAAGTTGACTGTAAACGGAAATGTGCATTCTAGAAATCCAACCTGGATTCTCGGGAAGATCAGTCAGGGCTCTTAACTGCTGAGCCGTCTCTCCAGCCCTGAAACTCCGATTATTTTAAGGAAACTAGAATGAAAAAAGGCTGTAATATTATTTATGACTTAGGAACAATATATATATTTAATGTAAGAAATTAATGTAGTAAACTATGGTACGTTCATAAATGGACATTATCAGCTATAAAATATATTTACAGACATATAAATGTGTTCTTCACACATTTATAAATCTAAAAAAAAAGGTGTCCATATATTTTAAAAAGCCAGAAGAAAAAATTGTGAATACTTTTAGAGTAAAGAAATGTTTGAGGTTTACCTGTATTTAAACATTATATAATTCTATACATATACTGAAATAGCACATGATACCTTAAAATATGTATGATGTATGTATTTTATATATCAGTTAAAAATAAACTTACTTTAAAAAGAAAAATACATATAGCGTCATCTCTCAACATCCTTGGGGAATTGGTTCTAGGACTTCACAGTTACCAGAATACATAGACACTCAGTCCCTTGCATATGCTGATCAATTCAAAGTCAGGAATGGTAAAAGTAAAAGGGCTTTACTGGTGTGTGTGGGGGGGGTGCTCTTTGGAATTGCAGTCAGTAGCTCAGTGAGCTCTCAGAAAGTTTTCCGAAGATGGGGCATAGGAGTGGGAACTTCATGGCCTATCAGGACAAAGCAATAAAAATCCACCTTTAAGGGACACCTTTTGAAAGTGTCAAAAAAAAAGTACTGTGTGGCAGGGTTTAGGTGCCCAAGAGAAGACAAAACAAAACAAAACAAAAACAGAATGTACATATGTTGTAAAAATGTTCTTGAGCCCAGAGTCTCCCAACCTCTTGACATAGTCTTAATTCTCTGGTAACCAAAAGTAACCAAAATTTCACAGTCCCAGACAGCAGCAGGCTCTGTGCTTAACTCATTCATGGGGATGGCGAGTCTCCTCCTGGGAGCCTCTTTCAGTGTTCTCATCATAGTTTTTCTTTCCTTTCCACACACCTTCTCAATACATTAAATCATCTCCAAATCACTAGCAATGCCTAATCCAACGTAAGGGGTGTACAAAAAGCTGCTTTCTGCATTGTTCAGGGACTGATGACAAGAGTAAGGTCTACCCAGATTACACAGCCTGTTTTAAAAGCTGTTTCTATCCATGGTGGATGGAGAGGACAGCAGAAAGACTCAATCTGTGTGTGCGTTAGTAGACTAGAAGAGGCGAATGTCTGTGGAGGCTTGCCTCGTGCAGGAGCTTTTTGCTGCAAATATAACTCATTAAAGCTCACATCCCATGGAACAGGAGTACAGTGATTTCCAATTTGTCCACAAACCTGATGCACAGGACAGCTAAGCAATGAGGCAGATGAGCCGGGTCTTGCCCCAGATTCAGAAACAGAGGCTTAGTCACATGAGGTAGCACCAACCCACGTGCGTGAAACACAGACATGGGACTGAATAGGACAGTATATTTCTTCCCAGCATGGGAAGACATGGTCTGCAGGGGAGACTCAAGAAAGTAGATACAGGGTGCCTCTGCCAGCCTTGCAATGATTTAGTTCCAACACCCTAACAAAGAGAACTGAAGCCAAGGGTGAGAAGAAATTTAAGATGGTCTGGGAGGAATCAGAACGAATTGCCTGAGTATTTTTTAAATGACCTAATTTAATCATAAAAAAATGCCTCAAAAGAGCATTCAGGTTTTTTATTTTCAGACATGTTTTTACTATGTGTATTTGGTTGGCCTGGAACTTGCTTTGTAGACCCTGGCTATCTTCAAGCTTATACACATTCTTCTGCCTTTGCCTCCTGAGTGTTTCGATCAAAGGCATGTACCACCATACCCGGCTCACTCAAATTTTTGAAGACAAATATACAAGTGTTTATATATCTGAACCTGCAGTAGTCTGTTGATAAATAGGTTTTAGTGTTTAATGACTGCTTGGGGTGCCTTTTATTTAATCAGTAGTTTTTGTTCTGTTTTGTTTTTGAGACAGAGTCTCACATAGCCCAGAGTGGCCTTGTATGAACTAGTAACTGAGGATGACCTTGAACTTGTGACCTTCTGCCTCCACCTCCTCCCCAGTGCTAGGATTTGGGGGGAGGTAAGCCAGCATGACTTGTTTTTCAGTGCTGAGGTCCCTGGGCTCTGTGCCTGTGAGCACTCTATCAGGGAAGTGCTAGCTGCATCCTATAGGGTGTTTTTAAAGGTGTCTTTACACATTTTAAATTAAATTGAAATATTCAAATACAGAACAAAATGAAGCTTTTTCTTATAAGACAGAACAAAGTCTCCCCTCACCCCCTTAAAAAAAAATCACAACATTCAACTTTACATATTGAGTAAATTATGGAGAGGGGAAATCAACCTTATTTTATAAATTTGTTTTCTACAATATCTGCTTTTAGGCAAACTGTCACGTTATTTTATCAAGCATGTGACTTCATGTTTAAGTATACAACTACAGCATAAATTTGACTATATGTATATAAACTTATGTAAAACACAGCTCAAGGCATATAAGCACCATACTTTCAAAAGGACAATAAACAGAGTTTTTCACTCGTTGTGTAATGTCCCGAGGCCTTGTACAAACTAAAATAAACTACACTAATTTTTCGGTTGTATGTTAAAGCCTTAAATTCACCACAAAAAGACTTCCAAACTGTCTTGGCACATAAGCCAAGGGCTGGAAAAAGGCAGGACTGGGGAATGTTCTGTGGCTTGAGGGAGTGGGAAGACACTTTCTGACCTCTGCTGAAAGGCTCCTTTTCATCTGCTTTCAATTCCCTTGTTTGTGCACCTTGCCATATTTATTATTGAATTCCTGGTGTTTTTTTTTTTTTCTCTCTTGTTGTTTCATGTTCCGTGTTCCAATGATTTATGAGAAATAGCTGATCTCGATGTTATCTTTGGCATACAGAGAGCGCACAGGGCCCCTTAAGGATCCTGAGAGAACAAAAGCGTTCGGAGCCACATAACATCCAGGCTGAACAGATGTCCATCAATGCCTGAACGCTGCCAGCAGCAGATTCTTTATGAAGATGGAGTTTTCTTTCTAAATGCAGCCGCAGCGTAGCTGCGCTCAGAAATCATGTGCATTCCCCGGATTTGGCCGGTGCCCATTGTGAGAGACAGTGAGACTCGGTGTCAAAACAGCTCTGTCCCCAGGGAGAAACACACCCAAAGATCGGTTTCCCCCCATTAACTCAGGAGGATGTGGTGCGTCTCAGCTGATTGACTAAGAAATAAAATATACTACTGATATTTCGGTTCTTTTTCTTTATTGTATTATTTTATTTTATTATTTTTGAGTTGCTGTCTCATCATATTGCCATGCCTGGCCACAAACTCCTGGGCTCAAAAGAACCTTCCCGCTCCACCTCCCAGGAGTTAACATGCCCTGCTCAGTTACATTTTAATCACCATGAACTTGACTTACCTTGTAATAGTACAGGGGAAGAAGGCTTTTTGGGAGGGGGTTGTGACTGCTGGTTTTCTCTTATTTAGCTGAGTAAAAATGAATTAGCAAGTGAAGTCTGCTGGAGAAAATTTTATCCATCTAATTAGATGCTTTTTTATAGGCTAATCAAAATAGGTAGGGATTTTTCCCTATATTCCACTAGAGGGGGCTAAACAATGCCCTATAAAACATTGCTTTCAATTAATAAAAATAGTATTTTTAACAGCAACAAAAATGGATGCACCTTAAATCCCAACAGTGGCAGAAGCAGGCAGTTCTCTGTGAGTTCAAGGCCACCCTGGTCTTCATAGTGAATTCCAGGTCAGCCAGGGCTGCATAGTGAGACTCTGCAACCCCCAACAAAACAAACATCCCTTCTGCTGAGCTGTACGTAAAGTGTGTGTTCATCGTTCTGTGATTAAACTCATCAAAATATGTCACACATTCTAAACTAGACATATGTACAGATTCCATAGGAACAATGCCTTGTGACTATGCACATAATTTTTTATTCTATTCTTGGCAGTGCTGGGATGCAATCCAGAGCTTCGAATCTACTAGGTAAATACTAGAGAGCTATTCCCCTACCCAAATTTAGAAATATATGTCACTATATCAAGCCCCAATTATTTTAAATTATATTTTTATTCATTTCCATCTTGTCCCTCCTAGCCAGAACAGAAGAGCAACCTGGGATGAAGACAGCCCGTGAAAAGGTCATGGGGCACATGACAAACAGCACAGCCGAAACACAAAAACGTAATCACGAAAGGACTAACGTTCTATTGTTTCATAGCAACAAGAAACAGAATTGATATTTTTCTCTGCTTTGTCATACACATGCATCAGCTCTGATTAGCTGAAGCAATTAATTTCTTTCTCCATAATTAAACAGACAGGCTAAAGAACACAAATGGAGCTCATTTCAAGAAGTTGGTGTTAGAGGCTGGAGAGATGGCTCAGCAGTTAAGCACACTGGCGGCTCTTCAGAGGACCTGGGGTTGGTTTTCTGCCAGCACAGGCATACATGTGGTACACATAAATTCATGCAGGCAAAACACTCATACACATAAAATAAAAAACAAATATTTTTAAAAAGAAGGCAGTGTTATTTCTGCAATTCCCAGTTCTTAAGTTCTGTGGTGTGCATGGAATGACCACAAAGAACAAAAAGTTCTATGAATTTCAAGAATGTTAAAAAGATGAAAAGATGGCTCAGCCATCAAGAGCACGTGGCTCCTGCAGAGGACTAGAGTTCAACCATGCGCCTCAGCTCCATGTCAGTTTACACAGCACTCACTGGCATTTTCCTTCTCTCCTTCATTCTCCAGGCAGCTGCTGAGATATAGATTTACACATTGCCTACCTCAAGGGTTTTCTTTTAATGCTGATACAATTGTCCTTGAGCTTCTTTTATATGAGTTTTTGTTTTGTTTTTAATAAGGAGACTAGGGACCCTGTCTCAGTTTGCTTTCTGTTGCTGCCATAAACATCAGGACCAAAAGCAACTTGGGTGGGAAAGGGTTTATTTTTTATTATCAGGGGAAGCCAAGGCAGGAACCCAGAGGCAGGAACAGAAGCAGACCATGGAGGAAAGCTGCTCAC
The DNA here is from genome assembly GCF_030254825.1 of Meriones unguiculatus. Taxonomy (NCBI): domain Eukaryota; kingdom Metazoa; phylum Chordata; class Mammalia; order Rodentia; family Muridae; genus Meriones; species Meriones unguiculatus. The sequence goes on along the minus strand of NC_083350.1, from coordinate 137,797,932 downwards.
TGGTTTTCTTCTCCTGGCTTGCTCAGCTTGCTTTCTTGTACAACCCAAGACCACCCAAGACCAAGGGTGACACCACTCACAGTGGGCCGTGGGCCCTCCGACACCATCAATCAAGAAAATGTTCCACAGACTTGCCTATAGGTCAATAAGATGGAGGCATTTCCTCAACTGAGGTTCCCTCTTCTCAGATAACACTGGCTGGTGTCAAGCAAACAGCAATGACAAAAATTCATCCCAGGACAAACTCCAAGAGGGGGTCCTGATTTCCTCCCTATCATCTGGTGACCCACTCAGTGACACTAAAGCCTAACTCATAAAATTAATAAACATTTGAATTGTCACAGTGACAGGGACAGAGGCACTCCTCAACAGCCTAATAAGTCCCATTACCATTTAATAACTCCACTCAGGTAAAACTGGATCCTTAAGCCAGGCCTGGTGGCATACACCTTTAACCTAGAACTTGGGAGGCAGAGGCAAGCAGAGCTCTGTGAATTTGAGACCAGACTGATCTGGTGTACATAGTGAGTTCCAGGCCAGCCAGAGAACTACATAGTAAGACCCTGTCTCAAAAGAAAACAAAAACCAAACAAAACAAAAGCAAACAAACAAACAAACAAAAATTTGGATCTAGCTTAGATGCAGAAAATAATGTCAAGGTGAGGCAATAAGTAGCTGAATTGGGGTTTTTTAAAAGATGTGGGGGAGGAGACTACAGCTGGGATACAAAGTGAATAAAGTGTAATTAATAAATATAAAACAAATTTTTAAAAAGCATGTACCATCAGCCCAAGTAAATAAAAGATTAAAAAAAAAAGAAAAAAAAGACATGTTAAATGTTGATTTTAAGCACAAGGGTTAAGAGGTAGTTAAGAAGAAAGCAAGACATGATAGAGAGCACAGTTGTAGGCTTCTGATGGAGAGTTGGCTCAGTGATCAAGAGCCCTTGTTGTTCTTGTAAAGGACTGGGGTTTAACTACCAGCACCACACAGTGGCTCACATTCGTTGGTAACTCTAGTTCCAAATGATCCTATACCCTCTTCTGACCTGCATGGGTACCAGACATATGTAGACATACATGAAGGCAATACATTCAAATACATACTCTATCATCTTTACAGCAGCCATGTAAAGATTTTGGCCCAGTTATTAGCAACTTAAAAACCCTCTTTAATAAAGGGAGGGGAGATTATCAACTTACTCATTTTCTCTGGTTTCATCCATACTGTTTCACAAAGCAAAACTTTAGATACATTTCATCATTCTCAATTTACGTTGAGAAAAGCTACACATACACCCAGGCTCTGTTGAGAGAGCATCAACGCTATGCAATGTCTGATTCCTTGTGCAATCACAAGTTATCTATACAATTCTCACACAAATGAGTGTGAAATGCCCACGAATCAAAATTTGGACAGCTTTATATACAAGAGTTGATTTTTTAAAAAATATCTAATTTTACTTTATGCATATGAGTGTTTTGCTTGCATGTATATTCATACCATATGTATGCCTGGTATCCATGGAGGCCAAAAAAGGGGGTACCAGAGATTCCAGAGCTGGAATGGCAGACAGCTGTGAGCTATCATGTGGGTGGTAAAAATTAAACATGGGTGCTCTAAAATAGCAGCCAGTGTGCTTAACTCATAAGCCATCTAACCAGGATTGGATTTTTTTTTTTTAATGAAAGACAGAAAAGAAGCACAGTATTATGCTTTTGTTTGTTTTTTTTTTTTTTTGTGACAATGAAGAAAAACATCTTAAAGTCAAATTCAACATTTATAGCTCTCCCTTTTACACACCCTGAGTATGAGTAAGCTATGAGTCTATACTACCTTTCAGAGTCACACAAAAGTAGAGCAATTTTAGCATCAGACACCAATGCTCTGAAACATAGATTCTTAACCCCCAGCACTTATAAAGATGCATGCAGTAGCACAGCATAAGTTTATTATGTAGTTCAAATGATGATTTCTGTACCTCACATATCTGGTTGTAATCCTTGTTCTGAGAACCTCCTGTCTCAATGTTGTGTAAACACTGCTCCCCAATTTTCTGCTGATATGGCAATAAAACAGCTTACAGCCAGTTGCTGAACAGGGGAGAGAATAGGGCTAGACTTCCTGCCAGTCAGGAGAGGAATTAGAGGAGAAAGTAGGTGATTCAGCCAGCATGAGTAGAGGTCTAGGTAACATCAGGAGAGGAGCTGAAAGCTACAAAGTACCAGTATATAATCTCTGGGATGTACACTGGGAGGAAACCAGATTAGTTTAGAGGGTTAAGAATAGAATAATAACTGCTCAGTTATTGTGTTGTGAAGCTTATTGTTAAACAAATATAAAAGATTCTCAATTATTAGTGTGGTAGCCAGATTAAGAAAGAAACTGAGAAACAAATATAGTTTTATGAAAGTAACTTTAACACATGCTTTTTGTGGGCCAGAGGAGTAGCAGTGCAGAGCTTACGGATTCTCGTGCTGAGTAGTCAGCTCAACACGACTGAGAAGCACCTGGGAAAAGAGTCTCAATGAGGGATTTTCTACATTTGATTGGCCCGTGGGCATGTCCATGACAGAACTGCCTTAATTAAGTTAACTGATGTGGGAAGACCCAGCCCACTGTGGGCAGCACCATTCCCTAGACAGGAGGTCCTGATCTATGCAAGCATGGAAAATAAAGCTGAGCACAAATGAGGAAGCATGCGTACATTCATTTCTCTCTGCTGCAGATCCCATGTGGCTAGCTGCTCCAACTTCATGCATTCATTGACTTCCTCACTGTGATGGATTTTATCCAAGGACTGTGAGCTAAAGTCAACTCTTTGTCCCCTAGGGTACCTGTTTGTCACACTTTATCACATTAACAGTAATGAAACTACACTTCAAAATCTGTACCTGAGAGACAGAAAAAAAAAATCTGCATTTTTATTAGTTTTTCATTTACTTCTCTGAGTTGTGAATGAGCACAGCTATAAAAGTATAATGAATGATCCAAGTGAAGGGAAAGTGGGGGCAAAGTCCCTGTATGGGCATTCTAGAAAAAAATTAGCCCTGATGGAAACTGCTAGTGTGTTTTTTTTCTTTTGCCACACTCCTGGTTCTTAATCTACATCCTTACACATGTGTAACTACTTCTTTGTTCTTGCATTTAAACAGAGAAAACACGGTTGGCAAAGGAAATCTAGACACAGTGTGATTACAGGAAAGGCACCCTGTTCTCTTTGCAGAAGAAGGGTACAAAGGAACTGAACTGGAAACTCCTGGAGAACTACCCACACAATAGAGACCACTCTATGCTTACCTTACATGAGGACTGTTCATTCTCTTGGGAGCAGATCATCTGAGGAGTCCACCAGTTAGTATGAGCTAGAACTTGCTGCAGAGAAAAAGAAATGTTTAAAGTCTCGGGGGCTTAGAACAACAAATGTTTATCTTCCCACTAGCATTTATATGTCTATCAAAGTTTGAGATGCACATTGTTTTCCATGATCAGTCAGGGACGTGGGCTGGTAGAGTATCCACATCAACACAGGCTTCCTCAATCACATAGGAAGCGGCAGAATACACACCAGCTTTTAGAATTTCCACTCAGATAGCTGCCATTCTGCTCTTCTCTTTCATCAATCAAAGCACATCACCGGGACACTGCTAACCTCAAAGGGAAGTAGGAAAAACAAGTAATTACATTGTTCAGGAAAAGAAATAGACTATTTGGACAAGTCCCACCAAAAGAAGCTGCAAGGTCAACTCAGGGGAGCATACACAGTGTTCTCCTTTAATTTCTGTGCTCTCAGAGGTTACAAAGGCTTTCTATGTGCCTGGCTTCACTGCATCAGCCATTTTGATACTTGTTTCAAAAGGGTCTCCCATTCCTTAATGAAGAGGGATTGGAATACATATCAGAATACTCCCCACTTCTGATTTCATATGAATAAATCATGGGAGCAGTGTTATGGGTTTAAACTAATTGTTGGCCAAAGAGATCCCATGAGAATCCCAAAACAACCCAGGCTGTTGCCAAGATTATTGGTTGCTGTGGTGGTTTGGAATAGGTTTGGCTCCAGAGACTCATGTGTTTGAATATTAGGCCCAAAGCGAGTGGCACTATTAAGAGGCGTGTCCTTGTTTGAGTAGGTGTGGCCTTGTTAGTGTGTCACTGTGGGAGCAGGCTTTGAGATCTCCTATGCTTAAGTTCCACCCAGTGTGGAATTCTAGTCTCCTTCTGCCTGCAGAAGACAATCTCTTCCTGACTGCCTTTGGATCAAGAAAGATGTAGAACTCTTGACTCCTCCAGCACCATGTCTTCCTGCACACTGCCATGCTTCCTGCCATGATGATAATGGATTAAACCTCTGACACTATAAGCCAGCCCCAATTAAATGTTTGCCTTTCTAAGAGTTGCTGTGGTCATGGTGTCTCTTCATAGCAATGGAAACCCTAACTAAGACAGTTGCTCTCACAAACTGATGGCAACGCCCCATTGCTGAAGACAATACCTACACAACTCATTGAACATGAAGAAGTCAAGCTGGTGTCTACACAGAGCCTTCATCCCTACATGCTGACATCTTTGGTACAGAAAGGTACTTTGCACATTACCAAAGGAGAAATGTAAAGAGCAAGCCAGCCACAAACCCCTTGATCTACAATAGTGTCCTGTCTGCAAGATTTGCTATGGCAATAGTAGCACAAAGCTTGTAGGAGTAATCAATTAGTAACTGGCTTGACTTAAGGCCCACTCCAGAATAGGGAACCCATACCCAACACTGCTTGAATGACCAAGAACCTGAGACTAGATAGTCCAGAGACCTAGGGGAAAACCAAATACTACTATTCTAAAAAAAGAAAAGAAAACAACAACCAAAAAGGTAATGATAACATGACTCTTAGTTACATTCTGCTATACTCATAGATCAGTGCCTTGCTCAGCCATCATCAGAGAAGCTTCCTTCTGTGGCAGATGGGAACAAATGCAGAGACCCAGAGCCAGACATTATGCAGAGAATGAGAGACCTTGGAACACTCAGCCCTAAATGAGATGTTTCCATCCAATCCCTCCTCTCAGGGTTCAGGGAACCCTGTGGAAGAGGAGACAGAAAGAATGTAAGAGCCAGAGTGGATGCAGGGCACCTAGAAAACAAAGCTCTCTGAATCAACATGCTCAAAGCACAGATGAACTCACAGAGGTAGAAGCAGCATTTATAGGGCTTACGCATGTCCACGCCAGATCCTCTGCGTATATATATTCTGGTTTCCAATTTACTGTTTTTTGAGATTCCTGAATGTGTGAATGAGTGTGTTTCTCTTTCTCGTGCCTTCTCTTGGGCTCTATTCCTTTTGTTCATTTTGTTCAATTCTAATGTGTTACTTTTTGTTTTATTTTACTTCATTATTATCCCTTAGAAGCCTATCCTTTTCTAATGAAAGACAGAAAGTGGGTGGATCAAGATGACAGAAAAGGTGGGAGGAACTGGGAGGAGTAGAGGGAGGGGAAAATGTAATCAGGATACAATCATTATGTGAGGGGGGAGGAAATCCATTTTCAATACAAGGGGAAAAGAGTTTGCCTTCATGTGATGCATTGCAAAATACATTCAAGTCATTTTTTTAGATACTGTCTTTAGTCACCAGAAAGTAAAAATCTCAAGTAATTGTAACAGAACTACCTTGAAAATAAAATTTTTAAAGAAATTGCTTTTAGATACTGCTCACTGTGGTAGCATCATATTGAAAACAGAGTGAGTCTTCCTAGAAGTTCTGGCTCCCGGAACAAGGAGGAGGGCCTGTCCTGTAGCCATACTCACTGGGGCTCACAGCGGGAGCTATCTATGTATAACCCCAGCCCTTTTATACCCTTTTATATATGTTAACACTGCTATGGGGAAAGTGAGGCAAAGACTGGCTCTGTTCCTGGTTTTGGTCAAGATTATGAACAAATCAGTTTTCCCATTTCATAATCTATGTACTTTTCTTTTAATGTAGAAAAGGAATTAGACACAACCAGGTCTTTGACTGGAGTCTTGGATAGTGTAAAGACTCATTAAAAATTCTTAAGAAAAAGATTACCCTATTTAAGTAATATGTAACTCCAGCAAGGCCTGCTTTCATATATTTTCAAGGAAATATAGTTTGATACAATTCTTTTGGAAGAAGATGGATGGCTGTCTATCAAGAGACAGAAATTATCCTTCTTTCATTTAAGTATCAATTTAACTACTGAAAATTCAGCCTAAAGAATTGCAAATGTAGCTAGGTGCACACCTTTAATTCCACCTCTCAGGGAGGTAGAGGCATGCGGATCTCTCTGAGTTCAAGGACAGCCTTGTCTACAAAGCAAGTCCAAGATAGCCAGGGTTACAGAGAAACCCTGTCTCGTTAAAAAAATAAAAATAAGGGTTGGAGAGACAGCTCAGAGGTTAAGAGCACAGATGGTTGTGAATAGTCCAATGTGGGTACTGGGAACCGAACTTGGGTCCTCCTCAAGAACATCATGGTTCTTAACCTCTGAGTCATTTTTCCTGCCCCCAAACCACAGTTTCTGAAAAGGCTAAGAGCATTACAAAAGCAGCCAGAAATTTTGCAGCAGGACAATGGCATATCTCAGGAACTGAAGAAACTCTACCCATTGCAAGCTCAAGAATATGGGAAAAAAAAGTAAATGCATGTGAAAGACTTTCTGTTGAGAAGAGAACACCTCCAGGGCACCCTGATTGCATAGAGCAACTTAGGATGTTATTTCCCTTTGCTTCGGCCCCCAGGATCCCAGAAGTTGCTGTAACTGTGGTCAAAAGAAACCCTGCTACAACTTGAGATGGCAGCAAACCTTGGCAGTGTCCATTTTTGCAAAATACAAATACAGGGTGATAGAGATTGTTAGGAAACGTGAGCCTGGGAAGATTACACGGCGGGTTCACAAATCACACCACGAGATAGGTTCCACGTGGGAGGTTTATTAGGGGAAGGGAAAAGGGGTCGCAGAGAGACAAGGTGAAGGTGAAGGTGAAAGAGAGAGAGAGAGAGAGAGAGAGAGAGAGAGAGAGAGAGAGAAAGAGAGAGAGAGAGAGAGAAAGAGAGAGAGAGAGAGAGAAAGGGGGGCTCCAGGAGTTCTCTTATAAGGTGACCCAGGGCATGCGCAGGTAGTTCCAGATGATCAGAAGGTGGTCTGGTGGCTTCACAAATGCCTGATAACTAGTTTGTCAGGTCCCTTGGTGCTGGCCATAGAGATGCCTGCTTACTAATCTCAACAGAGATTTCAGCTCAGGTTTCAAGGGAAATCCTGGGAGTCAAGCAGTGTGTGACCGGGTCAGAATTCCTGCAGAAGTCCCGGAGAGTGTGATGTGTGAAGTAGCGATAATGAAGCTAAAAATAAACCAAAGATCTCAGGAAACTAAAGGTACTAGATGCATATAATGCCTGCTTAGGAAAGCCACAGACTATACCTCAAGCCAGTCCAGAGGGACAGAACAGGTAGATTGCAAAGGTTGTAGGGACGAAAATGCCAGCTCGCTTGGGAGTGAAATATCTCCCATGTGCTTACATGTCATACATTTATGAGATTTCATGTTAGCCTTTGCTGAGTTTCAATCCTGCTTTGGTTCCAATTTTCCTGTTTCTTCTTCCACCCCAGCGGAATGTTAATTGTTTGCTAGAAGCTTGTGATTTGCTTTTTACATTTTATAGAGACTCACAGCTAAATTGTCTTGGGTCTTAGAAAAGACTTTGTGCTTGGGTTTTTGAACAATGTTCAGACTGTTGAGGCTATGGGAATTCTTGGCTACAGAGTGATAGACAGGATCCATTTGTGAGCCAGAGGTACAAAGTTATTATTTAAGAAAATGTGCTTGGGGGCTGGAGAGATTGCTCAGTGGTTAAGAGCTGCTTTTCCAGAGGTCCTGGGTTAAATTCCCAGCACATGCATGGCAGCTCACAACCATCTCTAACTCTAGTCCCCTGGGATTCAACGCTCTCTTTTGGTATACAGATGTATGTGCAGACAAATCATTTGTATATGTAAATGCTCAAATCCCTTTTAAAAATGTATTTTGGTGACAAGTGATCACACCATGTACCTGTGATTGTTAATTGTGTCAATTTGACTGCATTTTGAATGGCTAGGGTGTTAGTAAAGCTCATCTCTGAGTGCATCTATGAGTTTCTGTGTTAACCACCACCCACTGTACAATGAGGCCTTTCTGATGAGGTCACAGAGTGCCACCAGTCTACAGGGAGAGAGACATAAATTTAGAGGTCACCTTGTTACTCTGTTCATTTAACAGAAAATGGTAATAGGTTCATACCTGGGGCCTGTGAGCTCCCTAACCATAGTGGGGAGAGTCAGAAAGAGGTTGGTAAGTACTCACATGACTTTGGTGCCATGGTTGCACTCATGGGTATGTCTTGCCGTCCCCCCCCCCTTTTTTTTTAAAGGGATTTGTGCATTTATGTATATGAATGATTTGTCTGTGTGTCACCATTACAGTTCACAGCTGTTCTCCTTAGTAGTACTCATAGCATCTTGCAGTGCTGTGTGTAAGCAAAGGCACAGTGAAGGAACCACCAAAATGACCACTCCACAGGTACAGAGGTTTTGTGGATATGAGAGAGAGAAAAAGCAGACTGGCAATTGCCAGGGCTATCTGTTGGGATCAGCAAGCAGGCATTTCTACAGGCAGCCCCTGGGGCCTGGCAACTGGGCGGGTATCAGGCATTTGGAAAGACACCCAGACCACCTGCTGACCACCTGGAACCACCTGCGCATGCTCTGGATCATGCTATAAGAGAACTGGGTACCCCTCCCCTTGGCTCTCTCTCCTTCTTGCTCCTTCTTCTCTCTTCCTCTCTCTCTCTATCTCTATCTATCTCCCTCTCTGTAACCCCCCCCCTTACCTAATAAACCTCCTGCGTGGAACCACTCTCGTGGTGTGATCTGTGGACCCGCGTGTAACCTCTACATCTTTTCAATAATTCCTAACACTATCTCTTGAGAGCAGAGAAAAACAGCAAAATGGAGGGAGAATCCTCTCAGATATAAGGGCTAATGTTACAGCGGAAGGAGGGTGGGTTCGCTGGAGCAGCCTGGGAACTAGCATAGTGGGGGGGGGGGGGTAAGAAGGGCCAGGAGGCTAGCACAGGGCTTTGATATTCCTAACAAGTACCTTTTACCAGAGCCTGGAGGAGACTGAAGGTTAGCATGGGCTTTGATATGCAAACGCGGGCATATGCCAAGGGAAGTGGCTCTTTCTGGCCGGAAGAAACCTGTTTAGCAGGTTCCCGAGGAATGCTGACTGTAGGCGGTCCTCTCTTACCAGTTTGAGCGAACCCAGACTGTCATCTTGGACCAAGTCAGTGGGCCTGCGTGCCTCTATCCGTGGAGGCAGAAACTGGGGAGTCCCTTTGGACCTGACACAACGAAAGCCAGCAGGAAAGAAGCTTCCTGTTCTGTATCAAGCCGGTTTCCGGTGTCCTGTGACCAACGTATGCTAAATTAATTAATCTTTTAAGGTTAACATATGTCTTAGTTTCATTTTTGTTACTCTGATGAAATATCCTGACAGAAAGCAACATAGGGAAAGAAACGATTTGTTTGGCTTATATTCCAGGTTATAGTGTATAATTACAGGAAAATCACAGTGGCTGGAGCTTGCAACAGTCACACCACATTCACAGTCAAGAGGAGAGGAAAATGAATGCAGCCCCGCGCTCTGACTTTGCTAGCTCCCCTTCCTCTTCCATGGCTCGGCTCAGCCTGTGAAATGGTCTCCCCGACATTCAAGGTGGGCTTTCCCACCTCACTTAACAATAAAGACATTCCGCTGCATTCAAATATGTTGGACAGTACTATTTTGGAATCCAGTACTTTGGAATCCATGTTTAAAAGAAGGCAACACGGGGCTGGAGAGATGGCTCAGAGGTTAAGAGCACTGCTTGCCCTTCCAGAGGTCACAAGTTCAATTCCCAACAACCACATGGTGGCTCACAACCAACTATAATAATATCTGGTGCCCTCTTCTGGCATTCAGCATGTACATGCAGGCATAACGTTGTATGCATAATAAATAAATAAATCTTAAAAAAAAACACGGAACGGATATGGTGGCATAGGTCTATAATTCTAGCATAGTACTCATAATCATGAGTTTGAGACCAGCTAGAAAGAGGCACTTTTACCTGCACAAGATTGGACCATCAACATCTCATCACGGAGTCGGGAAAGGGAAACAGTCCATAAGGCCCCACACTTCCCCAGGAGCTACATTCAGTGTTTGCTGGAGAAGGAGTGTAGGTAGTGTAGCCACTGGTGCTGTGCCTCAGTTAAGTAAATAACTCCTAGGATCATGCAGATAATCCTAATTGAATGGGAATTTAGGTCACCAAACAAATAAGACCTGAAAGGAGGAGAAGGCTTGGGAAAGTATGAGGGTAAGAGGGCGAGAGGGAATAATGGGACACATTATGCTTAGGAAAAAAATTCTGAAATACTTTTTGAAGTTTAAAAGAATTTTTTTAAAGAAGCACTGTTAAAAAAACATATATATATATATTATAAACACGGACGTACATATGTGTATGTAGCACAAATATAAGAAATCATAATTTTCTTCTTATAACTTGGGGCAATTGTTATAAATATGTAATTAGGCCATGAAATATATCTGGCATAAGGAAGTTTATTTAGGGATGGGGACGAGGAGAGGAGTTATGGGGCAGATGGTTAGACATGTAGACAGACAGACAGATAAAGGGGGACAGAGCCATGAGGGCAGAGAAGAACAGAGATAGAAAACATGGGGACAGAAGGAGGGCAGAGAGATAGAGAGGTCAAGAGAAAGAGCAAAAAAAAAAAAAAAAGCATGGGGTGGCAAGACCCTGAAGGCAGGCTAGTGGGATTGCCTGTGAATTAACAGCAATGCCTTAGCTGATACAACACAGTATCTTTGAAATGATACATATATTAATGAAAACTGATTCATGGCTATGAAGAACTTTATCTCAATTTAAGTTATATTTGGCAACCAAGTGGTAACAAAAATGTTTATTTTTAAATAGAGCATTTCAAAAATAATCAGAAGAATTTCATATAAGCAAAAAATAAATTGGTTTCTTAAAAAATTCATTTGTATTGTTTTGGTAAGAGGTTTGGGGAGCAAATATTTGTTAGAATACATCACAAGTATTAACTATAAGACACACGAAAAGGAATCAGTTTATATTTAGAATTCAAGTGTAACCGAACATATTTTTTTCTGCTTTCCAACTACGACTTGTTGGATTTTTGAGTTGCAAATAAGAGGTTATGAAAGTATATCTAGAAGTATCTTAATTGAAATACTATTAAGACTACTCCTCCTAGACTAAAGTGACTGAAGCCCTTTTGAAAGGAGTCAAACGCAAAGAAATATTAAATATGCTTATAGCCGCAGCAAAGCCAATAGTCTCTTATATAGTCACAAAAATTGTGCTGCAGCGAAGCTATAGCCCCACCTAGTGTCAGAAACATGTGATTGCCGCCCTTTCTGGAGCCGGGGTAATTAATAACTACAAAATGTTAGTGAAATGGCACCTGCATGCGATCCACACACATGCACACACCTGCATGCCCTTTCGAACTTCTCCTTTTTGTAGTTATTTGGGATTCAGAATACCCAGTGTAGTTCTTATAAGAGCCTCTCTTTCCCATGGGTTGAACTATGACATACTGAAATTTTCTACTCTGCATAAAACCATCAGCTCCGTAGGCTCATTTCCACTCCCGAGCCCCACTCAATCCACTGTTATGATGGATTCGTGGAGGACAGGAGACAGGAGACAGAGATGAATCTGTGAGGAAAGGGCTTGCTGCACAGGAATTAGGACCAGAATTTGGATGCCTAGGTCCTATGTCAAAGCCTGGCGCTGCTGTGAATGGCTGTAGCCTCAGCGCTGGGAAGAAGTGGGGAATAAGAGGGTGGAAGTGGGAGGTGTGGAGGAGAGAGGACCTGGGGACTGGCAGATCAGGCCCAGGTGGAGGATGGGGATGGGGGAGGTTAAAGGAGGAGGTCACCGGCCAGCCAGTCAGTCTGAGATGGTGAACCTCAAATTCAGTGAGAGACTTTATCTCAAAACACTAAAGTAGAGAGGGACCGGAGAGACAGTCCAGCAGTGAAGAGAACAACTGCTCTTGCAAGAGACCGGGGTTTGATGGCTGGCGTCCACAGGGCAACTCACAAGTGTCTGTAGTTTCAGTTCCTGGGGACTCAATGGCCTCTCTGGCCTCTGTGGGCACCAGGCAGACACATACATGCAAACAGGCAAAACTCAGAGATGTGTAAAAAGTAATAAATAAATCTTAGAAAGAAAAACTAAGGTGGAGAGCACAGAGAAAAATACTCAAATTCTACCTCTGGCCTCCTCAGGCATGGTACTCATACCCATAGCTTCACTTGCACACACATGTGCACAATCATATCCATACAATGTACAATGTACATAAACAGAAATCTATATGTATGTATGTATATGTATGTGTGTGTGTGTGTGTGTCTTATACATAGCACTGGGCTTTACAGTCTCCTCTTGTTGTAACCTGCTTAAACTCCATTGCCCCTCCATTAAGACCTACTTTAGTTCCTAGCATAACTGGAGCTTCTCTGTTAACACCTGCTTTTGTCTTCAGCATATCAGAAGCCAGTTTGCCTCCAAGTCTTCATTTTGATTATAAGGTGAAATAAAGTTCAGGTTCTTAGGCCTACATGCCTGAGACCAGGACACAATTCAATAGTTCAATACTTGCTGCTTAGAATAAAACAAGAGATGATAAATGCATGTTCTGCTTGAGATAAAGATAAATGTTCTACTAGAGTTAAGACTGAAACATCCTGCTCTGTTCCTTTCTCCTGGAACGGTGGGGACTTGGAAAGTCCCCAAGCCTACACCCCAGCTTAAAATGCATTGGCTAGCTACCTAGACAAAATACACTTGAAACAAAACCGATGAAGTTTAGCTAGTCAGAATGATGTAAGCTGCCCTCCTCTTGCTTCCTACACCTGGTTACCTGCGTGTTACTTGGTTACAAGTTTTTCTTATAAAAAGCCTGCCTTAGAAACAGGCTGGCATCAGTCTGTTTCCCAAGTCCAGGCTGTGTCCCTGACCAGCCAGGTTTTGTTCAGCGTTCAATAAACTTCCATCAGTCTGAGTCAGGTGTGTGAGTGGCCAGTGTATGGTTATTCCTGCACGCACAACACACTAACACTCCACAGTCTTGATTCATGTACCCAGATAACCTGAAACCAGGCACAGTTTTCTCCCATTGTGCTCTAAGTCAGAAATGTTTTCACTGTTGTGGGTCCTCGATCTTTTCACACAAGCTTTAGCATTCGGTGTTTTGAGTGAGAAAATGAGTCTTGGTTTGCCTCTTTCACTTCACACATGGTGAGGGTAGGGGAGATACCACATACACCCTGGCCTTCAGCCCCAAAGCTACAGTATGACTAGATTAAGTTGACTGGTCCCAGGATTGACTTAGGGAAGGACCCCCAGCCTAGTTCCTTTCAAGGAGACTTTACCCTGAACTTACATTTTACTTGTCAGAATGGGTTGTTTGTTTTGTTTTTCTGTCACTTGCCACTTACTGAAGCTTAGCCATTGAGAGACAGAAAAGCAGCTGGGATCTAGCTTGGCCTTCACAGGTACATCCACGTATTGTATTAAACATAATTTTTTTTCCTAAAGCATGCCCTGCAGACAAAGTTGCTCTAACTGTGAAACAGCAAAGAGATCACAGAAAAAGCACTTTAGCTTCATGTCTGAGGACAAAATCAAGAATGCTGACAAACCCACAGACATAACAACACATATCCCTTCTTAGCCCATATAAGGAAGGCTGCTGTTTCACTGCAGCAGCCTTCGCAATGCCTCATCTCCCCGCCTCTGAGAGAAAATCATAAAGATGCCTCTGATGGCTGATTTTGATTGTCAACTGACTGGATCTAGAATCAGGTTAGCCACTGGCACTCCAGTGAGGAGGTTTTTGTTTTGTTTGGTGGTGGTGGTGGTAGTTGTTTGTTTATATTATTTTAGGTTTTTTACTATTTATTATTTATTTTTTATTTTTTGAGACATGGTTTCTCTGTGTAGCCCTGGCTGTCCTGGAACTCACTCTGTCCACCAGGCTGGCCTCAACTCAGAGAAATCTGCCTGTCTCTGCCTCCTGAGTACTGGGATTAATGGTGTACATCACCACTGCCTGGCTCAATGAGAGCTTTTCTTGATCAGATTATTGAAAGTAGGAAGAGCAGTTTAAATGTAGAGGGCACCTTCTGGTGGCAGCACATGGAAAAAGGAAAGTTTCTTCTTCATGCTTGCCTCCAGGACCATTGTGGGTTCACCTGTTCTTGCTGTCTCTAGGACCAGCTCCTACTGGCTTCCAACAAAAACCAAAGACCAGCAGCACTCCAGGAACCCTCCAGTCCTCTAGAACCTGATTGGGTCAGCTGAGACATGTAGCCTTTGCAAGAAAGCACTGAATTCTCAGCTTCTCTGGAAACAGCCATTGGTGGGCTACTCCAACCATATTGTGTAAGCTCCCTTTTAATTTATATTCATTTTGTTTTCCTGTTCCTCTACAGAAGCCTGATTCTAGTGGCCAGTCAAAGGATGACTAGCACTTCCTGGAAGCCCTTGACCGGAGCAAATGCCTACTACCTTGAAGCCATTGCCAAATCACCCAATGTGAGTCCTTTTAACAACCTTATACTCAACCTTATATGCCCCCATGGGACTAGTAGCTTTGTGCTAGTGTATCCCTCAGAATGACTCCAAACTAGTTCCTTTCACCAACCGAATTGCCCGTTTTCATCTCGGATCTGTTGATATACAGCCTCAACCAAAAAAAAAAAAAAAAAAAAAAACAAAAAAAGCAAGCCTGTTCAAGAGTTTGTTTGCTTGTTTTGTTTGTTTGTTTGTTTTTTACTACTACATTTTATGTTTTTTCTTCTTAGGAAGGGGGATGCAAACATACCACATTGTGGGTTTGGAGCCATTTTGCCAGTTTGGGAGTAGTTTTGTATATTTTAAGATTTGTTTTATTTTTTTATTATTTTGTCTTTTTTTTTTTTTTCCAGAGCTGAGGACTGAACCCAGGGTTTTGCGCTTGCTAGGCAAGCGCTCTACCACTGAGCTAAATCCCCAACCCCTGTTTTATTTTTAATTATGTGTGTTGGTTGGGGTTGGGTATTGCTATAAGTACAGGTGCCTACATAGGTCAGGGGTATCGGAGCCAGTGGAACTGAACTTATAGGTGTTTGTGAGCTGCTTTACACGGGTGTTGGGAGCCTAACTCTGATCCTCTGTAAGACCATTATCCTTTACCACTCCATTTTGTTTTGTTTCAAGGTTTTTGTTTTTGTTTTTGTTTTTGTAGCTCTGGCTGTCCTGGAACTCACTTTGTAGACCAGGCTGACCTTGAACTCACAGAGGTCTGATTGTTTCTGCCTCCCAAGTGCTCAGATTAAAGGCTAGGATTACCACTCTTAATGTTGAGCCATCTTCCCAGTCCTTCTGTATTGGGTAGGAGGAAGGGGCCAGTTAACTATGGTAAGACCTAACAGAGATGGATCAGCAGACAGGGCCAGGGTCACAGCTGCCATTCATCTCTTCAAAATTCTGACTTCCTCTTGATAGCTGTCATGTTAACTAAGAGAAACTCAAGCGTCCTTGTTTTTGTTTTGTTTTGTTAATTTATTTAATGTATATGACTGCTCTATCTGCACGGACATTTGCCAAAAGAGGGCAACAGAGCCTAGTATAGAAGGCTGTGAACCACCATGTGGTTGCTGGGAATTGAACTCAGGATCTCTGGAAGAACAGAGTGCTCTTAGCCACGGAGCCATCTCTCCAGCTCCTCATGCTTTCTTGTAAAATGTATTTTTCCCAGTTTTTCTTATATTTATATATCCACACTGACTAGGAGGAGAAACCCTCAATCTTAAATGTATTTCTATTGGCATTTTTCTCATTAGTTCTATATTTTAAAAAGCCATGTCTCCCTTGAGGTTCTTAATAAGAAGAGTTTATAATCAAAGGGCAATTTATCTTGAAAGTATCTCCTTCTTGAGGACACTGCTATTTATGTACCAATATGCTATAAACTTGAGCACACTGATATAGATCAATGTATATAAATGGAATCAAAGATGCAAATAGCTTTAGAGCAGCTGAACAGCATCTTTGCTAACATTTAAAGCCACGACTCCAAAGTCCTATCTGCTAAGACAGACCATGAGGAACTGTGGGAAATCAGAAAACCACTAAACTGCTTATGGTGTTCAGAATAAAAATGGCGGCATTGGGTGGCCTAGCTGGGGCAGTGCTGGAGAGTTCACCCTGGTGGTGTGGATAAGGGAGATCAGGAGCACTGACTGACCAGCTCAGCTACTACCTGGGGCCAGACACAGGGCAACAACAGGATAACTGGGAGACCTGATGAGAATCCAATATTGATGGTGTCACAGAAGCCAGAGATCTCCAACCAGAACAATGACTAACTGCAATGAACATTTGCAAGTGAAAATGTGTGGACAGAGGGATGTACTGTGGGACACACTGTGACATACTACAGCTTCCACGATGAGATGTTTTATATGCTTTGGTTTTGTTGCTGTTTGTGTGTGTGTGTTTTATTTAGCTGGCATGGTGGGGGTTTGCAATGGTGAAGGGTAGATACGAGGGGACGGGGAGATGAGCGGAACTGGAGTGCGTGATGTGAAACTCAGAAAGAATCAATAAAAAGGGGCTGGAGAGATGGCTCAGTGGTTAAGAGCACTTGTCTGCTCTTCCAAAAGACATGGGTTGATTTCCCAGCACCCACATGGCAGCTTACAACTAACTGTCTGTAACTCCAGTTCCAGAGGATCTTGACACCCTCACACCCACATACAAGCAGGCAGAACATCAACGTCCATAAAATAAAAATAAATAATTAAAAATTTAAAAAATTTATATAAAAATCAGTAACAAGAAAAAAAAAAGCTGGGTGTGGTAGCACACACCTTTAATCTCAGCCTTCAGGGAGGAAGAGGCAGGCAGATCTCTGTGACTTCAAGGCCAGCCTGATCTACAGAGTCCAGAATAGCCAAGGCTACCCAGAGAAACCGAGTCTCCAAAACAAAACAGAGAGAGAGAGCGCGCTAGAGAGTGAGCATGTAATTGCAACCATGGACCTTATTCCTTATTACAAGTCTGTCACAAAAGTAACATATTATCAGACAGAGGAATTTTTTTTTTTTCCCAAAAGAGGTTTATTGGATGGAGATAGAGAGAGAAGGAATGAGAGGGGGAAAGATATGGTGGGGGAAGGGGGCACCCTGATAGAGAAAGGGGAGAGAGCTTAAGAGAGGAAGAGAGTCAGAGGAAATTTAAATATTGACTGGGTATTAAGCAATATAAAAATATTGTTAATTTACTACCAATACGATAATGGTATGGTTACTTGAAGAACTCATTTTTCGGCACTAAAATTTAGAAATACAAGTTTATGGATGAAGCGATAGGAAGTTGTAAATTAAGTGATAGCAAGCCTAAACAACTCTTTATTTTTATATATAATTGAAATGGCCAACAGTAAATAAAAAATTGGGGTTGGGGGATGGCTCAGTGATGGGCTTGCTGTTAAGCCTGAGGACCTGAATTCTAACCAGTAGCACCCAAGTAAAAGCAGTGTATAATGTTGAGTGTTTCTAATCCAGTTCTTGAAGGATGGAGAAAGGTTTGCTGGTCAGCCAGGCTGGCCAAAACAGTGAGCTCCAGGTCAGTGAGAAATAAGATGGAGTGGGCTGAGAGATGGCTCAGCCGTTAAGAGTCCTGAGGACTTTTCCAGAGGACCTGGGTTCCATATCTAGAACCAACATGGTGGTTCAAAAACATCTATAACTCCAGTTCCAGATTCAGCACCTGCTTCTAGCTTCCTTGAGCATTGCACACAGGTGGTGTACTTATATACATGCAAGACACCAATACATATAAAACAAAAGAAAGTTGTTTTTTTGTTTTTTTTTTTAAATAACTAGGTAGAGAACCATAGAGTAAGATATGCCTCTAACATTAGCCTCCAGCCTCAACATCTGCACACAGGTGAGACCACCTCCCCCAGCAATCAATCAAACCAACCAACCATTCATTCAATCAAAATTAAAATTAAGCAAAATTAAATAAATAAAAAAAAATAAAGCAAAAATTCCGATTGATGTAGCTAGACTCCACAAAGGAGGGGGGGGGGAACAAACTTCATAATACCATGTCCACAGGGCTTTCTCTGAATCAATGTGAGTTCTTGTCTTGCATATTCTCTGACTAACAAAGAATTCCTTTACAATGTTAAGTTAGGTCAGGATGCTCTCACAATTACCAGGAGCTTCTGTAGGACCCAGCAATAGATCCATACTGGAGATCCACTTGGTGTTGGCCAGTCTGCAAAGACACCATGACACCCCCTTCTTCCAGGACGCCTGTCCTTTAGGATTCCTCTGCTATGTTCCTAAAAATGTTCTGTGATCAGTAAAATAAGGACAAAGGATGGCATGTTCCATCTGAGATTAGTCTACACACGGCAGCTTCCATCTTGGTCTGCTCCCTGCAAGGGAAACTGGCTGGTGGATCCCAAATAGCCCTGTGAAGGCCACAGAGCAAGGGCAGTTCTGTTAGCAGCCTGTGGGTGCACTTGGGAGCTAACTTTCACCCCAGTCAACTCCAAAGCAAACTGTTTTCTTAAACATCAAGGTAGCACTCAACTGTGCTGCTACATACAATATTCAAAATAATGGCCATGGCTGTTTTAAGGAAATTTCATGGGGATCAGGAAATGGCTCAGTATAAACAGTGCTTTGCTGTTCAAACATGAGCCGAGTTCACACCCAGGACCCACTGAAATCTTCCAAGTGACAGGCGGTAGGGCATTTGGAAAAGTGATTTAAGAATGTCTTATGAAAAAAAAAAAATCTTATGAAGGCTGATACTTAAGGCTATCATGTAAAGGCACACACAAGAGGTTCCATGAACCAGATATTGGAACCAGACTCCAGAAGATGCAAGGTAAATTCCTGTTCACTACAGAATTGTTGCCAGCAGCAAACCAAGGGTAAATTTGTTCTCTGCAATTCTGAGTCGATTCTCACCCTTTCCCCTGAACACTACAATGGACTCCTTCATGTACTCAGCCTGGTCCCTTGTCATGCTCCTACAATGATGTTCAGACATATTTAATCAGATCCCAATACCCTGGAATCATTCAAAGCCAACCACTCAATTCTATAAGTCAGTTCTGAAGTCATTTACTAACGCTTTTGCATCAAGGCCCAAGGAGGAACCTCAACACTAGAAAACCCTGGAGGTTTTAAGATGCTTCTGACTCATCTCCACAACCCAGATTCTGCTTCAAAGCTTTCAAAACCCTTTTTATTGGTGATTAAATAAGAACATTCCCAAGAAAGGCAATCTAAAGACCTGGATGGTCAATAACAAGATGCTCATTCCCAATGGCACCCACCCAGCCCTGCTAGGTTTCTACCCAGCAGTAGGCATAGAATTCACTCTCAAGGGGCCTGTTAAGAGCGTCCTCTAGGAAAGGCATGAGCACAACTTTTTCCCAGGTATCCAGAACACTTAAAAGCCATGCTTGCTTTTAGAGTAAAATGATTTTTATTTGCTGACAAAATCCAATTTCCTTAGCTCATTTTCATGTTATTAAAAGCAAAGGCCAACTAGTCCTCCGACTCTGACCCATCTTCATCTTGACTAATCTGGAAATAACGAAGTTCGTAAGTCTCCTTGTCAGATGCAACCACACGAAGCCAATCACGGAGGTTATTCTTCTTAAGGTATTTCTTGGTAAGATACTTCAAATACCTTTGAGACAAAAACCATGATTTCATTAAAATATATAACCTTGTGACCCCAATTCACTATTCTTTCGGGACAAGAGCAGTCTCTCAATACTATGCATTTTACACCCCATAAAATCTTTCTAAACTGTATCAACAGTCTTTATGTTTGAAACTAAGCAGAACAGCACCCTTCATCCTGCTTTATTCCACAAACACCTTAAAACAGAAATTTTAGCAACATGCTGCATCTACAGTCTGCAAGATATTCCATTACTACTTAAAACACAAGGACTAACCTTTTAGAGAACTGTTTCTCAGAAACAACTGTGATTTTATTCTTCAAGCGTTCAATGTGAACAACATTTCCAAGATTTCCAGTTTTTCCATTGACTTTAACCTTCTCCCGGAGAAACTGTTCCTATTTTCAAACAGAAAAAATGCAAAACTAGGGAAGAAAACCCTAGATAATCACTAGGGAAGGTACCCTAGGAGTACAGCTTAGATTAATATCAAGTACTATATTTAAATGCCAAGAACTACACAATTACATTAAGTAAGACACTTACAAAATTTCCAGAATCAAAAATTCCATCTTCTACTGGATGAGTAAGGTCCAAATGAAACCTCCAGGTTGACTTCTTAGGCTTCTTGTCTTTCTGCTACAAACACAATCATGATGGTATTAAAGCAATTTATCCAGGTTACATAATTCCCAAGAAAAATTTACCAATGGAGCATATGTTGTATAATGGAGTTCTGACACAGAACTACTCAGTACTTAAAAGAGCCTGTACTGTGTAAGGGTACACTCATAAACTTGGTTTAAACAAAGATTTCTCAATTCCCATGGTAACTTTTCAATTTGCCACTAAGTGCCTCACAAATATAAAGAGACATTTTGTTTGATTCCAAAGTATTATCTAGTGTAACTGATCAGACAACCAATGTACTTCCAATTTCAAATCAAAGCACCCACTTGGGTGTTTTCTCATCAAGTTCTGTCTTAAACAGCATATTTAAAGTATTGGGTTTCATTATGCTTTGTTGTACAGAGCCACCCAAAATGGGCTACCAATTACTAATAGTCTTATGTCCTCAGGTAGCCTTGTAAACTGCTCCCCACCCTCCAATTATCAAACACGCCGAAACCAACACGAATGAACGATGGGACTCGACTGCCTGGTGTTCAGTGAACATGGGTTTACTGCCTCACTAACCCTATTCAACTGACTCCTAACTCAGCCACCTTACTTTTTAACAGTATTCTGTTAAAACGACGTTCCAAAAGGTTTAAACTACGCTTCTCATGCTGCTAACGCCTAACTTCTCTTCAGTCAGTCGCACACTGGCGGCAGGTCGTCAGGAGCCAGGGAGAAAGCAAGAAGGTCGGAGGCCGACCTCGCGCCATCATCTCCTGGCCAAACTAGTCGCGGGCGCCGTCCAGCTCCACCAGGCCGCACGGCAAACACGGAAGGCTCAGAAGCTCGGCTTTCTGTCGTACCAGGAGAGAGCCGCGGGCCGACTCCGTCGCCCACCGCCTTCTCTATTCAGGTGCCCCCACTCGCTACTCGCAAAAGCTACCTGTGCCGCCCTGCTCAGGCCCGACCGCGCGAGCACTCACCGGCGCCATGTTGGGCAGAAGCCGTGGGAAGAGAGCGCGCTTCCGCCGCGCGCACGCTTTTAAATGGAAGCGTTACGTCATACGCAGAGCGCGCTCACTGCGTCTCGGAACCGGATATAGACCGGAGTGCTCGGCGCGTCACCTAGGAAACGAGGCGCGGCGTCGGGTGCGCGGACGCCCTGGCGCTGCGCTTCCGCGTTCGCCGTCTAGTGGTGAATGTTCGAGGGGCGCGGGAGTCTCAGCGTGGCTCTAGGATGTCTCTATTGTACTGCAATTATAATCCGCCGGGGAAAAAGCTCTGTTCCCTCTAGGTTTTTACGGGAGAGGATGTCTTTCTTAGAAGAACACGTTGAGTACACTTTGGGTTCACAGGATGGGCATAATTTATTCTACTTTCTACCGACTTCACGATTTGCTGAGACCTAACTACCAACGTTTACAAAGTAAACTAGGATGTGGGAATCTTGATTACAGAAAAAAAAAAAAAGCCTTTGAGTTTTGAGTGGTTGTAAATTGGTGCCAGGACAGCAGAGTGGCACGCCTGTTGATATTCAGCAGGAGCACATTTCCGTGGACGTGAAACTCTAGTATTTTGGGACAGGAGATGGGATGGACTCTAGTTGTTGATTTGGAAAAGGCCCTAGGATGTAGTGGTTGTGTACGTGCCCTGGACGAGCAGTTAGTTATGGACGTAAATATGTTGTAGGGCATGGGGCTAGTGGTGCTGGACACTCAGAAGAAATCAATTTCATTAAAATTTAAAATATGCTTGCCTCAAGAACAAGAGTTTTCTGTTTCAGACGTTAAGGTGGGAACAGGGATTGGTATTTTTTTTCCTAAGGGGCTTCCCCTTCTGCAGAACAAAAGGATATTTGTGTTATTAGAGATTTTGAAAGTAAGCCATTAATTGACACTTGAAATTTTTGTTTTGCTTATCTCTGGCAACTTTCTATGGCAATAAAAATAAACACTTTAAAAACTATTAAGCTGTTTATGTAAAGGGGACATAAAAACAATATGTGATTCTAAATAACTGGTAATGCCCAAAAACTGACTTAGACACCATAACAGGTGAAAATTATTAGACTTTTTCCTCTTGATTAGAAAAGTATAACCAGATAGCAAGAATTAATGTTGTCAATAATTCTTTCCAAGCTGTGGATTTCCTGCAAAGTGTATATTGACATATACACCTATCTCAGTTACTATTCTGTTGTCCTGCAGACACCAAGAGCAAAGCAATTTATAGAGGAAAGTTTGCTGGTGACTTACGGTTTTAGAGGGTGAGTCCCTGACCATTAGAGCGGGGAGTGTGGTAGCAGGTGGCCAGGTACAGCACTGGAACAGTAGCAGACCGCTTCTGTCTTGACCCACAAGCATGAAACAGAGAGGACTAATTGGGAATGCTGTGAGCTTTGGAATCCTCAAACCCATCCTCCGTGACATATCTCCAACAGACTCACATCTCCATCATTCCCAACTGGGGACCAAGCACTCAAATATATGAGCTTATGGGGGCCATTCTCATTCAAACCACCCCAGTTTGTTTTGTTTTTATTTTTTTGGCTCGAAAAAGCCAAGAAAAATTAGAACAACATGGGCAAAAGTATAGTCCCAGCTACTTGAAAAAAAGATATTATCTTCCAAACACTTTTTTTTTTCCTAAGAGGGGGGTCTCACCTTGAAACTCTGGCTATCACGGAAGCTATGAAGACTAGGTTGTCTTTGAATTCGAAGAGAAATTCCAGCCTCTGCTTTGTAAGTCCTGGGATCAAAGATGTGCACCAACAGATCTTGTGGACAGATATCTTTCTAACAAATTATAAACTTAACTCATTGAATTTACTTGATATTGGATTATGAATAGCTGAATCAGTTAAAAAAATCCCACAGGATATTGTAGATTGTTTATTGCAAAACTCCTTATTATATGGACATCTAAAATGGCTAAAACATGTTTATAAACGACTTATAATATATGGTTAAGCTGGTATCCAAGTAAAAGAATACTTTTGGAGACCAAAAGACAAGCTATGCTCATAAATATCTGGAGTTTAAATTAGCTCTGCCAAGACAGAATAAAAAAACATCTCCTAAAACTGCAGTTAATATGTGCTTGAATTGATGCCAGGAAGAAGTACAAGTACTCTCTGGAGAAATGCACCTTTGATCTAGTCAGGAAGAATTTCCTGAGCTAAGCAAAATATGAGCTGGCAATTTTTAAAATCACCAAATACACAGGATAACAAGCCATTAGGAATAAAGATCAACCACCTATACCTATAAAATAAGATCTACAAAGCCTGCATGTATTGAAAACAGCCAGGGCATAAGTATTTTCAGTATGATTAGGTGCTAAAAACGTACCTCAAAATATGAGGGAACCAGAGATAGTTAAATTTTGTCAGTATTTGAAACATTAGCCACAAAAGGAACTTCTTGCACTGAAAAAGCTGAATTACAAAGAATTTTTATGCTGAAGAGGAGTCTAGACCCAGCTGAAGAGAAAATTAAGAAATCAGCTACTAATATGCAATAGAAAATTAAAGAACCTGAGCCTAGTAAGTGACCCTAGTAATTCCATCTACTCATGAGGTTGTAGCAGGGTGTCCTGATTCCATGAGTTTGCGATCAGGTGACAACATATTGAAGCTTTGAAGAAAAACAACAGCAGCAGCAAAAGAAATAGGAAGGCAAAAGAAAGGAAAAGGCGGGATGGGGGTTGAGGGGAACTGACTATAAGGTCTAGCAGATAAAAGCACTTGTTCTGAAAGTCTGTTGAGCTAAGCTCAATCTCAGAACATGGGGAAAGGAGGGTAAACGCCCCAAATCTCTCCTGTGACACATGTATCTCACTTACACATATCACACACATACACACACACACACACACACACACACCAGTAAAGTTGGAAAAAGGAGGGAAAAAGGGAGCAAACAAGCAAGGAAGGAAATTATAGATACAAGAAGTAGTTTAAAGTCAAGGATGCCAGAGTTCTTCCTATTTCCAAATACACTAGCTGGGAGATCCAGCAGGATGTACAAGAGATATTGGGCAAAGACAGATAAATGCTTGAATTCTCGGATTCGGGAAGTCCAACAAATCCCAAGTGGAATAATTTAAAATACACATTCTCCTATATATGTATACACTTTAGTGAGCCTTTAAGACACAAAAACAAAATTATTGCCAAAGACTCCAGAAGGGGAAAACCCAAAATATCACAATAAATCCAGCATTGTGGCAGCTATAAGGAAAACTTGAAGGTGCATTTGAGACATTTTGTAGATCCCAAAACTTCATGTTTTCTACGTGTAGGACTTCAGGAAGAAATTCTGAAAGATTAACTTTAGAACAAAGAAAAGTAATGCTAGAAAGAAGGCCGATGTGTTAAAAAAAAAAAAAAAAGACAACTAGTATTTGCATGTAAACCTAAAGATTACCAGTTGGATAGCAGTGTTAATCGTGTCTAACTTCTGGGTTAGAGCGCTATTAATGTTCCAATTAATTGATTAATCAATGTTCTATTTATGTTCTGGAGAATATGTTTACATTATCAGGTATGGTTAGTTTGTGAAAACTCATTAAGTTGTAAATCATCTATGTTTATTTTAATGCAAGTGTTACATAGGGAGCCAAGTGCAGCGGCACACAGTCTTTAATCCCAGCACTCAGGAGGCAGAGGAAAATGGATCTCTAAGTTCTAAGACAGCCCGAGTTCCAGGGCAGCCAGGGCTACACAGAGAAACACTGTGAAGAAGCCAAAACCAAACTAAACATACAAAACCTCAAAAACATTACCTATGAATCAAAACAGTTAAAAGTATAAGTTATTGTATGGAAAAATATGGCAAAATGGATGAAAGATATCCAGAAAAATACAACTTACCATAACTTACATAAGCACAAACAGAATATCTGAATAGTCCTGTATCTCTTAAATGGATTCATTTTCTAAATAAAACCGCCCAATAAGAGGAACAGTCAGCTGCACTAAACATTTGAGGAAGGCATAATGCTAGTTATGTCAGCTTTATGTTCAAACTCACATTTTGGCAGTTTTTTTTTCTAGAAGAATTCTTCACCCATTTCCTCCTCTCCAAGGATAAATGCTGCCCTCAAGGAGTTAAACCCTTGTACTTTCAGGCTGTTGGTGTGAATTCTGATAGGAAGTGTGAGCTCCCACAGGTATGCCATGCTTCATGACCCAGAAACCTCTAGGTAGAAGTGAATAGCATGCAGGAGGTTCCACGAAGCTACATTTTGCAGTTGTGCATTCTGTATGACTGTGTGGGCCATTCAAGCAGGACTGAGCCTTGCTTGCCCCTAGTTTATTGCTACTTGCTTCTGCTGCCTTGGATCATTTGTAAATTAACCAGCTACATATAGCTAAGAGACAAAGGCATGAATTTTACACAGACTTCCAATAATAAACAAATTAGAAGCTGGCAAGAGGGAGCGGCAGTTAAGACCAATTGCTATGTAAGATTTTAAGGTAGACAAAGAGAATCAACTTTTCTGGCCCCCCCCCCCCCACACGACACCAAGCTCACAAATTATTAGCAAACCATACTTACTAAAGTGTCACGCAGCAACCTGGGCATTATACCATGATGTGTGGTTTAAAGAATTTATGTTGTAAAAACTTTAACAAAATCTACACTAAAATGGTCAGAATTGGTATGTGAGTTTGTTAAAATTGCTGGATACAGAATTCATGTACAAAAACGAGTTGCATATCAGCAACAAATTAGAAAATGGCATTTGAAGAAGACATTATCTTTAATAGCACGAAATATGGCAAGCACTGGAGAGAAAGGTGCCAAAAGATGTACAGGATCTGTATGTAGAAACTGTAAAATTTAATTGAAAGAAATTATATAAAGGAGGTTGAATAGAAACTCAATGTTCATGGATTGAACCATGATAGACCCAGCTGATTTCAAACTCACAGAGACTCATCTGCCTCAGCTTCCCAAGTGCTGAGATTAAAGACACCTGCTAAGAGTGCAGGGAATCCTATGAAAGAAGGGGGAGATAGTGGGACCTGGAGAGGACAGGAGTGCCACAAGGAGAGCAACAGAAACAAAACATCTGGGCACAGAGGTCTTTTCTGAGGCTGATACTCCAGCCAAGGACCATGCATGGAGATAACCTAGAACCCCTGCACAGATTTAGCCCACGGCAGCTCAGTATCCAAGTGGGTTCCCTAGTAAGAGGATCAGGGAGTGTTTCCTACATGAACATGTTCCTACATGTTTCCTAGCTGGCTCTTTGATCACCTCCCCCTAAGGAGGGAGCAGCCTTACCAGGTCACAGAGGAAGACGATGAAGCCAGTTCTAATGAGACTTGATAGATTAGGGTCAGAGGGAAGGGGAAGAGGACCTCATCTATCAATAGACTTGAGGAGGGGCATGGGAGATGAAGGAGGGAGGGTGGCATTGGGAGGGGAAAAGGGAGGGGACTATAGCTGAGATACAAAGTGAACAAACTGTAATTAATAAAAAAAAATTTTAAAAAGAAAGTCAAATACAGTAAAGAAGTCAACTGTCCAGTGCTATAGATTAATGTGATTTCAGGCAACAGTTTCATATGCTCATCACTCTCTTTTTTTCTCTAACTTTGTAACATTTATTTATTATGTATACAATGTTCTGACTGCATGTGCACCTGCATGCCAGAAGAGGGCACCAGATTTCATTATAGATGGTTGTGAGCTCCCATGTTGTTGCTAGGAATTGAACTCAGGACTTCCGGAAGAGCAGCTAGTGCTCTTAACCTCTGAGCCATCTCTCTAGCCCCTCACTCTCTTCCTTGACAAACCAATTAAAGTTTTCATGGAAGCATAGAGGTACCAGAGTAGATACATTTGAAGAAAAATAAAGGGGGACTTTCCTATGAAATTAAGACATTTTAGTGCTTTAATTGCAACATTAGTGTTTCGTGGTTACAGATATGATACAGAAAGTTCCCAGACATGGGCACTAAATGTAGAAAGGGGTCTGAATAAAGTTGATTTTAAAGCTAATGCCTTTGCTGTTGCTTTGGGCAGCCAGTCAATCCCCATAGATGTGAGGTTCTCACTGGGGACAAGTGGCGACTAGCCTTGGAGCAAGCCCCAATGGCCCAGAGGAGAATATTCGGACAACATATTACAATAGCCTCAGAACTTATCTATACCTTCTTTTAAATGGCATAGATAAGTTAGTTTACAGTTTGTTTTACAATCTAGACTGGCTTATGCAAAGACAGATGTCTTTCTTCTCCTTACACAAAGAGCAGAAAACAATTCTTAATTGATACAAGATATTCCAGCATCCTACATGTTCTAGCCTCAGCTCTTCCATTGCTGTACCATCAAAGCCTACTTCTGAGATAGCTTTGAAAAAACTACTAACCCCAATTGGTCCAGCCTCTCAGACTATTCCAAACAGGACTTCACTTAAACCTAAAATTTCTCAACATTGAGAGACTAGGCCACATGTTATTGTTAGCTTGATTAACCATTTTTTTCAAAAATTTGGTATAGGATCCCCCAAATCAGTAGGAAGCAATCCTGAGAAGAATGATATCTCATTTCCGTTAAGGTGGGGTAGGTAAGTTTTTGGTTGTTCTATTGGGCTATGGATGGTTGTTAACATCTAGGGGAAATAATTATAAGTTATTAATGGTCTTTCCTCCCTGTATACAGTTTTTTATTTTTTTTTAATTTTTAATTTATTACAATTTATTCACTTTGTATCCCAGCTGTAGTCCCCTCCCTTATCCCCTCCCAATCCTACCCTCCCTCTCTCTTTTCCTCCTATGCCCCTTCCTCAGTCCACTGATAGGGGAGATCCTCCTTCCTTTCCATCTGAACCTAGCCTATCAGGTCTCATCAGGACTGTGTATTGTCTTCCTCTATGACCTGATGAGGCTGCCTCACCCTCAGGGGGAGGTGATCAAAGAGCCAGCCACTGAGCTCATGTCAAGGAGAGCCCTTGTTCCCCTTACTAAGGAGCCTATTTGGAGACTAGCTGCCATGGGCTACATCTGTGCAGGGGTTCTAGGTTATTTCCATGCATGGTCCTTGGTTGGAGTATCAGTCTCAGAGAAGATCCTGTGCCCAGATTTTTTGTTTGTTTTTGTTCCTTTTGGTGCTCCTGTCCCCTCCAGGTCTTTCTATTTCCCTCTTCTTTCATAGGATTCCCCGCACTCTGCCCAAAGTTTGGCTATGAGTCTTAGCATCTGTTTTAATACCCTGCTGGGTAGAGTCTTTCAGAGGCCATCTGTGGGTAGGCTCCTGTCTTGTTCATTGTTTTCACCCTCTTCCAATGTTTATCCCATTTGCCTTTCTGAATGAGGTCCTCCTTCTGGCTTAGCTTCTTTAGTTGTACAGATTTTAATATGATTATCCTATATGTCTAATATCCACTTATAATACCATGTGTGTCTTTTCTGCTTCTGGGATAGCTTGCTCAGGATGATCTTTTCTAGTTCCCATCATTTGCTTGCATTTTTCATGATTTTAGAAGTCCAATGTCCTATCCATTGTGCCACAGAGCCCACTTATTAATGGTCTTATTCAGAGAGAAAACAAGATATAAAAACTTAGACTCAGGGATTTCTTTTCCTTTTCTTTTCTCTCTCTCTTATGTAAGGAGAGAACGGTTGAAGAGGGGTGAATATAGAAATATCTTATAGGAATAATTAGACAAAAGATAGATTATTGAATCTACATTTCAACTTAGAGCTTTGTTAATTTTGTTTATATTGTTATGAGCTATGTAATATTGATGCAGATTTAAGGTTTTCATTGGTATAAATTTTGGTATATTGATGCAAATTTAAGGTTATTTTTATTACACACACATACACACACACACGTTTCTACTCTGGAATGAGTTATTGTACCCATACAACTCAATTAACAATACAAAGTTTACTTCTGGTTCTTCTAAACCTGCTAGAACAAACTGTTTAGGATAGTTAAAAAATATAAGTTAATGGTTAGTTAATCAAACTCATGATCTTGTAAATTACTAGTCTAGATTATTATGATAGATATAATTCTATAAATAGATATGTAAAATAGATAGGTCTTCAAAAACCTGAGAGACCTACAGAACATAGCATTTAAAGATGTTTTTGTTATTTTAAGGATTCTTTGACAACAGACAGGTCACCTCCTGGCAGCACCAAGACTACCTCAAAGAAGATATGAGCATTAGGAAACCTCCATATGGAGTTGCTTCTATGTGGCAAGCCAACCACCAGCACAAAGAAATGCCCTCATTTCTATCACAGAAAGAATTCTGCATAAAATGGGCAAGTGTGGAAGCTGCTGGTCTGCCCTTCCTGTTTACTGGGGTAATTATTTTTATTCCTTCTCAAATCTCTGATGGGGTTGAAGACCAAATAGCTATGGTTTTACAATTACGCTTAGTTGTTTAGGAGTCAAGAAGACGTTTTAAGGTCTAGATAGGTGTTTTTAGGTTGGTAGATACAGATATGATAGAAAATAATTTAGATACAAAACTTTAGCCTTTCCTAGATAGGATAGACAGTATTTTCTTCAAAGTTGCCAAATACATTTAGACTACACATTATGTATGTAAGTCTTATTGTTTTTATAATTATTTCATATTTTTTTTACTGTACATAGCTTAAAATAGCCTTTAAAATTAAACAAACAAACAAACAAAAAAAAGGGAATTATAACAGCATGGTCTGGTGCTTTGTATTTGATTGTTAATTATTTTGCTCCCTGAGGTCTGCTTACTGTCTCTTACAAGCTGTTGGTATAATGTTCTTTTGGAATGTATACAATTTACCCTTGTTCATTCAAATGCTGATTTCTCTACCCCGCTATCTGGTTTCAATCTGGACATTGCATTGTGGTGCTTATTCTAAGAACCACATGTCTCAAGTTTGTGTAAACATGCCACCATTTGTTCTCTGTATTGTCAATAAAACAACCATCCACAAGGCTGGGCAATGGAGAGAACAGGTTGGGATATCCTGGTCCAGAGGGAAGGAGAGAGAGTGGGAGGAGTAGGAGAGCAGCAGTGATCAGCAGGAGTGGACTTCAAACCATGAGGAGGAGACATGAACCGGAACTAAAATGACTAAAAGCAAGTACAATGGGTGAAATCTGAATGGTAGGAAACTATGCGGGCTTGGAGGTTTAGGATGGAATAACTATTGTCCAGCACTGTGCTCTAGGTTAATTAAATAAAATCCTAATCTCTGTGTGGTGATTTGGGTATACAGCTGGTTTAGGAATAATTGCTGATTAACTAAAAGATAAATCAATAGTAAATATTAATATTCAACAACACAAGCAAACTCTCATGTACCCCAAATGACGTTTTAATCTTTTGCCTTCAAATTATCCCTGATTGGTTGAATAAATACCTACATATCTAGGACGGGACAGATATTATCTCCTAATCTACCTTGTTACTTCTCAGCCTCACATTCCATGCCATTTGCTATAATCATTCCTATCTATGCTACGTCCAATATCCCCCAAAATACTTGCACATGCTTTCCATCTGGGCTGCCTCTCTCTATGCTGTTTCTCCTCTCAGCCCGCATGTTTCTTTATCTATCCCATGGCGACTCTGCTACCTTCTCCACCTGCCTCTCCGTTTCTCTCCTTTCCTGTGATCCTTCCCCTCCAAGCCTTTGACCACGCCCACCTCATGTCTGCCTTGCCCAGGTGTGTAGGCCTTTTACTTAG
Organism: Meriones unguiculatus; assembly: GCF_030254825.1. Taxonomy (NCBI): domain Eukaryota; kingdom Metazoa; phylum Chordata; class Mammalia; order Rodentia; family Muridae; genus Meriones; species Meriones unguiculatus. The sequence continues at coordinate 137,766,733 of NC_083350.1, read as the reverse complement.
CCAATCAGGGATCATTTTGGAAGCAAGGTTACACAGCAACATTTGAGGTGTGTGATAGTTTGCTTGTAAGAGATAGCAAGCAGACCTTGGGGAGCAAAATTATTAATAATCAGATACAAACCAGATACTTGCGGTAAAACAGCAGTTCTCAACAGTGGGGAAAAGAATCCTTATTGCTCTCATTATTTTTTGTGCTAAAAATATGTAAACCAGTGTGTATGTGCAAGAACAGGTCTTGTCGGTCAATAGAAAACATTAAGTCTGCACTACTGTTTAGTATGGAAGGATAAAATGCTTAAAGATATGTATGAGCAATCTAATAAACACTTGAGTGTGTGTTGATATGTATTCTGCACTATGAAAAGCTGCAATGAATGTAGCCGGGAGAGCCCTGGAGAGGCTTTCATTATGATCCATTTGTATCCCACATCTGTAGCTCTATCTGTTCTGGGCTTGTGCATCAGATTAAGTTTCTTACAGAACAGAAGGTTCATGTTCTTCTGTAGGGCCTTCTTTTGACAGTCTCTGTCCTCTTGACAGCACCAAAGATCATGTAGCATGCAGAGCAGGTGGTCTTTGTGCCTCTGTAACTTACTTATTCTCAAAACCTCATGTATTTGCTAGAAGCTGATTTGTAAAACCACCACACTTACTTGCTTCATGTTTCTGTGCTGTGATCTTCAAATTTGCACATACCTGCACACAGAGGACAACTTGTGGGTTGACTTCTTCATTATGTGGGGTCTTAGGTTCCATCAGGTCTTTGAGCTTGGTGGCAAACACCTTTTACACCTGCTGAGTTGTCACACCATTCTTCTCTCTTTTTTTAAATTATGTGATTTGTTCATTTTGTTAGCTTTTGTTGTTCTTTGAGACAGACTCATCATGTAGTTATGGCTAGCCTGTAACTTGTCAAGGCTAGCCTTTAACTCACAAAATAACTAGAAGTTAAATCGACTTGTCTAACTTTTTCATTCCTGCTTTTGTCTTTGTTACTTCCTCCTTTCTGTCTCCTCATGGTTTGTTGGAAGCTGTTTGATTCAGGAATGAAATTTACTTATGTTTGTGCTTCCATTTTGATTGATACTGAAAATAATGCTATGAATTTTCCTGGTGCTACTTTATAGAGATTCTGAAATATAATGCTTTATTATCTTTATGGAATTTTTAGACTTTATTTTTCTGTTTCAAATTTTCCAAGCAGAAACTCCTTTTATTTTTCCAGTTTTGTTTTTATTTTCCCTTGGAATTGGTATGACAATGCAACTTGCATGTGAGAGACTACGAAGACTCTTGCTTTGTAGCCCAGGCTGGCCTCGTACCCATCATCCTCTTGCCTCAGACTCATGAGCATTGGCGTTACAGTGACAGCCTCCTACTCCACATAATTTAAAAATCTTTACAGAACTGTATTTTTCTTTGTGTTCTCAATAGCTCAATATTATGTTTGTGTGTGAAAGTTCCATATACTTTTCAAAGAAAGGTATTTCTCTAATTCAGGATGCTAGTGATATGTGTGTGCCTATATATAAATGAAAATGGTAGTACCCACAATTTAAATGGTGGTACCCACAACTGAAAACAAAAAGACTGATGCACTATGAACATTAATTAATCATCTACCCATCCTCCCACTGAGAATGTTTTGGGATCTGATGGTAACCAAGGTTGCCAAGCCTTTTGGGCTCTCTTGAACTCAGGACACAAACTATTTGAGTATAGAGAATCATCTCTGGGTGTGGTTAGAATATTATTTTGATTACATTTAGAAAGAACACTCAAGAGGTGGAGAAGACCTTGCTAGTTGGCCTTCTGGGGCAGTACACATCCAACGATTGTAGCTATGAACATCTGCTGAGTGCATTGTGGGAATGGATGCTTTAATTTCCCATGGAGCATGGCTGTATAGCCTTAACATGTGCTAATTCTAGAAAAAGTTCCCCATTTGGATGCCTAATAATGAGGGAGCAGAGAGACACCAAGACCATGACAGTATAATCCACAATCAACCCCTTTCATTTTTTTTCCTCTCTGACATATACATCTAGGAAATGGGATCTTGGATCTGTGACAACCAAGTGTGGGGACAAAGAATGGGAGCCTAACTGGACATTTCTTTTACTGCCTCACTCTGGCTTGTAGGTCTGGAAGATTGAGGTTATTAGTAATAATGATCACAGATATAAAGTGATAACTGAACTGACCTGGTATGGCTCATAGTACCAGAGAAAGTACATGAACAAAAGAAAGCACTGAGCTACTTACAGTGAATCTGGTCACATGATTTCCAGAGTGAGAACTGGAAGGATGAAGGACTTACATTACTCCACTTAGGCCAGCAATCCCTGCTGGCAGGGTAGTGAAAGACCCTGGGACACTTGGGGTGAAGGGATCAATTACCTCTTCCGCACTCAGTGTCTCAGGAATGATGAAGAGGATGGGCAGGAAGATGGCAAGACAGTTTCTATTTTATGTTGAATCCTGAGCCAAGTAACCATTTTACATACTTAAAAAAATAAATGGCCACATATGGTGCTATTATAATCCCAGCTTTCAGAAATTGGTGGGACAACCCACAATTCAAGGTCAATCTGTACACAAGAAGACCCCATATCAAAACCAACTGAACAAATAAAAAAGCCAGGCATGGGGGTGCATGTCTTTAATCCCAGCACTCAGGGAAGCAGAGGAGGGCAGATCTCTGTGAGTTTGAAGTCAGCCTGGTCTACAAAGTGGCTCCAGGACAGCCAAGGCTACACAGGGAAACCCTGTCCTGAACAAACAAACAAACAAATGAACACCCCTCCCCCATCAAACAAAACCATTTTTTTAGTTCTGTACATATATTTCTAATTAAAATTATCTGATGGTTTGACACACACACACACACACACACACACACACACACACACACCACATACTGACCATTCTCACTGTCGTCCCATGACCCTACCCTTTAACTTCCCTTATACCCTTTATATCATGTTTCTTTACTGTGTTTAACCAGGGCAATCACTGTGACTATGGGTTTAGAGATTTAATTTGGAGCCTAGTGGTCTCAGCAATGGGTACAAAAGTAATGATGATTTTTCTCTCTTCCAGAAAATATCAACAGCCAAGATAGTAACAAGGTGCTCCTGTGAGCACTTTTCTGTGATAGATAATTTAATTGGTCAGTTCTGTGCAGGCTCAGTACAGGTGACCACAGCTGTGAGTCTGTGATTGCAACCATTCTACTGAGTCTGTGGGATGGCTCTCTGTTTTTTTGCGTCAGGGTTTTCCTACACAGCCCAGGTTGGCCTTGAACTCAGGATTACCCTTCTGCTACAACTTCCTATGCACCACCATGCCTGGCTAGCAACAAAATTCAGAATTTAAAAGGAAGAGAAGTTTATACCTAACTTTGAACTCAAAGTTAGAAATTATTATTCTTAGCCATAAAGGTAGTACCCTTACAGTAAGGAATTAGTATATGAAACAATAAAAAAGCCTTTCTTTTCGAAGTTTTATACACAGTAAATACAACTTTATAGTATGAAAATATCTTAAGAATATACACATATAAGAATTGTGCACTGTTATGTTTATTTTCATTTAATATAACATGAAGTTAACAGACATATTTTAAGGTAACAAAATGTTATCATTGATAAGGATATTTTAAAGGGTATTTTAGTATAGCCAGAGATTTAACATCCAAAGTTTACTCATTTTTAAAATGTAAAACACACAATTACAATATTCAGATCTTACAATTTTAAAGTTTTAACCAAAACATTTGCAAGTAAATTCAAGAAGTATCCTATATTAAGACACAAAAAAATATACTAACAAAGTGCCAATGGATTAGACAATGTCATTTGATCTGTTTTCTTTGGGGGGAGGAGGGTAAAAGTACATGATAATATAGAACTAGTTATATTTTTAAATTGTGGTTTAGACCTACTAATTTTAAGTATACTTTGTAATAACAATGAGTGCATACTGTAGTAGATTAACCATGAAAAAGAATCAGCTTAAGAAAGCACAGCTATAATCTTTAATAGGCTCTTCAATCCTTGCTGAATAGGTTAGTATCCAGTGTTTTTAAAAGTACAATTTCAAACTAAGATGAACCAAATTCCACCAACATCAAAAAATGGTTTCCAAGAACTTCATATACATTAAAGAATCTCCCCTGTTACTGTAAAGTAGGTTCAGACCTGTTTAAAGATGTGAACAGCCATGATGGAAAACTTTGGCAATAAGTATATTTTTAGCAGGTAATGGCCTTGTGTGCACTGCCTAAGATGTACCGTCTTCATGAAGGAAATGTATTTGTCAGATGTTTACAGCTCTCTTCAGGTTCTTGACCTCACTTGGTAGTTACATTGGTGTTTGGGTGTTTAGTTAATAGAAGAATGAAATTACATAGCGACTTCAAACCCTGTTTCCATAGAACATCTGTGCTCAAGCTAAGTCCCAGTGTTCCCTCTACAATCAAATAATAATGTTGTTTGTCCAATTCAGAGAACACATTTCATAGATTTAAGTTAATAGATTCAATTCTAAGATTTGTCTACCATAGATTAAAAAAAAACTTTGTTGCCTATTACTCATTGGAATGTTAACAGAAGAAAGGCTTGAGAACTATGAAATATCATACTTAAATATTAGAAGATGTGATATTGTTCTTATCAGCATAATATACAGTTTATGGAAATATGCCTTAATAGATCCATATTTTCTCATAGCAAGTGTGAATTCAGTATGTAAACATTTTAAGACAACCAAAAGAGTTAGGAATTTTCTGTCTGTTCTTGAATGTGTCTGAGAACTGCTGTATTAATGTCTGGCTCCAAAACTCTCTTTGGGGTCCGTGCCAAAAGCATGCTGTCAGATACATCACCAAGGACAGGGTTCCAAGGTAAGACCTCTGGGATTTTACTCTAAAGTAAAAAAATACAGCAAGATTCTAGTATAGCTGCTACTAATGTTCCCATTTTTAAAAAATATGTACCATATAGCTTAAATATGTTATACTAAGAATTTTTATTTGTGTGTATTACAGTATTATGACTTGGGAAAAACTTGCCATACATTTGTATGAAGCTAGCTTTAAAATAATGACACTTCAGCTCCTAGCACAAACAGCCCTGAGAACAGTGCATTTGAATTCCAGCTCAACTACAAACAATCTAATTGAGAAGCCTTAAAAGTACAAAAACAAGTTCTGCAAAACTTAAAAATTAAAAAAAACAAAGCAAACCAAAACAAAAACAAAAAAACCAAACCAAACAAACAAACCAACATTTGAGGCACTACCAGACTACAGTACTTTTAAGTACTGTACTTTTAAGTACTGACTTTGAAGGACTTTGAGAAAAAAAACAAAGCTATGTGTATTTATATACACATTCATACTGTGTGGTAATGAAAAGCATGTGTCCCCAAATTTCCTAAACATCGTATTGCAGCATATTCTCCTAAAGATATCACACCAACTGCGAGAGTTCTGGTCACTAACCAAAAGAACTGGTACAGAAATCTGTACTAGGAAGGGGAACAGTCAGGAGCTTGGTTGGTTTACCACTTCAAGTGAATGACAGCCTCCCAGGGGCATCAAGAATGCAGAGGCCAAGTCAGCGCTGCAAGGGTCTGACCTAGGTCGGAGGGCACACAACTGGACCAATGTAGCAATATCTTCACAGTAGAAATTAAGCCTGTTATGCTAGAACAAAAAATTCAGCCTGTAATACTGTTTAAGTGGCAAAGAGGGCAAGAAACGTGTACAGACACAAATCCGTGGTTACATCCGGACCTGCTACTAAAAGTACAACAGATACAAGGAGTCGACTGTTAACAGTTCTGCAATGTCAAGAAGAAATGATTTCTGATTTATGTTAAAAATATGTTCCCTGCTTCCCTTTAATATCATTTATAAAGCTTTACTAAATGAAATATGTTGCTTTAAGAGAAACATCTACTGACTTATGTGAAAATAAAGAGTCCTGTATCTTTAAAATCTAATTACATGTTGGAGTATGTACACTTATATAGTATTTAAAATGAAATATTTAGGCATAAGTAGCTTTTGCCATTCAAGGTATGGAACAAAGGTGCATTGCTCTTGTCTACACGCTTACACTACAATGAAAAACAGATTCATATGAAGTTTGGTAAGTTAGGAAGAATAAGAGCATGCTACTCTTGAAGAAATATGATATCAAAATACAGTTGTGGCTACTAAATGGCCAGATAATGACCAGAAAACAGCAGAGAGAAATAACTTTCGGGAATTCCCATCGGTAACATGGCAATCAGTACCACCAAGATATGCACCCACACAGCAGAAATCTAAAGCAGCATGGAGCAGACAGACACCTGGGAAGAATTCAGCCTAATTCCTAATTGTGCTTCGCACAGGCAAAAGCTAAAAGGTCACACTAAAGTCAGCTGGCTACAACTTGAGTATTCTTGTGCTTCAGAAGTCTCTTCCTGGCACTTCTCTTACAGTGTCTTGCTTCTTTTCTGGATTGGTTTGTGGAGGACAAGACAAGATTTAAAACTGGGTATAAATTAAGCAATTAAAATCTTGGGACCTTGCATTTATAATCTATTTCAAGTTGCTGATTAGACTGGCTGCATTGTCATACATTTCTTCAAGATGGGAACAAAGGAACTTGAGGGTCCAGGCATGACAGAAGAGACCTGAGAGAATCAAGGTGTTACTGAGAGGGATTTTGTTCTAAGCTGCACTCCAGTCTGGTGACTTACGATTTTGTCAGTTCCTCACAAACCCACAACTATTTCTATGATTTTGGATACAATCTACATGCAATCCAAAAGTCTAAACATAAATGGAGGAGCATCACCCACAACACAGTAAAATAATCCAGCTCACAGAATCCCTTCCTAGTTATATTTCACATCAGTAACAGTAAGTCACAAGAGAATAAAAAAGTACATACACACTGAAAATAAAGTAATATTTCTTCCATGGTTTACTTCTATTCTATGTCAGAAAAGTGTACATACATTTAACAAATCAATTTAAAGCCAAGAATTCCAAAGCAACTTAAAAATTCCCAATAAAAGACTAATATAAAAAAATTACTTAAAAAATTGCTGGAAGGGCTAGATTACCAACATGACCACATGGGTGTTATGGCTGGGAGCAGTGCAGAGTCCCTGCAAAGGTCACTCCTCCTGTGTTGGAGCAGAGGCCAGGGACATAGCCCAAAGCAAAAATACAACCAGAGCTCCCTCTACTTTGCATGCTGATACAAAGGTCTTAAATACAACCTACAGTTTTAACTCCTGCTTTGCCACTGCCCTTGTGTCTTCTTTGCTACTTGTTTGACTTGTTCAGACTTATTCAGTTCCCTCTGTGAATCACAACAGGTACCAAAACCACATAGCTCTGCCACCGGTTAGGCAAAGAAAAACACGATGAAGGAAATACACCTGGTCACCAAGAAATACACTTTCTGATAACAGGAGTTTAGTTTCAGGACATGTGTTGGCCACAAAGAGCATGGAGCTTTGACGATTCCATTTTATAATCTATGAATTCTAGATTTTAAGTCTGAAAGCAGCACAGAGCAATTCAATTAAAATGCATGATACTTCCATTCCACTAGATGCTACATTGTTGATTTAAAACCCTGGTTAACCACTTAAGTTCAGGAGTGATTTGCTCAGACAAGTGACATCTACTAAAGCTGTTGTATCTGTTTCTTATGGTCACACAGTGAAAACCACAGGAAAGTTATAGGAAAGATACTTATAAAATTATACATCTTGATATGTTCTTTTAAGTTACTAACTGCCTGCAAAACTAAGCCAGCACGATTTTAAAAGAAAAACATAACAAAAATAAAACATGAGGTTGCTTATGAAGGCCATAGCTTTGGGACAACTAGATCCAGATCTAATGGACTTGCTTGTGCTGATGGTCCTATTTGCAGGGCTTTATGGCTACAGCATATTCTTCACTCATAGCACACATGACAGACACCTAGAAGGTGAAAGGGCAAGCAAAGAGTTACTTAGGAGGTAGCACACAGAAAAGATGCCTTGTGTTTACTTGTGGGTCTTTTTATGTTGAATTGGGAAAGGGTTAATCTACAGTAATTAGCCCATCTTCTGGATAGAATTTTTGGAGTAGAATTCCTAAGATGGCAATTCAGGACAACTTCCAAGTAAACTGGAAACACTCTATCAACATTTACTCCATGTTGTACTTTTGAGAGTTATAACAAAGAATCCATCTTCTCTCCTCCTTCCCTCCTTCCTCTTTCTTAAAATCATAGGTAGATCTCCAAAATAAGCATGGAGTTCCATGTCAATCCAGAAGAAAGAAAGAAAACAAACAAATGAAACCAAACACCCTCCAAACTTGAGGCTTTCTTTGGTCATATGTCTTTAAGGGTGCCAAGAAAAATTACCTTATGGAGATAATTTCAACATTTTAGCAGTATTTTAAGGTTATATTTCATAGGTTTTTAATTTCTTTTATATATAATTGTTGTGTGTATGTGTGTGAACAGATGAAAAATAATTTTACTGGAGGTGAAAATGCACAAATAACAGCAAGGGGCAGAGAGACAGACCAGTGGGTTTCAGGAAGCTGAAGTCTGCTCATACAGACTTTTATGCTAACTTGTTCAGGGCCAAAGTTTTATAAAATGCTTTTGAGACATAGTTGGTCTTACCTGCACGTCTTCACCTGCATTGTATTTTCCTTCTATTTCTTTGCCCAGTTCACCTTCTGGCAGCTTAAGGTCCTCACGGACTTCACCGGTTTCTGTCAGCAGGGAGAGGTACCCATCCTGAATGCATATGAGCTATTAAAGACAGCACACTGATTAGAGCACAGCCACTCTGTTGTGAGGTTTACATAGAGCATCCGCAACACCCACTAGTTTAAGAACCCACCAATACATTAACAGATTTGTTATGAAGAACAGCTGTAGTTGCATGTTGGGCTGACTGCCCTGGCATCATTGTACATGGTATGTTTCTCATTTCTTGGGCTCTGGTAGTCCCTGGGTTGCTGTGTGGTACCAGGTCTGTTCTTTCAGGCATCTGTTAGTCCTATGAGGCTATCCACATTTGCTTTTTATTAAGCCAACATTAGTGCCATTGCTTACAACCAGGAACTTTGATGAATATACCTCAGTCTGGCTGCTTCAAATGGACTCCACTTGTGTTTATCAACTATTCTGTAAAGAATGTATGCGAAATACTCTCTAGCATTAGTTACTTCTGATTATTAAATCAATTCTAAAACCAAAATAAATAAATGAATAAAATGCAAACATGACTCATGCCTTTAGTCCTAGCACTTGGGAGGCAGAGGCTAGCCTGGTCTTCATTGCAAGTTCCTGGCTAGCCAGAACTAAATAGTTTGAGACCCTGTTTCAAAAAAAAAAAGGAAAATAATAAACCTAGAACACAGATGTAATTTACTCTCTAAACTAGCTTTATCACTCTCTGCGTTGTCAAGGCATTTATATTCACAGACACAATACAGAGGAATTCTTTTTCTTAAAATTTTTAATTTAATTTTCTTTTTTATATTAATTACGGTTTATTCACTCTGTATCCCAGCTGTAGCTCCCTCCTTCATTCCCCCCCCCCAATCCCACCCTCCTTCCCTCATCACCTCCTGAGGTAGCCATTGGACCTGAGATGATTACATGCATGCAAATCATGCTGGCTCGCTATTCCTGTTGGTTTCAGCAAACACCTTCTGTTTTGCTTGGTTAAACCTCCTGTTTTGCCTATTAAGCCTCCTCTTTTGCTTGGTTAAGTTTCCTGTTTTGCTTGGATATGTTTACTTGGAAACCTATAGAAGTGGTTTACTCTGTAATAAAGATGGCGCCTTGATCAGAGCACTGTCTCTTTTAATTCCCAGACCCTTGTGCAGGCGGTTACTATTGGTGGTCATGGGCGATTACATCCTCCCATGCCCCTCCTCAAGTCCACTGATAGGGGAGGTCCTCCTCCCCTTCCATCTGACCCTAGCTTATCAGGTCTCATCACAACTGGCTGCATTGTCTTCCTCTGTGGCCTGGTAAGGACACTCTCCCTTAGGGGGAGGTGATCAAAGAGCCAGCCACTGAGTTCATGTCAGAGGCAGTCCCTATTCCCAAACTATGGAACCCACTTGGACACTGAGCTGCCATGGGCTACATCTGTGCAGGGGTTCTAGGTTATCTCTATATAGGGTCCTTGGCTGGAGTATCAGTTTCAGAAAAGACCCCTGTGCCCAGATTTTTTGGTTCTGTTGCTCTCCTTATGGAGCTCCTGTCCCCTCCAGGTCTTTCATCTCCCCCTTATTTCATAAGATTCCCTGCACTCTGCCCAAAGTTTGGTTATGAGCCTCAGCATATACTTTGATACACACTGCTGAGTAGGATCTCTCAGAGGCCACAGAGGCATTCTTAAGGAAAATAGGGTATTTCAGTAAGTTTTTATTTATTTATCTATCTTTTTGGTTTTTCAAAACAGGGTTTCTCTGTGTAGCCTTGGCTGTCCTGTACTCGCTTTATAGACCAGGTTGGCCTTCAACTCACAGAGATCCTCCTGCCTCTGCCTCCCTGAGTGCTCAGATTTCAGGCCACTGTGCTTAGCTTTAGTAAGTTTTTAAATTAATATGCTTTAGAAACTTTCCAAATCAGAAAATGGAGAGCTATTTTCCTCTTCCCACCACAGTATATGAATAGCTATAAGTGCTAGTGGATCTAAAAGTTATTTTTAGTTTTTCATTATTAAAATAATGCATGTTATAATTTGGTTACAAGCAAAGTTAAGTGGAAATTTTTGGTCTTTAGGACACTGCTAATAGATTTTTTCAAAACATTCTCACATATAAACAGCACATATACATTATAATATAATATGGTATGATATGATATAATATATAATATACTTTTATCTTATTTACCATGTTACCATCTCCTGACTCCTCCAATGAAGCTGATCTCAGTTAGTCCCTCTTCTATTTTCTTGCCTTCTTTATTTCCTGTTGACCTGATAAATTCATTAGAGTTGCTTACGGAAGTATGGGTGAGAGGTTATTTACAGGAACCTGGACACCTTCTCAGTGGCTACACAACAGAAGAAAATGTCTCTCCTTCAACTCATGCCCACTGACTGTCTATATACCCTCAGGGAGGAGTGATAGTGATATAGACTTTTAACATTACCTCATCTTACGATATTAATGAAACAAATCTGTACATGATCTAACCTGTTTAAAAAAAGCATACTTTTTGATATGCTTTTAAAAATTAATTTTTTCTAATTGTGTGTAGCTGTGTGTGCACCTGTGTCTGTATCCGTGCAGGTCACAGAGCTCAGAGGCGCCAGGATCCCCTGGAGATGGGATTTACAGACAGCTGTAAGCCTCCCAATGTGGGTGGTGAGGATTGAACTCATGTCCCGCAGAACAGCAGTACCTGCTCTTCACCGCTGAGCTGTGTTTCCAGCCCCTTGATACATACAACTCCTTTATTACAGGAATGAGGAAAGCAGCAAGTCCCCACCATCACTGTGCCTACAATTCCAAGAGACTTTGCAGAAGCCATTCATTCAGACTATCACACAGAAAAGGAGTGAGACACACGGGCCCTGACATCGCTAACCAGAGCGCATAAGCCAGCATAACACACAGGGGAAGTTTCAACGTGCTCCATCCAACAGCCCCACTCAGCAGGTCTGCTGGCCAGCTGCACAGGCCCCACTCCACAGGAATCAAGCCTTTGCACATGTCGAAAACCTAAGACTCCACACAGTGAATACCAAGTACTGAAATGTTTGAGAGGTAGCTGGGAAAATAGTGAACACGGAGCCCCAGGTGCACGTCCAGGTTTAAATACCTGAGGATGGACGCTTAAATGAGGCAGAGTTTGCTGCCCTTGTTAGCAGCTCCCAAGGTGGAATGTGATACTCAGGATGAACGCTTCCTAGTGCCACCATGACTGGAACACAGATCCTAACACTGGGGTCCGGATAATTATTTAAAGTGCTATTTTTTTTCTAAGGGTCAGAATTCATTCATTGAACTGAGGTAAAATATTTTAAAAGTAAAAAGTGTAATATGAGCATCTCAGGAAGCCAAATATATATGAACATTACAAAAATTATTTAGAAAGTATAACTCTTTTACTTAGATTCATCCCTGTTCACATTTAACCATTTGTGTATATCCCTTTATATGTGTGTATATACACACATAAAACACATTGCTATACATTCTTGGTTTTGCTGAATCATTTGAGACTCAGCTTCACAGATCACGATTTTTCAGATATACATTCTTCAGTGTTTACCCCTAGAACAAGGACACCCTTTTATGTAACTTTTTCAAACTAATCTATTATCTGCTTTCCAATGTGCCAGCTGTTGACACTGCTTCCGGATGACACCCTGCAGCTCACACATCCTGCAGCTCACACACCCTGCGGCTTACTGCTGCCGGGAGGGCTTTGTTTCTTTTAGTGCGGAGCAGTCCTATTAACGGTCTCTCAAGGCGTTGGTACTTTACGGAATGTCAGTCAGGTCTACCATGTAATTCATGTAATGTGGTTTTGGAAGAAATAGTATCTAATGATGTGTTCTTGGAGCACCAATCACATCAGGAGGCAAATGTATCCCATCAATGGTGGCACTAACGTCAACCACCTGGATACTATATTTGTAAGATCTTTATAGTCTAAATATAACTCTCTTCAAGAAGAAGGAAGGAAGAAACCAGTGGGGTTACTATTAAATCTCATGTATATTTTGTGTAAAATGCCATCTTTTCTCAAAGCCTTTGGGATTAGAACAGTTATAATACATGCAATGGGTGTGCCAGACTCTTGACCAGAATGGTACTAGAATGTCTTTTATTCATTAAAATAATTGAGAGCTACAGGTGCTTTCACATGCAGAGTGGGAATCTGGAACAAGCCGTTTACTAGAGGATGAGGAACTATTAAGACCAGGAAGCAGGCACATTCCAAAGGGACTCAGGAATTAGTGTGACTAAGCTCCCTTTGGCCAGTAAAAATAAATAAATAAATAAATAAATAAACAAACAAACAAAATAAAACAAAACAAAAACAACAACAACAACCTGAAAATCAATATGGATGACACAAGAAAATGTACTGAAACTCAAGTGTGTTGTTGCCTGAGTTCATATTAAAATATCAGTTTGTTGGTCAGCTTCAGTGGGTACTAGGAACAGATCATCGCAAATCTGATACTGGAGAGGGTGAGATGGCTCGGTGAGTAAAGGCACTTGCTGTCAAGCCTGACAATTTGAGTTCAGTGTCTAGGATTTGCATGGTTGAAGGAGAACCAACTCCCTCAAGTTCTCCTGACTTCAACAGTTACATTATGGTCTATGTATGTGGCCCTCTGTGCACACACGTATATACATGCACACACATAACACAGAAAAATATTTTTTAAAACATTAAAATCCCTGATAACGAAAGGCAGAGGGAAGTATTTATCCTGGTTTCCTTGTGTATGTATAGACATGTGCATGAAAATGTACTCAGGAGACACAGGCCATAGTCCTCAAGGTAAAAACAAAGCAACTGATGAAGAGTTCCCATTGAAGCAGTCTGGCTTTCAAAGAAATAGAGGAATATCTGATTATTACTTTGTTTCCTTTAAATTAATCAAGTGAGGCAATGATGATATATGTCTAATAATATTACAGAAAGAAATACAATTCTGTGGGCAGTGGTGAATGCCCTTGACTTCTTTATCCCAGCACTTGGGAGGCAGAAGCAGGTGGATCTGAGTTTGAGCACAGCCTGGTCTACAAAGTGAGTTCCAGGATAGCCAGGGCTACACAGAGAAACTTTGTTTTTAAAACAAAACAACAACCAAAACAAAACCAAGAAAAGTAAGATCCATGTACCTAATTCCTTACAGTTGTACAGAACTTCAACCATGGGTGATCATACTCAACAACAGCAAAGAAGAAAATACAAAGTCTGACTCGGACTGAACTCTTTATCTTAGAAATACAGAGAAGAACATGAAAATGGCAAAGAAATGCAGTTAGTAAAATCTAGACACCTGAGACCCAGTCTCACCACCAAAAGACGGCAGAGAGGTAACGAGAGGGAGAGAGCATTCAGTGCATGTGACACAGGAGAAAATGCAGGGTAACACAGAGTCAAGAGCCCTACAGACAAACTTCATTGCATAGATCTTATTTAGGCCCTGCATTAACTTACAAACTATAAACAAAACCAGTAACTATCACTCTCACAAAAAGCAACACAAAGCAATTAGAAGAATGCAGGAATGGTGGGACACTCTCCAGGAACTCACAACTGTTTTAGATATGGCAGTGTATCTGGCTTTGTTTACAGTTCTTAGTCTTTAGAGATATATAATAAAACACAGATAAAATGATGAAGTATCTGAAATTAGCTTCAAAATAATCAAGAGGAAGAGAACATATGAAGAAACACCAAAAGCATAATATAGGCCACTCTTAATCTTGGCACCTGGGAGGTAGCAAGAGGTTTGTGAGTTCAAGGCTAACCTTAGTTACCTGTTGAAATCCTGTCTCAAAAACAGATATAACAAAAAGAGTTGGGTTAAGGCCCAGGCAATATTACAGAAGAGGAAGAAAAGCCTGTAGGAGCCAGGAATTTGGGATAATTGCTGTAGAATAGGATCATCTAGACAGAAAGAGCCTTGCTCTTGAACTCACAACAGCTCTGGCTGCCTGCGTAAGACCTGCACAAGATCAAGCCATTAACTCGGCACAAAGAAGGAGCAAACTCATAAAGGCCTCACCTCTAACCACGAAGCCAGCTGGTGGCTACTGGGAAAAAGAAAGTCATTTTTCTTCAGCAGAGTGGACCCTGGTTGGTTTCCTATGCTCCGGTGGATGATGCCTTTATGCTATGTGCATATGGCGGCACTTACAGAATCCGGGTGATATGTATGTGGGATTTTGACACTTAAAAAATTCTCACAACAAAAAGCAAAGCATGGCCAATGAGAAGGCTCAGCAGGTAAAAGTGCTTCCTGCAGAAGCCTGGTGACTTGAATTTGATTCCTGGAGCCCGCACGGTGGAGGGAAAAGCTGACTCCTACCATGGCATGTGTTTGCATGTGCGCGCGCGCGCGCGCGCGCGCGCACACACACACACACACACACACACACACACACACACACACACAGAAATAGCAAATTGAAACAGTAAAATGGGAAAAAGACACAGGATTCTAGAAAGAGAGGACACGGAACCTACTAAATGCCGGGAGCACAGCGGGCTGAGAAAGGAAGAGATAACGGGAAGGGTGCAGGGGCCTGAGTATCTACATGCCTGCTATTGACGTCCCCACAGTAAGAAGGGACACATAGAGGGAGATTATGGGAAGGTTTTTTCTTTTCTTTTTGCCTGTGTTTGTATTATTAATACACAACAGGTGGCAGGGGAAGATCGCCACTATGAGTGCTTCCTTAGCCCTGGTTTCTGAATTTGGCTTCACATTTGTATTTCAAAACAAGCAGCCATCTCTATGCAAGGTAAGACTTCTTTCTTTCAACTTCTGCCTTCCCTGCTGGTACTCTTGAGCTACTTCTCGAAAGTTGCTGGTCCCTGGTAGAGTAAGTTCTTGAAAATTATTATTATATCAACTAAATAAATAATATGAGCATCAACTGGGGTGTTAGCGTACTCAGCAATTCATAATGTTGGGCATGCACAGTGACATTATCAGCAAGTAGAAGATATACAAGATATACAAGATAAACAAGATATACAAGATAAACAAGATAAAATGAGCGTGTCTCAAAAGCACCAGTACTGGCTCAGACTCAGGAAGCACTTTCTTCCACACTGCCCACTTCTCTCTCCCCTGTGAATTTATATGAGTGGCTTGTTGAAGAATGCTCCCTGACTAGGTGACTGTAGAAACAACAATTTTAGAATGGTTTTTAGTGACCATAAATAATGTGAGGGACCATGCAAAAAGGGCTGTGACAAACGGTAGGGGGTGGGGAAACTTCTGTGCTGATTTCCACTGAATATGGGCAAAGAGTCAAGAGTCAGGCTGGAAAGTCAAGGATGCTGGAAAACCAAGCTAGGGAAATTGTTAACGAGGGTTAGGGTAGTGCTATGTGTACAGACCTCTCTAAATGTTAGCAGATGTCCACCGGCGGGTGCCAGCTATAAGGCACCCTTAGATAAAAAGATAGTTCTCCTAGTGAATGACATTCCATTTCTTGATATTGCTGCCTCAGTACTTGCTCAAAAGGCACAATGACAACAAGCTTTCTCTCTCTAAGGCTGACAGAACCACTACTGAGAGCTTCACAGAAAGGCATGATACAGGGTCCCTGACTTGGCAGGTTTTCCCACTGGGAACAGCTAGTACCTACCAACACTACAGAAACAGTGAGCTGTGTTTCTTGCAGTAAACTCAGTCTACACACAGACTTGGTTTTCCTGCCTGTGGTGCTCCTGCTAAAAGTCCACCTGGGTTTAGAGTATGCCTTGTCTTTATTACAGCACCTCATATGGTCTCATTTCTGCATAAAAATACTCACAGGCAGAGTAATGAGACAATGAGATGCTGCCCTGAGAATTCAACAGCTCATGAACGCACCTCTATAAGCAGCTTTCATACTGGACTGACCTTGGAGACTCATTTATGGTACTTGCTGGGTAATGGTTTTGTGAGCTTAGGGTACTGGTACAAGTTACAGTATATTACATGCTGCTATTTTTCCTGTAAGAAAACACTAACTTAGAATCCTAAAGTGGCTCTTTTCACTGCCATCCTTAATGCTCCTGTAGCATATTTACTGCTTCTTCCTAAAATACTGGGCTTCTCTGGTTTAGAGGTTTTCCATTCCCAGAGAAAAAATGGTTCCATGAAGAATTTGAGGTATTTACAGAACAGATAAAAATGATGAAAGACTTTAAAGCACAGGGAAATGATAGCATCACTATTTTATTATACACTACTATTTTAATTTGTAACAGAGACACTGTGAGTTGGCTCAGGGGTAAAGGTACTTGCCTATAAGAGAAATGTCCTGAATCATATCCCTAGGAGTGAGTGTGTGTAGGAGTGCATGCAGGCACACATATAGTCTGCAAAATAAATGTAATTTGGATTTAAAAGTCATAGTTCTGGCAATCCACTGACCATCTAAAGGTCTATAATACGTAGTTTATCTTTCCTGTACTAAGTGGCTTTCCCTATGAGGAATGGTCTTTAAATGACAGATACAAGTGCAGCAAATCCAGATAACATTTAATTTGTAGTATACAGCAGAACAGAAATTTCCAAACTATATGATTCTAAAGAATAGCCTAAATAAGACATTTCCACATTTAACAAGTTGGGAATTCCCCCAAAGGGTCTGAAAGCATTTTCTTCTTTCACACCATCACAGAAGCCCAGGCAATTATAACTTCTTTTGAGAAAACTAATGAAAATCAGCAATCCTAATCTGAGCCAGTCTTGGAGTGGGTGTCTGGAGACACACTTCCCTGCATCCTGAACTTATTTTAAGAGTACACAAATTATATCTGTGAATATTAACGGATTTTTTTCTCCAACTCTGTTTGGAAAAGTTATTACAGTGAATAGATGTTCACAACCCATTGTGGCTTGCTGCCAAGCTGGCACTCAGAACCCTGAACTCAGCAGAAGCAAAGGAACTGCACGCAGCCAGGTAGTAACGGAAGCTGGGGTTTAACCAAGGCACATGGGGAGAAGGGGGAGGCCACCAAGCCCAGTAAACACGCTAGAAAATAAGTTCCTAAGTGACCAGAAATAAATATATGATGCCAGTTTTCTAACCTGAAAGCCACAGACCCTGAGTACTTCAGGTCAGGCACGGTCCTAAGTGCTCAGTGAGCCTCCAAACAGCTCTGTTTTATGCAGTAAAAAAGACAAGAGGTCAAGTAACTTGTCAACAAAGGTCACACTGTAGTGTCAAAGTAGAGACCTGGAACCAATGGGCTGACTGATGCCAGTCTTGGCTATCACTGCCCTGTGGATTACTAAGGTAGGGATGGGAGGAAGTAAGCGAGGCACCTGTCTTGTGTGCATGCTTAAGAAGGCTCCCAAACACCTCAAGCACAGGACACTTCAAAGAAAATTTAAAAATGAGAATGCAAAAATCGCACGGCAAAAAGACACTCTGAAATGGAGACAGGGTCACAATTACTGATTCTGCCTTCGCCCCAGGCCGCTATCTGGCTTGGCACTACTCTTAGATCTGCCCATGCTTACCATGCAGAAGCACGTGAGGTGCAGAGTATGCCTGGACCTTACTGAACACCCAAGCAAAACCCAAACCAAATTAGTCCTTTCATGTAAAACTGTAAGCTTTAATCAATGATTTGTTAATTCAGTTATAGTAACCGTGAATGCTGGTGTCAGCTTGCCGAGGCGATCAACAGGTGGAAGCATGGAATAAAAACTACTGAGTATAATGAATCCTGAGTATTCAAAGCATTCACAGGCCAGGATGAGAAAAGAAAGCCATTTTGGCCAAAGTAAATTCTATTCCTAGCCTTAATCTGACATGTCGATCTTATTCACGGCCACACTGAGTAAAGATGTATTCATTTAGCTGGGGTTTATGGAATGTCCACCATGCACCACATCTAAAGTCACTGATCTCGGAAGAGTGGAATGGCCAAGTAGAATTTTGATACAGAAAATGTGAAGCAGAACAAAAGTACTTGTTTGTGTACACAGCTACTTATGGGCACGCATTTTCTCGTCCATCCTGCACGCCACCTTGGTTTGTAGACAGAAAGGCAGGGGTCCAGAGGAGTCATACTTCGTAAAACACCATCTAGCTAGAAAGTGCTGGAGCCAGATCTACTTGACCCCAAATATCCCTTGCTTTGGTGTCTGATAGAACTATCAAAATCTTTTAAATTTGTACAGACTCAATCTAGAAAACACTCATAAGTGAAAACATAAAACTCTTCACCAAATAAAACTAGAAATATATGTTTACACGTGGATAGGATCAAAGGAAGTCTGAGTAAATGCAGTTGATACCAACCTTAAACCCTACATAAATGGTATAGAAAGAGACCGGTTTAAGGCTAAGGGTCAAGCTTATACTTCAAGAAGATAAAAGGTTTGTTTCACTCTGTATTTGACAGAAATGGAAGACTTTCAAGTGCTTTAGTTATGGTCAGAACGTTCATATCCAGAAGGCCAGCTAACATCAACACTCCCAGCAACAAAGTGCTATCATTAAACATGATCTATCTCCAGGTGTAACTGGGAATAAAGCTTGAAGGTTTCATATATATATATGAATATATATAAATATAATATAAATATATATACACATATATACATATATATGTAAATATGTGTGTGTGTACATATATACATACAGATGTATGTGTAATTTAGTAAAAGGTCACAGTTAGTGGATATAGGTAAATCAATTATATAGCTTTTCATTTTTTCCTTTGTACTCAGTGACCATTTACTTTGTTTATGGCTTTCAAGTTACTTCCCTACTTCAGAATATCAGATTTAACTTAAACTTATTAATGCAAAAAACTTGGTTAGCCAGAATATGAATTCCAGTCTTGAAAGTCTTAGGTCTGTTCAGTGAAAAGAAATAACACACCAGGGAAGGAGTTGTCTAACTTGAAATGTTTTACGAGAGAGAACAGTAATTTTACTAAAGATTAGATTTATTCACAGTAAGCACATCTTGTACCACTTGGTCTAAATTTTGCATTTCGATTTTTACTTTGTATTTATTTATCTAGCGGATGCATGTATGTGGGCACATGTTTCTCAGCTCACTGTGGAGGTCAGAGGAGTCGGATCTCTACTTCTGGCACGACAGCAAGTGCCTTTACTAACTGAGCCACCCCACTGGTCCAATACAGCATTTGGAAAATGCAGGAACAGAGGCTGCTGAGGGAGCACAATGGAAGAGTGCTTGCCTAGAGTGTGCACAAGCTGGCACTTGCTCCCCAGCACGGTATAACCAGGCCTGAAGACACACACCTGTCATCCCAGCACTAGACAGGCAGAGGCAGGAGGATCAGAAACTGAAGGTCATCCTTGCATGAATGGTGAGTTCAAGGCCAGCCTAAGATATATGATCCCCTATTTTAAAATAAAAAAGGGCACAGATAGTAACAACAATAAAAAAATCATTTCTCTAATCTGGAAGATGAGTGGAGTCTAGTAGTTGGTGAGGAAAAACCACTCTCAAGTCTTGTCAAAATACTACTGAAGAGGGCATTTACAGACTTCCGAAACACTGGTAAGGAGATCAGTACTTACTTGATAATCATTTCTCTTAATATTTGGAACATCCATGTTGTGAGTAGAAGGGCAAATATCTTCATATTTTTTGCCAGTGAAAATATCAATTCCAACAAGGTGTACCTAACCAGAGGAGAACAACAGGAAACACATTTAATCTCTGTCACATATGTCACTCATTACACAGGAGCACAATACCTGATGGTAATGAATTCTTTCAGCTCTTTCCAAGGTCATTTTGGTTTCTTTAAAAAAAGTTGTGGTAGCATAGGACTGAGATGCAGTAAAACACCTGAAACTTGAACAATTTCATGCAATCAGAACTCAATGCACTACAGATCTTAGACTTCAATGACAGGAATCCATAAAAAATGAAGACCAGGTCTACTTAGAACTACAAGAACAGGTTTGTTCCAACTATAAACAAGATGTTTTAGACCACCAGGATCCAAGAAAGTTTTAGCTTCCAGTTAATACAACATTCTTATGGCCCAACTAAAGGAGTGCGTTCAGAATAATAGCTGCTCACCCCGAGACTGATGGAAGAAAAAAAAAAAGTTATTTTACATATAGAAACCTCACTATGCAGAATGGAACACAAATGATCTTACTGTTGAAGCCAGAGGAGGACTTGGACGGGCTTACCTTGGCATGACCATGCTTTCCAGTCTTGGAAGTTGACATCTCCACGATTTTGCAGGGTCGTCCTTTGAGCACCACGAAGCCGTTTTTGCGCAGGGCTGAGCACTGCATAGGGTAAGTGCTGGAAGCCCCCGCATCTCCGGTAGTGAAATCAATTTCGTCTGCCATGGTGGGTTGGGGAGATGTGTGGTTTTTCTGAGGGAACTATGTAAAAAGTTTGTTTGCTTTTTAATAACGGGCACGCCAGCAGGGGATATCTCATTTGGGTGGGTGGGTGGGGGGGCAGGTAGCAAGCCGAGCATCACCGGCCCGTTATTTTTGCATTTATAGGACACCCACTCCGAGTGGTGTGTACTTTGCCTTTCAGGCCTCTAAAAACTTTTCCAGCCCTTGGTGGTAGGTGGGGAGGGAAGCCGCAGAGGAGCTTGCCCGGGAGTGAAGGCGACACCAGAGCTGAGCCAGCAGGTCCGATCCCAACCATCCCAACCACGACCTTCCTGCGCCGGGCTGCAGGGCCCGGCACCTCCACCCCATCCCGGCTCCCAGGGCGTCAGCCAGGCCGCAGGTCCAGGGATGGCTGGGACAGGCGCACCGGGTCGGTGCACCTGGCCCTCCGCGCGCCTAGCACCCGCAGCGGCGCCGCCCTGGCATCCCGGTTCGGCCCAGCGGCGACGGGCCTGAGCCCCGTCAGTCCCGCGCTCGCCCGCCCTCTAGTTGCGGAGCATCTCGGCTCCTCCCCTCGCCGGGACCCCAGCATCGCCGGCTGCAGACCCCGCCCCGCCCCGCCGGCCCGTCCCCAGGTCTTCACCTTCCGGCCCGCAACGCACGCCTGTGCTGCGTCCGCCGGTCCCTGCGGCTGCGGCGGCGCTGGTGGCCCCGGCTGGTCCAGGAGACGGGGCGGGGCCGCCACGCTTCCCACACCCGGCTCCCCGCCCCGGCCCGCCCCTCCACAACCCGCCCCGCCGTGGCCACACTTCCGGGATAGGCCCTGGCCCGCCACAGGCCCCGCCTCCAGATCGCCCATTGGCTCGAGGCTTCCCGAGTCCCCGCCCAGTCACGTGAAGCGCGCCCTGGCAACCCCACGTGCTGCGGATTAGTGCACTTCCGGCGTGCGGAGCTGGTTGCAGTCGACAGCTTGAAGCTTCGCTGTGCTACCGGGCGGGATGCATCCTCATCTTCAGTTCGGGCCTCAGCTGACCTCTGGGATGGCCGTTAGGACCAGGTCGCTCGAACCTGGTCCCTAGCACGCAGGTGCATGGATGCTGTCACTCAGTGGTCTTTAGAGCTCGCGAATCCCGCGGTTTTTCCTAGCGTCCGGAGCGGCGATGGAGTGGAACTTTAATTCGAGCCTCCGGTACAGCTTGCAGCCCTCCTTGGGACCTATGCTCGAAGAGGAGTGTTAGGTGCGGTGTGTTATTTCATGACTCTGCATTGTGGGTGCTCAGAGGACTCCGGACACCCTGTGGTGGGGTGCTGGTGCAGCCTGGCCAGAGTCAGCAGTGCTCCAGGGGTGGGAAATCCTTCAGGATGTGAGCTAATTCACGTGTCCAGAGACTCAACTCTGCCCTTCAATCTTCCTGGCGCTTGTGTGCCCTGGAGTTTGGGGTTTTGCTGTTGCTTGTGTTCTTAAGACAAAAAATCTTACCAGGTGTCCTTTCCTTTCACGGTTTCATCGTAACTGCATTTCTCTCACCTTGGAGAGAATCTAGGTGATTAACTTACACTCCACAACCCGGTTCCTGTCGTTCAGGGATTTCGGTATTGCTGTCTTGTAGGTAAATCCAGTCTCATATTCACACATGCATATATACGTATATGCAGAACATATTTCCCTTGTGCTGTTTAGAAGCAATAAACACACGGCTTTCGTAGTAAACTCCACCTCTTGTTAATATGCGAAAGAGCCAAATTAGAACCACGGGCTATCGCGTTCTCTCTGCTTTTCCTTCTGCTGCCCAACTTTCCCCGTTATTACTACTACTTATTGCTGCCGCTAATGTTTAAATAATTACAGTGCACTGTTTCATGTCCATTGTTTAATCTTGACTACTAACGTTTTTGTTTTAACTAAGGTTAAAGTTAGAATTTATATAAAATAAACTTTATAGTTCTATGAGTTTTGAAAAAGAAAATCAGTTATATAATCAATGTACAGAATATTTTCCTCATTCCATAATTTCCTGTGCCTTTTTATTTTTATCATCAGCCCTGTTTTCCATCCCCTCGCCCCCACCTCACAGCCAGCCATACCTAGGCAACCATCAGCAGTTACTCCTTTATCTGCGTTTTCAATGATGGGGACAGGCAGGGAAAAATGAAGCCATTTGCCATGAATCTTGTAGCTTGAAGTCAGAGAATTAAAGTTCAAATCACTGCTTTGTCTACCACCATATTCAGGTCTTCACATAAAATTTGTATGTAGAAGCAAATGCTTTTGTTGTTTTGAGACAAGAGTTTCTCTGTGTAGCCTTGGCTGTCCTGAACTCGCTTTGTAGACCAGGCTGGCCTTGAACTCACAGAGATCCACCTGCCCCTGCCTCCCCAAGAGCTGGGATCATAGGTGTGCACCACCACGTCTGGTTCAGATGACTATTTAATTGAACAAATAAAGAGCCTTTTCCTGAGGTCTTTAGCGTGCTGAAGTAGCAAATTCTGAGCCCTTGATTTTAGGAGAGTGACAGTATTAGGTTCCTCGTGGGTTCTGGTGACCACATTTTCATTCTTAACTGGAGATTGTCACATTTATTTCTCTTAAGGACACATTTTTTTCATATGTATTGTTAACACTGGGTGTGTGGCGAACAGCACAGTCATTCAAACCTGAAGGTGTTTTATTGACACACGTGTCTATTTTGTAGAAACACCACAGAACTTTTCGACGTATTTGGGGAGCATAAACAGGGAAATCACCAACAGAAGGCACGAAATGCAAAACAGAAAACAAAGCTCTGAAAACGGTAGTAAATAGACCGAAAAGAACACCTGTGTGCAGTTTGATCGTTGAAACCTTAAGAGAGAACACTGCTGTGTCTGACCTCAGCTAAACAAGTGTAGACACTCAGATCTCTGCACATCCACAGATGACCTGGAAAACATTGTTTTGGAGGTTACTAGTGAGTTTTCTTTTGTGTATATGCAAACCCACAAATGTGGAATCCAAAATTAGTGAGGACTGAGTATTATTTATCTATTTATTGAATGTTTATTTAGCATCTTCACTTCTGGAATTTCCAGGTAGCCCCTTGTTCATAAGCTGCTTGCTGTGAGTCTAGCAATTTTCAGAGATATATAGTATGAACATAACTGTAGGACACTGACAAAAGGAGCTTCTTGTTTGGCCTACATGCTGGTCAGGTGGAATCCGAGGCAATCCATGCCATTTTGAGTTTCCTACAAACTCAAAGGGTGAAAGGTTTTTTTTTTTTTTTTTTTTTTTTTTAAAAAGCTGGAATTAACATCCCATTGATATGTTTAGTTTAACCTAATAAATATGTCTAGATATTCTTTCGTATGTAGCCATGTAAAATTATTACTAAGCCATTGCGCATTCTTTTTATCAGTACTAAGTCTTTACGATCTGGTGTGTATTTTCGCTTAACATCTAAACTCAGAGTAACCACATTTCAAGTGTACTGTAAGCTGAATGTGGCTGGTGGTAAAGGTGCACCTTTGATGTTATCTTGTCCCTGGCATCTTTCTGTCTTCTCTCTGCTTCCTCACACATACTCCCAGGCCGTGATGTGCTGTCCAAGTACATGAAGTCAAGCCATCAGCCAAAATAAATACTTCCTCCCTTAAGATGTTTATGTCTGCCATTTTGGCCACAACAAGAAAAAGCTAATGCGGAAGGGGTTTGGATAATGCAATTTAAACCAAATGAAATGGGAGTAAAAGAGCCTAAATAACAGAATCATGATTTTAATCTTGCACTGTGAAGAGTTGAGTGAATTTTTACTGTGTTCTAAGGGCAGTAAACAAGCTAAAACAATACAGATGATGAAATTATAGCCTTTTTTTTTAATTTAGAAAGACTGCTCGTTAAGAAACCTTCATAGGGGAGAAAACAGAAGAAGGAAGTTAATTATAAATAAAATAAAGTTTATTTTAGTAAACAAAGTTGTGACTTTGCAGAGTCAAAATCAAGAGACTTATTTGGGAAGAATGGAAAGAGTGTTGTAATTGAATATTAGAGGTCAAGATGGAGAAGCACAGGGTGTAAAGAATTAAACTTAGACATGTTTTATGTCATTAATATCCTATCTACAGAGATGGAAAATTTAGAGGAAGCAAGTTTCAGGGAGAATTGAGTTTGCTTTGAGGGGAAGTGAATTGAAAGTTCTTGTGGGAAATAGAGCCTCTGAACTGGAGATGTAGATTGGTGAATCATCAGCATGGGTGTGATGGTGTGATGGTTATAGGTAGTGGATGAACTATCTTGGAATAAGTAGGCATGGTTGTCTTAGCACTTGTGTTCCTTGAGGAAACACTATGATCAAAAGCACCTCAGAGAAGAGATGGTTTATTTCAGCCTTCAGTGTGTAGTCCGTAATCCAGGGAAGTCAGGGTAGGAACCTGGAAGCAGGGACTGATGAAGAGGCAATGGGGCAGTGCTGTTAACTGGCTTCCTCTTCGTGGCTTGTTCAACCTGATTACTTTATTGTACCCAGGACCACCAGCCCAGGGGTGGCACTATCTACACTTATCTGGGCCCTTTCACATTAATCATTAATTGAGAAAATGTGCCACTGGCTCACCCATAGGCCAATCTGGAGGGGGCATTTCTCAATTGAGAGTCCCTGTTTCAAAATGACTTTAGCTTGTGTCAAAGTGACATAAAATTAGCAAGCACAATTAATCCCTTATCAATATGACACATTGCTATTCAACTAGAGCCTTTCCTTTATCATTTATCCCCAAGATGGCATGTTATTATCACAATATAAAGGATAAATAACTTTTAATGTCCCACAGTCCTTAAATTCTAAACATATGAAAGTTCAGTCTTTTAAAAATATCCAAAGTCTCTTTCAAAGTTCTAAGTTTCTCTAAAATTTCTACAGTCTCTCTAAAACTCTTAAGTTTCTAAAAGTTCAAACTGTGGTCTCCTGGAAAATCAAAATAAGTATGTTGTTCTTGCAAGAGGGAAGAACCAGGACATAGTCTCCATCAAAGCAAAAGCAAAATCAGCATTATAAGAAGTTCAGTGCTTAATCTGGGACCCATTCATTGCCTCTGGGCTCCAAAGAGCCTGGGTCACATCTCTGTCTCTGCCTTCTGCAGCACACACAGCTTATCTCCTAGTTTCGTACCCCATCACAGCTACTGCTGTCCTTAGTGGAGATCCCACAATACTTGGCATCTCTACAATATTGGGGTCTTTACCGCACCAGGCCAGTAGTCTCTCATGGGCTCTGCCTTGCTACATGGTGCTAACCTTAACTTCTCTCCATGACTCTAATCCTGGATTTTTATTGCTGCTGAGTCTCTGCCTTTACCAATGGCCTGCTCGGCTTTCCTATGGTGCCAAGCTTCAGCTGCTCTCCACGACCCCTTCATACCTTAAAACATGTACCGCACGAGCAACTGTTTCACTTCTAAGTTTGGCTTTCAAAATAGATGCAGCTTGGGCTGCCTCTGAACCACAGCTTCTGTGGTCTGACCCTGAGAAAACACTTCCCAGAAGATTTCAGTTGTCCCAGAAAAGCAAAGCTTTCAACATTAGTGGTTCTAGTCTTGTCAAATTATTTAGGTCTAGCTGACAAGAAGAGCCAGACTCTTAAATCAAGATACCATAAAATAGTGCTCAGAGAGTCTGCTTCCCTTTGAAACTTCACAAGCGAAACTTCCATTGTCTGTACTGTGTTCAGTTTTCTTATTCCCTGGATTCCCATAGAACAGCCCAATGGGCTCTGAGTGTATCTCAAAGCTTAAATGCTACCACAGTTCTCCCCAAATCACATGATCATATATAACACAGCAATATTCTGTGACATGGTACCACGTTCTCTAATCCTATTGCTGTGATAAAACTTCATAACAAAAAGCAACTTGGAGAATAATGTATTTATTTAAGTTTATATGTCCCAGTCATATTCCATTATAAAGGGAAGTCAGGGCAGGAACTCAAGACAGTAACATGGAGGTAGGAACTGAAGCAGAGCCTATGAGGGAGTTTTGCTTATTTGCCTGCTCTTCATAGCATGTTCAGCCTGATTTCTTATGGTACTCAGAACTACCAGCACAGAGATAGCACTTCCCACAGTGAGCTGGGCCCTCTCCTATCAGTCGCCAACCAAGAAAATGCACCCCTGGCTTGCTCACAGGCAAGTCTGGTAGAGGCATTGCAATTGAGGTTCCCTTTTCCCAAATGACTTTAGCTTATGTCAAGTTGACATTAAAACTGTGCACTACTACAGGGAATACAAGAGGAGAACCTAAAACAGTGCCCTGACATGTTTAAGGAAGAGTGTATGAGTTGCTTTCCTGTTACTGTGGTAAAACACCATGAGCAAGGCAACTTATAAGAGTAAGCATTTATTTGGGCTTCTGCTTCAAAGGGCTAGAGTTCATGATGGTGGGATGAAGATGTGTTGGCAGGAGAAGCTGAGTGCTCAAATCCAAGTGAGAGGCGAAGAGCACACTGGCATGAGTCCTTTAAAACCTCAAAGGCTGCCCCAGTAACGCACCACATCCAACACACTTCCTAATGCTTCACAAATAAACCCACCATCTGCAGACCAGGTTTCCAAACATATGACTCTATGACCATCATTTTTATCCAACCACCATGTTAAGTGAATAAGAAACTATATTGAATCTCTTGGTGGTGGTTAGCAACAACGAATTTATTTGTTTAAAATTGTAAAGCGGTTTATTATTGTTTTTATTTCTTTTTCTTATTTTAAATTAATTATTTATTTACTTTACATGCCTACCCCAGTTTCCTTCCCTCTTCTCCTCCCAGTCCTTCCCTGAGCAGCTTGCTGCAAAAGCTGTCAAAGCAGTGGCCCATCCTTCCAGCCTCAGCCTGCGAATACTTGTACCGCCCCGGGAGCTGTCCATGGTAGCGGCACTTCCCCTGCAGCCTCCCAGAGCAGCTCTGCAGCAGTGGTGGCTCAGCCATAGCCGCCTGTGGCTGGAAAGGTCTTCCCATCCTAGTTCATGGGCCCAATGAAGGGAAAAGGGGGTGAAAAAAGCAACCAGTCCCTGACCTCTCCAAGCTCAGGACTTGAAATCCCATCAATTCTCACTCTGGGAATCTCTGCCCTGAAAAGCTCTGCCCCCTAAGAAATCCTATAAAGCTTTGCCTACTGTTCAGTTCCCTGCTGTCTGTCTCATGAGAAGGGTCAGCTGGCCCTGGATTTGGCCCTCCACACCCTGGATCCTCCCAATAAATGTCTTTTATGAGATTTGCTGCCTGTTGTGACTATGTCATCAGAAGACGCCAGGAAGCAAAGAAATGGAACAGGACTGAGGCTCTGGAGCTCCTCAGCTCAGCTGGGAATACTATCTCTCCTGTGGGAGCTGCAACACCTCTGTTGAGGAGGCTTCTCCTCAGGGTTGTGTTGTTCCTGAGATACCCTGTCTCAGGATGCCTTTTCACTGAGATACCTTCTCCTCTCAGAGCTGTGTGGTTCCTGGGCTTCTGAGTCCCAGCATACCCTTCCATCAGAGCAGGAAGGCCAGCACTCCACACCTATCTGCACCATCCACTCCGCCTCTCTTTCTCTTCAGAAAAGGAGAAGTCTCCCATGGATAACAGCCAGCCTCAGCATATAAAGTTGCAGTAAGACTAGGCTCATTTTCTCTTAGGTGGAAAGGGTCTCAAAGGTAGACAACAGAGTCAGAGACAGCTCCTGCTTTCATTGTTAGGAGTCCTACATGAAGACCAAGCTTCACAACTATTTCATATGTGTAGAGGGTCTAGGTCAGTCCTTGCATGCTCCTTGGTTAGTGGTTCAGTCTCTGTGGACCCCTATGGAGCCAGGATAGTTGGTTCTGGAAGTTTTCTTGTGGTGTACTTGACTCCTTTGACTCCTACAATCCTTCCCTCACCCCCTTCCATGGCATTTCCAAAGCTCTGCTTAATGTTTGACTGTGGGTCTCTGTATTTGTTTCCATTGGTTGCTGGGTGAAGCCTTTCTGATGAAGGTTTTGGTAGGTTCCTGTATGCAAGTATAGCAGAATGTAATTAACAGTTGACCATTTCCTCAATTTCTGCTCCACCTTTACTCATGCACATCTTGTAGGGAGGACAAATTGTAGGTCAAACGTTTTGTGGCCGTGTTAGTGACCCAATCTCTCTACTGGAAGTCCAGCCCGGTTACAAGAGATGGCCTGTTCAGGCTCCATATTCCCCATTGCTAGGTGACTTAGCTATGGTCACCTTCATAGGTTCCTGGGAGTTTCCATTGCCATAGGTTTCTGGCTCATCCCAGAGATTCATGCCCCTCCCCCAATTCCACTTGTCTCTTCCAGTACTCTCTCTCTCTGTCCTTCCCCCATCCTTCCTGTTCCCACCCCCACCCCATCCATTCCACCCCCTCTCTATCTACCCAAGATATCTATTTTATTTTCCCTTCTTAATGAGAATCACATGTCCTGCCTTGAGCCCTCCTTATTACTTAGCATCTTTGGGACTGTGGTTGTGGCATGGTTATCCTGTGTTTTATGATCACTTATATCTACTTATAAGTGAGTATATGCCATGTTTCTGAGTCTGGGTTACCTCACCCAGGATGATATTTTCTTATTCCATCCATTTGCCTGCAAATATGACATCATTGTTTTTATTAGCTGAGTAATACTCCATTGTGTAAATGTACCATAATTTTTTTTATTATTTTTTGGTTGAGAGACATCTAGGTTGTTTTCAGTTTCTGGCTATTACAGGAAAAGTTTCTATGAACGTAGTTGAGCAAGTGTCCTTGTGGTATGGTGGAACATCCTTTGGGTATGTTATAACCAGGAGTGTTATAGCTGGGTCTTGAGGTAGATCCATTCCCAATTTTCTGAGAAACCACCAAATTGATTTCCAAAGTAGCTGTGCAAGTTTTCACTCCCACTAGCAGTAGAAGAGTGTTCCCCTTGCTCCACATTCTTATCAGGACGAGCTGTTACTTGGGGTTTTGATCTTAACCATTCTGACAGGTGTAAGATGGAATCTCAAAGTCATTTTGATTTGCATTTACCTGATAGCTAAGGATGTTGAACATTTCTTTAAGTGCTTCTCAGTCATTAAAGAATCCTTTGTTGAGAATTTTCTGTTTAGATCTGTAACCCATTTTTAAATTGAGTTATTTGGTTATTGTTATTTAGTTTCTTGAGTTCTTTATATATTTTGGATATCAGCCCTCTTTTGGATGTTGGGTTGGTGTTGATCTTTTCCCATTCTGTAGACCACTGTTTGGTCCTTTGATGGTGTCCTTTGACTTACAGAAGGTTTTCAGTTCCATGAGGTCCCATTTATTAATTGTTGATCTTACTGCCTGAGATATTGGTGTTCTCTTCAGAAAGTTGTCTTTTCCCCACTTTTTCTATGAATAGATTTAGTATATCTAGCTTTATGTTTATATCTTTGATCCACTTGGACTTGAGTTTTGTGCTGGGTGATACATATGGTTCTATTTGCATTCTTCTACATGCAGACATCCAGTTAGACCAGCACCATTTGTTGAAGATGCTTTCTTTTCCCATTGTATGGTTTTGGCTTCTTTGTCAAAAATCAAGTGTCCATCAGTGTGTAGATTTAGTTCTGGGTCTTCAATTTCATTTCATTGATCAACCTGTAGTACAGCTTGAAAACAGCAATGATGATACCCCCAGAAGTTTTTTTGTTGTACAGTATTGTTTTAGTGTTTTTATTATTATGTGGCAGAAGGATTTTCTTTTCTGGTTAAATATGTTTGTTATTCTGTGAGCTTCTTGTATGTTTACAGGCATCTCTTTCTTTAAGCCAGAGAAATTTTTTTGTATGATTTTGTTGAAAATATGTTCTGGGCCTTGAAGCTAGGAATCTTTCTTCTGTTCCTATTATTCTTAGATCTTTTCATAGTATTCCAGATTTCCTGGATGTTTTGTGTCAGTAACTCTTTAGCTTTAACATTTTCTTTGCCCTATTATCAGCTTCTTCTATCATATCTTCCATGCCTGAGATTCTCTTTCATTTCTTGGATTATGTTGGTGATGCTTGTGTATGTAGTTCCTGTTCTCTTCCCTAGGTTTTCCATCTCCAGGATTCCCTTGGCTTGTGTTTTCTTTATTGCTTCTCTTTCCATTTTCAGGTCTTATTCATCTCCTTTATCTGTTTGCTTTTATTTTTCTGTATTTTTTAAGAGATTTATTTATTTCCTCTTTAAAGGCCTCTATCATCTTCATAAGAGTGGAGTCAAGGTCATTTTCTTGTGTTTCAGCTGCATTAGACTATCTAGGGCTTGCTGTAATAGTATAGCTGGGCTCCTGTGGTGCAGTATTACCCTGGATGTTAACTGTGTTCTTATGTTGGCATTTAGCCATCTGGGTTTTGGTGTTATTATAGGTTTAGGTACTTACTTTTGAGTTTATCTTTGTTAGATGGCTGTAATTTTCCCTGTGCCCCATTAGTTTCTGTTTTCTCTCACTCTCCTGGCCTGAGTGGCCTGGGGTTCTGATGACCAGCAAGTCTTCAGGTCCAGTAGGGTGTCTCTGTTGAAGGGTTTTTGGACTGTGTGACTTCTGGGGTTTTGGGTGCTGTTATTGCCTCTGGGGTCCTTAAAACTGTCATGGCCTCCAGGAAAGTACAGGTCTTCTGCCAAAGTTGTGGGCCAGGAAATGGAGCCCAGGGGATGGGGTGTAGTTTATGGCTGTTGGGTATGTTTTAAGAGTAGTTGGCAGGCATAGGGCATAGAACCTGGGCCTCACTGATCCTGCCTTCCAGCCTACTGGGCCTGGGCCTTACAAGGCCTGTGCCTTGGCTGCAAGCCGACCAGGCATGGGCTTCCTCCCATACCTCTGCTGTGCTCAGCACAGCAGCTTAACCAAGAGCTGTAGCACTTTGGTATTTCCATAGGCTTTAGAACCCCAGAGTTCCCACTGCCACCAGTGATCTCATTCTGAAAGCGCTAATCTGTAACACTCTGTGGAGAACTTTTTCACACCCCAGCCGATAGCACTCAAACCTTGCCCTAAAGTGCTCTAGTTGCCCCTGGATTGTAAAGGGGTCCTTTAAGTGAAAAGCAAGAAGGAAACAATTGCATGTTGTGCATACTAGGTCTAGGGTAAGAACCCTCCTCCAGCCATGAAATTGTGAAGAAGGGAAAAGGAAATCATGCTAGTTTTGCTGTTAACGCGCCAGACTGTGAGACAACTACAGTGTATGGGATGTGTTTAGTCAAGCGGAGAAGGAATTACATTTTAGAGCTCGGTCCTGTCTGTGATTTCAGATATTCCTCAGAGGACTTGGAACATAGCCCCTGCAGAGAAGAGGGGATTACTATATATAAATCATGGGGTAGATGCTTATAATTATTTTTGTGATGGTTATATTTTTTGCTTCCAGTCTCCAAGTTGGAGTTTGAGTCTGGACTAAGTTACAAGAGCAAAGGAAATATCAAACTTCTATAAGTTTTAGGGGCTGGGAAAAAGTTTTACATCATATGATTTTAATGGGTGTGCCAAAGAGCAGAGTAGACAAGAGCCAGGATCTATAAACCCTGAGCTGTCAAGCCAGAGCATGGACTTCTGCCTCTCTCTGTCTCAGAGAGAGAAAGGAAGAGGGAGAGAGAGAGAGAGAGGGAGAGAGAGAGAGAGAGGAAGGAGGGCATGGCCAGGCTTAAAGGCACACTTCCTTTCATGGTCCCCTTTTTATTTTTATTTTTTGATCACCTCACACTCAGTATAAATGTAAAGGTAAATTGTGTGTTCTGTCCACTTTATATATATATATAACATATTAATACATACACACACATATCTATCTATCTATCTATCTATCTATCTATCTATCTATCTATCTATCTATCTATCTAATCACATTTGCAAGCTATATGACTTCAGCTTGGGTAGGTTAGTTAGGACTCTGGTTGCAAGCAAAAACGTTTTCTTTAAAGTTAAAGAAGAAATGGAATTTAATGGAGGAGAATGAGGTGCAACAACTGAGGGAAAAAGAGGCAGAAAGGAGTCAAACAGACCTGGACATCTGCATAATATATGGTTCTCATTACAGCAGGTTCAATTCTGGGTGGCCTAATCGTTTTTTGTTTTTTTTTTTTTTTTAATGAGGGCCTCATTCAGATTTCCATTACTGAAATAGAGTATCTGAGACTCAGTAACTTGGAATGAAAAGTGATTTCTTCAGCACACAGTTTTGGAGGCTGCAGTCCTGGGGAGGAACCTTCATGGCCACATCACTTTATGGTACACATGGGAAATGGCGGGAGGTCAGGGAATATGTTGAGTTGGAGGCTACTGAGAGACTGTTTCAGAGGACAGGGTGGATGATAAGGGATGACTCAAGATTGTCTTCTAGTCTACACCCCCCCCCCACCCCCCCCCCACACGCACGCACGCGCGCACACACACACACTCACACTCTTGCATGAACACATGCACACACGTGCTCACGCATGTACAGGCACACTTGCACACACCTGTACCGTACTTCCTTCCCACCCCTCATGCACATAGGACATGCCCTCCTGAAAACTGAGTGTATCGAACTCTACAGTACAAGCTATTATTTTAATATGTTCAATTGGCATTGTGACCGGAAACAAGACCAAATTAAAACTTCATATAAAATCAGTTTTCATTGGTATTTTTGTGAGTACAATGATGAGAGTTACAAATTGCTTTATAGAGAAAACAGATAGAAATGGAAGTGTACTGGAAGGATGAACAACTTCTGAAAGAACAAGATATAGGTGAATAGAAACTATTTTATTTTTTCTTGACTGCTTTAAAACCTGATTGAGTAAAGCAAAAATTACAACACATTACATCATGTTGTGGGGCAGCACTTCTTAACCTGTGGGTCATGACCCCCATAGCGGTTGCATATCACATATTTATATTATAATTCATACAATACAAGTTACAATTATGAAGTAGTAATGAAATAATATAAAAAATTATATATCATATAATAATATTACTATAGTATTAATAATTATATAATAATAATGTTTGGGTCACCATAACATGAGAAGCTGTATTAAAGGAACACTGCATTAGGAAGGCTGAGAAACAGGGTTCTAGAGTGTTTTGTATATGTAAAAGAGGTATGTACAGTACCATAATATATAGGAAGTAAACAAAGCATTTTGTTGAAAAGTTTTTGAAATTTGAACTGGGTCGTGGGGATGGAGGACACCAAGGAAACAGTGCCCTCCGGACACAGCAGGACTTGAACTCAGAGACTGTGGTATCATGCGTAAGGCTAAGCCAGATGAGAGAGAGAAAGAGAGAGAGAGAGAATGCTAAGCCTACTGCGGAGATAGCAAGTGGACATAAGTTCCCAACCCAAACCCCAAATCTATCCCTGCCAACCACTCACAAAGGAAAATTTAGTTCTCTCCGAGAGAGCCCACACTTTGTGTTTTTATGGGGTTTGTGTACATGGCTGCACGTGTGTGTCTGCATGTGTGCATATGTTTCTTGTGCTTTCTCTTTCTTAAATTGTATGTTTATTTGTTTGTTTTATTCTGGCCTGTTTGTTTTCTGGGAAAATAGGGAAAGAAAGTGTAGAGTTGGATGGGTGGGGAGGTGGGAAGGATCCGGGAGGAGATAAGGAAGGGGAAACCATGAGAATATACTACATGAAAAAAGTATTTTCAACAAAATTTTTTTTTTTGGCTGGAGAGATGATTCAGTTTGAGTTCTAGAACCCACATAAAAAATTCATGTGTGATGGACTTGTAACCTGGATAGTAGGAAGAGTGACAGGTGGATTCCAAGGCTCGCTGGTTAGTCAGCCCTGGTCTGCTTGCCAGATAAGCAAGAGACCCTGTTTAAAAAAAAAAAAAAAAATATATATATATATATATATATATACACACAAAACAAACAAACAAACAAACAAACAAACCAAACCAAAACCCAAAGTAAAGCAAAACAAAGCCCAGGTGTATGAGACCTGAGGAACGGCACCTGAGACTGAGCGTCCGCAAGGCATGAGCACCACAGGGTAATATGCCCTTCCAGTTTCAGGGATACCTGAGTCAGTGTGACATGTGTTTGTGCTATTCACCATGAGCCATTGGTCATGACTATGACATATTACATGTGTCTATAGTATACATATGTGTAGTCATATAGGCATATGGACACATAGTCACATATACCTATAATAATGTAATAATGTCATGATTTTCTGGAATTTTCTCATTCTATAGTTTGTTTGCTAGAAGCAAAGTCACAAAGTCTATTATGTATTGGAGAAGAGAAGTTAAAATCCACCTCACTGGGATAAAACATGGACTAATTTGTGGATATATTTGAGAAACACCAGATTAGTAGTAAATATGTTGAAGTACATATTCAGTGCTTTACACATGTCCTGTCTCTTCTTAGTAATAGAGTGCTCACTTGTTGGTCTTGCGCACACACATTGTTACTGTGATTTTTGAGTAGTGATTTTCCATTTTACTTCTTCGCTTATTGATTAAATTTTTTTTTAAAAATTATTATCATTTTTTATTTTGTGTGTAAGTAAGGGGTGGATGACAGGTGCACCTGTGGAGGTCAGGGGACAACGTGGGGCAGTCCTTTCTCTCATTCCACCACGTGGGTTGTTGGGCTCAAACTCCAGTCATCAGGATTGGTGGCAGATGCCTTCACCCACCGAGCTGTCTTGCTGGACTTTGACATTCTTTTATAAACATTCGCCATCAAATTACCTTTCTTTATTTAGATCAGTATGTGCTCAAGGGTATTTATTTTATTCTTTGGTGTCGATTTAAACACCATGATTCTTTATCTCCTTGTTCAGACTGAAAGATATTGTTCACTTTGGTCATGGGATAGGGTTTCAGTCAGTCAGTCAGTCTGTCTGTCTGTCTGTCTGTCTCCCCTTTCCTCCTTCCTTCTTTACTTTGTATCTTTCTCTTCATTTTTGAGCTTATACATTGCATCCAACTCATCCTGTATTTCCCCTGTCCTGACTCATGATCAAATAATCAAATAGTTTGTATTTGCAAACACAATGATATTTACTTATAAAGATCTTATTGCTTCCAGACCCCTTCAACAGGCTGAACAAGAGATGCAAACGTAGATATATCAAACCAATTATACATACTTCACATGTGTTGGGAATTCTCAAGAGAACCTAGATTCAATAGTTTTCTCTCTAGAAAAAAAAAAAACTTATAAAACTCAGAACTCACCATGCTCATGGATAGAAATGAAAATAAACAAATAAACAAAGGGAAGAAACATCTTGAAATGAAGTCTGGAGGAATTCAGTCATCCCAGGAGATGACTACAGAATGCAGAGTTGAATGCTCCAGCAATACATGATGACCACCCAGTAGCATTCATGGTGCTGTCTCCTAGGGAAGTTTGAGTGAGCCTAGAAATCAAGAGTCCTGATTGGCTGTACACGGTTACACACTAAGTGGCTTGTAAAGTTCCATGTCTGTGGAAAGGAAGCATTTAGCAAAAATCACATAGATTTCAGAAATTACCTTGATGGCACACATCATCTCAGCAACACACTGGGATTTCAAATCTCCCAGTGGGCAAAATGCTCATCGGAATATTACAAGGACTCAAACTTGAGGAGCAAACCAAGGCCAGTCATGGAATCGGGTCTTTTAGAATAGTCTTGGTGAGCTAATTCTTCATTGCACACATCTAGACATTTTATTTCCTTTAATCATTAATGTATTAAACATGGGCTCCTCCTCCTATTTCTGGCTAACACAAGATTTACTCTGTGCTCCCTTTGCTTCTCTTTCTGACAGTGAGACACAGCGTCTCTGTCAGCTACAATGTATTCACTTGTTTAACTCTAATATATATGTAAAGTAGTTTTGAATTTGCCATGTACTCTTGTAAAAAGAAAAAACAAGGGTACTGTTTATATTGCAATTGCTCTTGTCACCTTAGTCTTATAGACTTCCAGAAAAAGACTGTTTTTTTTTTTTGTAGTTATCGAGTTCAGCTCCTTTCTTCTGAGGCTGCCGTAGTGAAGTTATGTGTTTATGATCCTGTTATATTCTTTTGTTATAGTCTATGTTATATCTTAGAATTCTAAAGAATAATGATTGAATTTTAAATACTGCCCCACAATAAGGTTTTCCTCCATCATACGCAGTTTTGTGGCTTTTGCCAAATGGATAAACTACCAAGTTTAGTCATGTCACCCTAACGTGTCCTTTCTTGTCTTTTTATAATCAGATACTTTCCCACCTTCAATCCGCTAGCAACTATTGATATGTTTTTCATGCTTTTAGTTTTATATTTTCCAGAATGTCATATAAATGGAAACATAAACCATAATAGTTTTCTCAGCCTTTCTGGCTCTTTTGTCTAGCAAAGATGCATTTAAGACTAACCTATCTGGCCACACAAATCAATTCTGTATTCCTTTTTTTTTTATTTCTTTTTTATTTTATTTTTTTTTATTTCTATTATTTTTTTATTGAGTAGTATGTTGTGTCCCGAATGTGTTGTGTTTATCCATTGACTGAGGGACGTTGTTCAGTTTCTAGAGATTGTTCATAAAATGATAGGCATTTGTGTATGGAATTTGGTACAGACTAATAACTGGAATTGCTGTTGTTGGGTCCTGTGTTCAGAAGGAACTGGTAAGATGTTTTCCACAGTGGCTGTGCAGTCTTGCATGTCAGCCATATGCGAGCACGGGTTCTACATTCTTATTGGACTTTGTAGTAACCAAATGTCTTTATTTTGGCTATTCTATTGTTAGTTTTTTGTCAACTTGACACAAGCAAGAGTCATCTGAGAAGAAGAAATCTCATTTTAGAAAATGCTCCCATCAGGTTAGCATACTGGCAAGCCTGTGTGTGGCATGTCCTTAATGGTTGATATGGAAGGGCCCAGCATACTCGGCACAATGCCATCCCTGAGCAGGTGATCCTGGGTGTGTAAAAAAGCAAGCTGAACAAGCCAGTAAGCAGTGTTCTTCCGTGGCCTCTGCTTCAGTTTCTGCCGTGAACTCCTGACCTGAATTCCTTCATGATAGACTATAATTGTAAGCTGAGTTAAACCCTTTCTTCCCCAAATTGCTTTTATTCATGGAATTTTATCGCAGAGAAAGAACAAATACAGTGAATTTTTGATAAATTGTTTGTATTACCCTACTAATGAAGGTGCTGTTGCTCTCCATATAGCTATCAGACTTGAAGTGTCTGCACACACCTGCATTTACATTTTTATTCAGCTGTTTTCTTATTGTTCATATGAGCCCGTGATCAGCTTTGTGCTTTAAACACTCCCTCTAAGTTTGTGGCTTATTCTTTCAGTCTTCATTGTCTTTTTAAACATATCTTTCTTCCCTACCTTCTTTTTAATGGCGCTACAGATTGATATGGAGTCTTATGCATGCTAGGCAAGAACTGCACCACTCAGCTGTATCTCTATTTCAAGCTGTTTTTGATAAAGTTTAATTTATTAGTTTGTTCAGTGTGTGTATATTGGTGTTCGTATGCATATGTATGTGTGGGGAGATGTCAGAAGTTAACCTTGGACGTCAGGCCTAGAATCTGTTCACTTTGTTTTTTTTTTTTTTTTTGAGACATTACTTCTCCCAAGCTTTAAGCTAGGCTATCCGGCCAGAGACATACTTATCTCCATCTCCCAAGCCCTGGGAGTGCACACCCACTATGCCTGGTCTTATGTGGGTGCTGGGGATAAAACTTGGGTCTTTGCCCTTCCATGGCAAGCACTTTACTGACTGAGCCATCTTCTCAGTCCCTATTAATTTATTCTTACATGTGCTGTGTTCTTGGTGTCAGAGCTAGTAATCTTTGCCTAAGTCAAGATCGCAGAGGTTTCTTTGTATGTATGTACATAGATATACATTTATGTATGTCCGTTTTTTGGTCCACTATTGGAGAATGAATTTAGGACCTTGTGTATTCTGGATAAACATTGTACCACTAAACCTTGCCTTTATTTCCTTTTTACTTTGAGATGTAGGTTCACTAAGTTGTAGGCTTTGAACTTATTACATAGCCCAAGTAGTCCTTGAAGTTATTTTTTAGTCATTTCCTCCACCCAACTCCTACCCTGAGTCAGGGTTTCTCTGTGTAGCCCTGGCTGTCTTGGAACTCTGTCAGGCTGGCCTCCAGCTCAGAGATCCGCCTGCCTCTGCCTCCTGAGTGCTGGGATTAAAGAGTTGAGCCACTACTGCCCGGCTTTATTTTTATTGTTTATGTCTATGTGCACATGTGTTTGTGTGCACGAATAAGCACATAAGTAAAGGTGCTCTTGGAGGCCAGAAGAGGGCATCAGTTCCTCTGGAGCTGGACTTTACAGGCACTTGTCAGCCCACCAATGTAGGTGTTGAGACTGGAACTGCAGTACTCTGGAATATCAGTGTGGACGCTTAACCACTGAGCCAACTCTGCATACCCTAGACCTCCAAAGTAGTTGGAATTACTGTTCCTGGATTACTAGATTTTATTATACGCTTTTCCCAAAAGATTTTTAATACTGTTTTCCATTTTGTTCTGTAATGCATATTTATGTCCCCTCCCTTCTTCTCTCCCTCCCTTCCTCTCTGCTTCTCTCCCTTCCTTTATTTCTTTTTGGTTATTGTGCAAGGTATGGATACAAATTGCATTTAGGCAGATGGAAATTCAGTATTCTTC
The DNA here is from genome assembly GCF_030254825.1 of Meriones unguiculatus. Taxonomy (NCBI): domain Eukaryota; kingdom Metazoa; phylum Chordata; class Mammalia; order Rodentia; family Muridae; genus Meriones; species Meriones unguiculatus. The sequence continues at coordinate 137,726,987 of NC_083350.1, read as the reverse complement.
ATCTACTGGAAAGGCTCTACTTTCTGCACTGTGTTGCTTTTAACCTTTGTGCATTAGTCATCTCTATATGTAGATTTGCTCTGGTCTTTCTGTTATACTCCCAAATCTATGCTACTATCGTTTTATTCTTTTTTTTTTTTTTGCCAATACTGTTTTGATTTGGTTGCTGTAGTTCTAGAGTAATTAATGAAAACAGTTAGTATTTGTCTGACAACTTTGCACTTCTTTATCAAACTTGTTTTGGTTGTGGTAACTTAGATTTAAGAATAAGTTTAAGGAGAAATGATTTTCTAATAATATTGAGTCTGCTCATCCATAAACAAAAGATATGTCTCAGTTTACCTACTTCTTATTTTTTTTGCAAAAATATTCTGTAGATATCAGTGTACAAGTTTTTGAAATTTCTTTAGATTTATCTCTAAATATTTAGTGATTTCAAAACTTTCTCTTAACTGTTGCTCCTAAGAAATTTCTTAAATTTTTATTTATGTGTATGGGTATTTTTCCTGCATGTATGTTTGTGTACTATATGAATGCCTAGTGCCTTCAGAGTTAAGAAGAGACCATTGAATCACCTTGATTCAAGATGTTTGTGAGCCACCACGTGAATGGTGGGAGTTGAACTTAGATTCTTTGGAAAAACAACCAGTGCTCTTAATGGCTGAGCCATCTCTCCAGGCCCCTATAGAAATTTTCATTAAAATTTTATTATAAAGAGCTTTCAAATAAAAAAGTCACATACCAAAAGAAACCAGACCTGAAGTCTGTACATCTCAGTTAACTTTGATACAACAAAAACTGTAGAAGGCCAGCTTGGACATTCAGGGGTAAACTGAGGCAGGAATAAAGTAGGTGACTGATCATTCAGCAGACTTTTCTTTGAGGGAATAAAGCTTGATTCACTGGGGTTGGTATTCTCTGTGGATGGCGAAATAGAAAAAGAAAAGGGGGAAAGAATCACACACACACACACACACACACACACACACACACACACAGTTGAGCAAGCTTCATTAAGCGCCAATAACTACTTTTCATGTACTCATACATACATATGTACACACATTTGGTGGATAGAACAAAGCTCCAACCAACATACATACGTACACACACACACACACACACACACACACACACACACACACTGGGTGGATGGAGCAAACTCCAATGAGCAAGCTCTGATGATTTTACATATATACATGTACACATATGCACATTTGGTGGGTGGAGCAATCCCAAAGAAGCAAGCTCCAGCCAACTTTATTTTTTCTTCCACAGCTTAAATTATCCCAGCAAAATCTTTCAAGCAAAAGTTACAATGTGTTTACATTCTATTTTTCTTTTAGTGAATGATCATGAAACAGCAGTTATGTTCCCAGTACCTTTACATGAAAAAAATATTTTACGTATTACAGGTGAAGAAAAACAAATTGCTCTCAATAACCCACATACATTTTGTAACTAAGCAACTTGTTAGAGATTAATAAAGTGTAAACAAGCAGGGTAATTTTCTCAGCCAGTTTATCTGAGAAATGGCAGGCTGCAATTTGTGGTTACAAATAACGAATCAATTATTTGAATATTTAATCTTAAAAAGCAAGCTCATAAAAATCTTAAAAGAATCACAAATCTAAACTTTTATATACAATCAGCCATTTCTACTTTAAATCCTCAAGGGGCCCATCTGTTCATTAACAGTTTTCTTTTAAATCAAATTATATCAGGAAAATGAGGGCAAAAATGGGTACAAGAAATTAATCATTATCTTGATCACCAGTCCAACTTTAGCCAGAAAGTCACATCAGCCAGTGCTAATTGGGCTTCAATTATTCTTTTTCCCTAAACTCAAAAAAAAAAAAAAAAAAAAATCTCTAGCTCATCTATTAGGAGCTTGCTTTTCTGAACTTCAATTGTTCCTTAAGAGAAGAGATGGAACACGGCCTAAAATGAGAACCCTAAATGGTTTTGGTGGGTTCTCCACTGAGCCATGATTGTTCATTATTTCTCCCACATTTGTTTCCACCCTGCCGGTCAGAGCTGGTTCTATCTAAACCCTTGGCACAGCCAGTTGACCGCTCCAGTCCCTTTCTTAGCCAGAGCCCAGCTTGGGGGTAGAGGTAATTCCCAGGTGCTTCTGCTCCCTAGAGGAGGACCCCTTGCTGTCCTGCTCTCTGAGGAAGACTTCACCAGCTCCATAGGAGACCCAAACCTTTGGACAAGGACTCCTGTGCTTCGGCAGTGGACCTGTTCCCTGGGAGGAGTGGGTTGTCGGTGCCACCAAGCACCGAGCTGCTGCTTCCACCTCACAGTTCTCTGGGATTGCTACTCTGCGTCGACCCAGCGCTGAGACTTTTTACTAGTGGCCAACAGAGCAGCCCACCGCCAGAGACAGCTCTGTTTTCACTTTCATGCACATATATGTTAATTTGTTAGTTCTTGTACTGGCTAGTTTTATGTCGGAGATTCAGCTCTAATTTTCTTAATTAGTCAACAATGGAGGAGGACCTAACCCATTGTGGGTGGTGCCATCCCTGGGCAGGTGGTCCTGGGTTCTATAAGAAAGCAGTCTGAGCAAGCCAGTAAGCAGCAGCCCTCCATGGCCTCTGCATCTGCTCCTGCCTCCAGGTTCCTGCCCTGCTTGAGTTCCTGCTCTCACTTTTGATGACTTGTTAATAGGGAATGAACTAAACCCTTTCCTCTCCAAGTTGCTTTGGTCATGGTATTTCAACACTGCAATAATAACCCTAACTGAGACAGTTCTGTTCCTCTAGAGAACCCCGACTAACATAGAGGACCTTCAAGGCAGGAGCTGCAGCAGAGACCGTCTCTGAGTACTGCTTACTGGCTCTTTTCCATTCTTGTTAAGCTTGCTTTTATATATATCCCAGGACTGCCTGCCCAGTATGACCCTCCCATATCAATCATTAATCAATAAAATGTCCCCACTGGCCAATCTGATAGAGGCAGTTCCTCAGTCGAGGGTCTCTAATCCTGGGTGCCTCTACTTTGTATCAGGATAAAGACAACTGACCAACACACTGATGTGAGGAATGAAAAAGTGTTCATCACTGCAAACCTTCATGTGAGGAGGACAATCGGCACAAGCAGTTTAAACAAAATGCTCCCCATGGTGAGTGATTTTCTTTACTTGTATTAGTGTGTATTTGTTGTACAAAGCATGGGGTTTGTAATCACGTTTTGCTGTAAGGATACCAGGTGATGTGGCTATATTCAAATCCCGTGACTTTTATTCCACACCCTGCTCGTTCTGTCCCCTTTCCTAAAAGCCCTCGTGTTACTGGTCTGTGTGTAATCTCCGTTTCACATATAAGGGAGATATTCTTCTTGTGTGACTTGTTTTGCGTAATGATACTCTCCACTTCTACCTGTTTTCCAGAGCATGATATAGTGTCATTTTTCTTCATAAGTGAACACAGTTCCTTTGTGTTTATATCCCACATTTTCACTATAAATTCACCTGTTGATAGATATCTACACTGGCTCTTGTGAACAGTGCTGTAATAAATGTATATGGACAAGTGTCTCTGGTGTATGCCGACGGAGATTCTTTCGGGTATATTCTCAGCAGCGATACAGCTAACTCATATTCCATTCTGTTTTTTCTTTTAAGGACTGGAGGTTGGGGCAACCATCTCTTTTTTTGTTTATTGTTTTTAGACAGGGTCTCACTATTGTGGCCACAGATGACTTGAAACTCACTATGTAGGCCAGAGATCCCTCCGTCTCTGTCTCCCAAGTACAGGGACTACAGGTGTGCATCACCGTGCCCAGCTGTAGGGCCGCAACAGCCCAGGATTATGGAGGAAAGGTGGAGGAAGCTTCAACCCTGGAAAGCTCTAATGTGAGGATGGCAGGACATGGCTTTGGCTTCAGAGATTCATTCTCTCAGTGTGCAATAGGCCTGACTACCTGAGGGAGAAGCAGACATGAGATGATGACTGGACAGATCCAGAAACTGGGCCGTTTTACAACATGACTGACCTTAAAAATTTTAGTGTGGGCATCCAAGATGGCAGTGCCAGGAGGACACTGTTTCTGAAGAGCAGGACAGCAGCGACCAACAGCCCAAACTCTGGGCCCTAAAACACCAGTGATTGTGTTTCCCAGGTGAAAGGAAACCCCATGGCGTGGGAAGCAATCAGGTTCAGGTCACCCAGCTAGACTCCAGAAGAATTTTCAGGTCCTGGCAGGCACTAGGACACCAGCCCAGAGCCACATGCCTGTGTGCTCTGAGCACCATCCCATACGGAACTGTGGGACCCATAACACCAGAGACTGGGATTTCCAGTCGAGAGAAAATGCCCCGGGGAAGGAAGCAATCGGATTGACCTCAGGCCACACAGACAATCCCTGGAAAATGTCCCAGGGTCCAGTGGGCGCTCAGTAGCCAGCCCTGAGACCCACCTGCATGCCTGACTCACAGTCCCAAATAGAACTGTGGGCCCCTGGGCACCAGAGACTGGGTTTCCCTGTTGGGAGGAAACCCCAAGGTGAGGGAAACAGCAGGTCCGACCTCAGGGCACTCAGCAGACCCCCACCCCCGAAAAGTTCTTGGGAAAAGTTCCTGGGTTCCTGCAGGCGCCCAGTTGCCAGTATGGAGCCACTCACCTGCATGCTCTACTCACCATCACAGACTGAACTGAGGACCCCAAAACACCACAGACTGGGTCTCCCTGTCAGGAGGAAACTCCACACGGGGGGGGGGAACATTAGGTCTGACCTGAGGACACCCAGCTCTGAAAAAGTTTCTGGGTTCCCACAGGCTCCAGGCTCTAGCCTCCTGCTGCACACACGAAAGCTGTGCTCACCTGCCACTGATTACCGCTAGGGTACTGTGGCACAGAGTTCCAAACTCAGACCTACAGAAGCCTGGGATCCATGGGATCAGTCCCCAGATACTGTTTCAAGGTGCAATCAGTTATCCCTAGCTAAACTGATCAAACCACAGGGCTCCCTGGTTCTTTAAGAGGCCTGCACCCAGCAAACACAGTGTAAGAGCAGCAGCAACAGCTCACTAAATTCATAGCAAGAAATCCAGTGGCAGGGCAGCTGTCTCCAGGTCTTCTCTTGGTGAGAGGACAGCCCCCCCTGACCACCAAAAACCACGGTTACCACACAGGTCCAAATGCCTGAGGTGAGCTGTGGCAATTCCTGAGAAGCACTGCCATTTGGTTGACCATACCTAAAAAGCTGAGGAGGCCTCCTTCCGGAACATCCATGTTCCTGCCAAGGGGATTTTCCCCACCCCAGGATTCCAGCAAGCACCAGAAACTAACAGCCAACACCTGAAACAGCCAGATGGGTAGAGGCCAGTGTAAAAGCACAACCAACAAAAGGCAAAGCAAGATGGCATCTCCAGAACCCATTTATCCAGGGGCAAGTAGCCCTGGACACCCTAACATAAGTGAAATTCAAGAAGATGACCTTACATCTATGCTTACAAAGAGGATAATGGAAGAAACAAATAAAATGCGTAAAGAAATAGAGGAAGATAAAGTCAAACAGAGTATGGTCAACTGTAAAGAAATACAGGAAGATGTTGCCAAATGCTGGGAGCCAAAGCTATCTACTGAAGCCAAAGTTAAATAGTGAGCCAAAGCTATTTAGTGGAGACAAAGCTATTTATTGAAGCCAAAGCCAAGTAGTGAGCAAAGGTCATTTAGTGGAGACCTAAAGCTATTTAGTCAAAGAGTTACCTAAGACCCTAAACCATGGGTGATAGATTTGTGAGGACATCCGTCTGTTAGTTTTAGAGCATCCGTGAGATATCTTAAGAAAACATCCTTACGGTATCTTGCAGGTGCAATATTTAACCCATGAAAACACTCTTTTCATCTCCTGCAGCAGTAAATTAACCTTCCCCCCTTTCCTGCCTTCTCCCTATATAAGTTGGGTAAAAATTTCTAATAAGCGAGGCTTTGATCAGACAAACAGACGTTGCCTCATTCCTGCGTCTCTTGTTCCTCCCCTCCCCCATTCCTTCCACTCTCCTCCTTAGGAACCCCATTGATGTCCCTTGGGTCCGGACAGCCAGTTTGTGGCCTTCAGAGAGAAAATGATTAAGTCACTGAAATAAATAAAAGAATCCAAACAGGTGAAGGAATTGAAGGAAAATACAGTCAGACAGCTGAAGGAAATCAACAAAACAGTTCAAGATCTGAAGATAGAATTGGAAAAATTAAAGAAAACACAAACGGAGGAAATCATGGAGAGGAAGAACTTAGGGAAGAAAACAGGAACTAGAGAGGTAAGTATAATCAACAGACATAGAAACAGGCTGGTGGATCAATGGAATCGAATAGAAGACCCATATATAAACCCACACACTTATGGACACCTGATTTTTGACAAAGATGCCAAAACCATACCATGGAAAAAAGACAGCATCTTCAACAAATGGTGCTGGTCTAACTGAATGACTACACGTAGAAAAATGAAAATAGATCCATACTTATCACCCTGTACAAAACTAAAGTCCAAGTGGATCAAAGACCTCAACATAAAACCAGACACATTAAATCAGTTAGAAGAAAAAGTGGGGAAGACCCTTGAACTCATTGGTACAGGAGACAACCAACAGCACAGGCTCTAAGAGCAACAATCAATAAATGGGACCTCATGAAATGGAAAATCTGTAAAACAAGGGACACTGTTGTCAGAACAAATGACAGCCTACAGATTGGGAAAGGATCTTCACCAACCCTATATCTGACAGAAGGCTAATATCCAGAATATATAAAGAACTCAAGAAGTTTAACAACAACAAATCAAGTAATCCAATAAAAAATGGGGTACAGAATTCTTTACAGAGGAATACAGAACTACAGAGAAAAACTTAAAGAAATACTCAACATCCTTAGTCATCAGGGAATTGCAAATTAAAATGACCCTGAGATTTAACCTTATACCCATCAGAATGGCTAAGATAAAAAACTCAAGTGACAACAGATGCTGGAGAGGATGTGGAGAAAGGGGAACCCTCCTCCATTGCTGGTGGGAATGTAAACTTGTACAACCATTTTGGAAATCAATTTGGCACTTTCTCAGACAATTAGGAATAGTGCTACCTGAAGATACAGCTATACCACTCCTAGGCACATATCCAAAAGATGCTCAAGTATACAAGGACATTTGCTCAACCATGTTCATAGCAGCTTTATTCGTAATAGCCAGAAACTGGAAACAACCCAGATGTCCCTCAGTCAAGCAATGGATACAGAAATTGTGGTACATACACAATGGAATACTACTCAGTAATTAAAAAAGAAATTATGAAATTTGCAGGCAAATGGTGGTATCTAGAAAAGATCATCCTGGATGAGGTATCTCAGAAGCAGAAAGACACACAGGGTATATACTTACTTATAAGTGGATATTAGACATATAATATAGGATAAACATACTAAAGAAGCTAATCAAGAAGGAGGACCCTGGGTAATTGATCAGTCCTCATCCAGGAAGGCAAGGGGGACAGGCATAGGAAGAGGGAGAAAACAAGGAACAGGACAGGAGCCTACCACAGAGGGTCTCTGAAAGACTCTACCCTGCAGGGTATTAAAACAGATGCTGAGATTCATAGCCAAACTTTGGGCAGAGGGGAGGGAATCTTATGGAAGAAGGGGGAGATAGAAAGACCTGGAGGGGATAGGAGCTCCACAAGGAGAGTGACAGATCCAAAACATCTAGAGACAGGGGTCTTTTCGGACACAGATACTTCAACCAAGGACCATGCATGGATATAATCTAGAATACTTGCACAGAAGTAGCCCATGACAGCTCAGTATCCAGGTGGGTTCCCTTGTAAGAGGAACAGGGGCTGTCTCTGATATGAACTCAGTGGCTCACTCTTTGTTCGCCTGAGGGGGAAGCAGCCTTACCAGGTCACAGAGGAAGACAACTTAGACAGTCCTGATGAGACCTGATAGGCTAGGGTCAGATGGAAGGGGAAGAGGACCTTCCCTATCAGTGGACTGGGAGAAGGGCATGGGTAAGGATGAGGGAGGGAGGGGGCTACAGCTGGGATACAAAGGGAATAAACTGTAATTAATAAAAAAATAAAAAAATAGTATGCAGTAGCCCCTCAAAGTAGTGAGAATCATTGTAGGTTGAGAGAGACCTCTGAACCATATCAATTACAAAGGAGTTTCATTAGTTCCTGGTTTACAACTTGCAAATATATACAGGTGCCATTTGTGGTTGAATATTCCACAACACACGTATTCTCTGTATCGACCAACTGTGTCTTTCTGTGTTACCACCATTCACTGCACTAAAATCTTCTCTGTTAAAGACTAAACGCTCCACTTATTCTGGGTAAAGAGATACATATTTAGAGCATGGCTTGATACTATGTCCATCAGCAAAACAATAATAGTATTTTCACCCCAAGCCTATGAGCTCCCCAACCATTTTAAATCTTTGTCAGATTTAAAATTGCCAGGCGTATGTTTTCTCTTGCAGAGTCTGCCTTAACTCTAGTTAGAAAGTGATTGGTTATCTTCTAATTAATATTCATGCCATTTTAGCATCTGTAATCTACTTGCAAATGTTTAGCATATATATGCAAATATATCAGCAGATATATGGAAAAATAGCTGATGTCCATGGTTGAAGGCATAAAAGTGTTTATTGTAGCATTCTTTCACATTTTATTTGAAACTCTGTGAAGAATGAAAAAAAAAAAAAATCCCTCGGGACTAACGGGAAGGTTCTGGGATATTGACACCAGGGGGCGCTAGCGCTTCTCAAATAGAGCTGAGCAGGCAAGCTGCTGGTGCTTATCACTTCGGAGAGAAACGCTTGGGTGGAGCGCCTTCAAGTCAAGCCTTTAATTTCGCAGTCCTCCATTCTTGTTTGCATTGCTGTTTTCTATGTGACTTGAAGAATCGCAGGGATGTGGTTTTATTATTATTATTATTATTAATTATTATTTTTATTGTGTGTTCCTTCTGGCCCCTCTTAATTCCAGGCTTCTATTAGCATCTCACAAGGACTAATAAAGCAACTTCCTGTCCCAGATGTCTCTGTGATTCACACACAGTTGAAGAGTAGCTCTCCTTCTCTGTCAGCTCCCTATTTCCATAGGAGTAGTTTCTACTCTTCAGCAGTGCTAGGGTGACAGTAGCCATCCCAGGAAGTTCCCACTGAGACTTTTCATTAACCCTGCTGCTCCCGAGACACCAGGATGCCATGTGTGAAGGGCAGAGGACAGCTGTTGGGAGCTGGGACTCTCCTTTCATTATATGGATTCTGGGAATTGCTTCAGGTTGTCAGGCCTGCAGATAGGCACCTTTACCCACTGAATCTGATGGAAGAGATCCACAGCTAAGGTTGCCCTCTGACTCTGACATGCATGCACACACACACACACACACACACACACACACAGATTTAAAAAAGAAAAATATTTTTTCGCTGTAGCCACTCACAATGAGAGCACTGCCATCTAGCACCTGGACATGATGGCTTGCCGTTAGCAGCTCTTCCTTGTGAAATGTCTGTTGTGGGTTCTGATTTTTGGTATCTTTCTGAGTTACTTCTGCCTATACAGAGGTGGAGAAGGAAGGAATTAGAACTCGGGGTTCTGACTGGTGGAACTATTTTTTGGGTAGTAGAATGCAAAAACAACTTTTCAAATTATAATACCACGTTAAACTTTCCCACTCAGTTATAGACTATGGACTGTTTGTGTTAATATGAATTTATTTTATTTTTGAAAAAAATGCCATATTTTATTAAAAATTCATGTATAATTTATCACAGTGGGAATATACTCTCTGGTGGCCGGAATCATTTGTGTTCATGACCAGTGACTCCCTCCTTTTTGGGAAGGGAGCCGGCAATCGATGAGTGACTGTTTATTAATGTGTCTGTGTTCTGGGGTTTTCTTTGCAGTGGTTTGTTTACAGATGAGAACCCAAGGCTGGAAGAGCAGGGCTAAGTTTCCAGAGCTGTGAGGGCCTAGTCAAATTTTGTTCTCTGGCTCCAGAACTGTGCTCCCCGTATTTGCGGCCAGTCTGCCAAGGGAACCGGACAAGCATTTGCTAATTGGAGAGAGAGAAAAGGAGAGGAATGATCCCTGAGATTCCTTGTGCTGCAGCTGTCATAATGAGACAGTAACTGTGCTCGTCTGATGTAATAGATGCACAAGAGGTAAATTATTGAAAGAGATAGCTGGGTCAGGGACCTGTGAGATGCCTCCGTAGTAAGGGCACAGGCCTCCAAGCCTGATGGTCTGAGTTCTATCCCCAGGTTTTAGATTTGATTCCAGCTGCCTCTACACATATGACATGACATGCTACCCCTCAGATAAACATGATAAAACTGCTTTACAGGGCATGTGGCACACAGCATACACTTAATTTATGCAATGGTTGTTGTTAAAGGGAACTCAAGGGCAGCAAAGTGTCTAACTCTCTCTGTTAAACTCTCTCTGTTAAAATGTGAAAACTCTCTCTGGGACTGAAGGGATGGCTTGTTGGCTAAAGCCTGTGGTGCTGTCACAGAGCGCCCACATTCAGATCCCAGCACCCACGTCAGGCAGCCCACAGCCTTCTAGTCCAGAGGGATCCAACGCCACTGGTCTCTGGGGACACCTATATTCACATGCATACATCCTACACTTACTGGTATACAAAACGTAAGAAAGGCCAAATCTTTAAAAAGTCCCTTTATGATGGCCTGAAATTGGACCCATGAAGATTTTCAAATGGAATATATTCCCACCTGAAAGTAAAAGAAGTTTCAGCAAGACAGATTCCAGTTCCATTTAATGAAGCAGTATCTGACATCTAGAGCCGTCTATCTAAATAAAACAGACTCCTTTTGTGAGGGACAAAGGGGTGGTTTTAAAAGTGGCCTTTCTCCTCCTCCTTCTTTTTAGATTCATCTGCTGGAGTTGACTGTTAGCTGCCATATTGGTGCTAGGAACCAAACCTGAGTCCTTTGCAAAAGCAGGAACTGCTTTTGATTACCAAGCCATCTCTATAGCCTGTACACTTTATTCTGCAATTATTTGTTTAACTTTAGTTTCAGAGCAAAATCGAGAGGACCCTGTAGGAGCGCCTGGACAGCCTTTGCTTTTGTACAAGGAGCATGGCCTCTCTCGTTACCAGCACTCCCCGCCACAGTGAGCTGCTTGCTGTGATGGACAGCAGCAAGTCCTCATCACCCAAAGTCCATGGGCTATGTCGGGGTCCACTCTTGGTATTGTGTAGTCTGTAGCTTCAGACCAAGGTGCCGATATTTACCTTCCAGGAGAGGACGGCACAGAGTAGTGAGTTTCAGTGTCCTAAAACTCCTCTGTGAGATCCAGCGGTTACACAGGCAGAGTAGCCAGACGCTTCGTTGCGGAATCACCTGGGGAAAAGCCACAGTGCGAGGTTTCAGATCTTATCTCGTGTGGACTCTGAGATGCACTAGGGAAGCGCATGGACAGCAGCACATTCAACGTTGCCTTTGGGGAGAGTGGCCCTTTTAACCAACAAACCAAACCTCACACTGCATTTGGCATCAGGACACGTGCCTATCAGCTCGTGCTGAACCCCACCAGGAAACAAACATCCCCACAACTCTCAGAACAAACTCTGCTCCCTGGTAGGGAACCGAGACCACCCTCCATACCCACTCTCAGACCTACCAGAGACATACGATTTGAGTGTGATGTTACAGTCAGAACTAGCCGTCTGGGGTGGGCAGACAGCACAGTGGTAAAGTACGTGCCATCAAAGCATGAGGAACTGAGTTAGGATCCCCTACCCATGGTGCAGTGGGTGCGCACCTGTAATCTCAGTGGTGGGGGCTGAGCAGGGGCGGAGACAGGTGAGTGTCAGGACTTGCTGACATGGTTGGCTCTACGGCTTGTGGGAGACCATGTGTCAAAAATAATAGAGTAACAGAGAGATACAGAGATAGTAATAAATAATATAAATATACCATAGAGGGCAACAGAGGGAGGTACAGACCTTTGGCCTTCTACCAAACATCCTTCAAGCTATTTCCCTGCAATGAGGAGACATCGAAAACAAGACAGGAGGAACCATGTGACATTTTGTGAAGCTCATTTCCAAGGCTAAAGTGAAATAAATATGCTCGCCACTGACTGAGATTATCACCGTGGGTCTCCCAGTGACATTCTGGATTAATGGAACACTGCTCTGTTTGGGGATAGATTTTTCAAGTGGAAGTTGATCAGTTTTGAATTGATTTACAGTTCACGAAGCCCTTAGACGGCAGGAAGTAATGACTGCCATGTGAGGCAGGTTGGTGCGGGTCACAGGAGTCGTCCACAGAGGTCAATAGTGTATCAAGGCAGGGATGGATCTGGTACAGCACATTTGCTGAACGGGTCATTGGGTAAGAGGGACCGGCTGGCCCTCAGAGAGGTCTCTTTCCTGCATGATATTTTAACATCCAACATGCAACCCATGTTATGTAGCTGCAGTTTATTCTTAGGGTGTGCTGTTTAAATGGAATTATTCATAGGTTCAAACTAATATAGTACCTAGAACCTCTGTGGAAATTTACGCTGGGAAATTGGAAGTAATGTGATATAGTATACCATGTAGTAGAGGAGGGTAGTAAAGTAAGGGATCCCATGGAATAAAGTGTAGGATAGATAGACACCATTACAATATAGGGTAGTATAGATACCATTACAATATATTGTGCTTTTAATTATCAACAGCTAGCCTGGGCAGGGTAGTTTGGCTACTTTTGACCAGGAAATGACTTTATTGTCTTCCTTACTTCTCAGTGAAGGTCAGCATCATTGGTTTAAGCCAGTCCAAGGTCAAACCTGGGTCTTAGCACCACGATGTCCCTGAACTAGAATGGGCTTTAGTCAACATCGGTCATGCGATGCTTCCACACTTACGCCATGATAAAACTCAACAATTTTCCAAAATCTGGGAACCTAATCGATATCAGTCACTATGCTCTTTCTGCTGAATAATCGCGTCTGCAAAATACCGAGCACCTTCCTGAAAGAGAAGCCTTATTTCTGCTGAGGCACGCCTTGCGTTGAATGTAGGCGGAAGCTGAGGACATCTTCGCTTGATATAGCGAGTGCTTTGTGTAGGTAATGGTGGGTGCTGCTGGGAGAGATGGGCTGTTTTGCTCAGGGGACACTCCAGGGAAAAGTTAGAGCCCATTTCCTAGAAAGAGGAACCATAGAAGAGCCATAAAAGTTGACTAGGTGACTGGGAAACTTCTGTGTGCCAGGCAAAAATACTGAAAGGAGCGCAATGAAACTTGATTGGACACCCCCATCCCTGTCACACACACACAAACACACAAGACATGAAACCAAGCAGGGCTGGGCTGCTGAAAATGAGGCACTCAGAGGGAGAGAGCGAATGACTGAAATGAGGGAGAGAAAACGGCTGAAAGTCATTATTATATATGCAGGAAACTGTCAAAGAGGAAAAACAAAAATTCAGTAAAATTTTAAGACAGTCAGAGTCTATGTATCGCTCTCTCATTCTGTTTTCATTCTTCATTCTTTTATGTGTAATAGTATTAGCAGCCATGCTGTGAGAGGAATTTGAGGAGGTTTGTGTTTACAGTGGATGTTATCACTGATTATGTAATCATTACAGCTGCTATAATAGATCAGAGAGAGAGACCAGATGTCTACAGATATCACTAGATAAGCACACTAACAAGCCTGGGGGAGAAATGTCCAGTCTGAAATGATCACAGCCTGGGGCACCCAGGTAACTAAATCAAAGCACTGGCATCCCACATTCTCCTAGAACCAGCTGATCCGATTTTCCTGGCACGGGGCAACTCGACTCTCCGGTTGCTCCACAACTTTTATTTCCTCATTGCAAAATAATTTACTCTTTAGGTAGTGAGACTCGCCCCTTATCTCACATGCACTGTGCATCAGACCTTAGCACTCCTCAAGTATTAACTCATAACAATCCCAGAGAGCAGCTCCGGCTGTCACCACCACTGACCAAATGCAGAAATGGAGATAAAGGGTGGTTCAGTAACTTGCAGCTAGTACAGAACGAGACTGAGGTCATGACCTTTGACCCCTGTCCTTACCTCTTCATGCACTGGGTCCCCGTGCCAGCAGGTCTGGGACTTATCGGAGTCCCGAGCCCTCAGTCTGAGGTTGGATGGTATGGTAGTAGAGCAAGACAAAGAAGGGTCCCTTGACTGCAGTTCCTCTGGCTGCGCTTCTTCCACAGTACCAGGACACCAGCCTTGCACTTGGAGACTAAAGAGAGCAGTACATACCCTGTTGCCTTCAAGCTGTTACGTGCCTTTGTGGTGATTTTAGCTGACCCACATTAGATCCAAAAATTTGCTGTAATCTAAATCAAAGGCCTGGATTTCTGGTGAAGAAGTCCCCTAGAAGAACAGTTCTTCCACTCTATGCTGAATGTGGGCTTTCATTTCTCAAGGATGGAAGCAGTTATCCCTGTCAGGTGAAGAATCTTACGATTTGAGTTTATCTTTGATGAAAACATAGTAAGGTCTCTGAGAGGAGGGCTGTCAGAGAGACAGCTCACTCAGCACCACACATTGCTCCATTTAACTCCTATGAGGCACTCTGCCCTTGCTGTGGCTGGCTAAGCTATGTGTTGGCTTGATTCTCTCTACCTTGAGGCCTTTCCAAAGCTGGGGCCACCAAGGCAAAGCTCAGCACTCCCTGAGAACACCAGCATCCCCTAAGAACATAGCTAAAGAAGCTAAGAAGCGGGAGAGACTGGAGAGAGAGCCTCAGAGAGCCTCTCCCTCTAGACTGAGAACTTCTTACTATTTTTACATGCCTGGTGTTTTGCCTGCATGTATGTCTACCATGTGCATGCAGTGCCTATAGAGGCCAGAAGAGGGCATCAGATCCCATGGAGCTGGAGTTAGAGATGGTTGATGAGCAATCATGTGGTTGCTGGGACTCAAACCCTGGTCTTCTGGAAGAGCAGCCAATGTGTGTAGCTGCTAAGCCATCTATCAGGACACACTAAGAGTTTGTTTTTCCACCTACTTCTGACCTACTGAAAGCTGTAACTGCAAAAACACACATTGTATGTCATCAATATTGTTTCTTGAGGGGGAGTATGGTTTTGAGTGAATATGGACGTGGGAAATAAGGGAGAGGTGATGTTTGAGCACCTGTGGAAGTTGGCTCATGCTACCATATAAAGATTAAGTAACGGGTTCTTGTTATTTGCTCTTAGAATTCCTAAGACCAGTTGCAGCCTGTTGCAGGAGAAGGAGCAACCCGAGAGTTTGGATCCTGCTTGACTATGGACCAGCTGAGTGTACAGTTTGCTTCTACTTCCAGTGACTTGGAACCCTCGTGTTACAATGACAATAATGGGGGCTGGAGAGACAGTTCGGGGGTAAGGAGTACACACTGCCTTTCCAAAGGACCCGAGGTTAGCACTCATATCAGGCTGCTCGCAACTACCTGGAACTCGAGCACCACAGGACCAGGGGCCTGACCTCCTCTTATGGCCTGTGTGGTTACTGCACACACACTCTCTCTCTCTTGCTCTCTCTCTCTCTCACACACACACAAGTTAAACCTTTTTTTCAAAGTGTAATATAGCAGAGTCCAGAATAGTGAAAGTGTTAGGGATGACTGTGTGTGATAGTGGAACAGGCAAACCCATGTTTATAGCTTGAGAATGCAACACTTCTGTCAGTGATCCACAGAACAGGTAAGATCTCACCCCTTTGAAAACAATCAGTAAAGACACAGGAGAGACCCGAACAACACTGCCAACCAAAGGGCCTGACTGGCAGTCATAGAACGCTCAGCCCATGGTACCGGGCACTCACCAGTCTCTCCAGCAGGCCTGCGGTTTCCTTGGTATCTAATTTTACCTCAGTTAGAATGGACATTCTATACAATCGCATGCAGCTCATTTTCCCTTCCCTCTTTGGTCATTCCATATCTTGGATCACTTAAGATATTTTCTCCCTTCAGGAAGTCGAAAGTGAGAGCAGGTTGCCTCCTTTATGTCTGCCGTGCCTGCCTCCCTGAAACACAAGGGGAGAGGGCCTGGGGGTGGGGATGGGGCAGCAGAGATGGGAGGGAGGTTGCAGATGGGCACTGGCTTCCAGAAATGTTTCTGTGGGTCACAGGCAGGGATAGCTGCTGCTTCACCAAACAGCTCTTTTCTCAGAAATCCTCGCCACCTGTTTCACAGTCCAGCAAAGCAGGGTTGGGTGATGCAATTGCTTAGGATGTCGCAGGTTGGTCTCCCTATGTGGGAAACTAGTGCTTTCCCAGTTAAGAGTACTCATGACATACCTATCATATGTCAAAATACACTTAGTATACCATGTGACATGCATTATATATGTCTGATCATATGTGTATGAATGAGTGAGGAGGAGAAAATGAACCACGGCCCTGACTTTCCCTGGGCTTCTGCTTGCAGGAGCCCTCATGGTGACATAGATATGCTTTTTGTGAGGCAGCATTGGAGGTGAGTAAGCAAGATTGGGGCTATATGACTAAAACAGCACAGCACATGTCCGTTCTAGAGCGCACTCATGAAAGAAGCATCTGAGGGCTTTTGAATTAGGAACTAAATTACTTTTAGAATTAAAGAATCAGAATAGAGATAGCTCCAGTTACTTATTCGATGAAACAGAGGAGACCTGATGGAGCTCATCTCAATGTATTAGGAAAACAACCTCTGAGCCCCTGCTGACAGGACACTTTCTCCAAGTGCTATTAATTAGAATGCGTTATTAGCTAACAGCGGGGAGCAGACATCCTTTGCCTGTTAACTAAAGTGCAATCGCCATTTAGCTGGTGGGGCTTGCTCGGTCTTTCAAACTGTCTTAATCATTAGCGAATTAGTTAAACTATAACATCCCGAGATAAAAATAATCACAGGTGTCATTGGGAACAAGTTTGAACTGGACTGGTCATCAGATGTTCTCAGTATAGTCAGTGCTGACTGTGGGGATTGCTGCAATTGCAGCCACTTTCAACCTGCCCTCCCAAGGTCGCACAGCATCTTGGGAGCAGTGCCATGGGCTTTGTCTCGGCTTTGTGCTGAAGCAGGGTGTGAGGGGGTGCTACTGGAGGCTTCATCTTCAACTCTCACTCACCCAGGATTTTACAGCATATAGTTGTACTTCATGTACTTCTGTGTTTTATTTTCTTATTGATTATTAATGACTCTACCTTGAGAGATTTTTGAAATGACAGTAAAGCTCAGCTGAGCCTCCTTGGTAGATCTGGAAGGATTGCTTCAATATCAGCTCAGAGATTGTGAGCAGGGCTGGCATTTTCATTTAGGGGTGTTTTCTAAACAAAAATATGTGCACGTGTGTACGTGTGTAAGATACACACAGAGACAGAGAATAATGTGTGTGTATATGCATGTAAGATATATATATATGTAAGATAGAATATGTGTGTTTTCTGCATATCAAAGAAAATTTGTCACATTTGCCTTTATGAGTCTGCCTTCCTTATTTCACTGAGTAAGATGATCCCCATTTCATCTGTTTTCCTGCAAATGACGTGTTCAATTCTCCTTTATGGTGGAAATAATACTCCAGCAAATGTGCTTGTGTGTGTCATGTTTTTTTATTTTTAATCCATTTTTTTGATGGATATCTAGGGTATTTCCTTATCTTGGCCTTTGTGAATACTCCTGTACAAACATGGGTACACACACACACACACACACACACATACACACACATATTTATCTCTGAGGTAGTCTTAGATTCCATCTTGTCTGGACTCAGGAGCAGGGTGGCTGGATCAGTATTTTATTTATTTTTTTGACAAATACTGATTGTCACGGTGTTTGCATTAATGCACATTCTCGCAAGGAGTGTATAAGAGATGCTTTTCCCACACCCTTACCAGCACTGGTGGTTATTTCTGACTTGGATAAGATGCAATGCCACTGTAGTTTTGATTAAACATTTTTTCATATCTTTATTTGTTGGGCATTTGTATTTCTTCTTAAAACTTAGTTTGCAGGGACTCAGCAGTTAAGGGCACTTGCTGCTCTTGCTGAATTTTGTTCCCAGAGCACACATGGTGGCTCAGAGCTGTAATTCCAGTTCCAGGGGATCCAATGCCTTCTCCTGGCCTCTGTGGGCACCAGGCATGCACAAACACACACGCAGGGAAAGGCTTGTTCACGTAAATGTGTAAAAGTTTAGCTGACAAGGTTTTACAGACTCCCTTATGGAATTTTCATACATCCTCCATTCTCTTAACTTGCCACCCCTGTTCCCCTATCCCCCTTTGTCAGCTTTTCCCCTTTGGCTCTAGCATTCCCCTTTCCAGTTCATGTTCCATGTAATTTGCCATCTTCCCAATGCCTTTCCCTTAAAGTCTCCTTTCCCTCATCTCACTGGCTCCTTTCTAGGTTCCTGGCCTTTGCCCTCCTTATCCCCATCTAGATATACATATTAAATTGCTAATGCTATAGTCTACAGATGAAAGAGAACAGAGGTCATTTGTCCTTTTGAGCCTTGATTACCTTGCTTTATTTGTCATTATACTACAGATTTAATTTTTTTTTATGCACAAACAAAATTCCATCAACCCCCACTACTCAAATAAGCTAATTTTCCTAAAGAAGGTTGGCCCCTTTTGTACTTTCCATAGTGTATAGATGGAAGTTCAGAACCATCTGTTATGAACAGACTCCGTACATCTCTTGCAAATTCACATTCAACATTCCAACCCCAAATTTAGTTAGCTACTTTGGCATGGTAGATCATAGAGGTATAATGAGGTCTTATGTGGAGGACCCTAACCTATACTCTTCCATTATAATAAGGTTTCGCATTGTTCTTCAACTTGCAGATCATTTCTTGTCTCAGCATGCATCTCTGGGAGAAGGTAACCTGTCTCTCATTTCTTTTGTATTGTTAGAAGCCGGATACCTGACGAAGAAAAATAAGAGAATATGTTCAAGTGGAGAACAGACATTTCCTTTATAAAACTGAAGGCCAAGACTGTTGAAAATTATTTAAAAATTTTTGTATTTCTTTCTCTTGCTGTGTGTGTGCACGTGTGCACACATGAGCATGTCACAATGAACATATGGAGGTCAAAGAACAAGTTATGGGAGTTTGTTCTCTCCTTCCACCATGTGGTTCTAGGGATGGAACTGAGTTCATCAGACTTAGTGGTAAGTGCATTTACCCATGAAGCATCTCACCAGCTCTGAGATTTTATTTGGTGATTAATTTTTTAAGTTCTTTTGGGGCTATGTATTAGTCAGGGTTCTCTAGAGTACCAGAACTATAGAATGAATCTCTCTATGGAAAGGGCTTTTTAAAAGAATGACTTACAGGATTGTGGTCCAGCTAATCCAACAGTGGCTGCCTATGAGTGGAGGGTTCAAGAATCCAGAAGTTGCTCAGTCTATGAGGCTGGATATCTCAGCGGGTCTTCTGCTGGACTCCTGCAGAAGTATATGCTCTAATGCCAGTGAAGGAATGGACTTCCTAGTGAGGTAAAGCAAGCAGGCAAAGAGCAAAATTTTTCTTCTTTCATGTCCTCATGTAGGCTTCCAGAAGAAGGCATGACCCAGATTAGAGATGTGTCTTTCCATCTCAAAGATCTGGATTAGAAGTAGATTTCCCACTTCAAATTAAATAAAAATATCTCACAGGTGTGCCCTATTTGGTGTGGGGGGGAGTTAGTTAATTCCAGATGTATTCAGGCTCACAACCAAGAATACTCATCACTCGTTATAGTTTAGAAATGGCTTGTGGAACTAAATAACATTGCTTATCTTATTCCCATTTGTCTCTCCATGAATTTTTTTTCCTAAAAAAAAAATTTTACAGGCTTATTTTTAGTGTGTGTGTGTGTGTGTGTGTGTGTGTGTGTGTGTGTGTGTGTGTAGTTCCCTGCAGAGGCCAGAGGAGTGGGATCTCAGGGCCTAGAGTTTCAGACAGCTGAGGCCGCCATGCTCCCTCAGAGTGCTGGGAACTGAACCTGTGTCCTCTGTAAGAAAGGCAACTGCTCTTAATTGCTGGGCCATTTCTTAAATCCTTTAAATTTTCTTTCAAACAACTTTTTAACAGATTTATTTTAATTATCTGTTTGTATATGTTGAATATTACTTTCAACATATTTCAAAATGTTACTTGCAGTACTTAGACTAACAATAAGTGGTCATTGAATTTATAGTGAATACTGTTTCATTTTAACAATAAGAACTATACATCTATTAATAGTCAGGATAGTCACAAAAATGCATAACCCTATACATTTCTCATGTTCCTCATCCTTCCTTCCCTCCTTCCTTCCTTCCTTCCTTCCTTCCTTCCTTCCTTCCTTCTTCCTTTCTTCTTTCTTCCTTTCTTCTCTCTCTCTCTCTCTCTCTCTCTCTCTCTCTCTTTCCTTCTTTTTATAATGCTTGGCTTGTGCATACAGATTTGGTAGTATATACAACTGGGCCACACCCCTAGCTCCCCATACTCCTCTTTGAGATAAATTTGTAAAACAACTGAGGATTTGATAAGTTTAATTTGTCAAGAATTGGGTTACATAGTAATGTGAAGAGGGACTGCCTCTGACATAATCTGATTGGCCTGCTCTTTGATCACCTCCCTCTGGGGGGAGCAGCCTTACCAGGCCATAGTAGAGGACAATACAGCCACTTTTGATGTGAACTGACAGACTAAGATCAGAAAGGAGAGGAGAACCTCCCCATTAGTGGACTTGGGGAGTGGCATGCAAGCAGAGGGAGGGAGGGTGGGATTGGGAGGGGAGGAGGGAGGGGCTTATGGGGGGATGCAGATTGAATAAAGTGTAATTGATGAAAAATTAAAAAAAAAAGAATATCGGTGTTTCATCAAGTGTATTTGTTAATAACTATACATAGTAACCACTATCCAGAAAAAAATGGCTTAACATTTTGTGTTTGTCGACACTATAGATTTTTAAAGTTAAAGTTATATTTTTTGTTGCAGTTGTTTATAATAATATGTAAAATATTAAAAATATAAATTACTTTAAGGCAGGCTTTTTTACAGGACGTGGAATAAAAGTGGTGATAAAAGCACAGTAAAATTTACAACTTAAAGAAGAGTTTGTGCGTATTCCTCACAACGATAGCAGATCTATGAAAAAAGAGACATAGAGGAAAGGCTTATTTACGTGCATGTGTTTCTTGCTGGTTTTTCAGTCACTGATGGTAAGAAATTCCTAATGTTATTGGGTTGAACGTTACCGAATTTTACTGAATATAATACAGTACTTACTTTTACATGTAATTATTGTGCACATAAACTGTTGTGTGTGTATGTGTGCACGTGTGTGTATTTGCGTGTGCAAATGCACGCAGGCCACGGTGCATGTGAGGGTCAGAACACAACTTTGTTAGTTGGTTCTCTCCTTTTACCTTTCCGTGGCCTCTAGCAATAGAATCCAGACCTTCAGGCCTACGGGGCAAGTACTTTTATTCATCTTGTCAGCCCTGAGAACAGGACCTTTACTAGCAATATGTACCATGTTCTGAGAAGCTCCATCGTTGTCACTTACGCAAATGTAAGATGAGAAAGTTTAGAGTTACACTAAAAGTCTGAAGATCCCGAGCGGCAGTTCTGCCTTCTCCTTTGACGGCACTTATTTATGATTCTGAGACCTTTGAGTCTTGGTCCTGTGATGAGAGTGCAGCTGACTGAGAACAGGAGTCATGTTTCCAGCCTTTGTACTGTTCCCAGGACTTGAAAATACCCTGCTCATGACAGGTGTTGAAATAAAAAGTTATTGAATTAAGTGTATTTCACTAAAAGGAATCATTTCTCCTCCTCCACTCCTAGCCTTTGTTAGTTAGAACTGATAACAAAAGCAACTGCCAAGCGGAAGTAACATTTGAGCTTAAAGAACAGTTCATTTTTTATCTCTAAAATAAGAATAAGAAAAAAAAAAACTTCGAGAAAAACATGCACAGTAAACCAATATAGTTTAATGTTTTTGTTTTTTTTTTTATTAATGTGGGTACTTTTCATATAAACTTAAGTAGCACCAAGTATTCAGTAATATCTTTATGGGCAAAAAAAAAAAATAGTAGTTGAATGTAAGTTTTTACCTTGAAGCCAGTTTCGTTTTACGATAATTTTTTAATGTACACCAGTTAGGAATCAATACAAACGCTGGCTGAGTGACCCGAGTAACTGGCAACAAACCTTCCTCCATGTTTTCCTAATACAGAATTTTAGTGAAAAATCATACGTACAGGCGCCTCACACTTTATACACTGTCCCCGCTTAGGACACAGATATTACCTAACAGTTTTTTATCTGCTACACATGCAACAAGTTGACAAAATCATGTCTGGTGCATATACATTGGTGTATAACATTTTTATAATTTTTAAGAATTTTAAACAAGGTTTGATTTTTGTCCTGCTAGTATAATCCTTATATATATATTACATTCGAATACAACATACAGTGTTTTATTTTGTATTTAATATTCTCTAGAGAAATAATATTATACATAGATCCCTTGACATAACATAACTTAGACAAAAACACATCTTAAAAACAAAATAAAAAATCTTACAGAATAACCTGGAAATATTATACTTAGATTTAAGAGTTAGATTAGGGATCTCCCGTGGTATTTTATCATGACTTGTTTTGTGATTTTTTTTTCCTTTGAAGTAAGAAAATACTATCTTGAACTTCTAAACTCCTTTTATTTTAAAGAACAACTTGAGCTGTGTTCTATGCCACCAAGTCTACCTTGGCAGCATTTCTGTGAACACCAATTCTAGGTAGCCGTGTGGAGCGCTCTCTATGCTAGGCCCTATCATTAGCGCTTGACAGTTGCTCCTCAGGACAGTTTGCTGAGGTAGGAAAGGATCGATATACATCTTCAGAAGGTGCAGCTGAAGGCAAGCGAAAGGCAAGTGATTCCCCTGTCCTTCTTACCTCGCTGTTAGACTGTAAGCTCCCTAACAATGCCGCACTATAGCTCAGAGTGCATTGCAGAGTAGACCATGCCTAGGAAGGCTGGGGCTAGAAATTTAGACAAAACCTTTTCCTGAGTGCCTGGACAGCAGACATTAACACCGTGCAGCAGTTACATGGCCAGACCAGGAGGTCTAGTTGTACTTTAGACGACAGGAGAGAAAAATCACATTTGTATGAAGATATTGCTACAAAAATGATACCTAGAAATTGAGGGTTCAGACTCACCTCTAATTTTCCTGGAAATTAATGCCAGTAGAGCCATTTTTGCTATTTACTACTGAAGGCCAATAGTTTAAGTATGATGATGATGATGATGAAGATGATGTTAACAGGTACATTGGTCATTGCTATATAACGCTTTATTTACTTTTTTGTTTCCCTTTAAGACTTCCTCAGCACATGCAGAGAAGTGATCATTGATCCTGGTGGTTCTGTATCCTCAGGTGGAGTTTTAAACTGCATCTGCAATGAGGATTCATGCATGTTTTTCTTGGCATTATTCCCTAAAACAATAGGGCATGATGGCTGTTTGCATAGTGTTTCTGTTGTCTTTTAAGTGACTTAGGGATGATTTAGGATGAAGGGAGGACGCTCCATGCTATCTAAGATGCTCCTTGAGCATCTGTTGATCTTGGTAGGCTCAGTGGTGAATGGGGGATCTCAGCCAGTAGGACAATGGAGGATAATTACATTTCTCTGAGACAGAAAACTACAGGATTGGAATATCTTGAGTTTGCGGTCAGTTAAAATAAGTAGTTATAACTGAAAGTGACCTTTGGGGTTCCTTTGGATAACTTTACTGTTTTGTTCTTTCAGAGAATGGGGCCAGGGACCATGATTTGATAGCAAGCACATTCATCCACGTAAAAGTATTAAGTATTGGAACTCTGCGCTTCTCAGAGGCTGTTAGCTTTCTGTAGTAGAGGATAAGAGCCCCTTCCCTACTCAGAGATCTTGATTTTTATTCTGAATCCACAGCCTAGCATAAAAACTGCTGAACTACTTCAGCTTACTTTTGACCAACTCCTGAAGTTTTAAGTAAAACAAACAAACAAAAACAAAAAACCAAACAAACCCCAAATTGTTCCCAAAGGAGAAAAAAAAAATCAATGTTAAAAAAAAAACAATCCAGAAATAATTTCATGTTGGTTTAGACAGAACAAGTTTGACCAAGAAAAAACAAGCAAATACTGGAAATACCATGGTGGCACATGCCTGTAGTTCCACACCTTGGAGGCAGAAGCAGGGGGATCACCACCAGTTTGAGGCCAGTCTTGACTTCATAACAGTTCCAGATCACAGCAGTCTACATAACTCTTAAACAGAGTTTAAGAGAGGGGCAGGGAAAGGAGGGAGGCAGGAAAGAAGGAAGGGACAGATAGAAAGGAGAAAAAGAAAAAAAAAAAAACCCATAGGTGTTCAGAGAGATTTTTCACATCTCAGGAGTACTTTTTTAAAAGGCGCCTTTCCCTGGCTGGGTTTGGCAGCACATGTCTGGAATCCTGCGCTTGAGAAGTTGGGGAAGGAGTTCAAGAGCCCAGCCTAGGCGCGTGAGACCTTGACCCCTTCCCCAAAAGAAAAAAAAATTGTTTTTCTTCAACACACATCTATCTGTCTATCCATCCGTCTGTCCATCCATCTATCATCATCCAGCCATAAATGATTGATCTGCTCTACTTTGTGGGAAAACAGCTTGGAGACATTTCAGTTGCCTGCTAAATATCAGACCTGTGTCCTTAACTGTAATTAAGGACAATATGTCCACTCTGCCTGCACAGGCGAGGTTGTTAGACAGCCCTGGACACACTGGTAACACACAACAGATGTTAGTGCCAGCAGTAGGGGTGTTAATATAGGACCTGCACGTGGTAACGACAAAGAGAAACAGGTGAAGGGGTGACTGTCACACATCAGGGAACCCCCTTGCTAGCTCCAGAGAAGTTTAGGAGGAGAGGAGTTTTTATTAGGTCTGAGAGCAAACTTCTTTTGAGAAACCATAATTAAAAAACTTTTAAACATTTTTTTTTAACAGTTCAATACTTTACTACAGATTTCCCTGTGAGATCGATCCAAGTTGTTAGAGTTTGGAGGCAATATGCAAAATGCCTGACTCCTAATGGTTTGAGTGTGTATTCTAACACCTCAGAGAAAAACGCTACAGGCAATTTAAAAACAAGTGAAGCGCAACAGAAAGGACCAAAGCGGAGCTGAGCTAACGTGGCTTAGACACTAATATTACCTGTTAATCTAGGCTCTGCCAATGGAAAACAACAACAACAACAACCAAAAAAACAAAACAAAACAAAACAAAAACAAACAAACAAAAAAAACAAACCAAAACCCTGAGCGTTTAACCCTGCAAAATACATCCAAGAAATTAGAATGTTTTCTCTCACCATAGGAAGATTTTGGAATCTACAAAAACGAGTTTTTCCATCACAAATATAGTTTAACCTACCCAGCTGTTCTATGTAAAAAAAAAATGCAGAAAATAGTTTGAGGTGAAACGCAAACTCTTAATTACATGTGAGAGAAGCTGAAGAAGGGTGACAGAAAAGTCAGTTTGAATGTGAGCCTTGATGAGACCAGCCATATGTCCTTTAGCATTGGGTCTGTGGAGAAGAAAAGGCCAATTTAACATATGATGTATATATATATACATTATATATGTGTATATATCTATAATCAGTTGTAGCTTTAGGTTTCTTAGTCACATGCTTTAAAAAGCAACGATACGTCAAAAGTACCTCAATTTCAGTTGAAGAGAATGAACTTCCCTTGTAGAGTAGCAAAATAACAGCCCCTTTAGTTTGCTTATTTAGGAGTTTTACCATCAAAAATAGATTCTCTAAGTTAAAAAAATACTTTCTTTGGTAATATTTCTTGGCATTTCTAATCAGAGTCTGTACACATTCTTCAAAAGGAACGAAACAATACTCTTGGGTTTAGATGTACAGTTGTGAAGGATCGGTTAAGAGGGAACACGTGGTTCCCTTCTCGTCCGTTCCTGGGGGTTTAGGCAGGTGATCCTCACGCTGTCTCCGAAGCCCCCAGGAATTCCATTTGTACAGCAGCTTTGCGTGGGGGAGCCGAACCGCTCTTCTTCCGGAATTCTGCAGCGATTTCCTCAAAAGACTTTCCTTTGGTTTCCGGAACTTTAAAAAACGTAAACAGAGTGAAGGCCAGGACCACGCCAGCAAAGAGGAAGAACACGTAAGGCCCGCAGAAGTCCTGAAAGAGAGCAAAGAGTCGCTCAGCAGCTGCGCGGCCAGCCTGGTGCTCTGCGGGCTTGCACAGCGTGGGCGCTTACCGCAATGTACTGGAAGCAGAGCGCGATGATGAAATTGCAGAACCAGTTGCTGAAGGCAGCCAGTGCCAGGGCGGTGGGACGGGGTCCTTGGCTGAAAAATTCAGCAACCATGAACCAAGGGATTGGACCCGGCCCGATCTCAAAGAAACTGACGAAGAGGAAGATGGCTGTCATGCTGACGTAACTCATCCAGGAGAATTTATCCTGAAGACAAAGAGAACCTCGGTAACTGGGACTGGCGACCGCTGGCTGTGGCCTCCTGGAGTCGGGCAGCTTCTGGGTTCTCCTAGGCTGAGTTCAGAGGTGGGCGCAGCTCGTCTTCATCGTGTGTTTGTTTCCCATCAAGTTTAAATTACTCTGGTTTGAGACAAGTTTACCCAACCCAAATCTTGCTTCTGTGTTTGGAGATCCTGCCCAGACAATCCCTTACATTAGGACCTTTTGATTTTTGTTCCATAGTCACTCTTTCCCTGTGACAAGAAGACCCAGAACCCTGCAGTCCTCTTACCAAGACGGCCAGGCGAGGTTTGTGACTCCCTATGAAGTTCTGGAGGGGGACACTGGGCTGAGAGGGAGGTTAAGGGGCCTGCTCACGGTTATAGCTGCAGGTCGCCCCAGAGCCTGCTCTGACCATGGAGCCATACTGCTGCCCCTGGATAACGCGTGACAGGCTGGTACTTGAGTTTCCAAATCCAAGAACATACTTCCCCTTGCCTTTACAGTTCTCCTCTTCCTTTATTTCATAAGCTAGTCTCAAGCGCCTGTTACCTACCTTTAACCCGGAGGCCAGGGATGTTTGCCTGTGATTAAAGATACTAGTCCAGGCACCAAACTCACCAGCAGCACGAGTCCCACCGACATGAAGATGGTGCAGAAAAACATGCCAATCATCCCAGCTAGGAACAGGGAGCGGCGCCCCGCCTTCTCCACAAGTAGCACCTAGGAGAGTTTCCACAACATGATCTCGGCACTCTGAGCAAGCGATCATGACCTTACGCTTACCCCGCTTGCCGCCTTCATGTATACCGTGGGGCAAGGCAGCGCTGTGACCCCTTTTCACAGATGTGCAGCTTATGTGTGATGGTGGCACTGGTCTCAGCAGACGTGGAAGTTAAACTTTGGCTTAGTGTGACCGTATAGATTTGAGAAGTTCAGCCTTGTGATAGACTAGTGTTTCCACACAGTAGTGAGAGGCTATGTATCCTGGTGCCTCCTAAGACTACAGTGAGGTTATGAAAGATCTACTTTTGCCAGGGTTGGGGTGATTTTCAGGGCTCAGCCATTCTTCTCCAACTCCTCAGTGCTTAATAAAGTCACGTTATGACCGCTTACCTGGTAACATACAGACTGATCACTGTACCAAAATAGTGAGCTCTGTATTTTCCTAGTATGCCTATATATATGTTGTGGGAGTGAACTGTGTATTTGAAAAGAGAAGGTATTGCAGCAGGATGTCAGAGCGCTTCTTCATCCTGACATTGATTTTTGTGAGTTATGAGCCTTTGTTTCAACTGGTAAGATTTACTATTAACCAAGATCAACATTTGTTGACTGGAGTCTGACCCATGGGATCTTGTCAATGCTGGCTACACACACACACACACACACACACACACACACACACATCACCCCCATAATGTCCCATCTCCAGGAGTAAATTGGCTATGATCATCAATCTAAGAAAGCCAACAGCAAGCCAACACCAAGCGAATAGCATGCTGAGCTCTGTGTGTAAAGACATCTGTGGAGCATTTGTCTTCACCTGCAGTGAAAGCCCTCTTCACCTCAGAGGCACACTCCTATCAGGGTTTCAGGTCACTCAAGAAAGGACAAGCCAAGAGCCTATGTTTAATTACTGAAAAGTAAGCAAGAAAAAAGTTCCTATATATTTATTTAACATTATTATTTAATTTTTTTGTGTAGTCTTTTATGCTCATGTCTGTCTGTGTACCACATTCTTTCAGTGCACGCAGACATAAGAAGATGGCATTGCATTGGAACTGGAGTTAAAGGAGGCTGGGAGCTGCTGTGTGGCTGCTGGGAGCTGAACTCAAGTCTTCTGGAAGAGCACACAGTGCTTTTAGCCACTGGGCAATCTTTCTAGCCCTCTTACACATTTAAAAAAATTCTCTCGTATATTACATCCTGATTACAGTTTTCCCTCCCTCCGCTACCCCAGTCTCTCTTCCCAACTTCCCTCTCCTCCAGATCCATGCCCCCACTCAGAAAAGAGCAGGCGGCCTCCCAGGGACATCAACCAAATATGGCATAACAAGTTACAATATGACCCAGGCATATACCATCATATCAAGGCTGGACAAGGCAACCCAATAAAAAGAAAAGGGTTCCTCAAGTAGGCAAAAGAGTCAGGGACATACCCCTGCTTCCATTGTTAGGAATCTCATAAGAACAACATGCTGCTCAGCCAAATATATATGTGCAGAGGACCTAGGTCAGACCCCTACAGGCTCCCTGGTTTCTGTGAGTCCCCAGGAGTTCCAATCAGTTGATTCTGTAGGCCAGTCAGTCTCATGGTCTCGTGGTGTCCTTGGCTGCTCTGGTTCCTCTGCTTTCCCCCACTTCCTCTGCAGGATTCCTGAGCTCCCCCTGATGTTTGACCATTTATACATTTTTGACTCTTTCAAAGCTGGCGGGATGATACCTGGTGTCGACATGGTATTATCGAGGTAGGAGAAACAGGGATCTCTCTGCAGGAACAAAGGCCCTTTACATCTGCTTCCTCTAGGAAAAACACTAACTAGAGAATAAGTGATAAAAATGTGTGTTTGGAAAATGGAGTTGCATTCTCTCCTGGAACCCAGATGACACTCAAATGCACACGGCCAGCAGAGAAGCGTGGCCAAGCACTGGGGCATCTGCTAGAAGATAGCCCTCACCTCTTTCCCAGTCTGTATGTCCCTAGAATCATTAGTACCAATCCTTTCCGCTCAAATCTACAAGAGCATTGTTTTCAAGTTCAGAGACACAAAACCTTCAATGCTTTCTGTAACTGTGGAGTGTTAATTAAGTGATTAGAACTGATTTGTGTGTGTGTATGAGTTATCTACTTTAAGACTTTTGTAAAAGAAAAAAATGAGCTCAAAACACTTCCATATTCAAAACAATTGAGATGCTGGTCATAATCACTATTTATAATAATTATCAATTAAACTACTCCTGCATTCAAATGAGGCTGGGTACAATAAATTGAGGGAAGAAATAAATTTCTACACAATTTTTCCTTGTTTTTTTTCCCCCCTCAGAATTTGAGTTACTCAGTCTTAACAACTTGATGCTTTATATAGCAAATGATATTATTAAGTAATTTGTTTTAATAATAATGTCCATTTTGTAAAAAAAAAAAAAAGGGCCCGTTCTTTTTTAAGAGTCAAAAAGGACAAAGAGTCTCTTGGATTGTGTCCCAGCAGTGGCCTTTGTTGATTGAAGCAGCTTGTGACCTGGGCAGGTGCCATCTCTAATGTGGAGTCATAGGTCCACAACATTGTGTTTTGTTTGTCCTTCCTTGCTTTCTGGGATCTTGCACTGTTTAATGAGCGCTGGGGAGCCAGGCTGTAATTTATTGGCCACCCAGATGTGACAGTTAAAGTCCATGTACAGAGAATAAAAAACAAAGAAACACAAGTGACCAAAACTAGCTGAGTATCACGACCAAGATGAAAACTCAAAAGCACTTGGAACATGTATTCAAAGATGAAAATAAGGCAAGTTAGTCTCATTTTGAGTCAATTTCATTAGTCGAGAAGTTTTTGTACTTATTATGTCAAAATATCAAACTAGTCCTTGGCTTTAAGAAAGTAAATAACTTTCTTTTGTTGGAATTGGGAAAACAATGAGATTTCATATTTTCTATCATTTCTACCCAGACTTCCATATTCCACATATTTATTTGTGTTACCAGGAGATCTTGAACTGCCTGAAAGTTCTGCCCCGTGACCTAACATTATAGGAATGTGCCAAGTTTGTTTAATCCCGCTTGCGGGTTTAGTTATCCATTAGCTTTTTAAATGTTTCCCCCAAGATGCCAGGATGAGATATCTCCACCAGGCAGGGAGAGGCTAGGGAATGCGCCCGCTGCTGTTACAGGGGCAGGCTGTCAGCAGGCCCTGAGGTGTTTGAGTAGGGGAGAGGGACCAGAGCGGAGCCTCATACAGAGAGACAGGCTTGCCAGTGGGTTATTAATTCACCAAATGACTAAGTGACTGGCACCCTCCACAATGGGAGAGTCGGCGACTCACTACCTCAGTCAGCAGTAGCTGGCGTGTGCACAGGACTCTCCCATTATTCACTTATCTGTACGTGCGCAGTGCACGTGGACAGAGCTGCCGATCACCGTCTGTCCTGAGCCACCATCCTGCCTCCACTCCCCAGTGAAGGAATGAGCAAAGTGCTGTTTGGGCTAGACACTTACAGAAACGGCAGTGAAGATCATGTTGATGGCACCGACGCCAATGGTCGCGTACACAGGTTGGCTGATTCCAGCCGTCTGAAAAATGCTGGTTGAATAGTAAAATATCTGCAAAACAACAACAGGCCAGCCTTAGGCAGGGACCCTCCCGCTGAAGTCCTAGAGGCAAGACACATGGCAGCTTATTTTTAGTGTTTGTGGCACCACGGTCCCTAGACTCTCCTAAGGTTTACCTCACCCCCTCTGCAGACAAGACTTTCATCAGTGTTTAAAGCTTCTGGCTGCTTAAAAATTCTTGGCTTAGGGTGAAAACTCCATTACTTCATTTCCTTTGTTTGTTCGATTTCCAAACTTGTTGTTAATGTATAACATGCCTATAACAGGCACACACAAGCGAACAGCTCAACTATGTTAGAAACTGATTAGACCCCTTGTAAAGAGAGCTCAGGTTAAGAAATACCTCCTTTTCAACTCTGAGGAGCCCCTCTATCTTTTTGTCCATTTCCTAAGACAATCACTCTCCCAACATCTGACATGATGGATGGATTTTGCCACGTCCGGTACTTGATGTAAATGGGAGTGTAGCATAGATATTCTCTTGTTCTGGTTTCTTTTGCTAAACATCGTCTCCAGGAGGGTCCTTGTGTCCTGTGTGTTTGGATACTGTTTGTTCACTGTCTCGACTGTGTAGAATCTGGTGTACCTGCAAACTGCATTGTAATTTCCCATCCAACTGATGGTTATTTAGGCATCTGCTCTTTTAGGGTGTTTAGAAATAGTGCTGCTGGGTACATACTTTTTGTTTGCTTGCTTGTTTGTTTGTTTGTTTTGAGGCAATGTCTCTCTATGTAGCCCTGGCTGTCCCAGAACGCACTATCCTTGAACTGATGGAGATCCACCTGCCTCTGCCTCCCAAGGGCTGGGATTAAAGGTGTGTGCCGCCATTCCTGGCAGGCATACGCTCTTATCAGTTATTTTGGTAGAGTAGGTGAGTATATATACCCAGAATTAGAATCCCTAGGTTGTGCTAAATTCAGCTTTGATATAGATGCTGCCAATCAGTTATAAAAACATGATAAAAGTGTATATAACGGTTCTGGTTTATATTGCTTCTATCAATCTGTGTGTCTGTCTATCATCTGTCCATCATCATCATCATTATTGTCATCTATCTATCGTTCATCTATCTGTGTATCTATCATCATCATCTATCTTTCATCTATCTATCTCTTTATCTGCTGTAGTATATCATGCAAATGGAACCATGTACTTCTTTTTGTGTAAATTCCTAGAAATCCGAACTTTCATATTCTAAGAGCCTTCTAATTTAGATTGGAGGTTGGCAGGGCTCTTTCAACTAGTGCTTTTTCCTCAGCTCGCATTCACTACAGCTTTTGCCTTTCACTTCTACCCGCCCCCTGTGTGTGGTACATGCCTGTGCAATGCTTGTGTTTGAACCCGTGTACATTACAGTGTGCAAGCAAGTGTGAACGGAAGTAAGAGGTCAGTGGTGGGTGTCTTCTTCAGTGGGTCTCTGTCTTATTTTTTGAGGGCGGGTCTTTTCAAACCTGAAGCTCACTGATTGGCTAGGCTGTTATGCTAATGATCCCGGGGATCAGCCCATCTCCCACCCCTAAGCGCTGAGGTTTTATACATAGAAGCAGCTAGACCCTGCTTTGTATGTGGGTGGCGGGGCTCTGAGTTCAGACCCTCATGTTTGCCGTGGCAAGCGATATGCCAGCTGAGCCCCTCCCAGCCCTACTGTCTCCTTCTTAATAGGCCGAAAGTCCCGTTGTTAGCTTTAGCAAGCCACCGAAAGAAAGCGAGGGAAATCGGTTATTGTGAAACGTGTCATAATGACACTTGATGTCAGTGTTTGCAAATGCCTTTCGGTGACTGAAACCTAAGCCTCTTTCTCGCTGTCTCCGCTCCCTTTGCTCGCTGGGCGTCACGCGTTCTTGGGCTTACCCCGTTGATTCCCGAGAACTGCTGGGCGGCGTGCAGCATGAGCGCCACGAGGATGGGCTGCCGGTAACTGGAGTCTGTGAAGAGCTGCATCACGGAGACTTTTTGCTCAGTGGATGCCTCCTCTTTTTCTCTTTTCATCTCGTTAATATCTTTGCTGACATCCTCAGTTCCTCTTAGCCTCTTCAAGCCTGTCCCCCAAAAGTCAGTCAGGTTGAAACAACTCAGATCAAGCAAAAACAAGTATTTTTATTCCAGTCACAATGACACTACAGTTCTTCATGCCCCTTTCTTTGACCTAACAGGGTAGGTAGTGGCAATTCTTTTTTTTTTCTCCCCCTTTTTGGTTAAACTAGATTCTATTTTTTGATTAAAGAAATAAAAGAAAAGGAGAACATTTGTCTTCATCTGGAGAGAGAGAGAGAGAGAGAGAGAGAGAGAGAGAGAGAGAGAGAGAGAGAGAGAGAAGCACGGTTCTGAGAAGAGTCATTGAAGGCTCAGGTTAAGTCCCATAGGCCACATGGGAGCTGGTGTGGGTGAATGCACAGCACACCAGTCATGCCACAACACAATAGCCATACTAAGTTCTGTGTGTTCTCCTGAGCAATTACAGTCCTTGTGTTAATTTTATGAGCACCCTTTCACACATACTATATTGTATTGGCCGATAATTCCTAATTAATAGGAACAGGCAATTCCTCACTAAGGACTTACTTTTCTTCGCTTTGACTTCCTCTTCCAACTTTATATAAAGGTATCTGGGGCTCTCTGGGCAGAAGAGGAGTAGCAGACACTGTAGGAGAGCTGGTACAGCAGAGAGGCCAAGTAGGATGTGCCAGTGATCCTGATTGCCCAGAATAAAGCTGAGGCCAGCAATCTGAGAAGACAAGGATGGAGCATGAGCTGCACAGAACTCTGGGACCGCCTTCTACAGCAATGCATGAGAAAACATACTGCCTTTTTAATAGTGATCCCTGATACACGTTGGCACAAAAGGGGAGGCTGTCATTAGGTGAGTCCCATTTCAACCCAACCAAGAAAAAATTGTTAGTAAGGAATTCATCTGTGCTTGTTTTCATTCACTCCAGGAGGATGTTTATTCTGGAGATCAACGCAACTTTTAAAAACACATTTATGCCAAAAGCAAAACACACAGTGTTCTTGCAAGCAACGAGATGGAATTATACTGTTAGAATCACTGTCAAGTGTGGTGATGTGTGTCTGTCAAACCAGCTCTGGGAAAATAGAGACAAGCAGATCCCGGGAGCGTGGGGGCCAGTCAGTCTATCAAAAAACAACAAGCTCAAGTTCAGAGACTCTCTTGAAACAAGGTAGAGAGTGACAGAGCAGACGCCTGACATCAGCTTCTGGCCTCCATAGCCTCACCTTGTGCATGCACGTGATCATTACATGGTACATACAGAGGGGGTGGGGCATGTCTCCAGGCTTTGCTTTAATATCCCCTCCTAGGTCATGCAGAACTTAAAATATTTCATAGATAGAGCAATTACATAATTGTGACCAGCATTATGACAACAATTACATAATAAGGAGCAGGTTTATGATACCTGCTGCAATCATTTCCATACTTCCTTTTAGATATCTCAATTGTGAGGTTCCAAAGATCCTTCTGAGGACAGAGGAAAGGAGAGAGAGAGAGAGAGAGAGAGAGAGAGAGCCAGCTGAAGAGAGCTTTTTGTAATAATTGTTTGGATTTAAATTTCCAGACAATTCACTCAAAGCACAGAAAACTCAGGCAGTCAAAAATCTGGAGTTGGCTGTTTTATCTTTATTTTGGAAATTCAAATGTTAATTCTAGGATAGCACTAGGACTTTCACATGTATTGCCGAATCTCACCAACAACTCCAAGTAGGATGTAAGAAGTGGTAATAATTCACCTTAGAGCTAAAAAGCCTACTTTTTACACTGCCTCTTTTACTACTGTTGGAAACAACACTCCCAGCCCCTCCCTGGCCATGACAGTCTACAATGAGAAGTGACAGTAGGGAGAGAGGACATGAAGTAGAAGGTGGTTAAAGTAAGGGGCAGGAGATTTTACCTGACTAATAAGAATGCCTGTGACAAGGGCCAGTTGGTGAAGAGTGCCCAGGGCACCCCTGAGCGTGGTTGGAGCGATTTCGCCAATGTACATTGGAACCAGTCCTGAAATTAGCCCTGTGTGAGACACAAAACATATAAATGTTAAACGGCACTCCCCAGGTGTTTTGGAGGAACCCTTGTCTCCAAACATGGGCACAGTTTATGCAGAAATCTTTGGTTGATATTATAGTAAATGAAGGTGTAGTTGGAAGTATTAATGGAAAAAATATTTATTTTTGGTAGTTTCCATTGCTGGAAAAAAAAAAGAAAATTTTACTTTAAAAATTTTCGTGTTAGTGTTTAGTTCATGGCTTAGGTTGTCTTGAGAAAAGAGCCTAGAGGATGTGTTAGTAATCATCCAAATTTGTAGGATTAATGGAAGTTACATCAAGGAACGCCAACCTCCTGATAGAGGCAAGAATTGACTCACAGTGGAGTAGAGCTCTACACATGGGTTCTGTGCCTAGCTTCCATGCCTAGCTGAGTCCACCCCAGATGGGAATACCTCAAGATCTCTGCCAGGTCATATTGAGGCACAGAAGTGTGAAGAGGATAAGGAACACAAAAGCTTTTCCCCAGCTGCCCAGTAAAGACAACCTAACTTCTTTACTGCATCAAAAATCTTAGGCTTCAAATACCAAATCCAAGAACACATCGAAATCATCACCAGGGTTAAGTAGGCTTCATCTCAGAGATGCAGGGATGGTTCAATATATGAAAATCTGTCAATGTAACCTACCATATAAACAAATTAAAATGGAAAAAAAACTGTATGATCATCTCATTAAATGCTGAGAAAGCCTTTGAAAAAATCCAACACCGCTTCATGATAGAAGTCTTAGAGAGATTAGGGATGTAAGGGACATACCTAAACATAATAAAGGCAATTTATAGCAATCAATACCCAACCTCCAAATGAATAGAGAGAAGCTCACAGCAATTCAACTAACAGGAACAAGACAAGGCTGTCCTCTTTTGCCATATCTCTTCAACATAGTACTTGAAGTTCTAGCTAGAACAATAAGACAACTGAAGAAGATTAAGGGGATCCAAATTAGAAAGGAAGAAGTCAAAGTATCACTATTTGCAGATGATACGATAGTATATATAATGACCCCAAAATTCTACCTAGGAACTCCTACAGGTGATAAACACTTTCAGCAAAGTGGCTGGATACAGAATTAATTAAGAAAATCAGTAGCCCTCCTGCATACAAATGACAAATGGGCTGAGAAAGAAATCAGGGAAACAACACCTTTCACAATAGCCTCAAATAATATAAAATATCTTGGAGTAACTTTAACCAAGCAAGTGAAAGACTTGTATGACAAAAACTTCAAGTCTTTTAATAAAGAAATTGAAGGAGAATCAGAAGATGGAAAGATCTCCTATGCTCATAAATCAGTAGGACTAACAATAAAGATGGCCTTCTTACCAAAGGCGATCTACAGATTTTATTTGAAAACAGACTTAAACACAAATACTTTGAAAACACTGAGCCATTATGCTTTTTATTATCTTTTTTAAAAATTACATTTGTTTATTTATTTATTTATTTATTTATTTATTTATTTTTATTTATTTAGTGTGGGGTATGTCCCCATCTGTCTGTCCATGTGAAAATACGTTAAAATGCCAGCTCAGAGCCATCAGAATAAAAGGTTCATTGACACTGAAGAGTCCAGTATCTCTCCATTTGTTTGTGGTTGAATTTTCCTGTTTGTATTAGGACTGAATCCCTGTTTCTAAAAACTAGTACTGATTCTCAAATAGGATGTTTAAGGGAAGAAGGGCTCTATTAGATGTTTCTGTCCAATTCCCTCTCCCTATGGACACCACAGTTTTATTGCTCCAGGCAGCCATGTCTAAAATCAAACAGCGTTAGGTGGTGTGGTCTAAAAGATGAGGTAGGGCCTTAGCAATGAAAGATAGAGACACCATAACATAGGACATAAGTGCAGGGGTAGGACATGAGTGAAGACAACAGTGTCCAGCTGTTGGTTACAGCACAGGAATTGTAGCAACAGCTAGTGTTTATCTACAGTTCATATCTGCCATGCTCGACGCTTTACATATATTCTTCACTTCCACTAGAGGCAGATGTTATTGTCATCTTCGCTTTGCAGGCAAGGAAAGAGAGAATCCGTTAAATAATCTGTCTAAGATCAAACACAGACACAGACAGCGTCACAGCTCACTCTTCCTGTGCCCCATTGCCTTCCTTCTGCGATGCCGTGTTAAGCCCGACGACGAACCTCTGCCCAGACTAACTTTGACAAGGAAGTGTATGTGTGTCACTTACCACAGTACAGTCCTGATACGCTTCTTCCGGCGATGATGAGGATGTGCGATGGTCCGAATTTGGAACACCCCATCAAGAGGGCTCCAGTCAACGACAGACTGTTTGCTGCCAGCATGGCTTTGATCCTGAAATTTTATAAACAACTTTAAATTCAGCACCAAAATGGGAAGAAATTACTTGTCTTCAGACCACGTTGAGACTTTTATCTAGAAATAATTATAGTTATTGCTACTGAAGAGCTAGTTCAGGATTCTCGAAGCATGCCTGCTACTTCCTTATCTGTGAGCTGATGTATGAGTATTCATATTGGGCGGCATTCATCCACCTGCCTCTTATTTTCACAGAGACAGTTCCTTTGTTTTGCTTTGTTTTTGTGTTTTGGAGATGAAGACATCACTCTCTAGCCTTGGCTAGCTGGACCTGTAGCCCAAGTTATCCTTGAACTCTCAAGAGATCCTCCTGCCTCAGCCTCCAGAGTGCTGAGATTCTAGGTGTGAACATAAGACGACACTTCTGATACTTATTCAGTTATTTGATTTTTCTAGAACTTGTTCATTTTAAAAAATCAGTATTTTTGATGACAGAAAAACTGATTTCTGTAGTTTCTACCCATCATTTATCTCTTTGTGGTTTTGCTGACAGTAAAGGTTTTTAGGTGCTGCTTTGAACTTAAACTTTCTTCTGGGGACATTGTTCAGAAGTAAAATGTTCTTCTAAAGCTTATTACAATTATCCTCATTTTTACATAAGGTCAGCATATTTCTTTGTAAAATCTATGAATTAATATTAGCCAAATGTAAAGAATTACATTATTTTTGAGACAGACTTTCATTCCAGAGCCTAGGCTGGCGTAGAATGCACTCTGTTGCCTAGCCTGGTCTTGAACTCGTGGCAATTCCTAAGGCTGAGCCTCCTAGGTGTTACAAGTATAGGCATGAGCCAGCATATCCACCTGCTGTAAAATAAATTTAAAGGTGACAATAGCAATAAAAACGTCACTAACAAAAGTGATCATATGAAAACCTCACACAAGCATTCTTGAAAGTTAAGCCAAAAGTCACAAAGCCAGGTCAAGAATCTAAGCAGACAGGTTTGGCAATGTTCATGCCATGGTGACATGTAAGACCCTTGCTGTGTCCACGTTGTCATTTGTCCATCAGTATCTCAGGCTTTGATGTCAAGTGGGCTTTCTCTAAGCAAGTATCTTCATGTTCACACATACTTTTTCCTTAGACAATAAAAGTAGGTCTCTACACTGCAGTAATTGTCTGATAGCCATGTGGTGGGCTCAACGGGGTCCCCCAAGAGCCTAGTCCTCAAGCTCTGTAAATGCCACTGTGTCCAGCAGAAGTGGTTTTGCAGATGTGATCACAGTAACAGCCCTGGACAGAAAGTGTCTTGGGATATTCAGGTAAATGCGATGAAATCATTTCATAAGAACATGGCTTCGG
Organism: Meriones unguiculatus; assembly: GCF_030254825.1. Lineage (NCBI taxonomy): Eukaryota > Metazoa > Chordata > Mammalia > Rodentia > Muridae > Meriones > Meriones unguiculatus. Next base: position 137,688,467 of record NC_083350.1, on the reverse strand, counting down.
AATTTGGGGCTTAAAAGGCATTTACGTGTTGAGAGTTCAGTGAGCTGTTCTGCAAGAGCTTCAAAGATAAAAACGTCGAAGACAATGCAGAAGATGAAGGACTGGCTTGTGAAGTTTTAGAGGGAAGTGGAAAGATTCTATTGGGGCCATATTTTAATTTGCATTAAGGGTCTGTGGTTCTGGTTAGCTGGGGCCGAAGAATCGGCTGTGATTAACAAGATGCCAGAACTAAAGTGAAACCTTTGCTCTGCTGGGATCCTCAGGGCTGGTTAGCTGGAGCTGAAAAACTAGTAGTGATTAAGGAGACGAGTATCGTGGAGATGAAAACCTTCTGGAAAGTGTTTCCTGAGAGTACACCGAAGCTGTGTTCTAGAGGCATTCAAGGTTGTAACTCATGCTAGCAGCTGAACTTGCTGGAGTCATCCAGGTAGTACTGGATTTGAAGGCTTGAGCAGCTGAGGGCTCGGCACTGTGGAGGTCAGGAGAGGCTGTTGGTGAAAGTGCTGCCCAGCTCCAGCCGAAGTTCCTAGCCTTATGTAGGTGCCAGTACTGTGGTTGACCACCAAGAACAAGTCATGTGTGCTGCAAAGCAGAGTCAGAGAAGTGACCTAAACCATTTGGAGGAGAAGAGAGTGAGTGAATCCCAGACATTGGACATGGCGTTATTTATGTAGCTGGAGTCTGGTTTCGCTGAGTTCAGATTGTGACTCTGCCCTTGTTTTTCCCTCTCGAAATAAGAAAGAATTTAACCTAATTTTGATTTTATTACAGGAACCCACAGTTGAGAGATTTCCAACTTTTAAAAGAGATTTTGGATTTTTTAAAGAGAACATGTGTGTGTGTTAAAGGGACCGGATTTTTAATGTGTTTGAATTTGTAAAGACTATGGGACTTTTTAAAGATGGGAGGGGGCTGTGAGCAAGGGATGGGGGGGGGGAGACAGTATCAAGTGGCCAGGACGAGGAAGGGATTTACCTCTGTTGACACCTTGGCTTCAGTCAAGTACAATGGATGTTGGAATTCTGATCTCCAAAATTGAAGGAAAATAAATGTATATTTTTGGGGGTCACTAGGCTGGTGATAATTCATTATGGTGGCAACAGGATGTAAGAAAATCACAGGCTACCTTAAAGCAGGCAGTGTTCTAGCACCGGATAGCACCGAAACTTTAAACTGTAAACTTTAAACTATTTAGTAGTCAGGTGAGGTAATTCCAGTGCTTGAGAAGCAGAGCCAGGCAAACCCCTGTGAGTCTACAGATAGAACTGGGAGTTTCCTAAACCAAGGATGTTATGGTAGTGTGAGTTCATGAGATATTTGAAAAGGAGTTGCCTTCATGAATAGTGGATTTTTACATTTTTATTGTTCCTTGAGTTTTATATAATTTCAGTAGAAGAAAATACTGGAATCTTAATAATTAGTGAGCCCCAGGCTACAATTTATAGAAGGAGATGGAAAGATGAAATGAATTAGAATCCAGCATTATTACGCTAATTACCAAATTGCTTTTTTTTTCTTCTTTCAAATTTTTTTTGCATGTCCTAAATTTTCCAAGTGTCAATTCTAGTGTGAAAACAAAAGGTAATTAACACACGCAAACATTGGATTCAGTTAACAAAAAAATCAATGTAAAAAATAATAACTTGCTACTCAGAAGCCTAACGATTTTGGTACATCCATTGGCAAGTGTCTGAAGGCAACCAACTCCACTGATTTTTGCTGTTGTTTTGTTTTGTTTAAATTTTGAGTATGTGTGTCTGGTGGTGGGTGTGTACGAGTGTGAGGGAAGGTGCTCTTGGAGGCCATGGATGTGAATTGGGTCACCTGTAACTAGAGTTGCAAGCGAAGGATTCTGGAAACCAAATTCCGGGGCACAGCAAGCACAGTATTGCCTCTTAGCCACTCAGCCATGGCTCCCCTCATGACAATGATGTTTTAAATCCAAAACATGGAATGGGAACTGGAGTTGGGAAGTGCTTCCTGAACTTCATCTCTGGCTGGGGCTTTGGGTTAGCAGCAGGGAGTGGCAGCCATGTGCCCTGTGTGCAGTGACTTGTCAGGATATGAAGGTGGTCATAGGACATGACTGATCCAAGCGTCAAATTTTAATTTAAAACTGGAAACAATGTTTGAGCACCGGTGGAACATGGTGGAGCTTTTCTTGTGGGTTTTAAAACTTACAAAGCCAGGTGATCAAACTATCTGGAAACAAACCCTGAACTCACTTTCCGGCAAACACTTCCACAGTAACTAAGACTTACCAGAGGATTATAACAACATTTTCTGTTGATTGACCCAACGGTGACCTATCTCAGAGGATTACAAGTTGAAAAAACACTGTAAAACGAGGCCACGAATGGGAAGGCAGCATCTCTCTGTAAAAGTTCCGGCAGTAACAAAATACCAAGGCTGTGTTTATATTTATTTATGAAACTTACCTTCCAAGCTTGTCCCCTAGCCACCCACCAAAGAATGAGGCGACCATTCCGCCCACTGCGAAGCTGGACACAGACAGAGACCAGAGCATAGTGATTATGTGAGCAGACCCTGCAGTCTCTTCTTCCACCCAGGCGGCTGGTGTGGCATATGCTGGCGTGACGAGGAACGGTGGGTCAGTGCCATTGACAGCATCGTTACCGGTAGCTCTTCGGTCATCCACTTCAACACCCAAAACATGTCGATAATGGGATATTATTACCTGAGGAAACAGAGGGAAAAAAAAAATCCATGACTTCAAAATTCCACACACAGCATTTGATTCGCCTTGAACTGTTTGTTGGGCGTTTAGACAGGGCATCCTAATTATGTGGCACTGCATGTACGTATTTGGGTAGACTGGTTTACAGCTGGCTGTGTCCTATAAAACAGAGATGACGGACAGAGCCAACGAGAGCGAGGTGGGAAGAGATGCCCGAAAGAAGTTGAGTATGTAGGAACAGCACCCTGAAATACATTTTCTGCTAGTAGGCAGATGGCAGCAGCTGCTTGGCTTTGTGGTGTGGTAGTCTGTGTGCCAGCGAAGCAAGGAGGCTGCAGAGGGCAGTCTCATGAATGCGTTGCCTTAGATTTTTTTTTAAAGACCTGCTAGAGATCTTGGCTTTTATGAAAACTTTCCAAGATGTAAATGTTGACAGCTATTTACATTGAAAAAATTCTTCAGGTAGAGAAGAATAGGTTTTTAATACCACTGTTAGTTTTTCATAAAAGATTTAACAGTAACATAAAAGTAAAAAGAAAAACAAACTACAGTAAACTTCAGAGTGAAAACTAAAGTTAGAACCATGTAAAATTCTAGCACTGGGTGTTATATCCTTGGTAGAAGAGACATATAATCTTAGTCATGACTTTTGAGCAGTTAATGCAGATAGATCCAAGTGGTCACGTGTAGAGTTAATGAGTTTTCAAGATAAAAACACCTCAGATATAACTGAGAAGGTACGAAGACTTCTCCTATGGGTCCTCAGGTCAGCATATCCCAGAAGGAACCGTCCTTAAAGCTAACTTTCTAGCCACATTTTATATGGTACCTTTATAGCCAAGAGTACACATCAAAACAGACCCTAGAAGCAGGGCCTTTGGATTTTCCTCCACCTCATTCCCAGCAGTAACTTGATCACTTCTCAGCCCCACTAAGCTGGGGAGTTCCTCCAGCCGCTCCTCCTTTCACTATGAATAAAGTCCTGTTTGGTAAAGCAATCTGAGCAACAGCAAGATGTGACATCCTCTTATAAAACATCTGGCCAAGATGGCAGTCTAATAGACGGCTGCCCTAGAGAGACCATACACATAGAAAAAGCCTGAAAGTCATTATGCAAACTGTTCTTGGCAGTTCAATAGAAATAGTTGCATAGAAATAGTTGCAGGCCATTTTATCTTGTTTTCTCAATGGGCAAGTGTAATTTTTAATGCTCATAAAAATTATGATTTAAAAACACCTTCAAATGTTATGCAACCAGGAAAAAATGCTAGGAGGGTCCCTGTCTTCAGTTCTGGCTCTGGGGCTTGGATTCAAGGAGGGCCTATCTCAGCCCAATTTTTATGACAAGACTAGAGAGGACGGTTTGAGTGGGGATGGAAGATGGGATGTCCAGAAAGGAAGGAGTGCGAGGTTGATTTTCAGGAGGCTTGCCAAAGTGACACACTCTTTTACCATCCATAGAAAGACACCCACTCTGGTCTCCTGACCCCCAAGCGGTATTCCCTGATAGCCAGAACGAGAGGCTTGGCATGATCAGGATGAAGTGCACTTAGTGAGAAAGCATCTTTCAGGCCACGGAGCCTGGAGAGAGTCTCTGTCAGCTAACGGACTGTGGACAGCGCACAGCCCAGGTGTTTACACCCTGCGGCATCTTACATTCTCCTTAGAACTGTAAGAAAAGCAGAAAAAACGATACAACGTGATGGGTCTACGTACAGCACCCAACACACCTGCACTTCTCCTTGGGTCTTTGTCCCCTGATTAAGGGCTTGTGGCAGCTGGGAAGAGTGAAATCTCTCCCTGAGGATTTAGTGAGTAACAGAGAACAGTTACACAGAATACACACAGAATTGGCAGGATCTATCCATATGTTTCCTCCCAAAGTGCCTCGTACTTTCTCCACTACAATGGAGAAATTCCAAACTTTTTGAACCCCTTGACTGTTGCTCTAATGTTGTCTCACTTTGTGCTGAAGGTCTATGGGAGATGGGTAGAAGGGAGGGTATTGTTTTAGTTTTAGCTTTCTGAAGTTCCTAACCTGCCATAAAAATGTGTCTCAGGTTGGGATGATATGGTTGTGGAAAGCCTGATGCAAGTTACGTAGATGCTTATGGGCGTTCATTGTGTGGAACATGTCCTTCTGCTGTTTGCGCTTGCTCCCTGGCATTTTTCATTCATGCTTAGACAGCAGTGACTGAGTTCTGCAAGGAATTCTTGCCTTTAGACTTCCTGAGCAGGGGGCATTGAGTTAGCATTTTCTCTGAGCTAGGAGAACAGCAGTGTCAGAGATCAAATATACACTGCTCTTTTTTTTTTTTTTTTTTTTTTTTTTTTTTTTTTTTTACTCAGAAGGTTGTTAACCCAGGAGTCAAGGCTGAACAACTATCAGCTGTGATCCCGGCTGATGCACATTGTACCTGTCTGCCCCGGATCACCCCATGCCTCTCACGTGGACAGATTACTTCAGTGTGTGAGGAAAATATGATACTCTGGGTAGTAAGAGCTGACAGGACTTGCCCCGAAAGGACTGTGTGCATTTCACTTGCCTCTTGAGGTGCATTGATCACACCAATGTCATATCCAAACTGGAAGGAACTCAGCACGGCAGTGAAGACAGTGAAAGCCAGGGTTCCAGTGATCTGAGGGAGGAAACACAAAGCTTGAAGCACCTATTCCCACCACCTCAGCCCCCGCCTCTGCTGCATGGCCTTCCTATAGCCTCTGGTTCCCTCCCTCCCACAGCCATTCCCAGTAGTCCTGTACTCAGTGAGGAGGTGGTGTTCATAAGGAGAGTGTTCACCATTTTTCTTACATTGATAAACTTGAAAAAAAAAAGGAGCCCACAAAACAAACAACCCTCAAACCACAGCAGGACAGCTTTTCCAGGGTACAAACTTACCCTTTGCTTCTGATATACTTGTGAATGCACACACACACACACACACACACAAGGAAAGAGAGGGAGAGAGACTGGGGACAGGGGAGAGGAGTACAGAGAGGTAGAGAGGAAAGCAAATATTATAGACCATGAAGGTTTTGAACTCCCTGGCTTGTAGTTGAAGATGACACTGAACTTCCGTCATTTATTCTGTCTTTATCTCCAGAGTGCTAGAATTGTAGGCTTGCAGCACCATACCCAGTGTATGGGCTTGGAGGGGACAAACTCATACTTCTAGGTGAACACTTCAGCAACTGAGTTTAATCCCCAGCCCCACATCAATATTTTTTCGGGATTCAAAGTCAGAACTGAGAATTTGAATGGCTGCCAAAGGGAAAAAAGAACTCCTAGCACAGAAACAGTTTTGCAACAGTGTTGGTGAGAGATGAGCGCTTTCCAGACAGTTCCATACCACAAAAGCATGCAACACTCTTCGAAGACTCATCACCTTTAGAGGATCTGTACTGCACCAAGGCAAGAGCACCTTTCAGAATTCCCTGTGGCCAAGCCTTGAGTTGTGAGTTAAGCTATATTACATTCTCACCAGCTTGAGGAAGCTACACTAGCTGCAGAACATTCAACTCACAATTAACTACTCATTCAGTCAGGAATCATGCATATGAATTCACAGATCAGGGTTTCTCCAACAGCCACTCGCAGAAAGAACCCCAAGGCCATTCAACAGGGATGGTCAAATAGATGCACTTGTATCATGACACACATCAGATACATACAACACACTGTGCAACAGCTCAAGAGAGTGATGTGAACAGATGTATTGGCCTTTGTTATTGCTTGTTTTTTTTTTTTGTGTGTGTGTGTGTATAACAACCATCAAATGTTTATTTCTAGATACACATTTCTAGTAGTGACTTTGCATGCTTTGTTTTTTTAACTTTTATTTTTTATATTTAATTTCAGTTTATTCACTTTGTATCCCAGCTGTAGCCCCCTCCCTCATTCCCTTCCAACCCCACCCTCCCTTCCTCTTCTCCCATGCCCCTCTCCAAGTCCACTGATAGCGGAGGTCCTCCTCCCCTTCCATCTGACCCTACCCTATCATGTCTCATCAGGACTGGCTGTATTGTCTTCCTCTGTGGCCTGGTAAGGCTGCACTCCCCTCAGGGGTAGATGATCAAAGAGCCAGCCACTGAGTTCATGTCAGAGACAGTTCCTGTTCCCATTACTAGGGTGCCCACTTGGACACTTTAGTTGCCATGGGCTATATCTGTGCAGGGGTTCTAGGTTATCTCCATGCATGGTCCTTGGAGTATCAGTCTCAGAAAAGACCCCTGTGTGCAGTTTTCTCTCTCTCTCCTTGTGGAACACCTGTCCCCTTCAGGTCTTTCTATCTCCCCCTTCTTTCATAAGATTCCCTGCACTCTGCCCAAAGTTTGACTATGAGTCTCAGCCTCTGCTTTGATACCCTGCAGGGTAGAGTCTTTCAGGGGCCCTCTGTGGTAGGCTCCTGTCCTGTTCCCTGTTTTTTCCCTCTTCCGATGTCCATCTTGTTTGCCTTTCTGAATGAGGATTGATCATCTTACCCAGAGTCCTCCTTCTTGATTAGCTTCTTTAGGTGTACAGATTTTAGTATTTTATCCTATATTATATGTCTAATATCCACTTATAAGTGAGTATATACCATGTGTGTCTTCTGATTCATTGATTTTTTTTTTTTATAGTGCTAAGAATAAGACCCAGTGCCTTATGCATGCTAGGGAAACCCGCCTCCAAGCTGCAGCTCTAGCTCATTAATACTTTTAAAAGGACTCACACACAAATGCTATTTGACTTGTACATAAAATGATTCCCCAAAAAATAAATAAAAAAGTTAATCTGAGGCTAGAGAAATGGAGGTAAGAGGAATGTTTTAAAAAAAAATGATACTGTTAGATATTTTATAGGGAAATGTTGTTCATGTCATTACATGATTTAACATTTTACCCAAAGAGCACAGGATACAGGATATGACAGGTGTTCTGCCGGGTGAGTGAATGGGTCACATCAGCAGGGATTTTGTTTCCTTGGTTTGTTGTTGTTTTACCCCAAATCACACTGTCTATTTCTCCTATAGGATCTTTGTTTTTTTCGCCTGAGTTGTGAGGTTGTAAATCTCTGTACTCCAGCATGAAGAATAAATAATTATCTCAGACCCCGAATCTCTAATAAACTTCCAGCTCAGTGTCATCAACAACAAAGTATCACTGGGTCTTCTTAGGGACCCTAAAAATTTCAGACCACTGACTCTGAAACAATACTCTACTTTGGGGACTTTGTACAGGTGTACCTCTTAGAGCCCTCTCGGTCCCCACCCCCAAGTCTTTCTATTGGCTCAGAATCTCACTTGGGTAGTGGACTCTGTAGGTTTACACAGTTCCCTCCTTTTTACTAGCTTTAGGTGACCTTTATGCAGGCTGGTCCTGTCAGCAACTTTGTTTCCTGAAAGGATTGCAGAACAAGTGCAACAATATTCTCTCCTCCCTCCCTTTCTTTCCTTGTCTCTCTCTCTCTTTCTCACCCTCCAAACATACATGCATACACTCATATGTCACATATATTATATATTAATTACAACTAAAGAATATGCTCATATTTACACATAAGATTGGCTTATACACGGGAAAGTAATATTTAAAACATGCATGCATATTTTATGGCATACAAACTATATGGCCTATAATGTATAGGTTGTTACAAGGTTTTGAATGACTTTCTAAACCGTAGTGAGGCATCTAAAACTCAGAAAATAAGAGCTAAAATGGGATTCCATTTACTGTGTGAGTGGTTCATCCCCAAGTCATCTTCCCCTCAAGCTGTTTCTTTTTTTTTTCCCTTTTTGTTTACAGAACATAATTACCAGCAGCAGCGAGGGACCAGTACTTTAGGCGGGCTTTAGCACACTCTGCATCGCAACAGTATAGATGTAGCCCAAACAGAGCTCCAGAGCCCAGTGCTGGTGAGGCTTCTGGTGTGCCTAGTTGTTCTCTATATGGCTTACCGCACTTAATCCCTCCATTCATTTTCCATCGATGCTATAAAAATTCCTACCAACTCAGTGGCTTAAACAATGCAACCCAATCTGCCTTGCAGGCCTTCAGGTTAGAGGCTTAGTCTGCATCTCTGCAGACTGAAATCAATGTTAGCAGACGTGTTCTTGTCTGGAAACTGTATAAGAAAACATTTAGTCGATCACAGAATTCACTTCATGGTGGTAGGGCCTTGAGGTTTCCTACTGGCTGTGAACTGCCCTCTCAGCTGCAGAGGCTGGCATGCTCCCTGGCTACAAATGTTCTTCCTCTGTCTTCACAGCCAACAATGGCCGGTCATGTCCTTGTCATATTGCCTCCCTCAGATCCTGGCAAATTCTTCACTTTCAGGTAAGCATAATGTTTGATTTAACACCTCTGGATGAGCCAAGAACATATGTCCTCATCTCAAGGTCCTTAGCAGATACTGTATCTGCAAAGCCGTCTAGATGGAATGGCTGTCTATCCAGTCTGAAAAGGTTTGTTTATGACATGGAAAGTTTATGAAAACTACTAAGCACAAACATGTCCCAACTACCCTTATCTACCCATTCTAATGGCAAAGAGATTGGCATGGGCATAGAGCTAAGAAAAGTGATGAGGACTCAGAGGGGATCTCCCTCAGTCTAGGATTTGAGTTCCTAAAGGGTTTGTCTATTCTCTCAAAGTGGAAGGAAGTCTCTTTCTACACTTCTTCACAGATTGTGAGACACTAGGCTGGAAACATTTTTAAAAGCCAATTTTTACTTAGGGATTAATAAACTTTGGTTAGAGAAACTAGTTTTCATGTCCGGTTTAAAATATGCTGCAAATAAACGTGGAAGGATAGAATAGAAAAAAAGCATGAGGTCGACCAGATGGCTCAGGTGCCAACAAGCTTGATGGCAACTTGTGTTCAATGCCGGGGACCCATGTGGACACATGGTAGAAAGTGAGAACTGACCCCTGAAAGTTTTCTTATGTGCCTGTCTGTGACAGTGCAAACCACACACACAAACACAGAATAAAAATGTTAAACGGAATAAGGAAGGATCTGAGCTTGAATATGAAACAAAATGTGGCATTTATTTTGTGGCTTAGATGTCACAAAATAAATGTCATCTATTGGCATAGACAAGTAATTATAAATGCCAGAAAACCGAGAAGGGGGTCTTAGATGGCCTCTGGTATCCCTGTGCCTTAGTTCCTTTACCTATGAAACGCCCATGCCAGGCAACGGGTGGGGATTACGAGACTGGCATGCCATGACTGTGCTCTTGGATACAATTATTGTAAAAACCAAGAGGTGAGTAATGTGGTCTCCTTTAGGTAGACACAGCAAAGGCATTTTACCCAGATCGCCGTCATCTCTTGAATGGTTGTTTATCAACTTTCATACATCACTAATAGTATCCAGATGGGCACGCAGAGCAGGTGAGACTGTCTGTGCTCTGTGGCCGAGGAAGCCATGTTCATGTGAGGGCTAACCACAGCTAGCCTGGGGCAGGCATCCCAGGAGAGAACATTTAAACTTCCAGTTCTACGTAAAAGAGCAGATTGTCCAGTGATGGCTGATTGATGAGGAAGGGGAAAACACATGATTCACTTTCACATGCTTCTAAGAGCCAGGCCAAAGGCAGTTTCACATCCAACTTTGAAAAGGGCCAGATACTTATCATACCATAGAGTTTTCAAACTGAAAGAAATTTAAGAAGTGACAGATTTTTTTTCTGATACCTTCACTGTTCTATGGGAGAAATGGAGGTCTCGGAGACCATGCCCCTTGTCTGAATTTTCTGTGAATTTTCTGTGCATTTTGAGCATGTCCAGACTGACACTCTAACTCTCCTGAGTGCCACCCATTGGTCATCCCCTTAAACTCCAATGGATTCACAAAGCTGAAAAGGTTGCTCCTTATGTCGGTCCTCACACCTTCTGTGTTCTGTCATTAGGCAGTTCCTCGGTCCTTGAAAGACTTTCTCACATCTTAGTCTCTAAATCACGAGGGGTTTTACCAAAGCCTGAACATGTACCCTGAGCTGGTGCTGTAAGCATGGGACCTTCCTTCTGACAACATCGTCTAGGCATATGGCTGCTGCTTTATCATAGTCACTGAATCTGGATGCCATCCCTGCAGTTACGTATCCATCATTACAGTTTTCTCTACTATAGTTTTATCCTGAGCTGTAATACTCACAGAATCACTCTTTAAATATGCATTATACAAATACATAACTGACATTTAGACGTTTGCCCTTTAAGCCTGTCTCGTGTTGACTTTTACTTATTCTCAAGCTCTGGGGAGATTACTGCATTCACAGATCATTAAAATAAAGCCTAGATAGTCCATATCCTACCCCAAGAGTTCTTACTTTAGCCCAATATAGAAAACACAAAGCTCAGCTGATTTGATCTCAGTCTCAGCAGCACACACAGCATTAAGATCCACAGCCAAACCTGGCTTGTTCCTCAACACCTGGTGTCATTCACAAAGGAATACTCGGCAGAGTCCTTACCAGGTCAGTACGTAAGAGCCCCACTCTTAACAGGGGTATGGATCTCTCAACTTTTATCATCATACTCAGGGGTTGGGGAGAGCTTGTAAGCACACAAGAATGACATATCCTTCTGAGGGTTTCATTTGGGAAAGGATCCTATCTATGGAGACATTGACATACCAGAGAAATGAAATGCCCACGACTTTCACTTTGCTCATCAATGATTACCTACCTAACATTCACCACATTTGTTTCTTAATATGTATTGTTTTGGCTGAGCCACTTAAAAATCAGCTGTGGATTATTGTGTCGCCTCATTCTTAAAGCCTTTGACAGGTACTCTCCTTAAGAACAGAGGCCTCTTCCTGTCTGGTTGCAGTACTGTCACACCCGTGAATCCAACGGAGTACACTAACATTAGCTGAGAGTAAGCCCGACATCAAAATCCCCCAGCTAGCACTTCACAGGATCCTTTCTCCTTCCTGTGGTCTAAGGTAACCTGCAATAGTGCTGTGAGCTCTCAGCCTTTTCTCTAGAACTCTCTCTCTCTCTCTCTTTTGTCTTTCATACACGGGATTTTTGAACAGTCCAGATTTACTTTCATGATTAGATTCTTGATAACTCATCCTAGATTTGGGGGTGGGAGCACATTCCTTCAGTAACAGGCTATTTAGAGGCACTTGGGAAAGTTAGGCAGACTGAAAACCAAACCAAACCAAACCAAACCAAACCAAACCAAACCAAACCAAACCAAACCAAACCAAACCAAACCAGCAAGCATCCTTAAAACTCCAATTGCTGAAGAACTTGAGTCTGCTTAGCAGCCAAATGGATTACCAATTGACCGGGTAAAGAGGTAGCTTGGGTCTGTGGTAATTGCACCCAATGTCACCAACAGCTTGTATGAAGAGATTCCCAACCTCCTCAAAACCAAATTCAAAGGAACCCAAGGTTGCTTTACCTTGTCTTTCGACATTGTGTGTGTGGAGCTGTCCTCTTAATCCAGGTCCTGTACTGAATGTGTGTGAACAGCTGACCAGCCAGAGTCCTTCGTTCTGTTCTGCCTGGTTATACATTGTAGGAGGAGGAGCAAGCAGAGGTGAATTCTAACCTTCTTAACAGAGGCTGGATATTGATGGGAATCCAATCAATATGCCCTTTACCTCAGTGACCTGCGGCTTGAGTGCCTCTGTCCCACCAGGAAAAATGATCGTAGGTCTCCATAGGTGTAAGTTACAAACCAGATGCAGGTACATCGTAAGGGGTGCTAAGTGTGTTGTGAAAGGGACAGGTGAGAGGAGAAACCGATGGGGTCTTTTGTAGACACCGAGGTAGGCTGTGTTGTGGGGAAGACAAAGATGGGAGGGTGGAGGATGCAGGGCTGTCTGCTCTGCAGAGAACTAGTGAGGTGGGGCTTGTCCTTAGTGGGGCCACATCAGTTCCCCGACGAGCTTTGGAAGGGTCTGTGCTTGGGTTTGAATCACAGTGTTTTACTGAGGGTGATTATAAGCAAATGAGTGACTGAGACTTTTCTGTGCCTTAGGTTTGTATTTTTTTTTTGACCCCGTAAAATAGAGATAATAGCATACACACATTGTTTTGTTGAGGGGATTGCAGAAGATAACATGATGTGTTTGGCACACACACACACACAATGTTCTCAATAGACGGTGGCGACACCCTTTCTATTGTTATTATTAATTCAGTGTATTTCAGGATGTGAAGGCAGAGCCAGATGTGGTGGCACACATCTGAAATGCTAGTCCTGGGGAGGCTGCCACAGGAGGATTGTGAATTGGGGGCCCGCTGCATCACACGAGACTTGCTGTGACTACATAGAAAGACCCTGGCTGGGGCAGAGTACGCTTGTGATAGCCTTGAGTTTCCAATGAACTCTGCTCATATGCCTTACGCCCGTTTCCTTCTAGGAATCCCTTATGCCATCTGATCCAAAAATAATGAAGGAGATGCCAACGTTAGTGCAGCTTCATGGTGGCTGGCAGCTGTGGTCGCTGGCTTCCACAGAGGTCCCTATGGAGCCAGCTCACAGCAGACGAAAAGAAGCAGCAGCAAAAACAGGGACGCGAAGGTGGGGAGGAAACTGGGTTTAATTGGTCTAACATTTCCCCCACCTCTACTCATTTCTGCTCTCTTCTCTCTCTCTCTCTCTGTGTGTGTGTGTGTGTGTGTGTGTGTGTGTGTGTTATGTGTACATGTGCGTACTCCTCTATGCAGAAATGGGATTGATGTGCAGTGTCTTCTTCTCTCATTATTTGAAACAACCTCAGAGGCTCTGGACACTCCACTTTTGGGCCAGCCCGGCTAGCCAGGAGATCCACTCCAGTACAGGCATTATAGGCACTGCCAGGCCATGCCTAGAATTTTTTTTTTTTTTTTTTTTTTAATGTGTAGGGGACTTGAACCCAGGTCCTCTTGCTTTCACAAGTACTCTTACCCACCGAGCTCTCGCTTCAGCCCCTCATTTCTGTAAGGTGACAGACAGCACGGGGAGCACTTGGGTTTAGGAGGAAAATAACCCAAGTCAAAGCCCAAACTTGAGCGGAGCTCAGCTGACGCGTCACCAGTGAGTCGCAGTCACTTCTTGCCGGGACTTTACACTGAAGTGCAGTTTACAATGTGCAGTGTCTTAGAAGGCAGATACTCGGGTGCTAATAGCAGTGGCATCAATCTTGACGGCGTTTCTTTCAGTGCCAGGAGCTGCTTAGCCCTTCTCAGGGCTTGACTGGCTTAACTGTCACAGTGTTGGTGTGCGGGCATTAGTAGGCGGCGGTGTCGAAAGAGTCGCTGCTGCTTTCTGCTTTGGCACCAGACTTTCCAGCACCCTAGGATGCTCAGGGCGGATGCGCGCCTCCAGTCCTCAGCAGCACCACGGAAGATCCAGAGAGGAGACACCCTGGAACTGTTTTCCACCGACTTGGCTCTGCACGAAACACACTTGTGCCACGCTCAGGAACGACAGCCGCCCCGCGTTACTTTGCTACCTTTGTTTTTTGAAGTCTGCTTTGAAGTAATGGCGTTTGTCTTCCCCGGAGCTGCGCCCGGGAGTCTGTGACTAAGGTGCTTCCCCTCCAGCAGTGGCCAGAGGCCAAGGACACTGCTCCTCCCCCATGAGGGGCGTGACTCATTTAGACCATGCAGCTTCTAGGGTGGGCTGAAACTCACTGCAGGCTGAGGATGGAGGGAGCATACTGCACAGGTTGATTTTGGCAGGTGGACTCAGACCGCAGTCGGACCTCATGAGAGGCTGCAAACGTAGCTTCACGGCGCACAGAGGAGCTTCGGGCTTCTGTGAGATAAAGCCTGGTAACAAAACTTTACTTTTTTGCACTTTGCCCCGGGATGACGTCAATCTACTTACCGAGTGCCCTGGACTGCAAAACCAGCTCTGTTCAGGATCCCCTGTCTTAGTGCTGAGGTTGCAGGCAGGAACAACCTGCCTGTGTGCAAGGGATTGAGTTCAGGTGCTTTAATTTGCAGAGTAAATGTTCTTACCACCAGGTGGTCTCCCCAGACTTGGCTGTATACTTTTAAATCTTTCGGGTCCCATCCTGATTACATCATCAATTCGAAGGGGAAATTCTAAGAATTGTAAATGGTAACCTCCATTTCTCCCCTTTATTATCTTTCTTTTTCGTGAAGTGAGAGGAATCAGGTTTCTGTTTTTGTTTTCTCTCTAAGAGAAGCCTGCTGTGTTCCTCTCTGATTGAGTCAGGTACAGGTAGGGGTAAAAAGCATGAGTGAAAACTTAGGCAAACCAAGAGGGCAAGCTCTCCGTGGGAAGAGCTTTACCCTGAAGGTCAGGTCCCCTGCCTGGCTTCAGGAAATCTAGTGTAGTTGCGCGGATTTGTATCCCAGCATCTGGGAATCAGAAGCAGGAGGATTAGGAATCAAAGTCATCCTCAGCTACTTAGGTAGTTCCAGAACACTTAGGGTACATCAAGCTCTGGCTCAAACAAACAAACAAACAAACAAACAACAAACCAATCAGAATAAAAACCCCAAAATAGAACAAAAAGATAATCTCTGCTGTTGTGTGAAAGGTGGACTGGATGGGAGCATCAAGAAAAATGAGAAGCAAATTTGCAAGAGCATGGTGATCATTATGCTTGCTTCTGGCCGCCAGAACTAATGGTAGGGAGAAAGAGAAGTAATGAACTCAAGGTGTGTTTTTGGTACACAAAGAAAATGGTCATACTTTTAGGAGAAGGGATATGGGAGATGACAGGCCATTTTTTTGCTTGTCAACCTGGGGTAACAGACACTATTTACAATTAGAGGTGCTGGAGGTTTAGTCAGGAAGAGCAATCCAGCTCTTCCTCCCAGACCCCAAAAGAGTGAATCAGATGCACTCTTCTCCACTTTAGAAGATTAAACTTTTCAGGCATTTGTCATTCTATGTACAGGTCTAAGATAAAACATGGAGAGCCCATGTGCACTGTGCCTTGGTTCCCATAGTGATAACATCTTATAAGACCATGGTTGTAGTTCATGACCAGGTTATTACTATGAATGGTCAAGGTACAGTTTGCCCCTGGCAACACAAGAACCCTCACACTCTATTCTGTAGCCATAACCCACTTTCCTGTTATATTTCCAGACTCTTAAATCAAGGCAACCATACTTTTCTCCAATTGTATGATTTTACCATATTGAGCATGATTTAAAACTTAAGAGAACATTCTGCTTTACTCAAGATCTGACAGTGGAAATATATCTCTCATATGTGTCTTGTGACCAGTGGAGAGGCTGCTCCAAGGTGGCAGTTAGAGGGTTTCACCATCCAGCACCAGTGGATTTGTGTGGTCAGAGCAAAGGTAACTGGTGCATAAATGGTGGGCTAATCCTTTAGTTCTTCCAGAACTGGACCCAGGATGAAAGGAAAGGAGAGGTCTTCAGAGGGCCTAAGAGCAGCAGTGACCTAATCATGTTCTCTCTCAGCTGTCCATCCTCTGAGGATATATATAAGCCTATTGATTCAGACTATGAAACACTGAGCTATGTTGTGTAACTCAGATTGCTTAGTTATAGTTTACTTGAGTGCATCTACATTTCCTTGGATACCTCAGTGCTCTAGAAAAGCCTCCTGGGGAGGTAATACTTCTCCTACCCCATGACTAGTGGGAGGAGCAGCCGAGCCAGTTTCAGGATGGTACATTTAGGGGATTCGACTTAGTGCTGTGGGTTCCAACCACCTGATCAACTTGGGAATGTGGACTTACTTCGAAGGGAGCCTGAAAACTTATTTCAAAGAAAGCAGGTGAGAGCCCTGAAGAATGATTAATGTGGAATCCACAAATCCCACCTTCACAGATGTCTTTTCACATCCACATTACTTACCCACATGCAGTAAATGAATCCCTCTGGAGTTTCCTTCCGATTAAGCTAATTGAACTAAATTATCCATTAGAACCTCATTGTTTTGAGTTCTATTTGTGTTAATGGTGATTCCCCAAAAGGTAATGCTGTTTTTATTTTTTATTTTTATTTTTTTTGCAATTCAACAAATTCCATCATCTCCTGAGGGCAGTATACTCTGATGTGGGCTGTATTATAGTTCTCACTTCATAGATGAAGAAGCAGATAGTTGAAATGGTTTAGTAACCTGTTCGGTGTCACAAGATTAGGTGGTGTCTAAGATCCAGCTGGATTAGGTTTTTTTGCTCTGGCCTCTTCTGCATTGGCTTTGCTGGAAAACAGATCTTATAGTTCTTGTGGCCCACACCGTGGGATGTTTGATCCTCTCTACATTTTTGTGCTGCAGGCCTCTTATAGAACAATTAGTAACTAGTGTGGACCACTGTGATGAGACATTTACACTACGAAGGGCTTTAGGATCCCCTTACCTCCTCATTTTTCTAGCCCCACCTACAATCAAAATAGATCTTTTTTTCTGTTAGAATTATCTATAGTAAGACTTCCCAGATACTCTTTGTTCCAGAGAGATATGAAGAGTGCAGTGTTGAGGCTGTTGAGATTGAACCATTGAGATGACTCAGTTTTAGAAGGCTTTATTTTGAGCAAATGTTAGAAATGACTTACTGGCCACACACACACACACACACACACACACACACACACAAATGTTTTAATTTCAGTTGGGTGTGGTGGTGCACACTTTTAAACCAGAACTCTGTGAGTTTAAGGCCTACCTAGTCTACATAGAGAGATTCAGACCACCTAGGGTTACATTCAGAACTTGTCTGAAATATAAAAGTTTTAATTTTAAGCCTTATTACATTTTGTATCTTGTGTCAGGTGGGATGGTGCATGCCTGTAATCCCAGCACTCAGGAGGCAGAGGCAGGTGGATCTCTTGAGAGTTTGAGGCCAGCCTGGTCTATAAAGTGAGTCCAGGACAGCCAAGACTACACAGAGAACCCCTTTCCCAAAAAATCAAACCAATCAACCAACTAACCAAACAAGCAAAATTTGTATCTCTTAGAAAGATAGAAAATCAGTTATGCTAATAATAATTAGGTCACGACTTCTTAGAGTATGTCTTAGAGATAAATAAACCAATAAGAACTGAAGCCCGAGTTTTGATGTCATAGATTTAAGAAAGAATATTTTGTAAAACAAAAAACAAAAAACAAAAAAACCCAAAAAACTGAGCTGTTTTTCTGGCAGACAATAAGATAAGTGTTGATTGCATGAAAAACTAGATGGAGAAGAATAAAAGGACAGTAAAAGGAATAGAGTTTGAGTCTCCAGAAGAGCCTGACCAGGCTGACGTGGATTCTTTATTGTGGATGCTCTGGGGCCAAATTGACTTCTTGGACTTCCTCTGGAAATGAGCCCTAGGAGGGAACAAAAGAGGGTAGTTGTAATCCAGGGACATTCTTACGAAGAGCATCCTGTATTAAACCGAGAAGGGAAGACAATAAACATGCCATTTTCTTTATTCTTCTTTAAAAAAAATCTTCCTTTTCCTCCTCCTCCTGCTGTTTCTTTTGTTTTCTGAAATAAGGTCTCATGTATGCTAGGCTGGCCTTGAACTCTGGTCCTCCTGCTTCCCTGTCCCGAGTGCTGGGGTTATAGAAGTATGCCATCCCTCCTGGCTCCTTTTCCTTCTTTATAGTTGCCTAAACTTTGTTCCAGCAGCTCTTTGTGGATAGATTAATGAAGAATTCGTGAATTCTGCTGGTTAATGTTAGGCTAAGAATATCCAAAGTGAAGAACCAGGCATCAGTCTCATGGGACCACTCTCTTTGACAGCAATCTGATGATTTTAATAGATAAATTGTACTTTAGTAAAAAGTACTTTAGAAAGCTTAGAGGGCTGAAATGAGAGAATGCATATGACACAGACAAGGACAGAATAGATATGAAGGAGGAAGGGGAGGAATATCCAGGAGTTATAATAATCCAATAAGACAATGGTAGAACCAGAACCACAAGAGAACAACAGAGAAGCCCAGAGTGTGTGAAGTAGTAATGACTCTAACAAGAGAAGAGTAAAAAGATTGAGCTCCCTCCTCCATCGTACACTGCACGGTAAGCCTGAGGGCCATTATCAAAGAAGAGTAACCATGGGGAAAGCCACCGTCCTACAGACTGGACGCCCAAATGGAATACACGGAAGAAGAGGAAGTAGCCCATGGTGGTCGTGGAGTGAGGCACTCCATCATGTCCCTTCTCTAACAACAGACCAGGACTGCTGTAATTATGAGAAAAAAAAACTTTTCTCTCTAGTTATTTTTGCTCAAATACTTTGTCACTGCCATAAGAAATCTGTCACATATGCACTGCTCGTCTTTCATTCCTCACCATGAATAACAGGAAAACTAAGGTTCAGACTATTAGAATTCTGCTCTTGTGTTTAAGCTCTTGGGCCATAACTTAATTAGGAGTAGTAATTCTCACACATACAAGAGCAGCAGTTCTCATTTTAGAGGTGCTCTGAGCCATCAATCACCTCACATGGGCCATTATGTTGAAAGGGACACAATACACTCAATTTTACAGTTTATTAATCTTCATCTATTTCATCAAAACAGAAATTATCATTTGAGTAACACTGGGTGTTGTTGGCATTTTATTTTAAAATGTGGTAAGAATGATTAATAAGATCCATACTCTCTGGAATATGTAATTTTAACACTTAGCATACAAGATATTAGGTAGATATCATCATGACATTTTCAAATAGTTTGTTTTAGTAGATTTTCCTCCCCTATCTCTCCAAAACCCCTGCTTCCCAGTCCCTTCTTGTGATTCTACTCCTCCCCATTTCTCTTCTTTTGTGTCACATGTGCCCTTAAGTCTATTCCCATATTTCTTCATCACCTATATTTACCCTCTCTTATCTGCTTTCTAGTTTCTTGGCTTTATCTGCATTTACACACACACACACACACACACACACACCTCACATACATGTATATACAACAGGTTAAGGTCTGCACATAAAAGGAACAAAAGGTTTTGGTTTTTAGAGTCTAGGTCGCTTGAATCTGTTTCCCTCAGTATGGCACCGAAATCCATAGACAAATAACACACAGTTCCTCAGTGCAAGCCTGAGTGTCTGGATACCTTTTTCCAGTACTGCGGGCTCCTGCTTGTCTAAGATCAGCACAAGGAGGAACCCAGGGCCTCACCACTCCTGCCATGTCAGTTGCTCCGCTGGTGAGCCTCTAAACTTGCTGCACACGGCTTTGGAAAGAAGGGAAGTCAACTCCTTTAGGATGCTTCTTCAGAACCCAAGGCATCTTATGAAATAGAAGTCATGCTCACAAGGCTTTGGGGCACCACACAGGAGAGTCCTGGCTCTGCCCTTTGTCTGGCTCTGTGAGCACAAACAAGCCTTGCTTCACTTCTTTAGACATCCTTTGTTAGACAAGCTAGATGAGCTCCCACTGTCTTCTCGTGCAAGATGGGCACAGCATCGGCTTTGTGGGATTTTTGTGGAATGGAAGAAGCTGGCGTGAGCGTGTGCTCAGAGCAAAGCCAAGCACACAGTGGTCACTCGCTGGTGTTTGCTCCCAGTTTCTGTGACTCTTTCTTTTCAACAAGACACCCTCTCCAGCAGCTGACATGGGTTGCTGGGGACCTCTGGGCTGCTTAGCTAGATGAGCCGTGTTGTCTTTTTCCACCTGCAGTTTCTGATATTTGGCCATCATGGGATTTTTAGTTGGAAGAGCAAGGGGTCACTTATTGAATGGGTGTCCCATGCCGTTGTACTGTTTATACCCCAGAGGTTTGACAATCTGTGGCAAATCGATTTGACAGATATGTATTGATGGCAATTTCTTGTGAGCACTGTCCTAAATTAATTAATCACCAGGCAATTTAATCTAAATTGAATGCTACTGCTGCACACAGAAAATTTTTGTTTATAATCCTTGAATCATCCCCGTTTAAATTAAGTCAATTAAAACGCTCTGTTCCTAACCACTTTTTCCAATTGAATGTCCTAAATGGACACAATACTCTGCAGGGCATCTTTCTGTTATGAGCTTGTGTCTCTTTAATGTTCTCAGGTTAATCATTTCCAGACACTCTTGGAGCTATTTTCTGCCATTGCCTTGAAAAGCATTTGCAGTTCATTTGCAGGCTTCTGAGGGAAGCTGATGAGGTGGACATAAAAAAAAGGGAGCGAAGATCAGGAGGTCCGTGTTGAGGGTTAACAAGCAGTGTTGCCCGGTGTTATTGATCAACAGGTCACCAGTGAAAGGAGCAGTGTCAGGGCCAGAGGAGTCTCAGGTCAGCTGTTTATGAGATAGGAGTTCCAGGAATGCACATGCACGGAAAACAAGCAGATGGTGCAATCCCGTGCAGACCGACAAGTTGTTGACCCAAGGGCTCCTTTGTCTCATGGATCTCTGAGAAATGAGCAACTTCATTAGCTTTGTCCTCCCCGGAAAGCCCTAAATGCATGTGCAAACACTGAATGCACCTCTTCGGATGCGTTCTGAGGGTCAGCGGTAAGATTAGCGCAGTAAGCCCAAATAACACGGCCCCTTCCTTCACAACCTGAAGTTACCCCCTGCCTTGGAGCAGGACGAGTGGATTTGGTCAAACACTTTGAGGTGTTTGGGGTGGGAAGGCAGCATTTTGGCTCTTCAGAGATCCAAAGCAAGGCTGGACTCTGAATCCTAGGGCACTGCAGCCAACAGTGCAGTTCTGTGGTCTTTGGAGCAGTACTCTAAGGTTTTCTGGATGTTCTGGGCTGCACCAAAGTGGACCATGGTGAGCATGAGCCAGCCTCTCTTCACAAAGTGTGCAGTCTAGCCGGTGACTACACTCTGTCCCTTCCCCTCGCTTCTTTCTGTCTTTAACACCTCTCCTTAGGAGATTCTTTCTGTAGTGAAAGCTTGGGCACAAGCTTCTTTCTTTCTGAGCCATCTGCAAGAACCCACTCAACACACCAAGGCCATTGCCTTTGCCTTGCCATTGATGGGAACAAATGGCTCCATGTTTTGTCAGGTAGAAAGCTGGGTGTCTAAGAAGAGTCAGGTAAAGTGGAAGGAGTCCAGGCCTGTGTGGTCTGGCACCAAGCCTACACTTTCCTACACTACCTTTCCTGCTGCAGCCTCTGGGCTGCTTGAGCTACTCGCTCACCAGGTGGGTAGGCTCTGAAAGGTTAGGCCCTAACTTCCCAGGATTCTCATTTTTATGCTTTGAGTTTATGCAAGGGTAAGGGTTGGGTCTCTTGCTGATGTTTCACTCTGGAAAGTGCAACAAATTTCAAGTGTTCCTCTGGGGTTAGTGCCCTGAGTGGCAGATCCTCTTCTATTTCATTTCTGTTGATAATCCTGGCAAGAGGTGCACCTTCTAACCTTCCTGGCCCTATCACAGGCTCATCAACCAATTCACCCACCAGCTTTCCTGAATTCTTGTCAAAAGAAAGCCTGCTTAGCATTTTAATTCTTTCGCTTGCTGAGCTGAGTCAGCTCCGCTGGAGATAACAGCTCCAGATGCTGGGACCCTGGAACACTGATGTTTGAAATAGCCACTGAGTAAGGGAAGAAGACAGCATCTCGGTAGCAGATGTGACAGGCAAGGCCTTGTCTGTTGTCACTGTGAACTATCACAAAGACTGCAGCTGCAAAGGGAAGAAACTGGTTTTGTCTTGAAAGCTGTTGTATTGACAAGGCAAAACTGAATCTGAGGAATGGGCTTTTCTTTTTTTTTTCAAAATGTCTTTCATTGAAGTAGTTATATTGAAAAAACAACAAACAAACAAAAATGCCCCAAACAATCAAAACATCTTTAAAGTTTAAAACGTGAAGTAGATTTATACATAGTATAGCAGGAATACAAGCTCAAGGCACCAGATGGAATATGCACCAAACCACAGATAGTCAACAAAGTGATCTGGTGTTTTTATTTGTTTGGTTTGGTTTTTTGAGGTAGGGTTATTCTATGGAGTTTTGGCTGTCCTGGAACTCACTGTATAGACTAGGCCTTGAACTCACAGAGAACTGCCTGCCTGTGCCTCCCAAGCACTGGGATTAAAGGCGTGTGCTACCACTGCCTGGCTGTGATTTGGTGTTGTAAAAGTGTATGCGTGAGGACAGGAAAGCATTTGATCTTGGTTACTTAGAACAGCATAAATAATAACACACACACACATACATACACAGTCACATGCATTCACACACATACATACATCTTCACACATGTACACACATACATACACTTTCACACACAAATATACATATATATGCATTCACACATACATAAACACACAGTTTTCTTTCCTACATATATGTAAATATATAATATCATTTAATAATAATAATTGTTTCGTGTAGCGACTCCTCTAAACTCTCTCTTGTGTCTTACGGGTACCTCGTGAAAACAACTTTGGAGCAAGTTTGCACAGATCTTATCCAGCGGCAGGCAGAGATGGGCTGACCCCTGTGCCAGGAACAAGAATCGGAAGTTGAGTCACCGGTGTTACCACCTGACTCACACTCTTCTGGCTGTGGAGGTCTGTCCTTCCATATGTTGGGAAGCAATGTCTTTTTCTCCCTGCCCCTCTTTTCATTTCTTTTCACATTTGCTGGGAACAAGCTGCCCCCAGCTGCTGTCGTTGATGTTCGTGACACTGATTTTGATGTTCCTGCTTTTTGGTGAGCTATTGTGGTGGTTGTCTTGTTTTATAGAATGGGGTGCTCTTCTCCTCTCCTCCCTTGGTGCTGTGGTAATGAATAGAGATAGCCTCTTACTCAGAACCCTTAGCTAGAACTGGGCAAGTTCTTTCTTGATCTGTCTCTAAAATAATGGAGGACATAGAATAAACTACAAACTAAAATTAATACCAGAGAGAAAATTTAAATATTACAGAAATATAACTAAAATACATAGACACAAACACAATGATGACAAATTTCTAAGATACTAGGAAAAAAGGTGTATCTATGAGAAAGGGAGCATAAATATACATTAAAAAAAAACAGATACAATGCAAATAAACAGCAGGAAAGGGTTAAAAACAATATCTAAAGGTAAATGCAGAAGCATAAGTAGAAAATATTCAAAGAACATGAGAAGCAAAATGAAGAATTTAGAATCACAAAGAAGCAGAAATAAAGACAATAAATAAAGCAGAAATAAAGACAGCCACCAAGCCAAATATAAAGGCAAAACGATTGAAAAAGTCGTCCATAAAAGATGAGTGTCAAATAACCAAATTTTTGCTCTGAACCTAAATAAATGCAGACTTGAAGATTAATAAGACAGTAAACACAAAGACGCAGTTCAGAGGGATGTCAAAGATAATGTCTGTAAATGAAAACGACAGCCGTTAAATGTGCCTTTAAAAGAACATTTTCTGCACACTAAGAGGTATTGCAGAATTAACTTCAAGATGAAAGTGAAATGACTGATGCGCAAGTCCTGTGCCCCGGCTGTCTTTTGGCTGAGTTGGTGTGCCACAGGGCAGAGTCTCCTAGGAGGAGGCCCAGGTCCCTAAAGCACAGCAGTGCCTTAGGGAGCAGGAGGGGTGTTTCCAGTGATAGCCTACTCAGGGGTTTTAACTGTAGGTGACCTGTGAGGACGAGGACATAGGTGGCCAATTCAATCACCCCGCATCTTCTCTTCTCAAAGTGTTACACAGGAAAAAAGCGGCAGCGAAGATGAGGAAGTAGTGGTTTGAAGACTTGGTTTCTCTCGTGTATGTGTGTTTATATTAATGTGTGTGTGTGTGTGGGGGGTACATATGTATGCTCAGGTGTGTGTCTATATGTAGGGGCCAGAGGTCAACTTTGAGTGTCATTCCTTGGGTGCCTTATTATTATTGTTTTTCAGACAGGGTCTTTCCCTGGCTTACGGTTCATCAACTAGGTTAGATTGGTTGCCAGTGAGCCCCATGGATCCACCTCTTTCCACTTACTGATAGAATTACAAACAAAAACAATGGCTGCTTTGTTTGTTTGTTGTTGTTTTGTTTTCACATGGGCTCTGGAGATAAAACTCAGATCTTTATGCTCGCAAAGCAAACACTTTTCTAGCTGGTTTGTTTACTTGGCTCCCAGGCACTTGGGTCTCTGTACCCTCTGGAAAATCAGTGGTCTGTACAGAATGGAAGAAGAAAGAATGGAGTGTCCAAATGTCATGTTTCTTTGAGGTTGTGACTCATTGTCTAGGATGATGGTGTGAGCATACCCGATGCTGGCTTCCATGGGGAGGGGCTGTGAGAATGGTGCTCTAGTAATAAGCACCTGACTTAGTCTTTTGATCAGGAGCATTTGAGCCAGTGGGACAACAGGGAGCTTCCACGCTGCAAGGCTAGAGCTCCCTGAGGAAAACTGGGCTGCTTAGTGTTGCAAGAAGCAGCTGAAAGAATCCCCTCATGGGGCAGGGGCTTGGGAGCACATCGCATCAACATGTGGAAGTGATCAACTGTCTTAAGTGATGTCCTTCTTTCACTAGAGGTCAGGAAGTGGGCTACCTCTGTGTTCTGGAACCCCTGTGGCCTGAGAGAAAGGTGAACATGGGCCCCAGAAGACGTGACGTACATTCACATGGCCAGATGACTGCTTTTTGGCTCTACCAGCACTTTCTTTGTCATGTTGAACCACTTGCTGTTTTTTTGTACCCACATGCTCTTCCATTCCTCTGGGTCTTTGCTTCAACTTCTCTAGCTAGCTAGAAGACCTCCTTGTTTTCTGTTCTAATAGGTTGGGGAAGATCATTTTTTTTAAGCTTCCATAAACTTCCATAACCTTCCTTGTATAACAATGTCCTCCATATTGAAAATTCTGTCTTGCAGGAAGCTTGTTACAACTCAGGAAATAAATGAAACTTCTGAGGCTTAGGAAGTTCCTAAATCTTAGAACTTTTATAAGGACTCCCCTATAGTTACATAACCAGTAACAATTGCTATGAGAAAAAACTCTGCAACCTGTCAAACTGCTAACTATATACAGAACTCTAGGCATGTGTGTGTGGTTTTGCTTTGTTTTTTGGTGATGCAAGTACCTTTGAGTCATTCATGCTCCTGCAAATAACCTCAATAAACTGTCTTGTGCCCCAAACTAGACTTCGGTGGAATCATTCTTTGGTCTGTCACCTTACCTTGGTGAATAGATATTTGCCTGTGTCTTTCTAGGAAAACTCAGAACAACACTTCTCTCTGGTTACACCAAAGTTTCTGCATTCCTCTGTCAAAGGATAGCCTCTCCTGTTATCATCTAAGAATGTGTGTTCCCTGTCCCTTGCCTTCTTTATCTCAGCTACCTAAATGACTACTGTTCCTTGGGAGGGGGAATGGGAGTAGGCAGAGGTAAATTCTTCCTCAGCAGCTTCTAGCTCAGCATCCAGTGTGGGGCTGGCTTGACTTTGCTTATCATCGCATACATAGAATGGGCATGCCATGCTCTAGCAAGATCATAGTTGCCTACAGATGGTATATGAACTGACCAGAAAATAAAAATAAAAATTTTATTGTTTTGAGTCCTCTAACATGCAAAACAAAACAAACAAAAAAGAGATAGCATTATTAGAATGGTCTAAACCAATGACCGTTAGCATATTTTCTACATACAGACATTGTCATAAAACACAACCAAGCTATGAATGGAAGTTTTAAGGGCCTTTGCCAGGCTGGGAGTTGTAGGAAAGGGTTCAGCTTCACTGTATGTTCCCCAGGCATTGTCTGTAGTTGCGTCATTCATGTGGAAATGTTGCTTATATCGTATTTGTGAACTTTTTGTTGCTTTTTTCCTCTGGCATATATGACAGGACTCATCATACTTTAAAAGACTGGAATCAGTCTTTATCTGACAAGGCACCTGGAATATGGTGAGTTTTGTGGTGACTTCTGTCTCACAACACAGCCAACCTTTGATGGTTCTGGTACTTATAGAGGTTTCTGGAATGTCACATGAGGTTACTACTACTTACCGTGATGTGGCCAGCCTAGGTTATAGATTTTGGGTAGGTACCCACTAGGCTCCATTGTGGGAGCATGATGTTGGGTCTTGTCCCCACAACTTTTGAGAAGGGCGGTCTATTCCTGGACTGAAATAAGTCTGGAGACTGTGAGTCCTCTTGAGCAGTGCTCTCATGTCCTTCTGGATTTCACTATCCAGTGAAGTGTCAAAATCAAAACTGAAGCCTCCAGGCTCCCGACATTAAATGCCAAATGGGAACATTTAATGAAATGGGCAGTTATCCCTTATCAGCATCAGTCTCAAATATGTCTAAATACCAACATGGTGATTACCAGCTCCAAATGTCTGTAAGTGATGGTTAGAAAACTCGCTGTGCTCACCCATTTGGGCATTTTTTACTACATTGGTGATAACTTTGGTAATTCGGTAATTCCAGCTCTGAAAACCCCTTTTATTAAGTTGGCTATGAAGAAAAGGAAAACTGGGATCATGCAATCTCTACTGAAACCACAATTCTACCAATTCTGTCCTTATGACTTCACTTGGTAGGTTGACCTGGAACAAGATAATTATATTTTGGGGGAGTCAGGCCTGTTTCAAATTGTTGTTGTCACAAAACATGGACAGTGCAATTTGTAACAATTGAAAGCATCCTGTCAAGGTGGTGTGATACAATTTTAAAGAAAGCTAATAATACAATATTTTTATGTAAATTATACTAAAAACTTATTTTAAAAATAATGTTGGATTTTTAACAATTGGGACTTTTGGTTTCTAGATTGTTCTGGATTATGGTAACATTTTGGCTATGTTGAAGCGTCTGACTTATATTCCCCATCTACATCTGTAAGGGACTTCAGACATCTGCACCTGAGCATTGCAAGTCCCCTACACGGTTTTGGTCCTGGAAAGATGAAGACCTTGACCCTGGCTATTTAGAATGAATTATACAGCATCTTTTTTTTGTCTCGCCATCTTTGTGAGAAGACACAGGAAGAGAGTAACAGTTCTTTCTTTGTTACCCTGCTTCAGTTACATCATTCACTAACTTCTTTTTTTAAAATATTTTTTTTATTAAGGGAGGAGATAAATACATGACTGAACAAATTGAACTACAAGGTGTGCCCTTTACAAGACTCGGTGAAACAATGAATCCATCAGAAGGCGTGTGTCAATATCCTACAGTGAAACTTCATGCAACAACATTTAATGACACTGAATATATACAGATGTAAAAGGCTGCCCAGGGAGGCCTCAGAACTCTTGCCACTTGAAGGATTATTAAGACCCAACTGTCATCAGGAATTTTTGAAACAGAAGGTCTTTGACCATTGTGATTTTTAAACATTTATTTCATAAAATAAAATTAAGGGCCTTCCCCCCTACACCCTCGAATCTGCATATTTTTCTTTGAAATGACAATAGCTTTAAAGGGACCATTGTTTGTGTTGGTCTAAGAGTTTTAAACCGCTGCTTTTCTTAGTGGTCTATGTAAAAGCTTCTCTTCTAATCCCACAACTTAGTTTGTGAAATGATTCATGAAGCAAGAAAGGATAGCCAGGGTCAATGTCAGGTGTCTTTCCTGCCAGGACTGTAAAGTATCAGGGTTTTCTATTTTTATAGAAGAATAAAGCTACGGTCAATAATTTAATGGCCTCTGCAGATGGCTTTTTTAATTTTGGTATAGAAATTAAAATTAACCACATAGCTTAATGCCATTTTGATTTCAAACAGTTATTGTTTATTTTCACTCATGTATCCATTCAAAAAACATTTACCAAGCAGCTACTGTCTGCTAGGTATTCTTCAAAGCACTTTAAAGACAGACCCAAGAGCAAAACAGCTGATGAAAAGAGCTGAGTGGTGGTAAAGCAGAAAATGGTTATGGGTGGTGGTCTTTTATAAAACAGCCCTCTGAAAGAAAAAGAATATATGTGAGCAGGATCTCAAGGAAGAGGAGTAAGCCATGTAGGTATGTGATGGATGAGGTTTCTGGATGAGATACCACAGCATAGACTGCATGGCCAAATCCAAGTGAGCAGAGAAAAACAGGTCAAAGAAGGAGTTACAGTAGTTGAGGAAGGTCAAAAGTTAGGGTCAGAGTATTTCAGTGGTTTTATTGGCCACATGAATATGTTATTTTAAGCCATCGGGGGGGGGGTTACTGTAGAGTTTAATAGAATGGCTTGTGTTCTAAAAGCAACATGCCAAGTAGAAAGTGGCCAGCGCCCAGATAAAGTCATGATATTCCCGGAATCTAAGGGAGGGCACATTTCCAAAACACGGTATTTGAAAGGGAAAATTAGAGGTGACAGAGAGATTTTCTGGTGTGGAAGAATGGACACTTGACAATCTGTGGAAGATGATGGATCAGCTTGTTCTGTTGGGACCCAGCACATATGGACATGATGATGCTTTTTAGGAAATTAGTAATGTGAGTCCAGCATTCAGGAAAGAGGCTGGGGCTGGAGATGAGAATACGTTCTATGACGGTTTCCAAGGCTCAAGACTGAAGAAAAGGGCTAACCAGTCCTAGCTACTAGCACACGCCAGCAAACGGGGAAGTGCAGGGCATATGAGCCATTTCAGGAACCAGTTCCTGACCGAGTCAAAGATTGCAGCTTAGCAGCATGCAGCCAGGGAGCTGGCTGCTGCGCTGAGCAGGGAGGCAGTCACTAAAACCCTCAGCAAAGCGACTATCCTGGGGATGAAAGACTGATTTAAAAGGTTTCAAAAGGCCAAGGAAAGAAATTCAGTTAGTGAGTAGACACAGTTACTCTGGGGTAGTGGAGCGAGAGATGGAAGTGAAATGGAGTGGTAGGGCCAAGGAGCGGGTTGTAATTCAGGACCCTGTATCATTAATGTGTGTAACCTCCAGCAGAATGGAAGACACTCATGATGTCAAAGAAAAGGGGATATGGGTGAAACAATGGCCTTTGTTCGGAAAGGATGAATAAGATGCACCATGAGCCAATGGGAAGAATTTTCCACTACAGCTTTAGGAGCTTCTATAGTCATTCATAATAAGGTTCACCAGTCAGGATCAGGAAAACGAGAAGCCAGAGTTTTTGTAGGTGTGTCATATGAATACTAAAATCGTCAAGCATCCGAAGGGTAGTGGGAAATGGCAGGGGCCATGGGATGAACACATGGAGACATGGGAGAGTGACTGAAGGGGACAGAGGGACTTTCTCAGTAGATGATAGAGCTTCAGGGAAGAGGGTATCGGGAAGAACAAGGAGGAATGGCAATGAGGAGTTAGCATGTGCCTTGTTCCCTTTAGTTCTTCAGCGTCCACATGTCGTCCGTAATAATGTAGAATAGCATATCCCGAGATACGGGTCTAGGTACTCTGGCAAAGAGCCTGCCCAAGTCTTCCCAAGCGCAGCACAGACACCTCTAGAAAGCACTGGAAGAATTGTGGTATAAGTGAAGGAAAGAGCATACTGAAAAATAAAAGTTTCAGGCTGGAAGTTTTTCAGGAAGATACAGAGGGCCGACTGTATCCAGTTTCACCAGATTTCTTTGACCATTCAGAACCCTGTTGAAAACTAGAGCTTTAAACATGTAAGCAACCACAGACACTGCAAAAGAATGCTTGCCTAGTGTTGTAGATCTGCCATCTCTCTGCAGTCATAGTAACCGCGTAAGACAGCTAAATCGTCCAAAAGGAAAGTCCTTTTAAAACATGCAGTTTTAAAATGTACGTAGGCTATTGTCCTCTCCCCCATGGCTGCCACCCGACATGTGAAATTCTAACTTAGGCGAATGGTTCAGGTTCCTTAAGCAAACAACACTATGCATTGCTATGCTTTATGCATTGCTATGCTTTAACCTGGGGAAGGGATTCTCAAATGGGGCTATGGAAGCATAGATATTTGCTGCCTGTAAGAGATAAATCATCAAAACCAAACTCATGCAGAGTAAATGAGTGCAAAGGGGATTACACACAGCCGGAAATCCGGAAACCTCAGGGCATTTTTTTTTTTCAACTGTATTTTCTAGAGTCATCCAAATGCTTATTGAGATTTTGATCTGACTTAAAATAGTACAAACCTTATCCAGGGAGCTTTTGTTTAGAAACTTTTGGGGAAATCTTTGTTGCTGTGTATTGTGGGCCTTCATGGACCGGCATGGCAGTGGGATAAAGTTCAAAGTACAGGGTCATGATCTCATATTATTTAATGCTGTGCAAATTGTTGACTCTCAAAAATGTCTATGGAGAAATTCCCAGAACAATGTCACAGTACGGAAATAAAAGTAACACTACAAAATACTTGGCAGAAGTGTCCGTGCTGTCAGCTCTGGACCTGCAAACTGTAAAACGCTCCTACTCTCTGGCTCTGGAATAGAGAGCATCTTATAGTCACAGTATGTGAGACTCATGGAAGGACAACTCATTGTAGGGTCCCTATTGCTGCTGAAGTGAGCAAGGCCAAATTTGATGGCATTTATGTGAATTTCCAGCAGGTAAATAAAGACTTAGACTTTCGGGGTTAAATTTTGTGTTACAGTGATGTAGTCTCAAGGACAGCGGGTTTGCACGTGTTGTTTGAGACAGTTAGATTTAACTTTTCAGGAATGAACCAAAAGGTAATCCATAATTTACAACTGTTGAGATGGTCAGAACATAGTACCAGAGAGCCTCTGGAGTGTTTGGACCGGGGTCAGTTCTCTCATGTTTTCCTGAAACTCGTCAAGATCAAGTTTGATCAACACCTATATATTCTTTCTTAAGAATAATGCAGCACACTGTATAGTGCAGAGCAGTCAGCATGAAGGCAACGGTGCCTGGGTACGAAGACTTTCCAAGACAGCGCACACAGAATGCGTGCATGGTTTGGGAGAACAACGACAGGAACTTGTACACACAGTAGCAGGGAAAGCGGTTTTTTTTTAAAGAGAACTTTGTGGACTGTGAAGTCAGACTTTGGCCCTTCTTTGTCAATGGACAAAACTCAAATGGCTCAGGCCTGAGTATCACGCCTCTTTCTACACTAGTGCACAGGAAAAGACCAGAGACACAATCATCAGTGCATCACAAGAGCAGACAGAAAACTGTTAGAAGGTGGTGACAGCCAGGAATTACAGCGACTTTAAAAAAATGTGTCCTTGATGCAAGGTGTGTTAGGTGTGCATCCCAGAAGACAATGGTAGTATGACAGCGTTAGAGACACGGAGCCCTGTCCACGTGGCCTCGTAAGAGTTTGCCCTTACTTCTATGTATGCTATTGAATCAACAACAACAAGTTTAGGTCTTAACGTTTGTTTAAAATCCCCCCAGGAAGAAACTGAGCTCCATATAACCAGGCCTATCAGATTTCATGTGGTGCTTGATGTAAGTTTTGTTTGTTTGGTGTGAAATGGTTGTGTATGACCTGAATGAAGTTAGTGGGGGGGGGGGAAGATTCACAGTTCATATCTACCATTCACCGAATACAGGAATCTGAGCACAACATCCTGGTTAGCACTCGGTTACAGTGGTTTCCTTCTAGGTCCCAGACCAAGGCTGTGGTGTGGGCACGCTCAGTGTGTTTGCTGCACGGTCAATTGCATTGAATGGACAAGTCTACTAAAGCTTAATTTTGGAGGAAGGCTATTCCTCCTTGTAGAAAAACAGAAACTTGTCTAATTTCTCGGAGGAAAAAAAAACTTTTTAAAAGAAAAATCAAAAGAGAAAACATTTTAAATTACAACACACCCACCAGAAAAACAAACAAACAAAAATCAATCCCAAATTTGGGAACTGGATGAAGAACCACAAGGGCACCATTCTGATGTATTTTGCATGACCAAGGTCTCATGATGTCAGCGTTGAGACCTGTCATAAGTGCCAGAATATTTACTTGTGAGGATAACTGCTTCAAGGACTTCTATAATGTATTTTAAGGAGCAGAGATTAGCGGGGCCCTTTTAAATTTGGTTTCGCCATATGCTCGGTGCAAAATATTTGTACAAAAATATAAAAGGCATGGCTTGATGTTTAACGTCTGTGTTTTATTTTGTTGGCACCAGAAAAAGCTCATGTCATGTTATGTCACTGTACATACTGTAAACAAGACGGCATTAGTATGTTTTCTTATGATTTTTTTTTGTTCCAATGAATCTAGATTTTAAAAAATACATTCACAAACTACCTTATGTTTAAACACAATGATTCCCTTTTATTTCTTAACTGTACCCAAAGTCCCACAATAAAAAAATCATTTAAAGCTGTGTGTTTTAGATGTATCGCTTAGAAATAAGAACAAAACAAAACAAAACATAAAAACAAAGATCAGTTTGCAACATAATTTAAGGAAGCCTCTGGTTCAAACTATCACAGCAGCAATATAAAGAGCCTGGTGGCAATCACATTTGGAGACACATCCGTATTATTTTTGTCCACGTCAGCATCCAATTCCAGTAGTTGCTGAATTCAACCCAGAGCTACTGCTGAATTTGTCCCATGGAATTTGAAGAAGACAGTGTTGTCTGGCAGCATAACCCCAGCGGTAAAAATGAGAACGGGAGGATTTCATTGCTTTTGAGAGCTAGAGGGACCGTGATGGGCACATCGTGGTGATCACCTGAAGACCACGCTCATTACATCCCTGCGTGTTACCTTCGTCAGATAACTGCAAACAACAATCACCTTCAGGGGTTACAGAATCACCTAGTCCAGAGCTCAGAATACTTTCCCTTTCTCGTCCCCTTTGGCCAAACCACCAGATTTAAAAAGTACCATTTTCCTAACATATGTTTCGTTCTCATTTATAGTACATAAGCTGCTCATTTTGTTTAGGCAAAAATCAGTAGAATCACAGTTTCTGTCTTTCTTTTTTTGATCCATTTACAGTAATTGCATTCTTTAAAAACAAACTGCATTAGATTTTTGTCATTGGAGATTTTTTTTTTCTCCCTCCAATTTTAAAGAACAATTTGGTCAACTACTGTTTTGAAAATACTCAGTGCAGCTGAGATTGCCAGTTGAGCTCTCTATATGTCTCCTGGATATAACACCGCTGTGATGAACAGAGAAACAAAACAAACAAAACGAGGTAGGTTAAAACAGGAAGCACAGCACAGATACCGTTTTGCAACACCTGGATACCATAGGCGGCCATGCTTATAGCTCTGGGAAATATCCCAGTCAGTCACATAAAGGTTCAAATCATTCGAGTAAGGGTTGTTTTTTTTTTGTTTTTGTTTTTGTTTTTTGTTTTTTTTATGTTTGTTTTTTTTTTAATAAGGACACAAGTCAACCTGAACTAAATACATACACATCTCTGCACAGATGCTGTTAACAGTATGTTGGGGAGTTTGGAGGAACATAATGTGATTAGGGTCTCAGAATTTTGGCCAAAGCCTTGCCTTCAGTTTCCCTAAAATCTGAGCTGTTGGTGCCTGCAGGCTTATGAGTCTAGTCACTTGACCCAGTGAAAACACAGGCAGCTCAGAACCATTTATTAGCAATTCTTTCTTGTCACAGTTTTTTATCTTGAGAAAGCGGCACCCTTGGGAGGGAGCTGGGTTTCCAGAGCTTGGCTGTCATGTAATCCAAGCTCCAGGAAAAATCTCAGTCAGTCTCAGTCTTACCAAAGCCTGAAGTAAGGGACCTCTTAGCAAGGAGGCTTTGTGCCTTTAAGAAAGAACGTGTGTGTATTTACATAGACATATTAGCTCATTTCTCAGAAGCTCCTTCTGGGTGACCCACCTGTCATCCCATCTTTTGCCCTGATCTGTTGCATAATAACCGAGGGACAGTTACATCCCAGAGTCCCTCCCCAATCACAAGCCCACTCAACTCAATGGCATCCCTGTACCATTCAACACCCTCCACTCTAGAAAGGGCCATATCAAAATACGGCCTGTCAGACTCACAAAAGTGGTAGTTGATTTTATTAGATTAAGGCTAGTAGTTTAGCCATTTAAAATCTATTTCCCCAGAGAGGAGAAAACCAGCTATTTTGCTTCTCTTTCAAAAATTCATTAGTCAGTAGCAATAATAATAATAATAATAAAAAAGACAAAACAAAACAAAACAGCCTCTTGGGTTGGTGAAGGCAAGAGAATTCTTAAATTACCCGCCTCTGCGGTTTTGGCCTTCAGTGGAGGGAGGTAAGTACATTTATTGTGCTGTCTCTCACTACTGGGAATTGGAAAATTTACAACAAACCATATACTTAAAGCTAGCAGGCAGACAGAATTTAAAAAAGACTAATTTCCCAGTACGCATTTCCCCCCATTCTTACAAAGTAAGGTGGTAAAGAAAAAAAAAATGTTAAAATTTCAAACCAAGAGAACTGAAGAGCCAGCATAAACACAGCTTAATCATAAGAGCACACAATATTTGTTTCTATCCCTAACTCCGAAGGGCACACAGTCCATCTCTGTCCACAGACAATGCAGCATCCTCGGGATCTCCCAGACACGCCTGCCACCTTTCTCTCCTCCTCAACCAGGCTGCAACACTGAAAGAAGGACCATATTGGGAGAGATGGAGGGAGAGGAAACGGGGAAAGCGGTATGTTCAACCAGGCCTTCTGATTCTGCCTCTAGACTGGCATACGTCCACATGAGTTATGTTCTTTTACAATAGAAATAACGCCATGAAGATAAGTGCCAAGTGCTCTTCTGTTACCAGTTCATCATGGAATTTCTGTTGAGGGTCATGAAAAACACTTGGCTACTTCCTCCAGATCGCACGGATGCAAAAAATACCTGTTTGAAATTAAAAACAAGTTAGTTCAGCTTCATGGTTTTTTTCTTCCCCCTTCTCTTCTTCAACTGTCCAGCCATTTTCTCTCACATGCCCTATCCTCACCACGTGTCAGCTGTTTCAGTGGCCAGTGTTGGCAGTGACTTCTGAGATAGCACACTGTCTGGAGACCCTCATGCCCTCACGTATGTTCTCTAACATTATTATTTATTGCTGGACTTCTGGTGGGGACAATGACAATTTCTAAAAAAGGGTACAGGCGCTATCTTTCTCTCCCTTGTAATTGATATGGAGGCAGATGGAAGAGAATCCCTTTAAATACCTGAAGTTATGGGCAAAATTTGGGGGCCTACCTACAGTTTGTACCATTTCAGTGTTCAATTTTTAAACTTGAAAACAAAGTAATCAAGAGTGGCTATGGTTGATTAGGCTAAGGTGTTGGATGCATATTCAGTCTGGTGCTCTACGGTTTAACACTTTGTCTCTGCTGATGCTGGCAGATCCCGGGCCAGAGGAGATAATGGCATTAATAAGCAAAACCACAGTCCATTAGGTCTGAGCCAGCTCAATTACTTTATCAAAGGCCTGGGAGAAGTGAGCAGAATTTAGATTACTGCTTACTTGAGCTGAATGTCAGTGAACCACGGCCCCGGGAAAATAATATTTGGGGCTGTGCAGTAGCCCTTCAGTCAGCCAGTGTTTGTGGTCTGAGGAACGAGTAGGTGTCACTAGTGAAAAGTCTGTGCTACTATGTCTCCATGGCTTCTCAAGAAGCTCGTGGAATTGCTTGACATTTAGCTAAAGCTACAGAGGAAAGTAAGGCTACTCTACGGGGTCAGTGAGTCAGAGGACAGTGAAGATTTGCTGAAAGGAAAGGGTTGCTGTTTTCCCTGGTTGTGGGTTCAGGGATTTACCCAGAGGCTCCAGTCTGAGTGTATGGGCTGGACCAGGCCTGCTGGGGTTGGTCATCAAGAACTAGAGTATGGTTGTCTACACTTAGAACATTTCATGTCTCAGCATCTAGGACTGCGGAAGTGTTGGAGTCTTACTTGATAAATCTAGTTTCAGACATACTCTGATAAGACCCCTGGTAACCAGCCTTGTCTCCCACAGCTACTGTCCACTAGACCACACCAGGTCAGAAGCAGTTAGCCAGGTTCAAAGAATCCAGACCCACTTTACTAGGGTTGGATCACGACTAGCCTGGCCTCTGGGGAACTGGGGTGAACAAAGAAATGTAAACAGTTCGACCCATCCCATTCTTTTCTATGTGGACATGGTTGTTAGGCTGAACATGATCTCAGTGGGTGGGCTCACAAATATAGATTAGCTACTAGAGACTGAATTACTCTACATGGAGGGCGGGGCTGAGCATGACCACCTCAGTATACTCCCGTAAGGTGACAGATCATGCTGGCCAGGCATGGTCACTTGTACTGGAATGTAGCCCCCCTGTGACATGTCAGGAGACACATGGCTGAAATGAGACAGGAAGGACATGGCAGGGGTTGAGTTTGTGACTACATGTCTTAGAAATGAGTGACGTTTTTCAGAAGTTCATATTTCTACATGTCAGATGTTTTTACACTTAATATGAAAACTAGGTCCCAATAGTATCTCTGTGAAAGGCGTAGAAGTGAAAGCGTAAGGCTAACCCACTGTGAGGTGATTAATGATGGGCCAGCTGCTCTAAGTGCATCGGAGAGTTTGCAATGGTTGCTAAATTACCAGAAGGCCCTGGGGCCACAAAAGTTAGCAAGAGTTTACAAGGAAGTTCTAGATGTTTTATGTTGTCTTGGATGCATGAGTTATAGGTTCTGAATGGTCGCATGAATCAAACCAAGTAATGCCATTTCAAGATAGTTATTGATCATTTAACAGATGTGACTCAAGTCAGTATAAAGGAAAATGAAGGTTTCACAGGTACCTGGTGGTCTCTTAAAATGCAAACACTAAAGCAAAGTTGAAACGGATTTACCTTATCATTTCTTTCACATAGAAACTTTAACCTTTGAGCTCGCTTATGCATAAATACTCCATCCAAATGTCCTGTTTCCACTGACCGGATCTCAATAGCTTTCTCGCCCCAGCCCATTATCTGATTGGAATGAATGTAGGCTGTCAAAAGGAATTTCCAAAACTGCATTAAAAACATTAGATAGGCAACAACTTACAGTATTTGTTCACATCTTAACCACAAAAAGACAAAGGACTTGAGATTAAACAGACAAAGCAAGTCTTACAAGGATTATTCACAAATTTGTTTTTGTTTTTTCTGTTTTTTTTTTTTTTTTTTTTTTTGGTGGACTCAAATGGTTGTTTCACATTTCTTGACTTTCGGTTCATTTGGGGGATGTAACTGCTGAAGGAGATAAGGAATGGTTAACCTACCCACAGACGTGGGCATTTCTCCCCATTGGAGCACCACATCCTTAGTGATCCGGCCGTAGGTGTTTACGTACACCCCCTCATCCTCATAGCACACAAGCATTTCCATTCCATCCGTTTTAGGCAAGATGACAATAGCATGGGGAGTGATATTGCCCTGAATCTAGGAGACAAAGACAGGCCAAGAATTACTCTGCTTAAAAACAGGACAACCTCTTGACTTTTATCTTTAAAATTACAAATGAAATGTTACGTTATTTTCACTGTAGATATTGAAATCTACTTTAGTTTAATCATGGCTCTTGTCAAATGCGGCAGGCAAACACAAACATAGTTACTTGATCAAGAATTACAATGGTTCTTAAGAACAGTAACACCAAGTGTATAGAGGACCTAGTGTGCCAGTCTTTGGACCACTTGTATACATCATTTCTAGTGCTTAGAAGAGTTCTCCATCATAGAAAGCTTTGTTGCAGCTGAAGGAACTACATCTCTGGGTTATGTAACTTGACCAAAGCTACACAATTATTCGGTGATAGAAGTAGTCTTCTGAGTACATTTTCTAACAGTGAAATTCAAGGGTTTCCCCTAGAACGACTTCTTCCACATAAAGTGAGAATGCCAGGTGCCCACAAAAGGCAGTGAATACATAACCTAGAAAATTCACCTGGGAGCTCCAACACCAGAATGAGTTCTTTAGGGGAAAAAAAATGGAGAATTACGTTACCATTGTCACACTGCTAAAATAAGCATAGATTGACTGGTTCTGGGGAAAAGGAGGTGCTCCTCCTCCTCCTGGTTGACAATGTCACATCATTACAGCATGTGCTTGACAGACAGGGCTTTGGGGGATTGAAGATAATCACAGTGGTGACTCAGCATCTCAGCTATGATGGAGACATGCAAGGAAAAAGCTAGAAAATGCAGCAGTGGGTGACAACTGCATGTGTGCAAATGCATCAAAACAGCATGCCTAAGCACCGGGCTTTTTTAAAGACTTCAAAATGCCAATCAGGTATGGGCCAGCCTCAGACTATCCTGAGAGTTTGTTAACCTTGGGGTTATATTCATGAAACATTGCTTACACCACAGCAGCTCTCACAGGTAGATCCATGCAGCATTTCCGTTGAGGGTAGTGTTTTATGCAATGTATTAGCAGAGTAAATCGAGTATCATATTGTTGACAAGAAGAACTTGAACATGTTGGATGCTGAGCCAATTTAATGATCATGGTAACTACCCTACAGAATAGGGAGTTGGAGTCCTATCTTACAGTTGGAAAAGCTGAGGGATGGAGAAGTCACCTGGCATGACTACTAAGAGAATCTCTCTTAGAATTTAATACCTAACCATTCTCTCTCTCTAACATAGAAGAAACCAAACTTCTGTTGAAAACTGAAAACAGGAACTCAGCTATGGTCTGACATAGGCATGTGAGGTCCAAAAAGCAAGACGATGTCTTCAAAATAAGTTAGTTTTTGTGTTACTTAGCTTGACGGAGGAATAATACTTTAAGAACATTCTCTCTACTCAGTGATATCCAAAGTTCACCAACACTTATAGATTAGCATTATTTCAAGTAAAAATAAGTATAACCAAATCTCTCTACAAGCACGCTGTCATGCAGGGGGCAGAAGACAGTCAATTCCTGAAACTTACATGGGATGGTATATAGATATCATAGGAGTTTCCAGAATCAACATCAATTACATGGAAACCAGTGTGTGAGCCAAAAATGACCTTTAACCTTTGACCTTCTTCTACCGTGAGATCAACAAGCAGAGGCTTATGCTGTAGATCTGCAAAAGACTTTAAAAATCACCCCATTAGTACCCACATCATTCAAAAAGGTTGTCTTATTCCTAAAAGTTTCCTTTGGCCACTGTTTGAAGGAAGTGGCTTTCTTCAGTTGAAAAGATCATCCTGAGTGAGGTAACGCAGACCCAGAAAGACACACATGACACATACTCAATTATAACAGGATTTTAGTCACATAGTACAGGATAGACATACTACAATGCAAACTCCAAAAACACAAGTCTGATGGGCATCTTAGACTTCATAGGCATCTTAGTTAGGGGAGTGGGGGATATCTCTGACATGGACTGTGTTGCCTGATTTTTGATCATTTCCCTGTGGTGGGACTTCCCTACCAGGCCACAGGAGAAGAAGACAAACTCCGTCCACATATGACTAGATGAGCTGGAGTGTGTAGGTAGAGGGCTATTCTGAGGAATATGGGGGAAGGGATGTGGGAGGAAGGGTGGGACTGGGAGGAGAAGAGGGAGAGGTGTATAGGGGAGATGTAAAGTGAATTAATTAACAAAAAAGAATAGTTGGGAAAGGTTACTTTCAGGTTTAGGTCTGTTCCCGTCTGACTTCAAGAAGAAAGCTGTATTGTTTACTTCTGTTCCTCTCTTTTCTTATTCACAGTAAAGAATTTACAGCTATCAATTTTGATAGCATCAAAATTGTGTGTCAAAAGCTTGCTATCTGTCTGCTGTTGCTCTTTCCTGTATATTTTTGGCTTTTATCCTCTAGAGAGTGTGCAGTGATCTCTGCGGCCCCCTCTTTCCCACGTGGTAACCAGGTTTAGCTGTGGCTGCTGCCTTCCCGCGCAGAGCAGGGCTCTGTTAAATATGTTGGAGATGAATGGGAATACACTGGTTATGACTTTCTTTCCATGGCTCTCAATTTCTCTAAATTTCATACTGCATTCTGAGAGACAGATTTGGGAAAAGAAAAGGAGATGTAGAAGACACCTTGTAATACTCATGGCTTGGCTTATCTCCAAGGACTTAACTGAGAAGGAAAAGAGGGGAGCTGTGGCCGAGTTTATCGAAGTTCTGTTTGATTGATTCAGGGCCTAAGTTCCATAGCTATGAAGTGTTCATGTCTCTCTACCTTTGTCATGATTCTGTGCTTTTTATCAGAAGATTCGAGAAACCACAGCTTCCATTAAACACTTCTCTTAAAGTCATTCTCACAGCACAAAAAGTTAACAGCTTTTGTCCTTGCCCTAGAGGAAGGTTTCACCTCTGGTCCATGCCATTCTTTCCTGTTCAGGGTCTGGCCTCTGTACTTCCTCTTCCAGGTTGGGTCTGCTCTGTTTGAGGGGAGTGTTTTGCTGTTTTTCTCTCCTAGGCTTTGCCTAGGACTGAGGGCAGAAGCTTCAGAGTCGGGATAGGAAGGGGATCTTGACTGAAAAGCTTTTCTAGAGGGATTTTGGCGGCTAAGTAGCACCACGTTAGCCTTTCATTGTAATGTAATCCCCAAAATTTCTTTCAGTAGAGTGGGCCTGTGGAGAACTCCCTGTTTCTGTTGATGAATCTGTCATCCAGAGCACATCACAAATGTGCCATTTGAACTAAAAGACCAAGATGGTAGTGGAGTGATTCATCTCTAAGAGTACTGACAAAATTCCATGACAGATTTGGCTTTCACATAGCATAGGTAACACGGAAGAATGCATAAAGATCCAAAAATCAATTACAGTCACAAAGGTAGGGGCAGTGAGGACCAGTGAGAAATGCAAAGAGAACATGGGAGATAAATTCACATTGCACATAGGCTATATGATCTGAATACTGCGGTATGATTGAAAGTGATTACTTTTTCTGGAAGTTGGGGTTCATCTTTTATAATCTGGGGTCAATGGGATAAAGCACATTACACCCCATTCTCGCTGAACCTCACGAATACCCAACCTATCTGTGCTGAGTACAGACTAAGTCAAGGCAAACGGATGCAAAGGCTATCAGAAGAGAAATTCAGAGTAGGATCTTTCCTGCAAGTGACTGCCTTCGGCATTCAGTTCAGAGACATTTTTATGCAACAGGGTTAATCAAAGAACCAACCAAGTCTTAGAGACTTGATTCTGAAATGTTACTGATAATTAGCATATCTGGAGACCCAGTACTGCCACAGAGCTGCCTTTTTCAGGGAGAACCTCAGACAATACTTGGCGTCCAGGTACTTTATAACATTATAGAGACTGTTGTGTAATGCTGTGTTTGCTACTTTTCCTGGTAACTGTTCCAAACTAAATTCCTCTTAAAGTCATAGACCTCCAAGGGAGAAGGGGCAATCACTGATTTTAATGTGATGAGCTGTACGACATTTTTAATATGTAAGTCTTTTGGGATAATATATTTAAGAATTGTTTTTTAAAACACATTTTCTCTATATAATAAAACTGATACTGACTTATGTGGAAAATAGAACTCGGATGAAAACGGAGAAATAACCAAGAAACATTCATGCTTACCTTAAATGCCATGAACTTGTGATAAGGTTTAGGGGCCCAAGCATATATCTCTACTGCATTCTTTAAGGCAATCACCAAGAACTTGATCCTTTCATATTTAACTGAAGTATAAAAAAAAGTAGGAGTTTAGAAACCATGTCTAAACTTTTATCCAGGATTGTTTGTATTAATGAACATAAGCACCTGTCTTTATGTGTTTACAGTTGAGGGAGGTGCTCTTGGAACACGTTATTACTATTGTCATTGTTACTATAATCATTGGCATGCAAATTTAACTTCCTTTCGTGTACCTGGTTTATAGAATGCCAGAAGTTTTTGGGTTTATAGTAAAGGATTTTTCTTCATCTAAAGACAGGACTATTTCAGTTTAGACATGGATATTCAATTTGATAAGGACCTACACCATTTTCTTATGTTAGTTTGCCTGCATTTTATGCTTACTTGAGTGTAGTTATGACAAAATGTTGGAACAATTAACAAACTTGTAGAGGCATAAGCTTATCATGTATTATTATCTGCTTACTCACATTCAAATTATAACGATCGGGGGAAATAATTATTTATATTTCTGTTGAAAGTTGAGATGTCAAGGGAATGAAATGAGATAACCTTGTTCAGAAGGACCAAATCAGAAATGTTCAGAAGGCTAATGGGAGATATGTAGGTTAAACAGGAGGCAGACAGCCCCGTATTTTTGAAACACATTATCTCTTGCCACTTTATGGCTTTGTAATTACACAGTCCTAGTTTCTATAATAAAATCTGATCCCCAAAGTATTTGGGCTAAATAATTGTGTGTAAGTATATGTAATAAAATCTGATCACTA
Source organism: Meriones unguiculatus (assembly GCF_030254825.1). NCBI lineage: Eukaryota > Metazoa > Chordata > Mammalia > Rodentia > Muridae > Meriones > Meriones unguiculatus. Next base: position 137,645,784 of record NC_083350.1, on the reverse strand, counting down.
AAATATTAGGCTAAAATATATGTCAAATAATAGCAAATACTTCTACTTAAAGGAACTTCTAACAGAGTTTTCATAGCCATCTTTAGACGCAATCCTAAACGTTTTCCACAGTCACCCTTGAATTGGCCTGCTTCTTTCTGCAAACAATCTTCCATGAAGAAACCCACCATCCTCAAGAGAGTACCACGTGCAGACATGCAGCTGTCTGCTGCCTGGTGGGGATGGTATGGCTGTGTCTGATACTTTGCCACGCACTCAGACCAAGGTAAAAGAAAACTGCAGTTTCAGAGTATGACAAAAAAAAAAAAAAAAAAAAAAAGGATCAGATAATCCCAATTCCCAAACAAAAGCATCCGTGGAGCCTGAATGTCACCAGATTGCCGTGGAAAACATACTCCCCCATGTGGTCTGCCTTGTGAATGGTACTGTTCAGCATCCCGTCAGAGCCCTGCCTTCCTTCCACAATTCCTGCTCAGCAGGTTTCCTTGTGCCTCGCACCCTACTCCCGCTGGGAAGCTGTACAAACAGGCTGCGGTGATGCCTCTTACAGGCCCTTGAAGATCGGAATAGACTAAGAAGGCCAATGGCTCCTCCTGTCCTCAGGTGAGACATGAGTCTTTCTGCTTCCAAACTCAGGCTGAACCACCCCTTCTTCTTTGTCTTGAGTCTGCTGGATTTCTAACTGGAACCCCACCATCGATTCACTGGGTCCCCAGGCTTTTGGACTTGAATTAATTCACACAGTTGGCTCCCCTAAGTCTCCAGGTCCCCAACCGGAACATTTGGGGGCGGGCAGGACTTTTTAGTTTTCAAAGTTATGAGAGCCAATTCCTCATAATGAACCTCTGGCACTGTCTGCATTTTTCTGCCTCAGTTTCTATATACATACAGGGGGAGGGCTATTTTACCTCTAATAACGTTCTGTGCTACAGAGTGGGTGGAGCATATTTTCTGTGATAATGCCGCAATTATTGCAATGATCTTGAATATCTGACCTTCCTGCTTCCACTTCCTGTACCATCACACCTAGTTTGTCTAATGCTAGCCCTGAACTCAGGGTTTGTGAACTACCAAATGAGCTACGTTCTAAGCCCCGAGGTAAACATAAAATTGCCTTTCGAATTTTAAGGCCTTGTTGGATAGACTTTCTAAGGATCTAGTATTGTTTTTGAAAAGTCCCAAGATTCTCTGATCTGAAACTATTTTATATATTGTTTGTTAAATTTCTTATAACCTGGGAATTTTAAGGCCTGTCTCATTTCTTCTATAGTTAAATAGCATCATTGTGAGCTTTCTTTTTGAGTAGCTCTACTAGGTTCTCAGGATAATTTGAAGCTGTATGTCAATGCTTCTTGTCTAGAAGATGTTCTTTATTCTCACTCTGGTATGTTCTTCCATCTCTACTTACTATTTTCTCTCTTACTGAAGCTCATATTTTGGATTGATAATTTCCTCCTTTTAAAAAAAGGTTATTGATATTTCATTGTTGTTGTAGGAGGTGATGGTGCATGTGCATGTGGTTGTGTGCACACAATTGTGTGCCGATGTCATGGAGGCCACGAGGACGTCAGATCACCCTGGAACTGGATAGATAGGTATGTTTGTGAGCTTCCTAGACTAGGTGCTGGGAACTGAACTCCATCCTCTGGAAGAGCAGTAAGTGCTCTTAGCCCTGTGTTTTCTCTCCTGGTAGGGAGTGGGTGAAGTCCTGTGTGAATGTGGGCGTGGCCATGTCAAAGATCATAGATCTCCAGACTCATGAGAACAGCAAAGCCTCCCCTCCCCCAGGTCAGGCGCAGGGAACTCACAAAGCCTTCCCTTGGCCCATTTGTGGATGCTGGTAGCGTGTACAGAAGATGATGGCTGCTTCCTCTTCTGGGATAGTTATAGTCTGAGACTGCTTCCCTAAAGAGACCTGTAGGGAAACCTGCCTCCTTGTTCATCTGTACGTATTAACTTTGCCTCCTCCTTTAGCCGTATACAATAAACCTGCTCCCTAGATTGAGACTTACAGGAGCCATGTAAAATGAACACGGACACTAGAGCATCTCCATCACAGGGCATAATGCACACGAGCTGAGCTTTTTTTGTGTGTGTGTCTGTTGTTTCTTCATTCCCTGTCAACCCAGTTGGGGCAGCTGTGCAGGTCAAGGTAGATCCTCATTTTGTTTTCAGCTCCCCTTCATAGGTAAGTCCTCATTCTCATTTTTCTCATCTTTATTCCTGCTAAGATAGTTTTAGTCTTTCACTGACATAGCCAACTCTACTCCATCTTTAAAAATACTCCTATTCTTTTATTGAAACACTTTTTTTTTTCAAATACTTGTAAAATGTAGTTTCTTTTCTCTTTCCTGAAATTTCCCCCATGCATCATTTTCTGACATCCTTACCTCCTGTTTGTTCCTCCTTCCTGCTCATGAGATCTACCTATCTAGGCTCTGGTAGAAGCAGGCTAATCAGCCACTAGCAGTTACTTTGGAGAAGTAAGGTAGGGAGCTTCCCCCCAGGACTTGAAATGTTAGTATCTGTAGTTTCTCCTAAAGATAAACTTTTCAGTCTCCCTCTTGGGAGTATAAACATGCAGCCAGCATTTTGGGAGCTTTGCAGGGGAAGGCTGGTCTATGTATGTGTGTGTAGGCGCAGGTATGTGCCCTCCCAGGTCTTTTTGCCATCACCCTGGCTGTGCAAACTCTTCCCCTATTGCTGCAGGGCTGAGGACAGTGGCCTGCCTGTGGGGGAAGGGCCTGGCTCTTGAGGACTTTTAACTTTTCTGCTTTTCAGCAATCCTATTTTCAGCTCTGTTGTGCACCTCTGTACTGTGGTGTTCCCTGGGTTTCTGGTCTTTCTGGGCTCTGTGGAATAGATGGGTAATTTTGATAATGTTCCTCCCTGTAGATTAAGAATCCAGTATCCTTGATCTGCTATAGCCAACCCTAGTCACACTGTTACTCTTGTCCAGTTTTATGGCCATCTCTTATTTTCTGCCTTCTCTTCTTTTGATTCTTGGAGAATCACTGCCTTTTTTTTTTTTTTTAACTATTTTATTGTTATTTTGGGGGACTCTGGAAGAAGTACATATAAATATTCAAACTGGAGTCTAGCATTTTCTCCAAATGTATTCTTTGAGTTTCACCAATCTGACTTTTGGAAGAATAATTCAAGTATTTTCTGGGGTCCAGCAACATTTTCAACTGGTGAGACATAAACTGAGAGCAGATAAGATGTCCTGAATAAATTTAACCAAACAACTGGGACTGAGTATCAAACTCTGCTGCTGAGCTGAGACTCACCAACTTTGTAATGGATGCAGCCTTCCAAGTCCCCAACGGTGACCCAGCCCTGCTTCTTTTCCACTTCCGGGTCGTTGTGCAGTATTCTGTTTCTTAACCATGAAAGATAGTAAACACGGAGCTTATTCTTCTTTCCTGTTGGAACAACAGAGTTTTAATTTCAAGCTCTGTGACAGCCTGCTCTCTCTTCCCTCCCTCACCTCTCCTGGACTCTTGCTGCTATCGGTGTTGTATCTGTGGGGGATGAACAACCAGCGTGCTTAGATCTTCCTCACTGTCACTTCTGTCAGCACTTGTAAAGATAGTCCCTAGTATTTCGGCCAAACCCACAAATTCCACTTTTTACCTTTAAGCAATTTCTTATTTGAGCAAGTTGGTCTGCGGAACTTGATAAGTTCTAACTCTAAAACAGAGTTCCAGAACATTCTAGATTTAATCTTGAAGGAGCGCCGGCAAACAGGCATTTTAGCCTACTTATGTGCACCTCTCCTCCTCTCATTTTCTCTCCCCTCTCTTTACCTCCTCTGTTACATCAACAATTGTTAGCAGTTTTGTTTAATTGGTAAGACAAAGGAATTTAACAGAAGACAGAAACAAATTCAGTAAAACGATCTGAGTTTAGAGGATGGTATTAGACAAAGTGACACTGCTGAGGTCATTAAAAAGAGAAGTAAATAAAAACATCAAAGATGTGGACTCGGAATTCAAAAAAATGGTTGAAAGTTCACTTTGGTAAAGCGAATAAGACCATTCTCAGGATGATAAAATAGCAGCTTGAAGTTATGAAAGACTTTATAGAGAGCAAAATGCATCCATTCCACTTGATTATCTGAGTACCACAGGGAAAATGAGCGTTTCTGTGGCTCTTCCTTAATGAGAAATTTGAGCTTATGGATTTTATTTCTCAGATATTTTCCCACTGACTTTAAAGAGGTTTTATGTTCTACAGATGGGCTATGTACTAGAAGAAGAGACTTCGTGAGGGCATCCCTCACTGGCTTGACAGAGAGGCGCACTGAGACTTAACTTGCGGGAGCACAGCACAGCTGCTGTTCACTGGTGCCAGTGGAAGCCTAGAGCCCAGGTGCTTAGGACAACGACAGCAACCATTGCTCCATCTTCCTGTGCCAACAAGGCCTGAGCAGTTCAAGATTCTTCCTTCTCACTTTTATTATCTCTTTTCTCACTTTATGGTTTATGATAAGAGGAACCTGTTATATCCTGAAGGATGAAGACTTGTCACAAGCAGCAAAAGAGGTGACCTTGAATTTTCTGGTAGCACTTCCATTTTAGATAGATGACAAGACAGATGTGTGGCTTCAGTTTTGATTTGGGAGTGTAGTAATCAAAAAAGCAATTAACCAGAAACAAAGACCACATAGAACTCAATTCAAATCATAGTACAAGAACAATTTACTTGCTAACCTTTTTTTGCAATGTTGAAATTCTAAATACTTGGTACAGAGGTAAAAAAGAGGGGATTATGGGGCAAGAGACTGCATTCTTCTCAAAGCATAAGCACACCTGGAGAGTTAAAATTTCATCTTCAAAGTTCAACCCAGAAGTCCTTGTGTGCTCTTTTTGCACAATAAAGATGAAGAATAGAGCTCATAAACTAAGTTGCCTGATAGGAATGTACCAGAGCCACCAATATTGAATGCCTGCACCTTGTTCCAGAGATTCTGACCCTAGTCTAAGGAGCAGTTTTGGTTTTCACATCTTTTGAGTGGTTCTAACACAAAAGTAGTACTTGATTTCATAGCTGATGAAGTAAATAGGAGGAGGGTGATTTATTCAAACACTATCAGGAAGAAAAAAAAAACCTTCTCATCAATAAACAGACTCCAGTGCATTTTTCATTTGTTAGTATTGAGGCTTATTTGTTGTCTAACAAAGTCTTTTCCCCATTGTAAAAACATAACAGTAAGGATGTCGCCCTTCCACCCTCTTTGTAGAACTGTTTTCCCACTAGTTCAATCGTCCTTAAGACATCAGTGGATTATAAGCAGACGATTTGAGAAAAAAGACTAAAGAAACTTTTGCTTGCTAATTCTTCTCCCAGAGGTCTACATTTTGATAGTCTCCATCTGAGAATATGATAGTAACGGCAGGACTGACAGCTTAATAATCCTTGCTGAGGGGTCTTTCCTGAGACTCATACTCCAACCAAGTACCATACATGGAGATAACCTAGAACCCCCACACAGAGGTAGCCCATGGAAGTTCAGTGTCCAAGTGGGTTCCATAGTAATGGGAACAGGGACTGCTTCTGACATGAACTGATTGGCCTGCTCTTTGATCACCTCCCCCTGAGGGGAGAGCAGCCTTACCAGGCCACAGAGGAAGACAGTGCAGCCACTCCTGATGAGACCTAACAGACTAGGATCAGAAGGAAGAAAAAGAAACCCTTCCCTACCAACGGACTTGGGGAGGGGAGTGTGTGGAGACGGGGGAGGAAGGGAGGGATTGGGAGGGGAGGAAGGAGGCAACTAGAGGGGGGATACAAAGTAAATAAAGTATAATTTAAAAAAAAAACCTTGCTGAGTCTTAAAGGAGGTGAAGTCCAAAATGCACAGCTTCTTCTGATACTCAGGTTTAAAGCACAGGTAAGTCTTCCTCAGAGGCCAGATCCTCCAGCATTACAAATGCATGTGGGTGATCTCCCCTCAGCTACAGTGTTGTACATCTCCTGAGGTTTGCTGGGCAGAGACCAGGGTGTCACCTGCCCACCTGGGCATACCTGGCGGTCAGGTCAGCTTAGCAACATACCTGATATCGTCACAAGAACATTCAGTCCTTCCAGCACATCCATCTGCTGAAATCGCCTCCGGTTGATCAGGTTGTAGACTTTGCCTTGGCCACTTCTGTCCAAAAGCATCAGGCCGTTTTCGGTTCCCACCAGAAGGTTTACACCTGCAAATTTAAGAAGCACTCAAGGACTGACTTCTGAATGGGCCTTACCCAGGTTGACCTGGATCCCTGCAAAAGCCCAGAGAACTGTTTGGTGCTAATGTAAAAAAATAAATAAATAAAAATAAAAATGCCTAAGTAGATAAGATGGTAAACAGTGTAGAGGCGGAAGGTACAGCTCACTAGTTACATCACTGTTCCTCTGGTAACGGAACTACAGTTTCACCATATAAAGTGAAGGCAGCAATGCATCACTCCTATCCACTACACTTAGCCCAGAGAGTGTTGCCAAATGGAACCTTAGGTAGAGATGTGCGGATAAGCAAATTTCCTCATTCCCCCTTTATGGAGGGTCTCCTCTTCCTTGGTGATCCCTGTATATGCAACTTCTTTCTTCCTATTCATTCAATGATTTCTAAGACAGCTAATCTATCCACCTTCAAAATACAAAGGGTTCTACTTACACACACACGCACACACAAACTAATGGTTCTGCTCTCGTCCAGGAAATGATAAGCCAGATCACAAGAGGCTGAGTCATAGAGATACTGATTTTAAAGAGTTCTCAGTTACCTAGTTCTACCCCAGCACACCTGTAAGCAGACCTAAACAATTAGTCGTCCAGTTACTAAAATGTGCCTATGTCAAGAGATTCACTGTGCAGTACATCTTGAACATCTCTTGGTATACATCTGTATTCTGAAAATGCCAAGCCCTACGACATTAATTGTGGTTATTTTGATCTCCAAACTTCACATTCCTACTACAGAGCCAGTGTAGTGATAATTTTGGTTTCTTAAAAAACCCAGTTATGTTATGTGAATATGTTTTTGTTTTCTTCCCAGCTGTGGGATATGGGATGGCTTCAGATTGTCCACAGCTGCTAACTTTGATTTGTCTCATGCTCTAGGAGGGATGTGATTTTTGCCGGCGGCTGCAGATAGTTTACAGATAGTTTACAGGAATTTGGGGGACTCTTGAGAAGGTATACGTGTGAGGGCCCCAGAGAGGGCCTGCGGTAGCAGCTGCTCCCCCTGCCTTTGCTATTGCTGTATCGCTGTTTAATGGATTGCTGGTTGGTGGTATTCTGATGACCAACAGTGGACTTGCTCCAAGGAACCTGATGCTCCTAGTCAGCAGCAATTAGTCTAAAGAGTTCTACAGCTGCTTTCCCTTCTAACTTTCTTTCTCACCTACCTAGTGTTGGAGAGCTGAAAGAAAGGGATTGGGGTGGAGAAGTGTGGTAGATATAGGAATCCAAGTAAAGTAGCTAAAAGACCTGGCTACAGCTGTGGTGCCTCACATGAACAATTCCCAGGGTTTCTTCTTCTTCTTTACTGACATGGCAAATGTCTTTAGCCATATAAAACTATGATGTCCCAATCCAAGCCTAGTGATGGAGACGGGTTCAGATGGACCACATCCTGATCTTCCTATGATGATGTGAGTAACAGAGGTCAAGACTTGGACAAAGTCTCCCCACACCTATACTGAGTATGAACCTAGCTAACATTTACAGATTGACTTGATGAGAACGTCACACTGATGTTTTCAACTGCAAAGAAAAAGGCTCATCATTTGCTGTTCCTTTCAAGTTTTACCCAGTTACTGCTGATGGTGTGGCCTTGGGCAAGTCACTAAAATATGCTGGGCTTATTTTTGAGATGTGAGATAAGGCAATGCCATTAGACCCCTGGCAGGATACTACTTGAGTCACAGAGAAAACATGTGGGGTGCCATGTTTTCTCTACTATAGTGTTGTTCTGTGGTTGCTATGTGCCCATCCCTCTACTTGTCATCTTAAATAGCAGGTCTTTCTACAGATAATTTACTTTCCATCACTCCTCAGGCCACATCAGTTGCCAACAGCTATGATTCTCCTAGTGTGTTCTGATGATAGGAGCCAAAGTCTAACACTTGAAGCTAAACTGACTAATGAGTGGAAAAACAAAACAATAAACAAACAAACAAACAAACAAAAAACGACCCACATACCCCACAGAGCTGCACAAAGTATTTCTGAGTTGAAGCGTTTCTTGTATTTTCTGATTTCCGGTGTGTCACTATGAGGGCGAATGTTTGTTGGGTTCACATTTACCACTGAAATCTTCCTTGCTTCATTGAGTTTGGCCTGTTCTTGCCTAAGAAGTTCGCTAGTAAACAGAGCTTTGAGAAAAAGAATGAGAGATGTTAGTAGCGTCTAAACAGGCATCCAGTGGAAACATGGAGGAAGGGCTTGGCTTGGGGTGTGTTATAACAAAGGCACAGGAACCATAACCTATACCAATTTCACACCCTTAGTAGGCCTTCAAAGCATGTCATTCACAGAAGCAGTATTTTATCCATTAGCAAAACAGACTTAGGGGCACTTTTTTGGATGGTGTAGAAAGTTAACACTAATCTCACAGAAACAAACATGCCATTCCCGTAGTAATCACAAGCAAGGAACGGTTCCTTTTTGAGAACCCAGATAAGCTGACTTCAGTGGTTAGTGAGTTGCAGAAGGCAAAGGAGCAAGGCCATCCTCTTAGCCAGACCTGCGAGGGATGCACATGCCTGGAGCTCAACACAGCTCAACACGCATTTATGGAGTGTTCAGCACCACGCTACTTGGAGCATAGGATTATACCCAGAAACTGTTTCTGTGAAATATGCGGTACGTTTGGAGATCGTTGTGGGGAGGCTTTTCCTAGCATCCTGGGATACCTCTGGTTTTCTTCCAGAAACATAATAGAAAAAAAATTGGGAAGAGGGGAGAACAAAAAAAATTTGCTTTATGAATTCCACAAAATAATAAAATTTAAAATGTCTTTATCTTAAGACAGGGCACGAGAAATAAGTGGTGTAGCCACTGACTAGAGTTCTGTCATGGGGCTGTACCGGAAAGGAAACTTGTTTCTAGAACACCGGGACCAGCTCGCCTACCAGCAGCGGATGACTCGTCATCCTCTTCATCTTCATCAGTGGGGGATGTCTGGTACACTCTGGGGTCCACGAAGGGGGTAAAGGAGGCTTTGGTGCTGCTTCCCATGCCATACTGATTGAAAAGCAAGAAGGAGAATCAGTGCTGCAGCAACAGGGGGCGCCGACATGGTTTCGCTCGCTCTTGACAGGGACTGCAGACTCCTATGCTGTCCTGTTCCCACTCCAACCCCTGTACAAAGCACGGACCTCTGTCTGGGCTCTCCCAGTTTTGGGACTCTCCAGACACTCTGTGTGTTGTGGGGGAGGGGGATAGGGGCTTCACTAGTGATCAGACTAAGGGTTTTCAGAAAGAAAATTACATCAAATTGGCAAGTGGCACCTTAGTATCTGTATTACTGTTGTTGGTCATTCTGCGTACAGAACTTATTTCATCATGCTTTGACCAAACGGTCTTAAGGAAAGCAAAATCTAAGGCATGCTGCCACAGCAACAATCCATCCCGGAACAGTCAGCTCAAGGGATCCCCTTGTGGAAGGCAGCCTGTGGGCCCTTCCAATCCGGCCTGAGGATGCTTGTGGACCTGAATTTGATCTAACAGCTTTAAACGCTTTAATCAGAGATTATTTATCCAGGGATTGATGCTTCCTTCCCTTGGTGGCTTAAAAGGACGCTGACATCACATGCTTTATGTGAGGATTTGGATGCAGCCACTGAGTTTGTATGCAATATACCTTGAGGGCTTACTTTAAACAAGCCCTAGAGGCTTAGAATATCATAAAGGCATGAAGTCAGAAGCAGACTACAGAAATAGATTCAGCATTAGCATTTGGTGTCATAATGTAATTGAATTTTGTCAAAAAAGGTGCTAGAACTATTTGCTCATTTGGTCTGTTATCTTCTTTCCTTCTACAGTACTGATCTTGTGTATGTGTCATGTGGACATGTGGGGGTCAGGGGTCCCTGTCAGGTGTCTTCCTTGACAGCTCATCTACCTTATTTCTTGAGACAGTCTTTGATTGAGCTCAGAGCTCATCCATTTGGCCTGGCTGGCTGGCTATGAGACTGTTTCTGCTCTCCACCTCCTCTGGTGCTGGCCTAAAGCCATATGCCATATCTGGCTTTTTGCAAGCATGCCAGGGGGTCAGAACTCAGGTCTTCATGGTTGTGAGGTAGCCACTTCACTGAAGAGCCATCTCCCAAGCTCATCCTTTTTATATCACAAATGCACCAGTGTTCAACATTATAAGAGACCTTTGTGCGATTCCTGCTTTAGGCATGCATTTTTAGTTTTCTTATTAGATTTTTATTTAAAAACAAATCAACATTCCTAAGCCCTAATCATATAAGGACAAACTTGTAAATATCCAATTTGATTCACAAAGATCCTGTTTAATTCCCTTTAAGACTTTCCCTCTATCCTTTGGAATCAACTTCCTTTCATCCTCCTCTGGGTAGGAACCCCTCCCAAAAGCACCACTTTTGCATATTTCGAAGTCCAGAAAGGAGATGGTAAGATAGTTCCTCTTAGAACTGTGACAGCAGCAGCATTTGAACCGAAGTTCTGTTCTTCGGGGGCCTGTTCTGTGGGCAGATAGAGGTACTGATAGAGGACGTCAGGTGAAATCATCTGCCCACACCGCATTGAAGCAACAACAGGATGCTGAGCTTTTCAAGATGCTCTTGCCCTTGAGGCCTCTTCAGAGCATGAGCATCTCAGAAATTCAGTGGGTAGTATCAAACCCACCGGTGCTCTATAAAGATGTTGAGGGCCTTATGTGTGAATCTCAGGCCTACCACAAAATATGACACAGCCTTGAATTCATCCAGTGATGTCTCAGAACTGCCTGTGCTCCCCCAGACACTCCTAGGACTGCTTCCATATGGGAAAGAGATCTTATTTTATCTTCCTGGTGCAATCTGAAGAGCCAATCTCTTATCCATTAAACAACAGGGACCCTGTTGTTCATAATCATTTCAACTTTGCTTTAGTCAAGTCAAGCTTAGGTTGACTAAATCAACACAAATATGAATCACGACTGTTAGCTTTGAAATATCAGTACTCTGTAGCTTGTCCCGTGGTTTTGTGTCCCAGGAGGGCCGAGTTCTGGCTCAAGCACTGTCATAAGCTAGCTGTATGTTCTGGACAGGTCATTTAACCTAACTTTCAACACTCTCAAGTCCCATCCATAATACAAGGAATTGGGCCAGATAATAAATGAGAACTTTTTGTTGTTTTATCTATGGTTTCTCTAAGTAGTGGTATAAGCAGCTCTATAGCAGAAAGCAACTGAACACGTTTCAAAGAGTGGGGCAAAGCCTGATTCTTCACGATGTCAGTGTGTAGAACCCCAGGGAGAGAAACAGATCTCTGATGGCTACTGCCTGGTACCTACTTCAGCCCCCGTGTCCATCTCCTGGGGGTGGGTGGAGACACGCCCCAGTCCCTCGGTGGGAGTCCCAGCTGGCGAGTGGCTCTGCTGCACAAGGTCTGGGAGATTGATGTGACCGGCGAAGCCGTTGCTGTCAGTGTGGCCAGATCGTTTCTTCTCTTCAGCCGTCTGAGGGATTCAATACACAGGGGCCATTAGAGAGAGAGAGCGAACTGAAGAGTGATGTCACTGTACACATTCTACACTGAGCAGGTTCCAAACTGATCCACCAGGGAGGATAAGATGGGGCACAGATCGATACTTGCCACAAATGCAATGGACTCCAAATTGATTTACTGTGGAGTTTAGGATGGTAACATTGAAATTCCTACTTTGCCTAAGAAAATAAAGACAGTAAGCCTTGTTAATATTTAGGGAAGTGGACTGACTTTCAGGTCTTATGCTACTGCATAAGGGATGTTACAAGATGGAGGCAGCCAGGACCAGACCCGCCAAGTTTCTCTTCTGGTATGTGTGTACCAGATAATTGGATTTACAGACCATATTGTCAGAGTATATTGAAACAATTGCTCAAATCCATCTGAAAAGCATTAGGGTGAAATGATACCCACCCCCAAAGACCCTCCATATTTCAAGAAAATGCTGCTGTTATTTACCCAACTCATAGGGTTCTTTGTCATTTATGAGGTCAAAACAATAACTGATCACACCGGACAGGAATCCCAAATCACTGAAATGATCTAGTAGATTATTTGAAAATAGGGACTTCCATCTTCTATCGATAATGTTCACCCTTTCAGCAAATAACTGCTGCTCCTTGTGAGGAGATAAAGTCCTTACGACTGAGGAAGTATTTGAAGTATTGTCTACGGCATTTCTTTTAGACACCCTCTCAAGCTAATTTATAACGTGGGGCTGGAAAGACGGCTCGGTGGTTAAAAGCGCACAGTGCTCTTGCAAATGACCTCAGTTCAGTTCCCAGCACCCACACTGGGCTGTGTACAATTGCCTGTAACTGCAGCTCGAGGGACCCCAACATCATCTGGATTCTGTGTGCACCTGCACTCCTGTGCACACATCTACCCACATATACATATAGCTAAAAAGACTCTTTAGAAAGGTACTTTATAATACACAAATGGATGCAGTGGGGCGGAGCCATACACATGCACTGTGAATATGTGCTAAAATTGTTATTGATAGGAGGGCAAGAGTCAAATGTTTCAAAACCACTCGTGTGGAGATCAGTACCTTCCCTAAATCCAAGGGAATAAAAAGGATTAAAAGAAAACCTCCAAAGCCAGTGCATGTACTTGGCTAGTTTTGTATTTGCCTTTTGCTCCTATCTAAGCATAACTTAGTACCCACAGATCAACCATTCTCCATGTCCTTCACTCTCGGCTCCGCCCCAGCCTCGGGCACCTCCCATTCTACTCTCAGCCTGTATGAGATCACTGTTTCGGTTTCCGGATATGAGAGAGGTCATGTGTATTATTTCACTTGATATGATGTCCCCCAATACCATCCATCCATCATGTCATGAATAACAGGAGTCCACTCATTTAGGCTGAGGGGTCTTGCATTGTACCTATGGATCATTTTCTCTCTCCATGTAGAAGGTGATGGATGCAAAGGTAGTTTTCACCTGTTGGCAGGTGTCAATAGTGCTGACATAGGAATGCAGACAGCACTTTGCCTATTGATTTCATTTGCTTTGGACAGTGTCCCAGCAGTGGGCCTGATGGATCAAGCGGTAGTTCTATTTTTAGTTACTCAATGCCTTCATATAAAAAAAATATGCAGAGTCCCTTTCTCCACATCTTTGCCAGCACTTGCTACTTTCAGCCTTTTTGGTGATAGTCAGTCTAATTTATTTTTTGACTTTCATTTTGGTTTTGATTTACATCTCAATGACAACTAACGATCTTGAATATTTTTCCGTGTGTCCAGTAGCCATTTACTCTGCTGGGCTTACAGACAGGAGGCTTCCGTAATTCCTGAGAGGCTTCACCTAGAAGCTGATGGAAATAGATGCAGAGCCACAGCTAAGCATTAGACAGAGCTCGGGAAGTCACATGAAAGAGTTGGGGGAACAATTAAGGGAGCTGGAGGGGTCAAAGATTTCAAAAGAAGACCTGCAGTTAACTAAACTGGGTCTGTGGGGGCTCACAGAGACTGAACCACCAGCCAAAGAGCATGCATGGACTGGGCCTAGGCGCCCTGCATATTTGTAGCAGATGGGCAGCTTGGTCTTCATGTTGACCCCCCAACAACAGCAGGGAGCAGGGAGGCCTCCCTTTGCATCCCGTTCCCCTAACTAGGCTGCCCTGTCTGGCCTCAGTGGGAGAGGATGCGCCTAGTTCTGCAGCAACTTAATGTGCCAGGGTAGACATCATGCTTACAGACAGGACCTCTGAGAAGGAGAGGGGAAAATGGTTGTGTGTGTGTGTGTGTGTGTGTGTGTGTGTGTGTGTGTGTGTGTGATGGGAAAGAAAAGGTGCTGCAATCAGGATGTAAAGTGAATAAATGCACTTCAAAAGAAATCCATGATGCTCAATTATGAATTATTATTTTTCTATTGAGGTTTCGGAGTTCCTTCTATATTCTAGATGTAAACACACCGGCGAATAGTTTCCCTGTTCGGTAGATTGTCTCCATTACTACCGATGTCCCTTATGTGCCTAGTGCTGCCCTTCGACTCAGCATGTAACTAGTTTCCTTAGGGCAGACCCAAGTAATGATTTCCCCTCTGCTTGTTTTCACACTTCCTTTCCTTCTCCTCCTCATCTCTTAGCTCAGCATTGCTAAATACTGGCTACGTATGAAACAGTTTTCTTGACACAGAACGGCTGGGGATGTGGCAGATATGTTCCCCATCCTCTGGAGTTGTTATTGGCAAGAATGCTTGTCATTTCTTTAGTCACCTCATTGGTCCAGCATGATGTTTAATATTCATCATCAACCCACCTGGATTTGGAATCACCTAGTAGACTCATCTCTGGGTGGGTTTATGAGGGTCTTTCCAGAGAGTTTTGACTGGGGAGCGAACCACCCCCCAAACAAGTTCTGGGTGACCAGTCTGAGAAAAGGGGGGGAAGGAATAGGAGAGTCTGATGAGCACCCACCCCCCATACCCTGTTTCCGGACTGTAGACACCATGGAACCAACTGCCTCCCCCATCTACCATCACCTTCCCCACCGTGACACACTGTGTTTCCTCATGCCCTGAGCTGGCTTCCCCCAGACTCTGTCTTGAAGGTACAGGAGTGTATTCTCACCTGCTCTTGCCTCTGTCTGGAAATGCAAGTAGCCACTTTGGTGCGTATGAGACAAATAAAAAAAACAAAACCAAAAATAAGAAAACAAAACAAAACAAAACAAAACACAAAACAGAAAAACCAAAACAACAACCAAAACCCTCCAACATTCCAAGAGGGTGTGATTCACCCATAAGAAAGCTTGAGAGATGAGCGCTGAGCTTAGTGCCATCTGCTTCCTGCACTGCAAACTGCCCCAGTAGAGTCCTTTCCTCAGTCATTTTGTCACAGCCTTATCGGGAGCCCACATGGGTGCATATTCTCAGTGTTGGGCATTTCATCTTTGATGTGACATTTAGGGAGTTCAGCTCTCATCCATCTTAGTGTTCTTGCTTTTTATGTGCACTAAACAGTTTTTCCCTCCTTCCAACTTCCGTTCAGTACTGAAAAGCCTTCTGACATTTTCCTCTGATTTCCCCAAAGCATAAATCACACCTTGTCACTTTAGAATTTTTCAGTGTCTCCTGTGTCTGTGGCATTTTCTCCCACTGGTTATTAAGGAAAGACTTGAAGGGCTAGCTAGGGACGTATCTCAGAGATGGAAGAGCCTGAAGCAATGACCCTTGAATCTGCCCACTTCTGAGTCATCGTCCTTGGTTCAATCAGCCAGCATCTTCTCATCAAATACCTTCTGTGTGCTAGGCTCTCTCCTGGGAATACAAAGGAAACTGAACAACAGTCCTGCTCTCTTGAACCTCATTAAGAGGATCCTAACCTCCCCGATTCTGATAGCCGTACCGTTCCCCCTAGAGTGAGCACAAACTTACTCTGTACTGTAACATATGCCAGGTACTGTTACTGTTGAATGCTCTGCCCTGTGTGCTGTTGAGTGATCATAGGAGCACTGTGAGCTGGCCTTCATCAGCCTTACAGATGGAGACAGCACAGTGCAGGACAGCACAGTGAGGCATTAAGTCTCGGCTGTCTGGTGGTGTCGTGCAGTGGCTCTGGGATGCGCTGTCGCACCATGAGAGCCCTACTATCACAGCTTATTGGACCAGGAGTGGAAACCCGTGACAAGTGGGACCAAGTTCCCAGTAAAATGGACCATGTAGATTGGGAGATGTGGAGCAATCTTTGCCAGCAGCTCAGCTGGGCTATGGTGAAGATCTTATAATGGAACAAGAAGAGATGAGAACACCTGTTTGCAGACAGGGAGGAAAGGGGTCTGTGAAGAGAACAGGGAAGGGAGGAGGCAAGCAAAGGTGAGGGTGAGGAGAGTGCACATGGAAGCCACCTAATCCCTTGTGGCTTTTTAGCTTCAGGTTCCATCTCTACTCAGGCATCACACTGACTTTACCTTGGGTTCCTTCCATGGAATATGCATGCAGCTTGTGAATTTCAACTCTTCTCTGTGTGTTATCTGCAACTCTCCATATTCCCCCTTAAACTCTGTAAAAGTGTGTTCTTTCTTTTTTATTTATAATAAAGGGAGGCTTCATGGTACACACTAGTGTTCTCATTTAGTTGGGTAGGCAGCTAGATAGTGGAGATGGCATGCATAGCTTCAGGAAAGTACTATGAGCAGAGGGCCACTGAGCCCCAGAAAAGGCTTCTAGAAGAGAAAGCTGAGGCAGAAAGGAATGGGAAGGAGTAAGAAAAGCAGAATAGCATTTCCAGGCGATGGGCCACTGCAGTCAAGATGGCTGGCGAGGGCTGACATGGCACACTCTAGCAGAGTAAAAATGGTTTCATGGAGGTGTAAGATCAGACAGGGGAAAGCAGGGGGCTAGCACCCAGGGTGTGCACCCCAGTGGCACTTTGGGTGTGACACAGCATAGGTAGTACGGCTAGCATATAGAGCTTTCTTTTGTACTCATATAAGAGTGAGTTGAATGAGTCCCTGATATCAATCAACCCTGTGGAAGTGAACTTACACTTAAGCTAAACCTTATCATAATAGGTTTGTCAATTTTGTTTTCTTTTCCTGTAGTCTGAACTAAGTTTTTAAAATACATGTGTTTTAACAGATTTTTTTTAAACCTTAAAGCTCATTTGGTGGTTAATTTTATGTGCCAACTTAACTGAGCCACCAGGTTGTCCAGATTAAACATTATTTCTGGGTGTGTCTTACATTGTTTTTTTGAGCATCAACAAGAAGATGAGCTTTTGAATTGATGGAGTTGGCAGGTAGATTATCATTCCTAAATTGGGTTAGCCAAAACCAAGAGGTCCAGAATATAACAAAGAAATTGTGTAAATAAATGTGTGTGATACATGTGGGGTGTATTTGTGAATGTGGGCTCACATGTCATAGTAATGCCTACAGAGGTCAAAGAATAACCTTGGTATTGGTCCTCACTTTCCAGCCTATCTAGACAGTCTCTTGCTGGCCAGTACTGTGTAGTCCAGGCTATCTGAACACAAGCCTCTGGGGATTCTCCTGTCATTGCTTCTAATTTCACTGTAGAGGCACTGGGATTATGTATGCAAACTATCAGTTCTGGCTTCTCATGGATTCAGGTTCTCATCCTTGTGTGGCAAATGCATTTTACCCACTGAGCCATTCCCAGAGCCCACAACTTGCCTCGTCCCAGTCCTGCTCACCATGGGAGTTGGGACATCTTATCTCATCCTTATCCCCTTCTGCACTAGGATTCATAGTACCACAGGTGCAGGGACCACTGGATTTCTTGGCCTCCATAACCACACAAGCCATTTTCTCATACTCTCGCACTCTCTCCCCCATCTCTTCTCCTCTCTGCTCTCTTCTCATCTCCTTTTATCTGGAGTATCTTGATTAACACAGTTTGTTATTTTAAGACCCCATACTTTGGGGCTGAAGAGATGCCTTACGAGATAAGTGGTGGCCTTGCAAGCCTGAAGACCTGAGTTCAATTCCCAAGATTCATGTTAATTCTAGGGTTTGGGAAGCAGAGACAGGTAGACCTCTAGGCTTGCTGGCCAGGCAGCTTAGCTTACTTGGCAAGACCCAGGTCAGTGAGAGACCTTGTCTCAATAAAGAAAAAGAGGTTGACACTTGGGGAAAGATACCCAAAGTGGTTCCTTGGCCTCTTTATGTATGCAGACATATGTGCTCATACTTACTTGTACATACAATAAACAAGACAAAACAAACAAACTAAAAACCTACACTGGTAAAAGTGGAATGTGGAAAGTGAGAAGACAAATGGTCCACGGTTTCCTCAAGGAGGTCAGCTTCACACAAGATACAGGGGCCTATGATTTTGAGGTGCTGGTGGTCATGGTCATCAAATGCTGGGTGCTTTCCATAATATGGTAATATGGACTGACTGGGTGCTGTTCGCAACTGGAATGAGTGCGCAGCTCTAAATGTCTCCGTGTAGATAATGACTCTTGTAACACTCATGTTAGAAACTTGGCTGTTTCTACTTGGGAGAGTAGAAGAGCAAGTCACTCTAGAACGCCGTCTCTTGTGTGGTAAGCTCTCTGGATAGTAACCCCCTCCCCCTGTATTAAAATAACCCATTCACGGCTCTGGGAGTTTTATATTCCAGCACCACACAAGGCCAACCCTGGCAGCCAAGTCCATTCTTCATCGAAGGCATATGTGAAAGCCTTCTTCAAAGTCTTCTTGAAAGATTTGACAGGGCCATGAAATAAATCCGAGCAAGATGCTTTGTGAGCTGGTAGTCTAGCTACAGCCACACTGCCGGTTTTACCTCAAAGGCCTTGTTTTTTTCAAAACCACAGTTTCTTTCTTCCTCACAAAAATGAGAGGCTCTCTGCCTTTCTGGAGAGCAAAGTCTGTGACTGGAGATTCCTAGCCCTGTTATTTGAAGAGAGAGAATGCTTTAGAGGGAAGAGTGGGTTGTGATAAGAAGCCAGAGGGGACTGGATTTTATGGTGATAATGAAAATAGTTAACTTTTATCAAAGACATTTATTAAGTAGCCCATTTCATGTTGTCAATCATCTTACAAAACATATGCTGCTATTTATGAATGGTTTGTTGTGTGTGTAGTGTCTACAATTGATGCAATCCCTTGATTTCTGTCCGTTTTATGAGTTGTGTCAGTCTCCTCACAACCCAGAGCCTGCCAATTCTGGCTAGTCTAAGTAACCAGCTTGCTCCAGGGATTCCCTGTCTCTGCCTCCAGAGTGCTGGGACTTCAAGTGGCCGCCACACCTGCTTGGCTTTTTGTGGGTTCTGGGGATCCAAATTCCCGTCTTCATATTGTATGGCAAGCTCTTTATCCACTGATACATCTCTGTAATCTATTTAGGAAATTTTACAGAGGATAAAAACAGCTGTAGGGAAAGATGTGGTGACATTTCCCAATGTTGCTTGCCATTATTTTCTCAAACTCGCATGAAATGAGATGAGAAGATGGGTTCCCATTTCTTGGGGGGCATTTCAGGTTCATAAAGATACCATTGGAAGCACAGTGGAAGGACAGGTGACAGGAACATGTGATTCCCATCAAATGAAATCATGTCCCCAAAATTAATGAGCAAAAAAAATCTTCCCAAGGGCTGGAGAGAAGGCATAGCAGTTAAGAGCACTGGCTGCTCTTCCAGAGAACCTGGGTTCCATTCCCAGGATTCACATGGCAGTTTACAACTGCCTACAACCTCAGAACCAGCGGATCTAACACCGTCTTCTGGCCTCTGTGGACATTAGATATGCACCTGTTACACAGACCTACATGCAGGTTGTATGTATAAAGATACGTATAGAAATAACTGAACAAAAAAATTAAAAAACCCTCAAAATCCAAAGTTGAAAATACATGCCAAAGGTATGCTTTTTGGTTGATTTCTGTGTTTCTTTGTTCTCTAGGGCCAATAGTTCACTGTTTTTGTTTTTTTTTTCAAAAGTTAATTTAATGAGATAGGAATATAGCACAGTTTCTTGGAACTATTGAGCATTTTATATGGAATCCATAAGGATGAAACCATGGGGGAAGAGGCTCACAAAACCACCATTGCTGTTAAGAGGCCATTCATTTCTGTTTTCCTGGTGTTGGGAACATCTGTGTTTTCAAGTTTATGTCCCCAGACTCAGATTTTATATTCTGATTTGCATAGTTCGTATTGAAGAATTGGGACTAATGCCATTAAGTCACTCTGCAGAAACTTGGGAGGACACAAACAAGAAGAAGCCAGACGATTAAAATCACTCAAGTGCTTAGAAACACAGGTTCCTATCGTTAGCTAGCATATTTCCATTATATGTTATACGCACTCTATGTAAAAGTTTGAACAGAAAACCCACTTTAGTTCTGCACTTCCTTCTGACAGCTGTTCCACCGACTCACCTCTCTGATCATCAAGGTTCCTTCTCTTGAAATACTGCTGCCGAAGGTGTCCGCATGAGGAGCCTCCAGCCCGTGCGTCCCTACCATTCCCATGTTGTACTGCTCATTGCTTCCTGGAGCCCCTGTGGGTCTGCGATGGGAAGAAACAGTAGTCATGGCATGGCATAAGTTTAGGGAAATACCATTTCCTGTCACCACTTGATATTGTGGAAAATGTACATGACATAACATGTGCCATTTATATTATTTGTGTGATTACTGCATGACTTTAAGGACATTCTGTATGAATGTTTCTAGATTGGGCTTTCTGTTTCTGCAGCATCTTATTTTTCCACCCTATTCTCAACTCAGACTGTGAGAGCTTTCTGCTCCCCAAGAAAATAATGGAAAGAGTGTTCCGGTAGATGAGGTGCTACTGACTTCCTCCCAGTCCATGGCCTTCTTGACAAAGGGGAACCTTGACATACTTTTGTACCTGCTGTTTCCTCTGCTTGGCTCTTGGCTGGCTCCTTCTCCTTCCTCTACTTTTATTCCAGGAGACAGTTTATCTAAGACACTGTCCTAAAACCTGTCTATGTCCAATCCCACCAGCCTTCATAAGTCTTTAACAATGCTTACTGCCATTTTTAATTCTTTAAGATTGGTCTCTATCTCTATCTCTGTGTATGTTTGCATGTGCACAAGCATGTTTGCATGCCATATCATGTGGGGGAAGCTGGAGTTGGGTTTTATCCTAAGGAAATCCATCTGCTTCCATTGAGACAAGGTTTTTGACCTGGAACTCACCAATTAGGCTAGGTCAATTAGGTCAGTGAGCCTCAGGAATCCTCCTGTCTCTGTTGTCCCAGAAGTGGGATTAAAAGCATGTGTCACTGTATGGCAGGTTTACATAGATGTTGGATGTTGAACTCATGGGTCCTCATGCTTCCCCCTAGTCCACAACCTTCTTGACAATTGAGAACCTTGATCTACTTTTTTGTGCCTGTTTGTTTCCTCTGCTGGCTCCTTCTCCTTTTTTTTTTTAATTCCAAGAAATAATTTATTCACTTTACATCCCAGTTGTAGCCCTCTCACTCTTCTCCTGTTTCTACCCTCCCTCTCTCTTCCCCCCATGCCTGTTCACTAGTCCTTAAAGAAAGGGGAGCTCTCCTCCCTTACCATCTGACCACAGACTATCAAGTTTCATCAGGACTGCCTGCATCCTCTTCCTCTGTGGCCTGGAAAGGCTGCCTGCCAGGGGGAAGTGACTGAAGACCAGGCAACAGAGTTCATGTCAGAGATAGCTCCTGGTTACCTTACTAGGGGACCCACAAGGAAACTGAGCTGCCTATAGGCTGCATCTGAGCAGGGGGTTTAGGTCCTCTCCATGCATGGTCCTTGGTTGGTGCATCAATATCCTCAGGACCCTCTGGGTCTAGATATGTTGGCTCTGTAGGTATTCTTGTAGAGCTCCTTTCCCCTTCTGTTCCTCTATCCCTACACTCTTCTGTAAGTCTCGCTGTGCTCTGCCCAAAGTTTGGCTGTGAGTTTCAGAATCTGCTTCCATTCCCTGCTGGGTGGAGTCTTTCAGAGGACATCTATGGTAGACTCCCATCCTGTTCCCTCTCTTCAGCTGCTTCTGGTGTCTAGCCTATTTTCCCTTCTGAATGAGAATTAAGCATCCTCCGTAGGAGCTTCCTTGTTATTTAGCTTCTTTAGGTCTGTGGATTGTAATATAGGTTATCCTGAATTGTATGACTATCATCTGCTTAGAAGTGAGTATAGACCATGTGTGTCTTTCTGGTTCTGGGTTACCTTACTCAGGATGATCTTTTCCAGATCCATGCATTTGCCTGCAAATTTCATGATGTCCTTGTTTTTAATAGCTGGATAGTATTCCATTGTGTAGATGTACCACAGTTTCTTTAGCTGTTCTCCAGTTGAGGGACAGCTGGGTTGTTTCCAGTTTCTGGCTATTATGAATAAAGCTGCTATGAAGATAGTTGAGCAAGTGTCCTTGCTGTATGTACCTTTTGGGTATATGCCCAGGAGTGGTATAACTGGGTCTTGAGGTAGAGCTGTTCCCAATTTTCTGAGAAAGCACCAGATTGCACTCCCACCAGCAAGGGAGGAGGGTTCTCCTTTCTCTACAACCTCATCAGTATGTGTTGTCACTTGAGGTTTTGATCTTAGCCATTCTGATAGGTGTGAGATGGAATCTCAGAGTCATTTTGATTTGCATTTCCCTGATTACTAAGGATGTTGAACATTTCCTTATGTGTTTCTTGGCCATTTCTTTTCCATGTAAATCTCATAGCAACAATTAAATACAATAATTTCTTCTGCCAATATATTCTTTCAGATGCTTATGTGGTCACTTCTAGCAAGTCCAGTTTTTTTCTGGGTCGTTATAAAGGTTTAAAATTCACTGAAGAGATTTGATTTACATGTCAATTATTAGCCAATAGCAGGTATTAACAGGCATTTTATTGTCCACTGTGTATTTTAATCCTTGCTAAATATTTTTAACTGAGGATATGTTTTTGCTCAAGTCCTTTTTTATTCTTGGCCTTTTATGGGACATAACTACCTCATCTGTTTTAGACTGTTTGAAGTTATATTTTACATTACCTTGATCAACAATATTTCTTATAGGTGGAACAAAAGCCAATCTGTAGTTATTCCTTAGTTAATTTGCTTTTTATATCATAAGCAACTCCTCTTAGCCAGCCCAAGGCAGTCCCGCTATGTAGGAATGTTGAGTTATTAACATTTTGTACATATATTTTTAGGTTCTGTGCCTCATGCTAAGTGCCTCTACCAGGAACTATTCTTTCTGCATGTGTTCAAGATAATGCAATGGCTTTTGATTACAGAATTTTTCCAAAACTTTCCACATATTCAAATCACCTCCCTACACATTTCTTTTCAAAAGGCAAAGTGCAGCCCACGCTTTAACACAGCAGGCCTGAGTCTGCGTGGCTTATTTTTCCTGTTCCCTGACCTGTTTCTGGTCCTGCCTTCCTTTGCTATTCTGTGACTATCTCCTCCATGGGGTCTTCTGAACTGCAACAGGTCTCTAAGACTCTGCTTCATTTTTGTATAGTCTTTTGGCAGGCTCTAATCAATGGTCTTTGCTATGACCACCCATTTCTCCTGTAATAATAAATAAATACATGTAAGCTTTTTACTCAATCACTTATTGTTTTACTTTCAGTTGGACATTTATATACCTGGATGGCAGCTGATGTCATGGCCTTCCTCATGTAGTAGTTACTGAATAAGTAGCTTTAAAACCATTGGTTTATTGTACTAGAAACTCCTCACCATTCTTGATATCACTTTCTCTTATTTTCCCTATGTTCAACCTAGGTCCCTCCTATAGTGTTGTAACCATATCTCAAATAATTTTCTGTCCTTTCTTTTCATTTCTTTTTAAGGTATCTCAATGAGGTTGGCTTCTCTTTCATTAATGGTAATCTTGCCCTTCAAATTCACTGCGCAGTGGACTGTGTGGCTTTTTTTTTTTTTTTTAAGTCTCCTAACCTTCAGTAGGCCTTTGTCAATGGCAGCTAAAAGTTAAAGGTCCTTCCTGTGGCTTTAAAGGTATTACTGGGTTCTTGTCTCAAATGGAAGTTTTAAAGGAAATCCTACTCTCTCCTAACCCTGGCAACATTTAACTTATGGTTGCTTTTTGTGCATATTACATGACAAAACCCGTGGTGGTTTAAGTCTGACCTGTTCCCCAGTACCTTTATTTTTCTAATCTCTGTCTTTGTCTAGATAATACATCTTTTAGCACAGAAGATGGTTCAGACGGCTTTCCACCTGTTTGTACATGGTCCTCTGAGATTTTCTATCACTGCATCAACATAAAGTTCTTTAGTGATCGGATCTTATCTGTGTTTGTGTCCTTGATGTTGTGTGATACGCGTGATTTTCTAGAGGCACCTAGTGAGTGTTGAGTGCATGACTGAAAGTTTTAGGGCCAAAGGCTTTTCTTAGTGTCCTTAGTGTCCCTAGAAGAGACTTGATTCAGGCTTACTGTCAAAGCACAGGGCTTTTGTATACTGATGAGTAATTAGCTGCAAAAACAATTGGACAACTAGACACCCAGTTCTAACTTTTGTCGTCTTATACTGAAGAAGGTATCTTTGGCATTGGGTTTGCTGGAATGTGGCAACTTAAGTTTTGATAATCCAGTGGTTAGTATAGAAAAGCAAAATAATTCTGTTCATAGGACTTTACAGCACAAAGAATAAATCTAAGGTGTATACATTTAAAAAACGAGGTTGGTTGATGCTGGATAGGTGGCTCAGAAATGAAGAGTACCTGTAGATTTTTCAGAGCACTGGTACTCAATTTCCAGCGCCCACATGGGAGCTCACAACCATCTCTAATTCCAGTTTCAGGGGACCTAGCACTCTCTTCTGATTTCCACCAAGCATGTACACACTGCGTAGACATACATGCAGGTAAAACAGTCATACACATCAAACAAAGCTCCAAACTCCCAAAGAGGAACAATCTGCAACACACGTAAATAACCGCTAGCACTTCCTTCCACACGGAAATACAGTCTGAGAAATTGTCCCAGCCAATGAGAGGGGTCTAAGAAGTTGTAATAACTAAATGCAACATGGCAGAACAAAGTCCTTTAGGGTAAAAGCTAAGCAAGCCTGGCCAACCTGAGCGGTCAGTGTTGATGCTGCTCAGTAGTTACAACACAAGCTGATTCCGCCTCGAGACTGCATGGAGAAAGTGATGGAGCAGGAACAGTGAACCCTGGCATTACCTGATTTTCCTATAAAACTGCAGCTACCATTAAAATGTAATGCTTACTAACAATAAAAGAATGGGGCTGGGAGAAAAAAAAAACCGCTAAGGCTCAAGCAACAAATATAACCTCTTATTTCATTAACTACCCATTGTTCTACAAATAATTTTTCTTAATATAGAGCTTACGCAGGAAACCTTATTGCATTAACTATCCTTTGTTCTAGGAGTAATTTTTCTTAATATAGAGATTGGGTAGGAAAAAATAAGCTATCCAAAATCCTATGAAGATGGTAAAAAAAAAAACAACACAAAAAAACAACAAACCAAATTAAATCAAAACAAACAATAAAATCCCACCACTGATTCAAATGAAAAAAGTATAGGAAATTTCCTGTAATTAGACTACTGGTTTGGAACAATAATTCCCCCTAATTGGATTTGTCAAAGCCCTCCAGGAGGCACTGATTTAATTCAGCTCCATTCAATTCAATACGTGCTTTTTGGGCACCTGCTTTCCAAAAGGTCCTTGGTTTGGCCGAAGGTAGTGGATAGAAAAGCTGGGCGAGACATGATTCCTCAACTAAAGCATACAGTCTCAAGAGCATAGGAGTGCTACAGATCCGCTCCACTTCCGGAAGAAAGAGGGATAAGGTGGGTATTCCTGCTCCAAGGAACGGATGTACTGGGAAAAGCACATCTGTAGGGACACCGAAGAGTTCATCGTTAGCCACAGGAATGCACAGGCATGTAGGGATTGAAGAATACAGCATGGCCAGTCACCCCAGAGCATAAAAGGCACAAGAGCCACAGGACTTGTGAAGGAGGCCCTGCAGTAGCTGGGGATATGGGCAAAGGGTTAGAGCTGTGGTGTTTTAGTGAGAACCGGAGGAGGAAAAGAAAAGCCATGGGGCTTTCATTATCTAGATGGCATCACATGAGACTGTACAAAATGCACTGGGCTACAAGTACATGGTCACATGGTTACCTTGTTATTAAAAATCATTTTCGGGTTTCGTTTATGTGAATTTGTGAGTGTATGCTGCATGTGTGGCGGTGCCTGTGGAGGCCAGCAGAGAATGTTGGGTACTGGGGGCTTGGGGCTACAGGTGCCAGTGAGTCACCTGAAGTAGGCAACAGTCCTATACTCGAACTTCCAGAAAAACAGTAGGAGTCTTAATCCCTGAGCCCTCTCTTCAGCCCACAGACAGGACCTTACTATACTGTCGTGGAGTGTGGGTTGGCACTGGAGGGAGGGTTCTGACACTAGGGCGCCTCTTCAGCTTGCTCCTCATGATGCAAACTGGCCTTGTTCTTCCTATCCTATAAGCCGTTTGCTTTTCCTGACCATAAGCACAGGCCATGGCTATCATATATTTGGTGACATGCATATAATAAAAGTCCTGTACAACTCTTAGGTCAGTGGTGATCACTTATGCTTGGGGCTATTGTCTTCCACTCCTTTCGCCCACTTACGCATCAAGCATTGCGAAGTGCAATCCGCTGGTCAGGGAACTCAAACTTACAACACACTGTTAGAGATTACAGAACATGTAATAATCTGAAGCTATAGCAGGGCAGTCTTTTATTTGAACACTGGGACCCATGGCTGGCTGTGTGAAAGCCTGAGCCTTCATCTCTGAGACACTTGCTCTGTGTGCACCTCACAGAAGTGAACTGAGTTACAATATATCTTTATTTTTCCCTCTAAAATATAGGTAACATAAAGCATGAACATTTTACCTTAACAAAGGAAAAAAGTGGTTAAAAACTTGTAGAGATACTATAGCTCCAAAGCGTTCAGTTTGTACAGAAGTAGCTATGTTATAATGGCGTTTTAATAGTGTGAAATTCCTAATGCATGTGAGTACTATGTTAGAGGACAGCAGACTGTCTCTGTTTTAAATGCTCATGGAAATACATCTACAGTTCAGGCCAACTGGATCACAGACAGACAGACACACGTGCACACACACGCACTACCCCTCTGTTTCCCTTCTCTGTTTATATCTCACACATATACTATTTTCAGTCGTCTTTAATGGACAATTATTTCTCAATCTATCTACAACTTCCAAGACTTTAACAACCACATCAGATCTTGCCTTCCCCATAAGCATTCCTTGGTAGCCTCAGCTTATCACTCGTTCCCCAAGTTATAGCAACAGGGCCTGTGAAGGTCTTTGCCGGTGGTGTCTTTTCCGAAATTGTCCTGCTGAAGTACCCTCCCTCAAACATAGCACTGCTCATGCCACACCCTGGTTCAAGTCACAGACAGATCCCAGTGGCTGCGTGCTAACTTATCCACTATTGCTTTGGTGTTTCTAATCCAGATTTTCCATCATTGCCACAGCTTCCATGTTTACACCACCCTCAGTCTTTGGCGCGTTTCCTTCAACTCTTCTCCCTGCCTGGGCTTTCTAGTCTTACTGTGTGTTCTTATCTGTCTTCCTTGCTGTTATTCAGGTTACTGACATGCATGCCTATCCTTTCGATCAGGCCATACACCTGCTCTTGGAGGTCTGGTCTTGCTATTTCCACTCTGTGGTCTAGTCATGGTTATTGGAGAGCCTCTCAATTCCAGACACAACAAAGTATTCAGAGTAGAGAGATGGATAAGTCATGATGCTCATCCTCAGGGACCTCCACCATTCAAACAGGGAGGCAAGCACAGTGACAGTCTTGACTCAAGACATTACATGTAAACTTAGGGCTACTGGCGAGATGATAGTCACAGTGGAGAAGTTGGTGGAGAAGGCAGGAGGGGATGGCTCTTAGGAGCAGGCTGAGCTGTGACTTTCAAAGGGATATACTATCAGAAGGCAGAGAGAAGCACAATGCAGTTGAGGGAATGTTAGAAAGATGGACATTCTGCTCTGGAAAATAAATTTTAATTCTCCTTTAGAATGCAGAGGGGAAACATCATTCAAAGAGTTACAGAGTATTGTAGGGGCTTAGAATGCTATTTTTACACTTTTACACAAATTATCTCTCTTTGTCCCAAACTATTAGACTATCTTGTATCCTCCCATGTGGAATTTATCTCTATAAAGAAGAATGTGAACTTTGAAGACAGACTATAAGTAAGCACTTTCCAATCTCATCCCCTTCAGCATAGTCTTTAACACATAGTAGGGAGTTTGCAATTCTTTTAATTTCATCACCAGCTTTTATCCCAGTAGCTGTATGCTCAGTGTTTTAGAGGGAATTTTATTAGAATATGTTAGAAGAATTGAACAATGCTGAGTCAAGACAAAACAGAAATTCATGTTCTGTAGAGATGTTCTGGCTTAATAGTTTTGCCTCTAGAACAATTTTATTTGCTGTTCAAAGACAATTTAATACAAACTGTTTCAAATGTCATGTCCTAGCATATTTATAGCTGGTGATAATTGAATAACCAAAAGTAAAATCACAAGCATGGATTTACAATAATGGTTATTGGATTTGTCTCTCAGAACTGCTTGGGGAGGCCTCCTCCACAGACTGTCTGGTCATCCCCATCTTTCTGTAGTCTGTTGAGCAAGACAATAATTATAGTGTGATGACATATTCTCTCAGCAGACTGAGTATGTCCTGGTGATCAATACTGATAGCTAATCCAAAGAAATGAAGGGGAACGAGAGTGAAGATGGGGAAGGTAGCACTGTATTTCATCAGTGTTATGTCAAACCATGGCAATGACACCTTAGAAAAGAAAGAAAGAAAAAAGGGACGGAAAGAACCAACCCAAGATTCCACTCTAATGAACAAGACTCGCTGTGCTTCCTATTCATGTTGGAGGCAGAAAGAAAACTAAGACTAAACAAAGACTATGATTTAGGTAGACATACATAGAGACAAAAATATATAAAGATAAGACTGTGAAGAGTTTGAGAAGAGTACATAAAGATGCTGGTGGCAGAAAAAAAGGATCAGAGTCTGAGGAGATGGCTCAGTTGGTAAAATGCTTGCCATGTGAGCATGAAGGCCAGGTGCAGTGGTACACACTGGTAATCCTGGCACGGAGGAGGTGGAGACAGGGGATCCGTTCAGTGAGCATCAGGCCAATGAGAGTATCTGTCTAAAACCAAAAAACGTAGACAACATCTGAAGAATGACATCCAACACTGACTTTTGGCCTCCATGTGGACATGGACCTGTGTACAGCATGTACACTGCAAGCATGTCAACATGGACATACATGTAAATACATATGTATATATATTTTCAAAAAGATAGAAAAGGGATCAAATAAAAAAAGACACTGAAGAGGATGGAGTGAAAAACAATGACTCTTTGAACGTCCTTGAATGGCTATGTGACTCCTGGTTCTCTCATTGGGGGGTGTTAACACCCATTGCCATGTGCATTCATCCTTGTTTATTGGTGGCCATGGTGGTGGGTGGGGTATACATCTGTTCATTTTAATCGATAAATGTCACCACAGTCCACAATCTTATTCTTTTATTCATAGGTGGAGAGACATGTGCCAGCAGTCTTGCTGTCAATATCGTTTGTATTAGGGGTGAAAAGAACAAAGAAAGAGCCGTCTTTAAAGGACAGCAGGCCCAACAGCAATGAGCAGGCAGAGCACACACAGGCCTAGACATGCTATGTGCTCTAGGTGACTGCGTCTATGCAGAGAGATAGTTATAGAACTATGTTCCAATGAGAACTCAATTCCCCGAAGCCAGTTCCCTTTGTCAGTGACCTATGTGTCATTTGTATTTAGCTAGCATTTCTCAGACTTTGGTTTGGAAACTCAGTTCCTTCCTGGTCTTCATTTGAAACAGTCTAGGTCCAGGCGTGGTGAGATGTAACTGTTATCCGAGCTACACTGGAGGCTGAAGAAGAAGGCTAGCTCAAGCACAGAAATTCCCGGGCAACCTATTATAGACGCTATCTCAAAACAACAGCCACAAAAGCTCTTACATTAGTCTGGGGATGTCACTGACAGCCACTGTCCCATCATGCGTCTCGCTCTCGCCATCTTCCTCTTCTTCCTCGCTACTCTCCGACTCCTCGCTGGAGGAAGAGTAATCCGTCACCTTCTTCAGTGGGCGATTTGTTTCTTCAATCCGAAGTTCTCTTAATTCTTTGGCTAATGCCGTCAGATCCTACAAAAGAAAAGTTTGTAAGCACATGAAGTGTAGTTCCAACTGAAGCTGTATCTCCCAGCCAGTCATCGCTCCAGCTTAAGCAACAAGAAAAAAAAGAAAAAAAAAAAAAAAAGAAAAAAAAAAAAAGAAAGTAAGAAGCTCTAGAGAGAACTGTGACATACACAGTTACTGTATGGAACTAAGAAAACAATGTTTGTGGTGTGTAGGAGCTAAGAGACGGGAGATGAAATCAATTCAAACTTTGTTCAAAACCAATGGCTATCCTGGGACTGACTACGCATGTGCACATATGTGCATGCCATGCTGTGTGCATGCACATACGTACAGATGTTGCGTTTTCTTGTTATTTTGAGAGGGTGAAGTTGGTCACCCTCAGAGTTGAATGGGAAAATGGGATTAAAATTTGTTCCCCAAGTATCCTGGAATTCTTGCCCAAAGCCATGATGATGGCTTTTCTTCCATTGTGAGGGCTACTGGATTGAAAACTAGCATCACTCATAGAACAGAGTTTCCAAGGTTCATTTGGTGTGAAATTATTCCCCAAAGAGCAAAGATACTACATCAAATGACAGCCCACCCCAAATCCTAATGCCACTGAAATTTAGAGCCACAGAGCTGAGTAAATCAAGAGGAATAACAAACAAACAACAAACAAACAAACAAACAACAAACAAACAAGTCTCTTCCAGAACGACAGGTGTTTCATTTTTAACTTATAAATTCCAGTCACCTGGCGGAAACCCTTACAAAGTAATGCTGAGATGAATGTGTAAACACCCAAAGGAAGAGATAGTTTTCCAGTTCTCCATGAGTGTGATGAGACCTCTAGCCTTATGGATGTGATGAGGCAGGGCTTAGTCACCAGGCAGAGGGCAGGGCGGTGTGCTCAACATCTGACTACCTCTGATGGACATGCTTTCAGAGCAAGGCGGAGGGAGGCAGTTCTGCAGAAGCATGGCCGCTCTACTTTGCATGGGTTAAACTGCCCATGGCACGAAGCATGCAAATGAGGAAAAAGCAATTTGACATTGGTCTTACCATTTCTCCCTATTTAGGGACCCATGTGGGAATCAGAGCATTCAGCAAGAGACAGGGAGTTAGGGAGAAAAAAACTCGTTGAAAAATACTAAATCCCACATTTATTTTTCCCAAAAAAATTGGCCATATTCTCTCTTTATTTCAGTCCAGAAATGTATTTGTCCAATTTACCTGATGTAGGATTAACCCCAGTGACATAAATGATATTGGCTAATTGACCCCAATTAGAAGAAAAATTATGATAAACATGCATAGTTAATGGTAATTGAAATTTTGAGGCACCCATATGCCATGGCATTCCGGTACTGTGGCTGCTTGTCAGGCACCATTATTTTGGTAAATGCCCAGGGAGCAATCACTTTGGTGCTTCCCTGGAATTTAGGAAATTCAAGCAGTCAAGTGAATGTGTCAGAGTCATTCCCTTTTAATTTCATGTCTCAAACAGAAAGCAGGCATGTCTTGAAGCCACCTGAATGAAGGCCCCATGAAGGGCAAGCTTCTGGAAATTCCAACTGCATATTCTATTCATAGTCACGCTTGCTGGGGCGTTCCCATCCATGCACACTCCCTCAAACACACAACCCCAGTCTCCGCCCTCTGTGAAAGTAAATATAGACTTGGATCCAAAAGGCTTAACAGTGTTGAAAGAAAACATACTATGAAAGGGGAAAGCCTCCTCACACACATAGACCTTTACTCATGTCTCCTTTCTTAAGCAATGCACCCAAACCAGGAAAGGCTAAGAACTTAGTTTCAGCCTTCTGTGTGTTTCCTCTTGATTGCTACTGATTCATTTATCTTTTTTTTTTTCACACAAAAAGATTATGGAGAACATGCTAGATGGGGCACAATGGGAGCGAACTGTTAACACGTTTGTCAAGACTCTGAAAGCAAGAGGACACGGTGAGCTTCCGAACTAGCAAAAATGACAAATTAGACACAAGTACTGCATACTTTGATTTTTATAAGGGAAGACCATCAAAGAACATAACTAACATTTAAAATGTTACTTATCATTAAAAACTATACTTTATTATAATTTAAAGAGAGAATATGGTTTAAAGGAGTTTGTTTCCACTATCAAAAAGTATGAGTAAAATATAATACTATTACTAGTAATCATTTAAATTAATGATGCATTTCCCCCCACCCCGGGGCATGTCCTTCTTATCTCTGACATTTCAGAACAAGTTAAGAGAGATTTTTACAAATCAAATCTATGTAGAATTATTTAGTAAGTCCATAATCTGATCACTGTCAAGAAAGTTTTACTTGTTATAATGACCTACATTTCCATATATACTGTATTTAGCAATGCTTTAAAATTATGACCTGCTTTATAATTTTGGTTTTTAATAAGAATTTTAACTTCTGTGTTATTAAAAGGCTCTTCCGTGAAAAATTAAAAATAACTGCAAATCTATTTTCAGTTTAATTGGTAAGAGCTTGGAGAGCGGGCACAAATGAAAATTTCAAGGAAGCAATAATGAGTAATCAAAAGCAATCCCCCTGAAGAAAAATAATCTCCCGTTGCCAGTAGCCTCTGTGGCTAGCTGAACTTTTGTTTCTAATTGGCTCATTATGAAGAAAATGGACGGTATCAAAATTACAGAAAATAGATGTGACGCAATATTGTCACCACTGGATTCATATCGTTTTCATACACTTCATTCTCTTAGAATTTCAATTTCCTCTATATAATGAGCCTTTTATGGTAATTTACTGCTTGGCTGTCTCAAGCCTGAAGCTAAAAAGCATGAAGAGGGGGAATAAAAGTGTTATTTAGCATGAAAATATTTGAGAAGGCATTAACTAAAAGAGAAATATGGCAAAAATACTGCACCGTTCGTTGTTCCCTCTCCCATAAGACAGTGCAAATGCTAAAGCGTAGGAGGCTCTTAACCAAAGGTGCCTCGGATACAGCATTTCTTAGCTCCTTCATGCTATAACTCTTCATCCTGGTGAGCTTGTTTCATCTGACAGTTCCATATGGTTTTAGTCAAAATATGCACATTTTAGTGTTCTTTTTTTTTTTGAATAATGTAGTCAATTTAAGTTTTACTTCCACTGGTTGAGCCATTATATTGTTAAAGAATTTTAATCTGGTCTCTTTTATGTGTTGTATTTACCCCCTTTTTAAAGGAAAGCTACAAGAATGCCACTGGAGCAACTCTTAATGTCAATGGACTCATCTGAAGGAAAAGAAGTCCAGCTTATTAATTAACTTATTATTTAAGTTTCAACCTACCTCTGGGTGATTTTAGAAAATTTCAGATTTTTTTTAAATGCCCAATTAAATAAAAACAAAACAAAACTAACCACACAGCCAACGTTTGCTTCTGCACATAGACTTCATGCCACACATTCGGTTATGAGAAAGTAAAAGGTATCTGTTTTCAAAAGTTGCATTCAGTGACTGCAGAGTGTTGCAAAATTTCACAGTTCTTCAGGAAGTAATGCCACATTACCAGCTAGCTACCCTTTGCGATTCACTGCTATGAAAAACTCAACTACCGATGTAGCAATAACAAGACGTAAGTTTGAAAAATGTGTTTGAAGACTTTTTTTCATTTCATCTAGGGTTATCCAAGTAAGAAAACAGTTGCAGAAGGAAAGCCATATCAAAACAGGAATGGAAATAGATGGGAAAGCTGAGGTCAAGACCTCTCAACAGTAGCACCTTTACCACTGGGGCCAGGAGAATTTTTGTCGTGAGGAATTCCTGTGTAAGTTATAGGATGTTTAGCTCCAACCCTTTTGTGTATACACAGCTGCCAGTAGCTTTGCCTCGTATTTTCTCGTGTAATGACTAAGACTGACTTTAGATTTTGCTGAACAGCTAGGTGAAAGAGGGGTAGCCATCATGGCTAAGAACTGCTGGCGTAGACAGGATTATTTCCCTGTGTTTTGAGTGGTCCAGGCCAGTGATAATTAAAGTTCACTGAGGGCGTTTGCTCTGATACACAGCCCCAGAGATTTTGGCATAAAATTTCCCCCTCTCATCTCTATCTGATTGTGGCATGGCACACCAAAGTAAATGATGTGATTTTCAAATCCTAGAACATCCAGGGTTACCAGATTAAAACCTTTGAGAGAACTTTCCTCCTGACAGCCTCCTCCATGCCAATTTCTGGACTCTGCAATGCCTTACATTGTTCATACGAATGCTGCTTAAATTGACAGCTACAGTACCCAGTACTAGAAAATAATTTTCTTTCTTGATCTGCTCTGGGTGACTGATATAAAGTTGTGACAGCCTTTCTATCCCTCTTACTACTGTAGGAAAAAGCAAGGCCATGGCACGCAGTGGTGAGAAGAAGCAGCCTCTCTGCTGTAGATGTGTGGAGAAACATTGCTTTATAAACGGCAACCCCTTAACCAGGAGAGTGACTTTCCGAATTGCTGTAAATGGTGAGGTAGTCACGGCTGAGCTTGAGAACCAGCGTCACAGAACCGTGTTTCCCTGCTTGCAAAATCAGTTCTGTGCCTATGGCCCAAACCTGAACAATCACATCTGTTTTCTATAGCATTCTCCACTTGAAAAAATGCCTCAGTACACATGACCTTAAGGACCCTAAACAATCGTGGAGGTAGAGGAGGGCAGGTGTTTTTAAATTGGCTGAGATTATGAGGACTTACCCTAGCCAGCATCCACTGGAGGGAGAAAAGGCTGAAGTGTAGCTTGCTGACCCCTGAAGCTAGTGCTTTTCCACATAATTTCACAAAAAATATACTTTGCAGAGCCCTAGCCTCAAAGCTGTAGTGGCGAGCCTCCCATTCCAGGTATCTGGGACTCGTTGCAAGGCCTGCCTGTTTAGAGCCATTTCGCTGTGCTGTGTTCATGCAGGTCTGACAAAACAGCAGTGAGGCAGTCGTCTTTCTCAGCAAGCTATCTACAAGGGACACAGCCATCTATTTTTCTAATGGAAAATGCCTCCACAGATAAGGAAAAAGATCACTTAACTCGCCAGGATTCATTCGCTAAGGGTGATGTTGTTGCCTATGGTGTTGTTAATGTCCCACAAAATTAATCTAACAATACCCAGTAACTCCTTGTTCCCAAATTACACACTGTAAATTTGGGATGTGCTAGAATTATGCCTCGTTGTGTTGTTAGTAAAAATGCTGAGAGTCATCTCCAGCAAGGCTGGAGAACAGGTTTGTTATTAGAAGGCACTGGAAAGAGAGACCACACCATTAACAAAACACTAATACCTGTTGTTTGCCCAGCTGGGACACTGGGACAGCAATGTTTTTGTTTAGTAGGACTCTGGAGCATCTTATGGGTATGCCCGGGGGTCTGAGGCTGGCTCCTGTTGAAGGAGCTCTCCTCCCTTAAACAAGGCTGTATATAAGACTTTTCCCACAGTCCCACTGGCCTCCTTTCTAAATATTAACATTAGGAAATGCGTTTAATATTCACATCTCATGAAAGAATGAGCAAGAAAAGGCAGTAAGTACTAACCTCATCTATAGCTTTCTTATAGCTCTGTGAAAAGAGGAACCAGATCCAGAAGAATCCACAGGCAGGGAAAATCCAGAAGGAAAGAAGCAGGTTAGACACACAATTGGCATTGTTAATAGAAAACTGACACAAAGACAGGTTCAAGCCAGAACAATGCACATTTCCTTTGTTATTACTTAACATTTTCCTTACTTTAAGAGGCAAGGAATAGTAAATGAAAGAGGCATTCATTTAGAGGACAGCATCTCAGAACATCCAGATTAATTTTCTACTTTCAGCCAGCATGCCCTTTCCTTTGCTTTCCTTTTCTTTCCATTCCTTTCCTTATTTTCCCTTTCCTTTTCATTTCATCTATCTATCTATCCATCCATCATCTATCTATCTATTTGAGACAGTGTTTCATGTATCCTAGGGCAGCCTTAAACTCATTATTCGGCCAAAGATGACTTTGAACTTCTGATATGAGCCATCATGCTTGTTTTATGTGGCGCTGGGGATTGAATCCAGGCTTCATCTGTGCAGAATGAGCACTTAACCAACTGAGCTACATCCCTATCCCATATCCTTTCTTTCTTTCAAGCTGCTTGGTGTTGGGCCTAAAGGAATTCCACCCCCCCCAAACTCTGACACCATTACTAAAGTAGCCATTGCCTCATCATCCTGCCAGAAGGAACAATTGGTTATCTATCTATACCAAAGGGCATGCTGGGCTGTAGGCTCCCTCAGGCTCACAACTTCCTGTGGCTATTCTCAACTTCTCACTCAGCCCTCTATTCTAAACTTCTCTAACTCACAGGCTTCCCTTCCCCCACCTTCTCACTCCCATACAACCCTGCCATTTCAGCCATGCTCTTGTCTACACCTCTTGCTCCACCCTATCTCCTTTGCTAACACTTCCTTGGTCTTCCTCTCTCACTCTCCTCAGGCTTTCTCTGATGGTCTGGCCCAGTCTTGCCAGCCTTTCTCTCCCTACTTTGGATTCTTCCAAACACCTCTGGTCATTTGCTCCTTCATATCTACAACAAAAACCATCTCCTCAAACATACCTTGGAGCTGTTATCAGTTTATACATCTGATGCTGAAACGCCCTGTTTATATACACTTGGGCCCTGCATGTTCCAGCAATGACACCGTATTCAGATAACCACCCCCCGTGCCACAGCATACTAAATTTGGGACCAGAAAAGACTAGTCCTTAAGGCCTGACAAATAGCAGAAGACTGTCATGATAGTTCATATGAAAACCCGTGTGGAGAGTGGATGAAGCAGTGTACAGGAAGAGCCTAGGTGTTCTGAACTGCTACTTTTAACATTTTTTTTTTTTGTCAAAGTGCTGAGCAAATATTGTGGGTTTGAGCTATTTCTTTCTTTTTTATTTTTTACAGAAATGTTGCTGAGAACAAAAGCACTAAAAGTCAGATGAAGCAGCCTAAGATCCACTCAGTTCCTTGCTAATCATGTATGACACAGTGGTCTTCTTTGTCCTCTGTTTTTTTGTTTTGTTTTGTTTTATTTTATTTTATTATTTTTTTATTTTTTTGCTTTGAGCCATGAATGCAAGGCCAACTACATTATATTGGGATCCTTAGGTAAGTGAAGAGTTCAAAGTTCTTAGGAAGCAAAGCACTCACAGCTGGCCTACTGGGCCGCGTGATGTCTCTGGATTCTTCTGGTTTCACCTTGGAAGGCTCATGGGGCAGCACAGGCGATCCTTCTGACTTACTGTTGGCTGGAGGAGAGAACAGGGACAAGAAAGAAAGTGTGACCATTAGAAAAGCCTGCCTTGCCTTCTGAATGAGTGACTGGAGAGACCCTACCCACTAGGTAAGCCCATGTATATCTACGGGAAAACAACAAATGCTCAGAAAAACAAATCCAGAAACAACCTGGGCCTGAAACCCAGAGGCTGACAGGAGAAATGAGACCTGCAGCGTGGGCTGCATGCAGTACTGCCATTTACCCAGTGCTTC
Organism: Meriones unguiculatus; assembly: GCF_030254825.1. NCBI lineage: Eukaryota > Metazoa > Chordata > Mammalia > Rodentia > Muridae > Meriones > Meriones unguiculatus. The sequence goes on along the minus strand of NC_083350.1, from coordinate 137,608,380 downwards.
CTGGATCTCGGGCACGGCAGCAAATGCTTTCTTTCTCTGTTGTTTATTGCAAGCAGTCCTTGCTCCAACCCAACGGTGTGGCACTATCTTCTTATTCTCTACATGAGTACAGACTTGACAGATGACACACCTGACCCGAGGTAACATTAAAGCTGTGACCTTAGTTGGGAATCCTTCTGAATTTTGTAAGTCCTCTTCAACCTTATTTCAAATGAGCTTCCAAATTAAAATTCTAGGCGCATTTTCCTCCCCTATCATCTCTTCATCACAACAGGCTATTCTGATGGAAGTTTATGAAGAATATAATAAGATTTATTTGATGGAATGAGTTTTAAGAGGGGCTGCAAAGTGATCTGAGGTTTATAAGGAAAAAGGAATGATGCAGGATGAGGGAGGTGTTGATGATAAAGGTCCCAGGAATAGAGGGAGAGCTGTGGAACAAGGCCTGGGTGGGGTTGGAGGGAAGAGTCCCAGCAGCCAGAGTGAGAGCCACTGTGTTGTTCATGTCATAGGTAGAGCAGCAGGAGAGCTCAGAGTTTCTTGTTTGGCGTGAATCCCCAGAAAGGGATGGTTTGTAGTCAGAAGAAGTAGGGGGATGAAAGAAAGAGTATAAGAATTAAATTTGAACTTGTTCAGAGAATTAAAACGGAGTGGGTAACCCTGATCTTCATTACAATTTGCTCTAAAGAAACAAAGACTCCAACGGACATTTAAAAAAATATTGATGGAATGGCAGCTGTCTGGATCAGTGTCACAACGACACACAGCACTCTGGGACAGACCACCGATGTCAGGGAAATGCTGAGTCAGCTGTGGGACAATCCAGACTCAACCTGAAGTCATGGGTGTCACATGTTAGAGTTCAGACTTTAAAAATGATGTAAACAGAGATTTTACTTAACTGAAACCCAAAAGGCTGATAGAGGAGGTAAACTATGGTCGTGTCTACTAAAGGGGCCATGAAGGAAATTAGTGGTTTTCTTCTGGGAGAGTAACTTATCAGCACATTAATATTTATCAACTTGTACTTCAGAAAGTCTGGTATTAATTACTAGTAACCAAATTTATCTTCTGAAGAAGGAGACACAGAAAGAGTGAATTTTGACTAGTTAGAACAGTATTTTGCTAGGTATTACTTAATTATATCATGTTCTTCCCATGTGTTTTTTTTTTTTCATTACTGAAAACTAGGTGATGATGAATGCTTTGAATTTAATATTAGGATATGTTATATATATATATATATATATATATATACACACTTCTTTTTTTTTTTTTTTTTACTTAACTAGTAGAAACAACCAGAACATTGTCTTTAAGGTAAATGTATTTCCTTCTCTCTTGAGTATTTATCTTATATTGTTTTTTTAGGAAATTTCATTTTGAGAAATACCTAAGATCAAGAAGCATGCTTGGAATCCCGGAAGGGACTTCTGGCACCATGGGACCTAGACAGTAGGGTGCATGAGACTGAAAATGAGGAGTCAAATGGAAATGGACATTTGGGGAACTGGGAAGTAACCATATTTTGTAATAACACCTCTGCTTGGAGATCTGTCTGGAAAACACTGCAGACTGAAATTTTCGATAGGCCAACAGGATTGCTGTTCACACTCTGATGTCACACGCACAGTGAGGGATGGTAGACCATTCCCTTCAGGAGACACAAGCACGAGACGCCAGATGATTTCCAGCCTCGTACAACATCAGCCGCCCTGCTGACAGAGTGAGGAAGTACCCCCCGCCCCCGTCTCCCGCCCGTTCTGTCCATAGCTTTCTGCCCAGGCGTGACAGAATGGAGACTTACCCCGAACTCTGGTTCGCTCGCTGGATCCGGCTTGCGACCCAGGCTGAGAGCCTCCTTGGGAGCTGGGTTGGGAGCTGGGAGTGCTGGAGCTGGAGGAACTGCCACTGCTGGTCCTCTGCAAGGGGCTCTCCAGGACGGGCTCTGTTCTGCGGAGATCAGGGTTGCTGCATGGACGGCAAAAAGCAACGGCTACAGGTCAACATTCGAAATATGCAAGGCGCTGCATTAACAACTCAGCAGCAAGAAAACAAATTCCCAGGCTTTAAAAATGAGCTACACACTTGAATAGACATAAAAAAAAGACACATAGAAAGCTGTATATAAAAATGCTCAGCATCACCTTACTTTTATTGAGTTTATTGAGATGGTTTTGCAAAAAGAATGATAGCCATTGCTGCTGAGGATGCTGCAAAGGAAATCCTCATATACTCCGTTGGTAGGATGCAAATTAGCATAGCCAGTATGGAAAAATACTATGGGGATCCCTCTAAGAATTATTAACAGGTCTACGACGTGACCAACAATTCTGTTTCTGTGTATACATCTAGAGGAAACCGTATGAAAAAGATGGATGTATTCATTGTTGCACTATTTGAAACGGCAAAACATAGAATCAGAATATATCCACAGATGCACCAGTGGAGAAAGAAAATATGACATATTTTTCATAAGCGCAGCACATACATATTTTGTCTATCTGTATATACAAGAAGACATGCTCTGCATGATCTCACATATGCATGGGCACAACTCAGGGTAGCAGAGAGTACAGCGTGGCTTATCAGCAGCTGTGGGGTTTGGTGAGGGGATAACGAGATGTGAGCAACGAAAGTTTCAAACGGACAGGACGAGCAAGCTCTGGAGCTCTGTCGTGCACTGCGGTGCCTTTCTTTAGTGTGCGAGGTTAAAGCAGAATCTTTTTCAGAAAAGATCTCATTGTCCACATGACTGCTGTACCACAGCCAGCCTTGAAGCAGATCCTAAACGTTTTCATGCCCCAGAAAGGTAACTTTTTGGGTTCCCAATTTACACATCCATCAGAATATCACATGGTACGCGTAAATATACGTAGGTTTTACTTGGTGTGCATTAACAAGGCTGTGTGTGGAAGGGTTAATGTGCTGTTGGCAGAGACTCCTGAGACCCTGTACTCAAAGGGCCGGGGAAGACGGAAGCCACGCCTTCCTGGTGCAGCTATAGCCAGCTGCTGGAAGGGCAGGGGAGGAGCTCCACACTCAGTTCTTGGGTCAACACACTGGAAGCAGTAGCTCTGAGTGACTGCTGCTGAAGCTCATGAGCACCAGGATTTCTTTCGATAAAAATGATGCTGTTTAGTGTATAGTAACTATTTTTGTGGGAACTGTTTGTATCTACAGGGTTGAAATAAATTTGGGTCCCAAATGCAAATCCCCCCAAATGAGAAAATGCTTAAAATGAAAAATATTTCTTTCCTAAGTATCTTACATCATTAACTTGTTACTTTTCGTAGAAAACAATTGTCTCTAATCCTCAAATAATGACTTCTCCCCCAACGCTCTCTTTTATGAAACAGTAGTGATCAAGGAATTACTAATAAATTCCCAAATTATTTGCTGTAAAAGCTATTATAACCAAACATATTATCGACCTAAGAGTGGTGGATGGTTCTAAAGTTGCTTATACAGTTCTGATTTTGTGAAATGATGATGTCACCTTCTTTGTATTTAAAAAAGTATTGAGAGAATGTTGGTGGGACATGCTCTGAAATGTTCTCTATGGTGGCTGTGGTGACATTATTCAGTTACTTGCTCTATTGAGCTTTCCTTTGAGTCCTCAGTCAAAATCTTGTTGACTCACACCTACAGTGAGTCCTGGGTTAGGATGAAGACTAGAGCAGGCCAGGCAAGGAGATACATGTGGCAGAGATGATAGTTAACAGGCTGCAACCCTGAGAGCTATGTGAAAAGCGACTATAAATGCCATTGCTGTTTGGGGGTAATTCACGCGCACTGAGGGGTCACAGGTAGCGTTAGAGAGGAGTGAGACATTCTGGGAACCTGGCATAGTACCAGAAAGACCGGGCACAGCCCGAGCGGAGACAAAAGCTGGTGTTTTTCTTATGCACATGGATGGATGTTAAGAAGGGGCCAGCAGGACAGATCACCAAGTCTGTGGCAGGAAACAGGAGGTGCAGGTCGGAAGAGAAGGATGCATCGGCCAGCACGAGCTCTTAATGCTCTCTGCCTCCCATCATGGGCCCACTGTGAGTGCCTAGTTATAGGAGAAAAGGATGAACAGACAGAAGGCTGCAGGCATGTTAGGGGTCCTGGCTATTTGCAGAAATATCTGGGATGCACATGCGTTTCTGATGAAGCTCGGAGCTTCTTGTAGTATGACTCTAATTAGATCCCATGAGCATTTAAATCCTGACTTGGGCCTCATTAGCACAGGTCCTCTTCAGTCCAGCTTGGCATCCCAGACACTGATTGTATTAAGCTGCTACTCTTGCTGCCTCACACTAAGAAATACTTCGTGTCTGTGTAACGACATGGAGGAACAGGAGAACTTAATATTTTTTTTTAATTAAAAATATGAGTAATGTGACAAACTGTCATATGATATTTTTCTTTTCCCTATTACATATATATGCTCTGCCTTACGGGCTGAAAGGTCTGAAAGAAATGTTCATAGGGATTCAACTTCAGAATTCCATTAAATAAAAGATTTCCCTTATTCACATATTAACCAAGACTACTTGGATCTATGCAGGCAAAAACTGAAAATTATCCAAATACATTTCTTTAAATGTTGACTTTAAATTTACACATTTTCTATCCAGGAAACAGTGATGTTTGCTTTATAAGACCAACATTGAGGGACTACGTGGCAATTATCCTATGTACTTAAATTGTGTAAAAAGTCAAAACAGAAAATAAGAATTACAACATGATTTTTTTCGCCCAAATTCTTGGGCCAAGTCTATAATTAACTGGCTGACTGCCAAAATTCTCTTTACTTTGTTCTTTGACAACATGGCCAATAAGGAAAATTACTATGAGATTTGGAATGGGACAAGGAATATTTAATCACTGATGATTAATATTTTGTTTGTTTGTTTTCTGACTGGGTATTTCTGGCTTTATGTAAATCTTTTCATTCTAAAAGTATTTAAACATTTTAATCTGGTTTAAGAAAGACACACAAATCAAATGAAATATTAAAGTGTCCAGAAGTTTTAAAATAGCACTATTTTTACGTGATCAAATAAATCTTTCTTTAAGATCTGCTGATGACTCTCATATAATGAGGCCATTGACATCCAGGAGCATGTGGGTCCTGGATGTGAAACTTGAGCTTAGCCAATGCCCTGTTTCACAGGCAGGAGTTAAAAGGGCAGGAGACTGTGCCATCACCCACTCTTACCCCTGGAAGGAAGCTGTCAAATGCTGTTTCTAGGTGAGTGGGAAGCATTTGGGATACAGATAAGTCCCATAGGATCACATCCTTTAAAAGACAGTGAGTGCAGCACGGCAGAGGTCAATGCCTTCAAGAATAGGAAGGACTGTTAACAGAACCATAGAACAGGGTGAGAAAGCTAGGGACAAAATGGTGTCCTGTCAGGCAGGCTACCAGAGTTCAAATCCCACTCCTACCACCTCTTTGACCCAGTGGGCAACTTTCTAAAGCTCTGTTTATTTCAGCCCCGTATCTATAAAAGGAGAGTGATGAAAAGTCATAACCTTGGAGTCACTCTATGGTTTTAACAGTTAATATTTGTAATGCTAGTTGGTAAGATGGCTTAGAGGGTAAAGACACTTGCTGCTGTCCTACCATGGCGACCTGAGTTCAATTCCTGGGACCCACAGACAACCAACTTCACCAAGCTATCTTCTGACCTACACACACCTACACACACACACACACACACAATTTAAAAATATCTGTAATACAATGAAAATCCTATGTAAGTGCTCCAGCGCTGTTTATTAAATGCTGAAATAAATACAAGTTGCCTCAGAAAGAGAAGACAAGGTACTGAAAGGCCTGCCTGTAAATACTTGTTGTTCTCAGGCAGCAAAAGAGTGAGATAATGGAGAGGTAGTCCTATGAGAAGCAAGTGTTCCCAGAACAGCAAGTTTTTGTCTTTCTTGTATTAGCCACACACACTCAAGTGCACACCCTGACTCTGGATTCTTCTGTTCAGGGCTACTACATAGTTACTATCTATTCAAGCACATGCTTTTCAAATTGTTATTGATTATCACTCTATGACACTTGCCCCCAGGATCTGGGATTCACCATTATAAAATTGAGGAAACACAATACAAACTTCTTACCCTTCAGGCTCTGTCTAATCTTCCTCTTTTGTTCAGTTAGCACATAGTTTGTTTCTTACCCACATCAGAGTATGGTGGCTCTTCTCTACGGGATGACTCAGAGACACAGGATCCTATTTTGTTGAAACATTATCATCTTGAACTTTGGGCTCCTAAACTGTCCATAAGGAAGAGAGAAGTCTTGCTTTTAAAAATAATGCTGTGCATATGTATGTGAGAGTTTGTGTGCAGGCAGGTGAATGCGTGTATGCGCGTTTATGGAGGCCAGGGTATATAACCTTAGGTGCCATTCCTCAGGAGCTGCCCACCTCTTTTGAGACAGGCTCTTCATTGGCCTGTAGCTCATCATAATTGGCTCTACTGGATGATCAGGGAGCCCCAGGGATCCTCCAGTCTCTGTCCACTGCTGAGATTCTAAGCACATTACCATACCTGATATTTTTGCATGGGTTCTAGGTATCAAACTGATGATTTCTTTAAGTAAGTTCATATACATACTGACTCCAAAGCAAGATAAGAAAGAGGCAAGACTTCCTTTGTGCCCAGTGGTATATGCAGCCCAAAGAACATGAGGTACACTTAGACCTATGGGCCCTGGAGTCCCTCTCTGAACACTTAGTCCCAAGGCCACATATAGTCTTGCACATAGCATGGCATTGACATATATTAGTTAAATTTAGCAAACAAAATAACAAATAACACTAAATTTCTTGAATCTTTTCTCTACTAGGCTGTGCAATTTTCACTGAAATCTTCTCTAACTTTTCCAGTTTCCCTTGGGAATCACTTCAGAGAAAAGGCGGTAAAGAAATAAAGGAAATATTGACCAAGTATAGGAAATACAGCTTACAAATATTGTAAAACAGTACAAATCTCTTAAAAGCACACCCCGCCTAAAGGCTTCATTGATGCGTGACCATTTATTGAATGGCAGTAAAACAACTGTGAGGATTAAGGTAGGAGGTATGTATGCTCGTTTCGATGCCTCCGTCAAGTTCTTTTCCATACCTAGGTCTTGGCCATGGGACCCACTATGATGCCAGGAAGAAGGCCTAAGCAAGGGATTTGAAAACCCTGTGTATTTGGTGTTTTTCCTTTTGAAATTCTTTTCTGAGATGGACGAAACTGAAGAAGCCAAGAGGCAAGAACTTGGAGAGTGAGGAATCTATGACTGAGCAGGCAGCTCAGGAAGTGGCCTGAGTGAGCTCAGATCAGCAGAAGAACTTTTTAGTTCATTTGCAGAACTGTGAGAAGTATGAACAGTGAATTCAGCCCAACCAAGTCTTAGGGCTGTTTATTGCACAGCAGAGGTGCAGAAAAGCTCGGCATCTCACCAGATGGCTTAGTCAATAAAGTGCTTAAGATGCAAAGATGAAGACCCAAATTTTGAGTCTCAGTATCCATCTGAAAAGTTCAGTAGCACCACTTGTAACCCAGTGCTGGGGAGGGCAAGGACAGGAGGACCTCTGGGGACCTGCTGGCTAGCCACCCTAGTTGCATCAGTGAACTCTTAGGTTCAATGAGAGAGCCTGTCTCAAAAACTAAGGTGGAGAGGAATAGAGAAAGCTACTGGCAAGCCTGTGGCAGTCAGAGGATAACTCTATGGGCTTTTCTCCTTTTAATTGTATATGGGTTCTAGAGATAAAACTCAGGTTGCCAGGCTTTTATACTAATTGCCTCTAAGTGCTTTTATGAGTCACCTTATCAGCCCAATGATTTACATTTTAAGTGCTGGTCATGTGGAGGTGAATGTAGGCAGGAGCATGGGTGTTCTGCTGATTGACTCATAGGAAGAGATAATGTCACCCCAAATATTTCTGATGTTCATTTTAGTGGAATAACTGCAACCTCTTAGTTCACCGCCCCTCTACTGTAAGTAGAAAGACTCTGGTCATCTATCATGCCATCTACATTCTCCATGCAAAATATAACATTTAAGTGTTTCAAGGGAAACTCTCGCCTTTCATAAGGTACTGACCATCAGATACCGATTATCTTAGGCCCTAATGTTATTAAAACAGCATTTCAGAGAAATTAAACAGCTGCTTCTTTACTATAACAGCAAGTCTTTCTTTTTGGTTGACAGAAGAGAAACAAATACTTCAGGCTGAAATGATGCTTGATCTAAGCAGCCTGATTCCAAGCAACTAATCAATTGCAAACAGCCTCTAGGATGGCTCAAAAGATCAGAAGGTGCTGCTAATTGGGCACTGGAAGAGATGAGTTGATGAGGCTCAGTTGCATCCAGACTTAGCACACCTCTGTTCCCTGGCCACAACACTAGTGAACCCAAGGCTGCTAAGCCACACCAGCTGGACACGAATTTGACAAGAGGAGATTCACAGATACCTACAGTTTGTAACTCCACTTAGAACAAGACTGGAATATTTGCTCTAACTAGAGTGCCTCCTCCTCCTTCAAACGATCCCTTCCTAAAGCCATTCAACGGAGGGAGCAAAGTGAATGTGCTAAGATAAAAAGCATTCTGTATACAAGCAAAGCCACAAGTCCCCCCTCTCTTCTTCTACTCTCCCCCCTTTCTCTTCATGGTCTTTCTCTGGTCGTGAACACAATGAAGAAGAAAACAGCTTGCCCTAGTGCATCCTTTTATAGCCTCGGCAGAGGCCGCTTGCTATTTCAGTGGATCCTAAAAAAGAATGTCTTCATCATGACAAACCCGAGGGAAACTTGAACGAGAGCAACAAACAGCATCTGTTGCCACATAAAGTCTGCCCGGATACTGTGCAGATACTGTTTACGTCCCAGAATCCTCTGAGACCTCTGCACCAACCAGTAGAAGTTGAATACAAACTCCTGATTATAGGAATATGCATGGTAGATAGAAAATTTGGGAAGAACATAGAGTAAATCACAGAAGCATAACTGTATCTCAAAGACCCTCCATAATGCCACTGGGATGATTTCCTGATCAAAGCTGGTCCTGTCAGGGCAAGTTATAGAATTTCTGCAGTCCCTTACAGTTTTCTAGGCAAGAGCTTTATAATGCCTCAGCGGGGACACATTTCTTGATTCAACTCTAATTCTGTACTTCAGACTCCATGAATGAAGTCTCCAAAGCAATGGTTTACAATGTTGTTAACCACAACTGTATTTCTAAGTTTGGGCCCAGATTTAAAACAGTGTCGTATTGAAGTTATTAAAGGCCATCAAAGCTGACAGTCAAGGAGACGAGTGCACTTGCTTCAGAAGTGAAGAGAAGGTCAGAGACATTCTTTAGGAAAGCAGGCATCTTGGATAATCATGGTGACCTCCTCCTCTTACCTTGCTCTGATAGGTTGAGATCCAAGTCTAGGGCCCAGAGCACTGCCATTCCCAGGGGAATTCTTTCTGGCTAGTGCTGGGGATATAGAAGTTGTTCTTTGAGGCACCTGGAAGAAAACCAGAATTCAGAAATTTCCCTTAATCCAGTGTAGGCAGACTATCGTTTGAGGAGCCACCCCCTCTATGAAGACTGGCCAAAAGTTACAGAAGCTGCCTTGTCCGTGAAACAACTGTCTTTCATGCTTCAGTGAAACAGTGACCTCCTGAAACAAGGCCGAAGGGGGGATGTGCTGCCAGAAGTCAATGGGGGGACATGCCATAGCCAGTAAAGGTCATCTTAATCTTAAAAATAAAAGGCAGATTGCACTAATGACTTTGACCTAATGAGCTATAAGAAAATGTCTCTTGTTTGGAAAGAGTGGAAGCTAGGAGAAACCTCTTTGGAGTGCCCTTCCTGGGAAGCTGCACTAGCTGGGAGCCAAGCAGAGGAAGGCACATTTCATTTTAGATCATCACAACGAACAAAGAGATTATGAACGCTAAGGAAAAACTGGAGTACTAGTCCAGGCCTTGGACAACAAATCACATACTGGGGAGCCCAGAGGATCTATGACTTCATTATTTACTTTTAAATATTTGTGTATGTGTGAGTGCATGTATGTTATGCTTGCATGTATGCGTAACATGTATGTGCTGGTTGCCCATGGAAGCTAGGAGAAGGTATCAGATCTCCTAGAACCAGTGTTACAGGTAGTTTTGAACCACCCAATGTGGGTGTAGGGAAATGAATCAGGGTTCTCTCAATAGCAGAACCAGTGATCATCAACCAGTGGTGATCCCTGCACCTCATATCATTCTTAGAACATGAAAACATACGTGGTGTTCCTACCTAAGCAAGTTGTTATTGCTAATTAAAACCCCAAACCCAAAATAATGTGGATTTTGTGGGTAATTAGTAAATGCTATTTACAAAACAGAATTAATATTGAAAATACTGGAACGGTCTTCAAAATGCCTGTGTAAGAATACAAGAGTGGGAAGTACAGCAGAAGAACATATTACTAGCTCAACTAGGTAAAGCACAGCGTAGAATTCAAATGTGTCTCCTCTCACAGAGCACACAGGCACCTGCTTGTGGGATCAGGTATTGTACAAAGGGAGTCCATTGTTTACAAAAATCACATGAACATTAATGCAGAAAGTTATTTTCAACGTAAGTGTTATGCTTCATCTGTTTTGAAAAAAAAAACATTTTATTGTAATTCCTTTAAAATAAAGTGGAATCAAAGAAGCAAAACAAAATGACCAAGTTGGTATAACACCTATTCAAATTCAAACTGCTGATAGTTCTCACTTTTCTTTCTGTAAACAGAAACACTCCTAGAGAAGGGCTTACTAATTGACTGAAACTGGAATATTTAAGCTGACCTAACATTTCTTCCTAGCTTTATATAGGTATCTACCTGAAATTTTTAGAGAGGCAATGAGACACCGTCTCTTTCGTGTCTCCTGCTCTTGTGTAGAGCTTATTTTTTCATATTCAAGTTTACTTCTAAGTAACAGTTTTGGATGGGGTTTCTGACTACCCCCTGATGATCACAAGGGACAGCACTGTGACTCTTTCATCCTCAAAACAATGGCAATCCCCCTATCATCCACTGGAGAAGGAGATGATAATTGTTTGTCAATCATCAAAACCATTTTCTTTTTCCTGGAGTTAATAACAACAACAGTGTTTTACAGAAATCACAGGACATTCCAATTGTCACAGCTTCATGTGCTGGGCTTGGGAGAAAAGATTCATGGACCAGGAAGCATCTGGTGCAAAAATGTCTTCAGCATGTTAAAGACATTCAGGTTCCCTGTAGACGTATTCACAGACGCATTCTAGAACGTGGCTTGTGGCAAATAACAGCTTAGTAATGTAGAATGAAATAAGAGAATTTAAGGTTGTCTGTAGAGTGGGCGAGCTAGTCATTTCACTGTGAAGTCCAATCCTTTTCATTAATTAAGGCTGGAAATATAAAACGCCTTAGCCTAGAAGGAACACTCCTTAAATGGAGCCAAGTGAAATGCTTAAAGACAAAGCCAGCCTGTTTGTGTGTATATATGTGTATATATGAGTATGACAGCCTGTGTCTGTGTGTGTGTGCCTGTGGATGCCAGGGGTCAGTGTTGGGTATCTTTCTCAATATCTCTGTCTCTCTCTGCCTCTCTCTCTCTCTCTCTCTCTCTCTCTCTCTCTCTCTCTGTAACAGTCTCTCACTGAAACTGGCACTCACCAATTTGGCTAGACTCTTTGGCCAGGGATCTTCTTGTTTCCATCTCCTCAGCACTAGGATTCTAGGCATATGCCACCATGCCTGGCTTTTACTTGAGTGCTGGGGACTCGAACTCAGATCCTTGTGTTTCAATGACAAACACTTTAGCGACTGAGTCATCTCCTCAGTCCCCAAACCATTTTCTGAGCCCTTGAAATCTGGTTGAGTTTTACGTCATTAAATATAAGCGTAAGCAGATTTTCTTTCATTTATTTGGTTTGTCTGACTATAAATGCAATAATCATTGAAAATATCCACTGGCCTATTTTCTAACATGAACAGCCTAGCGTGTTTGGGGTTGAGAGGTCTAACTCTGTTTTAAGACATATACTTCTCTGACACTCACACTGAATCTCTGCCACTTTGGGAAAACAGAGATGAGAAGTCACAGGTGACTCCCCAAGACTGGCCTAGCGAAGTGACAATGACAAGCAAGGAGAGGGAAAGTGCTTTCACACAATCACGTTGTCCAAACTGAGGGGGATGAAATGCTGGTGATGGCTGCAGTGACACCAACACACAGCAGCCCTGGCGTTACCTTTGGTGGAATGTCTTCTTCCTGTCGTAACCAAGAGCTTCGGTCAAACTTCTCAATGCGAGTGGGGAGAGGAGGGTTTTCCGAGGTGGGATCCGAGTTCTGGCGTGGCATCTCGACCCGGTGAGAGGTCACATTCAGAGCCTCCTGGAAGCCAGACAGGCCCTTTGTGGGTTGCTCGTGCACTGACTGGGAGGCGGTCAGGGCTGGTCCCTGGGATTTCACAGCGACCAGCTGCGGGATCTAAGCACACAGTACAGAGGCAGCATTAGTAGAAGCCCACAGACGGAAGGAACAAAACGTTCTGCGTGCAAGAATTGATCTGCCAGAGCTATCGACAGGGCAGGGTTCTGTTAGCAATAATTGTGCTTGGCATAAGCCTCGCTGGCTGAGGTGCTCCTGCTATCAGGGCTGCCTCAGAGCACATTTCTTGACCGTTCAGAATCTTTAGTCCAGAAAATACGTAGGGCTAACTCAAGGTTCCTGGCAACAGGTTCGGTGTTTTAGCCGGAAGGGCTGAGAGGTCGGGGAGCAGAATGGTAGCAGGAACAATAATTACATTTATTTGGCACTTCCTGGACAGCAGCACAGGCTATTGTATAAGCTCTCCCCGGCTCCTTCCTGTAAAGTCCTTAGCTTTGACTTTAAATCCCATTGTCTTGTGAAAGAAGAAATGCTCTAAATGTTGTCCCTTTTGTGAACTCACTGAGTCCCACCATGGAGTCGACACAGCCAACCTCCTTATTTCAGAAATGAGCAATCCCAGGTAGAGAGAGATTAAGCCACAGCCTAGATTTCACAGCTGATAGGCCAGAATCTGAGCTGGAACCCAGCATCCCACCTCAGAGTCCATGCATTTGACCTCTGTAGTCTAATCTTTCCATCCATATGTGCTTCTTCTCCAGGCGCGCGTGTGCGCACAGCACAGGTGCACAGGTACATGTGGAGGTCAGAAGTCAATTTCAGAATGTTTACCTGGTTTATAGTCTGTCTGAGTCTGTCTCTCTCCCTCCTTTCTTTTTTGAGACAGGGTTTGCTTGTGTAGCTAAGGCTGGTCTGGAACACAACTTAGTCACGGCTGAGCTTTAACAACTCACAGAAATCCACCTGCCTCCATCTTCTGAGTGTTGGGATTAAAGGCTTGGGCCACATACGGCCCTTGGTTTGTTTAAAACAGGATTTCTCACTGGCTTTGAATTTGCCAATTTGACTAAGCTGGCTGTCCAACAGGTCCCAAGGATTCTCCTTCTCCACCTCCCCATGCTGGGATTACAAGCATGCACTTCCATGTATGAATGTTATATGTGTGTCTAGGAACTGAAGTCGGGTCCTAATATAGAAAGCATTTTACTGAAAGGGCCATCTCTTCAGGCCTTGTATCGTCCTGATCTCTACAGGGCTGGCCGTCACCACTGAGAACACACACATTCCCTGATACCAGGTTGTTTCTTGAGTCAGTTCCACACCTGGGCATGTGGTGCTGTTGTTCATGTAGGGGTTTTCACTTGGCCTCTTAGATAAAAGCACCCAAATCCAGGGTGCACCAAAATCCCTGCACCTCCACACTGCTCACAAGCCACTGTGTTTTGTGAACACTGCAGCGTGTCCCCTAACTCTGGGCGGACACTGCATTCATTGGAGCCCGAGCCTATCTGTGGGCCTGGCCTGTAATCCAGAAATCATGTCTGGGAAAGAGGAATCTAGAGGGGCCCAGAGTGCTTCCTAAGCTAAACTGCTTATTCAAGCAATATCCATTTCCTACTGGCTTCATCCAAGGACCTGCCAAACCCCCTTTGGTCTATAATGCCTGTTGGAAATTTACAGCGACAAACCAGAAAAGTCATGAGAGCGCTTTGTTCTGCTGAGTGTTTTGATTCAACCGGAACATTGTAAAGTTCATGCTTAGGCAAATAGCAAAAATTATATTAAATAACATTAAAAGAGAAGACATTGCAGTATCTAGTGCAAAACCCAAACTCGCTGTAGAAGACCACTGAAAAGCACCCCTAGAAACTGAAGCACCAGAGAATGTTTTCACAGAAGGTCTAGTTTCATTCCCTCATTGTTTCAGAAGGGGTTTCGTTTCACAAAGGCTCATTACAAGGTCAAAGTAGAAAGTTTTTAAAAGAAGAGAAACCTTGTAAAATATCCCTTTTTAAAGAGTCTGCAAGAGAGAATTATATCCATATTTTAAAAAACCAGAGAAAAATATGTTAAGTTGGTTGGTGCTGAAAAAAAATCTTGAATTTTGCTCATTACTACCAACTTAAAACACAAGAAAGCCTTGATTTTTAACATCATTCCTTTAAGCTCCAGTTCAAACAGCAGTACACATTTCAAAGGTGACCTCAAAATGCACTGAAGAAGCCTTGCCACAGCTGGGTGCTGGGAAGAAATTTAAGATGTTTGGGTGAGAAAGGCTGTATTACTTTCCCACCCCCCCCCAAGGAATTTCCATATTCTGTATCACTTTGAATTTCATCTTTGAAGAACTTACCAGAAAGCTTCTTTCCTAATACTGAAATAATCTTTCCCTACCAAATATCTTCACACAGTGCTTCTCAATCTCTAAAAGGGCACCAAAATCAACCTGGAAGGCTTTAAAAACAGACGTCCAGGCCCAACCCTGAGTCTCTGCTCAGTAAGTCTGAAGCAGACCTGGGAGCAGGCATCTTTACCAAGCTCGCTGGTCGTGCCTGGCTCCTGGCCTGGTGAACGTGTCTGGAACCATTGGCTCTGGAGGCACACGTTTATTCCACCAAGCCCATTTCATTCCTCCAGTTTAGACTTCTACCCACATTTCAAGGAAGGGAAGAATTCATGTACATAGTCTACCTCAGAGGCCTAAACAGGAATTTTAATATGATGACTAACTCTTAAGCATTTGAACTTAAATTCTGAAGGGCATTGATGGCCCAACTCACCTGTAATCCCTGTCAATTTTGGATTAATTAGACTTCCAGTTCTTTGCTCACTTGCCAATAAAATTGAGCTGTGGTAGGGCAAAAAAAAAAAAAAAAAAAAAAAAAAAAAAAAAAAAAAAAAAAGTCTGTCTCCACCCTGCACCCAGCAGCACTAGCACTGGTCTCCTCCACAGAACCACTTTACCAAGAATGACCTTGAAGTTGACTCAAAGCCAACAGCTCTATATATTCTGGAGCCTCCCAATGCAGATTGGCTTCCGTGCCCAGGAACTCTCTAAAAAGGGTCTGTGCTTCCTTGGTCCTATGCCACACTAGACTCGTCTAAGCTTTTAATAAGCTTTCCAGGGCACAAGTGTCCACTGGAACAAAGGGGAGATTATACCTGGGGATCAACAGGTCTGAGCATCGGGGGTGTCCGAGCAGGCTGAACCCCACTAATGCTGAAGGACTCTGATCTTGGGGGCAGGTTGGGGTCAGAGATCCTGTTGGCAACCTTGTGAGGCATGGCAGGTGAACTCTGTCGGTTGAGTCTTGATCGTTCTTCTACCTGGAAGTCAAAGGAAAAGACAGCCTCAATGGCTAGAGAATAGTGATTTTTTTTCCTATGAGAATTTTCTGAAGTAATCCACACAGCCATTTTCATGTCCCTCTATGAATTCAAAGAGCCCAAACTTGCCATTTCTTTTTTGCTACAAGATCTATTTTTTTCTCCTCTCCCTCTTTTTTTTTTTTCTTCTATTTACTCTTTTACGTTCTCCTCATGAAAGTACTTCTAGTAAGCATGCAGGACACTTGAGGTCTTGTCCTTATGTTACCCATTAACTTGTGTTACGTCAGTTGCCTGGGCATTCCCTGGCCTGCTAAGAGCTTGTCTTGTAATCCTTGAGCTAAGAGCCTGCTGATTAGTCACAAAGCCCTGGGATCAGGCAGGGAGATGGGGTGCGCTCCAGGTGATCAAAGGGGGCTATGGCAGGCACTGAGACAGCTTAGGGGAAAATAGAAACTTGCTTTGGGTTGACTCATGAGGCAGGGGGGCAGGAGCCACACAAGGCCTGGTGAGGGAAAGGTTGCATCCAGGAGCGCTGCTGCTCTCTGCATGCTGCCGATAGGCACGTGGGCGTCCTGGATACTGCTTAATGGCATGGCTGTCTTACACAGACTTCCTGTATCATTTTCTTTTTCTCCTTAGGGCCCTGTCCTTTCAACTGTCTCTCTCTGATACCCAAAATACACTGCTCTGCCCCACGCTTTCCATTCTTGGCATGGACTCTGCTGTCCCGTGCCCTCCAACTCTGCTCCTGCCTTTTCCCCACACTCCGGCCCTTCCTCTTCTCCTTACCCCCACCTTCTATTCCCTTCAGCCCATTGCCATGTCTGTTTCTCCATGGTTTCTCTCAGCCTAAGGACTTCCCAGAAGAAGTTCAGAGAACTAGTGGCTCTCTGTAAACAGACAAGAAGTCACTATCAGTCAGTCCATATTTCTAGCAGCAAATAGACTGTTACGAAGAATGACTTTAAAGAGAAAGTTAAATTAACAAAATGGACATCAAAAGACATGATGGAAGGCCTTAACTCCAAAGGGCTAAGACTTTTGTTCTAGGTTTATCTTACACTGCCTTATATTTCTTTAGGGTCAGCATAATGGTTGTGCCTCTCAAACCTGCAGGACAATGCCACACACCATTCTCCTCACTTTGATGACTTATTAGAGTGAGTTCTTATTGAGTCACTTTGGTTTACTCAATTTTCAGATCTGTGAGCATATTTTTATGTACCAGCTAAAGGTTTTAAAATTTTTCTTTTTCTTTTTCTCGCTGCCTGATTTGAAACAAAATTCAAAAGTCCTACTAGTTTTCATCTTCCTTACCCTATTTTATATTATCATTATTGTTATTATTATTTTGTTTTTTGAGATAAGGTTTCTCTGTGTAGCTTTGGCTGTCCTGGACTCGCTTTGTAGACCAGGCTGGCCTCGAACTCACAGAGATCCACCTGCTTCTGTCTCCCTGAGTGCTGGGATTACAGGTATACACCACTGCACCCGGCTTCTTTACCCTATAAAGCCTTCTAGACACAAGCCAAATTTCCTATTCACAGTAAGTCTGTTTTAACTTCAAATATTTAAACATGCTACATTAAGCCACAGATAGAAAGTGGCCTCCATGCCTCTATGAGGTGTAATTTGAACCTCTCTTCCCTCACAATGGCTTTGTGAGGTATGTCCAATTGGCTTCCACTTGCCTTTGGTTCTCAAATTCCATGTCCTAGAAGTTCCCCACACACCAAATTATACTAGCTACAAAGGTCAGGGCTATAAACTAGCCAAAGTTTACTTTGTGAAAACATAAAGCATTGTATCAGCAATAATTATTTGTCCACTGAACTGAGCAGAAGAGCAAAGCCAGCGATTGTTACCAGACCTCAAAGCCCCAGGAAGATGGCAACAGGCAAAGGAAGCCCACAGCATGCAATCCATTACTTCTAAATGACAAAGTCCTTGAAAGAAAGGAAAGTGACTATTCTTTGACCACTGCAATTCTTTATTTCCTCCCCCACCCCCTAAATTATACTACGTAAACCGCTGGTGTTTGCACTCAGGAACTCTGTAGAGTAGACACAGTTGAAAGGAGTATGTAGATTTCTACACTCTGGTAACTGAATATCCCAAGCTCAGGGTACACTGGTGGTATACAAGTGAGCATATATTCATGTCTTCAGAACCAAATGCATCCAGAGTGAGGGATGCTTGGAATGATTATTGGTGTTAGGTTTAACTGTCAAATACAGGGCGAAAAGTGAGTGCCTATTTTCACAGGTACATTGTGTGTTTGATTAGCTGTGAATAGAGGATACTAAGCAACATCTTAAAAAATGTTTTCAATCATGTCACACACTACCTTTAGCGTGTCTTAACCTTTCAAATTCTATGCCATGTAAAGTAAATAACCAGCTGTTAATATTCAGTCAATGACATAAAAGATGGCTCAATGTGCTGAAATTTCTTAAGTAGGAGTTTGGGCAACAAAATGGTAAATCCATGAGAAGGTTGTAACAAGGAGGCAATTGGTTACACATTCAAAAGATTTTTGTATTTGTGTGTGTGTTCGTGTGTGCGTGCATGTGCGCATGCACGAGGACACATGTATATGCTGTAAAACATACTGGAAGTCAGAGGACAACCTCAGCGAGTTAGTTCTCTCTTTCTACCGTGTGCATTCCAGGGAATGAACTCAGGTTGCCAGGCCTGGAAGCAAGCATCTTTAGCTGCTGAGCCATCTTGCTGGCCCTGACTATATTTTGTCTCAAGAAAAATCTTGCTTTTAAAGTTTTTGAGAAGGATGGGATATGCACCAACATTTCCCCTTAAGTGCTGGAGGAAAGACACCAGACCAAACATTAGAAATGGCACTTCCATTGGAGGAAGAGGCAGCTCCTTCTGATACCAGGCAAAAGTCTGTTCCCTGATTGATGACAACTCATGTCTACTAACAGAGCAGAAGGTAATTACGTGAGAAGAAAAGAAAGCGGCTTTTCCTCAGAGCACAAATAAACACAGCTAAGCTGGGCACAGTCCAGATCTGCCTCCGTTGGCTTGAGGAGGGGTCCAGTAGCAGAGGATCTGCTCCAACCTTCTGCTGTCAGGAAGATGGGAAGTACCGGGAGCACCGATGGTCCAGTGAGGAAAGTGGACGTGAGCTCAGATCCCCAGAGCCCCAGTAAAGCCAGATGTGATGTCTCTGCAGTGCACATCTGGAACCTCAGTGCTTTTATGGCCGTATGAGAGGTGGAGACAGGAGAATTCCTGGGAGCTCACACGTCAAGTGGCCTCGTGTACACAGCAGTGATACACAGACGTGCACTGCGAGAGTACCTGAGGTAGCGCTGGAACAGTAAAAGACTATCGCATGCAGCAATCCTGTAAACAGAGTATCTGCTGCACACCGGTGCGAGTTAAAATACTCTCTGGCATACTAAAAGATGATCCAGACCGTCAGAGGCAATGTCAGGGCACATGAGAAAGCAAAAGGAATTTCTGTCATCCAAAAGATGTGAATAAATGCTCAAATTCTGCCGCTGGACAGCACAACAGCATGCCAAGGCTTCCCCAGAGAGGTTCTGACTCCCATCCAGATAAAGATACAATGGTGGGATTTGAGAGGGCTGGACCTGCCTCACCAGACTCTTCATACAGATACATTCATGTTCCTTTCTGAAAACCAAATCTAGAGCAACATCCAAGCCCAATAGAATACTAAGTCAAAGGAAGAAGGGGACAGCCTGACAAGATTCGCAGAGATCAAGCAGCCCCATCATTGAGTGGAGGGAGATGGCAACAGAAGGATGACTGGAGCTTGCTGGCTGCCAGCCTAGCTCCAGCTCCAGCTTCAGAGAGAGAGAGAGAGAGAGAGAGAGAGAGAGAGAGAGAGAGAGAGAGAGAGAGAGAGAGAGAAGAGCTCCTATATTCAGGGAATAATGCACATTCTATCATTCTATTCTGGCTTTCACTCATGCATGTATGTGTGCATGTACCTGAATTCTAACACACAAGGATAAAGCATTACATCATATTGGTGATGAAAAAATGTCAATTCGGAATGAAGTGGACAGAGGAGTAATCTAAAAATGAAAAAAAAAAGCAAAAAACAAAAAACAAAAAACAGTTTTTGGACACAGATTGACGGCTATTTAGGAGACAGAGCATGTTAACCACTCAGGAAGAGAAGGCCGAGCCTGGACTTGTCTACACACATGTTCAGAGGTGTTTCAAGTCCTGAGGTGGGGAGACTGGGAAGCCTGGTATCTTGAATGATGTCATCCTCTATATGTGGGCCAGACTTGTGGTGGCCAGAGACCTTCACATCTGGAGTGCTTGATGACACAGCTGTGTGATATGTGTTCCCAGCTATTAGGTTTCTTTTACTGCTAGAAGTCTGGCCAAAAAATGGGGAAATCAGGAGGTCTACAGTACTGCCTTGTTATCAATACAGATTTGCCCCTGGGAGTGCTTCCAACAGCTCAAGGACTGTGGACTAATTATGCACAGGGAGGACAGGCCAGGGAACTTAATGATGGGGGCAGAAAGACACTAGAAAACAGTGAAGCCAAGGCAGACAAGTTCAAGTAAGAGCTGAGCGGAAGCTGCTGGGGAGAAATGGAAACCACACTGTGCTCTCTTCTTCCTCGGCAAGAAGGAATTTTGGGATGCTTTTCAAGTTTTGCGCTTTATAGGTGACTGTTTCCTAAACTTGCTCTAGGTGCTAGGAACATGGAAAGGCAGAGGTGTGTAGCACAAAGAGGCGACGTAGATGTGGTACTTCGTAGAGGAGTCTAGGCACTAGGAAGGACATACTGTTTTATGCCTCTCATGTTTGGTGGTCCACGAGGCTATCTATGACATTCCTTAATTCCCGTAATAAACAAATAGGGGCTGATCACTGAAAATGCTGAATGGGTTATACAAATGACTTTAGATCTCATTCCCAAGTTCAGCTAGATTCTGGGAACTGAGATCTCTGGCAGTCCCAATTTAGTCCTTAAAGGGTCCTGAGGCTTCAGCTGTTCTTCCAAACTAAGCTGGCCCATCTTCCTTCCTGGAGTGATGGTCAACAAGAGTCCCTACTTGCAGTTAATACTTGCTTTGGATGGCGATGGCATTAGCTCTGTAGAGGGCAGCACTTTAGCTCTGCGCATAGTGATGGGGCAGGAGCTGTGAGTCTGACTTAGCTGAGGATTTTAACCTAGCATGGCTAAGAAATGGCTAAGCAGAGGAGGAATGTGCCCCGCCAGACAGGAAGCCTGCTGCTTAATAGCACAATGACTCTGCCTACCCAGAAGTGTAGCGATTATTAAGGAGTTATGATTAATCGTGATTGGCAATTTAATAAGACTTAGAATCATTATGGAAACAAATCTCTGAACATATCTGTGAGGGATTATCTAGATTTGAGCAATTGAGGTGGAAAGACCAGCCCTCTATGTAGGCGGCGCTAGGCTATGAGCTGGAGTTCCAGACTGAATAAAAATGAGTGTGAGCTGAGCACAGGCATTCATTACCCTCTGATTCCTCAGTGAGGACACACGGTGACCAGCCTCCCCTCGCTCCCACTGCCACCCTTTCTCCGCCGCGATGGACCGCATCTCCTGGAGCTGTAAGCCTAAATAAACCCTTCCTTCCTTAAGCTGCCATTGTCGGGCATTTCATCACCACAATGAGAAAGAGAGTGAACTAACTAATAGAGGGGTCAATGGTCTGCCAGGGAGCAGAGGCACAAAACTGAATTACTGACTTGAGTAAAAGCAGCAGCAAGTCCAGACAAAGGTCAAAACGGATCGTGTTTATAGACTGTAACAGAAAGTGACTGAACATGGTCCTTGCTCTAATCAAAATGGTTTGCCCTATAGACTTAGATTGGAAATGTTATTTCCCTGTAAAAGTGAATGTCAATTACGAGAGTTCAAGCAGTATATAAAGGTATAAAGGTTTACAAAATATTATTCTTTGTTATCTCTCAGCACTGTGACTAGGACGCCATCATTTCTAGCATTTCCTATGCATACAAAGATGAGACAGAAAAAAGAAAAGATTAAGAAAATAGCATCTTAGGTTCTGGGAATATTGTATTCTATCTAATTTTAAAACATCCTAGATATGAATACCCGAAGAACCTATCTACAATTTAGAAACAAACCTAAACACCATTTTGGGTGTTTAGTTATGCTCGCAATAATAACAGGAGGTCACCGGGTGTCACAAAGACAGATCTGAAAACCGATGTCCCCTCTCTGTCAGATGACCGTGACTCCCTGGTGGTTGATCCTGTCTTGATTATTGGTTTTTGCTTCACCTGCTTGGTTATAACCCTTTTAATTTCCCTGATCCAAAGAGTTTTTAATTATATTTCATAACTAGTTCACTACAGAGTCATACTCCTAAGAATCTCACCTTAGTCTAAGGGTTGAGAAAATGCAGGAACATTACTTTGGATGTATCTGAAATGCACGTCACAGCCACAGGTCTGTGGCACGCTGTGCACCTGAGACCATAATGGACAAGGCAGGTTTAGCAGCAATGCCCATGATAACAGCAGCTCGGGTATGGGCAGGATATAATTCTTCCCAGAATCCTCTACGATGTAAATCACATTGTTCCACGAACAGTCCTCATGCCACATATCCAACAGGATTCTTTGTATGAGTGTGGTGAGAGGACAGTGTGTGTGTGTGTGTGTGTGTGTGTGTGTGTATGTGTGTGTGTGTGTGTACATATACATGCGTGTGGAAGTCAAGGGCCAGCCTCAGCTATCATTTCGCAGGTTTCTGCTATCACCTTGTTTTTTTGAGACAGAGTCTCTCAATGGGACTCAGGTCTCTTCAGTGAGGATAGGCTACATGGCCAGTTTCCATTACTCCATTTCCGGGATCATAAACGTTTGACACCACACCTGGCTGTTTGTGTGGGTGCTGGGGGTTGCACTCAAGTCCTTGTATTTACAAACTAATGAATTTCACCAACCAGGCCATCACCCCAGCTCCCCTAAATGGACTCTTGTAAAGAAAATTACTCTATGTTGTGTTCCCCTACAAAACCCCACTGTCTTCCCAAGGGTACACCAGAAGAACGCTCTGAACAGCATCAGGTACACCGCCATTTCTCTGCGATGACCTCACGGCTCCTCTAGAAGTAAAGCCTGGCTCTCATGATGGGCTGTCTTTGAACTCTTCAGCAGCAACTGGATCCTGTGCTCCCAGTGAAGGGGCTCACAGTGGACAGCCTGGCCAGCGGACACAGCAAGTCTTCCTTCCTTACCTCTTTGGCCCATGCAGGCTTCTCGCTGGGACTCATGCCCTCCTTGTAATGGTACAGCGGCTTCTTCTCCAGGGGCCTCTGCTCCTGCCGCTGATGTTGGAGGGAAACCAGGTAGTCTCTCTCTTGCTTCAGCTGCCTCTGCAGTCTTTCTGCTTGTCTCTGCTCCTCCAGCTGTTTGCGCTTATATTCCTACCCGGAGCAGGAAGAGCAAAGAAGTCATGAGACCACAGGGCACCACAACACCACACCAAGCAGCGGCAAAGCATACAGTGGAGGCAAAATAGAACTGAAAACAAACAGAACTCCAAGAAGGACAAGGGGTGCCCCCAAGTAAGCCGAGGCCTCATGTTAGTGTCCACACAAGAATATGTCAATAAAATCACGATTGCTTTAATGGAAGTCCCTATAGAACATGGCTTGAGAAGTGACAGGACCCTGGAGAACTGCAAAGCAGATACAGGACAGTCGGACTGTCACTCCTAGAAGGAGTCACCTAATTTGGTAAATCAGCTATTCAGACATATGTGAAGGAGTATAAAGTCAAATAAACAACCAGCGCTCATATCTAAATCATTCTTTAAGCAAAACCTGGACTACTAAAGCTATTAGGAAACTTATGTATAAAGTTAAAAAAAATAACAGAATGCCATCGAATAAAAAGTTCAGTTAAAAATAAAAAAACAAATAAAATAAAAAATATATATATATAAAAAAAACAAGAAGCCCATTTGGAGAGCCATGCAGTAATAATAATAAAAGTTCTTCTAGTGAATACAGCCTGAGCAAGAAACAAACTGTTCCCATTGTAAGGGCAAGACTAAGAGCCTGCAAATGAGAAATGACTGCAGGGCTGAGCGGGCTCTGTGGCCGAGGCGCATTTGCAGTGATTGTATTCCAGCATGTTGCAAACAGCTTTCAAAATTACTCTGCAATAAACACAGTGGGTTTTGAAAGCAGTTTGAACTTATAATAAGGCTGGATTCATGCTAAACTTTTTCAAATAGATGGAGTTAATAAAGTGTGCTAAATGGTTGAGGAGTTAGCAAATTGGGTCAGGCAATTTTAGGAAGCCTCTGTGAGGTTCTGAGGTCTAGGAAGTTGGAAGAAAAGACCTCGCATTTTTAAGTGGCACATTAGGAGGAGGAAACACAGACATATATATGCACACACACGCGCGCACGCACTCACGCATGCACACAGGCATGCACACATGGAGGATGGACACCAAGCAGATCAGCTGGCATGTTAACTTTCCCATTACCAGAAGTAGAGCTTGTTCATGCAGTAGCTGCTGCTGCAAGATCTCTAACTGTCTTTGCTCTTCCTCTAACTGTCGCCTGATGTATTCCTGGAGAGGCGGCAGCAGAGAGTTTGGCAGAACGGAAGGAGGAAAAGAGAGAGAAAGAACCAGTAATTGCAAAGGGACAGGAGCTTTCAAGTAAAATGCAGGAGAGAGGAGGAGAAAAAAATACCCAACACCTCACCGAACAGGAAGAGGAGGCCTTAGCAAAGCCGAGCCTTTCAACACAGTCAAAAGCACAGCCCATTTGCCTGTCCCTGCTCACTGAGCTGGCTTGGCATCTCACTGTCTGTTTGGCTTTTAATGAAACCACTATGTTAAAGCTCAGTATTAGGCTCCTCTCTTATAAAATCCAAGGAATTAACAAGGATAGAAGACATGTGCAAGGCTTGCTTACTCATGGTCATTGTAATAGAAGCAATCCTGTAGCTCACTGACTTGGTGTAATTTTTATCAGTGAGAGAGAGGCCACTACCAAGGGTTCAGAGCTGGAGAGCAGAGCTGACCTGATCAAACATGGCTCATCTTCAATGATGGAAGAGTGGAACTTGGTTCAGAGCTGGGAAGTCAGAAATTCCAGGTACATCAGGAGAAGTCCTGGTTTGGGTAGGAAGGGTGGGCATTCTCAAGCTGTGCACTTGACTTTTTTGAATAGGTAAGAACTGTTGCTTGAGAGAAAGCAAAAGCTATAAAAGAGCAGCCTTTGGAGACTATGTCCCACACCCAGCGCTCCCTGGTGCTGTGGTTCCCACGGGGCCCTGCCTGAGTGGGCTTTCCACCTCCCGGTACCTGCTCATGCTCTGCGCGCCTCCTCTCCTCCTCCCGGCGCATCTGCTCTTCATAGTGCCGGCGCTGTTCCCTCTCCTGCTGCTTCCGAAGCTCCTTTTCTCGCCTTTGTTGCTGTGGGATGACAAGCAGACATCATGATGGCAGTGAGAGCTGGTGATGTTAGCATGAGATCTGCCCAGGGACAGACACGAGCTCTCAAGGACAGATAGCGGAACTCTCCAAGGCTTTTTCTCCTGGGCTGCTGGGCGCCATATTGGCAGGGAGGGATGATGCCAACATTTGGGGTTATATAGACCACTTTGGCACTTGCCATGTATGTGGACTGTCACCAAGATACTCAAGTTGGAATTGTCCAACCAGGCTAGAAAAGACCATCCATCTTTGAGGTGTCATAGACTCTTGAAATCCATCGCCATACTTACATCCTTCAGTCATTCTAATATCATGTCATACAAAGATTCTGAGGATATAAGGATCAGGGAAGAAGAGTGGATATTTAAGGCCACGTGCTGAACAGAACTGATAGACTCCTGCTCAGACCACATCTCTGTTGCTCACACCAAGCTGTGAGCCAGATGATTTCTGTTTGCCAGATGATTCAATTCATGAATGCAGACTTCACCTTCTTGCTCGGGTCAGACCCTATGCTGACAGAACACCATCATGATGTCATTGTCATCCTCATCCCATTGCCCTGCCCAAGAGTGTATAGAGCAATTCACATCTTATGTATCTATCTCATTTAGTCTTTGGAGGTAGATGTCATTATCCCAGGTCTATAGGAGAATACTAAGGCAGGGGGAGAATAATTGTTCAAAGTCAGCCATGTGTTCCAGGACCTAAGCTCAATTATTATGCAGATGGAGAGACAGAAAATGAGGCACACCAAATTATTCTGATTCTTCATTCCACTTTCAGAAAAGGAACTGGCTAGGAGACCTGATAACTGAGCTAAGGAGCTGGTGCTTCTCATGTAGGGGTCGTACCATTCCCCATCTCTGGACAGTAGAAACTGCAGGGGCATGTTGAAGGCCTTTTGTGGCTGTCCTAGTAACCGGAGCCACACGACTGGTATTTGCATGAGGGGGCGGATATGACAGGTGTCTTATAATGCCTAGTACTACACTTAAAACAATGTGCTCTCCAGTACCACTGGTACCATCTATTTTGGGAACAGCTGTGACCTCTTGTGTCAGACCCTGTACTAGCATTGACTTTTTTTCTTCCTCAGGAGGTGCTGAGAAAGCAGGCCAGGGACCACCCCTCACGATATTCTCAGGGCACATCTGTGCACGGTGAGGAGGGGTGAGATCATCCAGACAGAACAGCCTACATCCACATCATATTGACAAGCCAGTTCTGCAGAATCAAGGGAAGAGCCATCCCACCGTAGCTGTCTGTCCCAGACCCTCAGAATGCCAAGAAAGCCAGAGGAAAGCCTTTTTGCTCTAGTTTTTGCTGCCATCTTCCAGACATGCTGTGTATCAGTGACCTCAGAACCTTAGAAGAGATGCGGTCCTTTCATACTCAATGTCCACCATTTCCTGACTTGACAACTACGTGGCCACCTTGCACTTGTACATGATGAAGACCCCCTGCAGGGCTTTGTGCAGCCAAATGATACAACAGGACCTGCTATTTCAAAAAGGCCTCCAACAGCTACGGGCAGGAGTCAGAGTAGACACCAAAGAAGCAGGGCGAGGGCTTCTTACAGATCTAGGCATGAGCCAACATGCATCGATGACATCACAAAGACAGGCTGAGTATGTCTGTCATCCTTACCGCTGAGGAAGGAGAAGTATAGAGGAAGAAAGGTACTAGATTTCTAGTCACTCTAGAATGAATGGCCTGGATGTTTATTTGGGAATTATAAGCAGGCCAATCTACAACAGGGCGGTTCTGCAGACAGTGCGTGTGAGAATGGGTAGACCTCTTGGCTGAGAACCATCCCGTACAGTGCAACAAGGGCAGAGAGAGAAGCAGGTGATGAAACATGGTGGTCCCAGACAGGCAATTATTTGTTTCTCAGAAAAAAAATAATTTAGAGGAGCATGAAGGGAAAACATCATCGTAGGGACTGACTGAAAAATTTGGATTACGTACCCAAAGCTAGAGGCATTTCCAACACTCAACTGAAGTGAATTAGCTCAATCCCAGAGAATAAAATAATTATGTGTACAGAACTGGCTCCTGGAAGGAAAGAGCCCTTATTTAGCTAACATTTCAAGCTCATTACTCTTACTGGTTTCTTTCTCGAGGAAAAAAATATCAAGCCCTTTGAAGATTTTGCTGAATTTTATGTGGAAGAGTTGTCCATTTTTAGTCTGTCTGCCAGGAATCGATACTGTTCTATAATTACATGCCACTCAGGTTCCCATATAAGGTCTACACAATATTGATTGCAACTGAAGAAGGTAGGGCTTCCCAGGTATTCTGCTGTTTTTGAGAAACACACTCAAAAGTGGCTAATAATTAATAATGATCTCACTCAGATCAGCCACTGGTCACACAGAGGCATCTGCCAGGTTCCTGCTGTGAAGTTAGAAAAATAAATTGCCTTCACCAGCCTTCGGAGGGCACCCTGCCAACTCCCACCTGTGTGTCTCAAGGTCGATGCCTTTCCTAGAAAGATGTTTACTCTCTCTCCTCCTGGGTATGGTGCTGTTGGAGGGGGACATATCAAAACATCAAGAAAAATTTCTGACTTCAAGGAGATCCCTTACAAAGCCTTTGATGGCTCTTGCTAGAAGCAGCTTTTCGAGGACAAGGCCAAGGCTCAACTCCTGCTCCACTTCAACCTCTCACATGGGTCCTGATACCTGGCAGGTGCATGTAAAAAAATGTGTCGTGCTAAGATGGTGCTGCATGAGCAGATGCTGAGACTCATAACCAAACCCTGGGCAGAGTGCAGGGAATCATAGGAAAGAAAGGGGAGTTAGTAAGACCTGGAGAGGACGGGAGCGCCACAAGGAACAAATATATCTGGGCACAGGGGTCTTTTTTGAAACTGATTCTCCAACAAAGGACCAAGCATGGATATAACCTAGAACTCCTGCTCAGACATAGCCCATGGCAGCTCAGCATCAAGTGGGTTTCCCTAGTAAGGGGAACAGGGACTGTCTCTGACATGAACTCAGTGGTGGGCTCTTTGACCCCCCCCCAACGAGGGAGGAGCAGCCTTGCTAGGCCACAGAGGAGGACACTGCAGCCAGTCCTGATGAGACATGACAAACTAGGGTCAGATGGAAGGGGAGGAGGACCTCCCCTATCAGTGGGCAGGGAGAGGGGCAGGGAGGAGATGAGGGAGGGAGGGTAGGGTTGGGAGGGAATGAGGGATGGGTCTACAGCTGGGATACAAAGTCAATAACCTGTAATTAATATAAAAAAATATATTAAAAAACGATGGTGCTTCATGGCTGTAATCCTACCTAGTTGTAGTGCTGAGGTAGAAGAAATGCCACAAGTTTAGGATCAGTCAGGGTTTGAGTCTCTGTCTCAAAAATTTTTTTTCACTCAACAGAATAAAAACCTTTGGGCAAAAGAAAAAAAACAAACCTAACATTATCCTCCTAAAGTGTTTTGAAATATTCTTATTAGTACTAATGAGCATATTATAATTCACATTATTTTTGTTTTTATCAAATTTGCGATCTGGATTGATAGTTATTTGTGTGTCTCTATTTCATACCAGGTTTTATCTTTTTTAAAAAAAGATTTATTTCCTGAATTTTCATTTGTGTATGTGTTTGTGCCTGAATGAATTATGTATACCACACACATTCAGGGGTCAGAGAGAGTGTAGGAAGCCCCTGGAATTGGAGTCACATGCAGCTGTTAGCCACCCAGTTTGGATCCTAGGATTTGAATTCTGGTCCTCTGCAAGATCAGTAAGCCCTCTTCACTGCTGAGCGTTTGCCCTGTCTGTTTCTCATACATTGTATCATTGCTCAGATTTGTTGTATTGAAGACTGTGAGCTGAAAAACACTACAAGGGGATTGTGTTAGTTTGTTTTCACTGTCAACTTGGCACAACTCAGAATTCAGGGATAAGATCAGGTTGGCCTGTGAGCATGTCTGCAGGGAATTGTCTTGATTGCTGATTGATAGATGAGGACCCAGGCCACTGCAGGCAGCACCATTTCCTGGGCTAGGCTCTACAGAGTGAGGGAAGCTGGCTGACAGCAAGCCAGCAGCAAGGGTTTATTTGTTTCTCTCTGCTCTTGTTTGTGGATGTGATGTGCCCATCTGCTTGACTTCATGCAATAATGGATGGCAAGGTGGAGTTTTAAGCCAAATAAATGTTTTTTGTCCAAAGTTGCTTTTTAGTTAGAGTATTTGTCACACTAACAGAAAGAAAACTAGGACTAGGATGGAGTGAAAGAAAACCTTGCAGAGATTGAGAAAAACCTGCCCTTCAGAGGCAGCTCTCAAAGGCTTGAAGGTCCTTCACAGCATGCACACAGGAGATTGAAAACGTTGCAAAAACCCGAACAGCAACATCAACAAAAACAGTCATCTGCAATTGGTCCTGACAGAACTCTGCATATTGGAGAAAAGTGTGAAAATAAAACAAGAACTATAAACCTGGGCTGGAATGAATGGAGAGCAGAGAACTAAAATGGTATTTTAAGATTGCATCTGAACTAGTATAATGATTGTCGTGGTCCTGTCTTCAAAAAGAATGTCTTCAACCAATTAGACAGCAGCTCTCGGCAGATATGTCACCATAGGGGACATATCTCCATCATAGGGGAGGAGCCTACAAGTTCTCATTCATATCCTCTTAGAAGCACTATCAAAGTTGAACTCCTTAAAATTAGAAACTCAGTTAGGTTGTAATAGAGTCTTCATATTTTTTCCTGGCTGGGGAATAAATAAGTTCTTGGAGAAAAATGTTCTCCAAGTTAATACAATCATCGCCTTATTTTAGTGTAGCTTAGTGGCCCTTCTTGCACCAATAAGAGGAGTACACTATCACTGTGACAAAATACCTGAAAAAAAAAGCAACCTAAGGATGGAAGGGCTTATCTTAGCTTATTGTGGTGGGAAAGGCATGGAGTTAGGAACTCCAGGCAACTGCTCACGATGAATCAGGAGGCAGAGCGATGAAAGCTGGTACCTGGCTTGCCTTTTCCTTCCTGTTTGTCTAGTCTGGACCCCTGGCCCAGGGGATGGTATCATCCTCTTCAGTTAAACCTCTCTGTAAACAGTCTTGGACACACCTGGAGGTATGTTTCCCGGGTAGCTCTAAATCCAGTCAAGTCGACAAGGAAGATCAGCCACAACAGGGGGCCAGTTCTGAGCCTCTGCTTTCATGTCTATTTAGGATACTCCTAGGTGGATGTTGTTTTCAAGTCAACTGCTTAGTCAATTTTAATGAAGAAGTATCAAAGCTACCCGTCTTTGTCTTCTTGCTGGAGGTTATCACCTTTAAACAGCAGATGTCTCACAGGTATGGGTGTAAATAATCACTCTTGGGCATGCTCAATACAGGACACACCTTCTCTTGGATGGACAACTGCTTGTGTTTACCTCATTTCCTGGGTGTCAGGAAGCTCAGAGTCATACCAGCAGCCACAACTGACAGCTGTGCTCACTGAATGTCAAGTTATCTGGGTACCCTAAGAGCCAGCCACTCTTGCTTTCAACTCATCTTTTTAGTTCATTTTCTTATCCATTATATTTTCAGTTGTTGTGTTAACCTCTGTAAACCACATTAAGTTCTGTTCTTAGAATTAAGAAAAGTTCATTGTAAGTACCACATTTCCCATTATTTGAACTCAGGGAAACATCCACGTTTGAGAATATTTTCTAATTGTATGTTAATGTTATGGGGTTATGGGGTAGGGAGAGGAGTCAGTAAGGCTTGGGAGAAGGCACATTAGATCAGAAATATTAAGACTAGATTCTGTAAAGCCTCCAATAAGAACCCAGCAGTGTTCTCTATAAATATTTAATGAATGAATCAGTGTTACAGGCTGTATTAGAGACTTTCATTTAAACTTTTCATGCAGTGGCCCAATAGGTGACCTTCAAAATTTGTTTAGTCTAAGGAAAACAACAACAACATCAACAAATGATTCGGAATGAGAAGGGTGATGAAGAATTCTGGGCTGCCCTTGGAGAGTTCCTGGGTTAACTCCTGGAAATGCTGTATGTGCAGGGACCCCACTGAGACTGTAAGAGCAGCTAGTGGGAGAGATATCCAACTTCTTAGGAAATGCCTCAAACCATCCCCTCAGCTCACAGCTCTCTGATCAAAGATGGTCTGGATGAAAGGGCCACTACGGCTCTTTGAATGGGCTACATATCACATATACTCCTTACTTTAAACAGGACTGTTGACATCACGCTTTCCAGGAGCTAACTTGTGACACAGGCAAATTCATAGGGCTAGAGAGTCTGTGCTGACTTAGCATTTGCCCAAGTTTCAATTTGGGAAAGACCATTGGCAACTAACCACTGAAGAACAAGGGCACAGTGCCTTGCAATTGAACACGGAATTTGAAATGTGTTTCTTGTGACAGGTAGAGCACAAGAATGATGAAGTAGCCAGGCACCTCTGATTTCACAACACAACAGTGTAATAAAAAGAATGAAAGAAATACTAATGCCAAATAATAGGCTCAAAGTTCTGTGGGTTTGTGATACTGTGGGCCTCTTGCGGTATCATATACAGTTCCAAGGCTTGTTCTCATGTAGTTTCCCCCTCCCTTTGAGCCAGGTACACTTGCCACGCCCATTGCACAGACAAGAAAAACACAGCATCTACGTTAGCATTTTGTCAGAGTCCAGTCCTTGGTGAATGGGTAGCCAGGGCACACCCTCTGCCTAGTTCTAGCACATGCATATCTACCAAGTGACAGGTGTCTGGTTCTTTTCCTAGTTTTCTGTCTTGACCCTATCCCTTCCCCTTTCTTTACAGAAACAGTAACAAGAGAGCCCTGGGGAAGCTAGACAGGCTAGAAGTAGTCCATCCCATCTTTTCTGCATTTGCTCTAATCAGTGGCCAGAAGGAAGACTCTTCAACATGCAAGGGCACCTTTTGATCAGCAGGCAGCCCAGGGCTCAGCTCCCGAGGTAGATATGGACAAGCTGGTCTTTATGAACAAACGGAGGAAGAAAGGCTCTAGGCCGATTTTGCCTTGAGCAAGCTTAATGAAGCAATCTAATTCTTTCTCTGCCATAAAATAGTGGTCAGTGTAACTATGCACGAGCTCCTGGTTATCTCCCAAGCCTCAGTTTCCCCAGGAACACCTACTGGGGCTTCCCAGACACCACAAAGGAGAACAAGAATGTCTCAGTGGTCATCCCTAATAGACAAGGCCCTAGCTTAGCATAAAAGTCAAGTGCAGATAAAGCCCTTCATATTCTTGCCCTAACATTCCAAAGCATTAGTGAGAGGCTCACAGATTGAGTGCTATGGAAACAAGTGCTTTATAAATGAGTTTGTGGATACTACAATCACAGAGAACCATTCCGATACTGAAGTGCTAAATTACCTCCCCTGTAGAAAAGAGAATTCTTTGAGCATTTCTTGTGCTGAGGATGAAGGCATTTTAGATATCTGGCAGGATGTATTCGAATGCAGAGTTATCACATGGGCTCAGTAAATAACAAGATACATTTTTCAAGATTATTTGGTGAAAAAATGGGAATGGGCTACCTAAAGCCCATGGGTTTGTAAGGAGATGCGGCACAGTGATAAGTGAGCCCATCTGAAGAACTCTGTCGAAAGGGATTGTGGCTTTTAGAGAAATGTTGGCTGAGATCACTGCCCAGGTGACAGTCTACTCAAGTTGCTCACTAAAGAATACAAGAGTAGAAATGAAAACAGTTCCATTTCAATGGCATGTGAACAGATGTTTCAACGAAACCAAACCAAACTACGTTGCTGCTGCAGTTCTGCTCAGGTTAAGAATAACTGCAAAAGAAACTAGGAAGTACAGGAAGACACATGACCTGGTCATAACACAGGAGGCTCGGAGAAGACCCTGCATGATGGAGGTCAGGTCTGTGACCTGTGACGCCCGTTCAGGCTTTGCTTAGTTCTGCACGCACAGCATCGAAGTCACTCTAGATACACCAAGGGTTGGCACCTGTCTGACTCCAAACTTGTTTTTGTAACATTAGATGCTGTAGGTATAAGATAACAGGCAGTTTCCATCATTCTTGAAAAACACAGAAAGGGGCTTGCGTGCATACTTCAGCAGCCTCAGAAACTGCAGACAAAGCCAGACCTCCTGCTGCAGAAACAAGCTCTCTGGGACTCATTGAGTATCAGGGCACTCCTTTCATTGTTTGTCTAGACATGGTCTTGTGTAGCTCAGGGCTGGCCTCAAACTTGTTATGTGTACTATACGAACCTTGAACTCCCAATAATTCTGCTTCTTTCTGTCATATGGTGGGATTACAGGCATGTGCCAGCATGACTGGGTATTACCAGATAGTTATAGAGACTCTATGAATTAACTCAGTCTCTCAAGTGATTATCCATTTTGTAAAGCGAGTACGCTGATGGATAGATAAATGAGGTTTTGCTCAAGATGACTTAAGCAGAAAATGGCAGGGTGGGGATTGGCAGCGAAGCTGCCATGTACCCATCTTCTTGGTTAAATAGCCACTCCAAGGGCTCTGTGTGACTAATTCCCAAAGCTTACTTCTCAGACCTGACAAGATTTCTATCTTATGGCTCTTGTTTAGATCTTAGTGGGAGGCAAGCCTTCCCACAGCCACTTTGATAGGGTTACAATTAATGAGCATGGTAGTTAGTTTAAGTATTAACTTGCCACAGCTGAGAACTTGCCTGGAAGTGGAGCCTCAGCTGAGGAGTTGCCTAGATTAGGCTATCGTGTTTATGGAGGATGGTCTTGTCGACTGACGTGACAAGCCCAACCCACCGTGGGCAGCATCATTCCCTGCACAGATGGTCCTGGATTGCATAAGAAACTCCGGTAGGCAGCGGGGATGTGTTTATTTTTTTCTGTTATTACACATTTGATGTGACTACTTTGAGTTTCTGCTTTTATTATTTTTTTTTTCTCTCAAGGATAGTCTACAACATTATGTCGTAAGACAAACAAACCCCTTTCTCCCTAAGATGCTTTTGGTCAGGTATTTTATCAGAGCAACATATATGAAACTGAGACAATGGCAGAAAGAAATATAGGTAAAAGCATCTTTCAAAAGACAGAGCTTCAGCAGAGAAAAGTCCCATAGGCCCCTCTGGGGAAAAGAGACTTCCCAAGGTATCAGGTAGCCCTACTGAGTGAGGTGGTTCTTAGGATGCTACCTTGTCCTGGCCATGTCAAGTGACTGTTTATACAAGCTAACAGCAAGCAGAAAGCCAAGTGACACAAAGATAAAAGGTGCTTTCAGAAAAAAGGTACTCTAAAGTGGTGGACAGGGAAGACACATTAGTGAGAATAGAATGAAAAAAGTGTTCTGTGTATAAAATAAAATGAAAAATAGTTGGTGATGTACTCTCTCACTGTTCCAAAATACAACAAAACGTTTGTACAAAAATCTCTCTCATTTCTTGTGTTGTGCCTGTGTTCTTCACACAATTTCCACAACACTCCTTCAAAGTAAATATAATTACGCAGAACATACATGTAAAGAAGGTAAGGTTGAGCGAGGTTAAGTAAACTGCCCAAGACCAGAGCTAGGATTATAGGTCTGGTTGTAGCTCCTGGCCTACAGAGATGGTGTAGTTTACTCTCGCTTTTACCTACCAGATTGTTTTCCCTTCCCACCACATTCTGAGTGGGTGTTGTAACAAGCGTTCATTCCAAAGCATGAGAAGGTGCTTGCATTCTGGTACATTTATTTTCATAAACTCAAGGTTTCACTGTGCACAGGAAGAAGCTCAAATGCTGGAAAATTCCTTTGACTTTAGTCAGTAACAGCAACAATTACTGCTTTGGGATTTTATGTGTTGGTGATATGCTTGAGGTTTCTGGTAATTACCTGGTTTTAATGCTCTTAATAGCTGCATAAGATGCTGTTTTTATCCTCAGTTTTATACATTTGGAAACTGAGGAAGAGGAAAGCTAAAGAATGCATTCAGGGTCACACAGTAAAAGAGGAAGCCGGATGTGTGCCTTGTTGGCATGCGGGGCTGGAGCTGATTTGTTTGTGTTTTGCTTTGGAGATACAGTCTTGAGTTCTACCTACTGTAGACTGGCCTGAACTCAGAGGCAATCCTCCTGCCTCTGCCTCCCAACTACTGAGATTACAGGTATGGGCCATCATATCTGGTTCTTTTAGTTGGTGTTGCTGAGTTAAATACTGATCCTTCTCTTTAAAAGTTGTGTTTACATTTTTTTTAATTTTGTGTGTGCTTATCATTGTGCAATGGTGCACGTGTGAAGGTTAAAGGATAAAATGTGGAGGCTGGTTCTCTCCTTTAACATATGGATCCTAGGGAGTAACTCAGGTCACCTGGAAGCGAGCTGTTTTCCCACCGAGCCAGCAGGTGGCCCAGTGCACAGCGGCTCTTAAAAAGATATAGAGAGCCCCTTCTCTGCTTTGGAGAGAGAGCTGTGCTGCAGAGAAACGATTTAGATTCTAAGAACACCTGCTTGCCCCAGTGGCTCCTGTAAATGTAGGCCCTTGCCGCATAACTTTTGTGAGATGGCCGCTCAGCCTGATGGAAGAGTGAGTGCTAAGAGCACAAGCTGAGAGCAAACAAATTGGGCCTGAGAGAAGCTCACTGAGTAAAGTGCTTACCCTACAAGCAAGAGGACCTGAGTTGTAACCCCAGAGCCCACACAAAAAGTTGGGTGTCAGGGGTGATGGCCTCCTACCTCTCTAGTCCCTCACCACATGCAGCAGTCTAGAGAGCTGGCCCTGGAGTCATGAGAATGGGTGAAGTGGCCCTGACCCTCTCTAGCTGCAACACTCTGGAGAACAGGTCCTGTACCTCTCCTGGGCAGCGCAGTAGAGCTGGCCCTGGTGGAGGGTGCACAGGTGAACTGGCTGTAAGGGGGAGAGCCAGAGAGCTGGCCCAGCCCCTCACAGGCTGCAGCACTTGGGTGAGTGGTCCCCACACCTTGACTGGACAGCACGGTAGAACTGGCTCTGAGGCACGGGTGCAGGTGAGCCACCCCAGAAACCAGAAAGCATGAGAGCAAGAGAGATGACCCTGCCTCCTGCCAGTGATGGTGGCATTGGGTGGCCTAACCGGAGCAGTGATGGAGAGCATGCCCTGGTGGTGTGGACAAGGGAGAGCTGGCACACTGACCATCTTAGCTACCACCCAGGCCCAGATCCAGGCCTCTGAATTGGCCCACCCCAGAATCTGTATCGTCTGCGAATGGTTGGGACACATAAAAGGGCCCTGATCCAAAGCTGAGGGATC
Organism: Meriones unguiculatus; assembly: GCF_030254825.1. Taxonomy (NCBI): domain Eukaryota; kingdom Metazoa; phylum Chordata; class Mammalia; order Rodentia; family Muridae; genus Meriones; species Meriones unguiculatus. The sequence continues at coordinate 137,571,937 of NC_083350.1, read as the reverse complement.
TCCATGACACAGGGCAACAACAGGATAACTGAGAGGAGTCCCCATGAGGATCGATATTGATGATGTCACAGAAGCCAGAGATTTTGAACCAGACTGATGACTCATTGCAACGAACATTTGCAAGTGAAGATGTGTGGAGAGAGGGACTGTGGAACACGCCCTGACATATTGCAGCTTGCATAATGAGGTGATTTCTATGCTTTGGGGTTTTGTTGTTATTTGTTTGTGGTTTTTTTTTTTTTTATTTTGGGGAAAGGTTACAAGGGTAAAGGGTAGATATGAGGGGATAGGGAGATGAGTGGGACTGGAGGGCAAGATATGAAACTCACAAAGTATCAATAAAGTGTTAAAAAAATGGGTGTCTGGCTGCATCCTTGCGAAGCCAGCAGTGGGTGGCTGAAGACAGGCATATCCCTAGGACTTCCTGGCCAGCTAACCTAGCCTGTTTAGCAAGTGTCAGGCCAGTAAGAAAACCTATCACAAGAAAAAGAACAACACCTGAAGAATGCTACTTGAGGTTCACTTCTGACTTGTCCATACATGCACACACACAAGCACATGCACACATGAGCATGTGCATCTTCATATGAACATCCATATGAACATTAGCACATATACACGAACAATAATTTCAAAAAGTATTCAAGGGCGCATATGTTCTCCACATGTCCGAATCTTGTGACTCTTAAAGGCTCATGATTTTGATAGTGTGGATTTTCTAGGGCTCCATGGTAAGTGCCATTAACCTGAAGCCAATGAGCCAGTAGCCAAGTAGAGCCAAAGTAGTAGGGATTGTGAGATCCCAGGAAGTAGGCGCCTGGGAAATGACACTCCAAAAAAAGCAGGACGAACAGTAGTACTCAGGGAGCAGCTCAGCAAAGGGTTTGATCTGCCCAGCAGGAGGAGGTCTTAAGTCCAAAGAGCAGAGTCAGAGTGTTCCCGAAGTCTGAGAGATTAAAGGAAACTGTGACCCTTGGCCGGGGTCAGTATAAGAGCCAGGGATGACCTGGGCAGGTTGAAGGCAGGGATAGTACAGCTGCCAGGACCTGTACAGCAGGGTAGCCAAAGGTCATCTCTGTACCTTCACTTCTGTCCTGAACAGGCACGCTTACCCATGCCCTACCACAGCGAAGAAGATAGCAGGTGGACTTTACACTTCTCACGTGATGGGCATCCCTTATGCCGAGTGTCCTAAGCTTACTCACAGACTGGAAGGAACCTTCTGTCCTGATTGCTGCCCACAGAAGTCTCAAAGTCCACTGCTGAACATCAGAGTTTGAGGCTCTGACTCACCCTTGCTATCTTAGAGAACACTCACATGGACACTGGGATCTGAGAGGCCAGCATGCAAACTTACTTAGCAGTAACCTTCCATCCTCACTCCACTGTCCTCTGTGTTTGCCATTTCATTTCCTTTTAATTTTAATTTTAAACGCCACACACAGGCTGGGTGTGGTAGAACACACCTGTGATCCCAGTACCAGCAGAGGCAGAGGCAGAGGCAGAGGCAGAGGCAGAGGCAGAGGCAGAGGCAGAGGCAGAGGCAGAGGCAGAGGCAGAGGCAGAGGCAGAGGCAGAGGCAGAGGCAGAGGCAGAGGCAGAGGTCTCTGTGAGTTCAAGACCAACCTGGCCTACAAATAGAGTCTAGGATGGCCAAGGTTAAAAAGAGAAATCCTGTCTCAAAAAAAAAAAAAAAAAAAAAAAAAAACTACAGCCAAAATAATGGCTTTCATTATAGCATTTTATATACATATATCATTTGCTCATAGTTACTCCTCATTGTCCTCCTTGTTAAGTGTCATGTGGCCAGTGCGTCACAATCACTAAAAAGGATCACTTAGTCAGTTGGTAAAGTAAGATAAAGAAACCTCAGGTATCTCCTAGCATGGGATAAAAAAAATTGAAAAAAGAAAAATGAAAATAAGAACAAAACACACACTTCATGTGAGAAAATGATATACAGTAGTCCACCTATAAGCAACTCCCTGCCCTGATGCGTGCACATAGAAATCACTCAAAAATAAATTGATTGTAAACATAGAGGATTATTGTTGATGGTCTGAAGATAATGTGCTAGGGTCTTATTGAGGCTGCTAGGATTTACTGAGGAGGGCCCCTATGTCCTCATGGATTTGAATGAGGAAATCTGCACCATTGTAGGCCCTTTGAAAAGTGAGCTGAACCTCAAGCCCTTAACCTCTTATTTTCTATTGGGCCATCTTAAAAAGCATAATCAGGAAACTCATGAGCAAGGCGGGAATTGGAGAGACCTATGACATTTACCACCCTGCTCTCGTACAGTTAGGAACCCTTTCATTTACTTCCCAAATTTCCCAATAGCTGAGAAATCTTAGTTCCCTCCTCACCCAGAGGATTCATTTATCTGGAAGAAGAAGGAGTGCTTGGAAATGTTGATAAAGTTCCAGGAAGGAGGCTTAAGCAAAGATTTGTAGTTCGCATGGGTGTGAACCTGGTGTGGGACAGGAAATCGGAGAACCCATGGTCCGAGATGTGGTTTCCCATCTAGATGACCGGAGCGGGTCTTGCCTGCCAGCTGCAGCATGCGTCCTGGGCAGGAAGGATGCTCAAAGAACATGGCTGCGGGTGTCAGAAGGGAATCAAGATGCAGGGCCAGCTTTTACTTACTTGGCATTTGATTATCTGCCTGTTCACTATGGTTTAGTTAATGCTTATCTTTCACTTTAATCCTTGCCTCACCAATTTGCATGTTAATTTACTCATTCCACAAATATTCCCAAGGTGTCTGTTGTGTGTTACATGCTATTTGAGGCACTAGAGAAGACCAGAGAAGAAAAGATGCCTGTGTCTTCACAGACAGCGTCCTTTCCAATGGGGAGCTGAAACCATATAATGGTTGAAGTTGGTCAGAACCATGTAAATAGAGACAAGCATCAGAACAGGCTAAGGGGTAGGGGGATGCTATCTTAGTAAGATGGTCAAGGAAAGAGGGGTAGGTGAGTGGAGGGATGGAAGCCTTGTCTCCATTCTGAGAGGGAGGGAAGTCTTTTTTTTTTTTCAAAGAGCATGTGCGCCAAGCAGGCGGTGCCCCGCCCCCGAGGTGGCTGTGGTGCCTCTGTGATACTCACCTCCTCCAGCCTCCTCCTCTGCTCCTTCTGTTCCTCGATGCGCTTCTGGCGCTCAGCCAGCAGCTGCCGCTTGTGTTCCTCGTTCTCCCGCTGCTGTTGCTCCAGCTGTTGTCGCCGCAGGGCCTCTGAGCGCTCCTTGTTGGCCAGCTGCAGTCTCAGGAAGTCTCTTCGCAGTGTTGACTCCCCTGGTAGGTTCAGAATGGAGCTGTGGACAGGAAAGAACGTGAGAGTCCCACCTACGATGAGGGCCATTGCAACTGTGGGTCCTGGGTGGAGGATGTGAGAAAGCAGTGTTGTGCTCTCCCCATCCCTAAAGGAATGTCACACCCTTCTCTAGGCTTGTCCACACAACAACATCCCTTGTGCATGGCAAAGATTTGCTTAAGACTTTAATGAGTGTGCAAGCCCTGAGCCCAGCAACCTTATCTCTCCATATATAAGAGTAGATAGCAGGAGCAGGGGAGATGGCTCAGTGGTTAAAGTCCTTGCTATGTAAGCATGAGCCTGGGTACCGATCCCCAGAGCCCCCGCCCCCACTCCTCAAAGCTGGGTCCAGTAGCAGATGTGTCTGTAATACTGCATTGCTTTGGGAAGATGAGAGGCAGAGACAGGAGGATGCCAGATGTTGGGAGGCCAGCAAGCCTGGTGTCCACAGTCATCAACAACAAGAGATTCTGTTTCCTCTAAGGTGGAAGGTAAGGACAACAGCAGAGGTTGCTCTCTGACTTCTAGACACATGCATCCTGTGCACACATGTATACATACACACACAACGTAACACAACACAAACACATGTACATACACATATACAGGCACACACACACGCACACACACACACACACACAGACACGCAGAGCAACAAAAGGGTCCTACCCTGTTCACAGGATGCACATGCACCCCTTGACAGCTTGCTCTGAGTCCCAGTAGGCAGAGGTCATGCTGCTCGGGGGAAGATGCGAACTAGGAGGGACAAGGCTAAAGACAAGGCTGGCGAAGAACCAAGATCTCGGGGACATGTTTGCACCGCCCAGGGTGTCCAGGGCTCGACCCAATGCACCAGTATTGAAGGGCCTGGTTCTAGGCACAACTGGTGCCTATATTATGTCTAACATGGTATGTTTAAGCCCCCCCCCCGTGTGTGTGTGTGTGTGTGTGTGTGTGTGTGTGTGTGTGTGTAGAGGACATAAACTGTACTGATATCTCTTGTAGTCCCGGGATGCTAATGCCAATCTAACTGCAGGTGACCAGCTGACAGTCATGATCTCTGGTTTTCCATTGCCATATATCAGGGAGATGGAAGGTGGCTCTCATGGGTTTTGATTTTTTTTTTTAAACCTAGCCTCCTTAAATGTTTGTGAAGGCTTCTATCTGAAATAAACTTGCTGAGCACATACTTCTTCATTTCTCTATACTGCAGATACTGGCACAGGCTGTAGAGCAGTAGCACCAGCTAGATATTAGGTAGAAAATAGAAATGGGCCTTGGAGCTCAGAGGAGGGCATTCTGAAAGGCAGCTAACGTCCTGTTCTTGTCTGTTTGATCTGATGGGCTACTGGGGAACACAGGCCCCAGTTTTCCTGAATCACCCTCACTTCTTAACTGACAGACGCTACAAGCATTCCAATCATGGATGCGGAACAGTTTCCAAAAGGAACTAGATATAAGGTAACCAAAACCACCATAGCTTGGATTGTGGAGAGAGCTCACTTGGTGAGTTTGCCCCACACACTCGAGTGCCAGAGTGTGATCTCCAGAGTGCACACTCAGTGCTGGGAGAACTGGCATGCATTTATAACCCAGAGCTGGGGAGATGGAGACAGGTGGATTCCCGAGGTTCATTTGCCAGCTGCTGTACAAGGCCCAGGTCAATGAGAGACCTTGACTCAAAAAGAAAGGTGGACTTCTGAAGGACATCTGTCCCACCTACAGCTACACACACACACACACACACACACACACACACACACACACGTGTGTGTGTTCTGACATGAACATGCTCTCCCTCCAAAATTCACACAACCACTCCCCAATATCTTCATCATGATCATGAGCAGGCTTGTCACAGTGCCCTCCCACCTTGGTCCCATTGTGGTTAAATGCCCCTGAGGCTGCTGATAGATTTATGGCAATCTCCAAACTTTAGGGGCCAGGGGCTTTTCCCACCCATCAGTAGAATGACATTTACATTATGGTTTTGACACCCCACCCCCAAGGGTTTTTTTTAGAGGATTATGGAAATCCTCTAAAAAACCTGCTCCCCACCACCCCACAAACCCTAAAGGAAGACTTGGTTCACAGTAATCTGAGAATAAGAAAGCACACTTAGCCCCATCTACCTCGGAAAGATCCCTAAGAACTTCTTTAAAACCCACAAACCAAAACCCACTAGAAACAGAACAGAACGGCCCACTCCAGAGTGTTTACTCTGCTTTGTCAAGTAACTCCTGCTAGAACCGTCTCTCTCCACTGAGCTCTTTCCTCTGAGTTGATAAGTATCCAGAAAACCCCGTAACAGATTAACAAATTCTCTGGAGTTACTTTCTTGTGAGAGAGACAGACAGGGAAATTATTGCAAACTACAAAATACCAAATATCAATAGAGAAGAGAAAGATGGTAGTTTGAAAGGGCAAAGAGTTTAAAATTTACAGTGGCAAGGCCCCGAGATGAGGATTGGGATTCTTATTCTAAGTGAGGTTGCCAGAAGCGCCCCTCCAAGGAGGTGAGAGTGGATGGAAGGAAGGTTCCTCCAGGGAAAGGGGAAAGCGAGTTTAGAGTCCTCCGTAGAAACAGGCTGGCCTTGTCCTAGAACTGCACTCTGGCCCGTCCTTCAGGGGCAGAGGCTGAGAAGGAAGGTAGCACCGAATGGCCAGAGACAGGCAATCAGGGCAGCACGCAGACACGGGAGCAGTGAACACAAGGCTGTCGGATCGGTCAGAACGCTGGCAGCTCCACTGACCTCACAGTGACTGTAGTCTGCAAGGTATAGGAGGGTAAATGACGCCAGAACGTTTCACAGCGGAAACTTGACCCGCCAAGTTAACTTTGGGGGGTGAGCCTCAGAGAAGCATTTGGGGACAGAATCAATGATGCCTGTGGAAAGCTCTATGGTGCAGGCTGAGGGATAACTTTTAGTTTCATTTGAGCTGCTGGCTGACAGTGGTGACAAGACATGGAATGAGGGTTGTGGGGTGGTGGGGAGCAGGTTGCTGGCACTTGACAAGTGTTATCAGTTTGGTTCGGAGTGTTGTTGGAATCTATATAAGATGCTGCTATAGACGTGATCAAGGGTTTCCCTGAGGCCACCTCATGGGCAGCTCAAAAGTCTATGTGAGCCCCCTCTACAACCTGCTGCCTTTGTCTAAAACTGTAAAACAACGTCTGGATGGTGGGGGCTTGTATGCACAAGTCACATGCCATGAGCAAAGGTGACGAGGTTGGGGACCTGATGTCACATGCACACGAGGCTATCCCTTTAGTCTTAACTGATGCTGAAACTAACACCAGGAGACCTCAGTTGTGTTAATGACTCAATTACTGACGCTGTGCGTGACCTGGCGACACCCCTGAGCTGTTGTCCTGTGTCTAAAATGAGAAAAACATTGTCTTCTTCTAACTTTTAGAATTTCCTGAGGGCTAATGTGAACCTGTTCAAAAAAAAAAATGGTACTTGGCACATAACCTTCCCCGTGATATAATGACATGTTATAATTACAGCTGGCGGCTTACCAAGTGATCCCCGACACACAGAGAGTCTTAGAATTTTTAGGTTTCTCAGTTCTTCAAAGAACAGTGAGAGGGCTGCCAAGCCACGTGCTCTAGGAGCAGGATGAGTGGCTTCTCTGTGAGCAGAGGATAGGGTCCTTTCCTCTCGAGGAGGTTCACTTTGCATGCCACTGGTTGACAGCCGCTGTCCTTATTCAGCTAACGTGGGGGCAGCTAACACGTTCTGACAAAAGGGAAGAGTTCTCTGTCGCTCTTTAACCTTCAGAAATGTGACAGAGAAGAGAGAAAAGCCAATGGCCCCCGGGAGCTTGGTCCCCACATCTCCTGGTGGGTTAGCAAAAGCTGAGCTTGTCAGGTGTGAGTTGGCTTAAGAGAGATTCTCGACCTTCCTAATGCTGCGACCCTTTAATACAGTTTCTCGTGTTGCGGTGACCCCAAGTATAAAGTTATTTCGTTGCTACTTCATAACTTTAATTTTGCTACTGTTATGAAGCATAATGTAAATACCTGGTGAGACCCAGAGGTTTAGACCTGCTGGCTCAAGAGAACAGGAGGCTGGAGAGAGGGCTTAGTCAGGTAAGCATCTGCCGTGCAAGTGTGAGAACTCAATTTGACCTTCAGAACTCGTAAAAATTGCTGAGTGTGGTAGCAAAGGCTCGTAACCTCAGTACTGGAAGGTGGAAGAGAGGGGTCCTCAAAGCTGGTCTACTCAGTGAGTGCTGGGCCAGCAAGAGACTGTTTCAAAACACAAAGTTGTAGTCAACAGTACTTTGGTACTCTTGTAGACTTGTCTCAATTGCTTTGCTTTGTTTTGGCTTTCTTTTTTTCTTTTCTTTTTCTTTTTTTTTTTAGTAGCCTTTTGCTTGTATATTATAGTTTCTGATTTCTGATTTTCAGCTTTTATGGTTTTTTTTGTGTATATGTTTCTTGTGCTTTTTTCTTTTTATTCTGGTTTGATTGTTGGTATTGTTTACCTGTTTGAGAGACAGAGAGAGAAAGTTGGGTGGATGGGGAGGATCTGAAAGGAGTTGAGAGAGCAAAAAACCACAATCAAAATATAATGTATGAAAAATTCATTTTCAATAAAAATATATATGTATATAATTTTATCTAATAAATAAGATTGCACTTGATGAATGATAACCGAAGTTGTCTTTTAACTCTTATACTGGTTAGACTTTGCCAGCCTCACACAAATTAGGGTCACCTGGGAAGAGGGAACCTCAGCTAAGAATTGCCATTATTAGACAGACCAGTAGGCATGTCTGTGCGGATTAATGCCCACAGGGGGCAGGTGGTCCTAGGTTGTATAAGAAAGTACGCCATAGGGAGCAAGCCTGGAACCAACATTTCTCCACGGTCTCTGCTTCAGTTCCTGCTTCTAGCTTTCTGCTTTGTGTTCCCTCTGTGATGTACTACAATGGCAAGATGGAATAAGCCTTGTCTTCCCCAAGCTCCTTTTGGTTAGTGTTTTGTCTCAGCAACAACACAGGAAACCGGGACAGCTTTAACATGCGTACACACATGTGCTATTCCCCCCCCAACACACACACACACACACACACACACACACACACACACACATTCAGGTCCACATACAAAGGAAGGAAGGAAGGAAGGAAGGAAGGAAGGGAGAGGAAAATGTGGTGCCTGGTTTATCCCTGCAGCATCATCCCTCTGAAGAACAGCACACTCTGTGTCAGTGATATAGCAGCTGGTCCTTCCACTGCAACAGGAGGGTTGGATACCCAAGATGGCTGGAGGGCACAGACCCATAATACCTAGTGGTCTTTCTGCATTTCCTCCACAATTAACAGTGAATGGTCCATGGAATGCACAGAACTACAATCCACAGAGAAATCCCAGCACCACAGAACACCAGTCTCCATTACCCAGAATATAGATGGAAAGAAAGTTGGGTTCAAAACCAAGTAAATCTCTAAATGGGGAGACAATGGCGATTAAGGAGCACTGGGTTCCTCGGGGATGACAGGAGTGACCTGAAAGTTCCTATCAGGGCTCACATCTAGAGCATAATTTGCTTTTCTAGAATCACCTCCTCCTGGATTGGTCTGTGTGATATGTTAAGGCACATGACAGGAACAGTGGCCATCTGAAAATGCTTCTCAGAGGGACTACATAACAAGCAAGCTAAATGACTCCAATTTGAAAATGTCACTTAGCTCTCCCCAAAGTCACAATTTTAAATACTTTCAGTGGCTGCCTTAGCCAGATAATTGCTTCCTTCCCACTCTGTATCTGTATTTCCCTCCCACGTGTGAGGAAACAAGGTCATGAATACAGGCCGTACATCTTGGAGGACAGGATAGAGAATATGCTGATTTCCACATTTTTTTTGTGAGAGTCAGCCTAGGGAAAGTTTCATGCGTTAATGAGTTTGCATGCGGGCCAAACGTTAAATCCTGGTACATTCTTAACAACAGACCAATAAATCAAAAGAAGAGTGCATTGTGAGCAAACCCGATCCACAGTGTGGGAGTTGGAAGGCCTAGCCTCCCTCATACCTGGGTTCCCCAGAGTCGTTCTCTTCCTCTTCCTCCTCACTCCCGCTGTATTCATACTCGGTCTCATCTGGAGAAAGACCACAGGATGTTAATGCAGAACAGTACTTCTCAACCTATGGGCTCTGCCCCCTTTCGGTGGGGGATGAGTGACTGTTTTACAGGGGTCACCTAATACAATTGGAAAACACAGAGATGATTCCTAACCATAGCGAAATCATGGTCATACAGAAGCAGTGGAATCACTTTATGGTTGGGGGTCACCACTACATGAGGAACTGCGTAAAAGGGTTGCCGCACTGGGAAGGTTGAGAACCACTGGTGTAGAAGATGGCGCTGCTGCTCAGAACCTCCCGACAAAGACCCTTATAAACTTCCATGAGCCACGTAACAAACTCGGGCCAATGGACCACATCTGCAGCAGCAATCTCCCAGGACAGTGGGGCTAAAATCCTCGCTGACGATTGCCATGGACGCTGCACTGTCTCTCCAGAGCAATGCGTGGCCCGCCTGTCTGTGGCAGTGCTGGTGTGAGCCAGCACATGAGAGTACACGACACAAAAGTATGCACAATATGCAGTACTTCATAATAACACATGCTTTCTGTATACTAGCCTATATTAAAAGCTTAGAACATGTGATATGCAGGCAGCCCTGTTTTACCCCACTTCTGGTTAAAGAAGAAGAGGAGGAGGAGGAGGAGGAGAGAGGAGGAGGAAGAGGTAAATGTGATTGATTCACTAGAAACATTTATTTAATTCAGTAAAATAATAAGCAAGTTAATGTGTAATAAGATTGAATCTTTGTCTTAGTCATGATAAAAATACAATGAGCGGGGAGGGGCAAGATGGCGGAGCCGGGAGGACTCTCATTCTGAGCAGCAGCACAGCAGGATCAGCACAGTGACCAGCAATCAGAACTCTCGGCCATAAAACACAGTCGTTGTGTTTCCCAGGTGAGAGGATACCCCACGGTGGAGGATTCAATCAGCTTTTAACTCACCCGGCTAAACTGCGGAAGAGATCCCGGTTCTGCTGGACGCTTGGCTGCCGGCCGCCAGCCCCAGCTCCAGCCCAGAGCCACAAGCCAGTGTCTCTGGTCATGGTCCCAGACTGAACCGTGGGCACCACAGTATCAGAGACTGGAATTTTCAGTTGAGAGATAACCCCAGGGTACAGGAAACGATTGGGACCGGCCTTAGGTCACCCAGACATCCCCTGGAAAAGACTCGGACGGGTTCCACGGGCACCCCAGGAGCCAGGTTCCGGCACAGAGCTCTGCCTGCCTGCGCGCCTGATTCGCCACCAGAGATAGAAACGGCGGGTCTGATCTCAGAGCACTCAGCTCACCCCCAACCTGAAAAGGTGCCCGGAAAATTACCCAGCTTAGGGAGGCACTTAGGCTCCCAAAAGTCGCAAAGGCAGACACAGGCAGTTTCTGCGCACCAGACAGCTGGCAGAGACTGAGCCGCCATCACACAGCTGTGCTCCAGGCACAGGCAGTTTCTGCAGCCAGCCAGCTGGTGGACACTGAGCAGTGTGCACCAGGGCAAAAAAAGACACTGGGAGTCCATGTCTCCAGAGAATCCACAGGGAAGGAAGGAAACTGTACTGACCTAAATCACCCAATCCTTCCCTAGAAAAAGTCTAGCAGTCTAGTGGGGCCGAGGCGCCAGCACTCAGCTGTGCTCCAGACACAAGCACAAACAGTTGAGGCGTACCTGATGTCCAACTGGGTCACAGCAGCTGATCATTAAATTTGCAACAAGAAACCCAGAAACAGGGCAGCTGCCCTCAGGACTTCCCTGGGTGAGAGGAGAACCCTCTCGACTAACAAAGACCACAGTTACCACTCAGGTCTATATCCCTGAGGTGAGCAACTCCTGCAAAAACACCAGCCATCCAGGGACTATACCCAAAAAGCTGAGAAGACATCCTTCAGGAAAAACCAGCTTTCTGCAAAGGGGATTCTCTCCACCACAGGATCCCCAGGAACCACCAGAAAATAACCCCAAACACCTAAGATAACACAATGGGTAGAGGCCAGCGTAAAAGCTCAAGCAACAAAAGACAGAGCAATATGGCATCTCCAGAACCCAGTTACCCAGGGGCAAGTAGCCCTGGATACCCCACCATAACTGAAATCCAAGAAGATGACCTAACAAGTATGCTCATGAAGATGATAACAGAGGAAACAAATAAGATTCGCAAAGACATAGAGGAAGGTAAACTCAAACAGAATATTTCCATCCGTAAAGAAATAGAGGAAGCTGCAGCCAAACAGTTTATGGCCTTTAGAAAGGAAATGCTTAAAACACTGAATGAAATGATAGAAACAGAGTTGAAGGAACTAAAAGAAAAACAGGAAAGTACAATCAGACAGGTGAAGGAAGTAAACAAAACAACTCAAGACCTGAAGATAGAATTGGAAAAATTAAAGAAAACACAAATGGAAGAAATAATGGAAAGGAAGAATCTAGGGAAGAAAACAGGAACTACAGAGGTAAGCATAACCAACAGACTACAAGAGATGGAAGAAAGAATCTCAGGTGTAGAAGATACAATGGAAGAAATCGATGTATCTGTCAAAGAAAATGTTAAATCCAAAAAATTCCTGACACAGACCGTCCAAGAAATGCAAGACAATATGAAAAGACAAAACCTAAGAATAATAGGTATAGAGGAAAAAGAAGACTCCCTTCTCCAAGGCCCAGAAAATATTTTCAACAAAATCATTGAAGAAAATTTCCCCAAGCTAAAGGAGAGGCCAATTAGAATACATGAGGCCTACAGAATACCCAACAAATTTGACCAGAAAAGAAAATCCTCCCGCCACATAATAATCAAAACAGTAAGTATACAGAACAAAGAAAAAATACTAAAAGCTGCAAGGGAAAAAGGCCAAGTAACATATAATGGCAAACCCATTAGAATCACACCTGACTTTTCAACAGAGACTATGAAAGCCAGAAGGGCCTGGACGGATATCATGCAGACCCTAAGAGAATACAGATGTCAGCCCAGGCTACTATACCCCGCAAAACTCTCAGTCCTCATAGATGGAGAAAACAAGATATTCAATGACAAAAACAAATTTCAACAATACCTACAAACAAATCCAGCATTACAGAAGACACTGGAAGGGAAAATACAACCCAAGAAAGCTAGCTACATTCAAGAAAACACAGGAAATAAATAACCTCACTTCAGTAAAACAAAAAGCAACCAAGCACACAACCTGATGACCACAGCCAACATCAAAATCAAGAGATCTAACAGCCACTGGTCATTAATCTCTCTCAACATCAATGGACTCAACTCTCCAATAAAAAGACACAGATTAACAGAATGGATACGTAAACAAAACTCAGCAATCTGTTGCATACAAGAAACACACCTAAGACACAAAGATAGACATTACCTGAGGGTAAAGGGTTGGAAGACGACTTTCCAAGCAAACGGACCCAAGAAGCAAGCAGGAGTAGCCATTCTAATATCTGATAAAATAGACTTTCAACCAAAATTAATCAAAAGAGATGGGGAAGGACACTTCATACTCATCAAGGGAAAATTCCACCAGGAAGACATCACAATCCTGAACGTCTATGCCCCAAATACAAGGGCACCCACATTTGTGAAAGAAACATTGATAAAATTTAAAGCACATATAGATCCCCACACATTAATAGTGGGAGACTTCAACACCCCACTCTCAACAAAGGACAGGTCAACAAAACAGAAATTAAACAAAGAAACAATGTCTCTGACAGAGGTCATGAATCAAATGGACCTAACAGACATTTACAGAACTTTACACCCAAACACAAAAGAATTTACCTTCTTCTCAGCACCTCATGGAACCTTCTCCAAAATAGACCATATAGTGGGTCACAAAGCAAGCCTCAACAGATACAAGAAGATTGAAATAATCCCATGTATCTTGTCTGATCACCATGGAATAAAGCTGGACCTCAACAATAACAGAAATAACAAAAAGCCTACACACACATGGAAACTGAACAACTTGTTACTAAATGACAGCTGGGTCAGGGAAGAAATAAAGAAAGAAATTAAAGTCTTTCTAGAACTCAATGAAAATGAAGACACAACATACCGGAACTTGTGGGACACAATGAAAGCAGTGCTAAGAGGAAAGTTCATAGCACTAAGTGCCTTCAAGAAGAAATTCGAGACAGCTCATTCAAGCACCCTAATGGCTCACTTAAAAACCCTAGAAAAAGAAGAAGCAGACACACCAAGAAGGAGTAGACGGCTGGAAATAATCAAACTCAGGGCTGAAATCAATCAATTGGAAACAAATAAAACAATTCAAAGAATCAATGAAACCAAGAGCTGGTTCTTTGAGAAAATCAACAAGATCGACAAACCCTTAGCCAGGCTAACTAAAAGGCAGAGAGACACCACCCAAATCAACAAAATCAGAAATGAAAAGGGGGATATAACTACAGACACTAAGGAAATCCAAACAATCATTAGGTCTTACTTCAAAAGTCTATATGCCACAAAATTTGAAAATCTAAATGAAATGGACAATTTTCTTGATCGATTTGACTTACCAAAGCTGAATCAGGACCAGGTAAATCAACTAAATAGTCCTATATCCCCCAAAGAAATAGAAGCGGTCATCAAAAGTCTCCCATCCAAAAAAAAAGCCCAGGACCAGATGGCTTCAGTGCAGAATTCTACCAGACCTTCAAAGAAGAGCTAACACCAATTCTCTTCAAACTATTCCACAAAATAGAAACAGAAGGAATATTACCAAATTCATTCTATGAAGCAAGCCTTGAGGCTTGCTTTGTAGTCACCTTGGTACCTAAACCTCACAAAGACTCAACAAAGAAAGAGAATTTCCAGCCAATCTCCCTTATGAACATTGATGCAAAAATACTTAATAAAATACTTGCAAACCGAATCCAAGAACACATCAAAGATATTATCCACTATGACCAAGTAGGCTTCATCCCAGGTATGCAGGGGTGGTTCAATATACGGAAATCCATCAATGTGATCCACCATATTAACAAACTGAAAGAAAAAAACCACATGATAATCTCCCTAGATGCTGAAAAAGCCTTTGACAAAATCCAACATCCATTCATGTTCAAAGTATTGGAGAGATCAGGGATATAAGGCACATATCTAAACATAGTAAAGGCGATATACAGCAAGCCTATAGCCAACATCAAACTGAACGGAGAGAAACTTAAAGCAATCCCACTGAAATCAGGGACAAGACAAGGCTGCCCACTCTCTCCATATCTCTTCAACATAGTGCTGGAAGTCCTTGCTAGAGCAATAAGACCGTTGAAGGAGATCAAGGGGACACAAATTGGAAAGGAAGAAGTCAAATTATCACTATTTGCAGATGATATGATAGTATACGTGAGTGACCCCAAAAACTCTACCAGGGAACTCCTACAGCTGATAAACACCTTCAGCAAAGTGGCAGGATACAAAATTAACTCAAAAAAATCAGTAGCCCTCCTGTATACAAAAGACAAAAGGGCTGAGAAAGAAATTAAGGAAACAACACCCTTCACAATAGCCACAAATGACATAAGGTACCTCGGAGTAACCCTAACCAAGGAAGTCAAAGACTTGTATGAAAAAAATTTCAAATCTCTGAAGAAAGAATTAGAAGAAGATATGAGAAGATGGAAAGATCTCCCATGCTCATGGCTTGGTAGGATTAACATAGTAAAAATGGCCATCTTACCAAAAGCAATCTACAGATTCAATGCAATGCCCATCAAATTACCAACACAATTCTTTACAGACCTGGAAAGAAAAATTCTCAACTTCATATGGAATAACAAGAAACCCAGAATTGCTAAAACAATCCTCTACAATAAAAGATCTTCCGGAGGTATCTCCATCCCTGATCTTAAGTTGTACTATAGAGCAACAGTTTTTAAAAACTGCATGGTACTGGCATAGAAACAGAATGGTGGATCAATGGAACCGAACAGAGGACCCAGAAATAAACCCACACACTTATGGACACCTGATCTTTGACAAAGACGCCAAAACCATACAATGGAAAAAAGATAGCATCTTCAACAAATGGTGCTGGTCTAACTGGATGTCTACATGTAGAAAAATGAAAATAGATCCATACTTGTCACGCTGCACAAAACTGAAGTCCAAGTGGATCAAAGACCTCAACATAAAACCAGACACATTAAATCGGCTTGAAAAAAAAGTGGGAAATACCCTAGAACTCATTGGTACAGGGGAAAACTTCCTGAACAGAACACCAACAGCACAGTCAATAAATGGGACCTCATGAAACTGAAAAGCTTCTGTAAAGCAAAGGACACCGTCATCAAAACAAAGAGACCACCTACAGATTGGGAAAGAATCTTCACCAACCCTTTATCTGACAGAGGACTCATATCCATAAATATATAAAGAACTAAAGAAGCTGAAAAGCAGCAAACCAAGTAATCCACTTAAAAAATGGGGAACAGAGCTAAACAGAGAATTCTCTGTAGAGGAATACCGAATGGCAGAGAAGCACTTAAAGAAATGCTCAACCTCACTAGCCATTAGGGAAATGCAAATCAAAACAACCCTGAGATTTCACCTTACACCCATGAGAATGGCCAAGATCAAAAACTCAAGTGACAACACATGCTGGAGAGGTTGTGGAGAAAGGGGAACCCTCCTCCACTGCTGGTGGGAATGTAAACTTGTACAACCACTCTGGAAATCAATTTGGCGCTTTCTCAGACAACTAGGAATAGCGCTTCCTCAAGATCCAGCCATACCACTCCTGGCATATATCCAAAAGAGGCTCAAGTACACAAAAAGGACATTTGCTCAACCATGTTTGTAGCAGCTTTATTTGTAATAGCCAGAAGCTGGAAACAACCCAGATGCCCCTCAACTGAAGAATGGATGCAGAAATTGTGGTACATCTACACAATGGAATATTACTCAGCAATGAAAAATAAGGAAATCATGAAATTTGCAGGTAAATGGTGGGATCTGGAAAGGATCATCCTGAGTGAGTTGTCCCAGAAGCAAAAAGACACACATGGTATATACTCACTCATATAGACATACAACATAGGACAAACCCACTAAAACCTGTGCATCTAAAGAAACTAAGCAAGAGAGAGGACCCTAACTAAAATGTCCAATCCCCATCCGGAAAGGCAAAGAGGATGGACATCAGAAGAAGAAGAAAACAGGAAACAACCTAGGAACCTACCACAGAGGGCCTCTGAAAGCCTCTGCCCTTCAGACTATCAAAGCAGATGCTGAGCCTGATGGGCAACTGTTGGGCAGAGTGAATGGAATTTTAGGTAAGAACTGGGAAATAGTAAGAGCTGGAGAGGACAGGGTCTCCACAAGGAGAGCAACAGAACAAGAAAATTTGAACACAGGGAACTTCCCAGAGACTCATACTCCAACCAAGGACTATTCATGGAGATAACCCAGAACCCCTGCACAGATGTAGCCCAGGGCAGTTCAGAGTCCAATTGGGTTACATAGTAATGTGAAGAGGGACTGCCTCTGACATAATCTGATTGGCCTGCTCTTTGATTCACCTCCCTCTGGGGGGGGGGAGCAGCCTTACCAGGCCATAGTAGAGGACAATGCAGCAACTTTTGATGTGAACTGACAGACTAAGATCAGAAAGGAGAGGAGAACCTCCCCTATTAGTGGACTTGGGGAGTGGCATGCAAGCAGAGGGAGGAGGGAGGGTGGGATTGGGAGGGGAGGAGGGAGGGGCTTATAGGGGGATGCAGAATGAATAAAGTGTAATTGATGAAAAAAAAATACAATGAGCAAGACACACACGCAAGTATATGATTGTCATTTCTGTGGATAAAAAGAAAAGAAATGAATGTTTGGAAGGTGTCTCACATGCAAGCAACTACAGTTAGATAGTTTAGATTTGTTACCACATTTATCTATGATAATCCTCTAAAATAAGGGAGGTAGTCAGATTATAAATGAGAAGTGCCTTCATATTAATAAAAATGTCAATCTGGGACACATATTTACAATTCAATATTGAAATGTTTGAGTGGGAAAACCAGTGCCTCCCCAACAAGTTACATCCTGAGCAGAAGCACACAAAAGGCAATGGGAAGTGAGAGCCCTGGGCCGCTAGCTATCCCGCCTTGCTCAGAATGTGGAAAGTGGAAGCGGGAGAGCCTTAAGGAGGTAATGAGCTGGCTCTTGGAAGGCCAGTGGCCCTTCCGCTGGCGGCATCTGGGAGAAAATGAAAAATGACAGTGTCAACAACATGCCCACAGGTGAGGCTCCAGTGTTACTTGTGAGTCGTGAGAAGCTAGGTGTCTGGACGTGAGAAAAACATATGGTAAGACCAAGCAGAAGTACAGGGGCTCCTTGATCCTCAGATGCGCTGTGCTGGGGGCTTTTCTGTGTTAGAAGCAAAAGATGATGCCACAGGCCTGTCACTTCCTTATAGCTGTGGGTTACTATTTACCAGCCTGAAGACTAGGGCTGAAATCACAACTTTGCTGTTTCCATTAGGAGGCAATGTTCACACCGAGAAAACCAGATTGGCTAAATACAGATTTAGATATTAGACAATAACAGAAACCAGAGTGTGATGAGTTCAAGGGTGTTTTGTAAAATCACGGGTGAGCCTCCTACATTTAGATGAGCATGAACTTCTTTGCCTACCTATTTTTAAATACTGTTTTCAACAAATGTAAAGAATATACAATAAGGTATCTGTATCTCATGCCAAGATGATGCCTTCTTAAAGTGGAAATACAGAGAGTTCAAAACATCATGTGGAAATTTTACCTAATAAAGAGCATTGTAGTGAAGGAAAGAAGCACACAGACATTCCAACTGCTTCTATTTTCTAAGGAAGAACTTTAACCCGTCAAGTTTCCTTGATTTGAATGTTTTCCCAGAACTGGGCTTAATTGTCTTTGAATTACAGGATTGAGTTAGCAGATGTCAATATAGCTTAAGGAAAAGTATCAGGTCAAAACCAGAAAAACAAAATAAACACACCTTTTCAATTCTAGCAAAAGCTAGCTGTGCGGAGATTTAATGGAAAGGGGAATAAAAAAATGAGAGCGTGAAGGCTGGAGAGGCGGCTCAGCAGTTAGGAACACCTTCTAGAGGACCAGGATTGACTCCTGGCATCCATATGGTGCCTCACAACCATCTACAACTCTAGTTCCAAGGTTTCTGATGCCTTCTTTTAGCTTCTGTGGGTACCATACACACAAGAGGTACACATACGTACATGAAGGCAGAACGCCAATATATACAAATAATATATATGTATATATATTTATAAATGTGAGAGAGCCTGAAGATATGGCCCAGCATTTAAGCGTCTGTGCTGCTTTTACAGAGGACCTGGATTTGTTTCCCAGCACCTATACTGGGCAGCTCACAACCTCTGGCAATTCCAGTTCGGGGGCACCTGAGTCCCTCTTCTGGCCAATCCTGCATGAAGATGGTTCTCATAGATTCATTCAGAGATGGACACATCCACAAACATAACAGAATAAATCAATAGATACTTTAAGAACATGAGAGATCAAACTATGTCATTCATTCAGATTGAACAAATGGAAAGAGAGCTGGTCTAATCAAATACTCCTCTTGGGAACAGACAAGAACAAGATCAGAACTGTGATTATGGTGGATTTAAGCCAAAACAGCAATCTTGATTCCTTTCATTGAGACACGGCTCTTGCATGTGTTCTTTCCCAAGAACCCTGCTCTTCCACACTTGAAAATGAGCATGTTGAAAGTAGCCTTCCTGTCATCACGGTGTGACAATTTCTATGTTACATTTTACTATTTATGGCTTCCAAATTTGAAAGCAACTTAAAACACAAATTTCTCCAATTTTATTCCTGGATAAAAATTATTCCTCCAATTTTATCTCCTATTTATGAGTCCTCAGAAGGTCCTTTTGAACAGTAAGTGATGAGTCAATAAAGAATAGACTACAAGTAGGTATCAAAGTTTAACTATGTACCAGATATATTATTAAGCATTTTACATATTTTATCTTCTTTATCATTTGCAATGATGCAAAAAAAAAATGGTATCATCATGGTTCTCCAGCCCCATTTTTGGGATGAGAAAACTGGAGTGAACTTCTCATAACAGATAAGAGGCATACATGGAATCTGAATCCAGAATCTTTTTATTTTCGAAACACAATTACTTTACTGACTCCTTACAGTCAAATACTGCTAACTAGCATTACTTTCACACATGCAACATGCAGAACAAAGAAGAGTTCCTCAGTATTTTCAAACGACATATCACATAACACAAAGTTAGAATTTAAAAATGCACCCTGGTTAATTATGTAAACTGGTAATTTTAAAAAAAAGCATAACTAATAATTTGGTTCCTTTCTTCATAAAATGGAAACGGACATATTTCGCCTGATAAGTCTTGGGGTTGCCATTCTCTTACGAGTACTGCAAACTGTGGCACATACAGTTCCATCCCGAGGTGTGTATCACACACACCGTATCTCAACAAACAAGATGTGCATAAAATGCATACAGTCAATGCATGACAGAAAGCACTGAAGCCGGAATCTTAAGGCAGTCAGAACATTTAACCTACTTAGTATATCTGTAGTATAGTAAGATACCCTTTTAAAGAAGTTGGCATTTAATGGTTGTATATTTGACATACTGCTCTCAAATACTGTTTTGAATATTTCACTCCATGGCACAGTCCAAGGCCACAATAACAAAGAACAGTGGAAAAGTTCAGAGAGCTAGATTTTGGGGCATTAACCTACAGTTTTTCCCTTCAGATCTAGTAGCTACCACAGGACTTGTCTCCCAGCTGTTTGGGACCCCGCGAACGTCTTACCCTTTTGGCTAACAACTGGAGACAGATACCTCATGACCTCCCATTTTGGAGTCTTAGATAACTGCATCCAAGAAACTGGCTCATAAAGAAGAGACCCTTTGCTTGAAGGGTCACTAAACATTCTTCCTCCCCCCACCTTGGTCTTCTGTTGATGTTACCTGTCGATTCAGTCTATTTACCACCCAACTCTGAGCCTCAGCTCACATACGTTGCTGCTGTGTTATTATAGATCCAAAGAGGTGAAACATACACACAGTTGTCCTGTGCTGTGTTGTATTGTCTCTACCTTCCGTTGCTCCATGGAGGGGGTGTGCTGAGGAAAGGGAAGTAATGTAAAGCGTGCACACACACACACACACACACACACACACACACACACACTAGTTTCTGGCTGCTCTATTCTCTCTCACCACATCCTCAATGGCTATCATTCTCTCCTGCCTGTCACTCCCAGTGCCCCCTACTCCCCACCTACTAAGTTCTTACTGTGTATCTGTCCTTCCTAGTCCTCCTTTCATACCCCAACTTTCTCTTCCTACCTCATGCTCAGCCGGCACCTTCACAGCTCAAAACCTGATGCCCTGTTGCCAGCCTGGGACCCTAGTGATCTTTTCTATTCCTGACACTGTAAGAAAATCTTTCCTGACTTCTAAGTAACCGGATTGTAAACAAGTCATAAAGCACAGCAACAGAAATGCTGAAGGCTGTCAATATGGGAAAATGCCAACTAGATGACTTCCTTAGGTTGTCTGAATCATGTACACGTCATTCTTGGAAACACTCATTTCAGTTAAGAGAAAACAAGCGTCATTTAACCTGCTTCACAGCATAACTCATCATGGCTTTGTTTGGTGCCTAGAAGAGGACATGTTGCTCACAGGTCTAATTTTTCCGTGGAGATTTGCTTTCAGAGGTGATTTCTCTCCACTCATGGTCCAATCCTGTGACCTAACAGGCAGACCACACACACAAGAGTGATGTGACACACGAGAAGTCTACAGTCAGCTCCAAATACGTCGGGAGCCCACAGTTAACTCTCTTTTGTTTCTTTCTCTGAAACACAAATGTGCAACTGACCTTTTTCTCCCCGCTTCTTCTTTGTTCTATCAATGTGGTCCTTCAGCTGAATGCGGACCTGTCTTTCGTTAGGTTGGTCTCGTATGAATGGATGCTTCATCAATTGTTCTGTGGCTGGTCGCTGGCTGTGATTCTTTACCAAGCAGCTCTCAATGAACGACTGGAATTTTTTTGACCTGTCAAATAAAAGAGATGAATTCACTGCAAAAAAACTGACAACATAAAAGAAGAGGAGATATATTTTTTTGAAATGTGACCAGAAAAAGGAAAACAATGGGGGTTTATCTGGTGAGCACAGAGATCAACTAATCGCAATATCGGTGTCACAGTCTTTTAGCACAATGAAGTTCAAAGGTTGGTTGTTTTCGACACCTACGCGTGCACGGGAACATTTTCACATGGGAGGCACAACCTCACAGAAGAGACGGGAAGGGAACAAGAGGGAAATGAACTGTGCGAGAAGCAGATAAGCAGGGACCCTGAGTGAGGAAACAGGGGTCTACAGCCTCGGGAGAACAAAGCCACGGTGGTAAAAGGGCAACTCAGGGATCTCTTAGGGCTATGGGTCAGTATAACCAGGGAGAGGGAATGCTACATGCCAAGGAGCACTAACGCGGGCAGCAAACAGAGCTTAGAGTGTAGTAAAGGGAGGGAGGAGGTTCAAGGGGACCTGCACCCCCTCATGTGACAGAAGAAAACATGGATTGGGCCCGCGTGTTAAACAGCAGCTTCTGGTCACTAAGGGCTTGAACATTTAACTATGACGATCTAATCCGTATATTTAACTAGTCTCCCCCACCTGCTGCCCGCCCCTCCCCCCCCACCACTGCAAAAGGTCCTATTTCCTCCTAGGCAAACGCCATCCTAAAGCAGTCTGGAAGAAGGGAAGCCCTGGAGGCAGATACCACATCAGCAATCAGAGCCGGCTGGGTAGGGCCATAGTGCCCCCGGAATCACTGTGGACTTTAGCCGGGATTTATGGATGGAGCATGTGTGTTCTTGCTGAAAGTTCCAAGGGGTTATCCAATGTCAGAAGTAATTAAGTTCACAGCTTCCCAGGGTGCTTTTCCAAGACTGTCCACAGAGGGCTCAGTGTTTCTCCCCCAACATCTCAGTGGAACCCCTGACCACAGGGTCCTTGGCATACTCAGAAGGGAGCCGCTTTTTGCTCTCGGTTGCCCTCTTGTGGCTGCGCTGTGGATCGCCAAAGGAAGGTTTTTCTCAAATTCCCCATCCGAAACATTTCCCAGAAATGCACGTATTCCAGGCTCGAGAAGTGTAGGGTGGGGGAGAAAGCTCAGCAGTTAAGGTCACTAACAAATCCAACAACCTGAGTTCAATCCTGGACCTATGGGATGGTGAGCACCTGTTATCCAGGTCCCCTAGACCAGGTCCCCAGGTCTCCTGGAAGCCCAGGGTCCAGCTATCATGGGGTCGGTATCGAGGCAGAAGCATCCACAGAGACCCTGCATCAGCAAGGTGGAAGGAGAACCAACTCCCCATACAAGTTCACTCTCTCTTTCTATCTCTTTCCCTCCCTCCCCCTCTCACAGAATAAATGTTTAATGTATATTACACATGTATATAAAATAATGCAAGAGAGAATATATATATTCTCTCTCTCTCTCTCTCTCTCTCTATATATATATATATATATATATATATATATACTCTCTGCTTCTGCCCACACCGTAGCCATTTCTTACCTTATTCCATGTCTTTCTTCAAGTGACAAAGTATCTAAACTATGTATGAGTTTTTCAAGTGCCTTGAATAGATCTGAAAACAATGTAGCATCCTTAGCAACCCCCTCCCCCACAGAAGAATTAGGGTTGGCTGTATCACGGGCTAGAAATCGTGAAGGCAGAGCTCTGCGGCTGCTTGTGACCTCCCTCAACCCAAGCTCGGTGTCTTCCTTACTGGAAGATGTCAGCAGTATCAGGAAAAGCCCAAGTCATCGTCCTATTGAGAGCACACTCTGCTCTACGTGTTTGGTGAATGGATGGATGGATAGTTGTACACACGGAAGTGCCCGGCCACTGCTGCGGTGTGGCTTTATTCAAACCTGTGCTTGTGGGGAACAGAGAGGGGGACCTGGTAGCCGAGGAGATGGTACCTGCTGGGCTAGCATGGGGACCTGAATTGGAACCCCTAGCCTGTATGCACATAGCTAGCATGGCAGCGTGCACTTAGAATCCCCATGCATGGGATGAAACACAGGACAGGTACATCCTTGTAGCCAACTGGCCAGCTAGTGGTGTGTGCAGCCGATCAGTAACTTCAGGCTCAGTAAGAGACACTGTCTCAAAACTTGAAGTAGAGAGTAGAAGAGGAAGCCACCTGACATTGACTTTTGGCTTCCAAATATGTGTGCACAGATGTGCATGTGTCCTTGTGTACATACATTTACCACACACACACACACACACACACACACACACACACACACAGAGAGAGAGAGAGAGAGAGAGAGAGAGACAGAGACAGAGACAGAGACACACAGAGATTGATTGCAAGGAGTAGTTTGATTTTTCTTTCCCAGATCAGTCAAATAAAAAAAATAGTTTATTGAATAAACTAGAAACTATAACACTAACCTCAAAACAACAGCAGCAAACTCCACACAGGGCTTCTGGGTAGGAAAATCAGCATCAAAAAGATGAAAACAAAAGCAACTTAAGACAGGAGAGCCATTAAATATTCACAAGGAATGAAGCGGAGTTCTTTCACCCACTGGCGGCTAGGAAGAAATGCTTGTTTTTTGTTTGTTTTTTTTTTTTTTTACTGTGAAGTGCTACACTATTAATTAGAGGGTGATAAATAAAAGCAATCACATCCGATTTGAAAAATGAGATCCAGACCTCAATAGACTGTGCATTCCTTTTCCTAACACTGACATCTAAAAACAAAACAACTGAAAAAAAAAGAGAGAGAGACAAAACTTCAGCTCTCTAGGCAGAACAGTGTCTAAGCAGTGTTCCGTTCAAAGAACCAGCTGTTGGGGCGCCCTTTCCAGAGCTCTGCCGGAGAGAATGACCTCAGAGAGAATAGCTTGGTGTCCAAAGGACCGAGATAGGGCACAGAGCTTGCCAAAGTGGGTAGCGTATCCCCATTTGTTTCATAGGCATCATCTGAAAAGAAAACGCTGCTCACCTAAAACACATCCTGGCAACTTGGAAGGCGGAGGCAGAAGGATCGCCATGAGTTTGAGGCTATAGGTTATATGGTGAACTTGAGGACAACTTGCACTACACAGTGGGACCCTGTCTTCACACGCACACAACACGCACACACAATTCCCATGTCTTCACAGATGTGTTCACTTACTTTCTAAGTCGGTGTGGCCAAGGGATCAATATGTTTAATTGCACATTTAATTACAAGTGAAAGTACTTCACGGAGGTTGAGTATCTACTCGGTGTTTCAGTGGGTTCAAAGGAAATTTGTGGCACTGCTGGTAACTTAGTTCTGTCTCTTAGAATGAAAAAGGTAACGACTTTCAGGAAGGTGAGTGATGTAGCCTTGCCAAGAGTTGGATGGGGAGGGAATGCCCATGTCTGATGCTCACAGTCCGAAGTTCCACAGTTACCCGCTTATATACTGGAGTTGGTTATACTATCCTTTGTGATTGGGAGGGGCAGATGCCTTGGGTAGGCATCACATCATTAAAGAAAAATTTGGCCCTGAAAATCCATGCTAGTTCTCACAACTACCCCCATTCTCTGCCTTGGGCTTCATCACTTGTGTGGCTCAGGGCAAATGACTTTTCTGTGTCCATTTCCCTGGCTACACGTACAGACGTGTCCAGTACCTGAAACAAAACACTGCTACATCAATTAAACAAGTTAATTCCTTTAAAATGCCTCCTGTGATTAGTGCTGGCATGAATGGGGACACGGCCATTCTCTGATCATCACTAGACTCAAGGGAGAGAAAAGCCTTCCCTAAGGACTGCAACACAGAAGCCAGATAGAGGCAGTAAGTGGTCCAGTCTTAAGGCATCACTGTTGTACATGGAGTCCATTGCTAATCAAAATTTTGCTATGTAGCAGATGACTGCACAACATTCCTTAAGGGAATTGCTGTAGATGTATTTGAGTTGGGGAAACTGAATAGAAAAGGTTAATTTCAAAAGCTTCTATTCCAGTTTGGGTTTTGAATTTGATGAAGTTCGCAGTCAGTACAAACTTGCAAATTCAATATATTTCAAACATTTTGTGATATTTACTTTATATTATTATTTATTTTATTTAGAATGGACACACACACACATGTGCATGCATGCGCGCACACACACACACACACACACACACACACACACACACCCCTATCTTTATCTTTTCTCAAAACAGAAGTGCCTGACAGCAGGCATGGGGCTGGGAAAACAGTGAAGGTTGAGGGTGTGAGCTAGCTAGTTTTTTTGTCAACTTGACACAAGCTGGGGTCATCTGGAAAGAGCTCTCTGCAGTTGAAAAAAAAAAGCCCTTCTATCAGATTGGCTTGCATTTTCTTGATTAACTATTGATGTGGGAGGACCCAGCTCACTGTGGACAGCGAGGTTTTGGAGCAAGACTTTTGAAGGCTATTGAGGTCAGGTAATGGATGGCAAAGACCTGATCTCCTCAAGAAACCCCAATAAACCCCGGCAGAAGGCTGTAGTGAAGCCTCATTGCAATGGAGAATTGAGGGTATTAGAGATGCCAGGATCAGGGGCTGTCCACAGAGGAAACTTGTAGGCAGGATGGTGGAGGCATCCTAAGAGAGGCTGTAGGCACAGCAGGAGCGCCAAGGCCAGAGGAGACCAGGAGCCTTAGAAGCCCAAAAGGGAATTGCAGGATCTTGTGTCTCCCATGTTAGGTTCAAACCCAACTTTTGTCCTGTCTTTCCTTGCTCTGCCCATATTCCTCCCTCTTGAATGAAAATGCCTATTTCGTGCTACTGTATATTGAACATACATGACTTGGCTTTTAATTTTACAAGTTCCCACAATTATGAGATGCCTTGAGCACCATAAAGGACTTTGGGTTTTTAAGCAATTCGGTTTCAAACTGTTAAGATTTAGGGGACTCTCACAGAGGAACTAAATACACTTTGCATCATGAGGCAGTCACGAGCCTTTGAGGCCCAGGGGTGGGATTTGATAGTTTAAAGTGATATGTTTGAGGGTCAGGTTGACAAGGAATGGGCCTGCGATGGCCGGTCTCCATTGCCAACCTGACCGGATTTAGAATCTCCTAAGAGACACACCCGTGAATGTGTTAGTGAGGGTGTGACCAGGTGCTGGGTTCAACTTAGGAGGGAAGATCTATCCTGAATGTGGGCAGCGCCAGGCAGGGATTGGAGTCTTTGAAGAAAAAGGAATGAGGACAAAAGCAGCTGACTATCAGCACTTATTCCTCTGTTTCTTGATTTCGGACACAGTGTAATCCCCGCACCCTCAACCCCGCTGCCTCAGTTTCTCTGCCATGATGGACAGTATCCCTTCTCTAACCGTGAGCTAAAGGAAATCCTCCTCTCTGAAGTTGCTTTTGTCAGGTGTTTTGTCAGAGAAATGATAACGTGGCCATTGCAGCCCTTGGGGTGACACAGGCCTGTGGATGGCCAGCTTGTTCCTCCATGGAAAAGCTTAAAATACCTCCCCAGAACAGCGAAGGGAGAGGAGGCGATGTAGCGACAGGAAGTGAGGCCCACGGCATACAGCAGGCCCCCCTGGGAAACTTGGCACATTACAAGCAGAAATCTGACAGGCAGCAGGCTTTGCAGCATCACTGTTGCTTCCAGGGGAGGGAACTGAGGGGGCCCCTCTCCCCGGGAGTCAGATCCAGGGAGGAGACAGGAGGACTCGCAGAAGAAGAGTGAGGAAGGGCCCCCCTGCGCTCTGCCACCACATGCTCCATGGTGCCCAATGAGAGGCTGTTGCTGGGGAAAGAACACGTCTGGTACCACAGTGACCCTCTGAGAGGAAGGCGAGCAGGGGAGCCTTTGCCTCCCAGTTGCCAATAGCAACTCACACTCCCCTTGCAGGTCTGGCAACTTAGAGACTGCCATTACTTGTGGCTTTTCTGTTCCCTGCCCCTCTCTGTGTGCCTTTCCTCTGTTTAGCCAGGGTTGCTATGTCATTACCAGCTGATTGGGACTAATTAAACCTGCTCTGTGTGGTGGGCGTGTGCCTGTGGGTGGGAAACAGGAGGACGCCAGTCAAGGGCCTAAGCCTTAAGTCATATGAAAAGGGACAAATGACTTGTTCCTTTTCAGTTGAACAGGACAGGACTCTTGTCTAAGGGAAAAATAGTAGGAGGTCACAGGCTGCTAGGAATTGTCTCCAATGCAAGAGGAACCAGAGATGTGAGACTATCAGGAGGCCATGCCACTTCTTGCCACTCTGCAGCAGGGGAGGGGAAGCATTGGATTTCTTACAGAAAAGTAAGACATAAAAGACCATGATACAAGTACAGATAGAAGTGACAGGCAGCACTGGGCACAACCCGAGGACCACACTTCCAGACCCCACCTCATTGTTCACCATCCACATTCCCAACTTGCCCTACTCTGTAGCTCTCTTCAGAACAAGTCGCCATTTTTTTTGGTCAGGGTAAGCTTTTTAAGAACAAAGGTTATACCGTTGTACCAAAATAGGAAACCAGCATGCCCTGACATAAAGAAATAGGGACTGAAAAAAACACAAAGAACCCACAATTACCCACAAAGAGACATCACATGGACCATTAGCAGGTCTGTGTGGGCGCACAGGGAACCACTGTCTTGAGGAACAGAAGGCAGCCAATCTAACTGGCTGACTCCAAGTCATCACCATCTTCAAAGAAACGAGCCATGCTGTCAGGAAAACACAGCCCTGCAGTCATAAACTATGGCATTTTCTCTTTCTTTCTTTCTTTCTTTCTTTCTTTCTTTCTTTCTTTCTTTCTTTCTTTCTTTCTTTCTTTCTTTCTTCTCTCTCTCTCTCTCTCAATACAGTATTCTGCCTGCATGTATGCCTGCATGCAGAAGAGGGTACCAATTTCATTATAGATGTTTATAAGCCACTGTGTAGGTTGCTGGGAATTGAACTCAAGACCTTTGGAAGAAGAGCCAATGCTCTGAACCTCTGAGCCATCTCTCCAGCCCCAAATCACAGCATTTTCATGCCATTACTCAGGCCCCATTTTGGCTAATAGTTCCTTGCCTTGAGGATAGGTTTGACAGCTTGCTGGACAGACAGCAGGTAAGAAAGCTGTAAGAGCAAGATGAGAATGGCAGCACATGGACTGTAACCTACCAAGTGAAATGCATTTAAAAAAATCTAGCCAGAAGGACCTAGGGATCAGAGGTAATTCATAAGAAGATCGCAGAGAGGCTGGGCAGAGGGCTCAGTCAGTTCGGTGCTTGTCATGCAAGCATGAGGTCCTGAGTTCAGACTCCCAGAATTCACACAGAAAGAAAGCCAGGCGTGGTGTGGTAGGATCACATGCCTGTAATCCTCGCGCTTCGGAAACTGAGACAGGAGGATTGCTGGGGCGCACTGGCCAGCCAGTCTAGACACATTGGTGAGGTCCAGGTTAAAACACCCTGTCTATAAATGTAAGGTAGAAGAGCAACCATGAATAACCACCAAGGTCAACCCAAGGCCTCTGTGTACCAGCACACACACGTGTACCTACAGACGCTTGTTCACGCATACACACAAAAATGAAAGACAGATGAAAAGAAAGATCCCAGAGGGGGGAAAAAAAACCTTCACCAAGATCTACAAAATACTGAAGGGCCAACTCACCACTTCTTGGACTTGAGGCGGGGCGCAGGGTTCCGGGGGATGAGGAAGAGGGCTCTCATGGGATGCATGTCACAGAGGGCTGCAGGAGACCAAAAACAAGGACCAGATCCAGTCAGAGGCCAACCACAGTACCACCCTGGCTGGGCAAAGTGTGCACATGTCCATAAGGCACTTGCGAGCAAGGGGTCGGAGGACCTGGGTGCTTTCATTTGGCAAACAATCGAAGAGCTGATGTCTAATTAGACGGAGCTCTCGAAGCACACACTTCAGATATTAACATTCCTAAGGACCACACTTTACTTCGTAAGGAAAATAAGGTAAAGGGTCAACGTCTAGCCATCTTTGCTGTAAGTAGCCACCTGTCCCTCAAAATATACAGCAGCAGATGAGAGCTGAGATTGGAGTGGTTGAGTTTTGTTGTTGTTTTTTGTTTGTTTGGTTGTTTTTTAAACAAAAGCCTAAGCCACAATATGTGGTGCCTGAACATACAGCCAACGTAGCTGTCTTCCCCAGGAGGCTCACGCGAACACTATTCCCCACGACTTTCCAGTACTCTGCCAGGACACCATTCTGTTCCAACAATGTTCCTAGTAGCTTTTCAGGTTGCATGATGTGCTTTGTTGGTAAATTCTCCGGCTCCAGGATGACCAGGGGATGAAGTCAGTTTATAAACATGACGTAATTGTTTATCATGAACACAGTCTGTGCTCTTATTTCAATCAACTCAACTTATTAGCTTACTTTCTAACGGTGGGAATATAGTTGTTGGGTTCTCTCTTTTTAAACCAAGATTGAGTCTATAAGCTCCCTCAATGCCAGAGGATTCTGTGGGTAGAGGGTATTTTTAGTCTTGTATACCTCTCAGGGTGATAACACAGCTTTAAGACCGTGGTATCTGAATTTTCTGACTCGCAAACGTCATTGTGAACAAACAAACAGTCTGAGTCAATCAAGCTGCAGACAGTATTCAAGAAACTTAAAGAAAAATAAGCAGGCAGCGATGGCTTAAAGGCAGAGAGTCCTAAGTCTAAGAATGAACTGCCCTGAAGGTGAAGGTTTTTTTTGTTGTTGTTTGTTTTTTGTTTGTTTGTTTGTTTTCAGTCCTAGTCCTGTGAGGAATAGCTGAGAAGGGGTGAAGGGGTGAGAATGCACATGCAGGGACATTATTGGGGCAAATTCCACGTAAAGGGAGACAGGAGGAGGGTCCAGGAAAGGTGGGGAGTCAGGCCATTGTTATGCAGTTCTAGCCCGGGGTGCAGGAGGGAAGGGGGGCCCCAGACTGTGCCGCAGTCCCTTCAGAGTCAGGGTGGGTATTGCTTGAATCACAGCTGCCTGCAAAGTGAATCCTGTCTTTCAGGAGAGGCTGAGTCTTGGTGTCTCTACTGAGGTTGGCACTGATGGGGAGACGAAGGCTCAGTCAGGGATGTCTTTGAGGTCTAGTCTGTCTCCCAGGCCACCACAGCAGTTGCCTGAGGTGTTCTTTGGTCCGAGTACTCAAAGTCCCAGGGCACTTGGGAAGTTGTCAAGATTGCCAGCATCTGGGACACAGCTCCAGTAAGGGCAGGGATATTTAAAACTGTAAACAGTATTTTCAGAAGCGGGAACCCTCTGATTTCAGGTATTTGTGAGAGATAGACCTGGGAATTTAGCTTTGGAGTTAAGTTTTGGACGTGAGAGCGGACCTTGTTTGTGATCGCCCTGAGTTCTGTGTGAGATGGAGTACCTCCAGAATGAGCCACTCCCTAAGCAGGCAAAGAAAAAAAGACTCCCCCCCCCAGATTCACTCTCTTCTTTCCTAGCAAAACACAGATCTGCACACTGCTCAGAAATGAAAAGATTCCTGGGTGATTTAAGCTGTCTCTGCTTTCTAAATATGCCACATCAGACCCATGCCGGGCTCAGTGTAGCAGAAGTAGGCCAACCACAGCCCTGGCAAGGAGCCCGCAGGACCTGCAGAACCAGCCAGCAGCAGATTTTACCCCAGAGGAAGGAACTTACGGGGAGCACCTTCTGCCATTTCGATGGCGGTGATTCCCAAGGACCACAAGTCACTCTGCAAGACAAGAAAGCACAGATACACACATAAAACTCAATCGACAGAGGACAATTTGGTTAAATCTGGTAATTACTTCAGAACTGCCTGTGGGGGAAGTAAATCCATTGTCTGTTTACAAACCCTGTTTCTCCCATCCAGCGGCAAAGCCAGAGAAGTCACGTTCACATTTCAGTGCGCAAATTTTTCTAGCTGTCTGGCATATTGTACGTGTCCAATCAATGCATAAAAAATATATATGAGGTTTTAAGATTTTAATTTATTACTGAGATTTATGTGTCAGTCGAACCACGTGAAATTTTTCTGTTTTCAATCTTTTTTTTTTTTTAACTTGTGTAGAAGAGTGGGTTTCATGACGCTATCATTCCATCGGCCTAGCACATACTTTCCTCCTCTCTCTTGTCAGTCCCCTCTTCTCCTCAACAGTCCCCCTCATGCGCAGTTATTTCTTTTTTATTGATTTTTATCCGGCTGCGGCTGTTACGCAGTAAATGACACACGTACAAAGTACACCATTTGATGAGGTACGTCACTCCTGTGACGCCACCACCGTCAAGGTGGCAAACATCACCTCCAGAGGACGGCACTCTCCCCCAGGTAGCTTCCTCTTTCTTCCCCATCCTTCTTCCCACTCTCTAGGTGACTTACCCATCTGTTCTCTGTCACTGTAGATGGCTTCACCTCCTCCAATTTTTACAGAAAAGGAAGACATCTGTTTGTTTCACTTAGAAAGTGTTTGAAGGCTCTGCTTGTTGAACCATAGCTCGGTGCCTCCTACCTTTTTGTCATTTAGTAGTATTCTTACCAAGTGGATAAAATGGAGTTTGATCTCTCTTGCTGGCAGATATTTGGAGTGTCTCCAGTTTGGGCTACTCTATGTGAAACAGTTGCATACCTTAATGTCTAGGTCTTGGAGACAAGATTTTATGTCTTCTGAATAAACACCAATAGGTAGAACTGGCGGAACATTTAGTAGGTATTAGTCACATTCAACTGTGTTTACTGCACAACAATATGTTCCTTACTTTGATAGCATGAAGATGGGGTGTGCATGTATGTTTCAGCCTGGGCAACCAAATGTTCTCTAGCTTGTTTATAAACTGCCATGGAGAAGCGGTCTTAAGTCCTAACCTGCCTCCTTAGCTTTGGACTGGTTTTCATGCTGTAATTGGAGATTTCCAGGCCAGTTCTTCCCTCTTTTTTTTACCAGAGGAATCCCCACGTCTTAGAACATGATTGTTTTATCACACTCTATCCGGGTGTGTTGGTCTGTGAGCACGGCATGGCCGGAATCATCAAGATAAGGAGGAGACTAGTGAGGTGAGCTCCGAAGAATGCTTGCTGTTCTCCCTCTGCATCATGGGTAAGAAAACGGAATGAGTCTGGTTCAGTGACCTGCATTTGGATAGCATCATCCATCACATTCTCACAACTTAGGGATTTCATGCACATTAGTCAGCATCCTCCTTGGACCATGCTCAAATTATAGATATCAAAGTGAAGCTTCGGTGGCGGTGGTGGTGAA
Source organism: Meriones unguiculatus (assembly GCF_030254825.1). NCBI lineage: Eukaryota > Metazoa > Chordata > Mammalia > Rodentia > Muridae > Meriones > Meriones unguiculatus. The sequence continues at coordinate 137,539,287 of NC_083350.1, read as the reverse complement.
AAGGTGTAAAAGGAAGGAAGCCATGGTATACATGCTGAGTCATTCCCTAGAACTAAACTTCTCAGTAGCCTGTGAATGTCTGCCAGGGTTGTTAAGTATTTGAGCAGAATTCCTTCCAATTTACAAAGGGATAGCCAGGGTGACTAGGCTCTCACCAGGGTGCAATCACTTTAGAGTGGGTAGTGATGGCCAGAGTAAGGCACTGTGCTTAGATGCCAAGCCCCAACAGCACAGGGAATGTTGTTCTCTCTCTGCTGTCTTTCTGGATTCCTTCCAAAGCTCCATAGAACACTCACACTCCCAGTGTGTGTACATCCCAGGAGATGACTGTTTCTTGTGTCTCCTGGCTTTGCTAAGCGAGTGCCAGGCTCACCTGCTACTGTTGGCACAGGAGTGCAACTCGACAAAGATAAGAACACAGCTCTCTTGTACCTGGGTTTTCAGGCTGGCAGACAAAGATAGTCGAGTCATTCTCTGTGTGGGAGGTGTCAGGCAGGAAACAGGGAAAAGAGCCTGGAAGTGGAGGTTCAGCATCAAAGGTCCCTGTACTGTTTTGATAACACTCCAGTGTCCTCCGGACTTGATATTTCCTCTAGCAGATTCCCAATAGCCTACGAATGGAGCATTTCTGTAGTCTGAATGAGGAAGTCAGGCTCTTGGCTGTTAACTGCCATGGCAGGAGTGGACCGAAATGGCCTTCAGGCTCAGTAAGGTTTGAGCTGGTGTGACAGTTCACACATTTGAAAGGAAATGATGGCCTCAACTGAGAGGGCTCCAGGCCAAGCTTTAGCTGGAGATAAAATGCTCAACACAGCCAGGCTCACTTTTGCCTCTGAGTTTCTGTTCAAACTTCCCTAGGTGGAAGGAGAGGTAACAAAGAGGACAGGTTCCCCAGGGATGTGCAAGTTGTCCCCTCCTATCTCCTCTTCTCTAAGAAGTCTGGAACCCAGAAGGTTCCTTACGCTGGTCCAACTGTTTCCCATTCTAGTCGCTCACACAGGTGATCACGCTCACCATGCTGCCTATTGGCGCATCGCTAGTTTACAGAATTCTGTGTCCATTCTTTACACCGTTGGTCTTAGTACACACACACTCAGGGTAGGAGGGGAGAGAGGGGAGAGAGAGAGAGAGAGAGAGAGAGAGAGAGAGAGAGAGAGAGAGAGAGAGAGAGAATAGGAGATAAGGAGAAAGGCAGGGAGGGGGAGGGGGAAGAAGGGAGAGGGAGACACAGAGAGAAAATACGAGCAAGAGTAAGAATATGGAGGGGGTAATATAAGGCCTTGTATCCTAGATCTTTGTTTTGTTGACTGAACAGTACTGGTACATAGTAGGCCCTTACTATGGACGTGCCGAATGAACAAACAAGGAGAAGGCACATGAGAGCTAGGGACAAATGGTTCAGGCTGTCTGCCGTCTACACAGATCACAGAGAAGCCAGGCTCCATGTAAATGGAGCTGGGTGTCCCACTGCCATGGCCATTTCTCCTTTGACTCTTGTCACAATGCCAGGTCTTGAGTACTTGTCTTTATCTTAAGTTAGCAACCCATAAACAGCTGTTTCTGATTCTTACTTTGTCAAACGGTGACTGAGGATGTTGGAAGAACAAAGGTGCTGAGATTCAGTGAGGTTCCCATTCCTAGGTTACAAAACCAGCCTTGGCGTCCTACAGGAAACGTAGGTTGGTAGAGAGAACAGGCTTTCAAAGCAGATAGAGCCAGATTCAGTCCCAGGTTCCTAATTTAGTGACTGGCAGAATGCTGCCCAGCTTAGCTTTTCAATGGCACAGGAGGTGCCGGTGGCATGCATGTTTTCAGGAACGCTGCCTAGCACAAAATCTGGTGCACAGCGGGGCGCAAGCATATGGATTTTCTTCGCCTGTACTGCTGGGTTAGGGTTCCTTGGCCTGACAGTTTGGTTGTTATGGTTTCCCTCCATGCAGTTGTGGCAGACACCATTTGTTGGTTAACCTGAAGGCAATTTTGACCCCACTCTCACTGCTACCTCCATTACAGGGTAGCCCATAGCTGCTTCTCCTGGCACCTCAGCAATGAGTTAGATTTGTGAGCAGAGCTACAGCCAATGAGACATACAGAAACAGCCCTGGGCACTTGTGCTTTTCCCAAAATAGGGAGCTAACACAGCTGGTGTCTTGGAAACTCCTTTCAACTTCTTAGTGCCTTGAATAAAAACATGGTGTCTGGAGTTATGCCATCCATCTTGCAACCCGAGGCAATACGCCAACTGATGAAGGATGCCAGGGCAGAAAGGTAGGAGGCAGAGTTTCTGAGGCTAGCCATGCTCCCTTATATCAACTCAGGACTGCATGGCTCTAGATTTCTGGTGATGGAGTAAGAATGCTTCTAGCCAAAGATACTTGCGAATGATCGTGTGTGTGTGTGTGTGTGTGTGTGTACCCGTGCATGTGTCTATGTGTATGTTGATATGTGTAAATATGTATGTGCATGTTTTTGTATGTATGTTTGTGTACATGTGTTCATGTGTATGCATGCATACATGTGTGTATATGCATGTAAGTACATGTAGTGTGTGTATGTATGTACATGCACAGCAGTAGTAGGAGAACACGTGAAGAGAAGAGGCATAGTGTGACAACAGGGGAATGGGAAGTCTCACCTGCTAGGTGTTCCTAGAACTGTACCATAGGAAGCAGGAATGGTGAGTAAAGAAGAGATGCCTCTCTTGGTTAGCCTTCCTGAAAACAGCAGCTTAAACCAGAGGCCCCACCATACCACCCAAACAACCTGTGCATCCTTGTCTCATCATATGACTAAGGCGGTCATGTGACTCTTGTTTTTTGAAGTCTTTATTTTACATTATTGTCAGGATCATTTTGGACTGGAGTTATCCCACTTTCCAAAAAGAAATGTTTGTGTTTTTCAATTCTTGGTCGTATGTAGCCAAAGCTGCTTGTAAGCTCTGCTGTGTGTTGGAAAGCTATGAACGTCCCTGACAGACCTTGTTTAACCTTTAGATTCATTAGTAAATCCCAAACACACTTCAGAACTTAAAGGAGAAAAACGCTCCCATTACTGCTGGCAAGATGGATGACGGGAGATGAGCAGGGAGGAGGGAAAGACATGGGAGGAGAGGAAGGCAGACATCGTTTCCTTCGTGGCCACCCTGTGACTCACTCTGGCAGGAGTTTGGCAATTCATTATTTCAGCAGTGCTGTGCCGCCTGGCTTGCAGCATGATTAACAGCCCATCCCTGCTCACATTACAAACAGAACAGAGACAAATTCTGGTGCCTCTCAGAAGGCAGGCACAACGTACAGCTTCTGGCTGGGGCCTGGGGACAGTTGGTACACAGCACCTTGCACAAAACAAAAGAACATTCTTTCTAACTGGGCTGCCCAGCTCAGTGGGAGAGAGACATCACTATGCTAAAACTGCCACTCTAGATGAGGAATGGCATTGCCAGAACCTAGTGTGCTCCACTGGAGCCAGAGACCCAGCTCTGACTCTGAGCTCAGACACAGCTGGTAACTTGGTGACAAGACCAAGCCAGCAACAGCCTGCAGACCATGTCCTCAACTGCCGTGCAAAGAGAATGCATAGCTTGCAGGGTTGCTATAAGCATTCGATAAGTTTATAGTGCCTAACACGCGCAGTACACATAGCAGGCATTTAACAATTAAAGGTGCAGATGGACTCTGGGGTCAGTTATTAGCAACTGGCAGCTCAGTCAGTATACCCGGGCTAGGTAAGCGGGCAATGAGCCGCACAGCCCAGCGGCATAAGGCGGGTCTGGCAGAGACAGGGCGCCGAGAGGAAATGACATGCCTGTCTTCCTGCATTTCTGTCGTCTCCCTCTGAGGGGCTCCTACTGGCAGAACGTGATCAGATGTCAGATGGATAAACAGAAATGGGGATGGCCCAAGTATCCCAAAGCAGGACAGCGTGGTGGTCTAGAAAGACAAACAATGGCTTTATCATAGTTCTATGGTGCTTCACAGCCATAGTCTGTGAAAATAGTCTCCCATCTAAACATGTGCTTGTGGCTTGTCTATTCTGTTTGAAATATTTCAGTTGGGAAAAAGAAATCATATGCATGTATGTGGTCCTTACAGAGACTGACTTAATCTAGTGGTAGGAACTTTAGAGAAGCAGGTTCTAGTTCAAGAGGAGGAAACTAGAGATAAGCAACACACAGAGAGCTGGGTTGTATGGTATGAAATTGCTGGTTTCCTTAGGTCAAAAATGGCCACAAAAATCACACTTTCATGAGATATGTGAACACAAAGCTGTCCTATAGCGCCTCTTACCACATGTCAGATACTAACTGGTATCTTTATAAGTATTAAGCCACTTTGTGGTATTACAACATTGTAATATGTAATTGATTATTCACATTAAACACAGGCCCAGAAAAGTTAAATAGCTCCTCAGAGTCACTGTAAGAAGAAGAGGCATGGTCAGTTTCATGCTGGCTTTGTCTGACTTCAAACTCCTCAAAATCCTCATTCACTTTTCTTACTTACATGCTAAACGGAACTAAGGTAAGGATCAGTGAGGTTGTCCAGGAAGCTGCTGTTATTGATAACCCCATTTCACAGAGGAAAAAAAAATAAAACGGCAACACAGATACCTCCTGCCCTTCCTACCTCCACTTGATGTCTGTCATAGAGGAAACTGTGGGGAGATTTACTGTCCATAGGATCAGCACTGTATCGGAAGGAAGTAGGCCAGCTGTGGTCCCACCTGGTGGCACTACGCGGTGTCTGCACTGCCATCTTCTGTCTGGGTGAATTCAGAAGGACCCATATTTGGAGCTCAGTATACAGGAACTAGGCCATGTCTATAAGTGGAACCACCACACTTGGTGTCAACCTACACATTGTGTTCTCGGCGGCACCTGCCCTCAGTGAGTCTCCCACTAGGCAGCTGCTCACCTCATCTTCAGCTGACCCTCTTGTTCAAAGGAACATTTTGGCCCTGCCTGCGTAGAGTCTGTTCTGGGATACTGGAGTAGCTGAGCGATTTCTTTGCAGCCGGAGGAAATACCTCCACCTGCAGAGGATCTGCCTCTTCTGTGGGACAAGTCTGTTAATACAGGATAGGTGAATGACACACTGTGTCAGCAAAGGTCACGCTCAAAGGCCAGAGCACACTAGACATGGGGTGTGGGCGACGAGGAATTTTCTTGGACTTCTATTACCTCACTAGATTAATTATACGAGCAATTTCTATTGATACAAAAACATCAAATCAGGACAGAAAAAAAAAAAAAAGACCTAAGAATCTGTCATCCAAGTTCTCAGAGGCCAAGCACACCAACGCTTTCCAGGCTATTTGTAGATTGTCCACCACCACCACTGTGCCTGTGCATGTGCAAGTGTGTGCATGTACGTGTGTGCGTGTGCATGCCTGTGCTGTGCAAGTATGTGTGTGTGTGTGTGTTTGTGTTTCTATATCAGCTGAGAGGGAGTAAGACTATATTAAGAGAAAGATGCTTTGGTACTCACATTTGGATACCAAATACACATGCTACTCTAATGCCTCATTACTCAAGTCTGTGCATGGTAGCCCACTGGATAGAGAATTTGGTCTTTATTCAACCAGATTCCAGAAGATGTGGCCTTTCTTTAGTGGGTATCTCTGTTAAGGAAATGCTTAGGACTACAAAATACCTGTCAGATTATATCCTACTGAAATACAATTCACAGTAAGTTTTAAAAATACCATCTTAAACAGCCTAGGAATTTTGAACAGTTTTATTAATTTCAAATCTTTTGAATGCTTATTATTAAATAGGAAAGCTTTCATTATTGCCCTGCATACTTATCAGGGAAATGAAACCTTTCCTTTTGCTTGAAGTGTTTTGACAGAATTTCTGAAAACAAGAAAGGAAGGGCTCCCAGGGGAAAGCCAGCACACCAGGCAAATGCAATGCAGGCTTCCTCCCAGGCAGTCAGCAAGTTTCCCCTGCACCCAGCAGACTCCACACAAAAGCAGACTGCAGTGAAAACTGCATCTCTTCAGAGTCCTTTCCCACAGAGGTCCTTAGGATAGTCAACTACTTTCACTTTCAAAAGAAACTTCTGGGACTGGAGAGATGGCTCAGTCATTATGAGTATGCATTGCTCTTGTAGAGACCCTAAATTCAGTTCCTAGCATCCACACTAGGTAGCTCACAACCACCTATAACTCTAGCTCAGAAAGATCTGATACACTTTTTTGGTCTCCCAAAGCCTCTGCAATCATGTGCACATGCCCACACACAGACCTGCACACACAGCATCAAAAAGAAAAATTTTTAAAGGAAATCGGAAAAAAAGAAACTTCTACCAGTTTTTAAAAGCATTTCAGAAATAAATCAAATAGTAGTCAATCAATAAATGAAAAATGATAAATCACATAACAAAACCAAATTATGGTCTTCTGCAGTTCATCTTCACTTCAAAGCCAGAGATTTCTTGGTGAAGTTTACAGAATCCAACACTATTCAAAGTATGTTTTATCCAATCAACACCATCTGGAAATGGTGGGACCATACATTTAATCTCTGTGAAAGCCCAACAGGTTCAGGTCATTGCTCAGGCTGTGACTCCTGTTGGCTCAAAAGGGTTGTCCCCTATGCAGACCAAATCCTTCATTCAGCTTTATAGGTCTCCAGTGAATGCTCCACTAGGAAACGGTTTATGCAGAGAGATCTCAGCTAATTACACACACACACACACACACACACACACACACACACACACACACACAGTCGGGCAGAGGGAATGGAATTTTATGTAAGAAGTGGGAAATAGTAAGAGCTGGAGAGGACAGGGTCTCCACAAGGGGAGCAACAGAACCAGAAAATTTGAACACAGGGAACTTCCCAGAGACTCATACTCCAACCAAGGACTATTCATGGAGATAACCTAGAACCCCTGCACAGATGTAGCCCATGGCAGTTCAGTGTCCAAGTGGGTTACATAGTAATGGGAAGAAAGGGGAGGGAGGGTGGGATTGGGAGGGGAGGAGGGAGGGGCTTATGGGGAGATACAAAATGAATAAAGTGTAATTAATAAAAAATTTAAAAAAAGAACACTTTAGTCCCCGATCTTATCCATCTTAACAGTTTCTGTATAACAACATAGCATACAGGGCCACAAACATTTCAAAATTGTCTTTTCTGTGTATAGAGCGTACATTTACTGTGGCATTCCTATAACATCTAATAAATATTGCTAAAGTTTTAGGGAAAGGAGCTGGAAAAAAGATTCTCTACGCGGTGGTACCACGTCATTTCTAAATAGTAATTATTAGCAATAGTCTAGAAAAAGAAGCCCAAGATTTGAACTCAATTCCAAGCTTTGGGTTGGTCAAAAGGAAATGTTATTCTGGTTACTCTCCTGGAAACAAGTCAGCCACAAAGGTCTTTCTATTTTACAGAACACACACACTGCACATAAATACAGCCACCACGATACTTAAAAGATTAAGACAGGGATGGAAATCTAGACGCTCTGCTCCTTCCTGCCATAAGTTGCCTTATTTCAAAATTTAGATTTATTTATTTGATGTGTATGGGTATTGTGCTTCATGTCTGTGCACCACGACTCATGTGCATGGTGCCCTTGGAGGTCAGAAGAGGACATTGGACCCCTTGGAACTGGAGTTAGAAATGGTTGTGATCCATCATGTGGGTGCTGGAACTTGAACCCTTAGGTCCTCTACAAAAGTAACAAGTGCTCTTAACCCCTGAGCCATCCCTCCAGCTCCCTCCTGGTTTATTTTGAAGTGGTTCAAATTATCTATGGCATAGATGTAGACTAGTTATCACTTGTTAAATACAACTGCAGTTTGAAGAGTTGCTTACAGCCAATTAAAATATGCATATCTTGTCTGGGATATATATTTTGTAGCGGATCCTCTGGCGGCTTTGCAAATGGAATTATTTAAATGTGCTGATCATTAGCAGTTTAAATAAATGACATTTATTTTGGCAGGGGATTAATTTTTAACGTAGCAGCTGCTCTTAGACAGATTGCTGTCAGGTCATTAGAGGGACTAACTTTGAAGGAAGGGGGGATTATTATGTTTTCAAGACCGTCAAGCTTACATTTCCCAAAAGAGGTGAATAATTTCATCAGTGCTCTGAGACACTGGGTCTCAAAGACTGCAGTGTTTTTATCGCTATCACCTGATTTCAACAGTAACTAGATGTGGAGAAGTAAGTGGACTTTAAAAGAGAAATTCCTCAAATATACTCTTTGTTTGGGAAATACGAGATTTACATAGAAGTCAGGCAAACACTGCATAAGACCAGACTGTAATAAAAAAGATCCCTGTAGATTCTTTTCCTAGAGAGGCCCTTAGGACTCTTAGTTACTTTCATTTTTTTTTTAACATAGCCATTTTATAAGGCAAACCGGACAAATCAAATAATAACCAAACAGTATGCAAAATGACACAAGGAATCCACACGAGGCTCTTCTTCGCAGGGTGGGAAAAGTGACTATAGAGTTGTGGAGTCGGGAGACGTTCAAGTTAAGTTCAGAGGATATCATCAACTGTGAAAACCTGGCCTCAAACTCCCTTTGTGGAATTTCAAGTCCCTGAAGTTCCAAACCAAACCCAGGTAGTATCTCCTTCTGCCCACATGGTGTCTCTCAGTGCGTAGCCTGAGCACTCTGCGAGCGCTCTAGCTCTCACTGTCCACAGCTTCATTTTCTCTGAACAGGGAGTTATGCAAAAGCACTGCCGTCAGACACTGTCGCTCTCGTGGGGCTCTGTGACTCACGTTAGAGCACTGGCTAGAGGGACTGAATAATGGGAGGACTGCCAGGAGAAGCCTACGGTTTGAACTCAGCTGTGCACTTCAAGTAAAAGTGACAAGGGATACACCGAACTTCTGTGAGCTGCCATGTCACACTAGGGGAAGGCCAAGCCATATCCCTACATCCAACTTCATCCTTCTACAGAGAGGAAACCTCCAAGTGGCTACAGGGAAGCCCAGTGGAAATGAGGCTGATGCCTTGTCACTACAAAAAGATGTCCCCGATATTTATATTTTGGTTTGACATAAGAATATTATGAGAATATTAGAGAGTATTAACTCAGGAGGTAGAAGAAGCAGTGTGTGCTGTGTCCTGGCTGCATAAGGGCCAGGAGTTCCTGTGTGCTACTGCGCAGTAGCCAAGTATGCTTACAACAGCGTGTTGCCCACTTCAAAAAGCTAGAAGGAATGATGTTCAAGCTTTTGTGAGTAAGCACGTGGGTGCACATGGGTGTATGCTTGCACCTACATGGGGAGAACAGAGGTCAGTCTTGCTAGTTATTTCTCAGGAGCCTGGAGTTTTGAGACTGGGTCAGTCAGTGGCTTGGAATTTGCCAGGGAAGCTAGGCCAGCTGTCCAGAGCTGGCATCACCAGTCTGCATCACCATGGCTGGCTTCTTATGTGGCTTCTGGAAGACCGACTTGGGTCCTGACCCTCATCGGGCAGGCACTTTACCAACTTAGCTATCACTTCCGGCTCTCTGAAACTTTTTTACCTTAAAAATGTGATGCTTTAACAGATCAATATATTTATCCCAATTTAAATATTGTATATGTGTGCATATATCAAAGTAGTTCATGAAACTTCTTCAATATGTACAGTTGGAATATTTTTATGTCAGTAAAGAAAAATACTTAGTAGAGGAAAAAGGGTAAAAATAAGAATATATACTTTGCCAAAACTAAACTATAATGAAAAACATTAACCTAATCCATTTCTCAAAAATAAGACAGGCTGGACACATTGGCCCACGCCTGTAATCCCAGCACTCGGGAGGCAGAGGCAGAGGCAGAGGCAGAGGCAAGCAGATCTCTGAATTTGAGTCCATCCTAGTCTACAAAGCAAGTCCAGAAAAGAGAACCCTGTCTCAAAAAACAAAACTAACTAACTAACAAAAGAATAAGACGGAAGAGCGCATTCAAAAGCATTCTAAAGCACAGGAAATAATTTCAATATTATTTTGTAAATGGGCAATCAAATGTGATGAGTGAATTCATTAAGACAATTCTTACTTGAGTGTCTTACAATCCTAGACCCAAGTGATGCTCTTCAGGTCCCCTTTTGTGTCACAAAAATAACACATAAATGTCTGTGAGAATTCTTCTTTGCAGAACTGAGGAAAAGAGGCCATGATGGCTTTCACAGAACGACAAAGAAGTCATACCTTGAAATCATAGGTAGCGTCTGGGTTCTCGTCACAGGCAATGACTTCTGGTGCCATCCAATAGGGGGTCCCGATGAATGTGTTCCTTCTGCCCACTGTTCGGTCAAGCTGGGCACTCACTCCAAAGTCCACTAATGAGGAGAGGACAAACGAATCAGTTAAAGCCTAACGTTGGTTGTGAGGCTAAAATTACTGTGCATTCCTCATGTGGTAAAACGGATCTGTAACATAAAAGTTATGATTTTATCCTAATTTATTTTGCCAACAAGACACAATAGATAAAGAGGAACCTCAGTGGAGGAAATATCTCCACTTTTTGACATTCCTCAATCTCTGTTCCACATTTGTCCTGCACATCATGGAGGTGGGATAAATTCTGGGTTGAGATTTTTAAAAAATCAATTAATTACAATTTATTCACTTAGTATCCCTTCTGAAGCCCCCTCCCTCATCTCCTCCCAGTCTCACCCATGCTCCCTCTTTTCCTCCTATGCCCTTTCCCTAGTACCCTGATAGTGGAGGTCCTCCTCCCCTTCTATCTGACCCTAGCCTATCAGGTCTCATTAACACTGGCTGCATCATCTTCCTCTGTGGTCTAGCAAGGCTGCACCGGCCAGGGGGAGGTGAACGGAGAGCCAGCCACTGAGTTCATGTCAGGGACAGCCCCTTACCCCTTACTAGGGATGCCATTTGGAAACTGAGCAGCCTATGGGCTTCCTTTGAACAAGGAGTCTAGGTCCTCTCCATGTTTGGTCCATGCAGGCCCCCCCCACCCTGGGCCCAGGTATTTTGGCTCTGTTGTTCTCCTTGTGGAGTTCCTGTCCCCTCCAGATCTTTCTATTTCTCTCTTCTTCCTTAATGATAGGACAGTGAGATCACTAAGGAGAGCTATGCAGTGGATATGGGGAAGAGAGTATCTGACTTTAGAGCTTTTGGTGACTCTAGTGGGATATAATCAGCATGCACTGGCTAACATCCAGCATCTGAGGACACTGAAACATAGCATCTGAGCTAGAGAACATGGACTATAAAGATCCAAATCTTGGAACTGAGGCAGAGGCAGAGGCATGAAACTCATACTAAACAGGCTAGATATATGACAGGAAATGCCCATGTCCATAGAACTACCTGATTTTAGTAGTATTGGGGTTAGCGGTATCCATTTGGTTCCATGTGGTTTATGACTGTCTGAGTCCTGATATGGAAAAATTGCATAGGTATAATATAGGCCCTTTTTACCACATCACATCAAATATTACTTAACTCATAACCTTGAGATTTGTCAACCAGTGATACTGAAGAGGATTAGGGGTCTTTCTTGAGACTGATATTCCAACCAAGGATCATTCATGGATAACCCAGAACCCCTGCACAGATGTAGCCCATGGCAGCTCAGTCTCCAAGTGGGTTCCCTAGTAAGGGGAACAGGGACTGCCTCTGACATGAACTCAACGGCTGGCTCTTTGATCACTCCCCCCAATGGATGAGGGCAGCAGCCTAACCAGGCCCCAGAGGAAGACAATGCAGCCAGTCCTGATGAGAGCTGATAGGCTAGGGTCAGAAGGAAGGGGAGGAGGCCCTCCTCTATCAGTGGACTAGGAGAAGGACATGGGAGGAGAAGGGGGGTAGAGAGCAGGATTAGGAGGGCAGGAGGGAAGGGGCTACAGCTGGGATACAAAGTGAATAAATTGTGATAAATAAAAAAAGAAATTAAAAAGAAAAGAAAGGACATGTGAGCCAAGCGCAGTGGTGCATGCCTGTTATCCTAGCTCAGGGAGGCAGAGGCAGTGTGGTCTCTGTGGGTTTGAGGCCAGCCTGGGTAGAGGTTTTGGTGGGTGGGCTGGGGTTCCTCTTTCCTCCACTAGTATCCTGTCTAGTTAGAGGGTGTCCTCTTCAGTCTCCATGAATCATGCTACTAGGAGTCTCAGCTAGAGTCACCCTCATATCTCCCAGAACCTACCTGTCTTAGGTCTCCAGCTTGTCACAGAGATGCCCCTGCCTACAGTTTCTCTTCTCTCTGCAGGCCCTCTATCGTGTCCCCCGCTCCAGTCTCCCAGCCTCCTGCACTCTTCTCAGGTCAGAGATCGAGGGAATGTCCAACCAACGCTCAGACCAACCTGAGACCCACCCCATAGGAGAGAGCCAACCCCTGACACTATTAACGATGCTCTGCTATGCTCAGAGACAGGAACCTAGCATAGCTGTCCTCTGAGAGGCTCCACCCAGCAGCAGATAGACACAGAAGCCTAGACTCACAGCAAAACATTGGGCAAAGTGTAGGGAGTCTTGTAGAAAAGGTGGGGGAAGGAGAGAAGAACCTAGGTGACAGGAGCTCTACAGGAAGACCAACAGAACCAACTAACCAGGGCTCAGAAGGCCTTGTAGAGACTGAATCGCCCAGCCAAGGACCATGTATGGACTGGACCTAGGCTCCCCCCCACGGATGTAGCCAATGGGCAGCCCAGGCTTCATGTGGGTTCCCTAGTAAGAGGAGCGAGGGCTGTCTCAGACATGGACTCTGTTGTCTGCTTTTTGATGACTTCCTCCTGCTTGTTGCCTGCTTTTTGATGACTTCACCCTGGTGGGACTGCCTCACCAGACTACAGAGGAAGAGGATGAGCTCAGTTCTGATATGATTTGATGAGCTGGGGTGGGTGGGGACGGGAGGGGGGATAGGGAAGATGGAGGAAGGGTGCTACTGGGAAGAGAGGAGGGAAGAGTCTAAGATTGGCATGTAAAGTGAATAAATAAATTAATTAATTAAAAAAAAGGACAAATTTTTATTAGATCGCCTGTAGACAAGTCTGTAGGGCATTTTCTTCTTAGATGATCCTATCCTATTGTGGGTGGAACCATCCCTTGGGCAGGTGATCATGGGAAGGATAATAAAGCAAACTCAGCATAGCACAGAGCAAGCCAGTAAGCAACACTCCTCCGTGGCTTCTGCTTCCTCCAGGTTCCTGCCTTGAGTCCTTGTCCTGCCTTCGCTCAGTTAAGGGAGTGTGACCTGAGAGTTGTAAGATGAAATAAACCCTTTCTTTAACCTAAGTTCCTTTTGGTCATGGTGTCTTATTACAGCAATAGAAATTTAATTAGGATAGATTTTAACCACGATTTATGCACATTTTCTGGGCCAGTAAAGCCCTTAAGATTGTGTCCTCATCACCGCCATCCATCCCCAGAACATTTTCATCTTCCGCCAGTGAGATGCTATACCACTGAGCAAAAACAACCTATGTTTCACACTTTACCCACTCATCCTCCTGCCTCTGTATCTGGACACCGAAGACTCCTATAAATGAGCAGAATCACACAAAATGCATCTTCTTTCATGTAACACAATGTCCTCAAAGTTCACTCAGCTTGAAACGTATATTACAGTTTTCTTCTTTTTAACTACTGAATAATTTTCCATTAAATTTCCATTTCTACACTTTTTTTTTTCTTCTAGTGACGGCATTCTGGCTCCTTCTACCATTTCTCTACCATGAATACATACTTTTAAATTGCATGATCAAGTAGATACACCAGTGAGGAAATCACAAATTGCTGGATTTGATTATCCCAAGGCTCCATGGAGACCAGCAAAGTAGGGGTTTGATAAAAGATAAGACTATGCTTGCATGAGAATACCTAAGTGTCTCTTGAGAGAGGTGGAATACATTATACTCCTAACAAGTGCTTGTTAAACAGCAGCAGGAAGTCCTCTGAAGTAGACCGGCAAGTCTTTATACATGCATCTATTTAGCCTTCACAATGTATGCTCTTATTTTTAAAAGGAAATATTCGTGTGATGAACACTTGGCTCCAAAATGCTAACAGAATGAGACTATGTATATGTATATGAATATGATGTATATGTATGTATTTGTTTATTTGTTTAAGACAGGATTTCTCTATGTAGCCTTGGCTGCCATGAACTTGCTTTGTAGATCAAGCTTGCCTCAAACTCACAGAGATCTGCCTGCGTCTGCCCACTCAAATGCCAGGACTAAAGGTGTGTACCACCACACCCAGTGAAATTATATATCTTAACAAAAGGGAAGGGCAAATGTTCAAATCTCTCTGAAAATAAATAATCCTATTGACAGCAGATCCTTTCTCAACAATAAAATGAGAGCATTCCCAGGTTTTCTGTGAAAGGGCTCTATAATAGTTTTAATTCTCAACCTGGCTCAGTCTAGAATCACCTTGGAAAGAGTTTGTCTGGATGGAAGACCCGGTTCACTGTGAGTGGCTCCATTCTCTGGATTTGGGTCCTGAGCTGTCTCAAAGTGTGTTCACTCTCTGTTGCAGGCTATGAATGTGACTCAATGTGTCAAGTTCTTGCTGCCTGAACTTTCCCTCAGTGAACTGTGATCTGGAAATGGGAGCTAAGGCAGACCCTTCCTCCTGTGAGTTGCTTTAAAAAAAAAAAAACAAACTTTTTTTTTTTTTTTTTTTTTTTTTTTTTTTTTTTTTTTTTTTGGTCAGGACACAGTAACAGAAGCAACTAAAACAGGCTCTGATGAATTTGCCAAAGAAAAGAATTTTCTCACCACCAATTCTGTGAGAGGAAGTGGGGTGAGCAGGGTGCACCTGAAATGGACTATTGAGAATCTCCTTTGTACAGGAGCCAGGGGAAATTTAAATATAACTCAGTAATTTTATCTAAGTATGACACAGTAAACTGAAGTATAACTCAAGCCTCTGGGAAGTTAGCAGGACTTCATTATTTGAAATACTTTCAAATGTAAATATTTGATGAGACACAAGATGAAACCCATACACCTAGGGCCGTCGGTACCCCATCGTATCGGAAGTGATGCAAACAGTCCGTAATGAGCACGAGGTGATGTCAAGGCCTGCGACTTCTAATCATTACAGTGGAAAAAAAAATCTACAGTGTGCTCAAGTGTAGGCTTCTAATCCCCACACAGGTCATTCTTCAGGATGATTTGGGAAAATATCTTTCAAATAGACAAAGACAACACTTTCTTTTCACGTCTGGGGAAACGGGCCCCTCATCCACCATGACAGATTTAATGAACATTGTAAAAGGACTGCTCACACCCACGGCCTCCAGCAATGCTGTGGCTCAGGGGCTGTGGCTCATACCTAGCTTCACTTCAGCGTTTTCAGTCAGCAGGACGTTCTGCCCCTTAATATCTCGATGAATCACCTTGTGCTGGTGCAGGTGGCTCAGGCCCTGGTGGAACGGAGCAGTGAGAGAGTTAACGGGACACAAACAAGGATTTGGACACACCTGTGAACGCTGACAACCACCCTCAACCTCGCCTCATCAAGCGATACTCACAGTCTATTCTCATTTCCATGTTCCCATGTTGCTGAGCCAAACCTCAGGCCACTGTCAGGACCAAGTGAGGCACACCCACGGTGTCATGCTGAACAAAACATTAGCTCTGACCTCAGTAGAGCAAACTGCACGTACAGTAGAGTGGTTGCGCTCCTACTGGACTGAATTTCAGTTAACACAGTGTTGTGGGAAGCGAGGTCCGTCTATGTGGACTAATCTGTAATGGACACACTTAAGAGTTTGCAGAGAAAACTAAGCTGGTCTTTGCCAAATGTCACCTTTGAAAAGCTATTTCAATATCAAAGTTATCTTCAATTATACAGTTTTAATTAAGCATAATGAAATATGGCGCAGGCCAGTCAAGGGCTTTCCTCTTGGCCTTATTCAGTGTGCTCTATATTAAAAAAGAAAAATGGGCTGGGGAGATCGCTCAGTCAAGTGCTTGATTTTTAGCATGTAGACCTGAGTTAGGTATCACGCTAAGAGAGGCCAGGCATGATGGCAGTGCTTACAGCCTTCAGGCTGGAGAGGCAGAGATAGGTGTATTCCTGGGGGTGGGGGTGGGGCTCACTGGGCATTAATTTAACGTTCTAGCAAAGCTGTTGATTTCCAGGTCAGCGAGAGACCCTGTCTCTAAAAAGCACTGAAGTAACTGAGGGATGACAGTTGAAATAGCCTTATCATCTACACACAGACACAAACACGCACACACATATCCACACAAAGGAAGTAATTTCTGCTTCCCTCGTTGGCACTTATCATGCCACTTCTGTAATTGATAATTCTGAGACTCTATGTTGATTCTGTGACACTGAGCGCTCAGTGCCATCCACATCCGACTGTCGGTCTCTCCAGGAATTACTGTGATTTTGACTTTCCTGGTGGTAGTATGAGTTCTCTGAGGTACAGATTTATTATACAGAAATCACTTTTTTTTTTCCAAATAAATTATAAGTTAAAATAATCTAAAATCAGTCCTAAAGCAAAATACATTGGGGTGGTACTTAAGTAGTTAATGCTACCAATCATCTAAGTGTTATTCCATTATTTATGATTTTCTGTTCTTTCAATTGTTCTCTACAAATAACACAACCATTACATGGAAGTTATACAGACATGCACACACGTGCACTCACATAGCCGTGTACACACGAACACATAGAATGTAACAGTCTGAGGGTATGTGAGGGGCAGTGAGAGACACTGTTTTGGTTTCACATTGGTTTTTTTTTTTTAAATATGGCCAATTTGGCTCTGGTAGGCAGTGATTGGCTTTAAACGCCTTCCTTTCTAACACATAAACGCAAGCACTTGTGGGACCGAAGACCCCTGAACCAAAGTGTTTGGAACGGTATAACAGAACATAATGAAAGAAAGCTCATGCAGCACACGATGGCTCATGTCTAAAAATTCTTGTGACAAGGCATTGCCATACCAGATGCTGGCATCATTTGGGAGAAAGCATTGGAAGGAGGAAGAAGCACACCATTTCCATAGAGTTAAGAAGTCTAGGGTAAACATCTGTGCTGCCTTTAAAGCCCTGAGAACGAATGGATCTTGTTGTCTAGGGTAAATATCTGTGCTGCCTTTAAAGCCCTGAGAACGAATAGCTGGTCCCCTGTTGGATCTTGGAGACAGGCCAAAATGAGCACGTGGGCTTCGGGGCTGTTCCTGGAGGCACCTGGTGCACGCTGGGTGGCCTCAAGTTCTAAAGGTCTGGTGCTTTCTGGAGCAGCAGAGAGAAATGCACATTGAGTAAATGAGAGATTAACCCTTGGAGATAACTGTCAGCTAACATGGAAATTTGTAGCCTTGGCCTCCGTCTTCTCCAGTGTTGTTTTCATTTTTATTTCAGAAATAATTTCTGTCTACCACAAGCTAGAGATTGTATTACTCTATCTTTTCCCATAGCAGCTTTACTGTGAAGCTGGGAGATCGTTCAGTCAGTAAAGTGCATGCTGAACATCCTGGAGACCCAAGTTTAGATCTCTAATACCTATTTATATAAATAGCAACAATAAAAAGCTGGGTACAACAGGGACTGAGACAGATCTCAAGATTGTTGGCTAGCCAGTCTAGGAAATTGGTGAGTACTGGATGTAGGGAGAGCCTGACTCTAAAGATAATGTGGGGCTGGCAAGAAGGCTTAAAGGGGAAAAGTACTTGCTGTATAAGCCTGAGGACTTAAGTTTGATCCCCACCACCCGTCTCCATGTAATTGTGAAAGAAAAGCCTTGACTCCATAAACTTGTATGTCATGACTCCTGCATGTATGTCATGACACACATAGCCTCCCCACCTCATAGAGTCACATGGATAAGGTAGATAGTGATTGAGAAACACATCGGAAATCACCGACCTCCAATTTCTAGATGCATGCACATGCGCGCGCGTGCGCACGCATACACTCACACACACAACAAAGCAAAACAACAAAAATATTAGCACCTGAAAACAGGTATGCTGATGTGTGTCTACCATCTCACCACTCAAGAGTTTGAGGCTGAAAAGTCAGAAGTTCTCGGGCATCCTCAACTGTATAGTAAATTAAAAGTCAGCTGGGGATACCTGAGACCCTCTCTTAGCTAGACAGACAGACAGACTGATAGGTAGATAGACTGATTGATTGATTTAGTGTTTTCTATCTTTGCCATTTGTATTTATCAGAGTAAAATATTTGACATAGCTTAAAGTAGGAGCTAACTTCACATTGTCACATTGAAAATCAATATGGACAGTGATAAAAAGCACCCCCACAGTAGCCCCTTCTTTGTCTTGTACCAGTGTTTACATGACATGGATCTATTCAGGGACTCTTGATTCTATGCCCTTGGCCCTTGTCTAGTCTTGTTATTTAGCAACCTTAAGTACATTCTGATAGTTGAGAGCATAAACTTTGTACTTTTATTCTTTTTTAAGATGGCTTTGGTTATTTTGGCCATTTTTATGTCCATAAAACTTCTAAAAACTAGCTTATGCACAGTACACTTAGAGAAGTTTTGATTAGAAGTTTAAAAAACCATAGATTAAATCATAGAGAAGTGACATCTCTATAATACTGAGAATTCTGACCACAGAGCTATATGTGCCATCATTTATTAAGGTTTTCTTCCATTTCTTTCAGTACAGCCACAAGGAAGGACATCACTCACCTTCTTCTGTGGGTTTACCTCTAAATATCTGACTTGTTTACTGATATAGCCAATGCTAGATTTAAGCTTCATTTCCTCCTTGTCTCCTGCTTATTCTGGTTTTCATTTAATGACTACACATCATCATTAAATATCTTCCTTTCTCAATGACCACTCACCCACAGGACAAAGGAAATGCAATTTTAACTTCTGCTTTCTTATATTAAGAAGTCAGACCCTATAAATGAATAATGACAGTCAATAATGACAGCCCAATAATAATTGGGCAGATGTAGTAGAATTGCCCAGTAGACACATAATAGCCTCCATATTAGTAGCAAAAGAAAATTAAACTAGTCTGAGTGACTTAGTTTGCCTAGTTGCCTTCTTCCTGAACTGAGCCGAGCAAACACAGCTCTGTTGGTTTACTGCCTGATTGTGATATTTTTGTGGTAAAGTAAACAAATAGGCATAACCATCATCATTTAAGCAGATAAGCTCCAAAGATTTTTAAGGTAAAAACATTTAAACTACCCTTAATGCACAGACATGAATAAAGTAAATTTATCTAGTTAGGAGGTGTTACAACATCCAACATCATGAAAATAGACACTTTGAAAGATTAACCAGCGCATCTCTTAATCTATTCCCCACAAACTAAAGTCAGATTTCTAATAAAAAAAATCATCAAAAAAGTGTTTTGCTGTGGAAATCATGCAATTTCAACTTTACACACAAAAATACACATGACCTTGATCATCTAGAATGGTCCTTGGTATATCACTTGCTGTGCTCCAAACCACAGTTACAACCATCACTGTTAGAATAAACCATCCATCAATATCTGTATCTACATATACATATAATATTTATTCTCTACCTATCTCTATCTACCTATCTTCCTTCCTTTCTTATCTTCCTATCTATCTACCTATCACCTATCTATGTACCTATTATCTATAATCTTTCACATATCTAACTATTTATATATCATCTGTTATTCTATCTATGATCTTTCCATCATCTATCATCTATCTGTCAGTCTGTCTTCTTTCTTTATGTACCTAATATCATCTGTTATTCTATCTATGATCTTTCCATCATCTATCATCTATCTGTCAGTCTGTCTTCTTTCTTTATGTACCTATCATCTATCTGTCTACTTATTATTTATAATCTATCACCTATCTAACTCTTTTTATCTATTATTTATTATTCTATCTATGATCTTTCCATCATCTATTATCTGTCTTCTTTCTTTCTTTCTTTCTTTCTTTCTTTCTTTCTTTCTTCCTATCATCTATTTATCATCTAGCATCTATCAATCTTTCTACCTATCATCTATCTCTCAATCAATCAATTTATCTATCTACCTATATACATATATACTTATCTATCTATTAATCTATTATCTATCTATCTATCTATCTATCTATCTATCTTTGAATTCACAATCTTCTTGCCTCAGCATTCCAAATGCTGAGATTACAAATGTGTATCACATGGCTAGGACTGAACAGTGTAGACTATCTCTCAAGACCTACCATATTTCCTGGAAGAACTGAAAGGCCAGCAATGCCCACATATTACCTACCCGTAAGATCTCCCTGCAGATGTATGCAATCCACTCTTCCTTTAATGTGTTGCCTTTTGTGTTCTTGATCAGGTCAGTGACAGAGCCAGCACCACAGAACTCCATCACCAACTGGCAAAGAAAGAAAACAGCATTTGTTATAATCATGTGTTACAGGATATTTGATTACATTGTGAACCTTGAGATTGTGTTGTTTCCTGAAAAACCTGTTTCTAGTTGTGGTATGGCTCAACCGTAACACACACCTTTAATCCAAGAGCTTTCTTACTGAACAGGATTGCATAAAGTCAACCATAGGTTAAGGGGTAGAGCAAGCAACCAGTTGACAGGGAGTGAACATAGGAAAACACCATAAAGAGTAAGAGGAAGTCAGGAGGACTAATAGAGAATGCACAGGAAGTAGAAAGGAGGGACATTCTGTTTGAAGGCTTTGTGACCCAGACACAGAGGAATTTAGACAAGAACCTACTGCCCTACCACATGATAAAACTGAAGAAGGATGGCCAAATGTTGTTAGAAAACCAACGTAAATTTATACAGTTAGTATACAATACCTACCAGAGATGATAGTCACCCCAAGATAATGAAGAGATCAAATAAGAATCCTATAAACATATTAGATTTGAGAAGTAAGGAATGAATCATTTCATATGGTATGCATTCAGTCTGTGTGAAGCAGATATTAAATTCATGTGTAACTCAGAACAGAAGTATCCCCCAAGTCTGAAACAATTTGGCAACAGCAATATTGCAAGCTGGTCCTCAGTTACAACGGAGATTCAGCCAATGTGCTCTTTACAGCTTGGAATCCTATTGACTTCTTTATTACCTAAGTCATGACTGCTGATAGTAATTTATTTAAAAGATTGCTTTTTCACAAGCCCTTTGCATGTGCATGGTAAGGAAAGGTTTGCTTTCTCAGTACCTACCTATAATAATAGTTATCCAATAAAGAGATATCATTGGAAAGTCTTACCACAAGGCGTTTAAACAGTCCTAACTTGTGCCAATATTTTGTACAACAACCATTAAAAATAATTCATGAACAGTTTCCTCAATCAATAATTTACCATTGTATGGGTGATATCTTACTGGCTGATTCAGATGCAGATATACTAAAAAAAATGTTGAAATAAAGAGACGATGAAGCAAAAAATAATGAAGTAAAGAAAAAATTGCCTTGCTGGGCATTATAAATTGCTCCTGAAAAATGCAAAGGGGAGATTTTATTTCCTATATAAGATAGGTTTACAGAAAATTCAACTAAACAAAGTACAAATCAGGAGAGATATATTATAAATTGATAATGATTTTCAAAAATTGCTGGGAGACAGTAACTGGCTGAAGCCCAAAACTCGACTAACTACTTAAGAGCTAAGTAACTAATTTCAAACCCTACAAGGTGATAATGACTTAAATAGTTCAAGAAAATTATCAAGTGAAGCTGAGAAAAAAATTGGCTCTGGTAGAAAAAAAATTACAGGATGAACAAGTGGACTGCTTGGATCCAAAGCTGTACTGTATTTTGGTTATTTTGTCTTGTACTCATTCTCTCACAGGAATTCTTATGCAGAGAGAAAATAAAATCTTAGAGTGAATATTTTCAGCACACAAACAGAGTAAAAAAAAATTAAAGACCTCTGTAGAAAAGATTTCTAAATTGATTCTGAAAGGAAAAGTGAGACTTTGTCAACTAGCAGGACTAAGCTCAACAGAAATTGTGGTACCCTTTATTAATGTTAAAATTGCCTCATTATGGGGAGAAAATGAACTTGCATTAATTTTTTTTGGAGGACAGGATGGAGAGACAACAAATATCCCTAAAGCAAAAGACTTCAGTTTATAAAAAGAATTAATTGGATTCTCCCTCATACACTAAAAGGGACACCAATTTTTGGACCCCCTACATTTTTTACTGATGCAAATAAATCAGGAAAGAATGAGTAAAATGGTTCAAGGACCTTATGATTTTGCTAAAAAATCAGAGCCACAGGCCATTCTTGTGGTATTATTAGGTTTTCCTGAATCTCTTAATATAGTTATTGACTCTCAGTATGCAGAAAGAGTTATTTAACAAATTGAAACCACTGAACTTATTCTGGAAGATTCAGAAATAACTTTTCTATTTATTCACAACAAGTGGTAAGAAATAGAAATCATCCATTGCATATAACATGTATCTGATCCCATATATGTCTACCAGGTCCTCTCACACAGGTAATAATAAAATTGATCAACTATTAATAGGAAATGTGCTAGAAGCAGCAGAATTTCATTAGAAACATCATGTTAACACCAAAGGTATGGAGAAAGATTTTTCTATCACTTGGCAACAAGCCAAAGAAATGTCCTACTTGTTCAATGTATAACCAAACTCCATTATTTCCAGGAAGTAATGTAAAAGGTATCCCCCCAAAAGAAATTTGGCAAATAAATATGTTTCATTTTTCAGAGTTTAGACAATTAAAGTATGTGCATCATACCATAGATACATATTCAGGATTATAATTGGCAACTGCTTTAAGTTCTGAAAAGTCTGATTCTGCAATTAAATATTTATTAGAAGTTATGTCTATTATGGAGGTACCTGTACAAATTAAGACTGATAATGCTCCAGCAAAAGTCCCTAGTAAAATGAAACAGTTTTTTTTTTTTTTTTTTGCATATTACAGTATAAAGCTGTTATAGGCATACCACAAAATCCTACAGGACAAGCAGTCATAGAAAGGTCTAATCTCCCTTTAAAAGATAGGCTTAATAAATAGAAAGGGCTAATAAAAGCCTCTGCAGAGATGGACTACACAATGCTTTACTAGCTTTAAAATTTTTAAATGTCAATGAGAAAAGAACAACCATGGTGGAGAAACATTAGATAATAGGGGAAAAAAAGTGCTGAATTAAATCAAGCTGTATATTTTAAAGATGTGTTGACCTCAGAAGGGAAAACAGGACATGTGTTACATTGGGGAAGAGGTTTGTGTTTGTTTCCACAGAAGAAGAAAACTGTAGGTGCCAACAAAATTGATAAAGATTAGATTCAAGCACGAGAGATCTTTTTAATAATGAGAGGTGATAGTTTATCAGACAGCTTTGTCATTCAGTCCAAACTAACTTATAAAGATCAACAAATGCCTTTTATTTGATCTAGCATGAAAAATAAAAACAAATAAATTTTCAAACGATAAATTACCAGACAATTTGCCTTATTGGCATAAAATGAAAAATGGATTTTCTTAAGCCATGTGTCTTAATTACATGTTAGAATGTTAGGCTGTAGATTGCCACAGGGCCAGCACCATCTTGGACACCAGCTTTTGATTTTTTTTTTTAAATAAATAGGATAATTTTGTTGTTTGGTATTAAAAACACAGCGAAGAGATTTAAAATGTTTTAAGAAAATTCAAAGGGTTAGTACAGTTCAAACTTGTTTTCTAAATCTCTAAGAATTGGAGTGATTAGGAGCTAAGATCAAATGTTTAATCAGGGTGGTGGTAGCCTGTGCCTTTAAATGACAGTGTCTTTTGCTTTACAGAAGCTTTTCAGTGTCATGAGTTCCCATTTATTGATTGTTGCTCTTAGAGCCTGTGCTGTTGGTTTCTGTTCAGGAAGTTGTCTCCTGTGCCAATGAGGTCAAAGCTCTTCCCCACTTTTTCTTCTTCTTCTGGTTTTATGTTGCGGTCTTTGATCCACTTGGAATTTAAATTTGTGCAGGGTGAATAATATGGGTCTCTTTTCATTTTTCTACATGTAGACATTCAGTTAGACCAGCACCATTTGTTGAAGATGCTGTCTTTTTTTCCATTGTATGGTTTTTGCTTCTTTGTCAAAAATTAAATTTCCATAGGTGTGTGGGTTTATTTCTGGGTCTTCAATTTGATTCCATTGATCTACCAGTCTGTTTCTATGCCAGTACCATGCCGTTTTTATTACGGTTGCTCTATGTACAGCTTGAGACCTGGGATGGAGATACCTCCAGAAGATCTTTTATTGCACAGGATTGTTTTAGCTCTTCCGTTTTTGTTGTTGTTGTTTGTTTGTTTGTTTTGTTTTTGTTTTTGTTTTCCAAATGAAATTGAGAATTGTTCTTTCAGTGTCTATAAAAAAGGAGAACAACAGAGCCAAAATACCTAAGCCCAGGGACTCCTGTAGAGACCTATATTCCAGCTAAGGACAATGCATGGAGAGGACCTAGACCCCCTGTTCAAAGGAAGTCCATTGGCTGCTCAGTTTCCAAATGGCTTCCCTAGTAAAGGGAACGGGGGCTGTCCCTGACATGAACTCAGTGGCTGGCTCTTTGATCACTTCTCCCTGAGGGGCTGCAGTCTTGCCAGGCCACAGAGGAAGATGATGAAGACCCTGATGAGACCTGATAGGCTCGGATAGAAGGGGAGGAGATCGTCCCCTATCAGGGGACTAGGGAAATGGCATAGAGGGAGAAGATGGAGGGTGGGTAAGACCTGGAGGAGACAAGCAGTGATACAAAGTGAATTGTAATAAATAAGTATATAAATAAAATTAAATTTAAAAAAGTTAAAAAAAATAATACTTTTTCCCCAGAAAGATATAACCCGCCAAAAAAAAAAAAAAAAAAAAAAAAAAAAAAAAAAAAAGGAATCCCTAGAGTTAAGGTTGGGGCAAGGTTTTGCTTTTATTTTTCCAGGAGAATAAAAGCATCCACCTACAGAATCAGGAGACCACTGGACAACACCTGAAACATCTGACTAAAAGGGACAGATTATCAAGAGAAAATGTCACAGGAAAAAGAGTAAACTGGCCAAGTGGTATTGCCCACATCCAGCTTGTCTCTGCTACCCTCTACAGCATAAGTCATAAATTGTCTTCAGATGGTCCCAATTCAATTAAAACCAAAAGCTGGCTTTGGGGTTGGAATGTGACTTTCTCCTTCTCTAAACCCATGCATGTTTGTTGAAGGAAAACCCCAAATCTCTGTCTCATTATCAGAAGAGCCACCTGGTATGGGACAGAAGAAAACAAAAACTAAGGGACTAGTCTATTGGCACTAATCTCATAATCTTTTTGTTTTCATTTGACCCTCTAAAACATTTCTTAAGGTTTAAATATCATCTCAAAAGCTATAAGATTATTATGTATACATAAACTTTTTGTTGTGATACTAGTAGTCCTACAGAGTACTAACTCATTATAGGAATAAGCTTCATCTAGCTTCTTGTATGTATTTTCAGGTTTGAGTCTGAAGCAAGTAACTAGGAACAAAGTTTGTGCACCTCAGATGTACTTAATAGATTATGGTCCTTCTACCTTCTGATATCTGCTGAATATGGCACTTAAAAGGATTCCATTTTCTACAATAAATCATGACCATTCCTAACAGTACCCTTTGCGGTCTCCAAGAAGATGATGGGGTCCTGCAATGAAGAATCCACCTAGACTGTGGTAAGGCTAACCACCGGAAAAACTGCTTGATTCCTCTTCTGTTGCCAAGGTCTGTGCCAACAGTGGACACCTTTGGGTTGACTGCTGTGTTCTTCCTAGCCAGCATTGCCACACACAAACATCAGCTTCGGACTACAAAGTGGTCAAGACATTCAAAGTCCTGGGTTCATGAGACTCACGTGAACATGTTACAGATCTTTGAACTTAAAAATACTTAATCCTAAAACTGCCAAATACAAGCAAGCTGGACATTGTGGAAAGGCTGTCAGAAACAGATTCGTTACTGTAACTAGTTTTACTGTATTAGAGTTTAAAATCTGTCCATTTTATTTAGACAAAAAGGGGGAAACTTTGCGGGTTTTTTGATTACTCTGTGAATCCTGAGACTGTGTTGTTTGCTGAAAACACCTGTCTCTGATTGTGGTGTGGTGCAGCTCTAGTATACACCTTTAACCCATGAGCTTTGTGCCTGAACAGGATTAAATAGAGTCAACCATCAGGCAAAAGGTGGAGCAAGAAACCAGTTGAAAGGAAATGAACATAGGGAAAAAAATAGAAAGAGGAAGTCAGGAGGACAGATAGAGAGACGCATAAGAAGTAGAAGGGGAAAATGTTCAGTTTGAGGAGTTTTTGAGATGGAGTGAAGAAGGTAAGCTTCCTTTTGGGATGTCAGCTGAGGAGAAAGGTCTGAGGGGTGCTTTTCCTAGCTCTCTGGGCTTTCAGGCTTTCACCACTTCATCTGGCTCCTGATTCTTTGTTAGTAAAATTGAACGATTGAGATTTTGTTAAAAACAACAGTTATGCATGGCTGGGCTCCCTCACTAAGTTGGGTTTAGAAGGCACACTGCTCTCTCGTCTGTTGTTTCTGAATGCCATTCCCTGCAAAGAAAACATGGTCATAAAACAATATTTAAATAATCTTTTCTAGTAAGTCCTTGTAAGGATCATAGAGAGGAAAGAATACTTTTAAAAACATTTATTATATTTTAATGTATGTGTGCGTGCGTGTGTATATACATAATTGTGAGAGTCAATTCTCTATACCATGGGGGTCCTAAATATCAAACTGAGGCCATCAAACATGGCGGCACATGCGCTATGCCATCTCAGTGACCCAAGATTATTATTATTATTTTTAAGTCTTTTGACTAGTATTCTACATTCAGAAGTCAAGAACACTTGCCACATTCTAAGGCTTGTTTCTTTATTTTTGTATAATAGGGGCAGGTCAGCAGCTCAGATGAGGTTGAGACTATCTTTGTGATTTGAATCTGCAGCACTGTTTGTGTCCGCTACAAATCAGGGACCTTTCTCTGTCTGAAGAAGTGCAGTCCTCTCGGCAGTCCCGAGCTAGGACACTAGCGCAAGCTGTTTATGTTATTGGTTTGGATGTGACACTGTAAGCTGTCAGAGTGCGGACTATCTGGTTTTAATTAACTCCAGTAAGTGTTCCCAGGAGGTCGGGCACATCAAATAAATTCAATAAACAATAAACTCTAATTTAGCACCTTTCATCCAAAAAGCTCCGAGCAGTCTATAAATATAAACTCGTTACAGCATTCAGCAACTTTTCGGGCAGCGGGCAAGCGCTGCCACAGAGTAGAAGCTAGAACAGGGCTTTCCCATCCATTCCCAGGCCTAGAAAAACCAATTCTGTTTCCCTTCTACTTAGTCTTCAACAACAGCCTCCTTAGATAGGTAATATGTGGCTTTTTACAATTACTGAAAAACAATTTAGGATAATTCACAATTAATCTCCAACTTGATAGAGAGACACAACAGAGGCCACATGTGTATATAACAGCACCCCGTGACCAGGTCCTTAGAAGACATCCCCAGGGGCTCAGGGAGGTGACTCAGAGGAGAGAGTGCTGGCTATGCAAGCGTGAGGACCCAGGATTCAGGACCCAAGTAAATGTTGATGGGTTTCACTAACCACCGGTAAATCCAGCCTCAGAGGATGGAAAGTGGATTCTCAGAGCCAGCTGCCTAATGAGACTGGCTATATCACTGAGGTCTGCTTTTGACGGATAGATCCTGAGCCACTGCCTAATGAGACAGGCCCTATCAGTGAGCTCTGCATTTGACTGATAGATCCTGCCTTATTGAATAAGATCTATCCTAGATGATTCCCAGATAAGCTGCAGAGCTGCACTCTTCCATATGCATTGGAGCACACATTCTCACACATGTAAAACACACCACACAGACATGCATATGCATACAGACACGCACACACACACGCCAAACAAACAAACAGAAAAAAAAAAGGAAAAAAGAAAATACCCAACTGTGTGCAAAATCTGTAGGCAGAAATTAAACTGTTGTTGTTTCTCTGCATGCCTAATAGGGGCTCAAATATCACAAAATGGTGCTGAGGGTGCAACTCAGTCGGTAGTGTGGCTGGCTGGCATGTACAAAGCTCCGTGTTTGATCGTCAGCACCACCTGTAATACCCACATTTGGGAGAGGGACACAGGAAGGTCAGGTGTTCAGGTAAGAGAGTTTGAGGAAATCTTGGCCTACATGAGACATTGACTCAAGATAAAACAATAAACTAAACATGAAATGGACTTCATGCCTGAGTTTACGGTGCCTGCTCTGAACTGACTTACAGTTGGAGCAAAGCTGGCTTTCAGAGGACACTCTTGTTATCTTATCCAGAGGGCCAGTGGATGCGTCAAGGCTAAGAGGAAAGTCCACTAGGAAAATACGAAAGTGTAGAACAGACTATGTTCCAACCAGGGGAAGCTGAAATTCTTTCCTAGGTAATAGCCAGGCAGCTCACAAAGACCAGGGGATCACACCAAGGATTCAGGGGTCAACTTGAAACTCTTACCATGGTCAGAGATAGGATAATTGGTGTAATGTATAACGACACCATAGCAATGGTGTGGCCTAGAAATGCCGAATGCAACAATAAAGTCACCCACAAACAATAAAACTGTCAGAGTTAGAACAAAAGAAGAAACTAAATGATAGTATGAAGTCAGGAGAAAAGAAAAGGAAGGAGCCTGTCCGATCATTGCTGTCCATGTCCATGTACACAGCTGGAGTACATGCCAAAGCACATGAATTGTGGCTGCAAGAGGACACCACATGTGTCCTCTACAGCTCTTGCCTTAGTCCCTTGAGGCAGGCTGTCTTGGTGAACCTGGACAGCCAGCCCCAGTAATCCCCCTTTGCCTCACCAGCATGGGGGTTATAGGTGTGCATTGCCATGTCTGACTCTGCCCCTCCCCAATTATTTATTTTCTTGTATTAATCGGTTCCTCACAGGGCTGTCCAAACTTATTACAAAATAGTTAAATTTAAAAATCGACTGTATAATATTTATTTACGCTGCGCTGTAATTATGCTCACCTCATCCTCTCCCTCTCTCCCTCTCTTTCCCTCTCTACCTCTCTACAAGCCCTTTGTCTTCTCAACCATTCCCCCTCCTCCCATGTGTTTCTCTCTCCTTCCTCCCCCTCTCTCCCCTTCCCTCTCTCTTTCCCTTTCAGATTCCCTGTGGGCAGTCATGGCCACTATGTGTTTGTGACTGCAAGGGCAATCTCATGTTCAGAAGACAGCACCCAACTGTTCCCCTACCCTTCAGTTCTCAAAGTCTCGGTTTCTATGTGCATGCTGGAGAGCTGAACTCCGGTCCTTATGCCTGCCTGCACAGCAAGTACTCTTACCCGCTGAGCCGTCTCCAGCCTTATCCAGCTTTCTTATATAATATTAACACTGGATACTTAAACAATAAAATGTGGGAAATGTTTATTCATAAAGGTATTCTACCTGATAATTAATGAGAGAGATAGAATTAGACTGTCACTATTTTGTACCTCTTAAAAAACTAACAGACCTGGGTATCAATTATCCATGACTGTTCACATGAAAATGTAAGAAAGAAATATGATTCGTCTCATGAGAACGTAGCACTTTGAGGCAGTATTTCTGAAACAACAAACAACAACCCCCCCAAATGTAATTCTGCTCCAATCTTGAGTGCCACCCACCCACCTCCTTACGGGAAACTGAAGGATGGAGGAATATCCCCAAGATGCTACCAGCAGATCTACACAAACAGTTTCTTCACAGCTAACCTTCATGGGGTCAGGAAATAGATGATGGAGGAAACCTATAAAATAAAAGTCCTTAAAATACACATCAACAGATTGCAGTGGACTGACTTTATTTGAACACTGATTTTAAAAGGTAGCTGTTAAAATTTGTTTGTTTGTTTTGTCAGGCATGGTGACTCATGCCTTTAATCCTGGCACTTGGGAGGCAGAGGCTGGTAAATCTCTATGAGTTCAAGGAAAGCCTTGTCTATTCAGTGAGTTTCAGGATATCCAGGGCTTCACAGAGAGACCTTGTCAAAAAACCAACAACCAAAACTAAAGGAACAGAAGAAACCTGAACCAGAAAAAACAGCTGTTAATTTTTTTTAAACAACTGAGACTTTTATAAATAAGTGTAAGTATTTAAAGATACTAAGGAAAGACAATTTAGATTGTTTTAATTGTGATGATTTTGTGGTTATTTTAAAAAATCTCATATTTAAGACATAAATGCTGAAATATTTCTGTGCATTTAGAGACATGAGTAAGATGGTGAAAAGAATTAATAAAATATGGAAAAGATAATTTAAATTTCATCTTACTATTGTGTTCTGCGTGCAAATATATCTGTGCATCGCACGTGTGCAGTGCCCAGGGAGGACAGACAGGAGCAGGTGATTCCCTGGAACTGAAGTTAAAGATGGTCGTAAGCCACCATGTGGGAGCTAGGAATTGAACCTGCATTCTCTGGAAGAACAGCTGATGCTCTTAGCTTCTGAGCCACCTCCCCCGTCCCATATTGAACAAATTTATAAGTTATATCTGATAAGGGTATAGTAGCCAGACTTTATCAAGAGCTCTTATAATGCAACAAGCGAAAGATCCAGCTTAAACATGAGTGTAAGAGTTGGGTGTTGCGGTGCACACTTGCTAGGCAGAGGCAAGAAGACTGAAATGAGCTCCAGCCCAGCCTGAGGGCACTTGTCTCAAAAACAGGAATAACAACAATTCAAAAATAAGTAAATAAGAAAGAGGCAGGTGGATCTCTGTGAGTTTGAGGCCAGCCTGGTCTACAAAGGGAGTCCAGGACAGCCAAGGCTACACGGAGAAACCCTGTCTCATAAAAGAACAAACAATGACATGAAGGGAGAGTGAGGAAAGAACTTAATGGACATTTCTCTAAGCTTTAGAGCTTAAAGAACATATGAAATGGCCAACAACGCCATGATAAGATGCTGATAACATCATTAGCTGTGAGAAAAATATAAAGCCACAATAAAAAATCACAATCACAGTGAGGTGTCACAGCACCCACAACGATGAGCATAACTTTAAAAGTGTAGATCAGCTGGAGCCCTCGTACACTGCCAGTGACTATACAACATGGTGTAGCAACTAGAAAATACATTGTGAATTCCTCAGCACATTAAAGATAAAATCAACATAGACCTCAGTTGTTTTACTTGCAGAACTGAAAAATTGATGTTCAGCAAAATACACATAAGAATATTAAGAGCGGCACTACTTACAGAAGATAAAAGTTGGAAACAAAAAGTCCATCTACAGATGAACAAATAGATCAAACAAACTGTGGTATGCCCATACAACAGAATATTATTCAGCCATGGAAATAAATGACCGATACAACATGGTTGGATTGTGAAGACATTACGCTAAATGAAAAAAGACAGACAAGAGTGGCCACGTAACATACGATTCCATTCCCACAAAACAGACAAAGTCGATGACCATAGCAATGGAAAGTGGATCCAGAGGCTCCTGGGAAATGGGCCCCCTGGAGCAGGAGTGACTACCTAATGGATATAAAATTTTCAGGGGGAGGAAGATGAACAATTTTGGAGCTAGGGAGTAGGGGGTGCTTTGTAGAACACAATGAATACTGTTGCCTCTGGATTACTAATTCAGAAGTAGCTCAAACTGAAGAAATTTAATACTACACGTATTTTACAGAATTTAATTTTTTTGTATTTGATTTGTTTCAACAGCTGAGGGGGGAGGGGTAAGCAAAGGCCTGTGTGGGAGGCAGCAATTACACCCAGGTGGGAGGCTGGCCAGGCTAGTCCGGTTTCCTGAGCGCTTCATATAGCACTCGGTTTACTTCTGTGCATTTGGAAACACTGTTAAGTAGAAAATGATGCTTCAGAGGCCGCAGGATGGACCAAAACCACACACAGGGACACATGATAGAAGCCGAGCACGTCTGTGCCCCTTCTCCCAATCACATTTTGGAAAAGACCTCCCAGGGATGCATCAACAGTTCCCATGTCATCTGGAGGGAAATGTCCTACTCTTGGGCCCTATTAGGCTACATAATTGCAGTTCCCAAAGAGAGCAGTGGAAGCCAGCAACTCTAGCCTTTCAAAATTAGATTGGACAAAATACTTTGAAATATTCAGTAGGAAACAATCTAGCCCTAGCCAGGATCTAATGTCAGTGATTTCTATAATCTGCTTCTCCATTCAGCTCCAGCGGAAGGCTGCTCGAGTCTTTTCATCTCACTAAGGAACAAAATGATTGTTAAATTATGTAATGGGGCTTTAAAGAAAGGAAGAAAGAAAGAAGCTGAAAGAAACCAGAACTTGACAGCCATGGGTTGCTGCAGCCACACAGCAACGCTGATTATTAACTGCCGCCACACAGCAGGGACCTTCCCTCCCCATAAGTAGCCCCCCATCTCCTTAATAAACAGACACAGGGCTCAGCATGTGGAGCCCCGCTGAGTGAGGTAAGTCAGGGACTTCACATCTCACAAAAAAAGACTCACAGCGGATCATTAACATCTCCCAGGAAGGAAAGTTTTCTAGGAGTTTATACTGGGGCAATGAGACACTAATTTAGAACTTAAAAGTTGGTGGTTTACAAACAAAACAAAGAAGCAAACAAAGATCTTTTCCATGATTCTCCTCTCTGTTCTGCTGTTCAGAAATGGAGCGTTTTTATGGTCTTTGGCCTTAACTCATAGTGAATATTCATTAAGCACTCAGAGCAGGCAAAAACAAAAACAAAACCCCTCTATCTTAGCAGCTTTGCGACCTTAGACGTTGCATTAGTTACTTCTCCTGTTACTGTGATAAAATATTCTGACAGAGCAACTTGAACTAGAAAGGGTTTATTTTGGCTCACAGTTCAAAGGCGTAGTCTATCATGGTGAGAAAGGGAGTGTGGGAAGGTTGAAGCAGCAGCTTCCATTGTATCACAGCCAGGAAGCAGATAAATGCTGTGCTCCGCTGGACTTCTCCTTTTTGTTCAGTCTGTGACCCGGGCGCATGGAATGGTGTTCCTCGGAGTGGGCAAGTCTTCTGTATCAATGAACTTGACTGAGAGCATCCTTCACAAACACAGCCAGAAGCTAACCTAGATAATCCATCCCAGACTTGGCCAGAGGATTTTCTCTTTTCTGACTCTAGATCCTGTCAAGCTGACAATAAGTGATAACCACCACAGACACATTCCCTTGCCACCAGAGCCTCAGGACCATCCCATTTCCACGGTGGCAAACTGTCATGACCAGGCATCAGGGAGTAGGAGGAGATGGCTCTGTGTTTGAAGGGTTTGTCATGCAAGCACGAGGACCCGGAGTCCAAGTAAAGCTGGCCGTGGTACAGGCACCTGTAAGAGCAGTGTTGGGTGGGCAGAGACAGGAAGATCTTTGGAGCTTGACAGACAGACATTCTAACCTAACTGCCACCTAACTGATGAGGATAAAAGCTGTCCCAGCTTAAGCACACACATACACACACACACACAAAGGTGGATAGCTCCTGAGGAAGATATCAAAGGTCAACTTCCCGGATCCACATGCTAACACACACATGTGCAGGTGTACTGCACAAAAATTAACATGAATACATACAACGCATAGACTTACAGACCTGCTGTGAACGTTAGCTTCACTAACAAATGGACAGCTGAGAGGAACCAAACCCTCAAATATATATATATATATATATATCTCGCTTACTCTCTGCCTTTCAGGATGGTACCACTCGGTCCCAGAGGTCTACTTCACTTGCACTGTGATGACAGAAGGTGGACGAACTCTGAAAGGCAATGCATGCAGAGGCTTCCAGAGCCTCTGACAAAACAGCTCCAGGTCATTTTGCTCAAGTTTGTACCACAAAGCAGGGGAACAGTCTACCCTCCCAGACAATGGATCATTCTATCTGGGAGGTGGCAGTGATGGAAGGGTGGGAAGAGGATCCCAAAAGAAATCTGAGATGTAAAGCTTGTCAGCAGCATCTGAACAACTGGGTCGGAAACTGAAAGAATCTTCACACCGCTGGGGAAGAAAGAAAGGAGGCTGAACTGGATGTGGGGAGAGAAATGTGCCAAGGCAGATGGGGACTGGCCTGGGGCCTGCAGGATGCATTCTGAAAGGAGCGTGGTGTAATGTGAATGCATTACAAAAAAATTTGGATAATTACGTTTAAGTAAAAAGTTGTTTTCTAAGAACTGAGTCCTGACACATTTCACAATTCACATGGTCGATTGCTACAGATTTTGGTCAGTTGTCTTATATTACTAAGAAACACAATACTGTCTCTTAGCTGTGTTGAGGTGGGGTATTACTCGGTGATAGAGTGTGTGGGAAGCTCTGGTTCCAACATCTCTCTCTTACCTATACACACGTGCGCACACACATGTGTACACATACACAGACACCTGCACTCAGCTCCCCCAAGACTGTGCTTCAGTCTCTGCCTATCCTAGGAGTGACAAAAGCATGGAGTCAGCCCTCACTTAGCCTTCACAAGGCATGGAGCGCAGGTCTCGGAAGGGAATCATGAAACACAGCCGCCTTCTCTTTACAACCCCAGTGACTTCCGAGGGGATTCCAACGGCTAATACTGAGATGATATCCCTGCTCCCTGAAAAAGTCCCTCACTTGGCAATTGGCCCAAGGTTACTATAACAAGGAAAATGCCTTAAGTTAGGATTTTAATGTTACAGATACTGAGCCAGGATACCTGGGCAGGAAGCCGCTCCTCTCACATGTAATTAGTCAGCCACCCACAAGAATAAATGACAACGAATGGATCCTTTCTCTTTAAGGGTAAAGGGTCCGAATGAAGGGGTGGGAATACAGTTAGGCAGACGGTGTTCTCCCTGAGATGAACCAAGCAGCTGAAGAGACTAAGAAAAGGGTTGGAAGCAACTCCCAAGAACTCCCAGCCCTGCAAAGATTCAGCCTAGTGACCTTGGAGGTTTAGAAACCTCAGTGAGGCGCAGGGGTATTTTTATCTCACGTGGCTGGGAATAGCCCCAGATGCCATCTGCATGATTTATGAAGGTGTGAACCGGACTCAGATTCAGCAGCTTTGTAAGAAAAAAGCTGCTTCATTCAGCAGGGGTACTTTGAGTCTCACAATAGGAAATGCCTTTACAGAAACACCAAACCGACCTTCATAGCCTTGCACGGTCCCCTCCAAGCCGACACCCATCAAGGTTAAAACAAAAAGGAATTTAGCTTTTATTTTTAGGCTTGAGACGTCTCAAACAAAATTGTAAAGTTATGGGAAGATAAAAGGACTGCCAAGTGTCCCGAACTCTGTCGATAAGGCTGGTCGAGGACAACCTTTTTTAGTTTGTGAGTAACAGAGGCATTCTGAACAATCGGAGCCAACTGGTATTTTTAGCAACCGAAGCTTGCCTACAGGCCAAGCCCATGGGCCATCCGTCATCCACGTCTACGCAGAGCCAGTGTGACAGCACTGTGCTTCACAGGGAGCCATGCAAGAGCTCCCGTGTAATTTTTTTCTTAGTAAGAGTGAATCATCACGTACATATGAACTCCACATGGTCCAACAAAGGGATTAACCTCAAAGACAGAAGAACAGCTCAGCTGTAAGGTGCTTTCCCCACAAACATGAGGAACCAGGTCCCTGGAGCCCACATATAAATACTGACAGGGGTGCTGAGAAGATGGCGACAGCTTAGCCCCGGGACTTGCCGGCCAGCCAGCCTAGTCAGCAAGCTCTAGTCCAATGAGGGAGTCTTGTCAAAAAGTAAGCTGGACAGTTCCTGAGGAATGATACTTGAAATTGTCCTCTGGCCTCCTCATATATCCCACCACCACCACACACACACACACACATACACACTCACATTCACAACACAAAGCTGCACAAAACATACACATGTGCACAAAAATAATGAAGGATGTGTCACTGTCCATCTCCAATGTTAAACTCAAACTGGTTGGCTACCATAAAAAGCTAAAATGTTACGCTCAGGATGCGAGGCTAAGCACTGCACTCAGGGTCAGCCACTTTCGACCCAGAGAAGAGCATGTCTGGTTGCATGCGGGTTGATGCCCCAGGTCCCGCCTCTGAGAAAAAGGTATCGGACGGGTCTGATGCTCTTTGGGTGGATGACACTAAATGAACATCAGTACAAAGTCCCAATTTATTTCTAATATCAGAGATCAGACCTCTACTCTTGCCTGATGCGTCTAAAACAAAAAGGGGGAACTGTAGAGAGCTGCGGAATGCTATGCCTTAAAGATGGAGCTGGTTTCCGCCTTCCACCTTCCCGATGGTGAGTGCTCTCTGTCACGAACAACTCCACATTTGGCTAAGGCTGAGGATCTGGCTTGCTTCCATGTATGTGGACCTATCTGCATTGCCAACGTGGCACGCCTGGGTTGGCTACCCAGAGGCTATTTAAGCTGTGGGCTGGCTTTCCCCAGGGTCCGAGGATTGTTCAAGGTTCCTGAATAAACTGCATTGAAAAAAAAAATTAAGAGCTTAGGAGTAAGGTTTTAGACGGGTTAAAAATGCAGTTGAGTTGCTGGGCAAGCAGGAGGACATGAGTTCAAATCCCTAAAACCCATGTAAAGCCTAGGCTGCGTGTGAGCATAACTGAAGCACCGAGGCACAATCATAGAAGTGGATCTCGGGAGACCACAAGCCAGGCGCCCTAGCCAAAAGGATCCCTGGGTTTGGAGAGAGACTTTGTCTCTAAAATAGTAAAGAGGAAAGCAGGTTGAGGTCGGTCCTGGATGCCGCCTCTGGCTTCTGCACAGTTGGGCATGTGTGTATGGACACACACTGCTGCACATTCAGGCCTCCCCGCCCCCATACAGAAATAAAAACCAAAAAAACTCTAGAAGGCAAGTATTTAGGGTGAAATTCCTCGACAGTTGAAGGTCTTAAGAAACATGGTGTGAACAATTAGCATCAGGTCAAAGTTAATCCAAAAAGAAAACCAGGAGCTTCACAAATCAGCTTTGCACATAGACCAAGGGCATTCTTTTGTTAAGGTGGAAAAAAAAAAAAAAAAACAGTTTAAACCATTTGAATGATTCCTTAGGATGAAAAAAAGAAATTGGGTTTCCATCTTGTCAGCGAACTTCCCGGTTCATAAACACTGCCCTCGGGGCTTGGGCACGAGACAGTAAGTTGGGTGCGGCTGAGAGTTCATTTCCACCTGAGCCACTCCTTCTGGTCTGCCTCCACCAGCCACGCCAGGCAGCAGCCCTTGCTCAAAGCCATTCCTCTGACCGTTTTAGACCCCCCATATTTACAAACTCCCACCTACTGAGATTTCTCCTGCCAAGTAATGAGATTCATTTGCTTCCAAACACTGGACAAGTAGCGCAATGCATGCCTACGAAGGAAGTTCTCTGCTCATAAAAGCAACAGCCAGTGATTAAAACGAGTTTCTTCTAAAAGGGAAAGCCTCATTTTTGGTACCCCAGAACTAAGAGGGATTTTAGTGACCAAATGCAGAGGCTCAGCGAGAAGTGGCTGAACATTTGTGAACATGGTCCTCACGCCTTACATTGAAATCTGATTTTTTTGTTCGTTGTTTAAGAATTCCATACATGTCTAAAATGTATTATGGTTATACACACCCCCAGACCCTCTCTCCTGCCAATTCCCCTTCTTGACATGCTCCCTAAACAGTGGCATGCCCTTCTTTCATAGCCCACCAAGTTTAGTCAGTGTGGTTCATAGCCACAGGAATGTAAGACCATGGATAGGAGCATGAGTATAGGCAGTTAAATGACATCATTCTTTCAATAATTTCTGCATCCGATTCTATGATGATCTCATACAGGGGCTGGGTAAGTGATACAAGGCATGGTGTTAAGTGTGTATAAAGAAAACAGAAGCCAGGACCTGTGGTGCAGGCTGAAGCAACATCTATGACTTCTGAGCAGCGGGCACATCTGGGCAGCGGGCACACCGCTTCCACATGCTGCTGCTATGTGGAATTTCAAGCCCAATATTTCTAGATAATTTGATTATTTTCAGAACTTTTCAAGGAATCCAGACCTTCACATGAATCTGTTCAATCTTTCTAATATTGACTTAATTAAAACATTTCTACTTTACGGAGACCAAACTAAGTATATTTAGCCTCCAGGCTGTCAGTTTGCAAACACGCAGACCTGGTCCAATTAACATTTTGTTCAACAGAAGCTAAGTGTTAGAGAGCCTGCTTCTTCTGCAGCTAGAATTCAGACCTGTGGATAATCAGGCCAGGTTGTATCCTACTATTAGAAAGATGCTCAACTCGTCAGGCATGGTAGTGGTGCACGCATGTAATCCCAGCAGTCTGGGAGGCAGAGGCATGCGGAGCTCTGTGAGTTCGAGGCCAGCCTTGTCTACAAAGTGAGTCCGGGATAGCCACAGCTACACAGAGAAAGCCTCTCTCAAAAAAACGAATTTCCAAGTGTATGCAATATAACTCGTGTGCATTTGCTAGGTATGCACACATGTGCAAGAGAGCATGTACTATGTGCTGCAGAAGCTGTTCTACTCTATCACTTTCCACCTTATTTCCTGAAATAGGGTTTCTCACTGAATCCAAATCTGTCAAACCGCAACCCTCAGTGGTCCGCCCATCTCCTACAGCCCTCAAGCACTCAGGCTCGCCTGGTGTTTCATTTTGGTACTAGGATCCGAGCTCAGTCCCCTCACGTTGGGCAGAAAGCAGCCTTACCCACTGAGCCATCTCCCAAGCTCCACAGCATGACATCTGAACCCTTGCTCCCGAAATCCACATTACTGCAATCTAATGAGAGGCTAGTTTTGCTGTTTCAGATCCCTTGTCTGTCATCGCACTAGGCCGCTCTACATTTCAGGAGTTAATTAGAAACTTATTTCCTCTCACGAGATAGCTAGATCTGTGGTTGTTGTGAGGGTATCAACAGGGCAACAGTACCTTCTCCCCTCTCTGCTATCTGAGTGGCTTTTACAGCAAACCCAGAGAGCCTAGCAGGCCTGGGATGTGGGAGAGAGAGAGAAGAGATGGCAATAGTGTGTGTCAAAGCATCACTGCTTCCCTGAGATCAGAATCTTTATTGAAAGAGCTCCCTTTTTTTGATTTCCGGACCAGACCCCGAGTAGTTGATAAAGGAGAATTACTTGGCCATTATCAGAAGTGGTTGTGTTTCTAAGGCACTGATACCAAACAAGACTTTATTTCTACAATAGGCCTGATAGAATCCACACAGATTACAATTCAATCAGAAGCCTGGAACTATGCACGTGTCGCCTGGTAGGACACCAGTTACAGACCTCTGCTCCAGCCATGGTCAAGGGAGTAGCTGAGGAATATTTCATACCATCAGGCTGAACTCAGGCAACGCATGTTAGAAAGCGCTAGTCTTGGCTGTGTAGTCCATGTCTCTATAAAACACATTTTTATACTAACATGATCCTTGTAAAAATGCCAGTAGTCTGAAGAATCAACTATCTTTGACCTTTGCGATTATTTGATAAAACATCCCAAAAGGCTTAACGTGCTTTTCCACAAATGTATTTCTTATGCTTCATAGCAGCCTTATTAATAGCTGAGAGGTTTTACTATTCTTTTTGAATACTGGAGAAATTGAAGAGTAAAGATCAAAGGTGAAGTCAAATTTTTATTTATTTTATCTATTATTTTGAGACAAGGTCTCACTCCATAGCCCTACCTGGCCTGGAATTCAAAGAGATGCCCCTGCCTCTGCCTCTTGGTACCATCATGCCTAGCTTTCAAAATAAGTTTATTGAAACATAAACTCCAGCCCTACCCAAAACATCATCTTTGATACCAGAGCCATTTTTTTTTAATGACCAAAAAGGGAAAAACAATGAGTTGAAGGCTTTGATTCTGATAGCATATACTCTGGAGTAAGCTAGTTTTTTTTTTTTTTTGTTTTTTTTTTTTTTTTTTTTTGCTTCATTACTGATAAGCTCTGAG
Source organism: Meriones unguiculatus (assembly GCF_030254825.1). Classification (NCBI taxonomy): domain Eukaryota; kingdom Metazoa; phylum Chordata; class Mammalia; order Rodentia; family Muridae; genus Meriones; species Meriones unguiculatus. The sequence continues at coordinate 137,499,411 of NC_083350.1, read as the reverse complement.
ACCTTAGACAAATCTCTTAATTTCCCTGAGTCGAATTTATTATTTTGCACAGTGGAGATAGTAATCTTTAATTTGGAAAGTGGATACAAATATAACTAAAAAATATGGCAGTGTTAATGTTATTATAACGTCATGGGACACTAACAGAACCTGGCATGTTTTTAAATAGGTGGGAAGTGTTATAAGCTATCGTTCTTTTTTTAATATTTTATTGATTCTTTATGAATTTCACATCATACGCCCCAATCCCACTCATTTCACTGTCCCTGCATATCCACCCTCTGGCCTGACAACTTCCTCCACAGAAGAAAATAAAGTAAGAGAACAGAAAGAATCTTGTCCTGGAAGCTGTGGTGTGGCCCACAGGACACCCTTTTGTCCACACATCTTTACTTGCAAATGTTCACGTCCATGAGTAACGTTGGTCTGGTTCGAGGCCTCTGGCTTCTGCCACATTGTCAAGAGCGGATCCTCACAGGGATTCCTCTTGGATATCCTTTTGTTGCCCTGTGGCATAAAGATCCTGCAGCTTAGAATCTGCAGGACTGGCCCTTTCAGGTGCTCCTGTAGTTCATAGATGGGTAGACGTTTGGATGGGCCCGCTACAAGCCCTGGATCTGGGCCTGACCGGCAGGTAAGTTGGTTGGCCCACCATGTCTCTCTCACCCATACCACCGGGGTCAGCTTTCCAGCACTGCTCATGCTAGCTCATGCAATGCCTCAGCCAGTACAAGGCGGGACCTGGTCTCCTATCAAGCCCGTGGGGCCATCTCACCTGTGCTTTTGCCACTAGGGCCAGCTCTGTGCAGCTGTGCAGGCAAGGTGCAAGGCCTGCTCTCCCTACTGCTGTAGCCAGTGAGGGGCGGGGTCTGCTTTCTAGAGATGGTGAGGGGTACAGGTGTGGGAAGGGCATCTCTCCCTTGCCCATACCACCCTATGGCACACGATGGATGGGGCTAGGTTTGCTGTACTTACTCCCCTCAGGGCCGGCTCCCCTGTTCCCCTGCCACCAGGGTCAGCTCTACTGTGTAGTTCAGGTGAAGGTTGCGGCCAGTTCACCCAAGTGATGTGGCCAGTAAGGGGCAGAGTCAGTCAGGCGCAGTGTCTCGGGCAACAGTCAAAACCAGGGACATCTGCATGGCCTTGGCTTGTAGCCTGGACCTGGGACAACAACACAGACCCCAGCTGCAAGAGGATTATGGACCAAGACATGTTTCCCAGCAGCAGCATGCGCTTGGATAGCTTTGCTGTCACCATGGGCTCAGGTGGCAGCAAAGGCTACTCAGATCAGCATGTATTCCCATGGCAGCATGGCTCTCAGACATCCATGTGGTCTCCAGTGGCATCCATATGGCCTTTGGTGGTGACTTGGGCCACAAACATCAACACAGACCCCAGCTGCATCAGGACCACAGACCCAGACACTGCCCTTGGTGGCAGCCCAGGCCAGGCCATCACCATGGCCTTGCATGGTTGTGTGGGCTCCTCGGATCCACCAGTTCCTCACTGCTGTCACTGAGTCTCCAGTTCTACCTTTCTCCACATTGTAAAAACTCTTCAGCTTGCTTCCTCTCCCATTTCTCCACCACATACTCCATCTTTCCCAGCTCTCCATCTCATGTTTGCCCATCATGGTGGCACCCACAGTGGGCACTTAGGTGTCTTTCTTTCAGCCACGCTGGGAAGGCAGGACCAGCGTGGTTGTCTGACTCCCATTGTTCTTGTTAATATAGAATGACCCAAATTTATTGAGGCAAAAGCCCTGGAATATGCATGCACTGTTATTTTTTTGTGACAAAATTTCAATCACTATTATGATCTAATATTACCTTCTGGTTATATTTCTAGACTGACCCCAATTGCTCTTTAGTTTTATTATCACATGGAAGTGCAATTACAGGAATAAATTATGCTCTTGCCTTAGGACAGCTTTCCTTGGCCTGACCTTATCCTCAGTGACAGAGATGCTATCAGAAGATTGGTAGTGGGCTTCCCAAACCAGCAGACACAGGTTACTCTCACTGTCACACTGGACACCTGCCACACTTCCTCCTTTACCAAGCTCAAGAAAGGGGTTAGCTTACTGTGGTGGCTAATCTTGGTTGCCATCTCAATACACCTGGGAAGAGGGAACCTAGCTGAGGAAGACACTCTGTCACATTGGCTTATGGGCATGTGTTGTGTTTTCTTGATTGCTAAATAATGTAGGGGGAACCAGCTGACCATGGGCAGTGCCATCCCTTCTGCAGATTGACCTGGGCCGATGAGGAAGACAGCTGAAAGTGAACCTGGGGCAACTTAGTGACTAATGTTCCTCCATGGCCTCTGCTTCAATTCCTGCTTCTTTCAGGTCCTGTCTTGAGAGTCTGTCTTGGTTTCCTGGAAAGACTGCAACCTGTAAATCAAATAAAATCCATTCTTCCCCCAAGTTGCTTTTAGACTACCGTGTGTCTCCGCGACACAAATGTAAACGGAACACTTATGAAAACGCCTTCCTGACTGCTCTACCCTGATGCCTTCTGGTCTGTTCTCAAACCAGCAACCAAAGTGATGGCTTCTTTTTGTGCATCAGAAAATGTAAATGGAACACTTATGAAAACGCCTTCCTGACTGCTCTACCCTGATGCCTTCCGGTCTGTTCTCAAACCAGCAACCAAAGTGACGGCTTCTTTTTGTGCAGCAGATCCTCTTCTTCCATCCTGAAGGCTCTCTTGAGGCTCTCCATCTTCAGGGGACATGAAAGCTGAGGTCTTGCCGATGGCAAGGAAGGCCACAGAGGACCTAGTCTCAGGTCTCTCTCCTACATTTCTGCCTTCAGACCCTACACCATGTATCAGTGAGCCTAAGATATATATATACACTTACGATATATAATATATACATATATAAGATACCACATATGTACATACTACATAATGTATTTTATATAATACATATAGATGTTAAGCAACTCTCAAAGTATTAGGTTTCATTATGACACTTTCAAACACAATTTGTTTTGTGGCTCCTCTTCCCTCTCTCTTCACTCATATCCACCTGCCCCTCCCTGCTCCCTCCCACACTTTCTAGACTCTTTTGCTTTTCGCATCATTCACATGTGTTCTAACACCTTTTCCTCCCTTCCTCCACACCACTTTTTATTTTATTTTTTTTAAAAAAGGCAATTAGCTTCACTGGAGCCCAGCGAAAGAATGACAGTGGCTTTTCCTCGAGCTTCAAAAGAAAAATAAACTTAAAGAATGACAAAGTATGTTTTTAAAATGTAAATTTTATATCTGTGAATTACATGTAAATTTTAAAAGGACGGTTTCAACAATCAGTCCAATGCCTGGCATGCAATACATGTTCGAGAAATGGCAGCTGTTTTGAAAAGATAAAAATAAACAGGCCAGGCTATGCAGAAAAACTCTGTCTCAAAAAACCCAGAATACATACACACATAAATAAAATTTAGGCTTTAGGAAAAAATCGAAAGTGAGTTAAGTCTGCTAGATTACCACTACTTTCTTCAGTGGACAATCTGTAAAAAAGTTGCCCAAATTCAAGAAAATCCACAGCCTGATCCACCCGCTCTCACCAAAGGAACAGCAACAACTGCATGGCCTCCGGTGTGAAGCTCAAAGCCACATTCGTGTTCATGCTTAGCTGGCATTCTAAGCCCTGGCCACAGACTCTATAAATTCTCACCCTTCCTCCTGTATTGCGAATATTACCTAAGTGAAGAAACATGGGTGTGTCGATGCCTCTTAAACATACTGATTTCTTTCAGATATACACAGACTGAACTATTGGAAAACCTCCATAGGTTTTTCCACATTGGCTGCCCTGATTGACAACCCACCAGCAGTGTGCAAGCATTCCTGTTCCTCCACATCCTCATCAATACTATCAAAGTGTGCCAGTTAAACCTCCAGAGAACCGGCAGATGGAGTCAGAACAGAGCTCTCACCCATCCTGTACAAGCACGGGCGATGTAAGAGGGATAATGGTTCTTTCTGGGGTGGCAAAGACTGCAAGGGCATACAGGGGTACCCCCAGAGTCTGACAATGACCTGGAATTAAACAAGCATTATCCTCTACATCCATCTGTTGTAGCTCATGGCAATGCAGGATGACACAAAAATGCTGGATTCCAGACAGTGCAGAAATTCTTTGGGACACAACAGCATTCTAGTGTGTGCTACCTATTTTATATTTTACTGAGCTTTCAGGCCCTCAGGAAGCCACACTCAGAGATCACCCAGGCAACCAGGCTTGTACCAGTGATGCTGTTCCCACTCACAAATAAATGGCTTTTTTCCCCAGTTCATATTGCCCAGGATCATCCAAAAGCTGAAGAGAAAACAAAGACACAAAAGACACAGTCCCTGTCCTGTCTGTCACCGTGAGAAGCTAGGACAGCTCCACAAGAGACAATGAAAGAGGACCGAAGAAAAGGGACATAAGTTAAGTGGGAGAGGAACACGAGGGGAAGCAAGCATGGAAGACAAAAATGTTTCAAAATATGGGTGGACTTAGAATGTATAATACTAAATGGGATTATCCAATCTCCGAAAGAAAAATATGACATGCTGTTTGTTCCTCATATATGGATCCCAGCCAATAATAGCTGTACATATGTGAACAAATGCACTAATGGGTACAGCATACTGTGTAGAAAACAGAATAAAGAACAATAATAAAGAACTAAATATCATGGGAAGGACTAAATGCAGGTGACAGGCATGAGTTATGAAAGGGGGTATATAGCTAATTGTTTTTCTAGCTAACTGTTATCATGGATTTTTTTTTTATTTTGGTGGTGGATATGTGTATGAAATATATTCAACAGAGAAGGCATAAAATCCAATGTGAAGATCTGTAACTTCCATCTCCAATGGCTACTCTGACTGTATGGCAGTTCACTGAATCATGGAGTTGTTAGGGTCTGGTTAATTTGGGTGTGTTATTTTGTTTTTATTTATTTTTTTAATAATAAACTTCAAAATAAAACTAAAATAGCTGAGCTTGGTGGTGCATGCCTTAAATCCCAGCACTCACAAGTAGAGGCAGGCGAATCTCTGTGAGTGCAACACCATCCTGATCTACCTAGTGAGGTCCAGGGCAGCTGGAGCTATGTACAGAGACCTGTCCCTGAAATAAAAATAAAACAAAATAAAATAATTAAAAGAATGAAGTAATACTCAAAAGTCAATGTTCTCCTCATCATTAGTGTATGTCTAGTTCAGGAATCTCAACCCTGTTAACGGATGTATAAATTATACATCTTATAAAATGAAAAAAAAAAACCCAGTATATTTAATTATAACAATTAAGAAAGACTTTTAGAATCTTACTGTGATTGCTAATGTTCATTTGTAAGAATGAATCTATGTTTAGTTTAGTTAACTGTATGGGTATTTCTTATTTGTTAATTTATTTATATAGTTGTATAAATATTTACTTTTCAATTAATATCTTACAGAAATACTGATTCAAAACTAAGGCACTTTGTAATATTTATGCCTGAGTATGTATATGCACATATATACACACACATATGTATACATGTATTTCTCTTCCCATACTGTGTGTGTGTGTGTGTGTGTTTGTGTGTGTGAGTGTATTCTAATTGTCCTTGGGTTAAGTTGCAGCAACATGCATTTCCATGGGAATTAGGTATAACACAAGTGGGCAAGCACTGAAAACTATTTTCTCATCATGTAATTAGGAAGTTGTACTGAACTCTTGTTGGTGTTTCTAAGATTTTATTACTAGCAAGAGTAACATTTTTAAAATACACTTTATTGGTAACTGATCCTAAAGGTTGTAGCTGCTACCTTGACCTTCCTATTTGTCTCCAATTGATTTATACAAACCCTTTCTAGATGAAGGCTATTATACTCTGCTCGTAACAGTCAAAACAACTATTTTTCCTAAATTAGTGACTTACATCTCTTTTACTTTTTGTAATAATATTTTGTTTGTTTTTCGAGGACAGCCTTGGCTGTCCTGGACTCGTTTTTGTAGACCAGGCTGGTCTGGAATTTCCAGAGGTCTGTTTGCCTTTGCCTACCTGAGTGCTGGGATTATAGGCATCTTCATTCAGAAAGGCAAACAGGATAGACATCAGAAGTAGGAGAAGACAAGGAACAGGACAATGGCCTTCCTCAGTGGACCCTGAAAAACTCTACCCATCAGGGTATCGAAGGGGATACTGAGACTCATAGCCAAACTTTGGGCAGAGGGCAGGAATCTTTAGGGAAGAAGACGAAGATAGAAAGACCTGGAGAGGACAGGAACTCCACAAGAACAACAGAACCAAAATACCTGGGCCCAGGGGGATCTATGGAGACCTATACTCCAACCAAGGACCATGCATGGAGAGGACCTAGACCCCCTGTTCAAAGGAAGCCCATTGCCTGCTCAGTTTCCAAGTAAGGGTTACAGGGGCTATCTCTGACATGAACACAGTGGCTGGCTCTTTGATCAACTCCCCTTGGAGGCTGCAGCCTTGCTAGGCCACAGAGGAAGATGATACAACCAGCCTTGATGAGACCTGATAAGCTAGGGTCAGATAGAAGGGGAGGAGGTCCTCCTCTATTAGGGGACTAGGGAAAAAGCATAGGGGGAGAAGATGGAGGGTGGGTGGGACTGGGAAGAGACAAGGGAGACAAGGGACAGTGGGAATACAAAGTGAATAAATTGTAATAAATAAATATATAAATAAAATTAAATAGAACTTTTTTTCAGAAACCACAATATAGACCAAATCACTGCCATTTTTGTTCCATAGGATACCTTTATGTTAAATTTGGAAATGCATCCTACAGGGAAATTTTCCCAGAAGATCATTTCACCTTTGAAGGCTGAATATTCAGTATCACTTGAAATGAAATCCTGTTAGTGTTTGAGCTGACATCATCACATCTTCTTTGGACAGCACTTGAGTACACTGTATGGTTTTTTTTCCCCATCTTGCTTAAGTTTCAAATGTCATACGCATCAGTGGAGTAGCTTTTATCCAAGACTGAGCCTAGAGAAATTCCTATGCAATGCTCATCACTGAAGCCACACAGCATATCACAATCCTTGGCATTTAGTAGTCACCCACGAAGGAAGTGCTGTACGTTAGACACATAACTAGGGCCCGGGAGATAAGCAAGGCATTAATTCTCACAGTCATCAGTCCAACAGCATCACGTGAGAGGAGTGAAGACTGAAGAGATAAAGAGAAGTAGATCAAGTGATCCGCCTTCCACTGAATGGCTACACTTGAGGCTGATTCATAAAATTGGCAAGAGAGGCCAAACCCTTTTAACGTCATCGAACCAAGATGGCACTGTACTCACGGAAGGACAAATGAAATGAAAAGTTTTGGTTTTGGAAATTACAACGATGAGAAATGACACTCTTCACTGAGCACAGAGACAGTGAGGCGGTGGCTGTCAATTGCCATTGGTGGCACGGGCAATCAGAGTGCTCTCTCAAAGGACAGGGGCACAAAGCTACTGGGCAGGGTGCTCAGGAAGAGCAAAGCACCTTTGCTGAGATCCTACAATGGCATCGGATGTCATGTTAGGTAAGTTACCCACAGACGTGGAGCTGCTATTTCAGTCATCTGAACACTGCAATACACAATCACTCAGAGTTAAGGTAGAACTTACTTTGCTTCCACCACAAAGACCCTGGGACAATTGATTATCCTCTCTGAAAGTCTTAGTTTCATCATGTAAGATATGAGACCAACGATGCCTGCACCAATGAATGGGAGTAAATCATATAACTCATAGATAGTAAATGGTATGGTGCATAAAATATAATAAAACACAATAAAAGATTGTCAGTCAGTGAGGAGGAAGTAGGAATTAGCAAGAAGATTTGGGCAATGGTCCATACTAATGTGGATGAGAAAGGGTACTGGGAAAATGGCTCAGCAGGTAGAGTGCTTGTTACATAAACGTGAGGACCCAGGCCCAGATCCCAGTATTATAGAATAAAAATTGGGCATGTAAGGCTTTTGTCTGTAACCCCAGCTGTGGGTTAGTGAGCAGACAGGCCAGCCAGTATAGCTAACCTAGTGGGATTCAGCTATAGCGAGACACCTCGTCTAAAAAGACAAATAATAAGGTGCGACACTACCAGGGGAAGTTACTTGATGTTGCTGCCTGACCTCAACATATCTGCACACACATGTGTGCATCCAGGAACACGTGCCCACCAAAGGAATAAAAACGAAGAAAGATTTAAGATAAGGCAAAATACACGTTCAAGAGGATGGAAGAAAATCCTGAAAATACATTACGAAAGTCACTGGCCTAAGTGTTTCGAAGGTAAAGTCACTCCATCAGGTCTTGCCCAGGTGAGGAAGAGACTCATATTTGCTAGTGCTACATACCCAGAGTTGGTCATCCATGCCTGGAGGGTTCTTTTTGATGAAAGCACCGTAGTATGTAGCAATGTTCCTGTGATGAGAATATTTCTTCAACATGTTAATTTCCTGTTTGATTTCTTCCTCTTCATCCTGTATTAGAACAAGCAAATAGTGAGCATGGAAATTCAGTTACTGGGAGAATTCAGTTCTTCAGGACTATCAAAGCAATGATGAATTATTGGTCTCTTCTTGAGTTGATTAAAGAGGATCATTATGCTGTTTGGTTAAAATGAAAATGTATACGACCTAACACATTGGTAGCACAAAGGGGTCTTTTTTTTTGTCAAAAGCATCTCATTGCCTGCAGGGCCACAAGAAAGTCCATCTCTTCACCTAAAGGCTATCAGGGAAGCATTTTCCTCCGCTGCTCATCAGTGATCACACCCACCTGGGGAAAGCTGAGGAAAGAGACTGGGGAAAACACATGGTCTCAGATTTACATTTTGTTAGGCTCAGTTTCTTTGAAGTGCCCTTTTACTGAAGTGCCTTGACTGAAGCCAATGAAAGTCAGACAGGAGAGGGAGCGAGGCAAGTTCTCTAGATCTGAAGGGGTTCACAAAGCAGGAGTCCTCAGCACCTTCAGGAAGCTCAACATGAAAGGAAAGGGGGGACACCGTACGGACATAAAAAGACTCCGCAGAGGAAGTTTCCTGACACGCAACTTTCATTCAGTCTCCAGTCAGAGTCTACAGACTTGATCCTGGAGGGCAGCTGTGTGCTCGCCACAGGCTGACCTTATGTGTGCTCTCCAGGGACTGTCTGACCTTACGTGTGCACATCAGTCAGACTTGACCTTATGTGTGTGCACTCCAGTTGGACTGTCTGACCTTATGTGTGCACATCAGTTGGGCTGTCTGACCTTATGTGGGTACACTTCAGTTGAGCTGCAAAACAATGTTTTCTGTTCCAGAAAATGACTGAGATAGAGTGGTATGCAAGGATTATCTTCAAGTACAAGATGTTATGCTATCGTGGCTCAAGAAACCATGCCATGTCTCTGCACCTTTACCTTTCTATCTGCACAGCCTACATGTGTGACATTACAGGCTCCTTCCAGAACCTCCCATGTGTGCTGTCTTTTTCCCTTGACATAACTTTTACATGAAATACCAATGAAAATTTATTTATACTCTCCAAGAATGGCTGTCTTCCTTGATTCTCTCAGGCAATGTCCAGTCCCTACCTTTAAGTCCTGCTATCTCCCATTATGATTCTTCACACATATGAGGTCTGTATGTGTGTGTGTGTGAAACTGCGCTGTAATTGTACTGATAAATGAGTGTCTGTTCCATAGATTTAACGCTCTTCTGCTTCAGACACCCGCTCCTTTGGTTCTCTGCGTAGGATGTGAGTGTCATTACTTAGAGACACTTTCATTAGGAAGAGGAAGAACCGTCCTGAGGGTACTGGTGGCTGCTTCCATTAAAAGGGGCATTATACAGGTGATGAGAGATATAGATCACTTTCTAGCTCCACTTGAAAGTCAGGCAGGTACTACAAGTATTTGCTGCCTGCCTCCTGGGTCCTCAACAGGAACACGGGTGACAGACATGCCTGAAAATGGCTTACCATGTCATTAAGAAGAGTTACACCACAGTGGCATTCAGTACGTGGCTAAATCTTGAATAAATAGAATGGAAGTCAGAATGAGGTCTGCACCACTCTGTAAAGGTAAACTGAGCCAATTATGGTCATGAAACAGGATAAATATTGAGTTTGTGTTCAGAGCACTGATATGAGCAGTTAGGGTACATATTAAGTTTGGAGCCCACACTTTTTAAGCTGCAAGATCTCAGAAGAGTAACTTACTGTTTTGGAACCTGGGTTTTCACAACAACAATGAAATGCAGACATGACAAGTTGAATTTTTGTGCTAACCAAATAAGGCATATGAAGGTTGCAGAGTCAAACATGGAGGCTAGTCTCCCCAACAATGACAACCAAGTCAACAGACAGCAAGACTCACCCAGCAGAAGGGTTAGTCACTTGAATTTTAAGTTTAAATTGCATTGTTTTCAAACACAATTATGGGCCTCTGGGACATGGCTGTGTGGTTCCAACCCAACCTTCTATGGCCTTGTAAATGAGCCTGGCATTTATCAAGCCTTCTGGCCTACAGCTGACAACAGGAGCCCATCCCACACTTCCACCAGCACTTGAGCCTCACAGTACATCCCAGTGAGAGCAAGGAGCCATAAACAGCTCTTGAAGATGAGGAAAGACAATGAGGCTAAAACTAAATGCAACTGGGTTATCTGTTGCTGCCATTGTTTGTTTTGTTTGTGTCAGTGCATATTTGTACGCATGTGCAGAGGACAACCGTAGGTGTCATTCCACAGACTCCATCCATACCTTTTATTTTTGATACATGGTCTCTCACTGGCCTGGAGTGTGGCAAAAAGGCTAAGCTGCATATTCAGCAAACCCAAAGGATCAGCCTACCTCTGCCTTCCAGAGCAGAGATTATACACACATGCTACCACATGGGTTCTAGGGACTGAACTCAGGTCCGCATGATTGCAACATAAATGCCTCACTGACTGAACTGTCTCCCCAGCCTCAGAGTCAATGGCTTCAATGAGTGGGGCACTCTCTGTTTTGTAAATGAACTATTCTTAGATAAGCAAGGGGAACAAGCTCATTGTAAAACTAATGACCATCAGATCACACTGAAAATAGAATAATGGCACCAAATTGTCTCAACTCTAAGAAGACGGTGATCTAATAAGTCCGTTACTTTACAAAGATCTATCACTTGTGCCGGAAGACTTCAAAATCTGGTATGGTTCATTGTGTTAACTTCAGGCCTGGCATTTCAACTCTCCCAGAATCCGTTAATTTCAGCTATGCATGTGCATAGGAAATCCAGTTTAAGCCGCTTCAGAAATGAAGTGTTTGCTTGAGCATAGCTTTCCTATCACTATGGAGACCGTTGGGCCCTTATAATCACAGGGGTGTACTTAATGTTCAGTAATTGGGGTAAACAGTAAAGAAATGGCCATTCCATTTGGCTGCTGCCCATCAGGAACTCATTGCTCTTCTCCTTGAAGCTGAACCCGGTAGGTAACTAGTGTGGCCAATGAGACATTAAGAAATGTGCTTTTGGCAGAACCCGAGGCTAACATCTCCAACAGCTTTCAGGAGATGGTGGTCCAAAAATGTAGCCCAAACCTGCTTTATGTAATGCCCCCCGTGTGCCAGGAGCAGGGCCTGCACTGTCTTAGTATTCAAAGCATATATATGACAGATTATTATTTTTTATTATTGGTGATGGTGATGGTGGTATGTGAGTGTGTGTGTGTGTGTGTGTGAGACAGAGATGCATGAGATGAGCATGCTTCTGTCAGTGTGCACATGTGGAGGTTAGAGGTCAACTTTGTGGAGAGATTCTCTCCTTGTCTGGGTTCCAGGGATTAAAATTTTGAGCTTTTGCTTTCTGAGTCATTATACTGGCTCTAACGCAGTGTTCTCAATGACCCCACGAAGCTCTCTGAGGGAGCTGTTTCTAAGGATTTGATCTTACGGATGAGTAAGTGAGACACAGAGAGGTAAGTAAGGTCCCCAGCATACTCGCGGTAAACATTAGGGCTCAGTTTCACTTTGAGATTTGTCAGGGCTCCAAAGCCAGTCACCTTAATTTTATAGGGAAAGCTCAGGGACAGATGTGCAATTACCGGTACTGACTAAACCAAAACACTAGATAGGAGGAGTTTAGAAACACATTGCAGTTGAGTAGAGAGAGCTGATTTTGTTCCTCCAGTTAAAGGAGCTTTCTGGCACACACAACTCTTTTCTTAGGTCTCAAGAACGAATGGAGGGATTTTAATACTGGGTACTCATAATACAGAGGCACACTGCTTAAGTACCTGTCTAATGGGATTTTAAAACCGAGTCAATAAAATGTTCAACATTCTTGTACTCTAAAACAAAGGATTTGCCCAGGGTCTAACTTTCAATCCATGGAACAGAAATAAAACTGTACCAAGTCTATGGGGAAGTAAAAGTCACACGGATGCATAAATCCTCAAACAATCCAGGCTGTGGCCAAAAGAACAGGGTGCTCTGCATGAGCTGAAAGCAAGGCCCACCTGCTGAAGACAACACCCATACAACTCACTGAACATGAAGGTCAGGCTGGTGCCTACAGACAGCCTCACCCCTACATTCTAGTGTCTTCAGTGCAAGAAGGTACTCTGCGGGCAGCAGAAAGAGAAACACAAGCACCAACCCAGACACAAAACCTTTGACCTACAATCTGTCCTGCCTGTGAAATATGCTGACACAAAGCCTGTGGGAGTAGCCAGCCAAGGTCTGATTTGACTTAAGGCCTACTTCATGAGATGGAACCCACACCCTACACTGCTTGGGGTAACCATAAAACAGAGACTAGATCGGTCAGACACCTAGGATAAAACCAAATACTACTGGTCTAAAAATTTAAAAAAAGGTAACGGTAAAATGAATCCTAATGCTAGTCTGCTGTACTCATAGATGAGTGCCCTATTCGGCCATCATCAGAGAAGCTTTATCATGAAACAGATGGAAACAAATACAAAGATCCCCAGTCAGATATTACACACACACACACACACACACACACACACACACACACACACACACACAGGTGCCCGTGCACACACAGTGAGAGAGAGACAAAGAGACAGAAAAGACACACAGAGACAGAGAAAGAGAGAGCAAGAGCACAAGCTCTGGGAATGTTCAGCACTAAATAAAATGTTTCCATCAAATCCCACCCCTCAAAGCTCCCCTTGCGGACACAGGACTGAGGCACATCTGAACTCAGGGAACTGTGGCAGCATGCACAGGGCCTGCACCGGTTGAAGCCAGACAGGGTCCCAGTGCTGAGGGGAAAGTAGAGCTCCCACCCCTAACTGAGAAGCTATCTTCAATCGACATCCTCTTGCAAAGGAAAAGTTAGTTTTCTGCAGTGGAGTCTCCCTGAGCATATTAACTGAACTTAAGGCTAGGTACCAGGCCCAGCAGGAGATGGCCAAAACAAATAAGTTCATTGATATTTTTGTAGACATCTTATTTCATATCACTTTGGGCTTTTTTTTTTGTCTTACTGGTCTTTTGCTTCTATATTACATTTTCTGATTTTATGTTTTTATGTGTGTGTTAATTGTGCTTTCTCTTTGTTAATTTTTTGTTTTTATTAAATTCTGTTTTGTCTGATTTTTTTGTTTCCTTGTTTATTTTCTAAAGAGTGAGAAAGAAGGCTTGAAGTTGTGTGGGTTGTGGAGGTGAGGGGATCTGGGAGGGGTTGGGTAAGGGGAAACCATGACCAGAATATATTATATAAAGATATCTCCAATGACAACAGAAAATGTAAAATTCAAACTTATGAAATTTAAGTCACATTGCCTTTAGTGTCTTACTATCTTTTTGTTTTGTTTCATAACTAAATACAGAAGAGATATTTACTTAAATAGTTGCAAATGATCGAAGTTATTTTTAAAGTTGTCTGCCTGGAAATCTCAGTAGTCTTCATACATAACAATATTCTGTGTATGAGTGGGGCTATGTAGAATGACATTATTTAGCATACTCAAAGTTCATATGTAGTTTGAGTGTTGTTTTTATATTACTGTATCAAAAATATTTTTATAAATATATTCTGATCATTTTCCCTCTCTCATCTCCTCCCAGATTTTTCCCTGCCTCCTCACTCATCCAACTCTATGCTCTCTCTCTCACATTCCCCTCCCTCTCTAGACAAATAGGCAAACAAAAAGCAAACAAACCAGAATTTAAAAAAAATCCAACAACAAAAACCAAAGAGTGTACAAGAAACATACACAAACAAATGCTTTCCTGGAAGTATGTGGAAGCTGATCTCATTGGCATCAAGAAACCACAGTTTGAGCACAGAGGAGGGGCATGAAGCTATATAAGATCATGCATTCGCTACTGAGGAACTTTCCTGAAGATCTGACTGACAGTCAAGTTGTGATTGTCCTGGTCAAGGATTCCAAGCCCTGAAATTTCTATATGCCGATTTTCTCATCTGCATACTTGTGAATACCATTAGAGAGGTAAGAGAAATAACTGGAATTTTTATCAACTGTTGGGAGGTCAACAGACAAAAGGTAGCAACCAATATAAATCACCAGGCCAATTTGTTGTGGTTTTGGAGTTATTAGATTTCAGGGGTTGACTGTGTGTCTTCACTTTCTCTGTCACTCTCTCTCACTCCGTTGTAAGCAATCTTTCTACCACAGGAACGTGCACACACAGCCAATCCAAGCCATACGCTCAGCAAGCAAGAAATGATGCAGAGACCCTGACTCACAGGAGCTTCCAAGGGTGTATGTCTGCAGCAGATAATGGCAGGTGACGGTGTATGTTTGGAGGTGGCGGCTCAACTCCCGTTTTAGAGAAGCGTTCTGCTTGTGCATGCAGGGTGAGTCCATGGTCACACCACAGGAAGTAGTTCCGAAGGGAGAGGGAATAAGGAGACTGAGACATTTCTCTTCTCACTTTTAAAAGTTCTCATCCTGTATTTCATTGAAATATTCTGCCTGTTAAAGACATCTACCCGAAGAACCCTAAAAACGGGGGCTCCGGAGTCTCTACTGCAGGGGAGACTCAGAAGGGGTTTTCTGAATTCCTTTTCTTTTCTAACCAAAGCCTTCCCCTACTTTGTATATCACATAACTGTCACTTTATCAAGGGACATTTTCTACCTATCCAGCTAGATATTTTTTCTTGAAATTTCCCTCAATATTTTGCATTCTTCTTGAAAGCAAATTGGCCCTTTGACTAAAGTTTAAGTGTTAGTGTTTTGAGGGCGTTGGAATGTTAAGATTCCAGAAGGTTGTGTCCCTATCTGTCCCCCAGTCTGGACAACAAGTACAGCAATTTATTCTTCCACATATGAGTGGGGATCTCGGTTCATCCTTGTGCTGCTTAACGTTGGGAAGAACTGTATTACTGAGGTTGAGACTAGCAACACAGCAACTTAGGTGAGTAGGCCAGGGCTGAGCGCAGGAGAGTCACACATATTAACCAATGACATGTTATACAAGCACAAAATTCCAGTGCATATTATAAAACATTCTTCATGCTTACCTAGCTGTCTCATTCATTCAGTCTTCACCAGGACTAATTAAAATCATGTTTAAGATGTAACATGTATCATGTACCACACATTGCATATCATCTTAGCCTCAGTCCAAGCTTGAGATATCTGTATACCCACCTCAGAGAGGAAACCCTTGAGTCTGAATGCAACTAACTAGCAATGCCCCTCCACCTCCTGTCCTATAGAAGATGGCTATGGGAAATAGGGGTATACCCTGAGTCCTAGATTCAAATTCCACCTCTGCCATTTACTGTCTATTGACTTTGCACAACTTACTTAAACTTCACAGTTTCAATTCCTCATTTATCAAATGAAAATAATAACAATTTCCCCTTAGGGGGACTTGTTTGAGTTTTGTGTATTAAGATTGGTAGGGCCATATGAAGATTGGTAGTGTTTGGCCCAAAGTAAGTGTTAGTCATTTTACTTTGCTCTGGGCCATTGTACTTAATATATCACTAGTATGTGTTATACTCCTAATCACTGCACAGAATGCCTCCCTTTGGGAGTATGAACCAAATGTATTTGGAAGAGTTTGTCTCCTTGACTTTACCAAACAATATATGATGGATTTTTTTTCTGTCATTTTAGCAAACATATATTGAGATCTTTGACAATGTGCAAAGCATTCTACTGAGACTACAGGGGGGGGGAGGGTGTCGGGTGTCTCTACTGTCGTCTTCCAAAACAGTAAATATTCTTCTACATTCATTGTAGATCTATAGCTGTGAGGGTGGCTAAGAGGGTGTAATGAAAGGATGGTATTGAATTGCACATCATTTTACTGGCCATGATGCATGGAGCAAGGTACTTAATATGTTTGGGTTCCACATCTCTAAAATGGGGCAAATGAAAATAACTTGTTTTGTAAGTTATTGAGGGAAGCATATGTGTGTGTGTGTCTATATATATAAACATATATATATGCACATATATGTGCACAGACATACATATATATGCACACACACCATTTAAAGTAATTTGGGAAATTTTCCATGAGTGTTAGCTATCAATATTATTTCATTTGGGGTTAGAATATAAAAACCTAACTAGAAGGACATTTAAGGAAGGACCAAGAAAGTAGGAACATATTTACTATAATGTCATGACATGCCATGATACATGATATGAACTATGGTACTTGGATGTGAAAGGAATTCTGTTTAATCTAGTCAGCCTCCTCCTGGCTTATTTCTCTACTGGCTCTCAGATTCCCCTTTGAAAATGAACTTTTCCTATATACTTTCAAAGCCAGCTGTCCAACCAGATGTAGCTGAAAAGAACCAGAGACTGAGAGCCTTGATCCAAGGGAGACCACACTTACTCACTCCAGAACTGTTTTTTTTTTTTTTTTTTTTTTTTTAAATGGAGACTCATGCTAATGAAAATATTAGAGCAGAAAGTAGAGCCCAGAGCCAGGACTGCCATCATGTGTCTTTCTGGACCCTTCTGAGTTTTGTAAGTGTTTTTTTTTTTTTTTTAAATGGACACGAGGTCATAAAATTCCCCTTTCAGCTTCCTTCAGTGTGATTGGAGATGGTGATACATCTCAGAGTACCTCTAATAATGCTACCATGACTAGACAGTATGAAGGCGAAAACTTAGAAATTATTATTTCATTATATTCTAGATGGTAGTTCAGGCTGTCACCATAAAGAAATTACTTTGCACCAATAATCTTAGCTCAGAATGGAAAACATCTGTAATCAAAGACCCTTAGTCTCACACCTGGTGGGCAAAAGAAAGTCCTATCTTAAGTAGCGTAGCTTCTTTCTCTCTTTTTGAAGAGTTCATTTTAATGGCAGATATGCATGATATGCATGCGTGTCTTCACATGGATATGTGCATGTGAACGCAGGTGCCCATGAGGCTCCAAGACTGCCCATATGTGAGCTGCCCTGGAGCTGCCCATATGTGAGTACTGGTCACGAATTCAAGTCCTCCGAAAAAGCACTACATTTTCTTATCTGCCGAGCCATCACTCCCGCCCTCGTGCAGCTCTTAAGGAACTCGTAACAAGGGGAGAATCCAAGAAGTTTCTACAGTAGAACTGGGCAGCCACATGTTTTGTGGACACCACAGAACTACTGAGGGTTTGCTGATGCCAGTAGTACACCGTAGGAATTATCACTTAAAGGGTCTAGGTCCTCAGCTCTTGTACGTAAATTTGTAGTTTCAGGTGCAGTGGTAAAGGAATTTTTACAAGGAATGAAAATAGAGAATTCTCCTGATTTGGGTAACTTAAAAGGACTCTGAAGACCAAGATGGACTGTGAGCAGTAATTCTAAAGCCTAATTTGGCAAATTTTGAAGTGTCTCAGTACTAAAACTGGAAGGATGGAGGCTCTGGGTTTGGTCTTCTTTGTGACTGTTTTCTATAAAAGGAAGGATTCTAAGATAAAACTAAGAATTTGAAAATTAATTTCAAGCTTAGGGCCTCATCAATTTCATTGCAATAAACTATAGTCACTTTGCAGTAGGTCACGGAACACAATCAACAAAGACGACCTTTCAGAGCGCATCTCTGCTTTGGACAGAACAACCATAATGACCACAATTAAAATAATTGTTGAGAGGCGTTCGCACTGGATTCCATAACACATAAAAGACAACACAACAAAATGAAACCGATTGCTCTCTAAAGAGAACATCAGAGTTTAACAGAGGAAAAGCTCTTGCTCACTGTGACAGGCAGGGACACGAGGCAAAGCCCACTGGATCCTGCCTCAGCCAGCACGGCAATAATAAACCTGTTTCCTGCAGTACGCCACATCTGCCTTTGCCGAGGGTCAATGGTTAAATAAGAGTCAATGCTGTGACTAAATCACAGAAATGCATCCAGCTCTTCTGAAAATGGGTTCTCCAAGAGAACAGAACTCATACCATAAAGCGCCTGTTTTATGTAATGGGCTGGCACTTCAGAACATGTAGAATGGTGTTTTCTATCTACTAGCCTTGGGGAAATTGAGAGAAAAGCTGGCAAATCATTTTCAAAGGGCCTACTTGCCAACAGAAATCCAGTTGAGAAAGGCTAACTAATATTCCTTAATGTGAACATGCAAATGGCAGGCTATGTAACCATTTAATATTTTATTGCAAGCAAGGTAGTCCAGCACTACCAAGAGTGGTTTTAAAACAATTTAAAACCTCACCGAGAAAACCAGAAACTAGATAAGTGATATTCATATTCCCCAAGTCCCATTTTCACAACAATAAACAACTGTATGCATTCCACCCATGATGTCATTGGAACTCAGCTGTCACTCTGCAGAGCCACACAACCAAACTTAATTCACAGTGTGGCCATCCTGGATCTATCACAACCATTAGGCACTAAGCTGCCAAGTGTATTTTATTATGCAGAAATATAACTCAATCCAATGATAAGGGAATGCCATGACTTCAGCAAAACTGCCAAACAGATTTGGATTTGTTTTGTAGTTGAGGCTTTGTAAAAGACTTACTTTTTCATTATGAGCTTCCAAATAAAGACTCACAATCCCAGATTTTGATTTTTGTGTGATATCCTGCTAATTCACTATTCCAATTCCCACTCCTTTAGTTCCAACTCATGGGAGCTGTATTTCTTTCTTTGTGGGTGATTTCTCACAAGTATACAGTGTATTTAGATCACCTGCAGCCTACACATCTTTCCTCCTGCTCCTCTGGACCCCTTAGAACCTTTTTTTTCCTTCTTCTTCTTTTAAAAAAAATTTAAATAATTCTTTGAGAATGTTATACAACATTTTGACAATTTCTCCCTTAACTCCTCCCTGATTCACTCCCACATCTCTAACCCCGACTTTTATGTCTTCCTTTTAATTTGTGGGGTCCACATACTGCTAGATGTGAAGCCAGCCTCTGAAGTGGGGCCGGCCTACAAGGTGTTACACTCTCCCTTCCCCAGAAGCCATCAACCACACACAGTTTCTCAGTCAAGGCTCGGGATTCATGGACCCCTTTCCACAGAACCTGTATTTTTAACTAGACATACTGCTAGACATTCAAAAAGAGAAAAAAAATCATTGGAAGGAACTTGTCTGGATTCTTCTTCCACCTTGTTGTTTAGTGTGTGGTTAATAAAATCCATAGACACACCAAACTACAAAGTGACACTAGTATGTGGTGAGGCTGTGAGTTAAACTGACAGAACAGGAAGATAAAACCATCCTCCACTTTACCACACCGCTGTCGGACACTCCTAGACCACTGTCTTAGTTCCTTTCCTGGTTGCTGTGACAAATTCTCTGATAAAAGCAAACTGAGGGAGAAGGGGTTTAATGGAGATCACAGCTCAAGCGTTCAGCCCATACTGGCAGGAAAGCCAAAGTGGGAGGAGACTGACGCAGCAGGTCACATTGCATCTACAATCAGGAAACAGAGAATGTCGAACTCACGCTGCTGCTCACTTCTCTTTCTCCACTTACACACAGTCCAAGATCCCAGCCAGGGGAATGGTGGTGCCCAGAGTGTGCAGGTCTTCTCACGCCAACTATTGTAATCAAGATAACCCCTCACAGGCATGCTCAGAGGCTAGTCTCTCCAGAGGCTCTAGGTTGTTATCAGCTTCACAACTATCACTAATATATCGTAATTGTAATTATATATCGTAATTCTCTTTAACACAAGGGAGAAAGGACACGTTTACCACGCTAACCCTCTGTTGTGAGTGGCAGAGCATAACTCTAATTTAAATAATCCACATGCATTTCTTAGTCAATGCCAGGTGACCTAACCAAGTAACTGAGGTAAAATATTTGAATCAGTTTGCAGTCCCTGAAATTAAAACAATGTGCCAAAGATAGTAAAAAGAAACACAAAGCCACGAAACTAGTAATAAACATTTTAGAGTGTCATTCAACTGGTAACAAATAGACAGGAACAGGACTTTCTTTTTATTAATTGAGCTGTCAAGGATAATTTAGAGAAAAATTTAGCTCAATAATAAGTAAGGAAAAATAAATACGTCAATACAATGTAATATTTATGGAGATTAGTGAGGTGGTATTTTGGAAAGCGTTACAACACATATTTACCAAAGATGACAGACTGTGTCTAAAGGGAATGGCTTAACCGCTAAGATGCAGAGAAAATGTGTATCCTTTAAAAAAATATGATTCTTGATTATGGATATCTTTGAGTCATTCACTGAATGACTGCTTATATTCAATATTTCACTTCTGGACTAATGGAGACTTTGGTCTTTTAGCTTTTACGGATAACAGACATCTTAGGAAAATTTCTAGGACAACAGAAAATTATTAACATGTTTTTGATGCCCTGTGAATCCTTTAAAGTCTGTTTGCATTCTATAATCTTAAAAAGTTATTAAAATATTTAAAATTACACCAAGCAAAAAGTTTGAAAGTGTTAGATTGTATTTAATGTCTAACAGAATATTTGATCACCCAGGCAGAAGTTTACTTTAGAGTTGCTCTCTAATAAACAGGAATCTGTGGCTATGTGATTATTTGATCATTTCTTTTTTTAAGAAAATATTCATGTTAAGTGTAGTATGAGGATTTTACAGCTATTCAAGCTCTCCTCTAGTTCACTGTCAGACAGCCCTTTAGGGAAACAGTTAAGACTAATCTCTTCTTTGTAATCTCAGTGTTATACTTTTAATACATTGGAATCCTTGCTCTGCCTTCATATGCAAATATCCATGGTTATGTTTATGTAAATTATTGGCACACATTCTAAAAACTGAAGGCAGCATGTAGTATTGGATTTAGTTGGAGTGATTTATTCCTGGCCCACTCAGTTGGCTGCTGTAGATTCTTATTTTTTCACATGAATCACAAATGGAAAGGGATCTGGAATATTTAGGAAGATAACTTTTCTGGCAAATATTTTTTTTTTCTGTCACACACTTCTTTGTTACAACTTTATAGATAATGAGATAAAAAATGTCTTACCCCTGTGACATCCATAACCTTAATGGCTGCAAGCTGGCCTGTTTTGACATGACGACCCTGTAGGAAAAAAATAAATAAAACAATTTCAAAAGGTTTAGTTGTGATGAACAATATTAGTTTTCCATCCCAACCATAAAAAGCAATGCCTAAATCAGTGTTACAGTATACCAGCAACCAGACAGACAAAAACACAGAGAGACACATAAAACTTCACAGGGTGCTTTGAAGATCTACTTCCACTTAGAATTCGTTTTTTTGTTTGTTTTGTTTTAGTTTTTATTTTATTTTTTTAGCAGTTCCACTTATGTCATCTTTTTGTCTTATTTTCACAGGGGTTACCTTGTAAATGAAATGGCAACCTTTCTCTCAAAAGCACTAGACAAGAGCTTTTGTGAAAGGCAGGTTCCCACAGCAGTAGAGACTGGCCTGGAAGGAGGGGGCCAGCACACCTCAGAAAACAGGAACTAAAGACACTTTCTTTCCTTAAATACTTTGCATTTTGGGCTGGGAATGTGGCTTAGCAGCAGAGTGTAAGTCCAGCATGCACAAGGTCGTAGGTTCAATCCCCACAAGCGAAGAAAAACATTAAACAAAATCAACTGTCTAGAACTGCTGTCAGCCGAGCATTGGTAAATGCATGTGGCCAGCATTTAGTGAGGGGGAAGGAGGGACAGGATTTACCACTTTCCACTCCTTTCATGCCCAGCTGCATCTGAAGGTGATGGAGGGGAACAGTGCTACTGGGACTTAGCACACCGGCTGGGAATGTCTGAGTTGAAGCAGGCAAGGTCACAGGAAGCATAGAGGCCACAGCACTCTGTCGATGTCAGCGTCATGGAGGCCCGAGGGATAGCATGACACTGTGGTACTTTCTTCAGGGAGAGACCCACACCCTGCTTTAAAGGCTGCCAACCACATCTTGAACAATGTTGTTTTTTTCTCCAAAGAACTTAGAGAAGGACACCTGCAGCCCAACACAGGGGTTCAATGCTCTATCACCTAGCTAATCTATGTTGCAATTCTCTGAGGTGGTCCCCTTGGGCTGGGCAAAGGCAGCCCTTGCAAGTGGCTGGCTGCCCACTCCAAGGGCTCCAGTGTGCAAACCAGCTTGGCAGAGGCCCACTGGCTTTGACTTTGGTTTATCTATTTGCAGTTCTCTAGTGTGTGTGTGTGTGTGTGTGTGTGTGTGTGTGTGTGTGTGTGTGTGCGCGCACGCGCGTGTGTGACTGAGGGCAGGGTGAGAACTGTATTTTTATTAGTCTCTGGAATGGTCTGTCTTCTAGGTCTAGGATGCCCTCTGTCTTCTCGATCCTGCAATCTGTCTCCCTTTTTCTAGATTTAATTGAAATATCACTTCTCTCCTTGTCAATCAGTCCTCATGCTTATGCTACCAAGGAATCCATCCTTGTTCCCATCATTTCATGATGCGCAAAGGATCAGCATTTGCCTTCCTGTCTTTTTCCTTTCTCTCCCCACTGGTTATTTGTAGCACCACCCCTCAAATCAAACCTTAATTGGAACTTCCTCTGGTCAGCACTTTGATCACCCAAATCTAGACACATACTCTGAGTCCCTTTCTTCCAGTGGAGGTCTGTGGGGGGTGCTTCTGCCAACCCAGAATTTGAAACATTATGTACGAGGTTTTAAACTGCTTTAGAAGCACAGGATTTTCTTTGAGTGAAAAATTTGTGACAAGGATACTCCAATGTCTAATTAAAGAGTAGCAGCTGGAGCAGAGAATAGCTAGCCTACAGTGTGATGCTGGCCTGAGGCCAGAGAACAGAGGAGAGAATCCACCCTTGTTCAACTTCACATAGAAGCACTGGCCACTTCTTGGTTTGAAATCAATAAAAATAACTATTTTTAAAATTAAGGGTACATGATTTTATGTGTATGTGGGACTTTTTTTTTTTTTTTTAGTGTTCTCTTGAATGTAGAAAGTAAAGTAACACCTCTGCACTCCGCTTTAAATTTCACTTTCAAGCTGAAAGAATGCTTTTGATGGCGCTGACACACACCTGATGCCACCCTGAGATGGCAGGGTGAAAAGAAATCCTGCCAATGGAACAACGAACAGCCTTTGCCATAGGCCCAGGCAAAGGCATCCTCACAACTGGAGCAGGGAGGCTGCTGAGCTGTCAAACTTTGATGGTCAGGAAGGACCAGAAAGGATCAGGGAGGACCCTGCGCAGCATGAGCTGCCTTTTACATCACCAGAGGATGTCAAAGCTGGTTACCATCTAGATTAAGGCAGACCTTCAGGGAATACTCAAGAGTCAACTGACTTTAAGATCATTAAAATCCCGAGGCCCGGTTAGGACCGAGGCAGTTTTCAAAGAAGCTCCATCATGAACACAAAAAATACATTAATATGAATAGCCTCATATGTACCCAAATAACCCTACCTTTTTAGGGATGAGGCCCCAGACTCACAGCTGATGGGACCCTTGTATCAGGACATAGTAATCCTCTATCTGTCTTCTGCTACCCAGCGCCTGGGTCACAAGTCCTGACCACTCAAGTTTGGAAATGAGTTTTGTTGTGCTTTCCTTTCTCTTAACTATTGTGTATGCACTTGCCACCTTATGCAGGAGCGCTGGATTTGCAGATGCATGAGCACAGACTGTTGATTTAGGCTCTGGCCCTGGTGCATGCGTGGCAGGGCTTTATTCATGAAGCCGGCTCTCCAGCCCTGGTTTTCTTTTTGAGACAGTCTCAGACAGCTGGACCCAAATTCAATATAAGCCAAAGATATCACTGAACTCATGATCCTCCTGCCTCTGCAGCCCAAGTTCTATGATTATGCTTGGATAAGATGTTTTAGAAAATCATATTTCACATGAGGTAAACATTGATCTTTTTATCTCTGCTTCACATAGAGGGTATTTTTTTTTTGTAACTTTGAAAAATTTGGAGTGAGGATAACAAAAGTGGACCTTACTACCATAAGGAAATGTTGACATGAAATTTCTATACTCCCACTAAACTTTAACTTATTTCTCCTCTTAAGAGTAATTAAAGTACAAATACAGACATCATTTAAATTTGAATCTAACTTGCAAGTCCAATAAAAAATTGAAAATTTAATTTCTATGAAATGAAAGCAATCTTCTAAACGGAGACAAAGAATTAAACAAGATTCTTCACAAAAAAATAGAGATGTCAGACTTCATCCACTCAGTCATTTCTACATAAAAGAATAAAGTGGTTTTTTGTTTTGTTTTGTTTTTCTTTCTTACTGAGGTACTCAACACTAACAAAATTTAGTGAACAGACTAAAACCTAGAAAGAAAAACACTGACCAAAAGCCTAGTGCTAAAGGCTTTTGGCATAGAAAAAGCTTGTCCTCAGGAAAGGATGAAGAAGGGCTTGGGCTGGGAGAGCTGGGGCCAGGGAGACAGCCGGTAAGGTACCTGCACTCTGAGCACACGGATTGGAGTTCAGAGGGCAGCACCCACATAAAGAGAACTGGGCTCAGCAGCTCAGGTCTCTAACCCTGCACAGTGAGCTGGGTGGGAGTGCCTGAGGCTGTTAGCCAGCCAGACAAACTGGATCAATGAGCTCCAGGTTCAGAGAAAGACCTGTGTCAAAAAATATGAGGCGTTACGGTGGGAAATATGAAGCACTGACCACGGTATTATACATGTACGCGTGCACATGTGTGAACAGGCACACACACACACACACACACACACACACACAAACACACACAAACACACGCACGCACACTGTGGAACCCAGGTTTGGAAGACCACAGGTACTGAAGCCGCGGGTCACAGTTCACTCTTCTTTTCTACCTTTTTCTGCATCCGTTTGTTGTAAAGAGCTATGCTGACTCTTGTTCTCTATGAAATAATTCAACACCAAGCAGAATGTGACTCATTCAAGCATGCTTAGGCCTTTTCTTTTTCTCCTCCCTAAAATGAATACAGGAGAAATGCAATGGTTTCCTCAGAAAGGGCTGCAGAAGCCTCACCTCTGTGTGGGTATTTTCTAAGGAACAACAAGTCAGCTGTGGAGCTGTTTGCCTGCAGCTAGCCCGGAAGAGAGCCCTTTCATTTCTAGGTCACCGAAATACATTGTTTCCAATGGAGCACACACGCCAGATAAGACAATCTAAGCGTCACCTCACCCTCCTGTTGAAGGCTGCACACTAGAAGAGTGGCTCCTTCTCTTTTGAATTAACTTAGAGACAATCTCCTCTCTACTGAGGAAAGCTCCTTCAATTTCCTAGTTGCAAATGAATGTGCCGCGCCTTTGTATTTCCAAAGCATTCTATGCTAAACCCTGCCGATCCCAACCAGTGCTGTGATTTTCTTTTCTTTTCTTCAAATATGCATTTCCAGAATAATGGAAACAAATCAAATCAAACAAATAGAAGGGCTGAAAAAGTGTTGCTTGGTGGTAGAACGTTTGCCCAGTATACACAAGGCCCTGGGGCCATACCAACCACGGAAAAAGAGAAAAGGTAAGAGTGTAGACCGCTTAGCAATGGCAGGTGCTGTCTTACAGATCAGTTCTGGTTAAATCTATACATATATATCATTGCATCTGTCTGTCCACCCACCAGTCACCGGCACCACAGTATACCATCGGGAGCAGTGGTTCTCAACCTTCCCAATGCAGTGTTGTGTTTGGAACATTATAAAATGATCTCATTGTTACTTCATAAGTGTAATTTTGCTAACGTCACCTATCCTGATGGAAATATATGATATTCAGAATGTCAGATAATGACTGACTTAAGAGGCTCCATCACATACTGGAAAGTATGTCAAATACATCACCCACACTATCTCTCGAAGAATTGCCCTCAGCTGACGGGAGTACCCCATCCAGGGTCATGCTTTCATCGGGAGACAACTGAAAGGTGATGACAGCTTGGACCAGGATGGATGTGTTAGAATTCTAGGGAAGGACAGGGAGCTTAGAGATATGAGGAAGGCTAAAGCAACGGATACAGACTCCTTCTGTAGTGGGTGATGGAGAAAGGCCTCACCCATTATTTGCTAAACAGCACATCAGGTGAAGATTCGAGCCATGAGGACTGTGTTCCCATTCTTGGCACCATTCACACTCCACATCGGTCTCCTTTGATCCCCCTGTATTTCTGTCTAGCCACCAACTATATGGGACCGGAGGAGAGGGAGCGGTTTCAGGCAATGATTATAATTGCCTTGCTGGCAGAGAAGGTAAAAATGAATTGAAGTGAAGTTCTTTCAGACTCTCCGGAGGGGAGAGGATCTCAGAAAGACTATGCAGATCAGAGGGAAACAGAGTCTCTATTCAGCGTTCCCTCTGTACTGTCACAATGAGGGCAGGGGTGCGCTCCCTCTCCCACGCCCAGTTAAGGTGAAGGCTGAGTTATGACACCTGCCAATTTATCCTCAAGCTGTCAGGGCCTCCTCAAGAATTACGATTGCTCCTAGATAAAAACATTCCTCAAGGGGGCTGGAGGGATGACTCAGTGGTTAAGAGCACTAGATGCCCTTACAGAGGACCATAGTCAATTTCCAGCACCCACATGGTGGCTCACAACCATCCATAACTCCCGTTCCAGGCAATACGATGCCCATTCTGGCTCTCAAGTCACTGTATGCACATGCTTAAATCATAAATGCTCAAGGGACATTCCTGGCACACTGTCTACTCCTAGGTTTTCCCCAGGTCAAAGACAATCACTGTTGCCTTGATTGGCACGTGATGCTCACTGGCAACTTCAAAGGCTCTGCTTAGCAGAAGAGAGGCGTGGCTCCCAACAACCGTGGAACAGTCCTAACAAGGTCCTTTAGCCCAGCACTGTCCCCACGAGACTGCCTGTACCTCAGCATCACACACTGCCAATCCCCTGCACAGCTCCTCCAAGCTTTTAATACTACTCGGGGCTGGGCCCACTGAGAGCTGAGGATTTCTTATAGACCAAGTGGGAACAAGAGCATACTTCCCTTCTGTTTGTTGGAAACTAGGATGCCTCAGTGTTTGTGGCTGCCAGAGTGGCTCGGTTAATAAAGCAAAATGGATGCTTCAAGTAACACACTTCAGTCACAGGTTTTTTTTTTTTGTTGTTGTTGTTTTTTTGTTTGTTCTTTTTTTCCCCAGACAATGGGTAATGTATGCAGATTCTGTGTGGCATGGAGCCGAATGTCTGTACCCAGAAATGGCACACACAGCTGAAGTGACAGCAGTGACAAAGCAGACACACTGAGGGTGAGGAGAACTCGGAAGGCAGCAGACCCAGTCTCTGGGCCCTGGCCTGAGACCAAGAACACATTCCCAGTTATCTCCTTTCATGCCCCCAAATGAGCAACGAATCAAGCCTCTGCTAATTCAACCCACAGAATGGCCCTGCCCACCTATAATTATCCTATGCTAGCTTCTGGAAGAACTAACTCCTTTGAGGTGGAGTTCAAAAGATAAGGATAGAGAATACTCTGCCCCCACCCCCCATAGACTCCTCCTCACTCTCTCCTGACCCTGCACAATCAACTTTTCTGAGCGAGATGGCACCTGGGGGACAGAAATGGCATTCGGGTCCTGGACTTCAGTCCAAGAAGAACTTTAAAACCCTCTCCAACCACATAAGGAAAAGAAAGACCTCGTGGCAACTCACAGAAAACAAAAGCTATGCAATGTATGCAGGGCCTGTTATTTAAAAATAAAAATATATATTAAAATGCCTACCAGTTAGTTTTCAAAAGTACAAGAAGACAACAGGAGACACGCCAAATTGGATGGGAGAAACACGAAACCTCAACCCTGCACAAGAACCACAGGCAGCTAAGGAAGGCTGAGGGTGGACCAACTGGTTATCGCATCAAGTGGTCAGCCCTGAAAACGCACATACACGTAACGCGTAATGTTATACAGACTGACTAGGTTATATTTAAGAATGTGTGTGTGTGTGTGTGTGTGTGTGTGTGTGTGTGTGTAACAACAATTAATGAGATAAAAAAAAAGTGGCCATGAGTTTGAAGAAGAGCAAGGAGGGATATGTGAGAGGGACTGGAGAGAGAAAAGGGAAAAGAGAAATGATACATCATATTATAATCTCAAAAATGAAAGAGAACACAAATCTTAAAAGTTCAGCCCCTATGTGGACTTCATCAAAATCCAAATCAGTGGTTGATTTGGATTTCTGCTGTGTATTGAATGAAATGTGGACACCTGACGAAACCAGTGGCTGAGAAGTTGTTTTCAGAGTGAAAGGGCGTGGCAGTTATGGAGAGCTACAATACATAAAGAGACCCTATGCTATACTAGAAAGGGACTACCCTTGAGCATTCTGTCAACAGCGAAGTATAAAGCCCTTAGTGTTCCACAGCTTACAAGAGCACACGTGAATCATACAGAAACTACCCGTTCTCTGCTGAGTCCGGAAAGCCCCAGTGCCTCGGGCCTGAGGGTCCAATCCTCAGGTCGCCTCAGTACCCTAAAAGGGGAAGTTCCTCCTTGTCCATTTAATCTTCCAGGACAGCGTCTTGCAAAAGGCGAGCCCTAAATCATGCTAATAAATGTGAAGTTTCTAGGCTTAGTGAACTGGGGGTCTTGCTTCAGTCACTCTAGGCTAAGAAATCAGTGAGGCACCATGTCCTTAACCTGGGAGGCATTATGTGGGTAGCAGAGAGCTGGCAAGGGAAGGGCCTGTCATGGGCAGGGAGAACCATGAGATCTGAGGCAGCGGGGTGTGGCAAGGATTGCTACAGAAGGTTTCGTTTCTGGTTTTGCTTCCCGGTGTTAACAAACTGAAGGAGCCTGGGAGGCTTGAGCAAGGCCCATTGCTTCAGTTCATTATCTCATTATCTTTATCAAGGACTGGTCAGAGAGAGAGAAAGAGAAAGAGAGAGAGAGAAAGTTCCAGAAGGAAGCTGTCCACCCCCAGTGTGTCCCAGTCACACCCAGGTGTCAGCGGCAACAGTAGCAGGCCTGCGCACTTGCAGCTGTCAGACAGCAAAAGGCCCACAGTGTTCCCAACTCTCAGGAGCACAAATCGGGACCTGTCTGACTCTCTCAAGGAGGCTGCTGAATCAACCCTCTCCCGCAGTGTCCTCAAACCTCCAGAAGTTTTCATTAAAACAAAGGAAATGTCAGCCGGGAAAGCTCTGGAATATAATTAGGGCCCACCAAATCTCAAGTAATTCAGAGGGGGGAAAATAGACAGTAATGAAAGGGAAGCTGGCTGGTCCTTACTGAGTCTCTGCCATACAGCTGACACGAAAATCAATTTCAACAGGCTTTAGCTGAATCTGAGCAGGAACAAGGGCGACAGATGAAATTTAGTGAGCAATTTACTGGAGTCATAATGATTCCTGAGCAAGGGGGGAAAAGACTATCACGAGGGCTCTTCCTCAAATGTCTTCTCTGTAAGGACACGTGTGCATCATTATGTAACCGTATATGCTGTCTATGGGGGAGGGACTTTAAAGCAGCATATGTCTTACCCAAAGAAATGCCTACGAATTAGACTCTACCTCAGATGCTTTGAAATGGTGGTTTTCAGCAAGACAGTTTTTTCCCCTGGGGATATGTGACAGTGTCTGGACTTCTGATTGCTGTGACTGACTGTCAAATCTGGCACCTCCTGAGTTAAGCCTTCCATAGCGCAAGAAAAAATATTCTCCTTTGTCCAGTGCACAATTATTGAGACCCCAAGTGTCAATGAAACCAAGGAAGAAATCTGGTCTTTAGAGTTTGACATTGAATAGGTGGCCAGTGGATACTGAAGTCTACAGCAGAACCACCAGTTAGAAAAATGACTAGATAAGGCCTTACCTGGGGACCTCATGATGGGGAGGGCACAGGGAGAGGATAGGCAGGGTTGCTTTGTTCTTTGTTTTAGTAGCACCTTACAAATAGTTGTTTGTGCTAAGGATATAACATCTACAAACAATTTATTCTAAGAAAATTGATTTTGGAAAGTATGCATCTTTGGGCTATTTTTATGTCAACTTGACAAGCTCCAAGTTATCTGGGAAAAGGAAAGCTCAGTTGAGAAAATGCCTCCACCAAACTGGCCTCTGGGCAAGTTTGTGGGGGCACTTTCTTATTTGATGTGGGAGGGCCCAGATTACTGTGTGTGGTGCCAACCTTAGGAAAAAGGTCCTCTGCTACATAAGAAAGCAGGCCACAAGGAGCAGGCCAGCAGCATTCCTTCAGGTTCCTGCCTTTACTTCCTTTTGTGGCTTCCTTCAGTAGATGATGGACCGTGACGTGGAAGTACAAGAGAAATAAACCCTTTCTTCTCCAGGTTGTTTCAGGTCATGGTGGTGGATCACAACAATAAAAACCCTAACTAACCTTTAAAGATATTTAAAGATACCCTTCAAAGACCCTAAGATTTCACCTTACACCCATCAGAATGACTAAGATCAAAAACTCAAGAGACAACACATGCTGGAGAGGTTGTGGAGAAAGGGGAACCCTCCTCCACTGCTGGTGGGAAACTTTTTATGTAAACTTGTACAACCACTCTGGAAAGCAATCTGGCGCTTCCTCAGACAACTAGGAATAGTTCTTCCTCAGGATCCAGCTATACCACTCCTAAGCATATACCCAAAAGAGGTTCAAGTACATAATAAGGACATTTGCTCAACCATGTTTGTAGCAGCCTTATCTGCAATAGCCAGAAGCTGGAAACAGCCCAGATGCCCCTCAGTGGAGGAATGGATACAGAAATTGTGGTACATCTACAAAATGGAATATTATTCAGCAATAAAAACAAGGAAATAATGAAATTTGCAGGTAAATAGTGGGATCTGGAAAAGACCATCCTGAGTGAGCTGTCCCAGAAGCAGAAAGACGCACACGGTATATACTCATTCATATAGACATATAATATAGGATAAACCTACTAAAATCTGTACACCTAAAGAAACTACTCAAGAGGGAGGACTCTTGCTAAAATGCTCAATTCCTATCTAGAAAGGCAAAGAGGCTGGACATCAGAAGAAGGCAAAAAGAGGGAAAAAGTCAGGAGCCTGACACAGAGGACCTCTGAAAGGCTCTGCCCTGCAGACTATCAATGCAGATGCTGAGACTTATGGGAAGAGTGCAGGGAATCTTAGGAAAGAAGCGGGAAACAGTAAGATCTGGAGAGGACAGGAATTCCACAAGGAGAGCAACAGAACCAAAAAAATCTGAGCACAGGGGTCTTTCCTGAGACTGATACTCCAACCAAGGACTATGCATGGAGATAACCTAAGACCCCTGCACAGATGTAGCCCATGGCAGTTCAGTATCCAAGTGGGTTCCATTGTAATAGGAACAGGGACTGTCTCTGACGTGAACTGATTGGCCTGCTCTTTGGTCACCTCCCCCTGAGGGGGAAGCAGCATTACCAGGCCACAGAAGAAGACAATGCAGCCACTCCTGATGAGACTTAATTGACTTGGATCAGAAGGAAGGAAAAGAAGACCTTCCCTATCAGTGGACTTGGGGAGGGGCATGCATGCAGAGGGTGGAAGAAGGAAGGGATTGGGACTGGAGGATGGAGGGAACCACAGGGGGGGTACAAAGTGAATAAAGTGTAATTAAGAAAGAAAAAAATAATATTATGAATAAATAAATGAAGTCAGTAAAAAAAAAGATATTTTTATCCTGTTTTCACTTTCCCAAATACTGAGTTCTTAAAGAAATCTTGGTAAGTTGGGTGTTTAACTTTACCATCATCTCTAATGTTTATAGGTTTTAACAATTCACAAGAATGTGACATATTATAATTTAATAATGAGTCTGGAGAGATGGCTCAGCACTTAAGAATGTGTATTGCTCTTTCAGAGGATCTGAGTTCAGTTCCCAGCACCTGCTCCAATCCCAAGAGAGCTGGGAGGCCTGCTCTCCCTGCTAGCCTCCGAAGACACCTGTGCTTACATGTACAAACTTCACACATAACTAAAAATAAAAAAAATAATTCTTCAAGATAACACATTCTAGTGTTTGATCAAAATGTCAATCACAATAAACCAGCAATCTAAAAAGAAATGTGGGGTGAAGGTGTCTGGCTTTATCTGATGTGAGTTCTTCAAAGCAGGAGTGTACTGACCTTCCTATGGATGAGCATGGTCTGTTCCCATAAAAAAAATGCAAAATAAAATGTTCTTTTTAGCAAAAGTAAGATAAGCAACATTATTTCACAGTATTGACCATAGTTTACCACCAAAAGGATTCTTATATACTAAAGGACCGAAGCTTCTCTGGATTACTCAAAGAACTATAGCAATGACATTCGTATGCTCCGGAATGTACAGAGAAATGGTCACAATCTACAATTCTCCTGCCGCCAGTAACAGAAACCTCTGCAAGGCCTGGAGTGTGCCCCAACCGGGGCGCCTCCCACGACAGCAGAGGTCACCGCAGCTCTATGCTTTCTAAGCATTGGTCTTCATACCGTTCTGTGCATCAGGAGGGCAAAAGCAAGACTGGTATTGGGAAAATTAAAGTCTGTGTTATGAGTGAAAGATAGCTCCTTCAAAGTTAGAGACCACAGCAATCTGACAGCAAGCACACCTGTGCCTGGGAAGCCAGTCCCTGGAAAGAGACTCACATTCCTCATTGATGTGTGTTCCCTACCAGACAGTAATCCTCAGGATAGATTTGCCTGAAATCGAGGGGGAAGGAATGTTAAGTGAAATAAGAAGACACCTGAGGAAGAGCAACGGCTCTTTTTAATAAGTAAGTCATGCCCACGCTCTAGGCTGGCCTGAATGGGGAGACAGCTGACAAGGTAGTAAATGCATTGATGGGCAGCTAAATTTAGCTGCAACATGACTCCCCTGCTAGGTAGCTTCCTCTGCAGAAGGGTGAGGTTTCCCTGACTCCAGTGAAATTCTTCTTTTGGCCACATTTTCATCCTACAGTTTGCTGACCCATCAGGGATGGTGAGAAGTAGGGAAGAGCACACTTGAGCTCTCTGACCGCCTTTCCTTCTCATACAGGCCAGGAGCTGTCTCAGGTGATCTAGGTGTGGGGGTCTATAGTGATTTTGGTTATGGGCCCCTTATCTGTAAAAGAGATATACTATAATTAGTTTGCTTGTTTGCAGTAAAGATTAAATGAATATATGTAGAGGGAGGTGCGTGGGTAAGTGACAGGGATTGTCCCAACTTCTTTAGTGTGCTGCGGGAACCATTTATAACCTCTGTCCTGCTGTCCCCATCCTTGCACCACACTGCAAACCTGGTTCCGTCTTCCTTCTCCTTGAACGTGTCGTGGTGTGCTTACTGCTCTTCCCTCTGCTGTGCCTGGTTGGCATTGTCTTTAGGTCTACACCCTGGGTCGCAGTGTCACCAAGAGTCTTCCCCTAGCTACTACAGGGAAATTTCAATTCCCCCTAGATTCTAACCAATATTTTCCCTTGCCTTAGGGTCACCTCATGCATTATACTTTGCACCTATTTATTACCTATGTAAGGCATCTTTCGTTCTCTAATGGAAGTGTGTGAAGAGCAGGATTTCTGTGGATTTTGATCATGGTTACACCTTTGACAGCACATCACCCATATGCTGTGGGAATGACTCTCTGGAGACATCCCCGCCCCCCATCATAGAATCTCCTATTTGAAGACATAGCAACACAGATAAAACAAGCAAGGTTAGCAAAGAAGGAAACGGAGGCTTTCAAAGGAGCAAGTCATCTGCCTCAGTGTAGCCTTTCAACTTGACTTTGCATCAAAGTAACGAAGCAGGAAAGTATTGCCTTCCTCTTCCTTCTATTCACACTCTCCGAAGCCTAAAGAATAAAATGTAAGGCTTCATAATTAACATATATTTTCTATCCAGGAGGATTCATTTCTGTAAATATATAATTATTTAATTTAAATGTTAGCAACATGGATATTGAAAAGTTATGTATTACTGAAAAGTTAAAAAGCATAGGAGCAGAGGTGGCCACACCCCCAAATTACATTCCTTCTGGCAGCAGCTGACATTTAAGCCTTACAGGTAGCAATTACGGATGAGACTGCTTTTAGAACCAGAGAGAACATTTGACAACATTTCCTTTCTTTTATTCGCCCCCAAAGGAAATAAAAGATAGCTTATTTTCAGTCAAACACAGTGACCATAGTGCAAGAGAATAGATTCAGGTTACCTTCAGCCATGCATCCCAACTTGGAAGCATTTGCATCAACATTGTATTGTCAGAAAACAAAGAAAGTCACAAATTGATACATTTGCCAAATGCAGTGGGAGGGAGGTTACCGAGAAGTAAGGAAAACTGCTATGGGCAGCCCTTCCCTGGCACAGTGTAAGTCTTTGAGGCCACAGTCAGCAAAGGTCACCCACATGGAAACAGAAGGAACCCACATTCCCAGTGCCGAGGAAAGAGACAGAGGACCTCTGAACTGGCTGACCACCAGCCTAGCCTAATTGGTGAGTTCCAGGTTCCAGTGAGGGACTCTGCCTCAAAAAAGAAAAAGAAACAACAACAAGCTGGACAGCTCCTAAGGTTCACTTGTGGCCTCCACACAAACCACAACATTCAACATACATGTATACATACACACACTCACACATACGAGAAAATAAAATAAAATCAATGCTCACTTAAGTAACAGAACTGGACTACTGGTCTTTACGTATCATATAGGATCATCTACCATTCCCAATCTCCTAAACAAAATACCTGCCCCCCCCCAAAAACAAAGTGTATTAAATGTCACAAACTAGGGATAGTACCTCAGTGCCAACAATGAGATGTATACTCATGTATCAGCCACTGATGGACATTCAATAACTATAGATACTAATACTACAAATTACTTAAAAACCAACCTATGATACTTTTAAAGGCTGAAGCATTTCTTTTTCCAAAACAGTATATTGATACATTTTCAATTTTAGAAACTCCCTTTGAGGAGAAAATATTTCATAAAACAAATTGGGAAGGTATGAAAAAAATCTTTAGAAGATAAATAGAGAGGAACCAAAGGAGTGAAAATACATACATTCTTTTCAGAATTTTGACCTCTTTTCAGTTTTCCAATAAAGCCCTAGGCAAGTCCTTTTAACTTTCATAAAAAAGGGAAACAGAGATGCTTGTTATGCCTTTTTTCCTTACAATGTTCAAGTACAAACAGGACTGGCCAGACCAAACACGTTTCTATGGCCCACCTCACTGAGTCAACATTTCATTTTTGTTGTCCATATTAAATTCCCATGTAGTTGTCTAACCTTGACCACTCCTTTACAAGAAGGAGTTCACAACATATTGTAAATACCAGTATGCTGGCAATATATTGAGCCCCTGTCTCAAGATGAAAAGTAATGAAAAGGGGCTGGGAATATGGCTTAATGGGAGATGGTTTGTCTAGCATGTACAAAGCCCTGGATTCCATCCGATATATGAGGGAAGGAGGGGGATGAGGAAAAAAAATAGCATGTATTTTGTCTTCAAAAATGAACCGTTACTGCCCCGTATTAACTGATATCTCTATTTAATATACCACATGCTTTATGTGTTAAAAAATTAACTGAATAGTAACAGTGGGTCAATGGTGGTTGTATCATAGGACTTTACCTACTTTGAACAAAAATTAAAAAAATTATTATGAGAATATTTTAAAAACACACAAGGAAGATACTTAGAAAGGCTTGTTTATGCTTTGCAACTACTGAATGTTTTTCACTTAGTTATACAGATAGTAATTTGTAAATAATTTCTTTCCATACAACTGACATTCATTGATATTCATAAGAAACGTAGCCTTGGAAAAGTGAACTGGAATCTAAGGCTCTCGACTTGGGTCTTCTGCTTGCGTTGTGCCTGAAGGGGCAGCCTGTCCAGGGATTGGACCCCGATAACACAAAAGACTTTGGACTCTACTCCTCGACACTGCACGTGGGTAATAATGTAACTAACACAAATCCCACGGTAGGAGAGTGTAGGGGAGAGGGAGACCCTGTGAGACTGAGTTGAAATAAATGCTGTGAAACCCAGGGGTAGGCCGAGTAAAAACACGTAGCGGCATCAAATCGGTGAGCGCGGCTGAAACCGCTGGCTCGCTGCTGGAACTGCTGGCCCTGCTTACTTAAAAATAAAATGTATCTGTCACGAACAATTCCACATTTGGCTAAGGCTGAGGATCTGGCTTGCTTCCATGTATGTGGACCTATCTGCATTGCCCACGTGGCACGCCTGGGTTGGCTACCCAGAGGCTATTTAAGCTGTGGGCTGGCTTTCCCCAGGGTCCGAGGATTGTTCAAGGTTTCTGAATAAACTGCATTGAAAAAAAAAAAAAGAAAAAAAAGAAAGAAAAAAAAAATAAAATGTATAATCGATTAAACCACACTTCAGCATCAGAATCATCCAGGGAGGGTGGGAAGTCTTCTTAAAGACATCTTTGCAACAATTCAATAAAACCCTCAGTGTTTTGGTATCTAGTGTTACGCTCATCTAGAGTGTGGTAAGGGAGATAAGAAAGAGACTAGTTGGTTTTTTGTTGTGAAGTTTGTGTGGTGATTTACAGCTTCAAGTTGTCTTCCCTTTAACTCCTCTCCTTTGTTTCGGACCACTTGCTTCTCTACTCAAACATGACCTCACTAACTAATAAACTACGTAAATGCAAACACAAGTAACCTGCTATTTCTTGCCCCCATGGAAATTGAAGCCCTGGTTTTCTTTTCCCATAGGTTTTAAATCCTACGAATATTATAACGTAAGTGACAGTGACATCTTGATAGAAATGGTAAAGGAGAGAGGTGCTCTGGAGCGGGGGAGTAGCTTGACAGAGGCAGGTGTTCATACAGAGAAGACTTGGGAGCATAGAAAGCAAAGACAAAGGAACCTGGAACTGTGCACATTGAGCTGGAGGGAGAGCCGCTTCAGAGAGAGAGAGAGAGAAAGAGAGAGAGAGAGAGAGAGAGAGAGAGAGAGAGAGAGAGAGAGAGAGAGAGAAAGGAGATGAGGGAGAGACGGCAGGAAGGAAGGAAACAAATGCTGCAGGGGAGGGCTCACAAAGCCAGGCTCGTCTCCTCTGCCAAATCCTCTGGGCTGAACTGGCCAGGATCAACCTCACCCCAAACTTTCCAAGTCCAACAAACAGGTGACTCTGTGCAGTTGCCATGGAAACAAAGGTGGCTCACTAACTATAATAAACGAGATGCCGTTGAACACTGGATGGTAAAAAAAAAATACAAATAAATAACTTGTCTCTGTATGCCTTCTTCAAAACAAGACAGATTCTAATTACTTCAGAAAAACAGGAGTCTGGGAGTAATAAGCTGGGCCTGGTAATCACAGATGACACACGGAACTGATTAATAGCTAACACTCGGCACACCCGGCACTCTTCTAAGTACTTCGCATACATTAACCCAGCACAGAAAACTATGAAGTAGCTTGGCGTCCCTGATATCTTTACTCCACAGACAGGGAAACAGGCACACAGATGTTAACAGGCCTTGTCTAAATTTCGCTTAGCATGAACGTACTGTCACTAATGTTCATCTGTCTTACTGAAGTTTCCATACTGTTTTATGTAGGAACAATCCTGCCAAGGGCTTTTATCTGAGTGAAAATGTTTCAGGGGTTCACTTCTAGCCTTAATCTTTTTAGTGCTAGTTTATCCCTCACAATCTTAGGTCTGTAGCTGTGATTGCTCATGAGTGAGTTTTAGGACATGAATCTGCAGGTTGAGAAAGTGGTGTTATCGTGGACAGGCTCCCACGGTTCTAGAGCCTTGGAACTGGATCGGCCAACTCAGATAGGAGCAAAATGAGACAAACATGAGGCTCTTAACTTACTTCCAAATGATCAGAAAGCTCTTAGAAAGGCAAGGAAGGATGTCAAGGCCCTGGGTAAGACTGGGTAGTCTGTGTATGCTGGGATCAACCCACACACCACCAGCAGAAGGGGGTAAGGCCAGAGAGGCGAGCGAATGACAAGGGCTTCATAATGACAAGGCTCTCACAGCTTCGGTGAAACGTTCCCACAGGCTCATGGTGTTTGAACACCTGTTCTCCACCTAGGACTGCTGGTCTTGAAGGGTATGGAGCCTGGAGAAGGTGGAGCCTTGCTGAAATGGGTGTCAGTATAAGCAGGTCTTGAGATTTCTTGGCCCTGCCCCACTTCCTGACTGCAGATACACTGTGACCAACAGTCTCGCTTTTCTGTCACCATGACTTTCTTAACACAGTAGACTGCATCCCGTGAAACTATAAGCCACGCAAGCCCAATCTCTTTCAAGTTGTTTTTTTTTTGTCAGGCCTTTGGTTACAGGAGCAAGAAAGTCACTAACACAGAGACCAGGGAGTACATACTGAGGGCTTAAGACAGGAGTCTGGAGCAGTTTGGGTCTCAGAAAGATCAGCTTCACAGTCTAGGACTGTAGTTATCTGTCCTTCTTTGAGATCTGGAGCCTGTTTTTAAAAGTCTGAAACAGAGGAAGAAGGCACCACAGAGAGATAGTAGGAGAACCGGGAAGAAAGAGGGTGTTCTCAGCCATTGTGGGGAAAGCCTTGTGTCAAGATAGGATGGAAGAAAAGAGCACGATGGGCAAGAGAAATCTTGCAAACAGTATGGTGCATTTCTGTCCGCATGGGCATTGTTACTTTTTAAGAAAAGTTTCTGTCCCTCTGCCCAGTATGATGAAGAGGAGTCATGTGCTTTCCAGCTAAGTGTTCAAGAAAACAAGAGAGGCAGCTGAGCGGGCAAAGGTGGGCGACTACTCAGTGCCCAGTGGAGCTATACAGCTGAAATGCAGGAAAAGTTAGGTGTCTGGATTGTGCTTCAGTAATGCATCTACAAGGAAGATCTGGAAGAATAAAGGCCCCAAGCAGACACTGCGTGTTGTCTAAGAATGATTAAACTGAAGAATCATGAGGCCTAAGGCTGGAGAGACAAGTTATTAAAGTTTCATGACGACTGAGAAACTGACAAAAGAGACCAGAGGGCTTACCGAACATCAAAGAGCAGGTGTGCAGGGAGTGGAATATAAACCAGAGGCATCAAAGGCTGCGCTCTCAGATCCATTCCCATCCAGACTCACAGGAGAATGGACCCGGGCCTTGCGAGGTCCAGGGA
This sequence comes from Meriones unguiculatus, assembly GCF_030254825.1. Lineage (NCBI taxonomy): Eukaryota > Metazoa > Chordata > Mammalia > Rodentia > Muridae > Meriones > Meriones unguiculatus. Next base: position 137,459,961 of record NC_083350.1, on the reverse strand, counting down.
GTACAGCATCCTTCTAGGTGACACTCATACAGGGATAGTTCAATGTTTATCATCTCATAAACAAGCCCAAATCAGACGGCTTCCCCAAAACCTCAGCTGGTTCACAGCAAAGCCAAGGCTCTGACACAGGAATGGCTGCCAAATCTTGTGATCTTTTGATAGCAAATCACATCATTTAGTATCTTTTCATTTCAGTCTTCAAATACAAAATAACAAAATGGTGATCGTGCTCTCAGTCAGGACAATGCTATAAATGAAAGAACACCGTAAAGCTGAGTTATAATGTTAAAAGTGACAGTTTTATTTTCGCTATTCTGGCTATTACCCAGAGCATGGAAGCTTACAGAATTCTGCTAAAGACGTATCTCTGTGTATTGTTATCACATCTGCATGAAAGGCAACTACCTAGCCAGCCATGCAACAAAAATTGTGAAAAGTCATTGTACTGCATGGAAATAAGTCCAGCCTCAAGAGGCATGCATACCATTATTTCTTAGTACTGGGTCCTACTATCTTTCAAGTCCAAGGCATCGTTGATATGATTTAGGAAGCTAAAGCCATGCCAGACCACATATTTTTGAGGCAGGTACATTTCAGCATGCAAATAAGACTATGAAATTCCTTCGGTGGTAAATGGAGCTGTCATTTTTCCTTTGATTAAGAATTGCTGAGCCTCCCCCCCCACTACCTTTACGCAAGGAGACAGGGCACCTGCTGCTGATCCGGGGGGTGAAGGAGATGGAGCTGCAGAGAGGCAATGGCAATCAGGGAACTCGGCTGCAGTTGGTAGCTGTTCTGCCAGTCTTGGGCAGCCCCTAGGCTATTGCAGGTTTAAAGACACATTCAAGTAGAATAATGGTAGCACACATCAGCAAAATTCCATTTGGAATAATTCATTACCAGAATAATTCATCTCCAGCAGAGGCTGGAGAGATGCCTCAGCAGGTGGCTAAAAGCAATCACTGCCTGGTCTTCCAAAGGACCTAGTTTCCTTCCCAGCACCCACATGGTGGCTTACAATGATCGCTAACTCAGTCCCTGGGGACCTAGCTGATGCCCTCTTTTGACCTCCATGGGCAACAGGAATGTACGTGGTACAGAGACATATATGTAAGCAAAACACCCGTAAACATAAAATTTTAAAAAATGTTAAATATTAAATATACTGTGATAGTAGCTGGCATCGCCCTTTACCCTACAGCACTCGTGGAAAAACATTCTTTACACATCCTCAGAGACAAACACTCCACAGATCCTAATTTCACTCAGTTGAGGCAGGCAGGGTCCATATCTGCCGTCTGGGACTCATCTCACCTACGGAACCCATCCTAGCCGCTCTCTCCAAACATGCTCCTTCTCCGTGTCTAGCCTGGGAATAGCTTACTGTAACTGAATTTGCACTTGCCAGGCTAAGATACTCACTCATCACTACGCAGTTACCCTGTGAAGGAGGTACCATTACCATCGCAATTCCACACACGGAGAAGATGAGGCACAGTCACTATCACACAATTCCGAACGCTAGCCCTTGGCCACGCCCTGGTGCCTCTGCTCCTGTAGCTACTGACCCACCTGGCGTTTCCTAGTTCCTGTGGCTGGTTTCAGGAAGTGCTATCTGCCCTTGGTCACCCTGCCCTCTCGCTCTTCACCCTGGCCTGCATGGAAGTTCGGCCGCCTGCTCTAACCCTCACTGGGTTAGGCCTGGGGACTCCAAATAGGTCTGTTCACCTGAGACATTGAGGCTAGTGGTTAAGATGGCGTTTTCCCAGAGATGAAGTTCAGCATTGTTGGACTGCACACGCTTTTAATGCCAGCACTCCAGAGACAGAGAGAGGCAGGTGGATCTCTGTGCATTTGGGCCCAGAATGGTCTACATAGTGAGTTCCAGAGCTATGTAGTGAGACCCTGCCTTGAAAAAAAAAATAAACATAAAAAAAAAAAAACAGAAATGAAGTTTGGCTTAACTTTTGGCCTGTGAGCCACACCCACACAAGACAGCAGCTATAGGAGTGGCCAAACAAAACAGGAGGTCACCTAAAACATTATGAGATTTGTTTGGATAACTCAGTTGTATAGCTCTTGAGTGTCAATTTTGCAGATGACATCATTGCCTTGGTTTCCCAAAGTAGTCAGGGACAGGGACTCCTAGAAATCAGAGGTCCTGAAAGGTCAAAAAGTATGGCGGGCGGAGCCTGAGGTTTTTGCCCGGTCTTCTCACACAAGTAGACCACCAAAAATGGCACAAACACACACACGTGAATTTTCTATACAAGCTATATGATGCTTAACAAAAATGGCACATTCATTTTTACTTAGCAAAACCACCAGGACTGTACTCAAAATAGATTCTGTCTCAAGGCACTAATGCTGTTGAGGCTTAAGTCATTTTGAAATTGCTATCATCACATCCCTCTGAATATTGAAAACAAATTATGGCCCATCTATTAGGAAGTATTTTTGATTTTTTTGCATTTGATATCATTTTAAAATAGTACAGAAAAGGAGAGGTGATCAAGTTGGAAATATCCACGGGAGAAAATTAAATGGTAAGAGACCAAAACCAGCTTTGTGGTTTGCGCATTTCGTCACCCAAAGAAGACAGAGCCCAGTTTGTAGGGCCATTGCAACACTTAATATTTTGTTATTTTTTTAAAATGTGTATATATGTAGGAACATGTATGTGGATATCCAGAGAGGCCAGGGATATGAAAACATGGCCGCAGAGAAGCCCCTCACTCTGGCTGTATGAACCTGAGAGGGTCTTTGATAGTGTATACTTCATTCAGCAACTCTCTTCCACTCTTGGGTTTGGTTTGTCTAATAAATCTAAACATAGACAAACCCACAGGGAGGCCCCATGTCATTCCTCTGTCACTCCAACCCCAGTTTGGACCACAGAGCTAAGCTATGCACGGTTCAGTGGCACGAGGCTGTGATCCCAGCACTTGGGAGGCGAACACACAGGCGTAATCAGTTTGAAGTCAGCCTGGGCCACGCTATAAGACCTGTTCTCAAAGGAAGGGAGGAAGGAAGAGACAAAAGAAGGAGGGAGGGAGGCTAAGTTATGTCCTTTTCCACAGATCTAATTTTAAAAATAAAAAATTAAAAGAGACCTTTTAGAAATTCTGTCAAATATAATAGCTAAGGATGTTCACCTGGTTGGACTACAAAGACCCTAAGGTAAATATGAATAAAAATGTTTCTTTCTTTCTTTTTTTTATTTAATTATCCTCTCCAAAGGGGACCCTGATCAACCAAATCGGGCTACTCTTTCTCTTAAAGAAGCAAATACACAAAACCAAGTTTAACGCGACATTTTAAATTTTGGAAAATACCAGGAGGTGATTTTAGTCATTAGTATTTCTGAACCAGGAAATAGGACTCAATAGCGCAAAAAATGTAACTAGGTGGTCTTCCATCATTTACATAAACACAGAAAGAATAGTGCTTGCTTTTCGTTATCTGTTTCTAGACAATGCTCAGAAGAGCATCAAATTATATTCTTTTTTTGTATTTCAGTTTTCTTTCTAAAATATCTGCCTTTAATGCAGAGACACATAATGGCTAAAGTCCTGAGAACAAGAGACTGAGCGCTTGGCCCTGAACAGAAATCTTTCTCAATGCCCCTTTCTCTAAGGCTCAGAACATCAAAGAGGAGGGGAGAAGAATGTAGGAGCCAGAGGCTGCAGGTGGGGCACAGAGCTGTGAAATGCTGTCTTCTGAACATGGCTGTTCTGCTCACGAATTTGTAGCCGCTGTTGCTACCTGCACTAAGTCAGCCAAAATTCCAGCATAGAGGGAGGAGATGCCCTCCAGCCCCACTCCACCCTCACCCCTTACTGAGGAGCTACTGGCAGCTGATAAACTGGAAGGAGGGAGGAATTTTTTTTTAATGTGCTCCCACTGGTAGGTTTCCCATGCTGCAATGGATGTTCTCACACCCCTGTAGTAACTGGACTTCTTGGGTTATTTTTTCAAAAAGGTGAAACTGGGTGGGTTACCATGGAGACATAAAGGCATGTAGAAGGAGAGATGATGGATAGGAAGGGCCATATTGTATATAGGTATAAAATTCTGAAAAAAAAAGTTTTTAAAAAGTAATATGCAGAAAATGAGATCTGTATTTTCAGTGTGTTCAAATAAGGAAGAGCAATATGTTTGTTTTTGTGGGGTATGGGTATGGCTTTGGGATTGTATTCTGGGGGGCAAAATCAATGAGGATTTAGAATACAGATGGACCACACAGCTTTTCCAAAGACTCAAAGGGACCTGGATGATCAGCCCCAAGCGGGACATGGCAAAGCCACTTTTAATGTAATCTGAAAGCCACTTAGCGCCTACAGCCGTACCTTGCCTTGGCCTGATGTCCCGGAGCCACTCACAACCATACCCTGTTGTGCCTATTACGGCCATTATGATGCTGCAGTGTGCTCTACTGATGCCAATTCCATTTGGAAGGTAAAACAGTAATGTTCTCAGAAGAAACACCTAGCCACAAAACCTCATGTTTTGGGCAGAGAGAATATTAATCACTTTGGGTTATGAAAAAAAAAAATCCCAGGTTCAAATGAACCAACAACATTCTTAAAGATAGCGATTCTTTACTCTGCATGAGAAAATGGTAGATATTTCTAGAGTCCTCCAGGTGGTTAGTGTTATTTTGTTGAAATGAACATCGCATAGCTTAGCTCCAGCTAAGATGGCTCCCGAATCTCATGGTTAATTGCTTTGAAAATGGCCTGTTTTACAAACACTGGATTGTATATCTAGACATCACCTGCTCAACAGATTTTAAAACATGTTGCAGACACAAATTTCCAAAAAGAAAAAGGTCTAGCTGGATAGCCAGCCACAGGCCTACCCACCATACTGATGCTTCAAAGGGAGCTGAGATTAAACATTCTGTGTTCTAATGAGTCTGTAGATAATGCGAGGTCAAGCTGAAGTGCCTACATCTTGGCAAAAGATTATTTCATACCATAGGCTTGAAATTGGCATGGGCTGTATGTATGTATATATGTACATGTATGTATGTATGTGTGTTGTACATACGTATGTATGTATATGTGTATGTAGGTATGCAGTATGTATTATGTGTGTGGGGGTATGTGTACATGTGTGTGCGTGTGAAGGCCAGAGGCCAACGTTATGTTTCTTCTCAATTGCTCTCCAACCTTATTTTTTTGAACCTGGAACTGGCTGATGCAGCCAGGCTGGCTAGCCAGTGAGCTCCAGGGATGCACCTTTCTCACTTTCTCCAGTGTCGGAATCACTGTGCCTGGTTCTCTGCGTGGGTGCTGCCATCCAAACTTGGGTCCTGACGCTTGAGCAGCAAGCACTTTACATACCGAGACCTCTCTTCCAGCCTCAGCAAAGCTGATGTTTTTATTTCCCATTTTCAGAAACCAGGGATGCCATTCAGCATTTCAGAGCTATTTGGGAGGGAAGACAACTGAAAAGCCATAATCACTTGAAGAGTTTTTCAGTACTTTCTGAGGCCTCTGTGGCTGTGAGATTTGCCCCGTGTCTTAGGATCCCTGTCTTGGTGTTGACTGGCCTCAGTGTGTAGCGGTAGCGCAGGGAGTAACATGGCAGAACTAACACGGGGGTAGCAGCACAGAATGACACAAGTCTTCAGAGACCCAGTGAGACAGATGTTTACTAAGGTTGACGCAGGAGACGAAAGAAGGGAATTGGAGTTTCCAACTGGGCAAAAGCCAAGTGTGTCCTGTGCTCGTGCCCTCGCGTGTTCTGAGCATGGTTGTTTTTCCAGGCTTGCCTGAGATGTGTTTCTTCCTCTAGTGTTTATTCTGCCTCTGCCTGATTCAGAGTCCACAAGGGCGGAAAGAGAACTACTAGACATCCTCACACTATCAGAAATTCAACAAATGGCCCCACCATTCCCAGGGCCCAGAGAAATTCTATCAAGCTGAGAAATAAAAATAAGGGGAAGCACAACCTATAAAGAGGTTTATTAGTGCTAAAGAGACATCAGTCTGCACACTGTTTGCCAAGCAAGCACGAGGACTCGGGTACGTGTTCCTGGCACCCACAGGAAAGCCCTAGAGCTGCAGCATGCATCCCTACTGCCAGAGCTGGAGAGGTGGAGACAGGGGGATCTGTCTCAAGAAACAAGATGGACAGTATTTGGAGAACAGCGCCCAAGGTTGACTTGTGGCCTTTAGGTGCACATCACCCCACCCTTCCACCCCCGTAAGGACAGACAGACAGACAAACAGAGGAAAGAGAGAGAAAGAAAAAGAGATATTACAACAACAACAACAACAACAACAACAAAAAACAAGGGCTACCCACAGCAACTATTAGCACTTAAACCACCTCAGTGACCTCCTCTAAGAATAATAACACCTCCCTTCCTTGACAGGAGTTGGGAGAGCATCTTGGTGACATGTGTTCATAAAATAGTTACCTGTCCTGGTCCCTGTATCTCTCTGTTAGTTGTATTTATATTCACCAACACTGTCTTTGATCTGCCTACTGGAATAAAGAGAGAGAGAGAGAGAGAGAGAGAGAGAGAGAGAGAGAGAGAGAGAGAGAGAAAGAAAGAAAGAAAGAAAGAAAGAAAGAAAGAAAGAAAGAAAGAAAGAAAACAGAGTTGTGGAACTCTAGGACCCATTCCACTTACACAATGTTCAGCTAAGGTTTCTATTATCTGGTAATCTCCAGGCAACTTCCTGAGAGACCCTCTCTGGAGGTGCTAACCCCTCCTTCATCTTTGCCATCAGTTAGGCTGCAGCTGATGTGGTACCATAAAGTGGAGGCACTGCTCCTTTTTCATCCCAGCCCAGGCCGATCATATTTCACTAGCAGGGAAGATGGGATTCCGAATCTATACTGCTGAGGGGGTACAGCTCCTACAACCACCTCTGAATGCCAAGCAATGGCTGAGCTTCTTCCGTTGCTCATGAGTCTGATTCCCAAGGTAGCAAGCCTCTTTTGGTTCCTTCCAAAAAATTTGTCCCTGGCCACTACAGGGACATTCCAGGTACTTTCATTCTTTATTGTCTTCATTTTTTTTCTAGCACAGCCATGATTGATATCCTGCACACTCATGAAGAATAACAGCAGCAAAATGAAAAGCATATGTGTCGTTTCCAGAAAGACACATGGGCAGTAAAATACAGCTGAACCAAGGCTTCGTGGCTATAGCTCTTAGTGTCTTTGGGCAATGAGAGGCGATCTTTAAAAATCTTTTGTGATTAATATTTTATTAAGAACTCCCACTACTGTGGAGAAACAAAACAAAGAAAATGAACAATCCCCAAGCCTTCAGCACCAATAAATAAGGAACCCTTAAAGACCCACTCTAGCCCACTAATGATTTTCCTGCTGACAGAAACAGCTGTCAGAGAGAAAATGCCAATAACATGGGCCTAGGAGACAGGAAGATGACTCATCTCTTTAGCCCTCTAGCTATTTTCTAAATCCCCTCACCTATTTCCAAGGCCCCCTGTCCATCAGAGAAAGTGGAGCCAAAAGGATATCCGTATTCAAAATAACCACCTATAGCAACTGCACGAGACATCCACAGCACCACTAACGGTGAGCCAAGCCCAGGCTTCTCTTGGAGGGGGTCAGCCAAGTGCCACGTTGCAAACTTGCAAGATTTCAAAGAAGCCTCTTCCAAGACAGGCCCGTTTATGGCTTATCTCCATATTTTTCTAGGGAATCCATGCCCGGGCATGTGGCCTTCTGTGCATTCGGCATGGTTCTCATAACCTGACCTTCTTGGGAACTCTGGGAGACTTGCATATCTTCCTGGTAAGGTTTAAGCCAAACAGTCAGTTTGATGATCATAATCTCATTGCAAGTCAATAATGACCTGTTCTCTCATTAGATGGCTTAGGAGCTTGTATGTTCTGTCTCCAGAATAAACACGTACACAGCTGCTACACATGTGTATAATGACAACAACTTGCCTTGCCGTTTGAGTTTGACTTCTCCTTTGGAATGTGTCATGGTGATGTAGGTTGGTGACCATGTATGCAAAGCTCAAAGTCAATGGCCATTTGTGTGTGTGTGTGTGTATGAGAGAGACAGAGACAGACAGACAGACAGACACACACACACACACACACACAGAGAGAGAGAGAGAGAGAGAGAGAGAGAGAGAGAGAGAGAGAGAGAAAACTCCAGGAATCAATAATAGAGCTAGGTGATTCATTCAGTGCGAGGTCTGACCTCAAATTTCAAGGACAGCCCTAGCATTTAAGTGTAACCTTTTCCCTCTCTTAAGTTTTCAGCAGTCATCCCAGGGAACTCTCATGGGTGATGGCATAAGGCTCAGGTTTCAGGATGACAGAAGAGCTGACAGTTTTTAATTAAGAGTTTGACACCACTGCCTGGTGGCTCATAAATTGACCCCTGCCAACCACCAGTCAAACCAAATATCTGAAGAGGTTGGAACCCCAAAGCACCGGGCAAAGGCTGAAGGCACTCATGTCCCTTACATTTGATTCTACTACCTCATGCACCACGGAGGGAAATGACTCAAGGGCTTGCTAAGTAAAAAGGGTGCAGAGAAGCAAGTTACCTTGCTCATAGCCAAGGCTCATAAATTCATGAAGATGAAGGGAAATTTCTGTACAGCACTGTACACAAAGAAAACATGCTCACTTTGTCTGGGGATGAGCTGTGCACTCGTTACCATTTCCCGGAATCTAGCTTCTGCTTCTTCTGTTGTCATTGGCCCTCACCCAGACCTCTTCCAGAGGTCTGGTCCAGGCATGACTTGCTTTGCATTCTTGATGACCTTATCTTTTTCTTCTCACGAACTAAAGCATATAGCTTGGTGTCTTACACCATCAAGTAGGAAGATGTGACGAAGATTCTTCCTTTGGTCATGAGTAGGTCAGGCTTCAGAACCCTCTCCCAAGCACATCTGTGCACTTCTTCATACTATCCAGTTTTAGCCTAAGAACTCTCCTGTGTTCCAGCAGACCTCTTCATTCTGGGTGTCTTGACCCTCTTCCATGGCTAAGCAGGTTTCTCAGCCTCTCTCTTCCCTACCTGTGCCTTATTACCTTGGCTTGTCTTCAGCAATAATTTAGTTCACAATCCACTTCACTACCTGCGTTTCTATTGATGCTGTTATGCAATTTCTGTACATTTCTACTTGCCTGTGCTGTATTCAGAGACTGAAGCAAACCAGCCTCCTGTCTGGAGAAGTTGCTATGGTAATTACTATGTCTTTACTGGTGATCTTGGGTCAAGTCTGCCTTACTAAGCTTTAACAAGCACCACTCAGTAATATACTCTTTAATGGTTAAAGGCCCAAGAAAGGTTTGAGAAAATGACTCAGAGGACGAAGTGCTTGCTGCTCAAGCATGAGTTCAAATCCTCAGCATCCGCATAAAAATCCAGATGTGCTAGCACAAGCCTATAACTCTATCTCTGAGAAATGGAGACCCCAGGGACTTGCTGGCCAGCCAGTTGGGAAAATTGGTGAGCATCGTGTTCAGTGACAGGATATCTCAAAAAACAGAATGAAGAGCAAAAGAGGAAGATACAAAATGTTATCTTCTGGCTTCTGTTAATGTAAACACACACACACACGCACACTCACACACAATTTCAATAGAATAAAAGCTCAAGGAAATAAAATGACAATCCCTCTCCCTCTTGTTCTCTTCCTAACCAGCACACACATGTGAGAGAGAAATAGAGAGAGAGAGAGAGAGAGAGAGAGAGAGAGAGGAAGAGAGAGAAAGGAAGAGAGAGAGGAAGAGAGAGAGAGAGAGACTTTACTGAAAGCATTAATTTCCATAAGGACAAATTCATTGCTTTGGCCAAAAGATGGGCAGAGAGGGACTATGGTATGAGGGCCTCCAGAATTATTGGCCTCTTTGTACTATGAGTTCTGTGGAGCTAAATGGATCCACACTTCAGAAAACAAGAGAGTTAAACTTGGCTCACAGTGGTAGCTGTGGCATCTGGTTTCCAATGAGTTGGTTTTAGCTAAAATTTCAGTTAGATTCATTAAAACCTAAGACACCTTTGCGTTTGGTTTAAACAAATGAGTTCACATAGCCCATTTAGAAAACTCAATAGAAATTTCTTCCAGTTCTTCAGTGGGTAAAATGCTTTACAAAAATTCCTTGGGGTCAAATTGGGTATTTTTTCAAAGCCAAGTGTTCAAAGATAATTTTACCAACTTCTCACCAAATAAGAGCACTTGCTATTGTATTGCATGTCTTTATTTTCAAATCTTTTCCTACACTGAGGGTTCGTTTTACATATGGTGTTTAACGAAAATCTAAGACCAATAATAGATTACATAAAAGCCGATGAGTTGTGCTTTACAGAGAGTCTGTCTGCTTCCTTCCACTTTCAAAGGCATCTACAATGTGCAAGGCACTCTGGGAAGGGTGGAGACAGAGACACAGTAGCGAGGAGTTAACAGCTCACTTTACTATTGGAGGGTGCAGCAATTAATAAAGTCCCTGGCACTGGAAGCTCTTTATCTTCTCCAGCCCTCCTGCAGATCCTTGAACAGCTTCTTCAGTTTCAGGTAATCTGAGGCAAACCCAGCCACCTCCGCAGTGGTGAGGTCTGACCACGAATCTATGAGCACTTTCTTAGGTGAGGGTGGTGGCAGCAGACACAGCGGGAGGATTCGCCAACCTTGTCAGTGCTGCCACTGTGAGGAAATCTTCGCTTGGATATGGCCCTCTCACCTTGCAGTCTTCCACATTTCCTCATGACGAACTATGAAGGACGAAGGAGAATCTGTGGAGATACCTCAGGTGTTGGCATGCTTGACGCAGAAGCATGCAGATTTGAGCTTGACCCCAGAATCCACAGGGAAAAAAAAAGACAGACATGGCAGTGCTCTCTCAGAATCCCAGGGCCGGAAAGGCAAAGTTGGGCAGGTCCCTGGGTCTCGCTACCCTGGCAACTTAACCTAATTGGCAATCTCCACGCCAATAAGAGGCCCTGACTCAGAAAACAATATGGCCCCAGTGAGATGACTCAGCAGGTAAGAGCAATTGCCACCGAGCCTGATGACCTGAATCTGATTCCCATGGTGGAAGAGGAGACTAAACTCTCACCAACTGTCTCTGACTTCCACACATGCATCCTGGCATGTGTGAGTGTGCACAAGTGCGCGCACGCGCTCATACACACACACACACACACACACACACACACACACACACACAAAATTTTTTTTAAAGCCAAGATGGAATGAGAACTAATATCAACCACTGTCATCCATTCGCACTGTCACACAGACATGCACAGCATACACTAAAGGAAGATGGAAGAGAACGAATACGGAGAATGATAGATTTAAACAAGTGTCATTGTAAGACAATTTCTTAGAAGAATATACAATGCACATGTGAAGATTACAAATCCTTCCCTAAATCTCCCTCTACCCACCGCTCAAGAGAAGCAGTGAGGCATGAAGCTTGGAAGGAAAGCATATCCAATTGTACTTTGATGTTCCATTAAACAGCAGTACTCACAGTTTTCTGTCAGTCTGCCCCTGCTCCCCCACTATGAGCCTACAGCCTCACGTATGCTGTATGCTTGAAAACCACCTAGTTACACCACAGCTCATTTTAGCTTTTAATTTTAAACAGGGCCTCACTAAGTTTCTTGAGTAGTTAGGATCACAAGCCTATACCACCAGGTAATCTTTTCATCTCTGAGAAGATGACAATTCAAAGGAGAATCAGACATGTAATTGTTAAATTCTATAACATATTTCTGTAGGTTATTCTCACAGACAGTGTAGACCCCAGGATCCACAGGAGCCATACCTTCCTTTAGAGCTTTCCTCATTGGAACCGAAAACCCAAAGTACTGAGTCTCCGACAATTACAAAGTTATGAGACCCTGGGATATTAGTTCACTCTGAGCCTCAGATCTTCTGTGCTTCTCCCTCAAAGCTCATGAGCTAAGAGTCTCACAGAATGGTGACAGGCACATCTTACTCAGTACTAAAGAGGTTAACCTTCTCGTCCTCAGGTCCTTCTCTCACTTCGATCAGCAACACCATTCATGATCACAAAATTATTTTCTTTTTTTCTTTCCTGAGATACGGTTTCTTTGTGTAGCTCTGGCTGTCCTGGAACTCACTTGTAGATGAGGCTGGGTTCAAACTCACAGAGATCCACCTGCCTCTGCCTCTCAAAGGGCTGGGATTAAAGGCATGCACCACAAATTATTTCTTGGCCACAAATTATTTCTTACTTGTGATATTTTTGTTTAATGGTTTTTTATTTTAATTTGGGAGGCAGTGATAGAAGGTTAGTTACTCTAAGAAAACACAAGCGCACATTCTTTACATGACCCAGTTACTCTGAAGCAGATCAATCTTTCACTTTCTCATCTCATTTCCTACAGAACAGCCACTGGGAGTATTCAACATCAGTGCGAATGGAGTCTATTCACGGACTCTCTGCTCAAAACCAAAGGAGCTTCTCCTACAACTTCTTGCAAGCAACACACAGCTAGATAAATATCCAAGAAGAAGCCCATCTTGGATGGCTAGCTTCAATTGTCAACTCAATACGACCTAAAATCACCAGAAGAGAGTGTCTGTGAGGGACTATGTATATTGGGTTAGCCTGTGGACATGTCTATAGGGAGGATTGTCTTGGATCGTCTTAGTTAAGCTATTTGATGTGAGAAAACCCAGCCTAGTGCAGGTTGCACCATTCCCCAGGCGTGTGTGTGTGTGTGTGTGTGTGTGTGTGTGTCCGTCCTGGGCTGTATACTATAGAAGAGTAGAGAATTGGAGCTGAGCATAAGGAATTAACACACATGCATAATTCCCTAATGTGGGGTGAATATGTGTGTGACTAGTTGCTTTAAGGTGCTGCCACTGTGACCTCCCTACTATAACAGCCTGTACCTGCAATTGTAAGCTCAGGAGACATGTTCTCCCACAAACTGCTTTTGCCATAGCTTTAATCTCAGATACAGGATGAAGCTAGAACACCATCTCTGAGGCAAGAAGTTCTTAGACCACACGAAATAGTGTTTATTCCATTATCATTTCTGACTTTATTCAGAGACCTATTCTGCAACAAAAGACCAGGAAATCACAGACAGCTGACACTCCCATTTGGCACAGGGAACTGATGCACAGATTCCACACTTGTCTTTCTTAATCGGACTGACTTAGCATAAGACCCTCGTTTATAAACATCTCACTCCAAAGCCAGTAGTCTCCTAAGAGTCTATTTCAAAGTACAGAAATAAATCTAAGTTCGCAAAACCTCAACAAAAGATACCTCACCATGACAAAAAAAATATTAGAATGCTCTGAATACTTGTCCAGTGACTTCCTACCTCCTGTTCTGCATCAGGCATACGAAAACACCATTATGAATAACCAGCAAATCCTGAGAGCAACAGTTCGAATCCACTGTCAACCTGATGCAATCTAGACTACTGTGGAGTCTCAATGATGAATTATCAAGACCAGACTGTCCTGTAGGAAATGCTGTGAGGGACTCTCTAATTGAGTTAGCTGAGGTGGGAAGATACATGGAACTTGTGGTTCCCCATTCTCCATAGTTTTCCTCTGATTAACTCCACTGAAGAGTCACCAATGGGGTCAGTATCCCTGCTTCAGTTCTGAAGATCCAACCCAAGCCCATGTTGGGCAGAGGCCATATATGGCTATTCACTTCTCTGTAAAGGTTGATGAGGCAGGTTTCAGACCCACTAGCTCACTTCCTTTCTTGACTAGCTCAGCAGACTTCAGGGTGCTAAATTCTTCCTGGTGTCATAACATCTTACTTCATAGTGTTTCCATGCTGTTAAAACTATTTTAATTTTGTCAACCCACAAATTAGTGATCACCACTACTTTTCTGTCCTCTAATGCTACCATTCTTAAGACTCTAATGTCTTCATCAAAGGCACTGAAGAAATGAACGTTAGAGTCCCTGCAGTTGGGATTTGTGAGAAGCCATGAATCATACCAGGTCTACTTGTGTTTGATCAGTGTATCTTCATTAGTGATGTTCCTGAAGTACAACTCTGATAGTGACAATGACTATTTTAAATGCTTCCTAATAGTTCTTCATATTTCATGGCTGTATATGTATATGGATATGGATATGGATATGGATATGTATTCCCTCCATAGAGTTTTTGTCTTAGGCCTAGCTTCAACTTTGGTACCATATTCCCCCCCTTGCTTCTATCTGTGACCATTTGTGACTATGGAATCTCTCCCCATAGAATTTTATTTTATTTTCTGTCTTTATACCCTAGTTTATATGAATTTCCAATCAGGATTGCTTTCTCTTCACCCTTACCCCCTGCATTTTTTTTTCTGGTCTGGAAACAGTCACATATTTTTTTTCACATATCTGCCTAAGTTTCACATTCTACATACAAGTCTTTTGCTCAGGTAGAATCAGCTATTTCTCTAGCCCTTGGGATGATAACACTGACAGTGACATCTGAATATTTGCTCATTTATATGTTTGTCTCCCTTACCAATTGTCAGCCGACTTTCAAAGACAGCCTCAGTCTTAAAGAGAGATCCTAATGAGTAATGAAGAAATGTTGCTTGGCTGGATCAGCAGATAAGTGAGTATCATTTTTGCCAACATCAGGGCAGATGGTCATGTCAACTTCCAAGGTAATCCATTTTAACTTCCAGTGTTATTTGTTTAAAGCATGACTCATACCCTCAATCAACATCTATCTAGTGGGTGATTGTCAGACTAGACCAATGGGTGAGGCAGGCAAGGTTTCTCTTTTAACGAAGTTTAAACATGTTAGGCAAACAAATGATGGTCATCATCATTACAGATGATGATCCATGGTAGTCAGAAAGCCACAAAGTAAAAATGTAAGGGCAGGATGGACTGTGGAAGGAGATATAAACCAAGAGGTCACTTTGAGCTGACATCTGGATAACCAGATACCAGGTCCTAGGAACAACAGAAGTATAAATACAACTTTTCAGTGCTAAGACAGCCACAAGGTCTATGGTGATAGCAGGCAGTGGGCCCGAGATGGAGCTGGGGACTATCTCATTCACTATAAACCTTTCCAAGGAATTTTTCAATAATGTGCTGATCAACCACCATCTAGCAGCAGCAGGCCAACCTTGAGGTTCACATTTCTTTAGTTTTGTTTACAGATCTGCCTGCTCTGCTTGATTTCACTGACCTTTTAATAAAGCAACCAAATCAGAGTTAGTTTCTGGCTGTCTTTCTCATGCCTTTCCCATCACAACCCCAGCCCACACCCCTCCGCTCTGTAGAGAACTGGAATGTCACTCTTCATCACTTTCATCTGGACACTGACAGAAAGAACAAAAGCTAGTGTTTTACATCTCAATCTGGCTGCATTCTCCCTCCTACCAGGCCTATAAATAAAACAAAACATTCGACATGGCTCTTAAAATCCTTTGGTAGATGGAGGTTCAAAGCCTGGAAGTAACTTCAGGGCAGAGTCCACCAGTGAGGGACAAAGTCACCCATCTCTAATCTTGAAGTCCCTTCTAACATTGCTTAGACTTGCAGCTAAGACATGACAATTAAACTAATACAGACATGGAGATATGTGAGGAAATTCACATCTCCTAAGAAGCACTCAGGTAATTACCAAATAATTATCTCCCCTTCATTCTTGAGATGGGAAAGTCACATTCGGCCTGGTTGCAAGCCCTCAACGGCTCACCACTGTTCCCTGTCCTGATGATCTCAGCCTTCTTGCAGATGATTGGCTTAAGGGTGGTTGTGACATACTCTCAGCCAGTTACATGGGAAGTAATAGAGAGCCTCTTGGAAAGTTGTCTCGATGACAAAAATCCTCAGCCACATTGAGTGTCAAGTAGACCTGTTCTTTGGACAAGCTGAAAGCCTTGTAGTTAGAAGACAACCCCTGCAACTTTGGAAAGCCACCTTGCTACTCCCAGTCTTAAACATTAGCACAGTATGAAAGA
The DNA here is from genome assembly GCF_030254825.1 of Meriones unguiculatus. NCBI lineage: Eukaryota > Metazoa > Chordata > Mammalia > Rodentia > Muridae > Meriones > Meriones unguiculatus. Next base: position 137,444,016 of record NC_083350.1, on the reverse strand, counting down.
TACAGGTAACTAACCTAGGCTGGAGGGAAGGTGGTCAGACTTCCATGCGGGAGCAAGAAGTGTGGTGGGAAGTTGAGGCAGGATGCTGGGAGCTGAAAGTTAGAGACAGTTGGTTTTGGCCAGCTAAGGAGTCTGTGAGCTTTTAACACTTAGAAGATCTTGGAGAAAGAAGGCAGTGTCTACAGGAGCTTTTTTCTTATCTAATTAAGCCAATTCATGATTGCTGCTGCTTTCTAGTGGCTCTCGGTTTAGAAGTAATCTCCCCAAACTAGCTTCTGCTATGATGCAAATAAATAAAGGAAGGCAGATTAAATTATAATTGTGTATTTTAAAGGGACATAATCCCTTATACATGAAACAAATAGAGATGAAGTTTAGCGGCTGTTTTGTGATAACAGAAACCAGTTTAGCTAAGCTAACTTTAAGAAGTATGGAAACAGGGGCCCGAGAAGATTGTTAAATGTTCTACAAGGTCACCTTTCAGGCCTCTACCAGGACAGAGAAGAGCTATTTTGGGGTGGCAGTGACAGGGTTCCCTCCATGTTGGTTGTCAACGACAAAGACTAGGCTCCCTAACTTTACCTCCCCCAGAGGTCCCATAAGGAAAGGACAATAAATACGTGGCCTCGTGTGGCATCCAGAGTTGGCACCATTGAGAATTTACGGAGAGATCAGAGATTGCTGCTGTTTTATATGCACTTTTAGGATGAGAAAACAAGCCTGAGTCTTAAGCAAACGTAGGCATACAAATTAGAGAATGAAGCATGCAATGTATTTCCAGTGAGGTGCTGGTGAATGACAATGCCTAGGAAAACGGGCACAGCTATATTTCACTTAAGAATCAAAACATGAGAATACTTCTAATAACAGAAGAAGATCCGAAGGGATTGTGACATGGAACCAGTGTGGACTTGGATTTCTGAGCTTATAAGGTTCTGTTTTAGAGGACACATAAGGGCAAGAGAGATATGGCTCAGCAGCTAAGGCAACTTGCTACACTTCCAGGAGACATGATTTCTAACACACACATGTCAGCTCACAACCAATTAACTCCAGTTTCAAGGGATTCAATACCATACCATCTTCTGGCTTCCAAGGGCACTCCACACACATGCACACACACACACAGGAAAAAAATTATACACATGAAATAAAATAAAACCTTTGGAGCTGGGACATGGCTCAGTAGATAAGGGAACTTGCTGCTCTTGCAAAGGACCCAGGTTCTGTTTCCAACACCTACATGGTGGCTCACCATCATCTGGAACTCCAGCTCCTAGAGATCTTCTGACATTGATGATTTCTAGGTACGCACATGGCACACACACAGTGCATCCATGCAAAACATTCATATATACAAAATATAATAAATAAATATAAAGAGAAGATACTTCGGACAACTAGGAATAGTGCTTCCTCAAGATCCAGCCATACCACTCCTAGGCATATATCCAAAAGAGGCTCAAGTACACAAAAAGGACATTTGCTCAACCATGTTTGTAGCAGCTTTATTTGTAATAGACAGAAGCTGGAAACAGCCCAGATGCCCCTCAACTGAAGAATGGATGCAGAAATTGTGGTACATCTACACAATGGAGTATTACTCTGCAATGAAAAATAAGGAAATCGTGAAATTTGCAGGTAAATGGTGGGAAATAATAAGATCTGGAGAGGACAAGAACCCCACAAGGAGAGCAACAGAACCAGAAAATTTGAACACTGGGCTCTTCCCAGAGACTCATACTCCAACTAAGTACCAGGCATGGAGATAACCTAGAACCCCTGCACAGATGTAGTCCATGGCAGTTTAGTGTCCAAGTGGGTTACATAGTAATGGGAAGAGGAACTGCCTCTGACATAATCTGATTGGCCTGCTCTTTGATCACCTCCCCCTGAAGGGGGAGCAGCCTTACCAGGCCACAGAAGATGACAATGCAGCCACTCCTGATGTGATCTAATAGACTAAGATCAGAAGGAAGGAGAAGAGGACCTCCTCTATCAGTGGACTTGGGGAGGGGCATGCGTGAAGAAGGGGGAGGGAGGGTGGAACTGGGAGGGGAGGAGGGAGGAGCTTATGGGGGGATACAAAGTGAATAAAGTGTAATTAATAAAATAAAATAAAGTTAAAAAAAAGAAATCCAAAAAAAACACGTGTATGTTCATTCTCTGTGTGTGTCTGACTGTAGGTGTGTGATGTAGGTGCATACATATAAGAAGAACTGAGGTCGCTTGATGGTGTTCAATCAGAGGATTGACCTCTTGCAGGAGCAAATTGATACCCTATGGCAAATCGCTCAACCTGGCTGTCAATGAAAGTATGCTGGACTTTGTGTCACTAGCATACAACATGAGAATTTTTCCTGCGCTGCAAATCTGTCTAAACAATTGTCGAGCTATATTTTAGGTAATTGGACTGGAGAATTCGATACTACGATGGAGCAGCTGAGAGTGGCCATTGTCACAGTAAATTCTACCGGAGTGGACGCAGGACTAGCCAGAGGATTATCAACATGGATTGCTGCAGCCATGAATCATCTGAAGGAATGGGCGGGCATGGGAGTGTTAGCAGGCCTTCTGGTGTTGGTCTCCTTGGTTTGCCTGTGGTATATATGCAAGATTAGAGTCTCACAACAGTGTGATGCAGCCATGATCATTCAGGCCTTTACAGCCATTGAAGCAGGACATTCTCCCCAAGCATGGTTGGATACCATAAAAAGCTAAAATGATACGCTCAGGATGCGAGGCTAAGCACTGCACTCAGGGTCAGCCGCTTTGGACCCAGAGAAGAGCATGTCTGATTGCATGCGGGTTGATGCCCCAGGTCCCGCCTCTGAGAAAAAGGTATCAGACGGTCTGATGCTCTTTGGGTGGATGACACCTAAATGAACATCTGTACAAAGTCCCAATTTATTTCTAATATCAGAGATCAGACCTCTACTCTTGCCTGATGCGTCTAAAACAAAAAGGGGGAACTGTAGAGAGCTGCGGAATGCTATGCCTTAAAGATGGAGCTGGTTTCCGCCTTCCACCTTCCCGATGGTGAGTGCTCTCTGTCACGAACAACTCCACATTTGGCTAAGGCCGAGGATCTGGCTTGCTTCCATGTATGTGGACCTATCTGCATTGCCCCCGTGGCACGCCTGGGTTGGCTACCCAGAGGCTATTTAAGCTGTGGGCTGGCTTTCCCCGGGGTCCGAGGATTGTTCAATGTTCCTGAATAAACTGCATTGAAAAAAAAAAAAAAGAACTGAGGTCAATGTTGAATGTCTTCCTCAATTTCCACACCCCCATCACTACCACCAAGTTGCAGATGGACATAACCACTCCCAGAATTTTACATGGATTCTGGGAGTCTGAACATGGGTAGTCAGCTTATCAGCCGAGCTATCTCTGCAACTCCTGTGCTCATTTCTAAAACTTCATCTGACTTCTCAGAATCGCCACAGAATAAAGTACCTTTGTGGAAACGGGTTCTTTTGTCTTTCTGGACACAATGGGTTGTGTAGTCACAGAGTAGATGGAGATCTACTCTGGAAGACAGAGACTTCAAAATGGGAGCATGGGGGTGGGGACTAGAGAGTCTGGACACATAGGTTAGTTGAAAGAATGCTTTCTTAGCCCCCACTTCTCTCCGAGTTTCATCCCTAGCACTGCTCACACCAAACATGGTGGAGATGCCTGCAATGCCAGCACTACCAAGACAAAAGCGGGGGAGTCTGAAGTTCAAAGGCCAGCGGCATAGTAAATTCAGGACCAGCCTGAGTTACATGGGACTCTAGCTCACAAAAAAAAAAAAGGAAGAAAACAATTCTTTATGTATTTACTTTCTTAGTCTTTGTGATTCAAACAGATGTTGCAACATAAAGGTAGCAAGATAACCGTGATGCAGGGATTCAGTCTGCCAAGGATGCAGCAGCCAATATTAATTTGAACAAGGTTGCCTGGCGCATAGAAAACGGCAGCCTTAAACTGAGACAAGGCAGAAGCTGAGTCCTGAGGGTAATTGGCTGGTTGCTGGTGCACACTCTTGGCCTAGTCTCCCACTCCTCCTTTTGTAAAGCCAACTACAAGAAGCAGCCTATATTAGAGTCTTGTACTCAGGAGCATTAAAGAGAGCAAGAATCTGGTGTTTCATTTGCTGGAGCATCTCAGTGCTCAGTAGGCTGAGGCAGGGGGACTGAAGAGTTTCAAGAAACTCTGTGCCACACAGAGAGAGGGGCATCATAAGCTTCTCCCCATCTTGCCTTTCTCTCAGGCAGCCCTCATTCTGTCAGCTTGGCACACCAAGTGGGCTGGGATGTTCTTTAGCAGAAACGCTTATCTGGGGCTCTCTCTCATTACTATGCCTTTGTTGACTAGAATCCGGCCCTTCTCCCTCCCACTTCTGAGATGTGCCAAGTGTCAACTCTAACTGTGTTGTGCAATCTGGACGCTTTCATGGGAAAACTTGGGCCTGAGAAGGAAAGAGAGGACATTTCACACAAAGCAAAGCAAACCAAACAGAAGTTTGGAAAAACAACCTGGGAAAAAAGATAGGCTGCCTTGACAGAATCATCTGGCTTTTGTGAAGACACCAGTATCTTCCGAGCTGAAAAGCCCTTCCAGCTTCAGTTAAATTGGCTCCCTTCTGTTCCCCCAAAACATCATATTGGACTATTCTCGCCCAGAGTCTGTTCAGAAGAGCCTGACCAGTGCAAACTCCCAAATCATGCCATTCCACTTCCAGTGTCCTTAAAATGAGAGGTCCCGGTATAGAAAATGGCATTTTCAGTATACTTGAATTTTTCTAGTGACGAAAATTAAAACAGATGCATCTGTGTTGTGTTTCTTGGGATGCACTTTTATAAAAACATGAATTTAAAAAGTATTCCGGGTGTAAACCCGAAAGGGAGCTCTTACCAAGCCACCCCGGCTTTCCAGTAGTAGTCGCCCCATGGGGTAGGATGAATCACTGGTAAATATAGAACCTGCATCGTGCAGCATTGTGCCAAGAGGTTCTCAGATGCCCAGCCAAGGCAGCTGCTTCAGGGCGGCACTCTTCAGCCAGCTTTGTTCACCACAGTACCAGAGAGCTCCTGGCAGCTTCTTGGAGGACACAGCCAACACTGCAAACTGAACTAAGAGCCAGCAAAGGAGTCTACTTAACCTAGCCCAGCCCAGTGCTGAGGCCTAAAGGAGCCGGATGTGGAATGCAGATGCCCCCGAGTCTGATCTGTGTGTCTCTCTGTGGGCTGTAGCTTCACTTTTTGGCAAGCTCAGTCTTCCTGCCAAGGCACCTCTCTCTGCCTTGATGATCTAGCAGTGGGGCAAACTGTTTTGTCCCCATGCTTCTATTTCCAGAGACTTCAAGCTTCTATGACTGTCGTCATAATAATCATTTGGATAAATTACAGCTCCTCTCCATAACAGAGAAGACTATGGATTATATAATGACCATAACCATGACATTGGGCAAAAATAAATTTAAAAATATATAAATAAAGGTACATTTTGACTTAGGTGAAGTAGGAAAGAGAACAGAGCACAGTTCTGCAACTTCTCTATATGTCATGTTCTCCATCTGTGACCTCTATTTATTAATCTGACACCTAATTTCATAAAACATGGGTCATAACCTCATCCAGGTTGGTTGCTGAGTTGAATGAGGAGGGGGGTGGTCACAAGAACTTGGCAATAGTAAAAAGGGTTCTAAATACTCCATCGCTAAAAATTGTTTGAAACTCAAGTGGGTGATGCATCCAAGGTAATTCTAGAAGTGGTCGCCCATCTTGCATCATGTAGCATTGGTTCGGAACACACAGCATACTCACTTTGCTCCAGGGAAGCCATCACGCAACGCAACTTGAACTATGTCTGGAATACCTCAGCTGAGATTTGAAAGTATGGTACGGTATGAATGTCACTGATTTAACCTTACATAAAAGTTTTCCGCTCTTCCATAGGCATACAGTTTAATTATGGAAAACAAACATTTAGTATTTTCCCTCTACCCTTCTTTAGCATGTAAGTATCAAATTTATATATCGTTGAGCTATATTACATTGGACTGATTGATTTTAAAAATTGCTGCTCAGACTGCTGACAAGTGTCATGAAGAATTACTAAGTCAATTTGCTTGAGATTGGGGCAGAATGCCTAACGATTTCTGAAATGTTTCTAAATCCACTTTGGTGTGTTTTTCTGCATATTTATGTGAAGTAGCAGTCTCAGCATTTATAATTAAAAATCAAAATATCAGATATGGAGAGATGGTAGACTCAATAAAGTGCCTCCTGCACAAGCTTGAGGGCCTGAATTTAGATCCCTAGCACCCACACAGAGCTGGGCAGTGTGGGGGTGCACATTTGTAGACCTACTTGGAGGATGAGGTAGGTGTTGTTGTTTTTTTTTTTTAAAGACAGATACATAAAGCTCATTGGTTGTTTGACCTAGATAAATGGATGAGATACAAGATCGGTGAGAGTTGCTCTCTCAAAACCTGAGGTAGAGAGTGATTGAGGAAAACACCCAGGGTTCACCTTTGGCTTCACATGCACTCACACACACGCAAATGCACCTTTAGACACACATGATCACACCTGCACAAACACCCTCCCCTGAAGTATTAGTCAACTCTGAAAAGAGCTGAAGATGCTCTATGTCCTGCAGCACCATCCAGCTATGATTCAGTTCTTCATGTAAAAGTAAATACGCACATCCATCTTGTTAATATGGAAATTTTCTTTAGTCGCTAATAAGTGGTAACATATGCATACTATAAAATTGTTTTGAAATAAGATTCTTTGTAATTGATTGTCAGCAAAGGACAATTTGTATACCTACTTTATATGTCTCCATACTTGGAGTTGCAAAAACTCTCTGGCATGAAAAGCAGTCCTGGTGGAAAAGTGGAAGACACCTGTGATGCATATGTGCTAAGCTTCTAGCTCTTATGCCAGGCGTGTAGTGAGTGATGAAGGTTCTCCAGGATACAAAAAAACCACAAGCTTTATATCCACTGGCTGCCAATTCTCACTCTCTATGATGGCCCAGTCTTCAGCAACCCTCTTCTTCAGAAGAAGGCCAGCCTGGCTCTTCCATGGCACCACAGCAGAGCTGCATTCCCCATGGTCCTCCCAGAAAACCGTCTCAAGTGTGAACTTCCCTTGGAAAGATCACTTGGAAGCTCTTCTCCACTAAACTGCAGACAGGCTCTCAGTTCTCTTCTTTCCACCTAAGCCTCAATTCTGGACTTGCATCTCTATCTGTGTACCACAAAACTAGCATGAGTCCTGACAATTTGGTTTAGGAAGAATCCTTCACCCTTACTCTTTGGTGACTGTCCTCATTGCCACCATGCTCCAGGGACCATCTGTCCACCAGAGGCCACCTTCAGCAGAAATCCTCTCAGGCAACTAACTTAACAAGAAATTTACCTCATCTGACCTCATCCCCACTGCAATTTGATTAAAAATCCTCCCTTCTTGTTGTGTTCAAAACTGAGCCCAGTCCATCCCTGAGGTCTCTTTTCCCCTGGTACAACTGTGCTGAATAAAACCTGTTTTGTTACTGCATTAACTACTGTTAGGCTCTGGTTTTCTTAGGCATCAGTCATGTACATCTGTGCACAAATCACTTGCATTATCCCACGAGATCTAAGATCAAGCAGAGACCAGCTAGTGGAAAGGAACTGGAGTTTCTTTTGGAAGAAAGTTATATAAGAGGGTGGTTATTACAAGTGGGCACTGGCTGTGGAGTGGCCAGAGAACACACTGGACACATCAACAATTCAGGAGGGAGGAAAAAAGGACAAGTTTAATCAAGGCACTGAAGCAAGCGTTGGCAGCCACCAGAAGTGCTTCCAAGGCCAAAACCAGGGAACTGCATGGAGTGGCACAGAAGCAAAGCTATGTCACAGCGATTAACACTTTCTGAAAGTGTCTCCATCATGCATAGGAAACCTATTTTGGATTTCACTTTAGAGTAACTCAAATTTCATTTGAGGTAGCCCATTTAAGGAACCAAAGTTTTCTCATTAACAGCTCAAATGCTCAGGAGTCTTCAAAGTCCACTGAAAAACTTCAAGGAAATTGTAATTAAATGTACAAAATGGCAGCATTTTGTCTACTTGCAAAAAAAAACCCATAATTTTTCCAAGAATAAAAGGGAATAATACTGTCTGTAATTAATTTTGAGGCTCTAAGACATTGTAGACATGAATATTAAACACTCTCTATTTCATCTCATCTGACTAAATGAATAAATACATTATACCATCCAGACACACAATTGAAACATTTCCCTGAGTATTCTTTAAACACAATGAACAAGATTGCAATGGCATCGTGACTGATAAAAAATGACAAAGACACTGTTAACCAACCGAATACAAAGTAACAACATGAATTATGTATGCCAATAATATTTGTAGCCATACAAATTATATATTGATGCTATATTGAAATGTTTAGTCTTCCAGCCAACATACACCACACAATTTTCCCCATATCCAAATTTAATGCCCTTGGATAAGCGTCAATTCAATGTTACCATTCAAAACAGAGCCATAAACAAGACACTTTTTTGTTTCTCTCCAAATATTATTTTTTTATGCATTATGAAAGAATTGAGCCACACACTATGACCACGGCTAGCATTCGCCAAGAATGTTCTATTTGAATAACTACTGGCATGCTTCTCTTCCTGGGAGGCTGATGTTATCCTTGCTTTCACCTTCACAGAGAAGATAATGTGTGGCAGCCACTGCTGTTGTGATCTTGTGTCGGTTCTGCATTATGGCTGAATGAAACTATTTTATGGGGTAGGGAAGCTAAGGAAATTCTCCTATGTTAAGGGCCACAGAGGTTTTTCCATTGTTAATCCAAAATGCATTTTAGAAAATTTCAGAAATTACTGAGTGCCTAGGAAGATTTTATTTCCCTCTCATCTATGAGATGATTCACGCTTACTTACACTGGCGTGCCCACGTGCATACATATACACACATACATACACTCACACACACACATGTATGCACATACACAGTCAAACTCCTATAAAACAGCTCAACAGTTGTAAACTATTGGTGGTCCCTGTGTTTTCTTGGCTAACCACTGTTCCAAGCTTTGAGGAGGTTATGTGGGTGCTGCTATGTGGTTGGGCTGGATGACCTCTGAACTCTAAGAGGCTGAAGTCAAGTGCTATTATTAATGCAGTATCAAATGTTTAAAATGCCATTTGCTCCAAAACTTGGGTTGGATTCTTCATGAATGGCTGGAGAGCTAAGAAAAGGCTAAACATTAAACACTAGCTGTGGACCTCAGACCTCTTGGAAAGGTGCTTCCAGTTCATGGAGAGAGAAGACATGTAAGATACCCTGTAAAAATGTCTGTCAACATTACAGGAAAGAGGTCAAGGGGGAAAACCCAGTATCTTCTTTAAAAAATAACCAATTTCTTAATGACATTCCCGTGTCCAAGTCCATGTAAGGGTGATGTGAAGCTCTTCCCCAATGTCCGACATCTCCCTAATGTTTCCGCCATATCATCTCATGTGTAAATTTTATTTCCCATAATACTGTTTCCCACCTGGCTGGTTTCTGTCTCATCCCTTACCACTAACCCAGCTCTCCTGGCAGGAAGTTTGACAACAACGAAACCAGGATTGAATTCTTGTTCTTCTTTTGCCAGTTAGGTGATCTTGGGGTAATCGCTTAATGTTCATTGTCTCAGAATTGTCTTCATTTCCAAAATGAAGATGATAATCAATCTTGCCTCACAGGCCCATCAAGAAGATGAAGTGAGTTAACAGATGTAAAATGGTTGGTCACAACACAATCTGGTCTATATAGTTTCAAAAAAAAATGTCATTGTCCTTGTATCTGTGAGTTTATTTTGCAACAGTACCTTGCCAATGACTTTATTACAATGTTCATTTGGCTACCTGTCTTCTCCTGCTCTCAAGCTGAGTTCATGGAGTACTCCTCGCTAACCCCGAGTTCTCTCAGCACAGTATCTGGAATATGGCAGAGACTCTATGCACTACTCTGATAGATCTTTTACAATAAGACTCTGACTTATTTTTTCAACTTTTGCCCAGGGCTTACCTAAGATACATCTGTCTGGCCAGAGCTCAAGCCTGGTCTTTACCTAAAAATCCCCATGTCTACCTGTCGACATATTATTTCTTGTTAAAGACAAAACTCAAATGCCATCTCTTTCTTAAAAGTGTTTTCTTTGAAGATTAACCTCTACTTTCTATAAAGTCTCAAAGCATTCTTCAAAAAATCAAAACAAAACAAAACAAAAAGACCCTGATATTTTCATTAAAAGCATTGTGTTTTGACTTTCTTTATACACACAAACATTTTTAAAACAGAAAGGACTGTTTATTAATCATATCTTTACCCAGTGATATTCTCAATCAATACTTTACAGCCCACTGTACATAATTATTTAAGTTGGATCAAAACAAGAAAAGATAATTGACATGTAGGATCCTACACTCAAAAATCTGTTACATGCAAATTCAATTTTAATTAATTAATTAAATTTCAATTAAGCTTCTTTCTCAGAATTACCCTTGAGTGTTAAGCACTTGCTTCAGCTCCAATATTCGAGTATAAGCTTCAAAAATCTCCTTTTTATGCCCTAACACATTGTGCATCAACAGGCATTAAAAAAAAATCAGTTGAATTTAATTACTGATTTGTTTCTCTCCAGAAAAGTTCCGGAAACTAGATCAAGCTAAGAGCCTCACTTCCTTGGGATGATGAAGATACTACAGGATACTAAGAGGAAAGAAAATCAGGATTGGTTCCCTTTGCTGTTTTGTGGTTGTCATGAGAACACAAGCATCACTTGTAGACCATCACTGGCTTTCTCCGATCTCACTTCCTGCCGGGATCAGCACAGCAAGGCCTTGATGCTCAGAGCTTTACTCCCAGAGAAAGTAAACAAAATGCCCACCTAGAGGCCAGGCTATCAGCAGGTGGGAAGGAGATCTCTCTATCTGAAACATCAGCTAGTGTGTTTCAGCAAAGAGATTTCTCCTAATCTGGCATGCTACATCAAGAGAATTGAGGAGTTGAGGAGTCAGGAAGTGGAATCCCTGGAGACTTTGTTCTTGGGATAACAAAGTGCGAAGCAGAGAATTAACCCAAAGTATACTTGATTCATTTAGATTTTTGTTGGTTGGTGGAGCCTTTGACAGGGCTTCCTGCCACCATCTAGTTCAGGACTGGGCAGGAAGTGTCCAGTGATGTGATGGACAATGTTAACATCTGACTTTCTAAGGGAAAGACCCTGAGTGTTACCAGGTCCGTGATGTTAATACTATCATGTGGCCCAACCGAAGCTTTTGACAGTGTCAACAAACTCCAGGTTCTGAAGAGATTTGAACAATCAGCAAGACTAGTACCAGCTGGCTTTAGAATATCTCCACGCCTCCCAAAGCTCCTAAGAGTCTGTGGGGTACTGTCAGCAAAGTTAAAGGAGCAGGAGACATCTTAAGCACACGTTTTGCTGGCCTGAAGCTTTACTTTTATTATGGAAAGAGGCATGCATACAATACACACACACACACACACACACGCATGTACATACATACACATGCACACATACTCTAAAGAAAGGGGAAGCTTGATGTAAAACCAGGCTGTGGATATGTGTGTGTGTGTGTGTGTGTGTCCATAAGCATATATATGTTTATGCATATAAAGGTTATATATATTTATAAAAAGTTATAGATATTTATATATAGGTACATATTATATAAAAATCTATAAAAGTTTGCATTTTTGTCTACCCTGCCTAAAACCATACAAGTGTTGATAGGAACTGACCATATGCTTTGAATCTGGACTATACATAGACTGTAACAGCTTATGTCTTTATTGGAGAGACTAGTCATCTGCTTCTATCCAAACCTAAAAAGAAGGGACATGTATGCAACCTTTTCAGTGTCTATCAGGAACATCTACTGATGTGCTTCCTCTAACTCCTGGTTTCGACTTTTCCAAAGGTTTGATTCAACTGTGTGCTGTAAGGTGTATTTTAAAGACAGCAGAGTCACAAGATGAATATGGAACAGGCCCCCCAGTCATCAACGGAAGGCTGCATTTCCTACAAGAAACTCAAAGGAATTTCTGCTGACATAGACAAGAAATAAAGTAAAATCATAGGCCAGCCATGGTGATACACGTGGATCTCTGGGAGTTCAAATCTAAGCCTTTCTACATAGTAAGTTCCAGTCTAGCCAGGGCTATATAGTAGCCCTGTCTCAAAAAAAAAAAAACAATTATAACCGTCTATGAACTATTAGATGACTCATTTGTATGAGCACGTGTTTTAGCAGCTAGCGTTAACTGGTACACCTGGGAACTCCTGTAAGGCTCTGAGGCTCTATTGGGAATCACATGTATTCTCAAAGACACTTGGACATCCTACTTCTGTACTAAAGAAGAGGGAAAGCCAGATGTTAGAAGCGAAACTCCAGAAGCTTGAGTCACAATAGATGCATTCATCCTGCACTCTGACTTGGCTGCAGTGTGGGCTTTCATTAAGTGCTTTCGTCTTTCTTGTGTTTTAGTTTATACCTTCTCAAGGATGATCTTCAGCCTAGCTATTCTATGTGGGACAAGGAAATAGGAATAAAAAGATTCTGAGAGGTCCAAAGATTGAAAGCAATACCATTTCTTCCTTACCATATTGGACCCCTCTGTAACTGGAAGACAAACTAAATCCTTTCTCCCTTAAGTGGCCTTTGCACATTTCAACTAAGATAGAGGTATGCCTTAGCAACAGGTAAGAAGTTTGCACACATCTGTGTCTCCTCTAGTCTCTCCTCTACATATAAGGATTCAATCATGAGGCTCTACTTTAACTCACTGACCTAATGTTATCCACCTCCCCAAAAATCTCCAGAAGGATTCAAAGCTTTTCATACCTTACCATGAGAAATAAATTTCAATGCGTCATGTCCTGGGAACACACTCAAATCATATTCAAAGCATAACACTCACTGACAATAAAAATTGATAACAGTAATATATTTTAATTATACTTCATTGTACTCACAATCTGGAATTCTCCATCAAAGTTTTTAAAGTCATGTTTTAATATTCCCAAATCTTATTAAAATAATTTTATATTTATTTTCTTAAAGATGATTTAAAAAAAAGCTTACCATAGAACATACTGATTTGTCTTATGTGTGGTTCAGTTTGCAGCATAATAAAGTTAGTATGTATTTCAACCATGTATGTACAGTATATATTATAATTATATACCACAATAGAACTAATATTAAATAATCATATTATTTGCTATACTTGTACTGTATTAGAGTTATTTTCACAGTTTGCTAGTATTAGCTTACCAGTGTCCTGAAGTAATCGTGACCCGTATTTAATTCATACCATCTCATACAAAGCCATCCTATTGTGGGCAGAAGGGTGTCCAATGAATAAGTAAATACATAGGAAAAGTGATTGTCTGGGGGGTCAGTTGGAGTTTTGTTAATGTTACAGCTTTCTAAAAATCTGTTGGCCACCTTTTTCCTTCCATGTGTTAAGGGGCACCTACTAAAGCCAGGGCCACCATAGTAAGCCATCTCCTGGTTGAAGAGTCAACAGTTTTGTTTTTGTTTTTGTTTTTGTTTTTTTTTTTTGAAAGCAAATTTTGTTGCCACATGACAGAACAAGAGTAGCTTGTAGCGGCTGTCAGCTTGATAGCTGCTGTTTCCCTTTACCTAATTCCTTATTTACCATTGGATTTTAACTTAATAGCCACAAGAGTATGATCTTTGCTTTGACTCTTCTATCCCAGAAAAGTGTCTTGTTTAATCAGAAAGTCATGGAGCACAAGCCAGGAGTCGCCACTCAGAAGCTTCCTTATAAGTTCTGGGTTGTGAGAAAGGTCTCTGAATTCTCTAGGTATGTCAGGACCTCATCAGTTAGCTCATCAGTGCCCTGGAAAAGCACCTTTGGGAAGCCCCTTAGAGTTGTGACGGGGATAACAAATGATGTTCTCTTGGCCATTTTTTCTAAATAAAAGATGTAGGTGTAGAGAAAAACAAGCCCACACTCACACACAGGCATTAGTCACTGTGACAAAACACCTCAGACAGCACTTTAGGGAGAGAAGATTTATTCTGGCCACTGTTTCAGTATTTTCAGTCCACAGCCTTCTGCTCTTCTTGCCTTCAGGTCTGTGGTTAGGCAACATTTCACAGAAAGGGAAGCATGTGGCAGAAAAAAGACAATCACCTTCCAGAGGCTGAGGCTGGCATTAAGAGAGATACATGTAGCATAAATATTCCCTTTGAAGGCATTCATCTAGTCACCTCATTTCTTTCCACCAAGTGTCATCTCAAACTCCCATGCCAGTGTGTCACTGGTTTGTAATCAAGCCTCCATGGTGGAGCGTTGGGGAATGTTTCCTACCTCACCTGCAATAAGCCAATGACTCAGCTGGAATCAGACAAAGCACATCACCCATGTCAAAGGTCACTATACAGACGTCATCAGGGCGAGGATGCCATCAGGGAAGCGTCATGGGAGCCACGTGCTAGACAGTTTCCGAAGCTATGAAGAGACCTAGACAATTGCCCTCACATTAATTATTTTTGCATGTATTTATTTGTGTATTTTGTATGTTTGAAGAGGTCAGAGATCACATGAGGAGGGCAGAGGACAGCACACAGGATTTGTTTGTCTCCTTCCATGGTGTGACTCCTGGAACTGGATGCAGGTCTTCACTCTTGGTAGCAAGTGCTTTTCCCCACTGAGCAATCTCAAAAGCCCTAACTTCAGTTTAGAAAAACAGAAACTGATAGCTGATTAATGACTCCTTGACCCTGGAAGCCTCCCGGTTTATAGGCTGGGTACATGCTGCAAGGAAACAATAGCAGCCACCACCTCCCATACTGCCTGATTAGGACGGAGGCCAGTCTTAGTGCATGTCATGGGATGACAACGGACAATGAGCCACAGAAATGGTGTTGTTTCCTCAGGAGGGACACCAGAGTGAGCAAACCTGTGAATTAACAGGTCTATTCATTTAAACTTTCATGAAGAAGTCTGAAGCATGAATAATTCATGTCTTCTTAATGGGATGAGCACATAAGCATGAACACCCAGTTCCCTTCAATATCTTGTAGAACACAGACACATACATCCATATGGGGACTGAGCCCCTATTTTAACCAGTGCCTATTTCCTTGTTTATAATAAAACAAGTACCCAATGGATTCAATTTCTATGGGGAAGCCAGCCAAGAACCCATCTTTAGCATCCAGAGAGATGGAGAAAGCACATATGAGATACATGGGTGAGATGCTCCCTTTGCATTTGTCTATAATTCCTGGGGTTTTTTTTGGGGGGTGTGTGAGAGGAACATTGTCTGAAATTTGATGGACCAAAAAATGCAAAACATGGGGCTGGTAGCTCGAGTGGTTTAAAATATCTGCGGCTCTTTCAGAGGACCCATGTTCAGTTCCCAGCACCTACATGGTAGCTCACAACTATCTGCAACAACAGTTCTGGGGGATCTGCTGCCCTCTCCTGGCCCCCGTGGGCACTGCACACACCTGATGCACATGTATACATTCAGCAAACAATCGTACACAAATAAAAATAAAAGTTAAAACAAGTCAGAGTGATCACATGTGGTCCTCTCCAACTTATCAAAATGTAATTTCTTGCTGTCCGAGGATGAACTGAATCTTGCTCTTTTGCATTTCTGAGACTGAACACAGGATGTCCTGCAAATCACCTTAAACCCAACCACCCACACCTCCTGGTTGCATGAAAGCCGATGTACTGCCCCTCCCCCAGCCTGTAAGAGTCAAGCATCACACACACCAGCAAGGAAGAAGCAGCAAGGAAGTGCTATAATAGAGAGTTCTGATATCATCGGTTATGATTATTTCTCACATAAATGGAGGTTAAGTTTGCAGGCAAACACAGATTATGGCTGCAAGTAGACAGCCAAATAAGATATTGTCTAATAAAAATTCAAATTGCGGGTATAATATATGAGTTGATCTGTCCTTCAGTGAGCTTCACTAAAATGAGAGATTGGACAGGACAAAAACACAAAATTAACTGTGAACGGGCAATAAGGATCATCATCCACATGAGGACAAACTCCAGAAGAAAGACCACAAGAAAGGTCAAGGAGACCAATCTTAAAAGAGAGCTAGAAATCACATCGGATTCCTTAAGAGAAGGCCTAGAAGACGATGATGATCCTGCCGAAGCTCCTCCTGCCTCTACCCTATTCAGACCACTCAGCCCCCAAATGTCTGTGGCAACCAAAGGGGTGCTGTGTTCATCCTAAAGTCTACATCTCTCCTGTTCATTGGGCACTCCCAAACAGTCAAAGACTAGAGAACTTGACAGCATGCTGCCTAAAGCAATTCAAATTGCAGGCATAGCAAAGTGTGATGATTTCTGATCAATGATACAAGTTGAGTTATTCTTCTGTTTTCATACAACCTCACTAAAATCAAGACATTAAAATCATAAATCTCACAACAATTAAAAGAAATACACACACACACACAAAAGAGAGGAGAGAGAGAGAGAGAGAGAGAACCCATGCAAGGGTCCCTAAAGAGGTCTAAACAAATCTTTTTTTTTTCTCTGTGTTGGTGAGGAAATGAAGGAGCAACAGTTATTGAAACAGGGCAATAATGGAAGCTGGGTGAGGGGTGATTGCCAGTGAGGACTGGATAGTTTGGGGGATAGTGGAGCTGAAGAAGGACAAGTAAGCCATAGTTTAAGGAGCAGAAGGATGGAAGAGCCTGGGAAAGACAGCCTAGGTAAGGGCAATAGGGTGAACCTCGTGTGAATGGCTGTCAAAATTTGAAGGTGAAAGACTGGCAACAGAAAGGTGAGGAATCTATGCAGAAAGAAAATGATGCAATGCGTATATGGAGCTATAAGCGATCAGCAGCTATAATATAAATGAGTCCAAGTAATATTTATTAATTTTCAAGTTTCAGAGTCCACCGCTTAACAGACAGAGTAAGACAAGTTGCCATAAACCTCATTGCAGAAAAAGAAAACAGAGATGGTACACATGGCAGAATCTAACACCTAATGTTAAAAAGTCAGGCTTTTGAAAGGTAGTCCTTGTGAAGGAGAACGCAGGAGGCGGCATCCCGAAGAAGCAAGCTGTGCTATGAACACTCATTTCAGTAACAAAACAAACAAACAAACAAACAAAAACCCAACAACAACAAAAACACCACAGCATCGACAGAAACGGGCAGGTGAGGTGGTCAGGTGACTTCTTCCTCACCCGAGTAGCAACCAACAGAAGTTTAAAAGAACAAATTAGAACAAACAAAGAAAACTATTTGGATGTGAGGGGAAGAAACAAGAAGACAGAGAAGCAATTGCTTTTAGCAAAGAGATCTGAGAAGTGTTAACTGATACTTGGTATTCTCAAATGCGTGCCAACGTTATTGACTTTACAAATTAATACAACTTAAAGAAAATAATATTTTTAAAATTATAATTTCCTCTTCAGCAATTTTCCAGAAAAAAAACAAAACAAATAAACAAAAAAAAACAACAAAAACTGGTATCTGCGACCTGATTTGAGAAAGGATTGTTTAGAGCAAGGGCTGACTGACAGCCTTGTTCCCTGCTCGTGTGGTAAATAAAGTTTCACTTGAACATGGTCGCATTTGGTATTGCTCTGTGTGTGGTTGCTTCTACTGCTGCAGCAGAGTGAAGCGGCTGCAGCCCAAACCACACAGCCTGCAGAGGGAAATTTGCCCTCCTTTGCAGAAAAAGGTTGCAGATCCATGACTCGGGGGTATTCTAAGAAAACAAAAAACAAAAAGTATGAAAAGAAAAAAAAAACCCTAAAAACCATGTCATCGATTGCCAAGTTAACTCTCAGAGAGTCAGTTTCCAAGTAAGACCTTCCTTCCCCCTATATCCACACCACTCGCTTAATGAGAACGGGTGTGACACGTCTCAAGACGTGGTGTCTGGTATGGACTTGTTTGGAGTGTGTCAGTGTGCTCATGGGATCTCGTCTCCATTAGACAGTGATGGGAGGTGTGTCTGTACATGGTAATCTCATGACCATTCATACAACGGTCAGGCCTAAGCCCTTGCATTTCTACACACTGGGCCACTTCCTAGGAATAAATAAAGAACAACTTTTTTTTTTTTTTATTTACACATTCACATTAAAGCGAATGTTGCCCATATCTCAGTGTGGACACCATGGCCTAGCAGGAGGACTCAGTCATTCCAAACAACGAGTAATCAGATGGGACTACAAATACGTCACAGACACTGGTGTGAAAGAAAAAACTGCTATGGCAGCCTGGATGCCCTGTCTTCATTTTTCTTCATCACGGTCCTTCAGATCTCCTGAAGGGGGATCTTGAAGTACTTAGTGGGCAAGGGCAGCTCCTGTGCCAAGTTTACACTCTGGAACCCACGCGATAGAAGGAGAGAACCGAGCCTTGCAAGTCCTCTGACCTCACATACTCTGCCCCGTGCACGCAAAAGAAAATAAACACAACATACTTTAAAAATAGAAAATAAATAAGGAAACTGCGTTAAAGTAAACTCAATTTCTGGAAAGAGCAGATGGGAAGGAAACTAACCAATGGTGGAACAAGGAAGACATTTTTTAGGAAAAAAAAAAGTTCCTCCACAGCCCAAGGGCTGAAGTGAGAGTGAAGGTTGAACAACCAGCCTCAGGCCTTGGCTTGTCTCCTATGTAAGAAGAGATCTTCCAGCATCACCCACTACTTTTTAGTGTTTGGAGGGACATTTCTAGAAAATGTCTAGGAAAAAGGTTCCAACACTTAATATTGGCAAATCTTGAAGTGGAATCTTAAAATGGTTTTAAGGAAACGAATTTGAAGCTGTCTATGAAGATGCTTTCATGAGAGATCCTTGATATATTTGTAGCTTGCTTTCTCACTTATTTACGCTCAGGCTTTCTGTACTCATAAACATGATGCTGTGTATCTTGATAATGTCTTCTTAATGTTAATGCCATGACCATCCTTAGATGCCATGAAGGCATTTTTGTTATTTCTCTGGGTAGATCACCTAGGTTACAGAATTTGTACTTTTGTGGAACAGCTGTTTGCCCTTTTCCTGACAGCCCACCACAGAGCTAACTAACTGTGATTCCCTGGTTACTCTAGTTTAGCAGCATTCTTTTCCAGTTCCATGATTCTGGTGACCCTCAAAGTGGCTCCTAGCACTTAGCAGCTCACATAGCAAGAAAGAGGACACTCAGAACCAGAATCACATCTAAAGCCTGTCTTTGTTCTAAGCGTTTCTCACACATTCTTGTTAATCAACACAATGACCTTATAAGGATTTTTTGGTTAACTTCTCTGTTTTATAGATAAGTGTACCAAAGTATAGAGAGATACATACATTGTCTAAACCTACCAAAATAATAAAGGAAAACCTAAAGTCCAAATCCAAGCAGTCTGGGTTTGTAGTCTTTCAGAATCTATCTTATCTCCTGTCTTAGTTACTGGTCTACTGCTGTGTAGAGACACCATGACCAAGGCAACTTATAAGAGAAATCATTGCACTGAGGGCTTTCTTACAGTTACACACTCCCAGCCTGACAACGAGTGTGGTGGCAGGGCAAGCAGGCACAGCAGTGGAGCAGTAGCTCAAGAGCTTATATCCTGGTCTGCAAAAGAGAGAGGGACTAGGTCTGGCCTGGGTTTGTGAAACCTCAAAGCCCAGCCCCAGTGACATACCTCTTCCAACAAGGCCACACCTCCTAATCCTTCCTAAACAGTCCATCCGCTGGGAACCAAACATTCAAATACATGAGCGTATGGGGGCCATTCTCATTCAAACCATCATACCTCTCAAGACATTATACAACTTGGTCACCATTCACATACTGGAATGAAAAAGATCCACCTTGAGATTAAACATAACACTATCTATTGCCGTCCTCAGGAAAGGGTATGAAGTTCCACAGAAGCAAGCTTGCATGACTATGGTTAGCCAAGAATGCTCCCGGCCGGAATCTGTTCTTTTTTGAAATCAAAACCTATGTCTGCTCTTCTCCTGCACACGTGGCATTCGTGAATGAAAAGGCTGTGTCACACCATTCTACCACTTCCAACAGCCTACATGTTTTAGGATGACCTTACTCCTGCCCAATATCTAGCTAAATCACATGAGCCTCGGCAGTTCTCACTGCTCAAGTCACTGTAAATTAGGCATCTGGTTCAGAGTGAGGGAGTCTCAGGTCCTAAGAGTTAAGTGAATAATATACCCAAAGCTCCAGCTCCTACGGTCCATTAACTTAGCTGTCGCGGACCCTTAGGTAAGATGTTTAATCTCTGTGAAACTCAGTGTTTTCATCTATGAAGCTGGAATTAAAAAAAAAATCCTTATGACTATTCCTGAAAATGCTTATATAGAAATCCACAGGGTCTGGACTACCAGGCCCAGCAGAGGGGAGGGCACATGGTAAGTCTTTGAAAACCTGAAGATATTATTTTCAGATGTGAAAAATGTTAGCTTCTTTCATTATTCCCATCTGACGGTATCTTGAAAATCAACATGATTTATAGTTTAAGCTCGCACTTAAAATTACCTTCAAAAGCATAATATAAAGATGTACCCAAAGATGAAATTAAACACATTCATCCTTTTAAAGAAAATCAATGCTAATACATAACAGTATATAAAAGTTTCTTAACATCGCATCTGTAGACCTTAGGGAAATGGAGTTACCATGAATAAGAATTAATGCTGCATTATTTGTCACCCAAACATGTCAATTATCGATATGAATGCATTTCCAAATATTGATCACAGTATTGGGAATTACAGTTAATGTGCATTTCAACAATAATTCTTAAATAAAAATAGACACCTCTCTTGCTACATGTGGTGAGTACGCTGTTATGTTACTATAATGCTAACTATGGTTCTGCAGAAATTAGCAATATCCAGAACAGCCAGAAAGATGGCGTTAAGGGAAAGCCCTGAGTAGAAGGTCGGAAAAGCATTCACATTCCATGTGAAAAGGCCCAAAGGTGGGGAAGCAGAACAGGAACAACATCGCACTGTCAATAGGTCACAGTTCTGACCATGTAATGCTGCAGATTCAACCAGAAGTAGCGTGGGCTAGTGAAGTATAAGGCTAGCCTGCTCTTCAGACAGACATGGGTTCAAGTCTGACACTAGTTACCAGCTATGACATGAGGAGGCAGGCGTTCATATTCTTTTAAGTCTCAGCTTTCCCATCCCTCACCGAAGAGCTGACGCCATGTGGCTGCTGTGAGGACGTAATGATCTTGGGTACACAGGGCACTTAATAGCAATACTGGTATCCATATTCTCAAAGTTAATATGAGAACTGCACTAAGAGAACACTACGCTGCTCTCTCTTACATATAAACACAGTCTGTAGGCAGCTTGGATGGTGTTCTTAATGTCACCATCCCAATGGGTCAATGAGACTGCTGCCCGCTGCCAATGCACAACACAGCTTTCCACCAATGATCTTCACTAATTAGTCCTCTCCCCTACCAACAGCCTATCCTTGTTGGAGAGAGTTGTAGGACTAGAAAAAAAAATCCTCTAGTCTATAGTCAGCATCTTCAATTCTAGTACAGAATAAAACCTTCGGCTATCATCAAAATAACATTTTCTACAAGGCATTGGTCCAAGATCTCCATAGCAGAGATTCACAAGGAGGAGAAACAGAGCCAATGCGCATATTTATAGGTCACTGCCTTGGTACACAGCCAAATGGATTTTTGTAACCAAGATCTCTGCCAAAGGAACTATCTGTGGGTTTTCTTAATGGTATCTCAAAACCTTTTAAAATAATAAATAGAAATGGAAAAAAAAAGGAAAAGAAAAATAGAGGCATCAGAATGGTGGCTCCAAACTCCCTAATGCTTATGAACCAGCACTGTACAGCCTCAAGGGACAGAGACAATTTTCTTTCCTGGGGAAGACGCAGAGAAAAAAGTTAGAACATAAAACTTCAAGCAAGCAAGGAAAGTGGGCTGGTTGGTGGCTTCAGTACCCTGGGGCGGCTGCAGTCCTAAATTTAAAACAGACAGGGAGAATTAAGGACACCTGTAGACTGACCTACACTGGCTCCTCCAAGGCTGGCCCTCTCAATGCAACAGACACACACAGAGACCCCTTTCTCTGACATCATCCTGTTAAAAACCAGTGAGCAAAACCAAGGAAAAAAACACAAGGCACAAGCTGAGAAAACGTGCTCTTGTTTCTGAAAAGATGGCTCAGCAGGTAAGAGCACTCGCTATTCTTACATAAGACCTGGGTTCATTTCCCAGCACCCACCTGGCAGCTCACAACCCTCTGTAACCTCAGTTCAGGGGATCTCACACTCCCTTCTAGTTTCTGAGTATACTAGGCACACATGTGGTGTACACAGACATAGGTAAAACACTAATTACCTACAGAATAAAAATAAATAAATCTTTACTAAGAATAAGTGTTTTTTAAGTTTTACTTTCTAAATTGTGAACACAGGTTTTTAATAGTTTCTTAAAACTCAGGAACAGAGAAGCTAAATTTTATACTAACTCTCGAAATGTTAGCAACAGGTCAACATGTCAGCCTCAGAAAGCCCACCTTGCTCTGAATGTCTCCTGCATTCTTGCTCCTTTCCACAGGAAAAGCCTTCCTGTCCTTCCTGCTGTTTCACTGGGGAATGAGCATTACACAGACTTCCCAACTTGCAGAAGATGTGAGAGAAACAAAGGACAGACCTGTCAGGGTCACCCAGGAGAGCTTCCCAACAGCCACTACCACAAACTTCTCATCTCTCCAAAGACAGGTCAGGGGAAAAACCAAGAACAGAAAAGCAAGATCCTTAAAAGCAGGCCACTCACGAAGACACACCTCTTGCAAACCAAGGTAAAGAAGACTTAAGATTCCAGGCAGATTAAAAGCAACCCTGGGAAGGTTTCTGGGGAGGTGGAGGCAGGTGGATCTCTGTGAGTTCGAGGCCAGCCTGGTCTACAAAAGCTAGTCTAGGACAGCCAAGGCTACACAGAAAAACCCTGTATGGAAAATAACAACAACAATAATAATAACACAAAGATCCATTGCTGATGGAGGGCAGGTGAGGAATTCTTGTTCTGTTGCCAGCAGAACAAGACCTGGTTCTCAGAGAGCTGTGTGAAGCCAGGGGAATTCCACCAGGCAAGCAAAGCGTGAAAAGGCAGGATGGCCAGAATGACGTGAGGGAAACCAGGTACTATATTGGCATCCTTCTAGAGCTTCTGGAGTTTCTTCTAGACTGGCATCATTATGGTACCAATGAGAGGAGTTACAGCATGGCATTTTCCAGGCAGGCCAAATGAGACACGTGTTCTTCAAACCAAAATGTGCTGAATTCTGTCACCATCGTGTCTGTTGTCTGGAGAGCAAGGTCAGCTTCTCCTGGGAATCTGTTCATGTACTCAGCGTTTTGGCCACATTCTACATGATTTCTCCGCATCGGGAACTGTGGGGAAGAGCCCCCACCATTGGTGGCTTAATGAGCCCACTAGGGAGTCTGGTGCACCCCTCAGCTTGAAAACCACTCAACATCAACAACAGCACAATCTTGAAAACATTGGCCTGTAAACACCTGTTGGCCGTGCCTGAAAAAGAGACTGTCTCCTTCCTTCAAAGATGCTCCTACCAAGTAATTTCACTTAACAATTCTTTGTTTAACAAGTTCCCTTGCATTTGGGGTTTGTAAAGAAGCACTCTACTGCATCCAGTCCAAACAAATCCTCTGTCTTTGTGGCTTCACTAAGTCACAGACAGACCTTTTAAGGGTCTGCTTTTTATAATTCTTATGACATGTAAAGGGCCCCACAAATCCTCCTCAGGCTCTACCACAAGTCCATGATTCTGAGAGGAAGCTCTCAAAGAAACAATGACTGGGTTCCCTCAGATTTCCATGGAGAAAGGTGCCCAGAGAAAATGAGCTTTGAGAGAAACACAGCAAGGCAGCAGGAAAACTGGTCCTGAAGAGATGCAGGAATTAGGCACTCGCATACAGTAAAAGAAGCAAAGAGCCCAGAAAAAAATGATCTTCAGTACCACCTTACCTGAAATGTAAGCCCATCACAGCCCTGCTAGAAAATATGAGGTCAAACTTCATGAATGAAACCACAGGCAAAGGCAGAACAGGAGCATGAAATACACCTTTAATAAAGTAAAGATGCAGGCACTATCTTCCCTGAAGTTAACCTGTCCTTAATCATAAAATTCAAACACAATTTTAATTTTTTAAAATTATTTTGTTAGCCTGTATGTCCACAGGCTGTGTGGGTGTGGACACGTGCATGCCGTGTGTTGGACGTTGGAGAATAATTTACAGAGTCAGTTCTTTCCTTTCACATGTACCTGGCTTCTGGGATTCAGCTCAGATTGTCAGGTAGGCATAGCAAGGGCTTTTACTGTTGAGCCAGCTCACCATCCTTGCAGGAGGTAAGTTTTTGATTTAAAAAAAAAAAAACAAAAAAACAAAAACTTTTCAAAAGATTTATTTTATATATATGGCTATGTGCCTGTGTCTGAGCCCGTATGTGTACAGGTGCCCACGGAGGGCAGAAGGGGCCACTCGGTGCCCCAGGGCTGGAGTTACAGGTAACTGTGGGAGCTGAGAACTAAACTCTGGTCCTCTGAAAGAGCATCAAATACTTCTACCTTCTGAGCCATCTCTCCAGTCTTTAAGTATATTCATTTGCTGTGTTGTTTTTACCCATCAGAACCACGTGGTGATTGAAATGTCTCAGCAGTACTCAGGCCACTGCTGTTGTTAGCAGTACTGAGACAGGTTAGACTGCCTGACCACAACCACGTTTACTCAAAGACGAGTGGCTGAGAACGTAGGAATGCAGAGGTGGTGTGGGAGAGCGAAAGAGACGAATTCTTAGGAAAGCTGCATTTCAAGGTTGGCAGCTACAGCATTGTGACTGAGCCTCTTGACACCCAGGGCTGTTTCTTCCCCTCAAACATAAGTTCTGAGGTAAATTTGCAGTGTAAATGGGCTTAATGCTTGCACAGCACCTGTGAAGTGATGGGCACTAAGAAAATCATCATCTACCAAGAAACACACTTTCACTTCTAGTCTGTCAATAAGTGAGAGGTTCTCTTCTTTCTCCATTCTTTGGCAGGCAGTAAGGTTCTGTTATAGTAGTACTAACCGTTAGCTTCACATTAGAATGTTCTAAAAGATTTTTTTTCTACCTTAACTGCCATCTAGCCACAAAACAACTGGATCCTGGTTCTGAGGTTGGGCCTCAGAGTAGCTGTGATGTGGTACCGTGTGAACTCTGAGAAACAGTAGTATTCCAGGTGTTTTTGGTTTTTATGGAAACTGAGCTGGAGCAAACCAGTTCTACTAGGGAACAGGCATTTGGTGGGCTGCCCTGATGGAGCCTTTAACTTCAAGAGTAGGAGGATGCTGCCTTAGGCTGTCTTGGCATTCCTGGGAGAAACATGGTATCCCCTGTGATTACAAAAGACAAAGAAACAATTTGATAATTCCTTGTTGTCTTTGCTGGGGCCTGACAGGAAACATGTCCACTGAAACAGCACTTGTAAGTTGACTTGGATGGCAGAGACTAGTCAACTTACACATATGGTAGGTTAGCCAATCAGTCCTAAAAGCCTCCTCCCTCCCTTGTGCTCTATCCACTACAATAACAGACACCTAAAAGGTCCACATTCCAAAGCTGTGAGTAAGAGGGAAAAAATTAAAAGCCTTTGCTTGTTACATAAAAGCCCATGGGGACTTGGTGTCACAGACTCAGTGTGGACGGGAGATTAGTCAGCTATCTCTGGAAGAAGCCCCAGTCTTCTCATACTTCATAGTTTAAACCATTCTTCCATTGTCTAAGGAGACAAGGATATACAATGTATACAACACTGCTCTTATTGAAAAATGTGTCCAGGCCAGGAATGCGACCGACTTCCTGGAGTGCCCACCAGCATCTGTGGGGCTGCTTCCAGCCCCAGCACATCATAAACCAGCTGTGGCGTGGCGGTATATGGCCTCAACCACATGTGAGGTAGCAAGAGATTACAATCAGAGGATCAACAGGTTAGAGTCATCTTCAGCTGCATAGCAAGCTTGAGGATAGTCTGCGATACAAGAAACCTTGTCTCAAAACGGTCACGGTGAAAACTGTATCTACTTTATAATAAATCTCTTTGTGGTACTGTTTCCAAGAATATGCTGAAGCAGAAAGCAGTCTTTCTCATGCATCCCACAAAATGACTGGGATGACACTGGCTATCATATGCTGTTGAGACCTTTTTAATTTCCTATTCCATCTCAAGATTTCAGCACAGTTTCTCTGTAGAGAAGGGTCTGAACTCTGTTAGGTTAAAATAGGACATTAAATTCTGCTCCCCACGATCCTTTTCAAATACATTGCATCTATAATTCCTTATGTCTAAAATATGGTCTTAGATACTTCTAATCAATTACTCTTCCAGTTTTTCTTTGGTTTTAATTCAGACTCTAGAATAAGAATTTATAAGATCACTCATGCTGTAGAGAACAAAAATCCAGTAGTAGCCTTGGCCTTGTTGATTGTAACATGGCATACTGTCTTTAACTTAGAATAATTGCATTGCTCTCTCCCAGAAATGTATACCATGCCATGTTTCAATAGATGGCTTGGAGCTTGACTAGAGATTACACTATTTTACATGATAATATGGCTTTCTAAAAGATTTTAACATTTGACTGTAAGCATACATAAGAAGCAGCAGGTCTAATGTGGTCTGGGATGCTTACACGTGATTCGGTCGTTATTCACTGTCCTAACACTATTTTATAAGATCAGAGTCACTCAGTTTCTTCCTTTATGTTTCTCCATCTCTTCAAATTCATTAATACTCATTTCAAGTATGTGGCAGCAACTTAAATTTTAACATGCAGATTTCTATCTATAGTACCTCTTAGAAGCCTCAAGCCAAGAAGCATAAGAGAAATACCCAGACAGAGCTCCTCAGAGAAAATGGAGAGATCACAGTGAGATGAGGGGTGCCTCCGGGTGGGAGTCTGGATACAGGGTTCTGGACTGGATAATGAGGTTCTGCCTTTGGTGTCCTAAGTCCCTCCTGGCGATGAAAATACCTGTGAAAAGATGACCTGAGACCAGTGCTCTCTAAAATTCTTTCCCAGCCTCTTAAGGCAGTGGTGCCAGAGTCTGGCATGAGGGTCTACACAACAGCACCAGTATTTGGGAAACTGAGGCAGGAAGATTACAGGTTTGGTCCAGCTTAGGCTAAGGAGACAGACTTGTCTTGTAAGGGCAGAAAGAAGAAGGGAAAAGAAGAAGAAAGGGACAGAAAGGGAAGGGGAATATATATACTTGGGAATCTAGTTTTAATAAGGTCTTAAAAAGCCTCCATCTCTCCAGTTAAAATGTTTGGTCTCCTGTAAATGTCACTACCAGTATGATTTCCTGCCATGACATTCTAGATGTGGCTGGCTGGTAAGATTCTATTCCCATCCTCTCACTAGCCTGACTTTGCCAGGAGCTGGTTCAGTTCTGGAACACTTCAAAAACATGTCTTTACCACTAAATTTCTAGAGGAGAGATTCAAATTTAAGGTGTAAGGGAGGGCCTCAGTTTTTGAGCCCAGACAAGTGGCTTTGTACCTACTGCCTTCAATAGCATTCACTTGAACCCAAATTCATTCTTCTATCCGCTGGAAAATAACCAGCCAGGCTGGCAAGAGCTGTCAGACTGTGGGCTGATGCTTTCAAGACAGAAGCACAGGAGTACAAGGGAAGAGCTTCTCTCTCTTTGAGCTCTTGCAAAGGCAGGCATTACCCTCACCATTTACATGGGATCCTGCATTCTGAAGCAATTTGCTGTGCTGTTGGTAGTCAAAGACATCTGTGGATGAATGACTATGATGAAGCAAGTGTTAAATTTAAATCTGATAAATGTAGAATGGGAGGAGACATGACACGTGGGAAGAGACTCGAATCTAAGCAAACCTGTACTCAAATCCCCTCACCAGCATTTAGCTACCTTGATAACCTGATGGTTTGTAAAGGAAGGAGGCAACTGTTTCTCTTATTGGTGTTACCTGAGTACTAAGTGGTATGAGGTACATACGGGGCCTGTTGGTACTGGCACATGAAGAACACGAGAAGTGATGGTGATGGCTATGAGTCAGAGATGCTTTTTCTCTGAACACTTAGATTCCACGCATCCTCTCCTAACATCTGATAGACCTCCAAAGCAATCTCTGGCTTTTAACATTCAGAGCTTATGAATAAGAAAAGATGGTCTCTACCAAAGACATGGTTAGGCATCTTTCTGTGTCTGAAACTTCAAAATCTTCACCTTACCCCTGTTGGAGGAATCACACTATAAACACGTGATACACATGCTGAACAACATGGGAAAGCAAT
Source organism: Meriones unguiculatus (assembly GCF_030254825.1). Lineage (NCBI taxonomy): Eukaryota > Metazoa > Chordata > Mammalia > Rodentia > Muridae > Meriones > Meriones unguiculatus. Next base: position 137,415,586 of record NC_083350.1, on the reverse strand, counting down.
GCCAACAGCATCCAGGAGGCACTGTGGAAGCAGTTAATTCAGTAAAAGTAGAAGAAAAACCAGAATAGTGAGAAGACAGCACAACTTCCACGACAAACCCAAAGAAACAAACACCCTGCTGTCCTTCGGCCTTCGTCTATCTCCCACAATGCCTGGATTTGCTTTTCTTTCTGTTTGTTGACACACTTGAGACTGGGCCAAGGGCTTTGAACACCTGAAGCAAGCACTCCATCCCTGAGCCAAACCTTCCATCCAGTTCGTATAAAATTCTACTCAGCTTTACCCACTGCCATTTAATGTGCCTGTTGTCCCCCCTAGTCCTCAGTTAAGGGTGTGATGGTCACCCTTAACCCTTCAGACCTACGAGACACACCATTCATTCGGCTTCAAGGAAAACCATTCAAGCAGATGCTTCATCTGACTACACTTCATAATACAGTATGTAATCCATTAATTACATCTACCTACATGATAAACTACATATGATACTGCTGGTTTTTTTTTTCTGTAAAGCCTCATATTTAGTTAAAATAACCCAAAATAATGATTTTTTTTTATGCACAGCTCTCTACATTTCTTCTTTCCACTCTGTGTGTGTGTGTGTGTGTGTGTGTGTGTGTGTGAGAGAGAGAGAGAGAGAGAGAGAGAGAGAGAGAGAGATTGAGACAGAGACAGGCAGGCAGAGAGGGAAGGACATAGAGAATGAGAGAGGGAGAGAGACAGAGGCAGAGAAAGACAGAGAAAGGGGAAGAACCTGTGGGTACTATTAAGTGTCTTTTCTTTATCCATTCGTATTTGCTTGATTGAGACAACAGGTCTTTCACTGACTCTGGAGCTCAGTGATTGGTTAGGATGGCCGACCTGGGGTCAGCTCTGGTATTACAGGTACATACCACGCCTGCCTTTTTTGGGTACTGAGACTCAAACTCAGGACCTCATATTTGTGTAGCAAGTGCTTTGCCCACTGAGCCATCTCCTCATTTCCATGTTCTCGGTACCTGATGAGAGGTCCAGACTTCCTCTTACACTATGTCCCCACCAGTTAATAAAATCTCTTCAGTCTCTCTGTGGAGCAGACCAGCTCAAGTGTCACTTTTTACTCTTCCTTTCCCTCTGTTCTCAAAGGGAATCTTCTCCAGATTTAGATTTCCAGGCTGACTGGACTTGGTTTCTCATCACTTACAGATCTGTAGAGACACGCCAGTACTTGGTTCTGGCCTTCGTAACTTCCCAAGGGACGTCCATGACCATCTCAAGTCAGTGACCTTTAGTAGAACATGCTCCTTTCCCCTCTTTTCTTCCAAGGTTTTCTCTTTGTCCGTTTAGGTTTTAGCAATTTAATTATGGTGTGCTTCCTCATGGCTTTCCCTGTTTGCATTTCATTCAGCATTGTCAACCTATGAACTTGTGTTCTTCATGAAGTTTGGAAAAAATCTGACCAAAATTTTAATAATACATTCTTCTACATCATTTCCTTTCTCCATTCCTTCTGAAAAAAATTTAATGCACATCAAAACATAACTTTCTTCCTAAGACTCTGTTCACTTTTCAGAATCCCTTCCCTTTTAACATGAGACAAATTCTATTTATTTCTCATTAGGGATCCTGAATGTTTTTCCTACTTCTATTATGGTCGAACTATTTACATTCAGGTCTTAAATTTTCAGATTAAAAAAATTCAAGGTTAAATATTCTCATTTTTCTAGAATTTTCTATTTCCTACCAAAATCTTTCATGTCTTTATGCATTTGTACAAGAATATTTCTTTTATTTCACTTATTCTAGTTGCTTGAGAGTCATTAGTTAAGGAATTTACCATTTGGATGTAGTAAGATTTTATTTTTATCTTATCTTGACAAGGGGTTCTAGTTTTCCAGATTTTTAAAGGCATACTAATCATAGATTGTGTGCTGAACATCATGAGAATTGGTGTGGAGACCAGATTCTGTCATATTCCTTTGAAGAACATTGACATCTATGTTTAATAGGGAATTCACTGTGTAGTGCAACAAATGCCATCTTGGTTTTCTGTAAACAACGGGTGTGTGAGTTACTTTTCTGTTGCTGTGTTAAAACCTTGACCAAAAGCAAAATTTATAGAACAGTTTCCTTTGGCTTATAGTTCCAGAGGAATATATAGCCCCCTGTGGTGCAGTAGGTGTGGCAAGAGGCAGGCAGGAACAGGAAGCTGAAAGATCACATTTCAACTGGCACAGGAAGCTGGCAAAGCAAGCAGGAAGTAGTGGGGCATGCCATAACCCCTCAAACCTCATTCCCCCAGGGATGTACTTCTTTTACCGTGGCTTCACCTTCTAAAGGTTCTATACTATCCTCTAACATGACGGGATCACATTCAAACCACAAGAACATCTAGTCAAGTTCTTTAATCATTATCTGCCTGGCTTTGACTCTATATAGCATACACACACCATTCAGGTGTCCCCAAAGACAAGTAATCACAAACATACAACCACATTCCTTCTCTCAGCTTTCTCCTTTCTGATACCGCCTCCTTCATTCTCAAGTGGCTATAGTCACTCAACTCTGTCTTCTTTTCACTTGGGAAATCACAACCATTTTTTAATCACAATTTTATCTCTATTGTACAATGCTACAATTTCAGCCTTAAAATTGTAAAACAGATAATTCTTTTCTTCTATATTGTCACGTGTAAGCAAAACCTGTTGCATTGTTTTTACTCTTGGAAACAGATAGCTGTGATTTCTTTGGTCTTTTGTTAATGGAAAGCTTAATATGTTCAGAGTGTATCTATCATATTAGAAGTAGATACTTCAGGTAGCTTAAGTATAGGTGATAGACAGACAGACAGACAGATGATAGATATGTAGATAGAAAGATAGATCGATAGATGATAGATAGATAGGTATAGATAGTAGATGACAGATAAATAGACAGATAGATAGATAGATAGATAGATAGATAGGTGATAGCTGAATGGATAGGCAAATGTGGGTGCGTGCATGTGTGAGAAGAATGGATGAATAGACAGCTAGATTGGTAATAGATTTATGTACACAAAGAATCAAATTTCCATTTCTGAACTATAGGTCACCACCTTTCTGAGTTTACAGAAGTCTTTATGGACCTCTAACAGAGACACAGCAGCTCCCATCTTCTGGCAGACATGGTGCACTTCAACTCATTGTCATTCTTAGTTAGCACTTAGAGTCTTGATTCCCAAGTGGAGGTCTCATACCATCGATAAAAACAGATGGCTTCAGATGGCAGGGGCACTGCCCCAACAGCACTGAGCCACACAGAAGTATTTTCAACTCTTCTGATTCTGTCAAGGAATAAATCTCAGCATGGTGCTAATATGCCTTTAACACCTTTCTAATGGTGCCTAATTTTCTCCTTTCACAAACAGCAGTGCTCATGTGAAGAAACTTCTTTGGGCAATAGTATCTAGACGAAGAGAAATAGCATCGCTTGGCTTTTATTTATTTTTAGTTGTCTTCTATTTGTAAAGTTACTTTTTACAATTCGTGGTTAAGACATATAGTTTGCTTGCTTAAAAACTTACAAGAAGTGAATTAATTTAAGAAAAGTTCTAAGTGACCATATATGTAAAATGGAGACAAGAATAAGGAAAAATTTTTCAGTAGAATAGATAATTCTAGTTGCTGGAACTGATACATATCTGCCCCTCCCCAACACTCACCAACCCAAATCTTAAGTACCATAACACAACAATTTATTTCTTGCTCTTGAAAATCCTGGCACTGTTTGGGAATCTACAAGCTATGGTAAGTTCCACTGTGTTCATTCAGGACCAAGCATGGCAAGGCCTCCTTCTCTAACATGGGTGTCTAGATAACTGCGCATGTGTGAGCAGCAGACAGTGGGGGTGAGGGGGCACGATCTTAGGAGCCTCAGGAGAAACTTCAACCTAACCTTTTGCTCATGTTCTATGTCCACAGTTAATTAGGAGGTAAGGCAGGAAATGAATTTAATTCTAACACTAGGAGAAAGAGTGTTGAGGGCTTAGTGTTTGGGAAACTGTGCCCTACTGAATCAACTAACAACCTTAGCTGTTATGACAAAGTGCTCAATACAATCCACTAAAGAAGAAAGGATATATTTTGGCTCACAGTTTGAGGGTACCGTATTTCAACACAGGCAGAAGAGACAATGATGACAGCTATGGCGGTGTTTAGCTTACCTCCTCCTTTCTTTTAGTCTGTGACTGTAGCCCATGGAAGGGTGCTGCCTACATTTAGACTGGGTCTTCCACCTCCAACAGTTCAATCTATAAACTCCCTCACAGATATGCCCAGAGGTTTAGCTGCCAAGATGAGAGCCAATGTTAACTATTACATGGGTTATATCACTTCAGGGCAAAGGGGGAGAGGAAGCAGCCAATCCTCAGAAATCTCCCTTCATTTGGTAAGAATGCCTTTGGATATTAACATCTTTCTTTCTGATTCGCCTCCAAGCATCTGCTATCAGGCTTCTAAGCAAATAATGCAAGGGCTAGCCAGCATATCCCTCAGACATGCTGTCATAGAGTTTCCATTGAATAAAACCCTGTAACCGAAAAGCAAGTTTGGGAGAAAAGGGTATACTTGGCTTATACTTCCATAGCACTGCTCATCATCAAAGGAAGTCAGGACAGGAATTCAAACAGGGCAGGAACCTGGAGGCAGGAGCTGATGCAGAGTCGACAGGATGGTTCTGCTTACTGGCTTGCTCATCATGGCTAGCTCACCCTGCTTTCTTACAGAACCCAGGACCACCAACATAGAATGACATGACCCACAGTGGGCTGGGTCCTCCCCCATCAACCACTAATTAAGAAAATATCCTACAGGATTGTGTATAGCCCAATCTTATGGAGGCATTTTCTTAACTAAGCCTCCCTCTTCTTAGATGACTCTAGTTGTGTCAAACTGACATACAACTATCCAACACATATGCTCTGTCCAGTTCGGTCACCTGATCACCGACGACCCCATGAGCCTGGGTACTTACTCTAGCTACAACCTACCCACATCACCGGGCCTCTCATTGCTCTAAATTTTCTGGCGGCTTCATAATAATAATCTAATGCCTCTCACTTTCCCCACAAAACCTTGCTTTGTGAGTTCAATTAGCTCCCTGAAATAGTACCTGTGCAAATGTTAACTGAAAGATCTTTCTTCCTTCCCAGGAGGGAAATTAAGAATATCTTATACAAAGGCTTCCTAGGTTGTACTGTTTTGAACATAGTTTAGCCAGATGAGTCTATGATAGCTCTTGTCTGGGCCACTGATGACGAGGAGGGTGTCTCTCTACGAGGATGGAATTTTTCTTATGTAAGCACAGCCATTATGCCAATCCATTTCTAGAATATTCTGTCTTTCATATTTGGCCACACCCCCACTAAAATCCAAGAGAGAGTGCCAGCTCTTTAAAGGTAAATGCCCTCCTCCCCACCCCCAGCATCTACCTCTGGTCTCCACAGATCACCGAAAACTAACACAGGCTCTCAGCACCACACAAAGACTTAAATGAATTCAGAATATTGTCTACTCCACTAAGACATGAGTGGGCAATTAAATCGTGTTGAATTAATACTTCTAAGAAGTATAATTTTAAACAACTCAAACTATCAAGTGTCGTGTCTTTAGTTATTTCCAAAACACTGAGGCAACTCTTTGCGCTCTGTGAGAGGAGAAACAACCCCACAAGTTAAGCCCTCCCTCGGCCGTGGCCTGAGCTTGACCCCAGGATTTTAAGCTCCTGTGAACTGTTGGCAGAGCGTGTGTGCAGACTTTAACTTCTATAAATATGTTTGGGAGAGAGGCGGCCTTTGCAAGACACTGGTTGGTGTCTTGTGAGTATATCAGTAGATGCCATTCTAGCAGAAATGACCTCTGCAGACAGACACTCACATTCTTACAGAAAAAAAAAATATATATATATATATGCATGTATGTATGTGTGTATGTATGTATATTTGCAGCTCCTAGAAGGAAAGGAAAGGAGGACTCTTGGGAAGGAGCATCGAGTCCAGCAGCATCTGCAGGGGCATCTTGGCACCAGGGCCTATTTTCACATGAGTAGACTCGGAGGTCTATGCCTCCACTCTGATTTTCTATGTCCTACCTACCAGTCTCAGAGCAACTATTCCACATGGAGCTCAAGACTGGATGCCAAGCTCTCCATCCAACACACAAAGAGGTGGTGACAGCTGCTGCAAGAAGATGGGCAGTGTAGAACAACTGAACACTGAGAACTGGCTAAGCAGAGGTCAACACATTCCATCCCTTCAGGCTAGTTTGAAAACTACCATAATGAGTTCCTAAAGCGAGAGAGTTTCCCAAGCCCTCTTTCACAGAGCAACGTTCCCCTCTGTGGCAGAACATGTGTTGGCGATTCAGTCCTTGTTTGCCATGATGTGAAACAATTTCATTTAGGTTTTGCCTGTTTGCTTATGTTCATGGCAGACAGAAAGGCCTTTTTTCTCTTTGCTTCTATCTTTAGCCCTTCAAACCTAGTAAGAAATCAAGTTTCTGGCGTGTATTGGACTGCTTCTTTGACTCTCCCCCACCCTTTTTCATGTGTATGGCTATGTGGCATGAATACAGGCTCGCATGTGTGTGGGCCTGCATTTAGGTGTAGGCATGTCATGGCCTCAAGGTGACATCAGGGATCATGTCAATAGCTCTTTAACTTATCTGTCAAGGTGGGCTGTGCTAATTTCCTTTCTTCTGTTGTAATAAAACAGTAACCAAACCAACTTGGGGGTTGGGGAGAGGAGTTTATTTTCATCTTACAGGTTATATAGTCCATCATGTAGGGAAGCCAAGACCGTAATTCAAGGGAGGAGCTTGAAGCACAAACCAGGAAGGAATTGCTGCTTATTGACTTGCTTCCTTTGCTTGCTCAGCTACCTCTTTTACACAGCCTGGGCCCGCCTGCCTAAGGGAGTATACTGCAAACAGTAGGCCAGAACCTCCCACATCAATGAGCCATGAAGAAAGTGTCTCACAGACACGGCCACAAAACAACCTGACCTGGACAATTGTTTAGTTGTAGTTCTCTCTTACCAGGTGACCCTAGGTTCTTCTCAAGTTGACAAGTAAAGCTAACTATAACTGCCTGGTCCCAGGGTCTGTAGACATTGGGTAGTCTGTCCAGCCTGCTTGCTCCAGAAATACTGTGTACTATAACTGCCAAACCATTGGCACAGCCCTGTCTTTGCCTCTCATGGTCCAGATGCAATTCTGAGTATCCAGTCATAGCATAATGCGATGTCCTTCTTCAAAGTACTCTGAAATATTGCTTCCCAGGTACCTCCCTTTTCCCAAAGAGGAGAGCTGGATGCTGGGGGAGATAGGAGAAAAAAAATCCTTCTCCAACATCAGCCAAACTTTGTCTTCACACCATGAGCTTTCCAAACACAGGTGGAGAGGGGGCCTGTTGAGCTCCTGACACCTCAGTTTTGCACACTTTCCCCCTCAGCCTCTGGTGGTGAGGAAAAGGGGTGGGTGGCTTGCCAATGGACATGGTTGGACAGTGAACAACAAGCATGTCTCCCTCAAGAGATGATTGGCCAGTAACCAATATCAGGACTTTGAGAGATGTTCAGGTTGGAAGAGTATAGTCTTCGAAGCTTTCCCTTTAATACTCGATTTTAATCAGAGCCCAGTAAATTGTTGGCACATCTTTTATTACTAGAGGATCACAGAAAATTCACATATTATGTACTTCCATGTCTTTGAGAAAAAAAAATTAAATTTTAAAGATTAATTGTATTACTTTGGGCTTATCTTCATCAGTTGAGTGCACCTAGAATAAGTCATTCTAAATTTGAAAAAAAAATGAAATTAGTTTGGGTTTTATGCTAAAAATTTAATAATCATTCCAAAGTAAAGGTCAAAAATATATTTAAAGCTAGTTAATATTATCATCAGAGTCAGAGAAAGTACATAATGACACTTGTAATTGCTACATTCTCTTGTTTTGTACTTCAGAGAAGCAGCAATTACATCTCCACTAGAGCGACACTTCCGCACCTGTGATCTTGACACTGACATTTCCTCTAACTGCACAGGGGTATGGACCTGGCGGAGCTAAAGCTTCCAGAACACTGTCATGTCCCCGGTGGCTTGAGATGAGCTTCCAGCCATTGCTGGTTCTCCATTGAGCATGAGCAAATGCAGCCAGGTCTAGTGATATAGGCCCTCATTCTCACACTCAGGAGTCTGAGGCAGGGAGATTGTTAAGTTCAGAGTTTGGATGGGCTTCAGTGTGAGTTCAAAGATAGCCTGGGCAATGTAATGAGCCTGTATCTCAAAACAAAGAGGGTAGAGGTGGCTGGGACCTAGCTTAGTGGTATAGCACTGCCCTTTCCTGCCTTGCGTTTAGATAAGTTTCATCCTCTGCATCTCCAACTCTTTGCATTCTTTCTGGAGAGTTCCTAGAAAATATTTTGTAGAATGTAAAGTATTCATTAAGTACAACTTTTGGAGGCTACTTGCAGAAATACTAACTCAAGGGTCAGTGGAATGGCTCACCAGGTAAACATGACTGCTGTCATCTAGACAACCTGAGTGTGGACCCCAGGACCCAGGTGGTAAAGGGAGAGAACCAGCAACCAAAAGTTGTTCTCTTACCTCCCATATACGTGCCATGTGTCACATGTAACTGGTAGAACGTCTCTTGGCTGTCTTTCCTGGCCAAGATCAGTGAAAGAGGCCCTAGGATGCCAGCATGGCAGCTGAAAGATGGTTCAGATCCTACCGTCAGCCAGCTCTCTGGCTGACTACCCTAAGCTTTTGTTGGATATGTACAATGAAAAACAAACCAACCTTTGAATGGGAAGCCACCAGAAGCCTGTGGTACTTGCTCCTATCTATCCCGAGACCCTCCTGAAATGTCCTGAAGGCATAGCATCAGAGGGTGGCAGGCAGGCTTTCCTACCCATCCCCCTCCTCAAGGAGGGATCCTTATTCCCCTTAGGGCACATCCCCAGGCTTCTCGTCTATAACACTATTCACCTGTAACTTAGCATGGGCCACCTGTTAGCTGGCCTCACTCGTTTGTTGTCACTCAGTGCGAGGCACGGGAGTCAGAGGTTCAATGCCATGTTGACTTGCTCTTGCTACCTGTACAAAAAATCCACCATCTGAATTCTCCTGGGCTCACTATTGTCCTGCTGTCTAAACCTCTAGTAGTGAGGACAGCTGGCACTGATGATGCCCCACAACCTCCCACACAGATGCTTGGAGACTAATCAGCCACTTGATAAAGGAACAGGAGACTTTTGGGAAGATAACTGGTTGCTCAGCTTCAGAAGGCCTAGAGCTGGGATCTCCTGATGCAGAAGGAATGTATGGACTCCAAAAGGGTTGGAGCTTTCTAATCTGACAGGAGAAAACAAACAAGCCAGCCAGTCTCCGACCACAGCTTCAACATTCCTGGCAGCTGGCCCCTGGGTTATCACATACTAGTAGGACTCGTTAAGGACGCATCTCTGACACTTGGTAGAACTGTCTGGATTAAGTATGAGATGTACCAAGTGGTGACCACAGTCTTCAGCAGAATCCATAGATAGAATCAATAATCCTATACCATATACCTGTGCAGCGTTTGTATCTTAGCTAACCCAGTAAGTTAGAAGTTCACTATTAACTTCATAATGAACAATTTCCCTCAAGTTAAATAAAAACATGGTGATATTTAATTTACCAAATATTAATGAACATGTATTATAGCTAAATGTGTTTCTTAACTACTTAGTAGCAGAAATTGTGTGGATAAGGGAGCTTACATAGAAAAACAAAATTCCATTTTAGAGACAAGAGTTTCCTAGGATGGTCAATGTTCCTGGCTTGCCAATTGTATGTTCATTCCTGATGCTGCAATAATATGCCAGGATGAAAAAAAAATCTAGGAAAAGGGAAGGGTTTATTTGGCTTATAATCTCAGGTTGCATTTCATCATGGCAGAGAAATCACAGCACTAGGGGTCAAAGCAGCGAGTCATATCGTATCCACAATCAAGAGCAGAGAAATAAACGCATGCAAGAAATAAAGCAGGCAAGGCCTGCTTGCTTGCTTTCTCTAACTTTTACATGGTTCTGCACCTCCTGCCTAAGGAATGTTGCTGTCCATAGTGAGCTAGTTCTTCCTACAACAATTAATAATCAAGACACTCCCCCACAGACAGGATCACGGGTAAAAATCTGAACTAGACAATTCCTTCATGAAGACTCTCTTCCTAGGTTACTCTAGGCTGTGTCAAGTTGACAACTAAAAACATTTCTGGTGGGAGTACAAACTTATGCAGCCTCACTGGAAATCAATCTGGCACGTGCTCAGGAAATTGGAAATAGCTCTACCTCAAAACCCAGCTATACCACTCCTGGGCATATACCCAAAAGAAACTCTACCATACAACAAGGACATTTGCTCAGCTATGTTCATAGCAGACTTATTCGTAATAGCCAGAATCTGGAAACAACTGAGATGTCCCGCAACCAAAGAATGGATAAAGAAATTATGACACATACTACTCAGCTATTAAAAATAAGGAAATCATGAAATTTGTAGGCAAATGGATGGAACTTGAAAATATTATCCTGAGTGAGGTAACCCAGACCCAGAAAGACACACATGGTATATACTCACTTATAAGTATATTTACAGGATAAATATACTACAATTCACAGACCAAAAGAAGATAAGCAACAAGGAGGACCCAAGAGAGGATGCTTAAATCTCACTCAGAAGTGAAAATAGAATAAAGAGCAGAAGTGGCTGAAAAGAGAGAACAAGGTAGGAAAGAATGCACAGAGAAGAAATGAGGGTAGAGGCCATGCATTGGGAGAGCTGGGGCAGGAGGACAGAGAGAAGAGAAACCATGGATGGACCTAAGACAGGGTTAGCTTCTGGGAGGATATGGAGGTGACTCTAGCTGAGACTCCTAAGAGCAGGGCTCATGGAGATTGAAGAAACCACGTTCTAACCAGACAGGACTCCTATTGGAGGGACTGGAACACCAACCTACTTACAAAAGCTTCGACCGAGAATTCACCCTGCCTTCAAGATGTTCAGGGCAAGGATGAAGACAGAGCGAGATTGAGGGGATGTTCAACCAATGCCTGGCCCAATCTGAGACCCACCGCTTGGGAGAAAGTCAGCCCCTGGCACTATTAAGAACACTCTCCTGTGCTCACGGACAGGAGCCTAGTTTCACTGTCCTCTGAGAGTCTCCACCAGCAAGGGATAGAAACAGATGCTGAGACTCACAGCCAAACATTGGGCGGAATGCAGGGAGTCTTCTGGAAAAGTATGAGGAGAAAGAAAAGTACCTTGAGGTGACAGAAGCTCCACAGAAAACCAACAGAGCCCTCTAACCAGGGCCCAGAGGGGCTTGCAGAGACTGAAGCACCAACCAGGGACCATGCATAGACTGGACCTAGGCCCCCTACACAGATGTATCAGATAGGCAGCTCAGACTTCATTTGGGTCCCCTAGTGAGGAGAGCAGGCTATCTCTGACATGGACTTTGTTGCCTGCTCTCTGATCACTTCCCCCTGGTGGGGCTGCCTCATCAGACCACAGGGGAAGAGGACTTGCTCAGTCCTGATGTGACTCGATGAGCTGGGGTGGGTGAGTGGGGCAGGGCTCCCCTTATCTGAGGAATAGGGTAGAGGGATAGGGGAAAAAGAAAGGAAGGTGGAACCAGGAGGGGAGTAAAGATTGGGGTATAAAGTGAATAAATGAACTAATAAAAAAATTTAACCATGCAGGTTGGTAGCATGAATCTATGGATCTGAGCCAATTCATAGATAATTCTATGAATTTACTGGGCTTGTTAAGAGGAAAAACACCACACAAGCTTCTCTATTGGCAGTTATACAGTATCTCATGGTACCGTGGAGAATGGTGGCATGAACTTGCTCCCTTGGGGCTTGCATATTCTCACTGAAAGTAAAAGCTTCCAGGACATATTCTTATGGTTGCAAAAACTAAAAAATAACAATAATAATAATAATAATAATAATAATAAAAGATTTCCTCAGAAAGAGAGTGGAGAAGTGCATTGCATCTGACGTTGTCTCTGGAGAGAAGACTGGCGCCTCCCTACAGAGTTAGGACGATGTTACCCTACAGGTGATTCTTGACAGCGGAATGTGAGAAGAAAGAAAAAAAAAATCTGAGATGACTATATAAATGATGGTGAAGGAAGAAATGCTGCACACTTGCAACAACCGCAGGGCACATCCGTGAAGCACTCAAAAAGCCAGGCTATTCTTGGGGAAATAAATAGCCTAATGTTCTGAGCAGAAACGGTTAGAACTAATTAAAACAAAATTGTGAAGCCCTCGCTTTATTATCCTCACAACCACAATGTTTACCCATGCCCTTCTCTCCTCCAAGCGTGATACGGACAGAAATAGCACAAGGATGAATAGGATGCACGTTTGGTCTGTTGGCAGCCTGGTGCGATTTCTGCCTTGGAACCCCACGTTCGTGCTCTTTCTTGTTTCCTGTAGTAACCAGGGGTATTAACACAAGAGGTTTGAGCTTCAGAAATTACCAGAATAACAATGAGCCAGGCAAAGAGTATCAAAGGACATTGAAACCTTGGACCCAACACTTAGAGATGAAGGAAATCATATGGTTCTTTAAAAATTACTGCACAGTTTACATCATCTCCTTAAAGGGGGAGGGGCTAGGTCAGTCAAGAGCTTGCCTTGCAAGCACAAGACCTGTGTTCAATCCCAAAAACCAAGTTAAAAAAAAAAAAAAGGAATACATTCGTATTCCTACTGTTTCCTATTTGTAATCTTAGTACTAGGGGCATGGAGACAGGTGGATTCTCTGGAGTTTGCAGGCCAGGGAGCTTAGATGATCTGGTGAGCTCCTGGTTCCCTGAGAGACCTCGTGTCAAACAAACAAACAAACAAACAACAAAAGGGGTCTCCTGGGTACTTCCTCAATTCTAAACAAAGAAAGAAATGCAACTGAGTAAAGCTGGGAGTGGGAGAGGCGGACCTCCTCAGGGAAGAGTTCGTCCTCCCCAGGAGAGAGCACACCAATTGGTTTTCCAGTGCCAAACAGTCAGGTACATACGAAGCCCATTCAATGGACTGAGTAAGTCATTTTGTTTAGGAATATGTGCATATTACATATATGTATGCAATGAAACTTAGTAAACAAGAAGAGAAGCAATGTTTTGAAGGAAAGTGGGAAAGGGTACATGGGAAGGGTTGGGAGGAAAGGAAGGGGAGGTGAAATGTCGTGATTAAAATGCAATGTCAGAAACAAACAAATCCCCACAAAAGGAAGAGTAGACAGCAGCAGCAGAATGACACCCGAGTTCGCTCGCTGGCCTGTACGCGTGTGCATGCACACATGCGCACACATCAACACACTCACCCCCACTTGTTTTTAATGGAAAAGGAGAAGCATGCGTGGTGCAGACGCATAGGAACTAAACTTTGCTCCACCAACAGTGGAGGAGGTGAAGGGTCTGCGGTTCCTGATGTTGGGGGTACAGTCAGAAAACAAGCCCCGCCTATGCTATTCTCTGCAGAGAAGAATGAGTGAATACAGCCGCGGGGAAGTGAGCAGACAAACCCAGAACTGAACAAATGGCCTGGACTTCCCACTGTATGTGTTGTATTTCTACACATACAACTAGAAGTAGACGGAGGCTAAACAGAGCCAAGGGCAGCAGAGTGTTCTCAAGTGGTCAACATAGCAGGGAGGCAAGAGGCCGTGTGACAGCTTTCCCCATAACTCCTCTGCTTAATGTGAAACTTTAGAACATTAGAACGCCAAAAGTCTGGCAGCCGCAGACAACAGAAAACAGCCATGTTCAGGGATCGCCTGGCTGCAGTCTGTGCTGTTGGCCATAAAACGGCCCCTGGAGGACAGAGGGGCGAGTGACTTCCTCTGAATGACAGGGTTGCCCAGAAAGCGTACTCGGAGATCTCTAAGGTTCGCGGAGCTTCAAATGCTGCCCCCAAAGAGCTTCCCCTGGTTTTGACTGTTAGAGCCATAAACTAGCACGCTTCAGGAAGTGAGTATTTCCCCTGTACAGCCGATGAGACACAGCTTGAAGACCACACTCTGTTGAACTGCTCAGGGCCTTGAGTTCCCGGAGAGAGCGGGTATAGTCTGAGACAATGCAGACACCTCATCCCCTCACATGGCTGTAAGTAAACCCTGATTCCAATGGGAACCCAGAGATTAGACATCAGAATTTCCCTTTCAATAAATCCGTCATATGTTTCAAGGCAAAATCATAAGTTCTTTGTAAATGTCACTTTGATATTAAGAGAGAAAATAATAAAGATGCTTAAGTAAACAAAGGACTAAGAACTGCAAGTCCATCCTCCTTGTCTGTCCTTCGCACCTACAGAAAACTAAAACCCTTGAAGGGAGTGTCCCCGTCATATGGGGGCATTGCCACCTCACTCCCTCACACCCACCCCAGACTCTCTCACATCACCTGGTCCTGGTTATCAAACAGCCTTTCCAGTTGTGTCCACTTTGTGAAATTAGATTCATATTTTAAAAAATGCTCATTCTTCTTTGTAGATTGCCTGGCAATGACATGGAGATAAAACGGAGCAAAAGCAGAGGTACTGACACCAACCAATACAAAATTCATAAAGTCACAGAAGATTAACTTTGCTTGTATCACATGACCCAAAGGTCATATTTCTACTAACACTAAGCAAGATAAAAATAACTTCCCTCATGTATTTTTTTTAATTGCTCAATTGCAGTGCACTGGGAAAGCATTGGCAGAGGAAACAGCCAAACCACCTCGATTTAAAACTAGGCAACAATTTCTACCCTTCACCCCAAATTCAAAATCCTTTGTGGACTCCATACATGGCACTGGAAGCAACCACATGAATAAATTCCCTAGGGGATAATATCTTGTCATAACTTTCATTTTACATTGTGAATATATAGAAATGTGTAGATAGATATTCAAGTATCTGATATCAGGATACACTGATCAGCATCAGTAAAACTGCAAATCCTTTTTATAAATGTACAAAATACATAAAGAATATATAACAAAATATCCAGATGAGATAACTAAATGGTTGCCCCTAAGAATGTGTGGCATTTCAGGACGCAACCTTCAAATGCACAACTTAGACCTAAGCACATATTTTTCAGCTCACACATTTTCCTCAAATCTCCAGGTTGTCAAACACACAGTTTCACTCCTAAGACAAAGTTCTCTGAGAGCCAGTGTGGATGCATAAATGCTCTGCATGGTTTTACCTGAGCTTCTTGGTGTCATACAGAAAACATCACTACTAGTCTCCTTCCTCAGAAGGAAGGCAACGCCCTCCTTGCAAATGATGGGGAGTTGAGAAGATAGCCTATGGCAAGGAAGAACTGTCCCGAGTGTGCACTGATGCATCCCTGGGGTCACACCTCAGTTGTGGATGTCCTAGGAGGAAGGCTGGGGCAAGCTGCACCACGTGGGATCAGACTCTGGAAGCAGAGAGGCGTGAGGTGTGGAAGAACAGAAAAAAGGTATTCTGCCTGGGATGTCTTCAGGAATATGATGTAATCCCAGCTTCTGAGCAATAACAGAAAAATGTCAGCTGTTAGGTTGACAGGTACGAATGTCATGAAAGATTGACAGTATAAACGGAGGAGTCCAGATGATGAGGCTAAGAAGGATGGGGCCATGGGCAAGCTCTAGGTAAGGAACAGACTCAAGAATAATGTCAGCAAATAGTAGATTCCCAGCAGACGAAACATAATGAGCCAAAATACAAACTGGATTTGACGGACTGGTTACCAAGTGCACATTATTCACAAAATGTCTGATTACATAGCACACTTTCCTCAGTTGCCATCCTTCCTCTTCAGCCACACCACAAAGGAACAGCCACACAAAGCAGATAAGGACAGCTGAAAACCTGAAGCATTATCTGCCCATTAAAAAGGATGTTACGTTTGGAAATATCTATGGAATTCTTTCTCCAGCTTTAAGACCGAAGATCTGCAAGTGTGAGAAGCAAGTGAAATAAGAAAACAAATTCTAGACGCCAGCAGGTTAGGCAAACTTACTTATTATTAGATTGAAAGTAACAGAACTACGCCACTCAAGTGTTTTAGTCTTTTGTTTCACCAGTAGCGAAACTTTTGAACATCAAACTCTTGAGCCCTCCCAAAACAAAACAAAACATTTAGAAGATAAATGTCTCATTCACATGGATTTTCATTAAAGAGTGAAATGAGTGGACCTAAAGGCTCAGGAAATTGGAAAGATAACAACCTAGCAGCGGACATATACTCCCAGTGGTCAGACGAACTGTGATTCCCAGCAACGCTGACTCAGCTCGTAAAACAGCATGTGCATGCTCCACTGGCTGGGTGGGATGTCGTAGCCAACAGTGATGGGGACTGACTAGTTCAGTTGGCAGAAGCCATCCCAGAAGACAGATTCAGCAGCCGGCTTCCTGTTTTAAGGAGGCTCCTCCAGTGTGGGACTTAGGGAAAAATATTCAAAGCAATCTCTGGCCACTATCAGAGGCTGACTTTTAAAATGACAGTTGTAGAGAGCTGGGGAGATGGCTTGGAATTAAGAAAATGTGCTACTCTTGCAGAAGACACTATCTTGGTTCCTAGAACCAGTATGGTGGCTCAGACCATCTGTAACTCTAGATAGAATGAATCTGATGCTCTCTTCTGCCCCTGATAGGCACCAGGCACATAAATGGTGCACAGACATGCATACCCATATTCCTAAGCATATTTTGCATTTCATTCTTTTCTGATAAATGTATTGGGTGAGGGGGGCTAATGAGATCAAGCTGCTAATAGCTCAGTGTACTCTTCTGTCCTTTTGAACAGGATTTGCACTATTTCTGCTCGGAACAGAGCTATGAAAACCAGAAGTCACAGTAGGCTTTTCATCTTATTAGCCCTAGCCAAGCTAGCCAGGAGCTCGAGGAAACACCTAGTTTAGAGGCTGCACACACATCCCATGTTTGGCTACTACAACAGGCCCAAAGCTCCTAACACAGCTCGACTAAAATACATCCACCCTCTCCAATCCACTCAGATCTAACCTAAATTGTGCAAAAATAGTTACAAAATGACAGCAAATAAAAATGTTTCTGTCGCTGTATTTCTTCTCGTTGTGCTCCTGCAGTACCAAATCCAGGCCACAAGCCATTTGTGAAATTCAGCCTTCTTTATTTCTAATCCTGTGAACAATGCCATTCATCCTGGAAAAAAAGAAATGACAGCTTCCTGAAGGACAGAATCAGCATGACCTCTCCCCCTGGAATGGAAGCCAGGAGAATTGTCCTCAGAGATGCCTGAGGTCCTCTGAGTCTCTGGAGCCCTTTTTATATATCAATACTGACATCAACATGCTATTTTAACTCTTCCCCCTCCCCCACCATTGTACAGTGGAGACTACCAGAGGCTGCATGCCATAAGATGATATCATCTCTGCAGCTAATGAACAGCGTGTTTGTGTGCTAGTATTATTGTGCTTTAAAAAAGTATTCATTGTACTTAATAAAATCCCATTTATTGGCACTACAATAAGTGCTGGGAGATAATCCATCCAAACCAACGATTCTTATAGTCTTCAATACTAATAAGGGCACCTGTAAGACAGCTCCATGGGTAAGGTGCTTTCTGCCAAGCCTGATGGCCTGAGATCAATCTCTGGGACCAACATGGTGGGAGGAGAAAACTTACTCCTATGAGTTGTCCTATGATCTCTACACGAGATGTAGCATGCATGGGTGTACATGTGTGTGTTTACACACATCCATACTCCACACACACAATAAATAAACTGTGGTAAGAATATAAAGGGGATTGTTAACATTTTATAAGGGGTAGAGGGGACTTCCTAAGGCCAACCGTAGCTAGACATGATAATGCACATCTGTAATCAAAACAGTCAGGATGCCAAGATGGGAGGATTACGTCCAAGTCCGGCCTAGACTAAAAATACCCTGTATCAGGGAAGGGGGGGCAGAGCTCATTGAAAAATAAAGTTTCATTAATTTCTTTCAGTTTGCTGCCTGAAAATTTCTCAGCTCTCTCCTTGCTTCTTGTTAAACAATCTCTTGTTATATGGCCATTTAATATTTCAATAAAGTTTTATTTGCACCCATCATAAACACCTCCCAAGACAGGAGTAAAGTCCAGTAGTACTGTACCCATGTGGCTGAGCTGAGTAGAATGCAGATATCACATTCCTCAGAAGGGATTCTACAGCCCAAAGCCAAAAATATGCACTTGTCTATTTTCTTCCAGAAACACACTGAGTCCTTCTGAAGCGTTTGTACTATCCAGTCATTTCAGATCCTAATCTGTTTCTCCAAACATGAATATCTCGTCAGCTTGAACACAAAGTGGCTCTCAAATGCCAATTTTCACCCACGACTCCCACTCATTAAAATTCTTGTGAGCACCTAATAAAAAGATAAATTGCAAACTCTACTCACAAATATATAACACAGCACATTCCGGAAAAGTTTTTTTTATATATTTTTCAACACAGACACTTTTTATCACCTGAAACCTTATTACCTGAAGCCTAGGAAGGAAAATTCACATCTTCATGTATGATGATGAGAACCATTTCCAATGATTATACAAGCATAATACAAATAATGCTGTGCGAAGTGCTTAACTGGATAAATATTAGCATGCCGTTATCATTGTTCACTGACTCATCTGTGAACTGGATCTTCTCTGCAAGATGCATAGGAACAATAGAAGAAGGAACAAGGTCATGAATGAGGCCTCGTGCACAGAAGAGACTCCATACATATCTCCATTTAAATTCTCTAAACATGAAAAGCATGCATGTTGCCCATTGCTCTCCAGATGAGGAAATGGATTCTCAACAAAGTTTAGTAATTTCTTTAAGACTGAAAGAGTGAAATGAGGCCCATTCCATTTCTGTCCCCTTTCTACTATGGTCTCCCCGTTCAGCAATCTCTTTCTCAAAAACCCTCCTGCAACAAAACCAACCAAACAAACAAACAAACATCTCTTCTGACAGCAGCTGACCCAGAATAGGAACTGTGAAGGTTCTCCTGGCAGCATTTCTGTGTTTTCAACAGGTTTTCTTTGCAGAAAAAGGTTACAAAGGATGCTGAAGTTACCGTTGGTGGAACACTGTAACAAAGGATTGCTCTTAAAAGGGGTCTTTTTGGAGACTGATACTCCAACGAAGGACCATGCATGATGCATGGAGATAACCTAGAACCCCTGCACAGATGTAGCCCGTGGCAGCTTAGTCTCCAAGTGGGTTCCCTAGTAAGGGGAACAGGGACTGTCTCTGACATGAACTGATTGGCCTGCTCTTTGATCACCTCCCCCTGGGGGGGGTGCAGCATTACCAGGCCACAGAGGAAGACAATGCAGCCAGTCCTGATGAGACCTGATAGACTAGGATCAGAAGGAAGGGGAGGAGGACCTCCCCTATCAGTGGACTGGGGGAGGGGCATGGGTGGATAAGTAGGAGGAAAGGTGGGATTGGGAGGGGAGAAGGGAGGGAGCTACAGGTAGGATACAATGTGAGTAAACTGTAATTAATAAAAATAAAAAGATTAGAGAACAGAATCCACTATTAAGATTGCTTGTCTCATCTTCAGCTTCCCTGAACTTAATTCAGACAAGCAAAAGCTCAGCTATGTATGATGTCACTTGCACGTGTGTTTTCAGGGCTGACCATGTGGTATTGGGTAACCAGTTTCTCCTGCTCTCAGAATTTCTGGTTGCCTGTAGTTCCTTGTGTAGGACTGAGGGCTTTCAACTGTCAGCCTGATGAGCTGGCTCAGTGGATAAAGCACCTGTGCGTAAGGACCAGAGTTCAGGTCCCCACACAGAAGCCTGGTAGGCATGGTGGCCACCTGCTATCCCCAGCTCTCGGCCGCAGAGACGAAGATTCCCAGGGCATGCTGGACTAATGCATGGGACAACCCGAGGTTCAATTGAGAAACAGCTGAACTAACAGAGAGCAGTCCAAGAAGCTGCTTCAAGTCTCCTCACGCACAAAGACATAGTTCATGTGTCCCAGCACACACGTGTACACACACACACACACATACACACAGAGGGACAAAAAAGGCTGGCTCAAGAGCGTGATAAACTTGGTGATCAAGAACAGCTGCTTTCCGGCAAGGCCCTGAGAAATGCAATGATGGTGAGCTTCTGTGTAGGTGTATGGACCCGCCTACGCAAGCACTTTCCAACAAGTGCTCTCTCCTTTTAAGGAGTACAGGGGTCCTTCAAATCCCCAGCGCTCTATTGGAGAGCTTCTCACATTTTGTGTCACGTGTTTTCTTTTAACTAGATTTTTTTTCCTGTCTTGTGTAGTTTAAATTCTCTAAACTATAGCTACAAAATGTACCAGTTTTTTTTTTTCATCTATCATGCTAACATTTCATAAGCTGCTTCATTCTGTCCAGAGTAGAGCACTGACCAGCTGGCTGACTCAGGGCCATCAATCACCATGTTGCTCTGACAATACTAACTACCTGGTTTTCACAGACTGCGTATTCATGAATTCTGGCTAATGGCCCCAATACAACAGCTACCACACAGATGAGCATCCGTGGCAGTTATTAATGCTTAAGGATAAGGGTGTTGGACCATAGGGTGCCATTCAGTGTTCTGACTTTCCAGATTGCAGAGCGCTTAACTTCTCCCCTCGGGTCCCTCATTCTCCCAGCATGGTATGCTGAGCAATGGGTTATGTTTGCAGTCACTCAGACAATGGTTTTCAAACAGACCAGGTTCAAGTGCACCAGTACATACACACAGACACAGACACACACACCGACACACACACAACGAAAATACTTAGAAACAACTCTGGAAATTTTACCAGCAGGCAGTTTATAAACTCAAAAACCAGGAATACAGCCTCTGAAGATCCCATGAGTTCAATTTTTAAAGATTTATCTGTTGTCATTATTTTAGAATTGTTTATTCACTTTCAGTTTTAGCAACAACAACAACAAAGCTAGAACTAATCAGAGCTAGAAGCACAGAGCAACAGGGCCAACAGAAAGTAACAGGCACCTAACTTGAAGCTGCTCACTGTGATGTTCGAAGTGAGCATGAGAGACAGGCAGATGATAATGGCTTCCGCCACAGAGGGCTTCCAGAGATGGGTGCTCTTCGCCTCACCTGCCACTATCAGAAAGCAAAGCACCCACGGCTTTGGATACTTCTTCTCACAGCTGTCCAGTATTCAAAAAGAAATATTCTTGTAAGTAAAAGTGTTCACTGAAAAAACTCACTTATAATAAATCTAACAGTATAACATTCACTTCTGATTGAAAGCAAAGAATGCATTCTGACATGGCAAGCATGTGGCTCTATCTCCCTAAAGCAGGATTCCAGCTTTGATGAGAAGTGAAAGAAAAGGGATCTCAACATTTGCCTAACACGGGAGAAACACACAGCAAAAGGGCAGACCTGTCACACTATGAGCCAGAATGCGACTTGCATGACCTTGAGAAAAAGGATCACGGATGCTCTCTCCAGAAATTAGTTCTTTGAAATCAGAGCTAATTTACTGGGTTAATTAGCTGCTCAAAGATGATCTTTTCCTCTTTGTCTTGGGCTGTGCCCTGACCGTTGCTTCCTGCTAGCTAACCTGTGGTCACACAACAGCGTTAGTTGGGTGTGAGGCTCCACAGGGTCATGGCTACAGAGGAGAGAAAGGTGGAGGCTGAAGGGATATGAAAGTAGAAGGACAACTGGAATCCTATCATGGATACTCTGGTGCTCATGGATGTCGGATGCTCACTGCCAGATCACAGGATGCCCAAAGAGAGAGGAGGGAAGCTAAGAAGTGGAGCCCGCTCTGCAGAGGTGTGCACTGCTTTCTCCCTGCGGCTACAGCCACCTATCAGCCCCAGTCCCAAAGAAACACTCCCCGGATCACAGAGAATTTCAGGGTTGGAAAGGCATTCACTTCAATCATATGCCTAAGCCGAGCTACAGTGACCATGCCGGCCTGTCTCCATGGCAACAACACCAACCTTGGGCCAGTATCACTAAGCAATGATCTCAGGAAGAGGGCCTTGAAATGTCTAACCAGGCTGGGGTGGTGACTCAGTTGATAAAGTGCTTGATGCACAAGCAGGAGGGCCCGACTTTGGTCCCCTGAATCCACACTGAGGAAAAAAAAAAAAAGCCCAAGTGAGGTGGTGTGTTTTTGTACCCTCTCTCCCGGGGAGGTAGAAGACAAATGGATAAACACCTAAGGTTGACCTATGACCTCCACACATGTGCAAATACTTAAGTGTGTGCATATACACACAGGCATACACGTGCACACACAGGCACGCATAAACACGGAAATATAATTCACCATCTCATTGATAGGAAAACTCAGAAACCCATGTACACTCTAGGGCTGTCTGGAAGCTCTCCATGCCGTTGTCTTTGTTCCATTCATGTCTCCTGGGATTTGCTTAGAGAACCAGTGAGCTTCATGAGTATAGTCTTACATGCATAAAATGGGATGTACAACCTGGAAGATGACTCAGCAATTAAAAGAGTTGTCAGGCAAATGTGAGGGCCAGAGCTAGGCTCCCCAGCCTCCACAGCACAGTAGGCATGGCAACCCAGTGGTAGTTGCAGCTAGGAAGGATGGGATTCCCAGAGTAAGCTATATACAGAGAGCAGTCAAATCAGGGAGCTCTGGGTTTGACTGAGAGATCCTGCCTCAGTGAAACAGAGCAACGGAAAATGAGCTCCAACACCAACCTCTAGCCTCCTCAAACACACACACACACACAGAGAGAGAGAGAGAGAGAGAGAGAGAGAGAGAGAGAGAGAGAGAGAAGGAAAGAGAGACACCAGAAAAAAAGAAAATACTGAAATGAGAAGTGATTAGCTACTAAGAGGACAAGAATTTCTGGCCTTGCTCAGCTCTAGAAACTTCACTTACTCATCTATCTATTCCCCCATTCAAGAAACAGCTCCTGTATGCCTGTTGGGTGAGTCTGGCTATCTGGCCTCCAGGGAACCCACAGTCTATTTTGGGAAACCTCACCCAACCACACTCCATATAACAAGGTGCAATGAGGTCTTTGGGGTCTCAAGGCATTATAGCAGTGGTGCTGCCTGAAGCCAGAAGTGAGAAGAATCTAGGAGGGAGAAACAGGGAGGAGGTCTTCAAGCAGAATCAGGCAGGCCTTGCTCTATCCTACGTAATTCTCATGTGACAGGACACCCTGGACTTGTAATGCAGGTCTCTTTATAAACCCAAACCACTTTAATACCAGCAGTTATAAAACTCAAGCAACAACTGTACAATATTCTAAAAATATAAAATTAGCACAATTTTAACGACCATAACAACCAAACTATAATTGTCGCCATAACTTTGCGGTAGTTAAATTTTACTGACAACTTGACAGGACTTAAAATCATGTAAGAGATAAGCCTGGGGTCTTGTTTGTGAGGAAGCTTCTAGATTGGTTTAATGGTGAGAGGAAGACCCAGCCTTATTGCAAATGGCACAGTGTCACGGGGCTGAAGGAAAAGGGGAAAGTGAGCTGAGCATAGCATCCATTGCTCTTTTCTTTCTGACTGTGGATGTCTCTCTGCCATGAATACCCTCTCTTTGCAGGAGAGATTTTACCCTCAAATTGAGCCCAAGTAAACTCGTCCTTAAGTTGTTTTTGTTAGGTGTTTTATCACAGCAATAACTAATACAATCTTGAACCGAACCAGCAGACCAGAGGGGCAAACACAAATTACCTCAGGAGACAGCATGGGGATGAGAAGATTAAGACAATGCTTTGAAAGGGAGGGGACAGACTTGCTGCTATTTCAATATTTAGTGATTCATCTGTTTAACCCCTCACTAGCCACCGTGACAAAAACAGAACTTTACTTCTAAAGACACAGCCCCATGGCAATTAATTAAGTCATTGCATCAGCCTTCCCAACTGCTGTTAACTGTGACTCCACATCGCTCTCGCCCTTATTAGCTGGAAGAGAGTAAATAGCCTGAGCTTATCCAGGTCTCTGGCCACAGAGGAGAGCAGACACGGTCTCCTTTTCTTTCTTTCTTTCTTTCTTTCTTTCTTTCTTTCTTTCTTTCTTTCTTTCTTTCCTTCTTTCTTTCTTTTTCTTTCTCTCTTTCTCTCTCTCTCTCTCTCTCTCTCTCTCACCCAAGTTCAATCACAGACCCACACGTGAGTGCCCTGAGGTGAGTATCAGTCATGTGTACTCCCCTCTGGGAGAGGGTTGCAGCCTTTGAAGGCTGCCAACAAAGAGCACCTCAACCTCGGAGGCCTACAGCACAGATATTTTCTCTCCTTCCACTCTGGAAGCTGGACATCTGAGACCCAGGCTTTGCAGGGCCTAGTTCCTCCTGGAGGACTTGCAGAATAAACAGCTCCTCTCTCCTAACCTTGGTTTGCTGCCATGTCTTGACAATCCCTGGCTTTAGACTCATTGTCAGTCTCTGTTCCTGGCCTCACAGGCTCGCTCCCCTGGGTGTCCTCTTATCAGGTGTGTGCCACAGTGGATTAGGCCTTCAATCAAGTGTAGTCTTGTCTTAATTTTGTTATATGTAAAAAAAAAAATCTCCATTTCTAAGTGTCATATTCACAGTTACTGGGTATCTGGAATGTCCATACCCAGTTTTGAGAAAATACAAACAAAAACACAAAAATGGGTTATGGACCCCATCAATCATGTAGTCATAAGTCATAGATGGCTTACTTTACTGCCTTCTCTACCAACCAAAACACTCTTACTGACATCAAGCAGTCTAAATAGAGTTATCATTCTTCTTCATATCACAGGTGCAGTTTTAGCTCTCTGGGTCTAAAGGTCAGAGACCTAAATCAGTGGTAGAGCATTTGCTTAACACATGAAAGGCTTTGGGTTTGATCCTGCTCTCTGTCTCTGTCTCTCTCTCCCTCTCTCTCTCTGCCTCTGTCTCTGTGTCTCTGTGTCTCTGTCTCTCTCTCTCTCCCTCTCTGCCTCTGTCTCTCTCTCTGCCTCTGTGTCTCTCTCGCACACACACACACACACACACAAACACACTTATCTCATTAAATTAAATTATGTTCACAATGTCTATCTCTATCTCAAGATGGTAACAGTCAGAAAACAGACATCATTTCTCCTTCATGCCTCTCATTACACTCCCATCTTCCTGCAGAGTGCCAGGAATGAAGAAGCTATTAGGAAATAACTGTTGAAATGTGTGGATGGATAAGTGGATTAACTAGATACAAGTAGGATTGAAACATCCTAACTAAGCAAGAGTGGTACACACTAGGCCAAAAGTGAGGGACAGAGAAGATGAAGTGACTGATTCTGATTAGCAGGGATATGAAAGAGGAGGTATGCGAACTCAGTCTTATGGGAGCAGCAGGACTTGACAACTGAATAAATTTAATTTGTACCCTGCTGACCAAACGGTATGAGCAAAGGCCTAGAGACAGAAAGTGTGGACTTTGGGAGAATAGTTAATAGACCAGGTAAGTTGGAAAAAGGCTACCAAGGGATATGAAACACTTCGCATAAAAAGGGAGAAAAGAGTTCACAGGAGCCCAGGAGCCCAGGCTGTTCTGGGTATGGCAAGAAGCCACTGAACTGAGAAAAGAAATAATGAAGCCGACCCACGCAACAAAGGAAACAGAGACACAGAAATGGCTCATGCATGGAAATCCTCTCCATCCTCCTACCTCACTGACAGTCCTGACAGCACTTGAGTATTCTGTGTTTCCTGAGCATCTACTATTTGCTCTTTTGATTTGTCTAATGCACTGAGAATTACACACAAGTAATTATATTTCACAGTTTCATAATTACTTATGTGCTACATTTATTGGACATACTATGGTATAGAAATCACATAAGAAATCAATGTCTTCTTTATAATTAAAAGATCACCACAGAGAAGCACTTAAATACGATGATATCATGGTTCCTTGATCTCTTCTCAGAGAAATGTCCGACCTGTGTTCAAAGCTGCAAGGAAGGTGAACAAGCTGCCAAATTAATAAGGAAGAAGCCTGTAAGAAAGGATTCCAACTTCTGAGTAATGCCAGCCTTTTGGCTTTGGTGTGAGGCTGGCAAGGGCACAGTAATATTCATAACTGAGTTGATGTGGGGTCACTGTTTATTATCCTTACCAAGAAGTGCCAGAGACCTCAGGACTCGTCTGGAACATGTGAGCGGGAACAGGTTATGGGGACGCCTACCTGGGGGACCAAAGAACACAGCTCTCCTCATTAGCGTCAGTCCCTGATGTGACACAACTGAGGGGCTCACAATGACATCAATTAGACTGGCCCGTAGCCAGGTCTGTGGGGCACTGCCTTGATTGCTAACTGGCGTGGGAAGACACAGCGTCCTGTGGATGGCATCAATCCTAGACAGGTAGTCCTGGTTTGCATGCTAAATGGACTGAGGCAGGGACAGCAAGCCAGTAAGCAGCACATCTCCAGGATGTCTGCTTCAGTTCCTGCCTCCAGACTCATGCCTTGAGTTTCCTGTCTTCCCGCTGGGACCTGGAAGTAAACCAGAATAGGCACTTTTCTCCCTAAGCTGATTTAGGTCATGGTGTTTGTTACAGCAACAGAAAAGGCAAATTATAACAACAGCCTGGCTTTCTAGGTTGCTCTGACCAGCAGCTATAAGTATCAAAGATGTGCTATCATGGTCTGGGCGTCTCCAAGTCTTTGATGATCACACAAAGATTCTTAGAGGAGTTTCAGCCATTTGCCCATGACATTCATTACATGAGGGAAAGAACTGGGCACAGAGGAAACCTGGAGGCTACGCAGAATGAAGTACCCAGGAGAGAGAGGGAGGAGGAAGGACAAAGAAAATCCACCTATCACTACAAAACCCTGTAGGACAAGCTCTCGAGGTTCTGCTTTGCATTCTTCTCTGTTCTTTAGACTACACTAGACTACACGGCACTAGATGGATCAGAACTGTGCTTTTTGTGTTCTTGGTGTTATTAGGATCCCGGCACTGTGCCCACTCCATAGCTGGGTACCAGGCACATGTGGGTACCAGTCAGGGATGATCCTGATGCATGGCACTTTGAGTCTCCTCCTCTTGATCACGGAACACCCAGCTCAGTGCAAAGATGCCAACAAGGCTAATAGCCTCATGCCAGCAACCAGATTCCTGTAGTAAGGCAAGGGAAAGTCTTTCTTCTACTTCTTAAGGTTCAAGGGCCTTGCATATATAAAATCCACTAACTAAAAAGTAAAAGGTTTAGATTTAGACCGGATCAGACTCCATCCCAACACTCCTCGATGTAGAAAGGAGTGTCCTCATTTCTGATATGACCTGAACTTGGTCTTCTGAAAAGACAGAAAAGATGGGATAGACAGTCCAAATGATTTTTCAGCGGGCGTGTCTCAATTACTCAGTCAAAATGCAGGCACAGCAAGAAAGAAGGCCAGAGGGAAGAAGGTGAATAAGGGAGACACTGAGAGGAGGAGAGGGAGGGGGCACCCTCAGGATGTAAAGAAAATAAACTCATACAGAAATTTTTTAAATGTAGGCATGGCATAATTTAAACACATCCCAAAGTACACACAGCCCAAACAGAAAGTCCAAGAAATCAACATCCAAAATATAAGTAGATTTAAATTTCTGAGAAAACCTTGGGACGGCACAGAAAAGTTTGAAGAAATATCAAGTAAATTTTTTAAAAGTCAATTCCTATTTTTTTTTTAAATAATCTGGCTCCTACTAGAAAGTATTGTAAATATCCTCTCTCGAACGCCTACATTCTTACTAAACAGAGAAGAATTCGTGTGTCAGAACTGATTATTTTTGAGTTACATTTATTCACATGGCTTATGGACTTTATCCTCTTTGCAATAAAGCAAAATATTTATTAAAAACTAAAAAGGGTGACTTCTGAAACACATTAGGATTAAAATTCTTTTGCAAGCTCCTACTTTTTTTCTTTATTTCAGGGCAGTGGTTCTCAACCTTCCTGATGCCGAGACCATTTAATATAGTTTCCTCATGTTACGGTGACACTGTGACTGTAACTTTTCTACTGTCGTGAATCGTAATGTAAATATCTGTTTTCTGATGGTCTTAGGCGACCCCTGCGAAACGGTTATTTGGCTCCCAAAGATGTCAGGACCCACAGGTTGAGAAACCCACAGGTTGCTTTTTTGGGGGTTGGAAAGGTGGCTTAAAGGATAAGATTGATAGGCATACGCCTTTTATCCCAGCACTTAGGAGGCACAGGCAGATGGATCTCTGAGTTCAAGGCCAGCCTTATCTATAGAGTAAGTTCCAGGACAGCCAAAGCTAAACAGTGAAACCTTGGCTCGGAAAAAAAAAAAAAAGTGATTGAGCATGCTCAAGCACTGAGGCATACACACACACACACACACACAATTTAAAAATAAAATCAATCTTCATTATTTTAACTTCAGAGTTGAATATGGTGGTACATGTCTGCAGTCCTAGCACTTGCAAGGCAGAACCGTAGTTCAGGGCCTGATAACATGTCAGAGCATGATAACAAGTCATTGGCAAGCCTGAGCTACACGAAAACCTACGTAAAGTATATATGTTGCATGTGTGTGCGCGCACATTAAACATTAATGCTGCATACTAAATTTGAGTGGATGTCAAAGGTTACCATCAGACCTATAAATACACCAGTGGGTGCAAATAAAGATTTCTTCTGGACTCATACTGCTAAAAATAAGAAGGCCGGACATGAGAGTGCAGCTCAGTGGATGAGTCCTTGCCTGGCGTGTGTAAAGGTGTGGGGCTCCGTGTTCAGCACTACACAGAGAAAAACAAGCCAAAACAAATGAACTAAAATTGTGTGTTGAGAAAGAGTTTTGTCCTTTTTATTTTAGAGTGCTCTGAACAGGCAATTTTCCATAATTCTATAGAAAATATTCTCGCTGGGCAAGAATTCTGCATGGTGAAGTTCTACCCCGAGTTTGAAAAGAAGTTAGCATAAAAGCAACTTAAAGGAGGAGAGGAGTGTTTCTCTTTTACTGGTAAATTAACAGGCTTAGCTGTTCTCATTTCAAAGGATACCTCGACCGTCCTTACCCAGGGTTTTTCAAAAGCATCGGGAGGGTTTTAAGGGAAGAAAACAGCAAAGCTTTTATGGTCAGTTAGCTCAATGATCGGTTGGTGGATAAACTCAGGTTAAACATCTGGGATAACTAGCCCAGTAAAGAGGATATATGAGCTATTGACCAAAGAACCTAATTTATTAACCCTCCCTTTTAGCCTCAAATTCTTTAAGTCCTTTTCAAGGCATTGAACCAAAAGAACTAAAATCTTGTTAAAGTACCAGAAATTATAAAGGAAAATGCCCTAAAAAGATTATTAAGGTATTTCCCAAAAGATTATAACTACTTTGTTGGAGACCAATATTCTAATACCTCCATAAGGTTTTCCAGAAGGGTCCCTTTCAGAAGACAGGCAGCCCTAGCAACCTGCCTGCAGGGAATGTCAGTCTGTGTCAGAGCTGATGGCATCAGCCCTGTCCTAAGAGAAGGCTTTGGGGAGGATCCTTAGCCATCACCCTGCAGCCCACAGGGAAGACAGCTCACTCTGTGGCTACCCCTAATTGCTAGGGCTTTAAAAAAATGCACATTCCCAGAGGAAGATGACCTTCCTGGTCTATTGATCCCCAATACTGACCAAGCCAAAAAAAAAAAAAAAAAGGGACCTTCCTCAATGAGCCTTCTGGCTCCTGCCACCTTGGCCCATTGTAGCACTCCTGTTCTTTAATTACCAATCAGAAGTAATAAAACAAAGTCCCCCATGATAACACTCTAAAATCCCCATGATGATACTCTAAGATGTCTTTTGTCTAGAAATTGGTTAATAAAATTATGTAAATCGTTACTGAGGGGATTCTCTATAATGCCCCACAAATGAAAAATTACAGCAAAACGGCAAAAAAGAAAATATACAGGGAAACTGCCTGTGAATGGAAACAAAGAGACTGATGCAACCATGCCATTGTCAGTTCCCTTCTGCTGAAAATGCAGCGCAGGGGAAAATGCCGAGGCATTTTATGACATTTCAAGGAAAAGGGACTTCTGGTTCTAGCACCATAAACAATAAAGTCACTGTTGGGTTTCAGACCTGGCACGAGCAGCTGAGGTGCCTTTTTCACCATAGTGGACCTGGCCTCCAGGTTCTCCCAGCATCCCTCAGTCCCTGTCTGCTACAGGGCACAGGTAGTATGTCCCACCCTCTACCCTGAAATTTCCAGCCCAGGGGCTGGGCTTCCCTGTATAATCCAAACATTTTGGTTCCCCTCTCTCCTTTCCTATATCCTCCCTCCCTCCCTCCCTCCCTCCCTCTCTCTCTCTCTCTCTCTCTCTCTCTTACTCTCCCCCCTACTCCCTGCATTGCTCAAAGGTAAGTTTGCTTATCAGGGTTTCCTCTGGGGCCGGAGGTGTAGTTTATTGGTGACAAGCATGCTTAGCCTACACAAAGGCCATGAGTTCAATAACCAGACCTGGGACAACAACAGCAAAGACATTGTCTTTTCAAATACATAATTTATAAAAAAAGAAGCAAAAACTTGTGATATATATATTATATATATATAATATATATAGATATAGATATAGATATTAGTTTCAATTTGGAAAACACAAACTTGCCAGTGCCCCTCCCAACAAAACTAGGAACCAGGAACCGCATGTGGGCAGACTTCCTGCAGAGCAATGTCACTGAGCCCACCCTTTCTCATAAAGCTTTTGTTGCCTTTTCCTTGTAGAAAAGCTGCCAGAGAGAACCCGATCAGTAGCCTCCTCTGGCCCTCTGGCCTAGCATAGCACTGGCTGTGTCTCTTCACCCAGCACTACCAGAATGGCACCCAGCAAAGCAAATGCATCCTACTGGAAACTTGATGCCCTCACAGGGAGGTAACGTGTCAGATGGGGAGGCAGGCACCCAAGCTGTGACATCTGTGGCCAGGAGTCTTCCAATTAAGAGTGTTTTTTTTTTTTTCTTAAAGTCTACATAGCAGTGAACTGAAAGCAGACAAAGGCATGATTTTTTTCAGTAACAGCTGCTCAGACTGATTTCCTTTTCATCACTCATACACTTGAAGCACTTTGTCCCAATGGCTGTCTTCGTACTGGCAAATCCAAGAAATTCAAGACATGTAAACAAGAATAGATTTGCCCTTAAATCCCAAGGTCAAAGGCAGCATCTGTTGTTCTGGAAACAAGAAGGACTTTCTTTTGCTGGCTAGTTCGTTGATGCTTTAAGGGTTGGTTCGTTTTTTTATGGTCTTGTTTTTGTTTTTGGGGTTTTTTGAGGGGGCTGTTTGGGTTTGGGGGGTTGTTTTTTTAAGCAGAAATAAGCAAAATGTTATAGATGCTTCAGGCTTCTAATAGGTAATGGAAAAAAATTAAAAAATCCCGCAGAAAGGTGCATAAACAGCCTTCAATCTCATATGTGATTTGAGCATATGAAAGGAAAGCCACACTGATCTACAATGTTGACAGGAAAATTCGTTTTCATACCAATACCCTCCCCCCATGACATTTGGTCATTAAATTATTCAAGGACTCTCTCCTCTCCTACAGATTAATACAGTCCATCAAGCCGTTCACGAAAGGCACTTTTACCACATGCAGGACACAGATGGACTACAGCAAAATTGGCTATCACAGCACAAGCAGATAAAAAAAGATTTCAGATTACCAGATTAACACACCAGGCAAGGATGTAGGAGGATATAAAATCACTGACAAATGGAACCAAAAAGAATTCAGAGTCACAAAGTTTTTAAAAGGAACACAGTTTGGAGCTGTCACTCAGTTTCACCTACTTCCCTCTACCTTGCCACCCAGCTAATTAGCATACATGCCAGTTCCAGTTTAACCATAGTCTTTGAAAGTCCAGTGAAACCTTATTAAAACAACAGTGGTGCCAGGAGAAAGATGCCACCCACTTCCAAGGCCTCTGGCAAATGCTGCATTTCTACCTTGGATCTGTATGGTTTGTGGAGGTTAGTATATGTTTATTTTTAATACCAATTCCCTGGAAAAGATACTCTAGTTTACATAATTTTTGTTGGTTAATTTTGTTTTTGACTTCACAATGTACTCTGATTGCTCCCTCTCCTGTCTTCTGATTTCCCTCACACCCCTATCACCTCCCATCTCTACCAGTCCCTTTCCCAGGTCCATAGCTTTTGCTTTTATTCTTACACCTATAGAATGAACATCTTTTACCAATTCTTTTATATGGGAGTGAATTCTCAAAAGCTATATTCAGAAAGGGTCAATGGGAACATCCTTGAAAATCATATGCCAATTATATTTGAGATGCATAGAAATAGTCATGGTGTCTTCTTAAATGTGACTGTCTTTATATAGTTAAGTAACTAATTTTAATTCTGCAATATAGGAAACGTGCTTATTTAAAATCATCCAGTAATTCAGAAAAAAAAGAGATCAAGTACCCACCCCCTTAACAATCCCATCTTAAATGGAATTCTCAGGGGTGAGCACTATTGCCAGTTATTAAACAACTCCTAGAACAGATAGCAAGCGTACATAAAGTACAGTGAGTTGAGAAAGATTTTATACTGTCAGATGTTTAATGGAAATTTTCTAACTGAAGAGAATTTCACAATATGAGACAGTAAAGAGAAATTCACATGTCCACATCTGCAGCTAAAGTCCTGCCCTGGCTCTTGCT
The DNA here is from genome assembly GCF_030254825.1 of Meriones unguiculatus. Classification (NCBI taxonomy): domain Eukaryota; kingdom Metazoa; phylum Chordata; class Mammalia; order Rodentia; family Muridae; genus Meriones; species Meriones unguiculatus. Next base: position 137,382,881 of record NC_083350.1, on the reverse strand, counting down.
TTGTGCTTTTTGTCCGTGGCTGCTTTCCTGCTCTACAAAATGCGGCTATGTGCGCTGTCCATCAGCCTTCCGCTACGTTAGTGAAATACCTAAGGCAGGTATGTACTGGCTCACAGTTCTGGAGGCTCTGCCCACATTTGTTAAGCCCTGTTGCTCTGGCCCTGTGGTGAGGTAGAGCATCACGTCAGGAACACCTGTGAAGGGGCAAAACTGCTCACACCATGACCACAAAGCAAAGCGGAGTGAGGAGGGGTCAGGCTATCGTTTTTACAGCTCTCACTGGTGCCAGCCTGGGGGATAGCCTCTAACACCTGGGCCTTCTGGGAAATTCCCAATCCAAAGCCCACACTATTTGCTATCTGGCTCTCTACTGAGTTTGGCAACCTCTGTTTTATATTGGCTGTATCTTGCCTCTGTCTTACCAGGAAACCACTTAGATGCTCTTTCAGTGGATAAAAATGGCCAGAAGTATGCTGAAGGTAGTAAAGAAGTCTTTCAGGACTGCCTGGAAAATAGGCAACTCACAGTTCCTGCTTCTCTCTCTATGACCTTCAGAAAATCTTCTGGCCCATGTGCTTTTAAGGTGAAATATCCCCATCAGCTCACTCATGTGTCTGAGCATGCTTGCCAAGCTGGTGGCTCTGTTTTGGAAGGTTATCGAACCTTCAGGAAGCCCACTGGCAAAGTGAGTCACTGGGAGAAGGGGGCTAAAGTTTTGTATTTGGGCTCCAGTCTGGTTTCCTTTCTACTTCCTGCTTCCTGAATGTAGACACAGAATGGCCACAGACACCAAGCTCCTGTGGCCCTTCCTCCCTGTCATGATGGACTATGTCCTTCACAAGACATGAGCCACATAAACTCCTCCTTCAAGTTGCTTCTTCGTAGATATTCAGTGTCATGGCAGCAGGAAAAACAACTCGGCCCTTGAAATTTTTCAGAATCTGCTAACGACATAGGATACTGAGACTTCATTGCTCTCTAGAGCCCAGTTCTCATCTGTCTGGCCATCACTCACTTTTTTCCAGACACTGATGCTTCCATGGTCAACAGATGGACCCTCTTTGCCCTCGGGGACCCCTGGTATGGTCTCTTCATAACAACTTTGAGAACCTAGGGAAGCAGGAATCACCGGGACAGAATACAGTGGGGCCGGTGAGGAGACTGGAAGCAATTTCAGCATATTCAGATTGAGACTCTTTTTTTTTTTTTTTAAGTGCGCAGTTACCACACAGGAGAGCATGTGGCACCAAGAGATAATTGCCACCACTCAGTGCTTCCATGTCCTCAAAAAACAGGGTCACAACCCAGTAACATCAAACTGTTACTACTATGTATCATCAATGGATGAAAAATTTTAATTCCATTTTCTGTATTTCTGGTCAAATTTCTATATCCAAGACCCTCCGTGGCAAAGAGGAACAAGATGGCCAACCATTCTAGCACATCTAATAAGCGTCCTTTGGCATAGAGCAAACAGCCAACAAAAACAAGCTTCTACATTCTACAATGTTGTCCCAAAAGCAAAGCATCCATTCCCTTGCAGAGTTCCATCCAGATGAAACAGGCCTGGTGCCTTTACTGCATACAAATTTTGTACACATTCAGGGTGCAAAGGGGAAGAGGGAAGAAAGCCATGAAGGTTTCCACAATCTTCTGCAATCCCCAAGCCTAGGAGAATTGTGGGTAAAGTCCTAAGCAAGTTCAGCCTCAAGGCTCTGTGCCTTTAAGGCTTCAGTTCTTTTGAGAAACTGAACTCTGAGGACATTCAAATTAGGTCAGCCTTTCCCTCCTAAGGGCTCCTTCCTGTTCTGTGTTCCTGTTGCTTTCACAGAGAACTAAACAAGCCTAACAGGTCTCTAGAGCGAAGCAGCCACTGGAATCTAGGACAGAAAGAACAAAATGACTTTCCGACTTTCCTCTGCTGCTACTGGCTCTGCTATTGTCACCCAGAAGGCTGAGTAAGCCTATTTTGTCTGGTTCTAGCTGACACCATCTGAACCAGAGTCTCATTAGAACCTGAATCGCTGGGGTCAGGTGTTCTTGCTCATCTAATTGTTGGTAATTAGATGGGCTACCGTTGCCTCACACAAAGACTTTGGTTTGAGAATTCTTAAGGCTTGGTGATTCACCGAAGATTTAAAATAATAATAATAACGCTGGAGAATTGCAATTAGCCCAGCTTGCAGAATATGACAAATTTCTCTCATAAATGTCCAGGTATTTTGAAGCTCCAGGACCGGAAGATGAGCCCAGATTTCCTTCTGCAAGCAGAGGGCCAGCAAGGCTGCAACAAGATAGGAGGGAGGATGGGTGCCCAAAGTCTAGAAACAGCTGGAAAGAAGGATGCTTCATGGAAAACCTAAATGGGCTGGGCTGGTGAGAGCAAGCATGCTGCTGAGCCTAACAACCTGAGTGTGATCCTTTGAGCACATGTGGAGAAGGAAGAGATTCCAACAGATGCAGTTTTTCAAGACAGGGTTTCTCTGTGTAGCCTTGGCTGTCCTGGACTCGCTTTGTAGACCAGGCTGGCCGTGAACTGCCTGCCTCTGCTTCCTGAGTGCTGGAGATTACAGGAGTGTGCCGCCATAGCCAGCTGATAAATGTAATCTTTAAAAAAAATCAGCTTCTTTTTAGATTAATTGTGCATTGTTTATTTTAAAATGGTTATCTTAGGTACTTGTGCCTTCACTATATCTTTGGATACTGATTCTCACTTCAGAGTCCTGTAAGCGGACACAACTAAAGCAGGCATCTCACGAAAGGATTAGCATTTCCCTAAAAAATGGCTTGAAAAAGCTTGTATTGATCAACAAGCAGACAACCAAGTCCATGTCAGAGATAACCCCTGCTCTCCTTACCAGGGAACCCACGTGGAGACTGAGCCTATGGGCTACATCTGAGCAGGGGTCTAGGTTCTCTTCATACATGGTCCTTGGTTGGGTCCTTGCTCTTTGCAGGGACCCCTGGGCCCAGATTATTTGGCTTTGTTGGTCTTCTTGTGGAGCTCTTGTCCCCTTCATATCCGTCTATCCCCTCTTCTTCCATAGGACTGCACGTGCTCTGCCCAAAGTTTGGCTGTGAGTCTCTGCATCTGCTTCGATTTCCTGCTGGGTGGAGTCTTTCAGAAGAAATCTATGGTAGGCTCAATTGCCTGCTCTTTGATCACTTCCCCCTGGTGGGGTGACCTTGCCAGCCCACAGAGGAAGAGGATCCAGGTAGTCCTGATGAGACTTGATAGGCTAGGGTCAGCTACTAGGGTGGAGGACTTCCCCTTTTAGTGGATTAGGGGAGAAAGAATGAGGGAGGGGGGACCGGGAGATGAGGGAAGGGGATACAATCTGGATATAAGGTGAATAAATTGTAAAAGTAAAGTAAAATACATAAATAAAAAAGAAAAAATGAAGTATCTGTTATAAAATAAAACATCTATCATATTTTCAAAGATCACTAAATAAATAAATAAATAAATAAACAAACAAATAAATAAATAAATGTGTTGATTTCTTTCTCCCTTAAGAAGAAAAATTTCCCATTAGTTCTTTAGGTTTAAATAAAACTATAATCAGCAGGTAAAGATCTAAGCCTGTGCGTCTCCAAAACAGGTACGTATCCATACAACCAGCTGACTGCAAGACCACAGACTTCTAGACCTCATCCAGAACATCCTCATTCTGTAAGTCTCAGAGACGACTTTCGCATCCAAGAGGGGCTATAGGAGGTATATAACTTGGCAGAACATGAGCCGAATGGCTGCATGGGGCCTGGTCCCCAAGACAGCTACCCATCCTCTGTCACTAGAGCTGACTGTAGGAGGCTCTGAGGAGGTCACAGTGTGACTGGATGGGAGCTGCCATGCTTTTGTTTGATGGAGGACTGCCAATCTAGAACACAGGCCCTCAATTCTGCATGTGTGTGTTCGAGCATGTGTGTGTGTGCATGTCATATTCATGTGTACACGTTTGGCAGGTGTGTGAGTACATGTGGATAGATATGCACATGTGTGCACGTAGAGGCCAGGGTTGATGTCTGGAATCATCCTCAGCTGCTCTGTCAATTATTCATTGAGATTGGGTATCTCAATAAAACCCAGAGCTCATTGATACGGCTGGTCTAGCTCCCCACCCAGCTTGTCCTGGGGATCCTGTCTCTGCCTTCAGAAGCTGGGGTTACTGGCAGTCTCCCGTACCCATTCAGCACTTACAAATGACCAGAACCCCCTCACTGGGGCTTGCATAACACAGAGCCATCTCCTCACCTCCAGGGCTAGTGAACTTTGAAACAGGCCCCAAGGCCCCTTGGCCCTGACAGGACACCACCAGACCTCCCTGAGAGTGAGCTCTCAGAAGCACTGAGTCCGTTGGCATGTTCACCTCCACTCCCAGCTTCCAGAGCAGGGAGAAGTCGGCAGGTGGTGCTTAAGTCAGGGCTCACAGCCTCTTTGTTACAGCAGCAAGGAGGGTGAGGACAGCAGATCTGCTTGCCTGAGAGAAAGTGCCTGTCAGGGTCCCCGTTGTGCGTCTTATGCCAAGAGCAGCAGAGGAAGTCTGACAGTCTAACCCTTCCCAAATTATTTTGAAGTGACAACTTAAAATTACGTGTTGGCAGAAATCAAATATTCAGGTGTAATGGGTTTAATTAATTTAAAAGCCTCTCTTTTAAGATGATGCTGTAATTGGCAATAAAGCCAAACGCCTAAAATACCTTTTGGTGAGATGGCTTTAAATGTTCAATTATAATGATTTGAGAATTTTGCATGTGATAGGGGGACTTAAATTTGCATAGGCTCCCCACCTCAGTTTGGAAGGCAGCTTCTGTCTGCTTGTACCCCTGAATGGTTCTGGCCGCTAAGCTAAAGGCTGTCACAGAGCATACATGGTGAAGGCTGGAAATCCTCCAGGAAGCCGAGCCCTGTGGAGACTGCACCACACCCCACCCCAGGACCTTTGCACTGCAGTTTCCACTTCATCTTCTTCTAGCTTGCACAAAAGGGGGGGGGGGGGCGCTGCTTCGCACTTTCCTGTGGCCTGTGTAAGCTTCATACCATCTTTGAGGCCTTCTCTACTTCAGCCATAAACTGACATGTACTTACACATATATGCTCACACACGCACATGATCTACACCATGCTTTTTGTCCAGAGCAGTTTTGTCACCTGACACTTGGATTATTTGAATCTTGCTTGTTTCCCACAATCATAATTCCTGGTGCATACCAAATACTCAATTCAAGTAAGCATCCATCACTGTTCTTTTAAAGTGACTTAATAGAATGACATTTTTCATTGTCTTATGAGGCACTAACTCTTGCCAATGTTATTTCAAATGATTTGTTACCAAGATGTTATACAAAATTTTTACATTAAGGTAATGCAGAAAAAGTAATATCACTGCTTCTAGGCTAAGATATCTGGGCAAATCTTAGCTCCTTTTACTAACGAGTTATGACCTTGAGACATTTCAATTCAAATTCCACGGGCTTCTGGTTCTCTCAAGCATCAAATAAAGGTAGAAATTTCAGTTTTCAGGGTTAGGTGTGAGTTTAAGAAATGACAACGTTAGAGCGTGATACACACAGCTGTCCTAAAGTAGTAGAGGACAGAACAGCATGCAGGAAACAGGAGAAAGGCTACCTCTTCATTTTTGCCAGTCATTAGCCAGCTCTCAGCCACGGTGAGTGAGAAAAATCCTCCTAAGGTCAACAGAATGTGAAGGGAGGCCCATTCGTTCCCACAACCTGACCTACTTCCAGCTATTTTTGGTTCACATGAACGAGTGAAGTAGCTAGAAGCTGATTCCGCAAAAATGTGTTCCTTTAAAAGCAGCAGACATTCTCTTCTCGCTTCCCTTCCTGGCTTCCAGCTTGATGGGACAGGAAAACAGGTTTGTGGCTCCAAGCATCACCAGAAGGTCTCGGAGGGGACCCTATAGCCCGGCTTTTAAAGTCCGTTCAAAGTCAAAGGTTGTGGCTGATGACAAAAGGAGTGGACCTGAATGAAAACAGGCTTTTGGTAGCTACATTCAGGTTAGCAGATTCCATTAGGCAGCTCTGAATGGCCTAAACTGAAGATTCATATCATGTATCGGCATCGGAAGGATTAAAAAAGGAGTGATTTTGAATGATCATATTTCTGTGTGAGTGTGTGCAACTGTGTGTGTGTGTGTGTGTGTAGGTCAGGGTCAGTCAGTATATCTTCCTCACTTGCTCTCCATATGAACCGGAAGCTTACCAACTGATGGGACTGGAAAGCCAGAGAACTTCCAGTCTCTAGGCTCCCATGTCACCTGGTGTCTCTCTTTTTAAGTGTCAGGAGATGTGTTGAGGGGTAGACGCATCACCAAAGGCCTAACTGTGCTGCCTTTTTCTTCAGAACACAGACACGCTTATTAGCTACTTCCTGCCATCAGTCGAGCACACGCCACAGACTCAGACTGAGACATAACTAATAGGGGAAGGTGTTGGCAACGGCTCTGAGGTGTCTTCAGAAAGAGCGATGTCTTTTCTCTCACGGGCTACAGTGTTCTTTAACTCAATCTACCTGCTAACAAAGATCGAAGACGGCAGGCTCATTTTCCCAAAGGAATGAACAGGATTAATGACAGCCAACCAAACTGTCTCTTAATTTTCTTTTTGTCTTCCTCTTTGCCGGCCTTCTTGGGGCAGAGTAGATAGATTTTCCTTCAGATAAGGGTGTTAACTCAGGAGGGAGGAAGAAGGGGACTAATAATGGAAGGGCAGGGCTTTTGTCTTTGCCGGTCCCAAAACCTCTACCTGAGAAAGGAGACAGGACATGATATCTTGAAAGAACGCTTAGCCAGGCATCTGAGGAAACTCCTTAGGTGAATCTTCATGCATAACACCTCTTCCATTTATTCCCCCCTGTACTCTCCTGCCAAATCTAAATGATAAGCCCTGTTCTGCCTTTCAAACCTACAGTCCTAATTATGATCCTAGAAAACCCATGCACCAACTCTGCAGAACCTAAGTAATAACACACACAGGAGCCCCACGAAAAAATGAGTGGGTGCCCTGTGAGAGGAGAGAAGATGTTTGTTGGGCCTTAGTTTGAAAGATGGAGACAAAATACTTTAAAACATCGGGGAAAAAATGAGGTGCAGGACACTGGCTTTGTTCTTTTGGTTAAGTTTTCAAACCGAACAACATGGGCCTTTGAAACCGGAACAAGAAAACAGAGTGCAGTGTGGAGCTCTGAAACAGCACCCCTGGTCCCGATCCCCATGGAGGTGGGGTGTAGGGGGGATAAGTTTCCACCTGGCCCTGAATCAGCTCTGTTCTTCCTGATAAGGAAAGGGCCTGGCCAATATCTCACTCCAGGCTGAAAGCAAAACCAAGTCTCCTTCCCCTTGATTCCAGGGCCACTTCCTGGCTTTCACCTGAAGAAGGCTTCCCACTGGAGGTACAGCAAAGAGAGAGAATCCTCTAAGTATCAATTGCTGTCATGTCTTAATATTCCCTGTGATGGCTTTGGCTTGCTCAAATGACAGAGCTTATTATTTTTAGATCCAGCTTTGGTGAGCTTTTCGATCAAAACAAAGTATTGAAAATAACACTTAACCTGGTAAACTCAATTTCAGATGACTGCATCTTAAAATCCACTACCAACTCATTATAAAAACTGGCTCTTATGCAGAGAAAAAAGTTTAATAAGCACCTAGCTCAAAAAAGGGGGGGGGAGGGCTTGTGTAAGTTCTTTTGTTTCAAATATTCTATTTTTGGAATCAAATTCCATAGTACAACTATGAGAAATAACAGATCCTTTGGACTCATTTTGAGACAAATATTGAAGTGAAATTAAGTTTCTGAGTGCTCAATGCTCTATTCCTGATGAGTGAAAACTGCTTAGACTTCCAACGAAGTGGAACAGTTAAACAATAAAGGACTGGAGGAGGGTGTTCATTACACGTGAGTGCCCGTCTTCAGATCCCCAGCACCCACCTAAAAAGCCAGCTGTGGTGGCCCATGCCTGTAATTCCAGCCCCGAACGCTGACTTTCAGGCTTACTGGTCAGCCAACCTAGCCAAATTCACGAGTTCCAGGCTCAACAGATATTATCTCAAAATAATAATAATAACAGCAACAACAATAATTAGAAGAAAAGTGCCATGGTATTGTGACATTATTCACAGCTAACACTATTCTACAATGAAAAAGTAACATTTATTTTCCGCTATGGAATATTTTCAAAATTCTAAAAATATATAAGGAAAAAAATCTGTAAAATAAGTTTACATGTCTATAGTTATGATTCTGTGTCCATGGATAGCTAAAAAGTCAGTTTTCTTTTAATGTGGTAGTTTTCATCATTGAAAAAGCTATCATTACTGCAATAGTGGCATAAATGTCATGGAGCAGACAAAAACTTCCCAATCAGATTTGAGAGACGGAATTTATGCCTATTCAAACCTATTCAAGCTTACATTCCCACCAGCAGTGGAGGAGTGTTCCACTTCCTCCACAGCCTCTCCAGCATGTGTTCTCACTTGAGTTTTTCATCTTGGCCATTCTGATGGCCACTCTGGAAATCAATCTGGCGCATTCTCTGACAACTAAGAATAGCACTTCCTCAAGATCCAGCCATACCACTCTTGGGCATATATCCAAAAGAGGCTCAAGTACACAATAAGGACATTTGCTCAACCATGTTTGTAACAGCTTTATTTGTAATAGCCAGAAGCTGGAAACAGCCCAGATTCCCCTAAACTGAAGAATGGATGCACAAATTGTGGTACATCTACACAATGGAATATTACTCAGCAATGAAAAACAAGGAAATCATGAAATTTGCAGGTAAATGGTGGGACTTGGAAAGGATCATCCTGAGCGAGCTGTCCCCAAAGCAGAAAGACACACACGGTATATACTCACTCATATACACATAACATAGGATAAACCTACTAAAATCTGTGCATCTAATTAAACTAATCAAGAGAGAGGACCCTGACTAAAATGTTCAATCCCCATCCAGAAAGGCAAAGAGGAAGAACATCAGAAGAAGAAGAAAACAGGAAACAAGCTAGGAACCTGCCACGGAGGGCCTCTGAAAGGCTCTGCCCTGCAGACTATCAATGCAGATGCTGAGACTTATGGCCAACTGTTGGGCAGTGTGCATGGAATCTTATGTAAGAAGTGGGAAATAGTAAGATCTAGAGAGGACAGGAACTCCACAAGGAGAGCAACAGAACCAGAAAATTTGAACACAGGGGTCTTCCCAGAGACTCATACTCCAACCAAGTAGCATGCATGGAGATAACCTAGAACCCCTGCACAGATGTAGCCCATGGAAGTTTAGTATCCAAGTGGGTTACATAGTAATGTGAAGAGGGACTGCCTCTAACATAATCTGATTGGCCTGCTCTTTGATCACCTCCCCTGGGGGGAAGCAGCCTTACCAGGCCACAGAAGATGACAATGCAGCCACTCCTGGTGTGATCTGATAGACTAAGATCAGAAGGAAGGAGAGGAAGACCTCCCCTATCAGTAGAGTTGGGGAGGGGCATGCGTGAAGAAGGGGGAGGGAAGGAGAGATGGGTTTATGGGGGGATACAAAGTGAATAAAGTGTAATTAATAAAAAAAAAACCTATTCAAAATTCTTTAGCTCAGTAGATCACAGGCACTACAGGGAAGACAGTAAACCTTACTCTTGTCTTTCATTCATTTCTCTTGGAAATTTACAACATTCCATCACATAGCTAGACCAAAATTTGTTTGCTTCTCCTACTGTGAACCATTTGGCATGCTTATTGGTTGGCTTTTGGGAATAGCTACATAAGGAATATAACTGTACATAAAGCTTTCTCATGGTTTTGAATCTTTCCTGAGATGGAGATGGATACACAGTTTTAGATATAGCCAAACTGGTTCCTAGAAATTGGGCAAAATGCTGTCAATTTAGCATACTTTGGCACTTCCTGGGGAGAGCCTCAGGACAGAATATCAGCTATGAGTCAAGGCTGTTATCACCCTCAAAGGCTAGAGATGCATCACTGTCTCTAAGTCTCTAGGTAATCCTTCAGCAGCCGCACCCTTTCTGATCCAGCTGCAGGCAAAGACTAGGTGCAGTCACCCAGACAAAACCCACTGAGACCAAAACATGGCAAAGGCCAGATGCATCCATTCAAACAAAGCCCACTGAAATCACAGAGAATGAAGAGTGACACAAAGATTTCACAAGGAGATAAAAGTGACATATTTGGCTTAAGACTATTCCCAGCAAAGGAAATACAGGTGTATTCTTCAGTATGAGGCTACTGTCTATACTGATGCAGGGGGCTGTGTGGAAAACTTCAGGGCAAGAGAATAAATTTCCTGGGAATTCTTTGCAAATTTGGAGCATTTTTGTCTGTCAGAATGATGGGAAGGCAATACCAGACAGGGGTAAGGAATGAACACATCAGAAGTGTGTACAAAATTTTCCTACAAAGAAAGCCCCATTCTGTCAAAGTTCCAGCAGCAAGGAGACATTCTTCAATGTTGCAGACCCTCCCTAGGTGTTAGGGCCCAGGTCCCAGCTAAAGTCCTCCAAGGCAAATTCTGCTGGACGATTTTGTTTGATCCTAACAATAATTGGGGGGTAAAGAGGGAGAGACATGGACAGGAGATGTCTCTGCATCTCTTTTCAATTTCAAACTCAAATTTAATAATGTGGGAATTTTATGTGAAATCTGGCTCCTCTCAAAAAAAAAAAAAAATCCTAAGACCTAGCAACACTGGACCACAGTTTCCATAGCAACAATTAGCAGGAAATAAGCAGTAGCTGCCTCCTTGGGGCTGAGGGACTGGCCATTTCACACAGCATTACCTGCTCCTGTGAACATCCAAATTTGGAAGGTCCGTGGCAGGCAAGACTGGGGGAAATTCTAAGATGGTCCTAAATGGTTCAATTCTCCCTTTCCCGCCATCATGTTCAGTAACTAGAGGAACATCTTTCACTGTGGGCCAGTGTGCTTGTATTCTGATCATCACCTCATCTGCCCTGGACCACTTAGAAGACCCCTCCGTGAAGCCTGAGGGGAAAGCCTTCAGGAGCCATGCTTTATTTCCCAACAGCATCAAGCCCCACCGTTACCCCTCACCATCACTGTCATCACACCCCACCGTTACCCCTCTAGAAAGGAACTGTCCCAAACCCACCAAATTCCTAGACTAAAAAGCCACAGGAAAGCATAGGACCAAGAAGAAAGAGGTCGGATAGCATTACAAACTTGGCAAGGAAGTGGATCCTGCCAGGCATCCCCCACCCCTTACTTTGATTGGGTTGCTCAGATTGGGGGAAGACCAGTCACTTCACCTCTAGAGTAGGGAAGGGGAGGTCAAAGACTCCACCAAGTCTAGAGCAAAATGCCTCTTCCTAAGGCAAAATGGTGCAGGACTGAATGTGGCCAGGGCAGGGTAACACTTCCCTCACATCTCTGCTCCAGTGAGTAAACACAACCAGTTAGTATTTGTATTACTATTTTGTTGAAAGGCTAGGCAGATAAAATGGCTACTTGTTTGTTTATTCCATAAAGCACTTTCCAAATTTCTTTCTTTTTTTTTTTCAATGCAGTTTATTCAGGAACCTTGAACAATCATTGGACCCCGGGGAAAGCCAGCCCACAGCTTAAATAGCCTCTGGGTAGCCAACCCCAGCATGCCACGTGGGCAATGCAGATAGGTCCACATACATGGAAGCAAGCCAGATCCTCAGCCTTAGCCAAATGTGGAGTTGTTTGTGACAGAGAGCACTCACCATCGGGTTTCTTTTTTAATACAAAGTTTAATTTTAAAGACTTTCAATTATTTTTAATTTTGTATCTGTGAATGTATATGTATATGAGTGTAGGTTCCTATGGAGGTCAGGTGAGAGTGTCGAATCCCTGGAAATTGGAGTTCTAGACCATTGTGAGCTGCCTGACACAGGCACTGGGAATTGAGTTCTCAGCCATAGCAGCAAGTGCTCACCTCATCTTTGCCCTGGAGGTGTAACTTTTATGTACTAAAATCCGTCCCTTGTAAGTAGACAGCTTGATGAGTGTTAATAAATTTATATAGTCATAACAAACAGCTATCAAATGTTCTCTGCTGCCTTTCTGTAGCTAAATCCCTCCTAAATACTAACTTCAATAATCCTCTCTCTAGGCTTACAGTCCTGTCTTCTCTAGAATACAATATTGATGGAACCACTGAGGGTCTTTGGAAACTAGCTTCTTTCACTTAGAATAATGACATAGGATTTGTTTCATTGCTGAGTAGTCACCTGATGTATAGATGTATAAAGATCTATTGTTCTCCAGCTGTTAGACAACTAGATCATCTCCAATTTTTGGCTGTTTTGTGAAATGACCCAGAATCCTCACAATAGTTAAGTATTTTATTTCTTCTGAACAAACGTCCACAGATGGAACAGGTCATGCAGCGTGGAAAAGTACCCAAGTATTTCCCACACCACCTGTAGTGTGTGGTAACACACACACACACACACACTGCTGGTAACTCTTACCAGCGATCAGCGAGCGTTCCAGTTCCTTCCTGACATTGCCAACACTTGACAGTGTACATCCTTTTTCATATCAGTTGTATTCATCATACACGGTACAGCGCATAGTAAAATTTTCTCAATGACGCATATAGATGAAGAGAAATATACAGATATAGATATATGCTTTTATATACACTATAAGGGCAACTGTCATTTCTTTGGTGAACCAGATTGTCTGACAGAGGTTAAAACTGCACTTTTTATTTGTATCCCTATCACTGTGAACTAAAATCCATAAACAACCCTGTCCAAATAACTAAGACTGGAAAAGTGGATTTTTGTTTCCTTTTGTTTTGCAGGAAAGTTTCATCCAGTGAATAGTACCCTCGTTTGAAACCCAAAGTCTCATGGTTATTTTCTTGCTGACTTAAGGCCTCTCATTTCAAAACGCCCTGGTACTGTGCTGTAACTAAACACGTCCTCTCCCCCAAACAGGTGTGACCTCCCGATGGAGCACCTGCTATCTCTAGCCATTCTCTTGCCCTGGGGACGGAACCCAGAGGTTCACACTTGCTGGGAACTGAGCTATATTCCCAGCCGTGAGTTCCTTTTTAAGACTGGCACTTGTTTTTCTGATTTCCTATCTCCTTCCCCGGCTTTGGGTTGTTGCGGCCCTCACCTAAACTCCATCTTCAAAGCACCCTGTGCTGTACAACCACAGAGCTAAGTCAAAACCTGGCTTAACAGCTCTGAAAATCTCCCCAGAAATTGGGCCCACAGGCACCTCTGCAGTGCAGTGACATACATTTTACGGCTCATTTCCAGGTCACAGCTCTGTCTGACAGATAGAGGATGTCAGTCAAGTGTACCCAGGATCTGAGGACAGAATCTCTGTCAGTATTTCCAGATACACAAGAAAGCTTTCAGGGAAACTTAGCAGCCAATTTTGAGGTATCTTACAGAAGCTTTTATTTTTATTTTTCTACGTTTCACAGACATAAATGATACCAAGCACACAGGATACTTATTCAAGGCCAGCAAACCCAGCAGGCTAGGCCTGATTCTCTAGTGTGTCTTAAAAACAAACTCTCCTTTTTTTCCAGTTTGAACAGCCCTGCTACTGTTGTAGACAGTCATGTGTGGTGGACCCCTGGCTGGGATGAGGAGCTTGCCCAGGGACCTCTGGACTCCATTGCAGCTGCATTAGTCCCAGCAGTCTGTAAGGCTTTTCCTCTCTGGGAGTAGTTTACTCATCTAACATGTGAGGGTCACTGCAGGGCTTTAGAGCCTGTGTCCATCAAAAGTGAGCGAGAATCTGAGCTGGCTTTGTAAAGAGCAATATGGCTGCAGGAGGCCAGGGCAATCTCATACTTCCCCCTTCCCCTCCCCAGAGTTCCTTAGGTAAAACAGAGACATTAGCCAGCCTTTACCAGCAGCTAGAGGTCAAGAGCTCCTGGTGAGAATACGGCAGAGTCCACGATGTCTAGAGAGAGGAAGCCATGGGAAGAACAGAAGGCAGTTTCTGAGAAAAAAGGAAGCAGAGGTGAGGGAGCCTAAGGAAACCACACTCTTGAGTATTCAGGCGGACACCAGAAACATGTCAGCAGCTTGAAGCTGAGCTTCCAATCTCAGGGATTATGATGCCATAGTTGATTCTAGAGCTTGGAGTCAGGAAGACTTCTAATACAACCTCGGCTCCTTAGTTCCCACAACACAGTTCTCCCACAAGAACAGAAATGTAGTCTGAATACTTCTCAGCCACTGTCTATGTCCTTGTGGTAGTGTCTTCCCGGATTTACACAGGCAGGAGTGCCACGCCAGGGAAAGTTCAACTGCAGAGGTGAACCGCCTGCCCTTTGATACACTTCTTGAAACTTAGCGAACTACAGACTCATCCAAAGGGAGAACTTTAAGATGCCATCGGAATCCAGTGTTCTGGTGATCACAAGCCAAAACAAAACAGGAACTGATGATGTTCCCTGAACCTCTGCTCCTCCCATGAGCAGACAGGACAGAAGCCATTCTCATGAAGTAGAGGATGGTACTATTTGTGTGGAATAGGAGCCATGCACCTCCAGGGCTCTAGCTTCATCAGATCCCCCTCTCCCTGTGATTACTATTCTATGGCAGAATGAACAAGATGTAGTCATTTGGTGGCTCTTCCCCTCCACACCTTCTATTTCCGGTCAACCACCGAAGGATTATTTAGCTATCACATGGGCAAAGCTTCGCATTTTCTTCTTTTAGTTCTAAGCTGCAGGAGCCTCTTCCAATACAAAGACAGGTGACGTGCCCAGATGGATGAATATGACATTCTACTTTCTTTAGCAAAGCCATGAATCCTTCGATTTTCTAAAGCCATGGTATTTATCAAAAGGAAAGCTTGGCTTGTTGAAATAGCATTACTGTCTTTTTTTAACTGGCACTGGTTAAATGTTTACTATTACATAGCTTGGTTGTTTACAAGAGTTGCCTATGAATCTTATAATGAAGTAGGCTATTATTAGCCCAGATTTTATGTTAGGAAAGTGAAAAAAAATGCTATATAAACTGTCACAAAGACAAAAAATAAATTTTTGCTCTAGGTCTGACTCGGCTAACAGCTCTGACCACTATTCTCTCTCCCCATGCTTCCCTGGCACTGCTCATCTTTCTTTGTCTTTAGAGCTGCCCTCATTTCACAAACCTTTGTTGACAGCTTGTTATATCACACATGAAAAGCTCATGTGTGAAACTGTGAAATTCTCCATGTCTAGCACTGTCTCTGTTTCTTCCAGTATTCCACAACCAGCGCCTGCATCCAGGTGCCATGCTACCAGCCAAGGGTAGTCCTCCTTGGTGGAGCATTGCAGTGCTTGGCAAGAAAGATGTGCCTCTAGGCTCTTCCATGACTGGAAGGTAAAGTCCAGCTATGGTCCATTCTGAGGCTCTGCCCTAATCCTGGGCTTCTGCTGATATCTGAGAGGGCAGCTGTGGTTTTTGTCTCTTTCTCACTAGTTCACCTAGAAGGAGACTTTGAGTTGCTTTAGCCAATCCTCATTTCTCCCACAAGGTTCCCTGCTAGCTCCCTAAAAACATTCCCAAATGCTTCACTTGCAGTAGTATAGGAACTGGTGTATCACAAATGACTACTGCCTAAGCTAGAGTTTTTATTGCTGTGAAGAGACACCATGACCAAGACAACTCTTATAGAGGAAAACATTTAGTTGGCTGGCTTACAGTTTCAGAGGTTTAGTCCATTAACATCATGGTGGGAAGCATGACAGCATGCATGCAGATGTGAGTCTGGAGAGGGGATGAGAGTTCTACATCTGGATCCTCAGGCAGCAAGAAGAGAGAGAGCCAGGAGGCCTGACTTGAGCATCCGAACCTCAAAGCCCACCCCGAACAACACACTTCCTCCAACAAGGCCACACCTCCTATAGTGCCACTTCCTGTGAGCCTACGGGAGACATTTTAATTCAAAGCACCACCCCTATGCAAACTGATTTTGCATGTATACCAATGAGTCCCAGAGGAGCCAGTCTCAGCTGAAGTAATTCTGGAAAATAACCCAGCAGTCC
The DNA here is from genome assembly GCF_030254825.1 of Meriones unguiculatus. Lineage (NCBI taxonomy): Eukaryota > Metazoa > Chordata > Mammalia > Rodentia > Muridae > Meriones > Meriones unguiculatus. The sequence goes on along the minus strand of NC_083350.1, from coordinate 137,366,842 downwards.
AGTTGAAGCCAGTAGAAGACTAGTCTTCTGGTCTTTGGTCACAAGGTTCTTCCTATGCCCCTTTCTTCATGGTGGCATAAGGATATTTTGCCCTTAAGAAAACAAAGAAACTGAGGCTGGAGAGATGGCCCAGCAGTTAAGAGTACGCTCTGCTACTGCAGTATACCTGGATGCAGTTCTCAGCACCCACCTGGCAGTCAACAAATGTAACTTGAGTTCCAGAGGATGGACGGCCTCTTCTGGCCTCCACAGACACTGCACCAGACACGGCGCACAGGCACACATGCAGGTAAAATACCCAGGCACAAAAAACAAAGATAAGTAGTTTTTTAAAAGAAATTGATGTAAAATGAGCAAGCAGTCCTCTTCTGAGGCAGATAAAGCTCCGAGAGGAAAGCTCCTTGAGAGTGGGTAGTTGACGAATCTCCACGGTCTGGGGTGTCCTACATGTTAGAGATTGTGAGATCTTGCTGGAACAGGGGCCAGCATGAGCTGGGCCATGGTGATTTTCATAGAGTCCTAAGCTCACCCTTAGCCTTCTCCAACCTAGACCCACTCAACATACCCTCCACCAAGCAGGATGGAGAAGCCACATGGAATAGTCGACCCTTCGAAACATCCCTCAGGAGAGGTTACTGAGCAAGCATTGTAGGTAATACTTGGACTAACATTTCTGTCTCAGTAAATTTGCGTTGATCTTAATGCTTATTAGAAAACACTTAACAAAGAACAAACCTGAAGGCATAGTTACCAATGCCATCCTAAATGCCACAGAGTCAATTTAAAACACAATTTACTTAGTGTGGATCACGTCTACCTAAGGATTCTTTATATACAAAGAGTACATTAAGAAATTTAAAACTCTGTGAGTCGTACACATATAGAAAAAAAGACCATGAAAGTATGAGAGGGGGTTTCTAGGATGAAGGATTTCAGGGGAAAAAAGGGGGAACCAGACAGAATAATGGGGAGTAAAAAGGATGAAAATCCACTCTATCCATACGACACTGCCAAAGAATAAATCGGATCAATCAATGCTAATTGTATACAATAAAAATCACTGTAGGTTGGGTTTTAATTTAAAAATGCTTTTAATTTAAAAAGTAAAATAGGGGGCTGAGGAGATGGGCTCAGTAGTTCACTGCTCTTGCAGAGGACCCAAAATCAGTTCCCAGTGCCTACATCAGGTGGCTCACAAACACCTATAACTCCAGGTCCAGAGCCCATGCTCAGCAGACACACTTACCCTTCTACATCAACAGATTGTCAAGATCTACTGTTGTTTTGTTTTGTTTTGTTTTGGAGTTGGTTTTGTTTGTTTTTGTTAGTTTAAGGCAGGTTTTCTCTGTGTAGCCCTGGCTGTCCTGGAACTCACTCTGTAGACCAGGCTGGACTCAAACTCAGAGATAAGCCTGTCTCTGCCTCTGCCACCTGAGCGCTGGGATCAAAGGTGTGAGCCACCACTGCCGGGCCTACCGTGTTTTTATTAAAAAGAAAGCCAATTATTTGGGTTTAAAGTGGCTTGTAAATATTTTATTTTGGAACAACATATGATAAATTCAAGCTGAAAATCACCCGAGTTTGCTTTCTTCTGTTACCAGACTCTAGACCTCAAACACTTGAACAGTTTTCAAATTCTCAGACTTCAGTGTTTGCTGGAATGTCCCAGACAGTTTGTTAGGCACAAAGTATGGGTTCCTGACCCCACATTCTGCTATTTCCACTCCTAGAACTGGGTTCTGGAAGCCATGTGTAGGCTCAACCCTGCAACAAGCCACTCTAGAATCTCAGCAGAGTGGCCTGCTTCCTCATAAGGGACACCTGCTCCTCAGAGGTTGGCAGAAAGGCCAAAAAAAATGAGGGAGGAAAAGAAGGATGAAAGAAGGATAGACAAAGGAAGGGAGAAAAGGTGAAAAGAGGGAGAGAGAAAAGAGGGGGGAGAAGTACACTTAGTTTAAAAAAAAAAGAACTCAGTTTCCCACAATCCTCCTCTCTCGGTTCCTTTTTCCTCGCTCAAGATGGCAAGATGGCAAGATGGCGCTGCTCGCCATACATTCTTGGCCCTGGGCAGCTGCGGGGGCTGCTTTGGAAAAGCGCAAGCATTCAGCAGTTCTGACTTGGCCTCTAGTCTCTATCTGCGACTCAGGCCCGCGGTGGAGGTCGCATCAGCACAGAGCGTCAGGAAGTGCTGGAATATACCAGACTACACAGTCACTAAGAAATACTACATGGCAGAGGTGGGGAAAAGACAAGTCAAGACAGTTACTAGATGCTACAAAGGCTCTCCTGGCATGGCCATTGATAGAAAAGAGAACATGGGCACGCAGGAGCAGGGCTCCACACAGACCCAGAAGAAAGGTTTAAAATACATTGATACCAAAACAAACAAACAAACAAACAAACAAACAAACATTAAAGTGATGCTTTCTTATGTGTGGGCCAAAGACAGGCCTGATCTATGAGCCAGAGCTGTCGTCTCCCTGGGATTTTTGGGTGGTGCAAAGGCCATGAAAATTGTGGTTCCTTTCATGTTTAAATATGCTGTAGACAGCCCCACCCAGATGCCGGGAAACATGCTGAACCTGAGTGATGCACCAAATTCAGTTGCAACCATGGCAACAGCAGTTCTGATTGGCTATGGTGTATCAAGAGCCAGAGCTGCCTTTTTCAATGAAGTTCAAAACACAGGATTGGACAAAGTAGCCCAAAATTCAGTCCGAAGAATAGCCAAAATGTATTTCTCCATCTTCGCAGCTTGGATCTGGATTTCCATCTGAGCAGACAGGAGCTTTATCTAAGGCTATGGACAGGGACACAAGGGGTATTAGTTTTGTCCTCAGAGCTTTAGTATTTCATCTTTTCCCTATTATGTTTGAGATGACCCTTGTCAGTAGTGTTTTGTATTATAAATGTGGTGTCCAGTTTGCATTTTTAACCTTGGGAACACTTGGTGCATATACAGCATTCATGGTTGCAGTTACACGAGTGGAGAACTAGATTTAGAGTAGAAATGAACAAAGCAGATAACGATGCAGGTAACGCTGCTATTGACTCACTGCTGAATTACGAAACGGTGAAGTATTTTAATAATGAAAAATATGACGCACAGAAATAGGATGGATTTTTGAAGACCTATGGGACTGCTTCATTGAACAATAGCTCTACTCTGGCTATGCTAAACTTTGGCCAGAGTACTGTTTTCAGTGTCGGGTTAACAGCTATAATGGTGCTTGTCAGTCAGGGAATTGTGGCAGGTGCCCATACTGTGGAAGATCTAGTAATGGTGAACTGACTGCTCTTTCAACTTTCATTACCCCTTAACTTCCTGGGAAATCTACAGAGAGAAACAAGACAAGGACTCATAGATAGGCACACCTTGTTTACTCCGCTCAAAGTAGACACGCGGATAAAAGACAAAGTGATGGCCTCTTCCCTTCACATAACACCACAGACAGCCACGGCAGCCTTTGATAATGTGCATTTTGAGTACATTGAAGGACAGAAGTCCTTAGTGAAGTATCTTTTGAAGTTCCTGCAGGAAAGAAAGTGGTCATTGTAGGAGGTAGTGGGTCAGGGAAAAGCACAACAGTGAGGCTGCTGTTTTGCTTCTAAGAGCCTCAAAAAGGCAGCATTAACCTTGCTGGTCAAAATATACAAGATGTGTGCCTGGAAAGTCTTTGGAGGGCGGTTGGGGTAGTACCTCAGGATGCGGCCCTCTTTCTTATCACTATCTACCACAGCCTCTTATGTGGAAACATTAATGCTTCACCGGAGGAAGTACATGCAGTAGCAAAATTAGCTAGCCTTCATGAAGCAATTCTTTGAATGCCACATGGACATGACACACAAGTAGGGGAATGAGGACTCAAGCTATCAGGATGAGAAAAGCAGAGAGGAGCACATTGCAAGAGCCACTCTGAAGGAAACCCCCCAGTCATTCTCTATGATGAAGCTACTTCATCATTAGATTCCATTACTGAAGAGACTGTTCTTGGTGTCCCGAGGGATGTGGTCAAGCACAGAACTTCCATTTCCACTGCACACAGATGATCAACAGTGGTTGATGCAGATGAAGTCATTGTCCTGAGCCAGGGGAAGGCAACTGGGTGTGGAACCCACTATGGTCTTCTCACTAGGTCTAGCAGTCTCTATCCAGAGTCTCTGTACATAGAGCAGCCATGTACAGAGCCATGAGAGCCTTGAATGGGCTGCGAAGAAAGAGAGTCTCTCCAAGAAGGAGGAAAGGAAGAATTTGTCAACACTGTGAAAGGCTTTGGAAATTGCTCCTGTTGAGGAACACAAGACATTTTCTTGTCTTTCTTTTTGTTGTCTTGTTTGGTTTTGAAATATACATTTGCACTGAGGCAAAACCAGTCCATAAAGACATGAACCATACATTCCCATTCCTTTAATACTATTAAATAAGATTTATTTAAAGGAGTGTTTGCCTTTTATGGCTTTCACCATCTTTTGAATGTGACATCTGTAATTATCCCCAAATTATTTTCTTGTTATGGCTCCACGTGTGCTCAGTGCATAATTTTTGTTACTGTTTGATTTTACCCTATAACTATTTTTGAAGTCTGACATCCATTTGATGTCGATAACCATATGGATTAGTGTGATTTCTGAAATTATGTAGTCTTTAAAACCTCCTTTATGCTGAGAAGTTGTAGGGAGAACACCTTTTCTCTTAAACAGGAATTAAAAGAGAAAAGTGTAGGTTTTTCTGCCTCTTTCCTTACCCTAGCAACAGTTCCTTGCCAATCTGAGAATTAGTTTACCAACACAATTAAAGTCAGAATTTACCAAATATGAACTATATTTATACTTTGGGCATTTTACTTTTAGATACACATAATTAGAGTTTTTATTATGTCCTTTAGGGAAGGAAAACCTCATATTGGTGGATAAAAGATTATCTTTAATCACCACTGGAACTTTTCTCTAGTGATTGGAATTTTATTTTGACTCCCAGATTTTTATTTTGGACCAAAATTTATTAATTTTTCTTTGAAGTCTCACAAACCTTGATGTCATTTGAAAGTTACTATACAGGCAACAATCCCCAAAGCTTAGGGAGTTAATGGTTTTTCCTATTTCCATCTTAAATGCACTGCTTTGCTACCTGAAGTTACACAAACAAATAAATAGGATGTTATACATCCACACACGTGTCTGCCTGTGCACATGTACATATGTCTATATAAACGAGTGTGCACTTAAAGTTATTAAAAACACTTGGTAAATAGGAAAGGATTCCATATGTATATATACTCACTTTAGATGATCAGGTATCTTAATCTATATTGGCACTTCAGAATTGCTATGTTTATTGTAAGGCTTTTTCTTACTTATTTGTCATTTAATGAGATCTCTTAAGTCTAATGGAAAAAAAAGAGACTACGCGTTATATTCAAGTTTTACTTAGAAAAAATAGAAAAACCTATTTTACCTATTAGAAGTAGTTATTAAAATGAGTTACACACTTCACTTAAAAAGTTGTTCACATGGGCATGGTAGTGCCAACCTGGAGCCCCAGGTGAGGAATTTGAAACTAGCCTGGGCAATTTAGGAAGACCCTATCTTTTGAAACTGAAGAAGGAAAAAAAAAGGTCTCTCGTTTCAATACATATTTAATCTGTTTGATAGCACTCATTTACTTTGAAGCACATGTGTATCTCATGACTGTCCACATAATCATATGTAGTGTGGTTTTGTTCCTCAGGAAAGGCCCTAAAATCCTTATTACATTATGCTTTTAATGTGTTTTAAATGGTAATTTAGTATGGCAGAGATTAATATTTTGATTAGTGTTATTGGTATTGGTGAATAGATATCTATTGTATTAAAAAGAAAAGAAAACTGGTAACTGAGTTAACTAGAACTAGAAGAATTTGAGCAACAAAATAAATAATACAGTGTTTGAGTATAACCCAGAGAATAAAGCAGAGTGCCCATGGGTCCAAGCTGCAGGAATAAATGACTGAGTTAATAAATGAGAGTGATAAAGTTAAAAATCTATACAACTTAAGGAGATTCTTTGCCCTCCAGGGAGAATACAGCTCTCACTCTTTCAGTGTGGCCTACAGCAAAAACAACCTTCCAAAGCATGCTCTAGAATGAAGATAAATGCATCAGGGAACCTGGACAGATACTGTCTGAGCCAGGACAACGTCCCATCCCCATGGCAGTCATGTTGATAATTTGAACCTCAACAGAACAGAATGAGAACAGCATGCTGCTTCCACACTTGTCCTCCCTCAAGCCAAGTACCATCACAAGAAAAATAACCACCAAGGAGCAGCCCACAAGATGCCCGGCCAAGGCTTCTCAACACAGGAGGGTGGTCCAGACCAAGCCATATGAAATCACTGCCATAACAAGAGCAGAGCGAGGAGATATAATAGCTAGGAAGGATGTGTTACAATCCAAGACAGGGCCCTGGCAGAGCGAACAGACACTGATGCTATCCAAATGAAGAATCAGTTTTAGCACTTGAACGGATGACAACAGACACTACGTCTGTTCTTAGCCAAAAGGGCTAGAAGCAGTAACTTTATCATAAAAAAAAAAAAAACCCAAACACCAATCCTTATCAAACAGCTACTATGTTCCAGGGTATTGATAACCTCAACTGCGTGGAGAAAAAGTCTGATGGAGCCCCACAATAATTAAATGGTCACAAGGCCCCACCTACTCACATGAAATCCCAACATGTACCAAAGGAGAGAGTATAGAGTGATGAAGAGCATACTAAGGACATTCCCGGTGCCTGTCCATGTGCCCTTAGAAGAGAGCCTCCGCCCTGCAGGTTTTATGGACTCTATAGGCAGTTGGGGGCCCTCTTGAGCAGGTGCCTGCTTTGCATACAGCAATCACAATAGCCCTTCTAACTTTTGCCTGCTCTCCCAAGTGTGTGGTATGTGTGGCAGTGGGAGTCCTGGTGCTTTTCCTTTTGATCTAATCTCAGTCCTGGTATACTCTTTTACCTGAGTCAGCTGCTGAGAGGTTGTTTGACGTTTACTAAGGTACCCGTGAGTTCAGATGCTGCTCCTCTTCCAACAATATAAAAGAGTCAGCCCATGCTGGGCTGAGTTACGGCTCCCCTGGGGGAACGTTGGTCTAGCATTCATGAGACTCTGGGTTCGCTCTCAAGCACCAGAAACGAAAAAAGAGGCAGCTCCTTTCCCCTAGAATTCTACTCAAGCAGGTCACAAGGAAAGCTTTTCAACACATCTGGTCTGAGAAGACATGAGCCTTTCAAACACGCTTCCTTCTTGCTTCCTATTGTGTAATCCAGCTCTTAAATGTTACCTCTTTCTAGAAATAATTTTGTTGTTTCTCATCTTCTCTCTGTGTTTCCCTCTCATGAAAAGAAAAACAAACTCCTACAATGCCCAGATCTTACCTCTCTGAATTCTCCTCCATACAATCACAGCAGTTTTAATGCTCATTTTGTGCTTTCACATCCAGGAAACTATGAATACACAGCCCTTTGTGGGTGGTCCAATGTACTCGGTTGACCTATAGAGTCTGGCAATTTTCTTTAAAAAAAAAAATTGTGTGTGTGTGTGTGTGTGTGTGTGTGTGTGTGTGTGTGTGTTTAGATATTGACTAGAGCCTTATACGTGTTCAGAACCTCACTCAGTGTGTCCCCCACACAGCCCTCTCCATACTCCTTATAGGCTATTAAATAGTGCAAAACAATATTATGGCTAGATAGAGGTTTGGGGTGGTCATGATAGCTGAGGTGCATGTGTGTGTGTGTGTTCACTCTCCTTCTTCCCTAATGCAGCAGTTTTTGACAGAGACATATGGCCATTTAGATGCTGACAACGCTTTCAGGCAAGAAAGAAGTTATTGATGAGCTCATTTTGGCTAAGTATTCTATGATGGGGCCTCACTACGCATTTTTGCAACGCTCAGAACTGAGACAGTCACAAGGCAAATCTCATGAACATGGATTCAATATGCAGTCCCTCTAAGATCAATCATTGTTTAACCTGCTTAAGTACAATTTCCTTAAGTTATCTTTTCTCACATCCTTAAGAAAGTCACATTTTTTTCTGAACTGATTCCTCCTGCCTGAAACCACCCTCATTTAATTATAACAGACGTGCCAAGTTGGTTCAGGACTGATCACCTTGTCAAGAGTATGGATGCTATTTTTTTTCTTTTGAATGAAAATCCTGAACTCTGACTTACAGCACGCTCGTAGGCGACCAAGGTACTCAGGAGTTACAGAGACTGAAGCTTCATTTGTGCACTTGGCATATGGTGTGGCCCAGGCTCCAACGCCAGCCACGCTGTCCCTGAATCTGTCTTTCCATCCTGTTTTAGGAGGTAATGACTTCCTCTCCGGGCTGGAGAGACAGTGATTTCCATGGTTACGGTTCAGCTGATGTGTATCAGCCCTCATGAGGTTGGGGATATGTCTTCATTGTATACGGTTCCATCTGATTTCTTCCCCCCTTTCACTCACCCAAATGATTTCCATTCTTCCGTTGCTCAGCAGCTTGTCAGTTGGGGAAAGAGCTTATGCCTCTTTGTTTGGCATTCTGGCCAGAGCCCAGGCCCCATTTTCCAAGCACTTAATGAGCTCTGCCGTTCCTGGCTTGTGATCACCAGCCCTTTCCTTTATATATTGCATCTTTTCTGGAGGAGAACTGAACGCAACAGCAAGCCAGGCTGACACTTAATAAGGAAAGGATAAACTGCTATTTGGGCATAAAAACAGCCTGAAGTTTATTTATTTATTTATTTATTTATTTATTTATTTATTTATTTATTTTTGTGTAGATGAGTGTGCAGTTAGCTTTCGCCACGCAGAAAAGTGGGTAGTTGTAGGCGAATATTAGGTGTGTGATATGTGAGAGAGATCCAGAAGCAGCGGAATCAAAAGCCCAGGGTTTTTAGAGAAGTTGAATGAGTCTGTTTGTGCGTGCAGAGGTGCAAACACCCATTGGGAGCATATGGAAACCATAGCATGTTCTGTTGCTACTTCTCTGCCTTGTTGGAAATGAAGTCTCTCGGCGAACCTGATGCTCACTGTTCCAGGAAGCCCCCAAGTCTGCCTGTCTCTGCCCACCAGCACTCGAGTTCTAAGCATGGGCCACCAAGTCTGGCTCTTGTGTGTATGCTGGGGAAGTGTGCTGGGCTTCAACTTTGATCCTCGTGTTTGTGCGACAAACACTCTATTAGCTCAAGTGTCTCCCCAGCCCTACTAATGAGCTTTAAAGAAGGCTCAAGAGTTGAAATAAAGAACACATTCTTGTAGGGTAGAAACTTAACCATCACTCCCACTCCAACCATCAAGGTGCTCAACAAGAAGAGAAAACCCCAGGGAACTCAAATATGAGAAATAAATAGCAATTATAATAAATAAATAGGAAGCACACATCAGAGAGTGAAAACACGGGTCCTTTTCCCTTCTTCTTCCTTAAAGAAATAAACACAAAATATTACATTTTCTTCACCATAATCATCCTCTCATTTGGACAACACTCTTTCAGTGTCACCCAGATGTTTATGATTGTTCTCGGTACAAAGGACAGAGCACTCATTAAACAGAAACCTTATCTTTAAGTACAGTCTAGCAGAGAGTGGAATGAAGACTGAATGAATGCATGAATGAATGGCAGATGGCAATGAGTACTACCAGGAGCAGGGTGGGGGGGCTAAGGAGCACAGTAAGCACAGAAACAGACAGAAGATTGGGTGGTGTCACCGTCATTGAGACCGTCAGGGCATGCTTCTCTAGTAAAATGACATTTAAGCAGCATGGAACGAGGGACAAGCACATGGCAGGGTGTCTGGAGGAGGAGCCTCCAGAGGGGTGAAGGATCAGATACAAAGGAGTTGTGTTTGATGGTCTTCAACACTCAGCAATCTATGAGACCCTAGTCACTATGCGTAGATAAATACCTTCTCTTGTGAATCCAGAACAATCATTTTATAATTTATGCAGAAAACTGTTGAAAAAAGTGTTATATAACCTTCTCACTCATCAGAGATCTGAGCCACAATGAAATCTCTGATCATCTGAATGCATCTGTTCCCATACACACTCAGTATGCAAGCCACGTACCAACTCCATTCTTCCACTTACTCTGTCCAGCTACAACAGTACTGTGGGAAGAGCAGACAAGCCCACACCCTCATAGACTCTTACTTAACATTGTGAAAGGTTGGGGACCATGGGAGCTAAGAGCTAAAGCAGGATCTGGAGTTTCCTAGAGGACAAGAAGAGGTTTTTAAAGGAAGTGCCATGGAGATCATAAGAAGAGAACGTTCCAGAAGTAGGCAGAGGGTAATGAGGTAGAGGAGAGAGAACTGATCTTGCCATGTTAAAAGAGACATGTCTGGATCTCAGACGGGGACAACAAACAGCAAAGTAGCTCCAGACACAGGCTGAGAAGGTGGGCCTTGAATGGTCTTGACCAGATGGGGCATCACTTGAGGGGCTTTGGACAGAATGGATATAGGACCAAATAAGCAGTGTTATGTGACACCACTGGCTGCACAGTAGGAAAGCAGGGGCCAGCAGGGAATATCAGTACACAGGCCACTGCAGGCCTTCAGATGCGAGATTTCCATTGCCCTGACACTGAAGACAGCAAGGAAAACCAAGAGCTATTAAGAAATAGAATGATATGCTGTTGGGTAGAGTCTTTCAGAGGCCCTCTGTGGTAGGCTTCTGTTTTGTTTCCTGTTTTCTCCCTCTTCCAATGTCCATCCCATTTGTCTTTCTGAGTGAGGATTGATCATCTTACCGAGGGTCTTCCTTCTTGCTTAGCTTCTTTAGGTGTACAGATTTTAGTATGTATATCCTATATTATATGTCTAATATCCACTTATAAGTGAGTATATACCATGTGTGTCTTTCTGCTTGTGGGATACTTCATTCAGGATAATCTTCTCTAGTTTCCACCATTTGCCTGAAAATTTCATGATTTCCTTGTTTTTAAATGCTGAGTAGTATTCCATTGTGTAAATGTACCACAATTTCTGTATCCATTCCTCCGCTGAGGGACTTCTGGATTGTTTCCAGGTCCTATTGATCATGAACAAAGCTGCTATGAACATAGCTGAGGAAATGTCCTTGTTGTATAGTTAAGCATATTTTGGATATATGCCTACGAGTGGTATAGCTGGATCTTGAGGAAGAGCTCTTCCTAACAAAGCAGATGCTGAGACTCATAACCAAACTTTGGGTAGAGTGCAGGTAATCTATGAAAGAAGGGGGAGATAGTAAGACCTGGAGAGGACTGGAGCTCCACAAGGAGAGCAACAGAACCAAACAATCTTGGCATAGGGGTCTTTTCTGAGACTAATATTCCAACCAAGGACCATTCACAGATATAACCTAGATAACCTAGAACACCTGCTCAGATGTAGCCCGTGGCAACTCAATATCCAAGTGGGTTCCCTAGTAAGGTGAACAGGGACTATCTCTGACATGAACTCAGTGGCTCACTCTTTGATTATCTGCCCGTGATGGGGGAGCAGCCTTACCAGGCTACAGAGGAGGAAAATGCAGCCAGTCCTGATGAGACCTGATAAGCTAGGGTCAGATGAAAGGAGAGGAGGACCTCCCTTATCAGTGGATTCGGAGAGGGGCATGGGAGGAGATAAGGGAAGGAGAGTGGTATTTGGAGGGAACGAAGGAGAGGGCTACAGCTGGGATACAAATTGAGTAAACTGTAATTAATATAAAAAATAAAAATTTAATTTAAAAAAGCAAAAGAAAAAAAAGAAGTAGAATGAGCTGGTCTTGGGGATGGACTCAAGTACAGGACATGATGGTCTCCTAGGTGTCTTCTACTTGGTTTCTGAGGTCATAACATTTCATTTATTTCCTTGTACACTTGAGCAGAAAAGGAAAAAAAAAGATAAGTCACCCCAACTCAAGCACCAAATACACAGTACACAACATCACTCTTCTTGCTGGAAGCTAGACTGTTTCTAAGTCATGTCTGGGTCCTACCTAGATTTTAAGTCACATTCCCCAAAATTTCCTAGCCCTCGGCTGAGAGGTCATCAGGCTACACTGAACTCAAGAGAAATGAGTGCCAAAGCCAAAGAACTCCTTCTGTTTTGACTCCATTAGGATGACACTTAGCTGCTCATACCTACAAGGGAATCAGCCAAGTGGGTGACTCATTACCTTTTTTTTTTTTCCAAGAGAACATGTAACAAAGATCTTTTTTAAAATGATATTTTTAAATTATGTGTACTGGTGTGTAGGTATGTACATGTGAGTGTAGGCGTCTGCAGAAGCCAGAAAAAAAGGTGTCAGGGCCCCTGGAGCTGGAGTTACAGGTAGTTGTGCTGCCTGATATGGGCACTGGGAATGAGCCCTTGTGCCCTTAACAGCTGACCCATGTCTCCAGCCCCACGTGGATCCCTCTAAAACAAAACAGAACAACATAAAACAGAATCCACAGGAGCAGTGGAGGCAGCAATCGGGAGGAATTTCAAGTAGGTTTGAAGAAAGCTGGGGGTGAGGATGAAAGATCAGAGATCTGATGTTACAGACAAAAAGCCTGTATCTTTGTTCACCCTTCATTAGACAGTAATGAGGGTGGAGAGGAAAGCCATGGTCTTTCCAATACCAAGAAGACCTGGGGAAATGACTTCCCAGAAGGGAGATGTACAAAGATATAGCTTGGCACCTGTGCAGACTCAGTCTTCTTCCTGGGTAAAAAGGCCTGCTGCCCAGATCATGCCCAGGACCCGAGAAAGGAAGATCGATGATCTAGAAATTGGATGAAGCTCTATGGTTTCTATTCATCTCTCAGAGAAGACCCTCCGTAGGGTTTATTCATCCTCAGGGGACAACAGTTCAAGGCTACTTCTTGCAGCTGATAGCAAGTAAATCCACATAAACCCAGTTCCTTTCCTTGAGCACAAGCATGTATGTATTATTTAGTCTCTTGCTTATTCTTCCAAAAAAGAACAGTAATAGAATACTTTTGCTCCTGGGGGCACACCTTTCCACACCAAGCAACCACAGGAAGACACAGAACATTGTAAGTCTGTCCTTCCGTAACTATTATCTTTAAACCAATTTTAAATTGAGATCACACTAACTGTTTCATAATATACAGAGAAAAATCCATTAAGGATGGCAACCTAGATGTCAAACATATTGTTGGTTTTGCAGTCTCCCACTATTCCCCCAAAAGAAGACCTCTTGATGAGATGGGCAACAAAAATGCCATGTAATATATAAGCTACTTTGCTCTTTCAAGAGAAAACAAAAAATACTGAGATGATGCCAGAATTTCCAGCAGAGCAATCAGGATTTTCAAGCAGTGATCTAATAGTTTAATTCTATTTAAAAATTATGTATCATGTTTGTTTTTAGAAGTAGTGCTTAGCGCCTGTAAGAAAGTTAAGAGCCATTGTCAGTTGGGACAAAGCATGTCCCTTTAACAGACCTTGAAATGATGTGACAATAGTATGGACAGCAGTAGATAATTGATAAAGATTCCTCACAAGAAGGAGACATTCACACAGAAATGGCATCAGCTAGGGGTGCTGGAATGGTTTCACAACGATCCTGCAGCCCTGGGCATAAAGTAATTATCTGGGGTCTAGAGGAGTCTGGCTCTGAAGTCCCAAGAGGCAATATCACACAGTAGAGTGCTTAGCCTTGATCCGCGCCTTTTAGACACATTGTCCCCAAACCGCCTGTCTAGGACGCTGCTAAATCAAGACAACAAAAATGTCAAAATCATTTTCTGCCTCTATATTTCTAATATTCCCATAATCACTCCATTTCTCTTCCATTTTGGATGGGAACAAATGTATTTCCTTCTGGATATTTGAAAGTAATTCATAAAAGCATGATTTACTCCCCTGGGGGCCTACACTCACAGTTGAGCTGAAGCTGCCAATGGTACCAAGATCTTCTGGAGGCACTATTCTAAGGTGCTTTTCTTCCCTGTGTGGCTTAAGAGTTATTAACTCAGAGACAACAGGCTGATCTGCTCCCAAAGCAAGAAGGCTTTATGTAGCTTTTAGAGAGCCTGTCCCTCAAGGTAAGGCTGCCCACTGTCTCCATATCTCTTCAACATAGTACGTGAAGTCCTAGCTAGAGCAATAAGACAACTAAAGGAGATCAAGGGGATACAAATCGGAAAGGAAGAAGCCAAAGTATCACTTCACAGATGATATGATAGTATACATGAGCGACCCCAAAAATCCAACCAGAGAACTCCTTCAGATGGTAAACACCTCCAGCAAAGTGGATGGATACAAAATCAACTCAAAAAAAAAAAAAATCAGAAGCCGTCCTTTATACCAAAGACAAAAGGGCAGAGAAAGAAACTAGGGAAACACCTTTCACAATAGCCACTAATAACATAAAGTACCTTGGTGTGACTCTAACCAAGCAAGTGAAAGACCTGTTTGAGAAAAACTTCAAGTCTCTGAAGAAATAAATTGAAGAAGATATCAGAAGATGGAAAGATCTCCTGTGCTCACGGATTAACATAGTGAAAATGACCATTCTGCCAAATGCAATCTACACTGTCATCAAAACAAAACGACACCCTACAGACTGGGAAAGGATCTTCACCAATATTGTATCTGACAGAGGGCTAATTTCCAGTATATATAAAGAACTCAAGAAGTTAAAAAGCAACAAATCAAGTAACCCAATTAAAAAATGGGATACTGAGCTAAACAGAGAATTCTCAATAGAGCAATATAGAATGGCAGAAAAACACTTAAAGAAATGCTCAACATCCTTAGCCATCAGGGAAATGCAAATCAAAACCACCCGGAGATTTCACCTTATGCCCATCAGAATGGCTAAGATCAAAAACTCAAGTGACAACACATGCTGGAGAGGTTGTGAAGAAAGGGGAACCCTCCTCCATTGCTGGTGGGAATATAAACTTGTACAACCACTTTGGAAATCAATCTGGTGCTTTCTCAGACAATTAGGAATAGCGCTTCCCAAGATCCAGCTATACTACTCCTAGGCATATATCCAAAATATGCTCAAGTACACAACTAGGACATTTGTTTAACCATATTTTTAGCAGCTTTATACATAATAGCCAGAACCTGGAAACAACCCAGATGTCCCTCAGTTGAGGAATGGATACAGAAGTTGTGGTACATTTACACAATGGAATACTACTCAGCAATTAAAAACAAGGAAATCATGAAATTTGCAGGCAAATGGTGGGAACTAGAAAAGATCGTCTTGAGTTATCCCAGAAGCAGAAAGACACACACAGTGTATACTCACTTATAAGTGGACACTAGACCTATAAGACAGGATAAAAACATACTAAAATCTGTACACCTAAAAAAGCAAGCTAATCAAGAAGGAGGACCTGGGATAAGATGATCGATCCTCATTTAGAAAGACAAATGGGATGGACCTTGGATGTAGGAGAAATTGAGAAGCAGGATAGGAATCTACCATAGAGGGCCTCTGAAAGACTCTACCTAGCAGTGTATCAAAGCAGATGCTGAGACTCAAGGCCAAACTTTGGGCAGAGTGAAGGGAATCATATGAAAGAAGAGAGCGTTAGTAAGACCTGGAGAGAACAGGAGTTCCACAAGGACCAAATATATCTGGGCCTAGGGGCCTGTTCTGAGACTGACTCTCCAACCAGGGATCACGCATGGAGATAATCTAGAACCCCTGCTCGGACATAGCCCATGGCAGCTCAGTATCCAAGTGGGTTCCCTAGTAAGGGGAACAGGGACTGTCTCTGGCATGAATTCTGTGGCTAGCTCTCTGACCTCCCCACCCCCCATGGGAGTAGCAGCCTAGCTAGCCCACAGAGGAGGACATTGCAGCCAGTCCTGGTGAGACCTGGTAAGCTAGGGTCAGATGAAGGGAAAGAGGACCTCCCTCTTCAGTAGACTTAGAGAGAGTCAGGGGAGAGATGAGGAAGGGAAGGTAGGATTAGGAGGAAAAGAGGGAGGGGGCTACAGCTGGGATACAAAGTAAAAAAAAAAAACCTGTAATTAATATAAAAAAATAAAAAATTAATTAAAAAAAAGAAAGCCTATCCCTTTCTCCTCAAAAAACATATCCGATGCATTTCTGGGGAACATGTGGAAGAGTTACAAAACATGTAAGACAACAGTGTCTTAAGCCGTGAGACTGAACAACAGATGTTGACTTCTCAAGATTTGGAGGTCGGGAACTCCAAAGTGCCATAGGCTTGGGGTCCAGTGAAGTGTAGTCAGCATTCTACTGTCTTCAGTAGAACCATGACCACAGTGTTTGTGCCCTTAAGTGCTAGTCCTCTGCTCTCCCCCCACAGCAATAACTAACAACCACTGGACAGCTTTGTCTTCCTCATACATGCCTTATGCACACTATGCTTTACATTCCCAACAATCATGTAAGTTGAATAAGAATGTCCAATAAATGTGAGACAAACACGATAAGGAAGGCTGTGCTTTAAGATACGGAGAGAGCTTCATTCAGAAGCTCATTATGAACGGGGGCAGATGAGGGAGGCAGAGGCAGGCAGATCATTGTGAGTTTGAGGCCAGCCTGGTCTACAAAGTGAGTCCAGGACAGCCAAGGCTACAAAGAGAAACCCAATCTCGGAAGGAAAGAAAGGGAGAAAAAGGAAAAAGAAAAAAGAAAAAGAAAAAGAGTTGGGTCAGAGGAAGCCTGATAGAGAACTGACCAAGAAATCTTCAGAGAAATCCCAGACAAATGAAATATCTGACTTTTATAACCTCTGAAGGAAGTTTTCTTTGTGTGATTTAGTTCAGCCTGGTGCTTGTGACAAAGACCATGGAAGAGCCAGCTGCTGGACAGAACCATAAATTAGACATTACTACAGCACAGACAGCGTCTTCACTCTCAGCCCCAGAGGGAGCTGTGGGGAGGCCTGGCCTGATCTCCCCAGGATGTGGGATCTGCTCCTTAACTGTGCACACTGCCTTAAGGAGCAGGCCGAGCTCTAACAGTCACATGAAAGAAACAATCAGGAGAAGGAGGCCAGAGAGAAGGGCACCTGGGTTCAGTTGAAGCACCAGCCTATGCCCCACAGAGGACCACACTTTGTGAGGACTAACAGGAAAGGAGCCTGAACTGCTGGAGCCCATTCCATACAAGTTCATGGCCTAAAGTACAAAAGAAATAAAGGACCTGGACTATAAAAAACAAAACAAAACAAAAACTATTCATTTATTCTCGCATCTATGTTTTTTTTTTTAATCCATTTGAGTTCAAAACACAACACTAGTTAAAGTTCTGGCATATCTTGAAGGATGCAGGGTAGGACAATTGTTGAATTTATAAGGGTTGGGAGGGTAAAACCCATTGCGCCCTGTCAGCCAATGTCTCTGGTCCAGCTCTACTCTCCATCTAAGGTCCACAAAACTCAGGGCAAGTATCCTGCTTATTGCCAGAGTTGAGATGACTTGTCTCCTCCTCATCCCTTACTCAGAAGTGTGACTTAACCATCTGGGGCACAAGCCAACCAGGACTGGACAGCAAATTAATGCCCTTAATTGCCAGGAAAATCAACTGTCAACAGATCTAATGATTCATGCCCTAGATGGGCATTTCTCTTTCTCTAGAAAAGGGACTGAGCAGTCAAGCCATGTCTAGTTCTCAGGGCTAGGAAAATTTCTCCACTTCTTGCCTCCAGTATGGAAATGGACAGAGAAACCACCTAGGGCATCTTCTTGAAAAGTAGGTTCCAATAAACAGCTTTGAGAGGGCCTGGGCGACTGCATTTCTAACCATCTTCTAGATGATGACAGGCATGCCGATAGATGGCAGGCCACATGTGGAGTGAGGAGGGTCCAGTCCATAAACAAATGACTGTGCTTCCAAGAGAATGTGTGTTCCAATATTTGAAATCCTCATTCTGCTTTCCAATCAAGGGTGGCTCACGACCTCTCCCCTACTGCATATGTCATTAAAAACCCAGAAGGTTCTCACAAATCTCTATTCCATTTTTAGATGACTCAGTTTGTAAGCCTTCAGACTCCACAAGGCTACCTCACCCCACTGAGAGAGGTAAACCACAACTTGATGCATAATATTAAAGGCATCTGTCCTGAGACTTAGCCACGTTTTCTCTAAGGGTCATGCATCTGCAGCATAAGCAGCTAATTATTTCCAAGTCTCCAAAACAGGTCAAACCTTGACATGACAGTTCAGCAAAGGACTTGCCAGCTTTGGCTACTTTAGATGCAAAGCTGTTGACACTATGGACATAGAAAAAAATTGGCACTGATTAATGACCAAGTACATGCAGAAGAAAACATCCCATATTAAAAAAAATTAGTTCTCATTAGCATATCAATAGGAACAAACACACAACACTTTAAGATACCTGAAGGCACCTAAGCACAGAAGCTTTTCAACCAACTTCTCAAATTTCTGTTTATGCTCTGCAATTGTTTGGTGTATTCTTCCTTCTAACGCACTTTGAAAGGTCAGGTTCAGCCCCAGTGTACTTTCTGAAAATTAATGAGGTTTTCGCGTACTCAGAAATGTAGAAGAGTGTCAAGGTTATTTGATTGACCTAACCAACAAACTTTCCAGAATACCAAGATATTTTGGCTGGGTTTTTATCTTTAGGTCATGTGGAGCATATTAAAGGACACACCAGCAGCCTTTCTTTCTTTCTTTCTTTCTTTCTTTCTTTCTTTCTTTCTTTCTTTCTTTCTTTCTTTCTTTCTTTCCTTTCTTCCTTCTTCCTTTTTTCTTTCTTTCTTTACATTATTTGTAAGCAACAAAAGAGCCCTTTCCTACCGTTTTAAAAGGGAGAGGAGGAGAAATAAAACATGTCAACAACACAGAGGAACCCCAGCTTGTTAGTATGATTCTTCCATTTTAGAAAAAGGAGTTTCAGGATACACCAGAAATAGTAGGATTAGGCCACCGCACAACTGAGCTGAGGAGTGAGCCCCTCCACTCTTTCAGTGAGACAATGAACTACAGCCATGAAGTATCTGATGTCAAAGGGTTGTGAGTTCAAGTCTGGGTTGTACTCTCTTGTCAGTGCGGCCTAGGACAAATAAAATTTCAGACTGATCTGCAAAGCAGAAATGCTAACTAGCTCCTTCCTTATGCAGTAAGAAGCCTGTGAAGTTGTCCATACATACTACATACAACATACGCACATTTTCATAGGCATGTTACATGATAGTGCTGGATCTGTTGCCAGCCCTTGACCTTTAAAGACACCTAACCAGAGGTCACAAGAGAAGAACCACCACCTAAATCACACACTAAAATTGTGACATTCCTAACCACAGGATGGAAAATAGAGATGGGTTCTTGAGCTATCCTAGCAAGGGTTCACTTCACCTCAAGTTCAAGCCTGAGAGCAGTTAATCGTCTTTGCTTCTTTCTCAGTTCCTAGGCTAATGGTGCACTTCACTGCAGTACCCAGTCCTTCACCTTACCTACTTCTTTTCCTTCTAACAGTAAAAGTAAAAAATAGTGCATATAGTTTTAAAACTTCTAAAAATGCAAATATTTAGTAATTCTTAGAATTTTAATTTAGAGGATAATTTTTAGTTTTTCTCTTTGGGACATGGTCTCATAACTTAGTCCGGACTCACCCTGACCTTTTGAGTCTCCTGCCTAATGCTTCCATAAACCTATATCTGGCATGGGAGATCATGGTATTACTCATCCACTTAACAAGCTAGTCATAAATAAATGTTCCAGACTAGAAAGCAATATTCAAACAAAAAGATTTTTGTTTGGGAGGCTGCTACCTTGCATTTCGGCCATCAGGCTGTGTGTGTGTGTGTGTATGTGTGTGTGTGTGTGTGTTCCTTCAAACTCTACCTCCAAACTCACTGTAAAAGCATTAGTAAGAAGTATGGTTTTTCTAACAGAATGAACTTTTAGAGTTATTCTCCTCTTAACTATGTGTATGCATCATGTATAAGTATGTGTGTGTACGTGAGCGCGGGTCCCCGTGAAGGCCAGAAGTAGCCATCAGATCCTCTGGAACTAGAATTTTCAAATTGTTGTCAGCTACCCAGTGTGGATGCTAGAAACTGAACCTGGGTCCTCTGTCAAAGCAGTACATGTTTGTAACCAATGAGCTCCAGTTCCCAATCATCTTTTAACATCTCATATATGTCCTATGATCATTCTGTTTCTTTTGTTTTGTTTTGTTTTGTTTTTAAGTATGGTCTTGAACTGCTACCAGCACAGAGAAAATTCGAATCCCAGTAAAGCATAAAACTCAGTCATCACACACACCAAATTGAGATATAGACAGATGACCGATAGATAGATGTATAAATGGATGAACAGATGATAGACAGACTGCAAATACATGATATATTATACACATACATACATACATACATGATACATAGTTGGCAGACAAACTTGTAGGTGCAGATATGGATATAAACAGTACAGATACACACACGCTTGCAGGCTTACTCCCCAGCCTCCTCACTTTCTGAACTAATATTTAACACCAAGCACTGCTATCACACACCACCATCTCACTTATGTTTAGCACAGAGATAAGTACCAGCCATAGAAAAGAAGTTGTCCCCAAGTGCTCCCAGTCACACACTGAAATCTGACCACTTGGGCTGGTCCTTCCAGGAAACCTGGAAAGGAATCCTCTCAGAGCGGCCCTTCCAGACTTCGGCGGCACAAGATCAGAGCCTGGCATCGATGCCGTTTGTGTCCTCCCCCTCGCCCTCCCTCAGAAACAAGACCCTGAAATGTTTGTCTTCTGTCAGCCATCCCACTAAATATCTGAAACTGATGTTCAGAAAGTCAAAGATCCTTCCTGGAGACAGAGACATGGGGTGCAGTCCATTCAGCGTTGGTGATGGAACAGTGGAAGGGGAACAATAAGTGGAGATCAGGATGGAGAGAAAAACACCATCAACACAATCTAACTACCAGAAGCTCAAAAGGAGAGCCTAGGAGGCTGTACTGTGCAGCCTGGGTTTTAGGACAAACTTCACAGGTACATTTGATCATGGTATTACTCATCAACTTAACAAGCTAGTCATAAATAAATGTTCCAGACTAGAAAGCAATTTTGAAACAAAAAGCTTTTTGTTTGGGAGGCTGCTACCTTGCATTTCCGCCATCAGGCTGTGTGTGTGTAGGTGTATGTCTGTGTGCATGCGTGTGTGTGTGTGTGTGTGTGTGTGTTCCTTCAGCCTCTATCAACACTAGTGCCATACCTCAATTTATAACATATTTCCTCAGATGATTAACTATAGATGATAGTCTTATTCAAGTAAGCCTTTTCTTGAACAACAGATAAACTGGAGGCCCCAAGAGAAGGGCAGCTACAGCTCCTTCAGGGTCCTCTGTTCTCCCCAACTCCCCATCCCATGAACGCTGGGAGTACACACAAGGCTTGGCACCCAGCATATCCTCCCCAAGGAGTACTCATAGAAGGGGTGGCAAAGCTTGTGACAGGATTCTTCAGGGAAGGAGTGGCTGTTGTAGTTCTGAAGAATCTCCTAAGTGGACACAAAATGGTAGAACAAAATGTACTCAACATTTAGGTCAGACTATTGCTTTCCTCCCACTGAAATCATCAGGATGGAGTAGCCGGGGGAAATTGGGCTCTGCCGCATGGAAAGCTCCTTTTAAGAGTGTATACAAACAACCCCGCCTCACTCCAAAGATGAGGACAGGCTGTCCTGTGTTTTCATTAACTTCCACTGTTGTGACACATCAAGAGAGGGAAGAAGATAAATGTCAACAGAATCTGTCATTGAAACGACTGATAATAGCCTTGAGAGCATCAGTGGCGTCCCTGGGTACCACACATCCAAATCAAACAGGAATCACATGGTCCTTAGTAGAAGCCCATACGGCAGTCTGTGCCATTAGTATTTCTACCCGGCTTTTGTGATAAATATCTACTAAATAGTTTTTTCCCATAATATTGTAGTCAATTGACATCCAAGTGCAACGCTCAAAATTATTTCTTTGCGCCCTCTACTCCATTGTTCCCCATCACCTTTGACCTCAAAGGCAGAGCCCACGCACTCGAGGAGGAAATACGGCACAACAGAGCAGGCAGCTTGCTGCAGCCACTAGGGCTAGTAGGTTCAGAATAGAGGGAAATGACAGATTATTCAGCTGGCAAATATTTGCATAGTCCCCAGAGTAGTAAGATGCATCCCTTCACTCACAAAAGCACGCAACTGCAGCTGAGAGAACACATAATTTCCACAAGCGTGGGGTCAGGGGCAGAGAATCATGTCTTGTGTCTGCCCATTAAAGGTGTGGTTTTGAAGAAAACTAGAAGTATGGTATTCCTTCTTTCTTACCAGAAACAAATCATGAGAAAGAAATGCTGACCATGTCAGGTAATCAGCGTGTAAGTTTTCCTGTGCTGACATGGAACAAATCCTTAAGGCCAAGGATTGATTCTATTCTATAGTCCCAAAGACATGGTAGAGAAGAAACCCAGAAAACCTATCCTCTCTTACCAGAAGTATGTAACAGGATCCTAAAGATCACATGAGCTGTGTATTCTTGCACTTAGCCACACAAACAGTTTCAGATTCATGTCCAGAAAACTAGTTTTGAAAAAAAGCAGTATTTCTTCATTCTCTTCTCTTCTCTTAGGTAGAACAATAAGAGGTCACCATTCTACCTGTTACCAAGTTTTTAGCTACTGTTGCCTACTAAATAGGATCTTTAGGGCCAGTCTCCTTGATTTAGGCATATAAACAGTTGCAACTAAATAAAAAGCAATGTGTATCCCACTGAGCTTAGACCCTCTGAACTCAACTAGACATAGGACTAGTGTGCTTTCTTTTTGTCCACTTAACTCTGTACCAGCACTAGAGGCAGCAGTAGGCTAATGCCCTTGACCTGAGCAAGCTCCATGCCAGATATAAGACACCAGTCAGTGAGCTGCTACTAGGTGCCAGAAGGACACAGTACTCCACCAGAAAGGCTGTGGCCTGAGGCAGGTGTTAAGTTCATAGGGTCACTTGCCAAGGAAAGGTGGGGCTCAGGAAAGGCATCAGCACCTATCAACAGGCGGTGCAGTGCACAAAGATACAAAATGTGCCATCCATGGGAGAACACTGTGGGAGCCAGGGTGTGACAAAGTGCACAGGGGAGGAGGTGGAGCTCAAAGCATAAGAACTCAGCGATATGGATCTGTTGTCCCTGGATGGTCCAGTGCACTCAGGTAGGGGCGTGGAATGGAGGCACTGTAGATGCCAGGCAAGCAAGTATTGGCAAGCGGGAGAGGAAGACCCCCAACTATCTTCCTTCAAGTGCATTCCTCTGTTATGTGAAATCCTGGTGCCTCCTGTGAGCAAATGTTTTACTACTAAAGAGTAGTCGATACATTTAAAGATGTATGCAGAGGTGAAGGGGAGTCTCTTTTATAAAACAAGAAGAAGAGCCCACCATGGTAGCACACACCTGCAATCAGAGCACTTGGTAGGTAGCAGGGAAACACGAGTTCAAGGCCAGCTTCAGCCACATAAAATGGTAATGAAATTAACCACAGTCCAGAACATTCAAATATATATAAAGGACGCAAAATATATTTAGGAATTCAATAGGAAACAGCTCTATTTTTCGGTTCATCTCTACCTGATTAGGTTATGTTAGTGCAAGGGAAATAGCCAGACTCAATCTGAACGTACGATGCAGTGCTGGTCTGGACCATCATCTAGAGGACAAGGTCGGTGTGGCTGTGTCGCCTAGGCAATGCCCTCATCAGAGCTGGCCATGTGCAGGCCCACACCAGGCTTGTTGGAGACACAATGCTGTGTACCCAAGAACTCACAATGTTGCATTTACACAAACTGGGAACAGCAATTTGTAAAGTAGTGCATCCATGTTGGGCAGGTCACAACTGCTTATAACTCCAACTTCAGGGAAGCCCAATACTTCCGGCTCCCTCATGTACCTAGACTCCTATGCACATGCCTACTTGCACACAGACACACACATATCTTGAGAACAATAATGATAATGATAAATCTTTAGGAGAGGGGGATGAAAAGAGGAAGAAAGAGAGAAAAAGAATTCGGATGCTCATGAGCAGGCAGGGTGACACACATCTAGAAAGCAGAGGCTATAAAAGAATTGCTGTGATTTTGATGGCTGCCTTAGCTATAGCGCAAGTCCCTGCCAAAGGAAGTGTGTAGAACAAAAACATGGAAGGCGAGAGGAACAGGGACAGAGACAGACATGAGGGGCCAGGACAGCCAGAGACAGGAGGAATCATGGTTGGGAATTCAGCTTGGAAATAGGAGAAATCTCTGGAGTCAGGGACAAGTTGTGGTTGTACAACATTGAGTGAACTGAATAACGTTACCGCCTTCGAAGCTGTCCTTAAAAATGGCTACAGTTCCTCCATCTGCACTATGAGCCCCTTTGAACAAAAGGGAAGAAGTATAGCTAGAAGGGCAGTGATATCCCACAAAGGTGATGAAGTGAATTCCATATCTCACCCTCTTGAAAAGGATGCACAGATCAAATCGAATTTCACAAGAAAGGCTTTATGGGCAATCATCCAACCTGTTAGTGGCCTGCCAATGACCAGGTATCCCTGTCAGTGGGTCATGCTATGGGCAGGGTTCCTAAAACAGCACAGTGTGTCTCCCTAAAGGAGACCAAGCTCTTCACACAATTTAGTCCCTCGCTCTTCCTGCCTGTACACATAGGCAAGATGTTTAATGTTATAATTACTGTTGTGTTAGTTTGTTTGTATTTATCTAGGGTTTGAGGGCAGCCAGCTACCACAGCTCCATTTCTTTGTTGTAAATGGAAATGGAGTGGACACAGCAATTCTATGTTGGAAAGTGAGGAACAGGGCACAGTGCTGAAACCATGCCCGAGGCCACAGACTTCAGCAAAAGAAGTCACCCCGCCCCCACCGGTTGCTAGGTTACCCTCCTCATCCCAGACCCTCAGCAAAGAAAGTATAAACTGCATTTGCTTATCACACACATCCAAAAATATCCAAGTGGAGTTTTGTGGAAACACATTCGAGGTTAAACTTACTATAGAGATAACAAATCCGATCTTAGTGCTCACGAAATTGGTTGTTCTTTGCAAAGAGCCTGAAATGTTTTCTATACACAAATCATTCAAAACTGAACAGCTCTGAATTCTGCACCCACAATCCTGATGGAGTTTCGGTTCTCGGGTTACAAATGACAACTCCAAAATAAAGGTTATTGTGCAGTAGTAACTATCAATGTTTAATTACTTGACAATACCTTATAATCACCAAGACATTCTGAGATCCAAACACCAGGAGGGTGTTGTGTGCTAACTTGTCTTCCATTTCCTGGGTTGCTATAAGATGACATGAAAGTGTTTTGAACTAACACATGCTGGAGTGGGCAAGAAAGTGTCAATCTCTGCCTGGCCCTTATAGAAAATTTCATATCAAAAAAATACGTGTTATTATGGACTTGGAATGTGGCCCATTGGTAGAGCACTACACTAGCATGCTTAGTGTCCCGACCTTTTGATTCCTTGCACCACAATGAGAAAAAAAAAAGAGAGAAAGTTTCATTCATGGAGGCCCCGAGAACCTGCTGGTACCTGGTTATGTCTGAATGAATGAGCAAGTATCACAAAAGGTTCCTGTGTCCACGCCCTCAACAGAGCTGCCCCAAGCAATGTCACCAGGACAGGAAGATCTCTCCGAGCTGTTAGGCGTTTGATACAAATCATCTTGCTAATGGTTCTGTAGTCAGAAGGAGCCCTGGAGACTGTTGCAGCACAATCCAGTCATTATACAGATGATCTGTGGCTTACAGTGAGTTAGATCCTAATAAACTAAGTCAAAACTTCATCTCATACAACTAACATACTGAGCAGCCCAGCTGCAGTTACGCTCAGAAAGCACATTAGCCTACCCACGGGCAAGATATTTAACACAAGGGCTATGTTACCATGAAGTATGAAACGTCTCAGGGTATTTATTGGTTATTATACCAAAAGTGACAAACGGCATGGCTATACAGATCCTCTTTCACACCTCTGTGGAACTGAAAGCTTGCATCGTACACCATCTGCCCTTAAAGCTAAGTCACAGCAAAGTCAGTAAGTTGCCTCGCTGTACACATTCACGACCGGAAGGCAGAAGAACCATCTGTCTATGGCCTGTCTGCGCCTAGTCCTGGTTCACTTTTGCCATTGACCACAAACTGGGTAACCAGCAACCACCAGGCCTTGGTTAGTACTGCCTCCTCCCCACTCCCTATTCCCTTTCTGTATATATCTATCTGCCCTTCGACACCCAAGTGTTACCTGCCAAATGAAGTCCCCACAGTTACCACTGCTCTTGCAGAGCTGGTACAATACGCGAGGTAACCGGCTTGTCTTGCTTCCTGGAGATGTGAAGGCAGGATTATGCCACAGGCATAAATGCTGGGGTGTTTATTATGAAGGTGGGTGAGGTTAGGGCTCAAGCTGTCTGTGTATAAATGCACTTCACACCCTAGGCTAAAAATAAATGGGGCTAGGTCTCATCACTAAAGTAAAAAATATGCCCCCCGCCCAAACAAAACTTACACCACCTAAGAGGCCGAGCCTTGACCCGGCGGCTTTCCATCCGTGTGACCTCTTCAGACCCTACACACAAAACTGCTTCTGTCACCTTGACAAATCTTTATGCTTGGTGACAACAGCGGCAAACCAAGGCTTACAGATGGTGAGCAGTTTGTGTTTAACCACACGCTTTCATGGGCATGAGTTCACAATTATCTACGGCAGTGTATAAAGGGGGTTTCATCTTGCAGATCAGAACAATTAGGTTTCCGAGTGAATCTATGGAGAACCAAAACATGAGGCAAGTAGGAAAAAGAACCTGCAAGATGTCTTCAACTCCAAACTAAGTTGCACCGTACCCCATCTGCCATCACCAGGGACAAGGGAAGGCTGATGACTCGGGTATTTTTAGTAACCAACGAGGAAATACTATTGATTCTTCCCTCCAAATTTATAAGATAATTATATCATATAAAAATTGCTCTTATCTTATCAAAGTGTTAGAATGCTGGAGCCAATGATAATTCCCCCTAACAACCAAACTTCTCTCTGTGACTTATTGAAAAACTGTCGTTTTTAAGCACTCAAGGGGTAATAGCTCAGTTGATAAGATGATGACCTTGTACACATGACCTGAGCTGGAACTACCAGCTGATGTGTTCTGGTAATCCCAGGGCTGGGGTGGTAGAGAAAGGCAGATCCTGGTGCACACTGGCCAGGCAACCTGGTCCCAACCCATCGAGTTCCAGACCAGTGATGAATCCTACACCCTATCTTTAAAAAAAAAAAGAGTTGGATAGCACCTGAGGAATGATAGTCCAGGTTGTCCTCTGGCCTCTATATGCACGTATATACATGTGAACTCACAGCCACCTCACCTACACACAGATACAAGCTCACAAATGCATACACAGAGAGACATGCTTGTACATAAATGTATACATGCATACACACGATAAATAAATATTCAAGATGAATTATAATACATATATGTTATTGACAATTATGTTATCAAATGCCATAAAAGAAGCATTGCTCCTTGAATTGAATTTAATACAAATAATGGTGCCCTCAGCAGCCCAGACACTGGCCCAACACTGAATGCAAAGCACATGATGCGTGTGTCTGGCTTTATTCCTCTATGAATGTGTCTTTCAGCTCATAAAACATCCTCTAAAATCAAGATCATGAAAACACCTGCCATACACATTCAGAAAGAAGAAAAGGTCATTGTCCAACTTCTGGGTATCAGGGACACACTCGGGACTTCCACGGACTTTATACACAAGTTTCCAGAACCTCCCTATCAGTACTGTCAACAATGGATGAAGAATTGCAGACTCAGAATAACCAAGTCAGTTATGCTCACACAGCTAGAACAGGGCAGAGGCACACTGTGAGGCCAGCTCAGTACTGATCCAAAATCCTTTCCATGTACAAAGATACTAGGCCATACTCCCAGGTGGAGCATGGCGGCAAGACCCCAGCATTTTTCAGCACTTTCTTCATCTAGCCAGTCCAGGCCTGCGCTCTGCCTGCCTGACCCCACCCTCTTCGTGCCTCGGGCTAGAACTCTTGTGACCGACTCTCTTATCCTTGAGCAGTGGCTCTCAGCTGTGGAGGATTCTGTTCCTCGGAGGATGTTTGATAGAGTCTGGAAGCGTTCTGACTGTCACATCTTGGAGATGGCACTAGTATCTTGTGATTTAGAGGCACAAGACACTGATAAACCTTTTAATACTCAGAACAGCTGTCGTAACATTAGAGTGCTGAGGTTGAGAAAGCCTGTGCTAGAGTAGTATGTGACTTAGTAAAGGAACTGTCTCCTGATAAAATGGGACCATAGCCAGAGTTGAAAATAACGAGCCCGAGAACCACAAAACCTTTGGCACAGAGTGGGCATTCAGCATCCCGATTAGATCATGTGACTAAGTCCTTCTTAAAGTGGGAACTGCTTGGGTGTGAACCCCAGACCTCCAGACTTGGGGTATGGTACTTTACCAACTGTGACGCTGTGAAAAATACTCTACGAAGCTTACAGACAGGAGCCTGACAGAGTTGCCTCAAGACAGATGCTGAGACTCACAGCCACACATTGGGTGACGCTTAGGGAGTCTTGTGGAAAAGTGGGAGGAAAGATACAGAGACCTGGAGGTGACAGGAGCTCCACAAGAAGACTAACATGGCCAATTACCCAGGGCCCAGAGGAGCTTGCTGAGACTGAAGCATCACCAAAGACCATGTATGAACTGGACCTAGGGCCCCTACAAAGATGTAGCACATGGACAGCTTAGGCTTCATGTGGGTCCTCTAATAAGGGAAATGAGGACTGCATCAAACACAGACTCACTTGTCAACTTTCTGATCACTTCCCCCTGGCGGGA
Source organism: Meriones unguiculatus (assembly GCF_030254825.1). Classification (NCBI taxonomy): domain Eukaryota; kingdom Metazoa; phylum Chordata; class Mammalia; order Rodentia; family Muridae; genus Meriones; species Meriones unguiculatus. Next base: position 137,337,958 of record NC_083350.1, on the reverse strand, counting down.
CTGCCTTGCCAGGCCACAGGGGAAGAAGACATCCCCAGTCTTGATGCAACTTGATGAGCTGGGGTAGATGGGAAAGGGAGTTCCCCTTTTCTGAAGAAGAGAGGAGGGAGAAAAGGGAAGAGACAGAGGAAGGGGCTGGGAGGGGAGGAGAGATGGGGCTACAACCAGGATATAAAGTGAATAAAAACTAAATTAATTAAATAAAAAATAATAAAATCTGTTTAACAATTAAAAAAGAGTGGGAACTGCTTCCCACTCTTTCCTCTCAGTTCCCTCTCCTCATTCCTACAAAAGCTTTAAAGCTTTTTTCATTGTCACTCAAAAATGTGCATGGTGTATTCATTTTACTGGAAATTTTTATTAAAAAAACAAAAACAAAATAAATGTGAAGAGACAGATCAGTGGCTAAGAGCAGTGGCTATTTTTGCAGGGGACCCAGATTCTGTTCCCAGCACCCACATAGCAGCTGATAACCATCCTTAACTCCACCTCCATGAGCCTTCATGAGCACCAGGCATGCACTCGCATGTGCAAGCGCGCACACACACACACACACACACACACAGAGAGAGAGAGAGAGAGAGGGAGAGAGAGAGAGAGAGAGAGGAGAGAGAGAGAGAGAGAGAGAGGATAGTTATCAGGTTAAATATTCATTCACATAAAGGAAAAATAAAATAAATTCAAAACAAATGTCACTTTTGCCTTAGAAACAACAATCCCCATACTGACTCCTTACCCCTTTGCATCCTGGGAGATTGACATTCTTATCAAGACTCTTTATAAGTTTACTATTAAAATACTTTTAACAGATAATTAATGAAGACATCCTGATATATGTATTTGAGAAAATTTTAGAGCAGGTTTTAATTTTTCTTCACCTGCTCAGTCTTGACAATACTGATTTTTCAGGCCTTGAGCAACCTTAAAGTATCATCATAACCAGGGCAAATACTTTAGAAGGTACTTGGCTTAGCAGTCATTCAAGTCAAGTAGCGTTGCAGCAGGATCAAAGAAAACCGTTGTCATGGTTACTTTTCTGTTGCTGTGATAAACCCGTGACCAAGCAATTAACAGAAAGAAGGGTACGTTTGGAGCTTAAGGTTGCAGAGGAGTAACAGTCTGCCACCATCATGGCAGGAAGCATGGCAGCAGACAGGCATGGCGGCTGGAGCAGCAGCTGGGAACCTGCATCTTAAAGATGCAGAGAGAGTAAATGGCACAAGCCTTTTGAATCTTCAGAGCCTGCCCCAAGGAACATACTTCTATGCCTAGGCCACAATTCCTGATGCCCCCCAAATGGCCATCAACTGGGCAGCAAGTATTCAAATGCCTTAGACTTGTGGAAAACATCTCATTCAAACCACAACTTTGTTCGTTTGCACTCAATAACCCATTTTTTCGTGTCCCCTACCCTTGTCTTTCCCCTCCCCCAACTCCTGTCTCTCCCTGGAACCTGCCAGGCAGTATCCAGAAGACATTGTTTCCTTGTAGCACCTACTACCTCTGGCTTTTGCACGCTTTCTGCCCAGTCTGATACAATGCTTCCAGAGCCTCTTTGAAATGGGTACAGTAAGATGTTCTTCTCAGAGCTGAGCATTCTGCAGTCTCCTATTGTCTTTGGAGTATCTTAAGATAAAGCCAAGACCTTAAGCATCAGAATGAATTAAAAATAGATTCCTGGATCATACCACAGATAGACTAAACCAAATTTCAGAGGGTGCAATCTACAAATCCACATTTTTTAGTACTTTCCCATATATTCATTCTGCCAACAGTCTGAATACCACAAAATTGTTCAAACCTATTTTATAAATTTCTAGCACACAGACAGACCATTTAACATAAAGCTCATGTTCATCCCCCACAACAAAACACAGTAGAACATTTGGTTTATTATCTCTCAGCCAACATACAAATATTTTATGGAAAATGTTGAAAATGGAAAGATACATAAAACAAAGTATCAAGGGAGACAGCTCAGTTGTGGGTTTCACAGCTGTCACTATCCACTGTCTAGTAGACAGGGATGCTGTGATGAAATGAAAAAAAAATCTCAAATTTCCTTGCCTTATTTATGAATTTGAATTGTTTAGTGGTTGTGTAAGTAAAAACCAACACAATCTACTGAGTGATCAGTAAGTCAATACAGCAAATTGCTAGAGCTGAGAAAATCTAAAGCAGAGAGAAGCAGAAGCCATGGGTGTGGTGTTTTTTGGGCAGGAAGATCTGAGTAGAGGCCAAAGAAGAAGGGGTGACTAGTGAAAGAAGAAATAGCAAAGTGTTCAAAGCAGAGAGCACCAGCCTTCAAAGAGCCCAAGGTGAGAACAAGGTTCCTGAGAAACTATGATAGAAATTAAAGAATATAAGCCAAAAGCTTAGGAAATATAAAGTCATTGGCATGCACAAAACATTTTAATAAACTGAGCTTGAGAGATGGGTCAGCTGTGGAGAGCATTTGCTGTTCTTACGGAGGACCTGGGCTCAGTTTCAACCACTGGTCTGGCCGTTCAGAACCATCTTTAGCTACAGGATCATAGGCTGACGCCCTCTTCTGGCTTCTGTGGGCACCAAGCACACAGATGGTGCACACACATCAGCGCAGTCAAAACCCTCATTCCATAAAAAATTAAGAACAACTGACGATCAGAAGGTAGGAAAATAAAGAGCTTTGCGTGTGCATGAATTAACTGAGACACTGAGACTATGATGCCTGGAAGAGAAGAGAGAAAAATACATGTTTAGAGGAAAGAAAGAGTCTTCATGGCTCTGAAGAACATATGTCCTTATAAAAGAAGATCGTATTTTAGATTCTAAAATATCTGTAAGGGTATGAAATGTGGTTGGAAGAGAAAACATTTCAGGAAGGCAGAACTTCAATTCGATGAGATAGGCATCTTGCCATAGCAGCAGGAAAATGAGCTGACTACAAATTAAAGAGTTCATGTGACCAGAGGTGATCAAGAGTACAGCCTTGAGGATTGATGGGGAGCAATGTCCTGTGGCATCCTCATAACCCTTTGAAAACACACGTGCTCACAAGGCCTTTCTATTTTAGTTTCTTTTTCCTTCTCTGTGAGAACACACTAAGATAAAACTACTTAAGGGAGAAAGGGTTGATTCTGGCTGACAATTCAAGGTTCCGTTCACCCTGGTGAGAAACTCCAAGTCAGCTTTCAACAACTGATCACATCATCTGCATGATCAGGAAGCAATAAAGGATGAATAAAAGTTGTTACTCATTTCCTTTTCTCTATTTACACAGCCCAGGAGGCGAGCCTGGAATGGAGGGAATGGAGTCACCTGTAATATTTGGCTCTTTTTACTTGAATAAAATCAAGATAATCTTGCCAGGCAGCAGTGGCACACACCTTTAATCTCAGTACTCTCTGAGGCAGAGGCAGGCTGATCTCTGATTTCAAGGCCAGCCTGGTCTACAGAATGAGTTCCAGGACAGCCAGAAGAACTACAAAGAGAAATCCTGCCTCAAAACAAACAAACAAACAAACAAACAAAAAATCAACATAATCTCCTAACAGGCCCGCCCACAGGCCCATCTCCCAGGTGAATCTAGATTCCAGAGAGTGGACAATTAGCAGTACATTGCAGTGTTCCCAAGCGCTAAAACCAACATGTTTGTACTTCACAAGCTCAAAGAGGATTGAAAAGAGAAGCATGAAAAATATTGAAGAGTCCATCATATTCCCATTTGAGTTTGTCACAATGGGAATGCGCCTCCAGTTCTGCAGGAACAGCATACACCTCAAGATGGAAATAAACAAGACAGACAATAATCATATTAAATATGAGGCTGATTTTGCTAATAAGTGTTAACTAATTAGTTTGACTTTTTAAAATAATCAGTCTATATTGCAGTGTCCTTCATACGCTCCTATGTTTAAATCGGTTGTTGGTGCTTTGCGGGAGTGGACGGGAACTTTAGAAGGTACAGCCTTGCTTGAAGAGGTACATCACTGGGGTGGTTTGAGGGTTCAGAGGCTGGTCCCATTTCCTGCTTGCTCCCTCAATGCTTCCTACTACCATTCGTGCATGGTGGAATGGTGCTCTAGCAATCTGTAATAGGCAAAATAAACCCTTTCTTCTAGAAGTCTCTTTTGATCATGCTATTTTATCACAGCTAGAAAAAGGTAACTAATACGCTCTGTTCTACCAAAATGTGTCCAGCGGCCACTGGATTCCCAATAGGTGACATGCTGATAAACACCAAAACCTTTAGCCATGTTGCTGAAGGCTTGTAGCTTTGTGCTGGTTTGCTTTTTGTTTTGTTTATTTGGGGGGTTGTTTCATGTTGTTGAATATTATTTGTTTTTTTTTGTTTGTTTGTTTTGGTTTTTTGCCAATCATTTATCATGTGTAACTCAGTCTTTATTAACTATAACAATCCATGCTTTATATATGGGCTTTGCCAACATGCAGAAAGGTACATTCCTGGCTTCCAGCACCACATAATCTCTCATGAAGACTTACTGTCCACACCTATGATTTATTATTTGTTTAGATACTTTTATTTTGTCATGCAGTTATATAAAGCTACTTTCATGCAAGTATATAATGTACTTTGAGCATCTTCTCCTCTCTACCCGACTATCCTCCCTTCAGTTGTTTTTAATTAATGTTGCTCTTGTTTTAGGCATATAAGTATTTGCCTACATGTATGTCTGTGTATCATGTGCATTCCTGGTATACTCAGAGGCCAGAAGAGGGTGTCAAATCCCCCAAAACTGGGGTTACGTAATTTTCAAGCCTCCACGTGGACGCTGAGAATCAAACCTGGGTCCCCCGGCAGAGCAGCAACTGCTCTTAAACACTGAGCCATCTCTCCATTCCTCTTTGGTTTGTTTTACATTGGAAAGTACAGACACAGGGAGACACTGTTCTCATTAAAAAGCCCTACTGAAAACTATATTTTATATTTTTTAGCCTAGTACATAAATTTAAATTTATCTAGTACATAAATTTAAAAAGTAAAACTAAATCAAATCACTACTTGATTACTGGGATCAAATTGTTAAAGTTAATTCTTCTGTAGAACACGTAACTGTCAACCAGGCTTGGGAATGAGACTAGAGATAGTTTTAAAAAGCTACAAATTATTTAATGACTTTTACATAATTATTTCTATTTCTAACCTAGACACATCTGTCTCTGGTGCCGATGCTGGTCAGAAAATACTTTTAAAAGCTATATACACTTTTTTTTTATTTATCATATGACATATATTCTTAAAGGCTACTTGAAAATAAAATTATACTATGGCTCTCATAGGAGAGCTTATTATGATAAACACTCCATAAAATAAAGGTTATCCAGTTACTCATGACATTATTCATTATTTTATAAAATTCGGGATCACCAACAGGTAAATTCACAGAATTTACTTAAATTATACTTAAATTACTTAATTATAACAATTAATAAGTTTAATATTTAATGCAAAAAAATTGTCATACAATTTTATGTAGAAGGATTCCTTCCCAAGGCTATAAAATTTCTATATATGCCTACCATACTTTAGCAATGTAGCTATTCCACAAAAATGTGGAATGCGTGGCTTGAAAAAAACAGTTCCCAATTTTACTTGCTTAAGATTCTCGTTCTGTAAGATCAGATTTTGATGTTGCATTTCAATCCTTTAGTATTCAGGTGGCAGCAGGATTGCATTGGTCCTGAGGAAAAACAGTCATCTCTGCTCATAAGGTCCACCCCCTAACACAGCCTGGTGGCCTTGAACAATCACAGATCTGAGCAGGACGTTACAGTTCTTTAGGTAAGTCAGCTCAGCTCCCCACAGCTCTTCCCACTACATTCTCATTGGACTCAAGGATGAAAAATTGTGCCTGCAGTAAAACAGCAAATAAGGCTGTGAAAGAGACTATCTATCTTGTCCCCAAGTCACATGTCCTAACCATGACCTTTCTCTGCAGTCTTCCCTTTAATGACAAGTTCCAAGTGTCGTAACCTTAAAGAGAAATAGAACCCTGTAGGATCTCAATATCAACTACCTACTTGCTGGAGACCTTTCTAATAGTGGGAAGGTCTCCAGCAAGTAGGTAGTTGATACTTGCTGGAGTTGATCCCTGTAGGATCTCAATATCAACTACCTACTTGCTGGAGACCTTCCCTCTATTAGAAAGGTGTGAGACCCTTGGACTCGTGTTGAGATTTTTAATTGCTCTTTTTGAATGCAATGTCATGAAATTAGGATTTTCCAAAAAAATCTTCTTTATAATTGAATGCTGTATTCATTATTTTATCATTATTATGACAAAATACCTGGAGAAGAAAGCAACTTAAGGAAGGAAGGACTTATTTTGGCTCACAGTTTGAGGACCACAGTCATTAAGGTGGAGAAGGCAGTGCATTAAAAATGCACTGGTCACATTGCATCCCAAGTCAGAAGTAAAGAGCGATGAATGCTGGCTCCCCCATTCAGCTCACTGTCTCCTTTTTATTCAGTCTAGGACCCCAGTAAATGGGAGACCATGCTTCCAAATTTAGAGTAAACCTTCTAGTTCAATTAACCTAATTTAGAAACTCCCTCACAGACATAGTTTTGTGCCCTTAGGTTTGTCTTCCAGGAAATCTGGGACCCTGTCCGGTTGACGTTATTAACCACAGAACTTTGTTCAACCTCCTGCAGGGTTGTACAGTTCCATATGTTGGGTTTGTTGGTGAAGCTTTTAGGTGTCTCCTAAATGTCTGTCTACAGTGGGAAGACTCCTACATTGCTATCCTGAAACCGACAGCATCCCACTCTTGCTCCATGACATTGACAAGAAGTCAGGAACCATGTTCTGCCTAGAATAGAGCTTACTTCATTAGTCGTGTTACATCGCAACCTCAATCCAATTTCTCAAGCTGCAGTAACACAATCATCCAACCTAATTATCTTCATTGCAAGTATTTAAAAGCACTTTCTGAGAGACATTTCTCTCTGTGTCAGGCAGGATCAGCATCAAGCAAACGGCTTATGGGGCCTCCATTTTGTCTGTTTGTGAAGGCTTGACACTTTAGGAGACAGCTGTTTCTTGCAAGGGAAAAATTGTCTCTCACCCTTTGTGGGCATCAGAAAGTGCTTCCTAGTCAATAAAAGCACCATGTCTACCCACTCCCTGTAGCACTTTAAAAAGCAGATTATCACAATACCTTAAGCACACCTGCCCTTTGGACATTCTACAGAATTGAAAGCACTACAGTCTGCACGACTTCTAAAACACTTTGAAAAAACTGAAAGAAGTTTAGGCTCAAAGAAGAAATTTTAAAAAGAAAAAACAGGACAATAAGAAATAATTTATACTTGAAATTCCAACCCATAGTACTTAGGAAAATGATAGAAATAATCCAGAGGACACAGGAAGTTTTTTTTTTTTGAAGGATTCTTAACAGTTTACCAAATGCCCCAAATTCTATTCTCAAAACAGTTAATCTATATTTCTTTTCAATCACCAAAAGAGGAATCAACCTATAACCTTTTTTAAAAAATATATCATTTATTAAGGGAAAGACTACATTTAAACATTTTTGGATGTTTAGGCAAAATTAATAAAAGGGCAGAAGCTCAATCCCACTTCAAGCTCTCTTTTCATTATTTCCCAACTCCTGGAGTTAATTATGGTCATGGGTCTCTGCTTGTGAGTATGCGAGTTTTCTCCTAACACTGTGAGAAAACTCATTTGGCTTGTGCCCTAGGCAAATAACAAGGGCATTTCTGCAGCCTCGGTAGTCTAATAGCTTAAATTTCTAAAGTGAATGCTGTCCTTTGCATCTTTGGGGACCAGCTCGGAGGTGCTTAAAGGGAAGGAATGTGAGCACTTCCCAAGTTTCAGATAAGCAGCATCTGACGCACCAGGGACAGACACCGGGATATTCGCTACGTGACGTCTGACATCTCACGCATCAGATACAAACACATGGGTATACACTGCAGGGGCCCGCTCTAGCCACACAACCCTGTGGCATCAGTGCAACCACACTGGCATCTACAAGGGTGGAGAACAAGTTAACCGGTGTGTGATTTCACTTGCTATCTGTTGTGATGAGGCATTTAGGAGTACATGTTGACAGCATTGCTAGTGCCACAAACGAGCCATTCATGCTCTTACCTTGTAAACTTGGCCATACGTCCCATTTCCGACAAGTTCCACCAACTCAAAGATCCCTGCAGGATCCTGAAGAAAAACCAACAACCAAAAGTTAAAACACAGTCCCAGGCACTATCATCATCAAAAGCAAATGTTTACTTAAAATAAGCAATTAATTCACTTGAATTTGAGGGGAGGGTGTCTTTCAGGTGCGACTACTAAACAGCATAATTATTTTAAGTTTAATTAAACCACTGCTAGGAAACTAGTCAAGATCACTTTGTTTTTATTTCACACTCTTACGATGAGTTTAAATCAGACAAAGGGAAATTGTTTTCCACTAAAACAATAAAAGGAGTGGCAAGGGAGGTGGCTCAGCCCATAGTGCCCTTGCCATGTATGCAAGAGGATCTGAGTTCCATCCCTAGGACCCACTTTCACAAACCAGGCACGGCAGAGCATGTCTAAAATCCCAGCAGTAAGAGCTGGGGACGGAAGGGTTCAGTAAGAGAAAGAAACCCTGTTGCAAAACATAAAGTGGAGTTTTGTAAAAATAACTTTAATAACCAAGAATAACCATCCGCAGAGGCTATGAAAATGTGACCAAGGAGGGAAGAGGCCCTGTGGGAGGAGCCACAAAGGGATACCTAGTGATTTCTCAAGAAAACCTAGACATTTATTTAAGGTGTGATTTAATTTTTTAAGTGTTAGCCACTTAATTTAACTTTGAAAAAAAAAGTTGAGAAGTGAAGGAAAAAAAAAGTGAGAGTGGTGCCTGCCACTGACGTACACACAGAAGAGTGCCTGATGTGTGTTATGGCCGGTGGGCTGGCCGGCAGGAGATGAACAGCCCAGCCTTAGACTGAGACACACCCAGACCAAACGCAGCCTTGACTTGAGCCCCGTGTGATCCTAGGAGAGTTTGGAGGCACGTGGCCTGTAAAACACAGTCGACTTTTACCCTGTGGTGACCTCATGGAAAGTTGACAACCGATCAATACCTATAGTCATCACTTTCGGGTTTTGACAAGGTGTGACCCAGCCAAGACCCGCCTCTATGTAACGCTATGTAACACGGTGTAGAGGATGCCCTTTCACCTTGGTCCCCCAAGGGCTGGGATTACAGATCTATGCCCAGTTTATGCGGTGGTGGGTTAGAACCCAGTGCTCTGCGTTAGGCTGGGAAAGTGTAGAAAGTGAAGACTGGCTGCTCCAGGGTATGCCTGAGGGGATGGATTTTATTGTAGACAGGAGGGAAAGCACAATCCAAGGCATCTGAAAGAATCCAGAGCATGAAGAGGAAATAATAGGCTAATCATGGCCAGCAACGTAGACTTGGTCCTGTGGACGCATGCTGGGAGCGGGTGGTGGAGGACACACCCATAGAGGAAGACAAAAGAAAACCAACAAGCTTCGAAAATGGCAGAGATACATTTGAATGAGAAGCTGGGGGAAGGAAAGCCCACCAGCTGGGGCAGGACAGAGCAGAGAAGCGCCTAGGGTAGTGGTGGTACTGAGAAAGCCCAGAGGCCAGCATTCACTTTGGTATGCTAACAGACACCACAGACAGCCATTCATCCAGAATTTCTTATGGAGCTGACAAGTTACTCTGTAGACTGAGCCACACCCCCAGCCCGAGTAACTGAGTATCCTGAGGAGTGAGGAGTGCTACACCACAGTGTTACTGAAGCGGAAGAGGCATTGCCTGGGAGCCAACACTCTGCTATTCATGAGGAAAGTGGCAAAAATACAGAAGAGTTCTTGAAAACTAGCCTATACCGAATCAGACCCCTTCCCTCAAGCCAATGGTTAAGGATCTTGCAAAGACTCCACCTAGAAAGCTGTGGAGATGGCTCAGCAGGTAAAGCACTTGCCCTGCCACTGTGAGAATGAGAGTCAGAATCTCCAGCACCCATGAAAAATGCCAGGCTGGTGTCCTGGCCCACCAGTAACCCTAACACTGGGGAGGCAGAGATGGGAACTCCCCCAAGAAAGCAGCCAGTTGAACTGGTGAGCTCTGGGGTCAAGCGATAGATTCTGCTTCATGTAAAGGGGCAAGAGTCATGAGTGACTGTCCTCTGAGGCAAGCAGCTGCCACGTTGGAGAGGTCAGCTGGGCCCACTTGGAAAAGATAATCCCAGCCAGGAAGGCTGGAGGTTTACAGCCCCCACTTCCACCCCCAATAAATGCTCAAAATAGAGCACAAGATTCTTGCCTGAGACCTGCAGTTCCTTACCCCAGGCCATGTGCCTAGAGTACACAGAGGCTGGGAGAGACTGCAAAGCAGGCTCCAGTTGTGTGGCTGGGCAAGGGAAGCCTGCCTGTACCACTGTTGGGTAAGGCCTTCCAGGTGCAGCCTGTTGGCAGAGGAGTGACCACGCCCATGTAATTAACTCCTCACCTAGGTTTTTGTATGGAAGCACAATAAATTCACCGGTTTTCCAGTGAACTTTGGACAGAATCATGCCGTGGTTCATCCTTGGGATCTTGCAAAGACAAGTAGATATTGCTTTACATCGCCTCCAGGGAAGGAATTTTTTGTTTGTTTGGGTTTTCTTGTTGTTCTTGTTGTTTGTTCATTTTCGAGACAAAGTTTCCCTGTGTCACCCTGGCTGTCCTGGAACTCACTCTGTAGCTCAGGCTGGCCTCTAACTCCGAGATACACTTGTTTTAAGAACATTCGTAATCAGTAAGATACTCAACGTCAACCTCTGGCTTCCACATATACACACATGTATATTTGCCCACACACATGCAGACACACATACACTCACATGGATATCCAACAAAAGCAGAAACGGGCAACTTTTGCTTAGGGAGAAAAACTGGAGTAAGCATTAGCTCCTCTCAGAGAATCAAAAAAGAAACAACAGAAAACGCCAGAAATTCCAGTCATGTCCACCTGGTCCATGAGAAGTACAGAAGCAAGTGGAGGGAAACTGTGAGGGACCACCAGCTCAGAATCACCACCCATAGCTGAGACACTGTCAAGGCCACCCCGAAGTTCTCAAGAGGAAGTTTTCACTTGTTAAACTCCTAAACCATTAAGAACAGCAGGTTTTATTAAAAACAAGATTAGAGAGAAATTAAGAAAATGGGACGGGGGGGGGAGGAAACAGGCCATGAATGATGGCAGCTGCTGTTTGTTTCTAAGCTACGTTTTCCAGTAATTTGTTTGTTCAGTGATGTTTCTGCAACACATTCGGAAAAGAGTTCTTCATTTGCTTGAAATATCTCAAATTAAAAAAAAAGTGTGAAAGAAAGAAGAGTCCAGGCATGGTAATTCACAATTGTAATCCCGCACTCCAGAGACTGAGTGATGTACACCTGAGGCCCGTCTGGACCATGGAGTAAGATGAAATAAGAGAGGGGGGAAAGGAAAGAGGAAGGGGGGGAGGGTAAGGGAAGGGACAGATGTAGAATGGCTGCTTAAGGAGGCTGGGACTCAATCAAAAGTGTAAGGGGACAGAGGACAGAGTGCACTTGCTTCTAAACCCAAGTCTGCCCCACTTAGATTCCTTCTTAGGGGTGGAATTAATAGCTAGTTTCTGGGAGTATCTGGAACCAGATATTCATTCCTTCCCTCTCTTCCTTCTTCCTGAATCATCCACTGATGGACTTACAGCCCAGACAATAGGTGTCAAGGAGGCTCCATATAGAGACGTCAGTTCCAATGGCTGAAGGAGAGAAAAGCTTTCTCCTTGGCAACGCAAAGGTCAAAGGAACTAAGGAATCTCATTGGTGACTGGCCTTAAGGAGACAACCATATGGAGAAAAATTTGGTCAGGCGATAATGGATAGATAAATGATAGATAGATAGATAGATAGATAGATAGATAGATAGATAGATAGATAGATAGAGACAGACTCAGAATTTCATATTTATATCCAAAGAGCCAAGTTATTACAGAGTATCTTGGAATCCACATCTTTAGAAAATGACAGAAGAATTAGGCCAACAATGCAATTGAAACAGAACTTCCACAGATCCCACAAAAACTTTCTCCAAATACCTGAAACCAAGTCTAGAAGAGCAGGAACCTAACTGAAGAGCAAGGTATGTTCCTATGGCACGGTGTCAATGGGGCAAGCATCTAGCTTTTGCCTGCACTCTGGAAGTAACAGCAAATAACTCCTTCCAAGGATGGACCATGACCTCAATCCTCATGCCTCATGGTCTCTTCTCCATCTTGTCTTGCCTTGGGAGCCATTTAATACTGTTGAGCAGCAGTGTTAGTGCAAATGGTCATTGTTTCTTACACCATTCAGCCCTCTCGGGTGTCATTCCTTCTGCCCACCACAGAAGGCTTCACCCCTGGCCATCTCTCCAGCCTCTCATTTTGTTCACTAAATGCTAATGGTCTTGCCTCCAAAATATCTGCTTTATCCATCTGCCCCACTCAATTCAAACAACAGGCCCTACCACCTCTTTCTGGGACTTCACTTTTAGTCAGCTCCTGCTTCCTTCAACCTGTTCCCTGTTCATCCTTTTAAAATAAATATTTCTCATTACAGCACAGCCAACGTGGTTCAAATTGACACCAAGGTCCTGCTACTCTCAGGCCCAGCCTTTGTCACCCACCAGCCACATGTTTTGTCATTCTTTGCTATTACCAACTGGAGCCTCAGCCGCCCACTGTTTCCCCAGGAAAAACACTGGGTTCTGACCCCAGGTATGGCAATGCCTGTTTGCCATCCCTTTGGTCACTCCCTAGCAACCAAGCCCATCTCTGGAAGTCTGGGTTGCATCTTCTGTGCGGTCTTTCATGATGCCCCTCCCTCTGCATCTTCAGCACCATGCAGACCTCGGGGGAAGCACTTCTCAGTACCGCTGCCCTTAGACATTTCTCTCCTCTGATGAGTTATAAATGTCCCTGGTGTGGAGAAGCACTGTGATATTTACCTAAGTATTTTCTAGCACTTGCTAGCACCCCATCCATAATTCCGAGCTGTAACCACTGAATGAGGTAGGTTCTCCATGCCCAATCCTCTACCACTATTACCAACTGGAGCCTCAGCTGCCTACTGGTTGGTAGAAGATATTATGGGGAAAAATAAAATAAAAATGTAAAAGGATCAGAGTGTACAACCAAAGGTCTAGCAAACATATCATTTGTTTTCTATCTCAACAAGCTGCTATAGTCAATGTTGTCCCGACCTCCTAGCCCTGTTACACCAATCCCAAGCACCTAAGGCTGTCACATATATAAGTGCCTATAGTATTCACTGCTCTAAAGACATCTATGAAGCCCACCAGTGTGTCAGGCTGTCACACTGTGGCTACAAGTAAGGCCACAAGGAGAGAATGCTCTCCCTAATAATCATGTTACAAAGACAGACAGGAGCTGGCTTAATTCTCCCTCTCATGTTTGCTTAGCTGTTCTTAAAGCCAGGATAGGCAGCATGGAAGAAGGCAATGTACTCTAAGGAGAAAGGAGCAAATCATTGACATTTACAAAGTTGGGAATCCCTGTTGCCTACACATGCCTTTATTCATATCTTAACCTTTGCTGGGAAGCACAGAAGAGAATTTAATTCCAAGCTAGAGTAGTTTACATTATTTCATAATAAAATATAACTACATATCAAAAGGCAGGCCATTCCCTGGAAGAAAATGTTACGTTTCAGCAAGTGCTGATAAAGGCAATTTGATTAGTCATTGTAATAAAAATTTTAGTAATAGCTAACATTTCATGACCACTTATGTGCTGAGGACTGTTCTCAGCATCTTCTATAAATGGCATATTTAATTATCACAACTCTGACAAGTGGGTGGTGCTTTTCTGTGTTTATTTTGTGGAACAGGGAATTGAATCTAGGGCCTCACTGTGTTCTAAGCAAATGTTCTAATGTTCTATTATTAGGCTATAACCTCAGTCTTCATTTTTACTTTTTATTTTGATGCTGTCTTGTTTTTGGTTGGTTGGCTGGTTGGTTGGTTTTGAGACTTGGTCTCATATATTTGAGACTAACATCAAACTTAGTATGTAGCCAAAGGCAGCCTTGAAATTCTATTCCTCCTGACTTCACCTTCCATTACAATTATACGTCACCATTCCATTTGTAAAGAGGCAGAGATGGAACTCAGAGTTTATGCATGCTAGCAAGCACTCTACCAACTGAGGTACAGCCCCAGGCCCTACTTTTTGAGATGAAGAGGTCTAGGCCAACCTTGAAGTGCATCTACGGTGCAAGCAAGCCCTGAACTTACAGCCTCTCTATAGTAGCTGGAATCATACACCTTTACCATAAGACTTGAATTGCTACTATTATTGCTATTGCTGCCTTTAATGTTTTTAAGGTGAGAAAACTGAGGCACAGCCAAGAACCGGAATTCTTGGCCTCTAATTTAGCACCTAGTATCTGTCTGGCCTTGTCAAGATTCACAGCTATTCTGAGCCTTCATCTCTTTACTTAAAAAAAAGAAAACTTAATTTTCCTTTTCTGGGGTTGTTGAAAGAATTATGAATGTCTCTAGACCAGCCCAGGATTTGATACGTAATCATACTTCAATAAATATCCATCATCTTCCATTCTTTTCCCTTTTTTTTCTACTTCAAAATGAATTCAGTTAATAAATAAGGAATATGCCACAGGAAAACACAGTCAGTCTTTTATAGATTTCTAGCTTTAAAAGCCCATAAAACTAGCAAAGCCAGGCAAAGAAAAACCTATTGCTTTTCAATCAATAACATCACCACAGGCATGGCAAACAGAGTTAGATATTTATGGACAAGTGAATGTCTCCTTGTAAATGTGAGGCAATTGAAGGGTCTCATTAAAGCTTCCAGGCTCCCAAGTCACTGGTATAAATTCTCTCTTCCATCAGTTGATGAAATGTAGGCATCATTGGCACCTTGGGCCTGATTCTGCAGCAGGGCGAAAAGATTTAAGGTCTAGGAATGGATATTCCCAGTCTCTGGGCTAGACTTTCATTCTTCCAGGTCCTCTGAATGATGCAAGATTTATTGGAATACAAAGGAAATTTCAAAAGTTGAAACAATCACCTATGTGTCTCTACTGAGACACCGCTCCTCATAATGGTTAATGGTACGCTACATTCTTTTCTTCATCATCCCATTTTTGACAATGAAGATGGAAGAAAGACCGGAAGGGCCCAGCTCCATCAGGATCTCCAACCTGTGGCCTGTGGACCAACTGCATGAGTCCCTGGGTGCCTATGAATATGGCCCAGCATACTTGTAGACTACAACGTGATATCAACAGGTTAGACGCCCCTCTCTAAAAAAGAACACTTTTAGACACAGCATATGATTCTGAGGCAGAGTCTTACTAGGAGCCACTCATCCTTTGGCAGGGTAAATAGACCCCAAAAGAATTTGATGGTTGATACAGCTCGTAGAACACATCTACCCCCGGATTGCCCACTGACATCTGCCAGACGACTGTGCTTACTCTAAACTTACTGGCCTGAAAAAGACCAAAATGTTATTTCTCTTAGAGCCATATTTAGCAGCTGTTTTGTTGGGTTTCAGCCCTAACTGACAAGCATATGCTTACAAAAGCACAACAGAATGAAGCAAACAGGAACAGGAGAGCACTCCACATTTATCTTGAGCCTTCAGGCTTTTCCCATACCATCCTTCCAAAGCAAGGACAGCATGAGGAAGTGTCCTGCTGACTCAGCATCCTCGGATTCCAGCCCCACTCTGCAATGGGGCCAGGTCTCTCCCAAGCATGTTCTTACTTCCTGTTCCCTTTCTAATTCAGGGGAGTGGGGTGACAGAGGAGTTAAAGGTCATGCCTTACACAATAGCATTTACTTAACCTCTGCTATCCACTGGCACCATCCACAGCCACCTGCTGTGTTCGACATTATTCAAAGTAGACACCCCTTGCCCGTGTTGTTTCCAGTTGATGGAGGAAAGGGGATATGTGGAAACAGCAACATTCTGTATTAAACTATAATGACAAGTGGCATGGGTGGGGGAAGGTATTTCAAGACCCTATCTAGGATATCCAGAATGCAGCCCAGGAAATTATCTCCATTTCATGCTGGCCCAAGACACACACTGAAAGCAGGGCAGAAAATTCAAGAAAAATATTGTACAAAATAAGGGGCTGGGGACACAGCTCATTGGAAGACCTTGCCTAGCATGCAAAATGCCCTGTGTTTGAGCCCTACTTGTATGTATGTGAGTGAGTGAGTATGTGTGTATCTGTGTACATATATATTTATTTTATTTGATCATCTCTATGGAGGACAAATTAAACCTTGTAGACATTCACAGCATTGGTCCAAAAAAAGTATTTAAATCTGGAATCTACAATTTGCTAATGTTGTTTAGCTCCTCACATTCTGCTTGCTGTCCCCATCTGTATTCTGCACATGAACACACCAGAAGCAGAGTCTTCTGCTCACCAGAAGCAGAGTCTTCTGGGAAGTCTTGAGCCAAGCAACTCCAGGTCACCATCTGTCCTATGCCGAGGCCCTTTTTCTGCCAATAATGCAAGATCCTGGCTGGGTTAAAACTGCCAGGCCTCCAGGACACTGCTGGCAAGGCTATTAGTTCTGAGGGCAGAGACTTGAGACGCCTTACCTCCTGGTGGGAGACTGCTGTGGGTGGAGTTTCAGTCTCAAATGCTCAAGAGTCAGCAACAGAACAGCTTTCCAAGGCCCTGCCACTGCTCACCCAACTGCCCACAATTCTGCAGCTTGAACTGGGCTTCTTGGAGGCAGGCCTTCAGACTGAGTTTAAAACCTGGCTCTTCAGGTTAATAAATATAAGACCTACTTTTCCTAATACAGACTAACTCTAAGGGTGGGATCCTCCTTTCCCTGGTCTTGGGTCTCCACCCCTCCCTCAACTACCAGGACCATGAGTCTGGAAAGTTCAAATGTACACCCAAAATAAAAATTTTCCTCGACTGGCTGAGTAGTATTCCACTGTGTAAATGTACCACAGTTTCTTTATCCATTCTTTGGTTGAGAGACATCTAGGTTGTTTCTAGTTTCTGTCTATTATGAATAAAGCTGCTATGGACATAGTTGAGCAAATGTCCTTGTTGTATGGTGGAGCATCCTTTGGGTGTATGCCCAGGAGTGGTATAGCTGGGTCTTGAGGTATGGCTATTCCCTATTTTCTGAGAAAGCACCAGACTGATTTCCAAAGTGGTTGTACATGTATTCAATTTTTAATTGGATTATTTGGTTTGTTAGTGTTTAATTTCTTGAGTTCTTTATATATATTCTGGATATTAGCCCATTATCAAATATTGTAGATCTTAGAGCCTGAGCTGTTGGTGTTCTGTTTAGGAAAGTGTCACCTGTGCCAGTGAGTTCAAGGCTCTTCCCCACTTTTTCCTCCAGCAGATTTAGTGTGTCTGGTTTTATGTTGAGGTCTTTGATCCACTTGGACTTGAATTTTGTGCAGGGTGATAAATATTTGCAGGCAAAAGGATGGAACTAGAAAAGATCATCCTGAATGAGGTAACCAAAACCCAGAAAGACACACATGGTATATACTCACTTATAAGTGGATTTTAGTCATATAGTACAGGATAAACATACTACCATGCATAGACCCCAAGAAGGTAAGTAACAAGAAGGACCCAAGGGAGGACACGTAAATCTCACTCAGAAGGGTAAACAGAATAGGCAAAGATAGTGGTTGAAGAGTGGGAACAAGGTAGAAGAGGGAGTGCAGAGAGAAATAAGGGTGGAATCAGACCTGGGGAGAGTAGGGGCAGAAGCACAGAAGAGCTGCAGAGAAAAGAGAAATGGCGGGTGGGAGCATCTCTGAGACAAGCTGCAGACCTAAATCAGAACAGGCCCACAGGAGGATATGAGGGGGACTCTAGCTAAGACACCTAGTAGTTGGGGCCATGGAAACTGAAGAGGACACCCTTTATCTCGACAAGACTCCTAGTGGATGGAGGAGATCACCAACCCAACCACTAAAACCTCAATCCAAAATTTACCCTACCTACCAGACCTGCAGGGACAAAGACAGACAGACAGAGTAGAGGTTGAGGGAACATCCAACCAATGCCCGGCCCAACCCTAAGACCCAACCCATCAAGAAAGCCAACCCCATCACAGTTAAGGATACTCCGATATACTTGCAGACAGGAGCCTACCATAGTTGTCCTCTTAGAGGATCTGCCCAGCAACAGCTTGAAACAGATGCTGAAACTCACAGGCAAACATAGGGTGAAGCATAGGGAATCTACTGGAGAAAAGGGGGAGAAGGATAAATGGACCTAGAGGTGACAAAAGCTTCACAAAAAGATGATCAGAGCAATCAATCAGGGCTCAGAGGGGCCTATGGAGTCTGAAGCACCATCCAAGGACAGTGCATGGTCTGGACCTAGGACCTCTACTTACATAAGTATGTAAGTATATAAGTATATATAAGTATATAAGTACTTATAAGTAGCTGGTGGGCATCTTCAGCTTCATGTTACGGAAGTGGGGGATATCTCTGACATTGACTATGTTGCCTGCTTTTTGATCACTTCCCCCTGATGGGACTGCCCTACAAGGCCACAGGAGAAGAAGACAAACTCATTCCTCATGTGGATAGTTGAGCAGGGGTGTCTGGGGAGGGGGAGAGGCTCCCTTATACTGTGGTATAGGGGAGATCGATTGTGGGAGGGAGGGTGGGACTAGGAGGAGAGGAGGGAGGAGCCTACAACAAAGATGTAAATTGTACTAATTAATAAAAAGAGAAAAGAAAAATATTTCCCCTAAACTCCTTAACTTTTCTTTTTGTCCATAGTCTCTATCTTTCCCAATCAACTGCAGACTGCAAACTGCTCCAAACAAACCAGCCCTAGATGCTTCTGCCTGGAGTTCTGACCAGCAGGGGACCTCTGAACTCCCAGACTACTCCAAAACAACTAGCTCCAGGTGGTCCTGAAGACCGGGGCAGCTAGTGAAACAGATGTCCCATAGCCTGCTCTTCTCTTTCCCTTCCTAACTTTGATCAACATCCCAGCCTTCCCACCCCTGCCCCAACAATGATCCCCAATTTCAGCTAAGAAGCAGTTATACAAGGGATTGCTTCATCCCTTATCATCAACAGAATTGCTAGCTTATCTGGTCCCAGAGAAACCCTACACAGGCTCACTCAGTACCTGTGGCTCTTCCTAGCATTTCTCACTCCACCCCCTACCATAAATCCTCCCTCCCCCCCACCCCGGCTTCTGATCTCCATATAACTCAGCCATTTGGTCCACACACTCTCATGGTTCTTCTCTCCCTCTTGGCTCCTCTCTCGGTCCATTTACCCCTGTCTCTTATCTTTCTCTCTCCCTCTCCTTTCCTCTCTCTCCTCTCATGGCCTGGTTTAGTATGGACTCTTCTAGATGCCTCTGGCTGAACTCCCCTTCATAGCTACAATAAAAACCTTCTCAGCAATATTGAGGGGTCATGTCCTCATTTCCATTCAAAAAAATTATGGAAAATAAACTTTTCAGATCATGAAGCTAAGGCTTCCAGAGACTAAGTAATGGCCATGGTTAAAGTCAACCATAGAGATAGCATCATGAACTCAGTTGACTGCTCTCTGATCACTCACCCCTGATGATGCAGCCTTGCCAGACCACGGAAGAAGAGGATCCAGGCAGTCCTGATGAGATTTAACAAGCTATGGGCAGACGGCAAGTGGAGAACTCTCCCTTTTAGTGGACTAGGAGTAGGGGATAAGGGGAAGAGAGAGGGAGGGTGGGACTGGGGGAGTTGAGGGAGGGGAGCTTCAATCGGGATATATAATGAATAAAATTGTGAAGAAAAAAAACTAAAAATTAAAAAAAAAAAAAGAGTAAGAGTGAAAATGTTTCCCCCGGAGTACTGTGCTGAGCACATAAAACATAAAACATGCACTAGGCATTTAGCACACTGCATGGCAGTGCTTAATAAACAAGAGCTAGGTCAGGCTTGGTGCTGGGATTCTTAAAAGTTGCCCCAAGCCGGTAGCAGCGTTGTTCAGTACTGGAGCTAGTATTTAAATCTAAACACTTTGAATTCAATACTTGAAGCTATTATATACTTTTCTACAAATGGCTCCTGCAGAAATTAACGTGGGGCTTTGGGGATGGCAAAGACCTTGAAGTTTCATAGTGCAGTTGGAGAAGGGGCAGTGATCTCAAGCCAAACAGCCCAAACCTGCCAAGCGGTTGGGAACACACAAAGTTGGTTTTTCCATGGCAGCTCTCTCTCTGCCTCTCCTTGGAAACAGGAGCTCTAGAGGGAGGGAGGAAGCAAGCACTCAGTCTAAAGCTAGTCACACACACACACACACACACACACACACACACACACACACACACACTTTGCCAGTCTATGGGATGAAGAATGATAATTTTGAATTAACCAACCATTTGGTGTGAGAAGCAGCACCAGTGAGCAGTAACTCTTCAGCTGAACCGTTTCTGACCTCAGCTTTACTGCCCAGGGGCTAGGGGACTTTGATCATGCTGTTTAATCTTTCTGTTCCTCCATTTCCTAGCTCTTACAGCTATCCACATGATAGAAGGCATTACAGTAATATCTGACATGTTTTTTTAAATTCCCAAAAATGTGTGCTAAAAATGTTTGATCCGAAATTGAATAGCTTCTGTTTGTTTGATTCAATTCAGAATCCTGGTGTCTAGACCATGCATTATAAACATTCAGCGAATACCAGCAGAATGAGTGGAGCCCCAGATCTCAGCTGTAGCTCAGTCAGACCTCCCGTGTCATTTCACAGAAGAGAGCTGGCAGCCCTCCGTGAAAACAGGTCCTCTACCCTAAGAGTTGTGGTGACTTGTCCATGGTGTTCGCTGGTTAGGCTTGAGTCATAACCTCAAAAATGTGCTCTTCTTTTTCCTTCCGTTCAAAAACGGCCTTTGATGGACTACAGGGCTCACTCTGTACCATCTAAAGAAAGAGGGGCCTGAAAGGGAAGGATCCAAGGGTGATGGGGAGCCTGATAGGCAGTTTTAAATTCTAATTACTTCATTTGAAACATAAAGTTAAGTTGTACACAGAAGTCATACAACATGGCTTATTACGGATAAGTAATACATCATTGAGATCATCATTTGGTGGTCCATATGCAAATATCAATATAGGGGGTTGGGTTTTTTTTTCCACAATGTATTTTTCTATGCTCACAGACCTTATATATTCATACTCATCACTTACCTGAGTTCCATATGATCTCCATACAGGTGAAAACAAACAAGCAAACAAAAAAATTCTACACAAACTGATTTTGTTCCTTGGCTTATATTATGAAATGGGTTCATACAGTTAATAACCCAAAACTAACAGAAAAATAACCCAAGAAAGATTTATAATATGCATTTGCATATTTCCTCTGGTTTTGAAGTGCAGCTGTTTTATTTTCTTAAAGACTTGTTTATTTGTTATTTTATATGCATATGTGTGTGCCTGATTGTATGTATGTGCACCCTACTCATGAAGGCTAAAGGAAGATGCCAGAGTCCCTGGAGCTGGCGTTTCAGGTGCCTGAGCCTCTACCCTTACCCCCTGAGCCATCTCTCTGACATAGGGCCTGGCTATTTTAACCCTTTGGCAGCTTTTGAGACTCACTACTGATCCTTCTCATGCCCCCTTGCCTGCTGCACCTATACACTGGTATATGGAATACAGGACATAAGCCAGTGCAAGATCTGTGTTCAGAGGCTGTTTCCAACACATCCAGAGTCAGGAAGTGACAGGTTGAATCCAGAAAGTACGTCAAAAAAAATCGTGAGTGTTTGGCAAATTTTGGACAAGAATGGGTAACCCCAACTCTCTTGGAGCCCAATAAGGGTCACAAAGACAAATTTTTAAAAGACTGATTGGCACACAAAGGACCTCATTTCAGTCTCTCCCATCAGCGGGCTTCGGCAGAGATGATATGATACAAACTGTTAGCGAAATGCATCACAAGGTTTACAGAGATGTACAAACATTGGATTCCTCTAGACCTGTCAGGACAAGGTAACTTTCCTGTATTTCCAGCAACACAAGGTCCAAATGATGGGAACCAGACTCACAAAGACCTTGGCATGTTGCCTTTGCAGAGATGCTTAGATGGAGGGAAAAGATAGCAGCTGCAGCAGATGGACTTCAAGACAAGAACTGATTGCCTAAATAATTAAGTAAGAAAGATTAGGAAAGCATCCAAAGCTCTACTTTGGAAAGGAGAGCCTTAGCAGGACCGTTCCTCCCAAAGCTACTCATTTGCCACCTGCTTATGGCAAACCAATTATACGAATATTTGCTTAAAAGTATTTTTCAGCAGCTCTTCCCACACCATAAGTCACCATGAAGCTGGTGCCTGGTAGAAGCTGGTGGGAGAGACACACTCTACTCTGAATTAGTAAGCATTATAAGCCACCCTTGACTGTCTGCCTTTTTACCCTGACCCCTCCTGACAGCAGGCAGGACTCACAAATAAGGGTCCAAGAAGGGCAGACTGGACACAGTGATAAAGCCAAAGATTCAGGCCTTCCCTCTGGGATCCTCAAGAAGGCAAAGAGTAATTGCTTGGATCTCCTCTGATTCTCTTACATCCTGAGAGAGTTGGGATGGCCCAGGGCCATGTAGGAACAGCCAAGAGCATGTCAACAGATACTGGGGCAGGGCCTGTCATCTGGCATAAAAGATCCAAGCCAATCCCAGTCCATCACTTGATGTCACCATTAATGGTACAGATGGCCAGATATCAACTCAGACAGTTGACTGATTACAGGGACCCATTTGTATATGATCCCCTGACCCAAGGCTTTTGTAATTATGGCTAAGCTAGCATAATATACAAA
This sequence comes from Meriones unguiculatus, assembly GCF_030254825.1. NCBI lineage: Eukaryota > Metazoa > Chordata > Mammalia > Rodentia > Muridae > Meriones > Meriones unguiculatus. The sequence goes on along the minus strand of NC_083350.1, from coordinate 137,315,081 downwards.
CATACATACATTATGTATATATACACACACATACATATGTGTATGTATATACATATATATGCATATATGTGTTTGTGTTTGTTGGTCTTGCAAGACAGCTAGTATTTGGACCAGAGACTTTTGTACTATCTGATAAGGCTCTGGGCAAATTTAGACAAACCAAAAGCTATAGTTGAATTTCTTTGTGTCCTAATAAGTTTCTATGAATATTAGATTTTTATACTGTCAGGTAAGTTTGGGCAACAGGAGAGGTCGCTCATTAAAATGCTTGCTGTACAAACACAAGAACTTGAATTCAGAGCTGAAGCACCCACATTTAAAACAAAAACAAAAATAAAAACACAACGACAATGAAAACCTGATGCACAACAAAATGTCCTATAACCCCAGCCTGAGGAGATAAGAACAGGAGGATCCCTGGGACTTACTGGCCCCTCATTTGTTTTAGATCAACAACCCCAGCCTAGGACATGGTGAGACCCACATTGAGGGCAGATCCTCCTGCCTCAGTTAACCCAACCCGGAAGCTCCCCCACAGGCATGCCCGGCTGGACATTTGACTCTTAGCCAATCCTCCATCCTGTCAAGTTGACAGTGTTCACCACCACAGGAGGTCAGCAGATTTACTGCAGGATGCTCTAATCCAGGACTGCTCAGATGAAACTAAGTCAGCCTGAGAAAGGCTTTATACCCTCTCTTCCTCAGTCCAGCTGCCTGAAATGCAGATGTTTTACCTGAACCCCTACTGATAATGAAAGACACAAGCCAGACCGTGAGAACAGAACAATGAGATGACCTCCATGCCACCACTGGACTGCCTCTGTCTGGACTTCATTGTAAGAGGGAGATAAAATATCTTCCTTACTCACTAAGAGTCTGGTTTTTTGTTTGTTTGTTTGTTTTCTGTCTGGTGCACAAAAATTCTAACTGACTTGCTTTGAAGTTTGTTGTTAACATTTTAAATTTACTTATATGTAACTAGCCATGATTATACACTCTTCTTATACACCAGCCTTTTGCCCTTTTAGTAGAAGTGGTAGCCACTAAAACTGTTCAAATATGTCATATCTCCTCCTTCCATGTATTAGAATATAGCATTTTCCTGAGCTTTTAACATTTTGTTTTGGTTTGGTTTGGTTTGGATGTTGGGGTTTTTGTTTGTTTGTTTGTTTGTTTTGTTTCGAGACAGGGTTTCCCTGTGTAGCCTTGGCTGTCTGGACTCGTTTTATAGACCAGACTGGCCTCAAACTCACAGAGATCAGCCTGCCTCTGCCTCCCTGAGTGCTGGGATTAAAGGCTTGTGTCACCATACCTGGATGTTTATATATATTTTATTTTAAAATTGTGTGTGTGTGTGTGTGTGTGTGTGTGTGTGTGTGCCTGTGTGGGGGTTCATGCACATAAGTAAGAGTGACCTAGGGATGAGAGTCATTAGGTTCCCTGGAGCCAGAGTTTTAGGCAGTTGTGAGCCCGTCACCAGAGATGGGCTCTGGATATTGGTCTTTCGTTCTTTGCAATGACAGTGTGTGCTATTAGCCCCTAAGTGATCTTTCCAGTCCCTCCATGTACTTCTGGAAGCTGGGAATGGACATGTGACTTATGGACTGCCAGTGGACTGTGAATAAAGTGATGACCCTCTTGGAACCACTGAGTTCCAATTTGAGTCACTGTGAGGACCATGGACATATATTTGTCTATGAAGCTTCCATTAGCCTGTGCTCGAGGACTGATGATCTGTGTCCTCTCCTGACCCACACTCAGCATGTGGCATGGTCAAAAACTAAACTTCACTTGAAAACAGTCACAAAGATTGTTTGTTACCACAGCATTCTCACTGACAGAGATATCCAAACATTGTAATAGTACGTTATACTCTGTAGTGCTTTCTGATTTCTAAAACAGTACTTGAGACAAACTATGTATTTTCTAATTATTTGTATGCCCTAGACATTACACAGGGCACGTCACAAAAAAATATGCTCTATCACCTCTGCATCAATCTTGTGAGGAACACTGCCCAAAAAAGGAAACATCCTAAGACTATGTCCAATGACCAAACTGTCCCTGCTGTCTCCAACCTACAATATGGTCTTGGGAAATACCAATGTGGCTAACAACACACACCTTCTGAAGACTCACTCTTACTAAGAGAGCCATGAAAATTCAACAGATGATACCTGCTTTTTTGGCTGAGCACATCCAATAGGGCCTAAAGCAGAGCATGCTGGGATTCATAGTCTCTGCTCTCAACTGAAAACAGTAGAACTACAAGCCTTCGGACTGCACACTAGAAGGCCTTTGAGCTCCAAACATGTATTTTAAGCAACTGTCAAGGTAACCTAGCAGCTAAGAAGGATGAATTGGCCAACTCTGTCTGCTGGCACGAACAAGTAAAATATCTGCACCACCATGGCAAGCTGAGTAGAAGGCTGGTTATTCACACAAAGAAAAAAACAAAACAAAACAGGCCCCTTAAAGCCAGGATTGTGCCTTGACTGTATTCCACTCCCTCCTGCAAAGTGCTAATAAAGGAACAAGGCTTCCTTTAAAAGTGTTTCTTACTGGCCTGTGAAAAAACAGCCTTCTCTCAGCCTGGAAACATTTAGAAAGGGAGAAGGCAAGGAGGATCTCTTTTCTTGCTATAAGCAGAGAAACTTTAAGACGGACTCTGTATACTCAGTGGTGAAGGTTGGCATGCGCTAATTCAGTGGTCCATACCCAGGCCCGAGAATTCAATGGGATGTCAGTGTTGTGCCATGGGCAACAGGTCTCTAACAGTTAGATTACAGTAAATTGAATGGTGCTATTTCCCGAGCACCTGCAATGTGCTATCGCCAACCCTCTTCTAGACAACCCCCCTGAGTTCCTCCACCACCAATCTCAGGCCTGTCTTTAAATCCACAGCTTATCTCTCCTCCGGCCTGAGCCACAGTCTCAGTGAGGATGTCCTGCCGATCTGTAAATTACTTTTATTCTTGTTTTCCCCCTCCTACCCAGATTTATCCAATCCGTCTTAATTTGCTCTCTACTGCCGAAATAAACACCATGACCAGGAGCAACTTGGGGAAGAAAAGTTTCCTTGGTTTGCACCTCTCCATTACCCCCCACATGTAGGGAAGCTGAGGCAGGAGCTCAAGCCCAGAACCTAGAGGTAGGAACTGATGCAGAGGCCATGGAGGAGTGCTGCTTACTGGCTTGCTCTCATGGCTTGCTCACCCTGCTTTCCTATACAACCAGGACCACCAATCCAGGGATGGCACTACCCTCTATAGACTGGGCCCTTCTATACCATCAGTTAAAAAAAAAAAAAAAGCATACAGGCTTCCTACAGGCCAATCGGATAGATGGTAGAAGCAATTCCTCACTTGAGAGTCTTCCAACCTAACTGACTCTACTTGTGACAAGAACTAACCAGCATGGCATCTGTCATTCAAAGATTGCCCCGCCTTCCCAGGTCCAGATCCTGTCGCTTTACTTAACAAAGGAATACATATTTTAACAAAATATTGAAAAGAAATGTCTTATTCTCTTGCTACAGAAATAGAAAAGACAGCAAAGACTTGTAATCGCCATATTTCACTTTGAAGCTCCCCCTGCTTTATTTTCCGAAAGCAAATTTCATATTAAGGCCTCTGATGGCCTAGGCTGTCATCTGCCCCAAAGACATATCCCTAAAGAACAAGAGCGGGGTTCAAATGTGGCTTTCTCACTTCCAAATGTGTAATTTTTGAAATGTCTTTCTCTCTTTGAGCTGGGGTTTCTTAACCTGTGACCCCTCAGAGCCGGTCAGCACATCCGCCACACCTGGGAATCTCGTGAGGCATGGCCAGGCCCCACCCAACCCTCCTGACTCAGAAGGAACATTCTAACAATCCCGGGTGATTCAAACACACACTAATCTTCTGGAAATGCTGGCAAATTGTACCTAGCAGAGAAATAGCAGGAGAGGGAGTTCATGGAAAACCCCCAGTACACTCTCGCTAAATCAGGAAACCACACCTCTTAGTTCTGAGACGTGGATGGTAAATTTACCTGTTTGGTATTCCAATGTTTGCAGATACTAGGACAGCAGGACTCCCAAGAAGTGTGTTTAATTAGTGATAGTCAATCGATCAAGCACGCAAAATGAATGAAGAAACGTGAAAGGGCTACGACATAAAAGAGCATATAACCAAAACTAACTTTACCCTTTACAATTTCTCTGATAGTTGAGCAAATCCATTCAAATCCTCTAGCCCTTGGGTTTTTTGTTGTTTTTTTTTTTTCTTCTCATAAAACAGAAATAAGAATATTGGCAGGCTGCCTGACTCTGAACTGTACTAAAATGGAAATGAGATAAAAAGGATGGCAGAATTTTGCCAACTACAAAGCAACGATTAGGTACCATTCTATCATTTATTACTAGAATAAAATATGCCCATCACAGATAGGCCCTGTTCACAGGTAGCTGCCCTTGAAGGACACCTAGATGAAAAATGTTACATTGAGGCCACTGTACAATAAAGCACAGTCTACCTTCCTTAGCAACTGGAGATGGAAAGGGCTTGGAACACAACTCATTCAGTAAAAAGCTTTCTGCACAAGCATAACCTGAGTTCAATCCCGAGCACCGGCAAAAAATGTCAGGCATGATGGCACATACTTCTAGGTGGCCCTGGGGGGACTGAGAAGGAAGGGTCCTCAGGCTTGTTGGCCAGCCTCCCGAGTCTAACCAGCAAGCCTTAGTCCAGTGAAAGACCCTTTCTCAGAAAATAAGGTGGGTGGTTCTGAGACATGACACTCAAAGTTGGTTCCTGCCCCCCTCCCCCACACAAATACACTCTCACACACAAATGTGCACCCACACACACCAACACATACCTATTCTATGCTGGTTGCTTTTATACCAACTTGACACAGATGGAGTCATTTGGGAAGAGGAAAACTCAACTGAGAAACCCCCCACATACACACACGCACACTCCTATTGGACCTCTGGGCAAGCCTGCAGTGATTTCTTAATTACTGATTGATGAGGGAAGGTCCAGCCCTTTGGTGGCCCTCACAGCCAAGGGGTCTTGGGTTCTATAAGAAAGCAGGCTAAACAAGCCATGGAGAGCAATCCAGTAAACACCATTTCTCTATGCCCTCTGCATCTGCCCCTGGCCAAGCCAGGAGAGATCAGACAGTCAGGAACTGCCATGAGACACAGCCAGTGAAGGCTGAAGGGAGAGGTGACATCTGGATGACCTCTGAAATACAAGCAGAATTTGGACAATGGAGGAGTGACTAGAACGAGTGATTACTTTGCCCTTCAGTGGTATTTACAGGCTTCACTTATGTGGAAAATAACTGAAGCCCAGAATCGTATCACGTAGAAGATGAAGGAACCATGCATTTATATAACTTTAGATTATGTGAGAATGTGAAGCCATAACGCTTTCATGAAGAAAGTGGTTCTGGATGTTGACATACATGGACAAAATGGAAAGCCCACATGTGGTGAGAAAGCAAAGCAATTCTTTCAAAACACAAAACTCTTTATTATTATTATTAATTACACTTCATTCACTTTGTATCCCTCCATAAACCCCCCTCCTCCCCTCCCAATCCCACCCTTCAACACCCTTCTTCACGCATGCCCCTCCCCAAGTCCACTGATAGGGGAGGTCCTCCTCTCCTTCCTTCTGATCTTAGTCTATCAGATCTCATCAGGAGTGGCTGCATTGTCGTCTTCTGTGGCCTGGTAAGGCTGCTCCCCCCTCAGGGGGAGGTGATCAAAGAGCAGGCCAATCAGATTATGTCAGAGGCAGTCCTTCTTTCCATTACTATGTAACCCACTTGGACACTGAACTGCCATGGGCTACATCTGTGCAGGGGTTCTAGGTTATCTCCATGCCTGGTACTTAGTTGGAGTATGAGTCTCTGGGAAGACCCCTGTGTTCAAATTTTTTGGTTCTGTTGCTCTCCTTGTGGAGTTCCTGTCCTCTCCAGATCTTATTATTTCCCACTTCTTTCATAAGATTCCATGCACATTGCCCAACAGTTGGCCATAAGTCTCAGCATCTGCTTTGATAGTCTGTGGGGCAGAGGCTTTCAGAGGCCCTCCGTGGCAGGTTCCTAGCTTGTTTCCTGTTTTCTTCTTCTTCTTCTGATGTCCATCCTCTTTGCCTTTCAGGATGGGGATTGAGCATTTTAGTCAGGGTCCTCTCTGTTGATTAGTTTCTTTAGATGTACAGATTTTATTAGGTTTATCCTATATTACATGTCTATATGAGTGAGTATATACCGTGTGTGTCTTTCTGCTTCTGGGACAGCTCACTCAGGATGATCCTTTCCAGGTCCCACCATTTACCAGCAAATTTCATGATTTCCTTATTTTTTATTGCTGAGTAATATTCCATTGTGTAGATATACCACAATTTATGCATCCATTCCTCCACTGAGAGGCATCTGGGCTGTTTCCAACTTCTGGCTATTACAAATAAAGATGCTACAAACATGGTTGAGCAAATGTCCTTATTGTGTACTTGAGCCTCTTTTGGATATATGCCTAGGAGTGGTATGGCTGGATCTTGAGGAAGCAATATTCCTAATTGTCTGAGAAAGCACCAGATTGACTTCCAGAGGGGTTGTACAAGTTTACATTCCCACCAGCAATGGATGAGGGTTCCCCTTCCTCCACAGCCTCTCCAGCATGTGTTGTCACTCAAGTTTTTCATCTTGGCCATTCTGATAGGTGTAAGGTGAAATCTCAGGGTTGTTTTCATTTGCATTTCCCTAATGGCTAGTGAGGTTGAGCATTTCTTTAAGTGCTTCTCTGCCATTCGGTATTCCTCTACAGAGAATTCTCTGTTTAGCTCTGTTCCCCATTTTTTAAGTGGATTACTTGGTTTGCTGCTTTTCAGCTTATTTAGTTCTTTATAAATAGTGGATATTAGTCCTCTGTCAGATAAAGGGTTGGTGAAGATTCTTTCCCAATCTGTAGGCAGTCGTTTTGTTTTGATGACGGTGTCCTTTGCTTTACAGAAGTTTTCAGTTTCATGAGGTCCCATTTATTGATTGTTGCTCTTAGAGCCTGTGCTGTTGGTGTTCTGTTCAGGAAGTTGTCTCCTGTACCAATGAGTTCTAGGCTCTTCCCCACTTATTCTTCTAACCGATTTAATGTGTCTGGTTTTATTTTGAGGTCTTTGATCCACTTGGACTTTAGTTTGGTGCAGGGTGATAAGTATGGATCTACTTGCATTTTTCTGCATGTAGACATCCACTGGACCAGCACCATTTGTTGCAGATGCTGTCTTTTCAAAGCTTCACTTCTTCCCAGCAACAGGAGAGCAAGTATGTCAGTGTAGAACACAGAAACGTTTTGTGACTCTCTTTCCTGCTTGTTATGTTCCTGCTCCTATCACATCAGAAGCTGAGCGTGCCACACCCCAGTCTTCTTAACCATGTTCACTGGAGCTGGCGAGATAGCTCAGTGAGTAAGAACATTTGCTGAGCAAGATGAGAGGACCTGAGTTCAAATCCCTAATACCCACCTGAAAAGCTTGGTGTGGCGTGTACACTTGTAAGCCCAGCACTGTGGAGGAAAGAGACTAGGTGAATCATTGGAGGTTGCTGGCTCCAAATTCCATGAGAGACCCTGTCTCAAAGTAACAAAGTGGATCCTGATAGAACAGGACAGCTGATGTCATCTTCTGGCCCATGTGTAGTCACACACACATACATGCCATCCACAACACAAGGAAAGAGTGAGAGGAGAAAGTGATAAATGACTCTCGAAACTGTGACAGTGTCTCAGTGCCAGACCAGAGAAACATTTAATAAGTGCTGCCCAGGTCAACAACTGACCAAGATGATCAGGAAAGATAGGTAAGTTATTCATTTTATCCCTGTTGGCCAAGTAGAGAGACGCACACAGAAGATGTGTGAGCCTTCCTTCCTCTGAGAGATGCAGCTCCAGGCCAGAGCATTTGTGGAGCCACAAAGGAGGTCTTTGGTGTGTGGCAAGTTTGCAAATATACTAAACCTGTCGACGTTTCTATCTGTTTTAAAAACCAAATGCAAAGAGGCTAATGAATCTCGGGCTTCCAAGGGACCAGACTCAGCTGGGGCACCAGTTGCTCTAGTCTCTGATTTCCAGCTTCCCCGGCAGGGCTGTTTTAGTAAACCCATCCAACGCCATGTGGTGCCTCCGTACCATTTGTACCCTCGTTTTCGAGTTCAGCAAATGTTCCTTACTTCACCCCGGTTCACTCACAATTTACAGTTTCTGATTAGAGCTTTGGAAGAAGTTCAATTTTCTATTGCCCATACAGGGCAAATTTAAGAAAAGCAATACTGTTTTTTTTTTTTTAAGAGAACAAAGTGGTGTCTATTGTTATTTTATTTAATAACTTGATAACTGCCATCCAATAACTCTACTCAAGCAACTTTTCTAAGGGTCAAGGGTATGGCTCAGTGGTTAAGGCACTTGTCTGGCAAATGCAGGGGGTCAGTCCTCTGCACTGCGGCGGGGGCAGGAGGAAGGGTGTTGAGCATTGTAGCTGCTTTCTCAAGACCTCTGTTATATGACTCTGATCTCCTAGGGTTTCTCAGATATTGTCTCCATCAACAGAGAATAATACACATGTGTGCATTTATATGTATGTGTGTGTGTTTGTGTCCTGCTTGTGTCAGGCATGAGTGCACCCATGTATATGAGGAGGGCACTGGTTGTCCTCTTCTATCACTCTCTGCCTTACTCCTTTGAGGCAGGGTCTCTCACTGAACTTGTAGTTCACTTTTTTTTGGTTAGATTTACAGCTAGAAAACTCCCAGAGGACTTTATGTCCTCACTGCCTTAGTGCTAGGGCGCCAGAGAGGCATGGGACCACATATATCTTTCTTAAAGCGGGCACTGGGATCTGACTTCTGGTCCTTGGGCTTGTGCAGCAAGCTCTTCTAACCACTAAACTGTCTCCAGCTCTGAGAAAAAGACCTCTATAAATTGTTGTTAAGTCTTACTTTTCACCATCGTAAATGTCTCCCGCTCCTCCCAATTTCCTGAGTTAGTGAGATTGTTTTGTGAAGTAAAAGCATCCTCTGAGCCCCAAAAGGAGACATGGCCACACTGGTGCTACTGAAACATGTGGGGTATGTTTGTTTTGTGTACTTTTCAGTATATTTTACAATTAAAACGCAGGAAAATAATTTAGTCATTAGGAAGGCAGCTTCAACTCAGTACAAATGATTACATAATAGTCAGAAGCAATTCAAGGATTAAAAGAGCCATTACCTGCCCTCGGAGTAGTTGGAAGTGTGGAGCTCAGCACCAAGGCGTACTAGAACCTTATCATCAGGTTCTACTTGGTGCTTTAACCACGCCATTTGGCATCACGCAGGGTTTGATAGTGGTATGTGCTTAACATGAGCTATGACCAAGCTGCGTTTCCCAAACCGTGTCGGCTCTCAGTCTTACACACTGGGTCTGACTTTCTATGTGCAGTTTTTCCAAGCAACACTCTCGGTCACTCCATGCAATGTGGGTTTTTCACTGTGTTTTGATGTGTGAGATGAGAAATCAGAGGGTGTACACCAGGAGACGTTGTTAGGAAGATGTGAGATTTATGCAGCTGATTAAGACGAATAATAACGGAAGAAAAATAATGGCAACAGAAATGAAGACTCTACCCTTGAAAGAGTTGAACTTTCCCTTTAGAACAGAGCCAATTTCTGACCAGTACCAAACAGGAGACCTGAATGCTCCCTGTCTAGGTGGCTCATAGTTGAGCGAGGGTGATTCAGATCCTCAGCAGGGGACAGCGCAGAAGCATCTCAGTGGCTCAGAACTTGGGCTCCAACAGAAAGGAGGCAAAGCCGTCAATAAAATCAGAGAAACAGTGGAAAGATTCTAGGAGGCAGATCTTCCCAAAGGTCCCAGAGAAGAGCCCACTCACTTGTTTGGTGAGCTTCCCCTTTTACTTTAAGCATCTCCTAAAACAATGTGAAATAATTAAGCTGATGTCACGCATTCTGTTGTTTCTTGTGAGCATTTAGTGTTCCACACAGACACTGGCCAGGGGGCAGGGGTGGTGCTGCCTTTGGCTCCCAGGTCCTGGTACCAACTTATCCCTCCTGGTCAGAAGGCCAAGTTAATCCTTCCTCACAGATGACTCTGGCCTTGTTGGAGAAGACCAAGAGGTCTTTTCTAGGAGCCAGTGCTGCTGAAAGACATGGCTTGACGCCCCACTTTCACAATAAGCACAACTTCCCATCATGTACATAATCAACTAGGGCTCCTCTTATCCCACAAAGGACTGGGGAGTACTCAGAGACAACTAAAGTCCCCTAAAAATATATGGCTCACATCTTCAGAATTAGGTCTAAAAAGGGAGAAAAGGGGCTGGGGAGATGGTTCTGTGGATAAAGAGTGCTTGGTAGTTTGGATTCTGTGATATAAGCCAGATGGTTCTACTCAAAAGGAATGGTTCAATGCTGGGTAGAGTTTTTATTGCAACTGTCATAGTTTTTATTTTATTATCATAAAAATTGAAGTAGGTTTGAATGTCTTTTTGTAATCCCAGCTTTCTGAGGATGGAGACAGGGATCCTCAGGGAAAGTCACTTGCTGAAGTGACGATGAGAAACGCTGCCAGTAAATAAAGTAAAGACACAGAGTGTCACCTCTGGCCACCACACACACACACACACACACACACACACACACACACACACACAGAGGAGGTGGGGTGGGGACCATTTCTCCACAATGGATTTTCAGTGGGACATTAATCATTCCCCACGTATTTTCAAAATGCCTACTGAGTGCTAGCTGTGTCTCATACATTGGGGAGTGCAGAAATGAAAAGTCACCACCCCAGTCTCCAAGAGTAAACTCTGTGAAGAACCAACCTTTGCAGAAGGCCTGTGATGAGGACTTCTGAGTGGCTCCAGGTACACATTCCACATTCTTAATGGACAGACATTACACTGCCATTAAGCTTACCATTAGGGGACCAATGAATCCATTAATGGAACACAGAGTAATCCATGTGGGGCCATGTCTAGGGAGGATGATGTCCTTCATTTGCCAACTTCAAATTTCAGTTGTGGAGTGGCTACAGATGAGTTCCTATGGAAGAGTACTTAAGGGGTTGACCAGCATTTGCCAATCAGATGCTAAAATGGCTGTCACCTAGCAAGGCACTAGGTCATGAGGCTTAGGCGCCATTCATTATTACACTTTAACTACATCAGACACCTGAGCACAGCATCTCCTAAGATGAGAACCGATTTCTCTCAAGCCATCATATCCATCTGTAGGCCAGCGGCTGCTGAGACTCTAAACCCAACCCCCAAAACCACGTGACGGCTAATATTGATTGTTAACAGGACAAGATCTAGAGCTACCAAGGAGGTAGGCCTCTGGGAAAACCTAGATTATGTTATTCTCTGTGCCGGCTTGTCAAGGAGTATCAGGATTGCATTAATGGAAGTGAGAAGGCCATTCTAATTGTGAGTGGCACGATTTCATGAGCTGGGATTCTGAACTGAAGAAAAAGGAGAAGGAAGAAAACTGAACATTCGTTGCTCTCTCCGTGAGCAGCTGCCTCAAGCTCTGACCTACCATACTTACATCTTCCCTACCATGATGCTCCTTTGAACTGTGAGCAAGGATAAGCCTTTCCTTCCTCTTTAAATTGTTTTGGTTAGTCAATTTGACACAGACAGATAGTATGAGTCCCACATAATACAACATGATACAAGCGCACCATGAATGGCTCCCGTGGACCTGGGGATGAGCAAGATCCTGCAGAGAAGCAATGCTACCCAGCCGATCAACCTAGGGTAAGAGAGGCTGTGTAACCACTCTCAGCACATTTGCTGATCTACTGAAATGCCACCTAGCTGAGTATGCTCCTGTCAGGCCTCCGTTCAGCATTAGTAATTGCCATGCCTTCTCTGAAAGCAACACAGAGAGGACCAGAGGTAGGTAATAAACAATAACTGCAAGATTGCTGCCTCATCTGATGCCGTTTGTTGGCAAGTGTTGTTTACAAACTCCTCTGAAGAGACCCCGTTTCACAGGGTCCCCACAGGGCCACTCAACAGACAGAGCAAAATGTGTCAGTTAACTAAGCACAGGCTTCCAGAGGGAGGGCAGGGAAACATGGGTGGTCTCCTCTCATGGTGCACTTAGCTATCAAAGTATCAAAGCCCAAGACTATCAGCCTGCCTTCCTGCAAGGAAGACAGCATGAGTGTCAATCTTACCACATACCCTTCATGTGGTCAATGTCCTGACTTACTTTCCTGTGAGACTGTATTTGACCTTACACTTCGTATCCTTTGTGTTCTGGTGTCTGTGAATTTCCTGCAAGTTCAGTTGACTCTTCAACAGGCCCTCAAGCACAAGCTGGGCGGGTGGCTCATTCACTTCCGTTTCATAAGGGAAGAAACAAGCTGAGCCATTACCTGCCTGAGACAGGGCAGCCTGAGATCTCCCTTCCCACTCTGAAACATCTTTCCAGAGAAAGCATCTGCGTGAGCAAGACTCACAGACATAGATCACCACAGCTGCAGTGACTGTCTTTTATTTAGACTATTAGGCCTTGGGACAGAAGCTATTTTTATCTGTCCTGTACAGTGAGTGAGTGAGTGAGTGAGTGTGTGTGTGTGTGTGTGTGTGTGTGTGTGTGGTGTGGTGTGCACATTTGCATAAGCTAGAGGAACGAGTATTTGGGGAATCAAAATTTGCTGCTCCAAAACTTGGTATTTTGGCATGAAGATTATTTTGAACAGAAGGCAACAGGAAAATGACAGATGCAGAAGACACTCTACCCTCTCCATATCTGTTTAAAAACAGGGAATAAATTTCCCTTTACAATGCTAGCTAGCTAGCCTTACCAAGAGAGAGCAACCTTTCCCTGCAGTGATATAGACCTACCTCTACATAAATAAGCTTTAGAGAAATGGCCCTTGTCTGCTATTTGTTTCTCTCACATCTTTATCTTCTTAGAGTTCACTTTCCCAAAGCTTATCATTTCCCTCACTGCATATCTGTGATCCATCACTTTTTTTATTATAGTTGTATATAATCTCCAAATTCTAATCTCTTTCTTAAACTTACAATTCTTTGTGAACTCCCTTACATGTGCATCTGACTAAAACTGTTCTTTTTCTTTTAATTATATATGGTGGATTTATTTTCAACTTAATTTTCATAGCCAAGATAAATGGGCTTCGAAAGAACCACCTTAGTTTGTTCCAAGGAAAGAGGTTCTATACCCTCTCTGTAATACTTTCCAGGAGGCACAGTGGGCCCCCCCCTTCCACAAGATGGGGCATGCTCATACCAGCCATGTCACTAGAAACTGCCACAGACGAGGCCACTTTATCATCATACTAAGGGCCTTTCCCACCACCTCCTTCCGCCCCCCTCTCCTAGCTCCGAGCTCCGCACTCCTTTTGGGTTGCACAAGTACAAACACATGGAGAATGCTAAGAATGCATCTGAGCTTGGCAGACAGCTTACTGTCTTCTGCTCGTTGAGCAGCTCTGCGCAGGGTGCGAACTGAGGCCAAGCAGCCTCCAAGGCAAACTGCAAAGTTAGAGGTCAAGGCAGACCCAGCTGCCCTCCTCTTTACACATTCTTGGCTGGAATCCCACTGAGTTAATATTGGGAAGAACAAATAGGCCAACCTGGATCCAAGAAATACCCAGCTGGGGCAAGAGAGAGCAGGCCCAGCAAACCTTCGCCATGTTTGTGCACACCATCTTTCTTCTGGGGAGATTCCCGCACACTGAAATCTAAAGTAGCCCTGGAGATTTCTTTCAAGCATACTGTGACCTTCTCACTGGTTTTTACACCCTACTTCTTGAACCATATGACCACTTGGGGCCAATGTCTTTACACCCTACTTCTTGAGCTATATGACCACTTGGGGCCAAAACAGTTTCCACGGTTAAACCTGAAATAGAAATGAAATAATGTTGCTCTCTCACAAAAGAGAGAGTTACCATAGTCACTCGTTTCTCAAATCGGTTTTTCCCCAAATTTTTTTCTATGAGGGATAATTGTTACCCCTCAAAAAATACAAGGGCTCAAGGAAATCAAATGATTGGTGGTTTCTTTCAAAAGGTACCAAACTGAGCAAAGCTATCACTCAGAAACCATGTGCAGTGTTAATATCTTTTATTCCAGATATGCCTTGGATGCAGACAGGAAAGATGGTGTCTTAGTTTTCTTTCCAATTGTTGTGACAAAATACCCTAATAAAATGAACTCAGGGGATAAAAGCTTTATTTAGCACACAGCCCATCACTGTGGGAAAGTTAAGGCAGTAGGAACTTGAAGTAGCTGGTCAAGAGCAGAAAGAGAATGAATGCAGACATACTTTTAAGCAATCCAGGGCACAAACCCAGACAATGGGGTCACGTGTAATGGGCAGGTCTTCTCTCAATGAATGTAATCAAGATAATGCCTGAAGTCATGACTGTAAGCCAACCTTACTGGATAAGTCCTCAGTGAAGCTCTCTCCCTGGGTGACTGTCAACATGACACTCAAAATGGAGCATCACAGATAGATTCTGTCATCTGGCAAATATTTATTTATTAAGAATTTACACTGATCCTAAAAATGCATATTTTCACATCTTTTTTTTTTTACATTTCTTCAAATGGGATGTAAGTGAAAATTAAGATACTGGTCTGCAACCAATAGTAAATAATGTAATCAGCAATCAACGGTACATGTCACAGAGGAACAACATAGTACTTTGTGACCAAGAAAAAACATCATTTCCTTTAAAATTTTCTTTACAAGGCATCCTCAAAAGTGACTGCCAGAGTAATGTCCACAGAGCAGATTTGCTCATGTGATGCTTCCTCTGTCTACATCAGCCAGCGAATCCCCACAAGAGTGACAGGCTTGCCTCCTGCCAAAGTCTCATTGTTTTCCTCAGCATTCAGATTCCTCTCAATTCAGATCACTTCTACAAATCAAGTACCAACTCTGTGCAATTTTTCTGAAATGTCTACTTTGGGGTTGTTTTATCCTGCTATACTTTCCTACAAAGTTATTACACTGTCTCCAACACACACACACACACACACACACACACACACACACACACTCCAGGATATCAAGGCAAAGTCTGTACTTGGCCTGTGCCTGAAGCAAAGCCCCCACAGAATGGGAGATCAAAGCATAATTTCTCAGAGAAGAGATAAGTGAACTTCATGAGGTCCCGAGCATGTAGAGGTCTTCAACAGCCAAGCAGGCTTTGGTTACTCCAAACTCATGTTCCATTTTTCTGGAAAACAAAGAGACCTAGACTGATGGCCTCTAACTGCCCCCACTGTAAGCTCTGTTACCAGTGCTTCAGTAACGACAGCACCCCATCCTGCACCTCAAGTTGGGTCACCACCTTCTGCGGCGACACTTTCTCTCCAGAAATAGATCCTCAGATTGGCAATCAAGTCCAGGGCTTAGGATTCTGCAGATGAGTGTGTTAGAGAAGAGGAGAAAGCATGTCTAAAACTCTACAAAAATTGAGATCACATGTGCCATATATTTTTATACCTAGCAAGTAAATCCTCCCTGCATTACAAAATAAACAATGCAAGGCTTGACAAAGTTATTTTTGTCTGATGAAGAAAGAAAAAAAGACTGTGGTCCTCAACTGAGATGGGGTCACGTTATTTTTACTAACTTTGTCAGAGGAAGGTGGGTTTCAGAAGTTCACCGAACACAAGCATTGCAGGAGCTAACAGGTTATCCTGGAGACGAGCAAAGACTCAAGCATTTGACAGACAAGGCTTAGTTACAGATCTTCTCACTGGCTGGTTCTCTTATTCTGAACACTTCTGCATCTCTCCAAGACTTAGCAGTGGCTTCAGTGAAATAGAGGTCATGAGCCTCACCATGGGGTCATTATAGGATTAAAGATGGCACAGTACTTTCTTGTAACACATGGAACCACAACACAATCACTAACACCTTCTCCAGACAAACAGAGACCACCTCACAGGATCTGTTTCCCTGGCTAGGACCCTGGAGATGCACACAGCATTCACAAAACACAGCAGATGGAGATGATAGTGATGGGAAAGGCAGATAAAACACTGTGCTTCACAGAATCGTTGTTTTAATTATGAATTGAAATTCAGTTTTTCCATGATTTTCTTTTTGCTCATGAAGTGCATCACAGATTCTAGCAGTGTTTGTGATATATGTGTGTAATTTAAAGAAAAGTAGTAGCAAACTGAATGCAGTAAACACAGCATTAGAAGCAGCACATTACTGCTAGGAGATCATTCAAATGTCCTGCTCTGCTCTGCATCCTATGAAAAGGGCTTGAATTCTAGGGTTTTCAAGTTTTGTAACTTCTTGCCTTATTTTCAAATGGCTTAATTGGGATGCAATTCACAACCACATGATCATTTGGTTGAAATAAGGGATTCAGCAGTTTTTACCATGTGTGACCATCACAGGCAATTTTTTAAGTATGCCAGCAAATGCTTGTGTTGTCCTTCCCCATCCTAACACCTTCGACCCCCAGCAACCACTCATGTACTTTCTTCACACGCTTCCTGTTCTGGAAACTGCATATACATGCAGTCTTAGAAAACATGGCCTTTTATAAACTGGCTTCTTTCATGTACCATAATGTTTTAGGGGTTCACCTATGCCATAGCGTGTGTTATATCTTGTTTCCCTTTGATGATAAATGATATTTACTGTTCACAGATATCAAACTTTGTTTTATCCATCGTTCTTCAGTTGGTGGGTGTTTGGGTCATTTTTAGCATTTGTCTGTTAGGAATCACAGCTATGAACATTTGTGTACAAAGTTTTGTGTACATTTAAGTTTTCATTTCTCTTGCACAGAGTAGCCAAAAGTGGTATCATCACTCAATCCTGTGCTAACTCTTTAACCATTAAAGGGGCTAGCCCCACGAGCTTATTAATCTCAGAAGCCAGAAAGAGAAAAGGATGAAAGGATTTAGGCTGGCAGCCCTGCCTCTTCAGCCAAGTGAAGAGCATTATGCCTGAAGAAAATCTCCACTACCCTTTAAATAGTTACACATCAACTGCTCACATATGGACAGGTGACAACTTTCAGAATTCCAACTGTTGAAGATGAGAGGTGATTTCACAAAGCCAGGGCTTCCTCCATTCCTGGACATTCCCTTTGGTTCCATTTCTAAGGGATTTTTTTCTTGTAGACTCAGTTCATTGTGTTTGTGGGCAATTGTTTAGCTGATGAAACCACTGGAAATCAAGTATAATAATGGACCAGGAGTTAAGATCTACAGAAATACTTCCCTTAAGCATGGCAAATTTTATCAAAACTATGATTTCCTTTTATGTTCACAAACAAAAATTAGAAGAACTTTATTCCCTATCAAAAGCCTGAATTTCCAGGAGCATTCTAACATCAAGAGACCGGTGGGTAAGAAGGAGTGAAGGAGAGACAGGAGTGAGAGGTTCCCTGGAGCCTCTGAAATGTGACACCTGCAAAATCCACCCACTCACACAGCTGTGACAGTTCTGCCTGTCAGTCTCTGGGACCTTCTGTCAAAAGGTGCAAAGGACGTGCGCCTCTCATTTTCCCACTGAGCACCATCGTGTTCTTCACGACTCGATGCACACCTCTTCTGTTTGTCATGAACAGATTGATGGACAGAAGAGCAAGGCGACCCACCAACGTGTGCATGGCTTACCTCCGTGTTAGCTGTGTAGAGTGGGGGCCCGGGGTGAGAAGTTGGCCGATACAGAAATGCATCTGAATGTTAATATGCAATTCCAGGGTGTGTCTGATTCAGATTATACCACTGAAGCACGGACTATGGGGAAAGCTCGGGAAAACAGGGTTTCAGAATGTCCTGGGGTGATTGGAATGAAAATATGCTGAATGCTCCTGGGAACTACAGGTGCTGCTCCCAAATGAAGCTCAAGTAGTTAAGAAAAGACAGAAAAAAAAGAAACTATAAAGAAAATACCTCCCCAAAAGTGATCAATTACCAAAAAAAAAACCCCACCTACATTTATATTTGAAAGAAATATATATGTGATGTATTTTTATTTAAAAGAAAATACAATTACCAATAATAAAAGTGTGTATGGTTTCCAGACAGTAGCATGTAAAGATTACTGATGAAAGTTTACAATTAAAAAAAAAAACCCGATTGATTCTTTTCTACGTATTAATAGTTCTGTTTAGATTTACAACTATTAGCAAAACCAACTCATAGAACAAATACAAAATCAATCTGCTCTCCAACAGAAACCCCAGAGTTTTCATCCATTTTTTTTAACCATGTGGCTTTAGGTATAACTGATACAAATGACCAGGAAATACTACAGAAAGAAAACACAACCACAGTGTGATATGTGGAGTTTTAATTTACGTTAGCCAAAACACAATTTTCCCACTTGCTGACTCTTTTCACACCAGTCACAGCAAATAGTGCATACTTCTAGACACACCAAAATAAGTAATGTTTTACTATTAGCACTTTTCAAGTCATTCCTCCTTACACTGTCACTTTTCGCCACCCTGAAGCAGACTTCAAAACTGCAAGCTTCCGCTGCCTAACTCTAATAGTGCAATATTGTCCTCAAAGAAGTGTGAAGTGGATCAGCAACACAGAGCTAAGAGCACACAGTTGTTCTTCTGGGGATGGGGGTGGGGATGGGAGGAGAGCACATACTGTGGAATTGTTATGGCTACAGAAGAAGACAGGAGCTTACTGTGTTCATCAGCACCGTGAGGACACGTACCCTCCATCTCCCGGCGCTATTCTGTCACACATAAAGCAACTGTCCCTAAATAGCTGCCAGGGCCATCCAGAGGCCTCTTGTCTGCTCCATCTAGCCCTTCACAATTTGAGCTCTGTCCAAGTTCCCAACAGCTGCTATGATCCTTATTGCACATATACAAGTCAGTGTTGTGTGAGCTTTGGCGCCTGAGGTAAGTGGATGAACCAACCAGAGACTGAGGACTCAGGGCCTGAGACTGAGGGGGTCACAGTCTGCACAGAGGCAGCATCTGGGACAGCAGAGGGTGACGATTCTGTCCAAGTGCACCCAGAGGAATGTCATCACTGGGCACTCACCATCATAATCCCGTGCATTGAACACGGTGTTCCCTCTCCATAGCATACTTTGCCATCACTATGAAAGAAACGTTTATTGATTGGCAAGATTCAGCTTCGACGTCACCGCCACAGCAAAGCCCAGGGTTTCTGGTCCACGGCTGACACCTTAGCTCCAAGACTCGGAGCCTCTTCGTTGTATGTACAGCACTTTGGAGCTGCATATGCTTTTTCCTTGTCAGTGTGCTGTACTGCAAGTGAGATGCTTGAGGGCACAATGACTCTTGTGCCTGAAGAGGTAAGTGGAGTATCTGACAAAGACTAGGTCTTCCATGCTGCCTAGTTTTTGACAACTTAACACACTAGAGTCACCTGGGAAGAAAGAACCGCGGTTGAGAAACGGCCTCCATCAGCCTGACCTGTGGCTATGCCTGTGGGTATTTTCTTGATTGATGGTCAACGTGTATGTGCTCAGGCCTCTGTGCATGATACCATCTTGTGAAGTTGGCCCTGGGTTCTATGAGAAAGCATGCTGAACAAGCCACAAGGAGCAAGCCGGAAAGCTGTTCATGGTCTCTGCTTCAATTTCTGCCTTGACTTCCTGCCTCGACTTCCCTCTATGATGCACATGAAGCCAAATGATCTCTTTTCTCAGCCTTTTTTTTTTTTAAAGGACTGCAGCAGACACCAATCTAGACCCATGGCCACTTCTGAAAAGGACCCAGAACTTCTCCAGAACACTCCAAGAACTACGAAAACTTAGAACAAGCCTGTGACTGTCAGCTCTGAGTGACAACTTGAGACACCTGGGGAAAGAGTCTTACTGGAAAATGGTCAACTGGCCTGTGGGTGTGCCTGTGGGGGATTGTCCTGGTTATTGATGTGAGCGTGCCACAGCAGGGGTTCCTGAACTGTGTCAGAGTAGAGCAATCAAGCTAAGCATCAGCAAGCGAGTACTGATGATCCGTTGTCTCTCTAGGCTTGACTGTGGGTGTGACGTGGTGAGTGGTTTCAAGCTCTTGCTGCTCTCCTAAAAGTGGAGGGCTATAATAACACATCCACTGGGGACAACTTGCAGAAGTCGGTTCTCTCCTAGTACCATGTGGGGACTGGGATCAAAAACCTAGATCATCAGGCTTTGGAGGGAGCACCTTTACCTGCTGAGCCATCTCGCCGGGCCCCAGCCTTGGCTCGGAATACAGCACATACGCTTTGTTGTTACGGTGCTCAGTGCCGATGCACATGGCCTACAGCACTTTCATCAGCACGGATCACTGTATATGATGTGCTGTGTTCTTTTTCTATACCATTTCTAGCATTGCAAGAGGGAGAGACTTACACAAAGCTTTCTTCTCTTAGAGGGTTACAACAGTTTAATTATGGAAAATACTTTTAACAACAATCTCCTACCAGCATTCCTCTAGCGTCAAATCAGTACATCTTTGGGTTTCATTGTGTTAGAAGATGGTTTTTAAAAGTTCTACCTGAGATGCTAATCTTTCTCATTAACAAAATAACTGCTAAATGAGTTTTGGTTTGGAATTAGTAAAGAATTTCCAACCATTTCTGAAATTACCCTAAACATACATCTGCTGTTATGTATTATATACTTGCATGAAGTGGCATCCTCAGCAATGAAAATCATAAAATCAATTGCTGATCAGATCTGTAAAATGTTGACGAGACTCTACATGCCCTGCGGAGTCAAACACTCAGCCAGGATTTCATTATTTATGTAAAAATAAACAAGCATATCCATCTCATTAGAACAAAAATTTGTTTCTTTTTCAGTAAGCATTACAATTTTATATATGTGTGTGTGCCAAAGTATTGTTTTAAATTTCTTTATGATGTATATGTGTCTGTTTTATATATCTTAATTCTTTGTATATCTCTCTACTCAGTGTCTTGTAAAGATTTCTCGGGTGAAAATTAGTAGTGAGTAGTAAAGCATTTTCAAGTACTTGTCTAGAGGATCTGAAGCAAAACACATCCCTCGAGTCCCTAAATCTCTCTCTCTCACATACACGCGCGCACACACACACACACACACACACACAAACACACTCTCACACACATACCATCTCTCCCTCTTCTCTCCCTCTCCTCTGTCTGTCTGTCTGATGGCTTACTAGTATGCAATCAATTACCAGTGCTAGTCTCATCCTGAAACCCAACAACATTCAGCGTATATGTCCTGAAGAACTAAAAATATGTCCTAAAGAAATAATCAGCAATGCACACGCAATTATCTTCAAGGTTATTAAATGTAGCATTATTTATTTATAAGCACACAAATTGAAAACCGCCTAAATGTTCAACAACAGGGGATCCATTAAATAAATTATGAATACCTCCATGATAGAATGCCAGGCAGTCATTAAAAATAAAAACATGTTCATCACAACTCAGCAAAGACCATTACCAAAACAAAACAAAGGCAGAACAAGCATCACTATCCGCAGTCTGACCCAGATTTTACTTGCAGAGACATGCACATGGCTGCTCGCATAAATAAGAGACCACAAAGCAGATACACCAGCTTCAGTGATGTCAACCCGGAGCAGTAGAATGATGGTTGGTAAGAGAATTTGTTTCACTCTCCATTCTTTTTCTATACCGTTTCTAGCATTGCAAGAGGGAGAGACTTACTCAACATGAGTGGAAACAAATCAACCCAGAAAGAAGGGGGGTTCAGCCCTGAGCTGTGCTGCTGAGGGCTTCAGAAAGCTGCCCTCTTCATCACAGGCAGGCTTTTCCAGGAGTCATACACAGTGGGGACCTGGGTCTTCGGCAGCTTCCAAGCGGCTTCCCAGACTCAAGGATGACATAGGGATTCATGGAGTTTCTAGAATTGGTAGACACCACATTTGGCAACCAAAGCCACCTCCCTACTTAAGAAGAAAGCCTACATCTGTGTTGTTTTATTTTAGAAGTTGATCAATGTGCTTCTAAACAGATCATGCCCAATTTGTCGGCTGCTTTCCTTTGCTCATAGAAAAGCCTAGACTCAAATTCCTGCCAGGAGACCCAGTGATATTCAACAACATCTTATCTTACTTATATAAATAAAAACTATCCTTAAAAAAAGGAGTACTCAGAGTACTCAGTTTGATCCCAGGGCCTGTGCATGCTGATCAAGTGTTCTCTCACTGAGTCTCAGCCCCAGCCTTCTTCAGTGGTTGATTGTGGTATTTTGTTTTGTTTTGTCTTAAGGATGGTGCCATTAACTTGTCCCGACTGGCCTTTGGCTTGAGATGATCCTGCCTCACCCTACCAAGTACCTCAACTGACATGCCTATGCCAACCTGTCCTGGTTCTGTTTTATACTTAATATTTCTTTTTAAAAAACAACAAGAAACATTTGAACCATGGGGCAGATTGAGTGGGAGAACCAGGAGGATGTGGTACTGAGGAAGAGCATCTTAGGCAGCAAATGCCCTGAGGATGCTGAGATGAGGCAGGCTCTAGAGCATCCTTTAGATGTGGTTGCTGATGGCTCTGATGAGGGAGATCTAGGGACAACAAATGTCAGAGTAATGGAAGTGGAACACTGTAAACTCTTCTTCAAGGGATTTTCTGGAGAAAGGTACTTACCATGAGGAGAAAACAAATCCCAACTTATGTTTGAGCAACAGTGAAGGACACAGGGCACAGAGAGGACAGGGGAAAATTCAGAAGTGGGAACAGTGGCAGAGTCGGTATGGTCTTGAAGACAAGAAGACAAGAGGGGCTAGATCAGGGGCTGCCTCCCTGATTACAGGAGGCAGCTGGCTTCAGAGCCTGACTACTGATTGTTTATCAGGCAACCCATGGGAATGTCCTGAGTCCCTAAAACAGGCCTGAAAAGCCTCCATCTTCAGGGATACAAACTAGGCTGAGGAACTTCTACAAGTTCCCAGGTGGTGTGCATGCCCAGTGATGGTTAGGAATTGTCACTTAGGGGCTGTCGAGATGACCCCATGGGCAAGGCTTTGCCTTGAAAGCTTGACCACCTCATTCACATCCCTAGCACATGCACAAAAGCCAGCTGCAACAGAACATCGGTCTTGAATTCCCATGCCCCTCTGGATAACTAGACTAGCACACACAATGCTGAACAAGAGGCCCCATCTCAAAGAGCGTGAATGTGAAGACTGACACTTGAAGCTGTTCTTTGACCTACACACACACACACAAACGTACAAACACGTGAACACACGCATATGCGTGTGAGAAGTTTTAAAGAACTACCAGTTAGAAGGACAGAGTAAGAAAAGGTAGCAGGCATGATCTACATTGGAAGAGAGAAAATCCAGAAGAAGAAGAAGAAGCAGGAGCAGCAGGTTCCAGGAGCCACAGTCTTAGAAGTAAGACTTCTAAGGTGCAAGTAAGAATGAGGGCTTGCAACAGTCACTTCACATAGAGCATCAAGGTGCACCCTGGGGTGACTTCTCCCTAGTGGGAGAACCTCACGGGGCCAGTGGGGGAACCAGACAGTGCATTTAAACCCAGCCCAGCATCATACTCAAAATGTGAGCTCCACGAATGTTAGCGAGTATTGTTGTTTGCCGCCACTGCTCGCATTTATTTCTACAACCACGTGACTTGATCAGGTCTGCTTTCTCAGGAACCTGTGAAGCAGGGGTCAGCAGTTACTCTTCTGTCACAGAGGAACATTCCTTAGTAAGCTTTACGGGGTGTTAACCCCCTTAAACAGAACATGCCAGCAGCCACATGTCTTGATATGGCCCCTCTTACCACAGCTAGTGGTGAGAATGACTGCATGTAACTTGTACTATTTATGACAAATGTGTTGGCACAATTTATTTATTTTTTTAAACTGAGTCAAAAGCAGTGTTCCCTCCAGAACACATGAAGGTGTTCTGGGGCAAGATGACTGTGAACTTGTAGTTTATCACTGTTGCCCCCACTTCATTCAACAAGAATTTGGGAGTTTGAGAAGATACAGGAAGAAGAGAATTAAGAAGAAAGTAGGAGAGTATCACGCATACACACACACACACACACACATTTGAAGGATGGAGGAGTGTGTTGGTGCTTGATAAACAGAATGGGACATGCCAACAAATCTCTTTCTTGGTGTTAGCAGGGGCTCTCCAATGTGGTTGTGAAACACCTAGCAGTGAAAGTGAAAAGGGAAAGTGGTGGTTTGGCTCAGAGTCCCCTGAACTAAGGGAAAACACTGGCAGCAGATATTGAGGTTTTGTGAAAACTCTTTCCTTCATAAGCTGATTGACAACATGACCCAAGTCTATGCTATCTGTCTTTCCGCAGGACTTAACTGCCCAAATAAACCATATCCATCTTCAAGAGATGCCCTTGATAGAAAAGACAAGAGACCCAAATCAAAGACTGGCTCTCCAAATTTCAGCATTTATTTCTGTATTGACAAGTCGTTTTTGGTATTCCCTTGTAGTAAAAATAATTTTGAAATACAACCAGGATGAATAGAACCATGTTTCCATTTAGAGGAGGAAGCAGATCCATAAACTTAAACCTTTAGGTAAGTTGCTTAGCTTATTCCCACCTCTAGTGTCCCCCTCTATGCTGCTAGGAAAGTCTGACTTGTATTCCTGAGTTCTCTACAAGAGTAATAAAACATCACGATCACACAAGAATCATGTTCAAATATGCAACGCTTTAAGTATTGCTATGCCTTCTCTGAGAGCTTTTGAAAGATACATCCTGTGAAAATAAGCGAGTAAATAAAGAAGAAAGAAATGGGATCTGGGGATGAGAAGTCCACATAGGGGTGTAGGGTGGAAGAACACCCCAGAAAGCAGCTTGTGGCTCAGGCAGTCCAGAATAGGCCTGAGCTGAGACTACAGAAGAGGGGACAGCAGATGATGTGGATGCCTGCCTGCTGTAGATTACATAACGAGAGGAGAGACCCAGGGAAGAGTGTGAAGACACTTGTGGAGAATGGAGAAAGACTCCACCAGCAAACTGAAGACAAGGGTTCCTGTGTTAGAAAAGGGAGTAAATGGAGAAGGGAACACATCCCTCTGCACAAGGAAGCCAAAGACACTAGCAAATGACATCACAGGAGCTGGGGGTGGGGAGGATCCATTAGGGTAAGGTGGAAGGGAGGCTTCTTAAAGTAGCACACCTTTGTAATGTTTTGGGTTTTTAAGTTTTATTTATTTATTACAATTTATTTACTTTATATCCCAGCTATAGCCCCCTCCCTCATCTCCTCCCAGTCCTACCCACCCTCCCACTTCTCTCCCTATGATCCTCCCCTAGCCCACTGATAGGGGAAGTCCTCCTCCCCTTCTATCTGAATCTAGCCTATCAGGTCTCATCAGGACTGGCTGCATCCCCTTCCTCTGTGGCCTGGCAAGTCTATTTCCCCCATGGGGAGGTGATCAATGAGCCAGCCACTGAGTTCATATCAGAGACAGTCCACTCAGAAACTTAGCAGTCAATGGGCTTCATCTGAACAGGGAGTCTAGGTCCTCTCCATGCATGGTCCTTGGTTGGAGTATCAGTCTCTGCAGGCACCCCTGGGCCCAGGAATTTTGGCTCTGTTTGTCTCCTTGTGGAGCTCCTGTCCCCTCCAGGTCTTTCTATCTCCCCCTTCTTCCATAAGATTCCCTGCACTCTGCCCAAAATTTGGCTATGAAGTATCTACTTCAATACCCTGATGGGTAGAGTCTTTCAGAGGTTCTCTGTGGAAGGCTCCTGTCCTTTGCTCTGTCTTCTCCTACTTCTGATGTCTATCCTGTTTGCCGTTCTGAATGAGGACTAAGCCTCTTCCCTAAAAAACAAAAATCCTAGGATGTTTTGGTTTTTTAACCACAGGAATATGTTGCCTATTCAACAACAACAAGAAAGTAGATTCTAAGAGGGTGTCACCTGTGCTGACAGCTCTGCCTGTTCTTCGCCCAGCAACAGCTGTTGACCTGCACCTTGCTGTCTGTATCACACACGTCCACAGAGAACCAAGGCCCAGAGGTCACAGAATATGGCTTCAGCTTGGGAAGTGAAACTGATGAGAGGTGGGGGGGGGGGAGAATTTTCAATTTATGGACACATGAAGCACAGCTTTGTTACCCATAAATGTTGCTGTGATACGCACCTGCGTGTGGCATTTGCACATCCATAGAGATCAGATACAAATCCCGCCTCACAGGGGTCCCCTGAGAATGTATTTAAGTCAGACCAGGTACCAGAAAGACTTCAGGATTCCCAACCCCTCTCCATCAAATGCCAACACGACTCTCATTCACCTCTCAAAAATATCCCCTTCCCCTCCTTGGCAGAAGCCTGACTGAGAATCGCTGAGGAAGAGACGAGAATAAAAACTAACAGCTGTCAACGTGTTTCTGCATTACAGCATCTAACACTCATCAGTTCATAAGCTTAATGAATCTCTAGTACACAGTTTCAGAAGATCTAGAGCCACCTGATCTCAAAAATGCTTGACTGCTGCTAACGACAGTTTGTGTCTTAAATTTTTTAACGAAAAAAAAAAATGAGCTAAAGAAAATTTGAGTACTCTAGATTCCCTGCCAGCCTCCTGCCTCACTGCTGCAGAGGGTGCAGTTTAATAACACAATTGTTCTTAAATATATATGTATGTATTTTCTCATTGATTATGCTAAGTAATTCTCTTAAGAGTTCTGTAAGCTTGGCAAGAAAAGTATTATTTTCCCCACTTCCACAGAGAGGAGTCTAAAGCCCATAGCAGTTAAGTGATTTTTTCCCCCAACTTCATAATTGACAGAACTTGGAGTAGAAATTGGAGCTTTTTGGCTGCCAGTTTGGCAGTTTCTCCAGTCAACTAGGATATTCGCTCTAGATGGCAGCTTGTCTATGCCAGGCCCATAGCACGTCGGTTCAATTAAAATCTCTAATATAATAATTATAAATTTGAAACCCAGCCTCGTGTTTTTAAATCAGTGGGTCAGGTATAATGGTCCTCAGCACAGCAGGATTTGAAAATCAATGACGCCGAGAGAGTGCTTCACACAGATCAGCTGATCCGATGCTCTCAATAGCAATTGCAGGCAAGTACCATCATTCCCTTCTACAGTTGAGTATGACCAGGGGACAGGGCGTGTGGTATGTTTTTTTAAGGTCACACATGAGTAAAAGTGGAGGACCTGAATAGTCTAACTCAGAGGAGTAAATGTCCAGTGGATTAATTTATGAGATAAATAATCAGAGAATTTGACAGATGGAATGCTTTTGATAAACAATGAAGTATTGTCTTCGGTTCTGTAAGTAACATTAAAACCAGGACCCCTGTGGAATGCGTCTGTTTATAAGAGAAACTCTGTAATATATTTAAAACCAAGCACCCAGCCAGCCCTCTGTCAAAGTCACAGCACTGCCACATGTAGCATCACATGTTGGTAAGCTCAGAACTTGAGGGCAGAGGAAGGAGGAATCACTGAAGGTTCGAGACCAGCCTGTTCTACACTGCAAGTTCTAGGCCAGCCAGGCCCACATAACCACATTCTGTCTCAGAAAAATAAAAGTAACCAGGATTGAAGTTACTCAAGTTGTGAGTATGTAATAAATTACCAGTATTCTAATCTGGTAACAATGTGTCATTAATTATCAAATGTTTTGTTTGGATGCCACTGAGGATGTAAGTTTTTATTTCATTTTATTTTTTTGTATAATCAGATTACCAATGTATATCTTGAAAAGCCTAAAAAAGTGAATGTACAAGGAACTAAATGTCCGTTTGGTAAAAAGACGACAAGAGAAATAGCACAGAGGCTGTACCCTGAGTACTAGCAACCGGGAGAACATAGGTCCACTTTGTTAAACTAGCTTCCAGGCGGAAATGGAAAAGTAGACCTTACTGTACTCCGTGATGCAGACAACAATGCAGGCCACGAAGAAGCAAGGAGAAGGCTGCCGTGTTTTCTCTCTAAAATTTCAGCCTAAATTCTGTTTAACTAAATTTAATCTTCAGAGGAGATTAAAGGTAAAAATGTATATAGGTTAAAAAAAAAAAAAAACAAACAGCACTAGTTTAACAAAAGAACAGAAGGGTGGCGTGTGGGAACCAGCAGGTGTGTGGTGAACAGCAACCAGGGAGAGGGCAAGAGAGGACCTGAGGGAAGCCTGAGGGGTCGTGGAGATGTGCGGATTGGTAAAGTGCTTCACTTGCGAGCGTGAGGACCTGACTTTGATCTCCCAGGATCAGGCATGGTGGCACACACATCTGCAATTTCAGTGTTAAGAGAGCAAAGATGGGTGAATTCCTGACGTTCATTAGCCAAACAGCAAAGGCAGCCTTCTTAGTGACTTTCAGACCCGAGAATCTGGGGAGGTAAGAGAAGGGGTAAGGACAATGCTGGCAGCGATGTCACAGGGTGAGCGTTAATTTGATGAGCCTCAGTAATGCCAATGTTCTACAAAGTTTCCAGCTCCAAGCTTCTAAGTTTTCACTGTGAAACGCAGAGTGCATTTGTTTAATTTGGAGGGCAGCAGGATATGAAGACAGATGTCCTCTACTGTCACTGTGATTATAACACTACCTAAAATGTGGTAGTCTCTCCTCAACTCTCTTCTCCCCTGCCTCCCCTCCCCTGCCCTTCTCTAAGCTGACAGAAGAGAAGACAGGCAGATGCACCCAGCAAATCAGCGCATGTCCATTACAAGACAAAAGGGCTCATGTTGCCATTTTCCAGAGAAACAGAACCATCCAAAGGTTAAACACTTGACTATAGCAAGTATTTTTAAGTTCTTGTTACAGGTCAGTCTTTCCAGTTTTGACCCAGTAGCCCATCAGCATCTGAAACACACATGAGAATCCAAGAGCTGGGAGCCGAATCTCATCTATCTCTTCGGGCTCACTAACCCATCAGAAGCATCCGTCACTTAGCAGTCCAGGAGCAAGGAGCTCAGGGCCTCCCAGCTGCCTCCCAGCTCTCACACCTCCCAGTCTTTGTTCTGAGTCAGTTTTCGCAACCTGCAGAAAACGGCGTGTATTCTCTGAAGCACACGTGCTGCCATCATAATGTCTGTCAACCGCTAAAGATAAAAGGAAAAGCCCATAGCACAGTAAAATGAGAGTCATAGCAAGACATAACTTCCATAAAGCCCATTTCAGTTGCAGCGAATTCTACAGGAGATGAGAACGCTAACGCCGCGTTGCTCACGCTGTGTTTACAGTCTGTGCCTTGTGTGAATTCTGTCCTTAAGGAGAGAAAGCAAAGAGGGCTAGCTGGAGAGTTAAAACACCACACTAGGGCTTTCACCCACCCTACCTGGAGAAAAAGAAAAAAAGAGAGAATTGCTCATGTATAAAATGAATGAATGAATGAATGAATGAATGAATGAATGGTTTTATTCTTATATATATTAAAAAAAAAAAAAAAAAACAACGAAGTTCTCATTATGGTGAAACCATGGCAGATAAGATCATCCCTTTAAGGGACTTCTTTCCCTGGTCTTTTTGAAAAGCCGACAACAGCGTTCCAAAGCCACAATGCAAATGATATTATGATGAAGCTGGGGTCGTCTGAGGATGCAGAGCCTTTTTTAGTGCACGTGTGTCAACTTGGAAAGCTCTGCGGTGCTTTGGTTTCTGCTATAGCCTGAAGAACTAACTGCAGCTTCAAGGATGCTAAGCATGAAGGCACAGTGGGACATCAGGAGACCCCGCTACCAAGCTGCAGCTTCCTTGACTAACTCAGCCCTAACCCCCTGCCCACCTGCTCTTAATTTTATTCTCCTCCTTCCTATTGAATTCTTCCTAGCCATCTAACCCAGTGTTCCCTATTATATATTCAGCAGTAGCTTTACGTGACTATCATGCCAGAGAACCAAAAATCTCTATTTATAGCAAGTCTGTTTAAATACGCAAGGAAAAAAATTTAAAGGAGCTCGGAATTCAGATGAAAAGTACCAATGTATATATGCCCTGATAAAACCAGACTCAAAAAACAAAAAAAACCAAAACCAAAACCAAAACAAAACAAAATTAGCACCTGACTATAGAGATAGAGATAAACAGTTGTGGAGAGAGGCAGACATGTCAGCTGGGTTTTTTTCTGACACTGGAAAATATAGCACACCCCCAAAACTTACTGGCTTAAAAATAACGGTTTTATCATCTCTCTTGGTTCTGCAGTCTGGAACTATCTGAAAGCTTTCTCACATACATGTCGGCCCCCTCCCTGAGAAGGCTGGCTGGCATCTCTCTCCACACAGCCTTTCCAAGTGAGTCTCTTGGGCTTCCTTGCAGGATGGTGTTCTCAATGTAGTCTTCTCACAGGACAGCTGGCTTCTCCCAGAGCACAGAATGACAGCTCCAGTCCCTTCAAGACTTTGCCACAAAGCTGCTGGAGACTCACTACTGACCTGTTTTAAATGTCTAAGAAGTCACTGACCCAGGCAAAAGAAAGTCACAGACCTACTTCCCAATGGAAGACTTGACTGGACAGCAGGTATTAAATGCTGAGGTAGCCTGGCCTGGTCTCCATTATTAAGACAAGGGAGAATGAAGCCCTGTGGTCTAGATCTGTGTACCTGAAAACACCCACTCCCAAGGTGTTAAGTTTCAACCCCTAGACAAGCTGCTGAAATGCCTATTTAACGTTTCAGAGAAGACCTGGCCTCCAGGTTCTCCCAGCATCCCTCAGTCCCTACCTGTCACAGGGTAGGGCTAGCATACACTGTCCTCTATCCTGAACCCTCCAGCCCAGGGGCTGGGCTGCCCTTCCCCCAGAGACTCTTCCTTATATCATCCAGACATTTTGGTTGTGCTCCTCTTTTGCATCCTTTTGTACCTTTGGCCTCCTGGCTGCTGTACTTGGGTTTCCTCTCTCCCTTCCACTCCCCCTGTCCTCGCATGGTTCAGGGTCAGGACCACTCCCAGATGCGTTTGCCTCTGGCTGTGCTCTCCCACATATCTATAATAAGATTTCTCCTCCACCACACCTAGGAGCAGTTATGCCCTTTCCTTTCCTTTTTATTTCTTTTTTCTTACTCACCAGGGACAAGAAGAAATTAACATCAGAAGACAGAACGATGTGCTGGCCACCTGTGCCAGTTACTCACTTCAAGTGTTTTCATTTTGCTACCAACTTCTAAGAAAGGGGATGTTATTAGGAAAAGTGAAACAAATGCTATAACTTTGATTACTGACAGTACTCAAGCTTATATATTTATTACATGTGTTGAAGATTGCCTTCTGTGGAGATGTGCAATACCACTAGTGAATACTCTCACGGAGGCACAATGGGTTTAATTTTCCATTTATATCGCCGAAAGATGGCACAGCTCATCTCCCAGGCGGGTCTTGTCTTCAGGTGGATGGGGAAGACAATGACACAGCACCACAGACAGCTTTTCAGAGCACTGGCAACGCCAAGATGCACTTGAATTTCCCTTGTGACTATTCATTTCGATGAGCAACATAACTTTGGGTTATTTTAAATTAGCACCAGAAAGCAATACTACTAGTACCATAGAATATATCTGCATATAAACCTGCTCATTAAAGCCAGGGGAGGAGGAAGTTACCCCCAGAAAGGCCAGTTTAGCAATGACACAGAAGTGCATCCCCGCCAGCAACTTGTTAATGAATATCTTTGGTTTTCTGGGCCTTGGAAGGACAAGGTGAGGATTTTTCAGTTTTTGGCAACTATTACATCTACATTTTTTTTCAGAGCCTCCTATTGTCCCCTTCTTAATAACTGCAATAAAGAACAAGATTTTTCACCTTGGGTGTCTGGTCTTCTAACAGTGTATGTCGAATCTGCTGAGGGACTCCTATAGCAACCCAACCATCCAACTTCAATCTATTCTTGCCTCACTAGGTCAAAATATGGTGGAGTCTAGCATCTCGCTTCCCCTTGAGCAAAATGACTGTCTCCTCTTTGAGGCTGAGGCACAAGTGTGATCTCTGCTTCCTTCATGGTTCACCACCATTGGGTATACAAGCTCCACCCAGAGCAGCTGCTTGAGATAAGTGCAGAAAGAAACCAGTGAACATCACCACTGCGGTACACTGGGTTAAGAAAAGCCCAGGGAATAAATACAGAGCTAATGAGAGTTTTTAAATTAATATGTGTTAATATTCATTTAAATTAAATGAATTTTCAAAGACATTCCTCTTCTCTTTTCCCCATCGTTTAAGCCTTTTCCCGTGGACCAACGTATACGGCCAACAAAAGGACTTGGTGACAAAAATAATAATAATGATTTCTAAAAGAAATCACAAAAAGGAGGCTGGAGAGTTGGCTCAGTGGTTAAGAGCATGTTCTGACTGGGCTGCTCTTGCAGAGGACCCAAATTCAGTCCCCAGCACCCATGCTAGCCAGGTCACTACCACCAATTATGCCAGCTTTGAGGGAGCTGATGTCCTCTTCTGGCCTCCTGTGACAGCCCTACATGGATGCCACATGCCTATACATACAGGTACACATAAGTAAAAAAATCTTTCTTTTTACAAATCATATGTCAGTTTGGCACTATGAAATTATCACTATGCCTATTTCAAAGAACAGACCCGGTCTGCACAAGAGCACTTAGAAGCTAGTGGACTCTCCTATGTACCTGCAAAGCACGAAATGAGCATAGCTCGAGGCCGGAGACCTGGCTTAGCAGTTAAGGACACTGACTACTCTTCCAGAGGACCTGAGTCCAGTTTCCAGCAGTAGTCATAGAGTTAGAACACCGCTGTCTGTGACTACAGTTCCAGGGCATCCAACACCCTCACACAGACATGAATGCAGACAAAACACCAATATACATAAAACAAATTTAAGTTTAAAAAAAATCAGCATAGCTCTGTGGTGAGATGAAGTTGTATAACAGAACCCCAGCAATCACTGTGACAGCTGTGTGACTTCAGTCGACACTGGGTCCTTGTCGCAAGACCTCAAATAACATAGTAAGTTTTAAATAATTGGAAGATGTTTTTGTTACAGAGATGAGATACAAAACAGGAAAACCAAAAAACCGAAGGCCATGGAGAAGGAAGCTCAGAAGCACTGGGAACATGAGCATTCCATTCCCACACCCCAGGAGAGGCATCCTGGAGAGCATTTCCTTGCCACAGCCTTGACTATTCTCTGAAAACACGGCCTAGCATAATTCTGAGAGCGTTTGTACGGTCTATGATCATGAGTCAAGCAATCAAGGTGCATCCCACTTTAACTTTTTTACCTAGACACACCTAACTAGGTAATAGTGTCAGACAAATGTCTATGTTTCGTGTCGTTTGTTGATGTGTGAGCGTGCGTGCACACAGGTGCCCTCATCAGTGTGTGTTTGATACACAAGGAAGCCAGAGGTTGACACTGGGGGCTCTTGCTTGATTGTTCTCCATCTTATTTTTGAGACAAGGTCTCTCACTGAACCTGACGCTCACCGTTTTAGAGAGACTGGCAGGTCAGCAAGCTCCTGGACCAACCTGCCTCCACCTCCAAGAGTTGGGGAGACAGAGGCAGTATCCCTGCACCAGCTCCACTGCAAGACCGCGCATCCCTTTATGGACCTGCTAACAGAGCCCCTCTTCTCAGAAGCTCCATGACCCATCATGCCCACAGTGTACTTCTTGCTAGAGTCTCATATATCTGTGGTTCTCATCTGCACTGTATCTGCCCTAAGTCTGGTAATTCTCATTAAAGAAAAAAATTCTTCCCTCAATGGTATTGCAACAACTTAAAAGAGGACATACTGATAGGGAGAGCTGATATCACATCTCAGCTCTGCCTACTCTGGGTGTAGGACCTTGAAAAGTGACTTAGTCTCTTAAACACAATTCCCCACCTCCATACAGTGAGATAATAACTAAAGTTACCGTGTATGTCAAGAAGAGGATTCCTGCCTGGCATAGCACTTTAGCTAAGTGCTAAACGATATTAGCTAAATGTGATAGTTAACATAGATTGTCAACCTGAAAGGTTTTAGAATCACTAGGAAACACACATCTGGATGTTTCTATAAGGTTGTTTACAGAAAGGTTTAACTTGGCTGAGAAGAGCCCACTCTGAATGTGGCTGGCACCATGCCAATGGCTGGGGTCCTAGACTGAATGAAAAAAAAAAAGGCAAAGGAGAGCATTTCCTTGCCACATTTCCTTCTCCTCCATCTCCTTCTCCTCTTCCCCTTCCCCTTCCTTTTCCTCTCTCTCTCTTTCATTCTCCCTCCCTCTCTATCCATCTCTCCCACCCTCCATCCCCCCATTCATCCTTCTTCTTCCCTCTCTATCTCTCTCCCTTGTCCTCCTCTTCTTCATCTCTCTCTCTTCCTCCCTTCTCTGCCTTCCCTCTCTTCCTCTTTCTTTCTCTGCCTTCTTCCTTTCATCTTCCTCTTCCTCCCTCCACTCCTCTCCACACTCAATTGCAGATCTGGTATGACCAGATACCTCAAGCTTCCCAAGGTACCTTTCCCACCATGGTGGCCAGTACCCCTTCTTAAACCCATGAGTCAAAATAAGCCCTTCATTCCCTAAGTTGCTTTTAATGGGTATTTTGTGTCAGGGATGTACAAAGTAACACACGCTATACTTACTACCTATAACCAGTACTCATGTTGCCCTATCTACCACAGCCCTGGGTACCTAATCTGCGTATGAAGTCATCTGCCCATCCTTCCTTGTTAGAGACTTGATAAGTCTGTGCCAAGTGCCTGAGGTATAGTTTCACTTCTAGTTTATTCATCCAGCTCTGAACCTCGTGAGGATTCCCCAGGTAGAGTCTCCCTCACCATGGTGATACCCCAGAGCCTCAAAGGAGAATGGAAAATGACCTTTTGCCTTGGTTCACATACTGGATTGGGGGAACTGCTGAAAAATTCATTGGGTCATTTAAAGTACATTGGTCAGATTCTGCATTTGAAGAGATAATTTACTTTTAAATAACTGTTTGTTCTTCATTTTCAAATAAAAATTGGTAACAGACGGCCCTATTTATCAAAACTATAATAAAGGTCTAAATTGTAGTAAAACCTTGGGCTCATGGGGCACCTCACATCTCTACATATTAATCACATCAGTCCATCTCTCCAGCCTCTCCAACAGATACCCACAGGACTTTTCTAAGCATGGCCTGTGGGGATTCTCAGGATGGCGAGAGTTCCAGAACTTTCCCTCATACCAGGCTGCTGGTTCAGACTTCATAACTCTTATTTCAATAAAATGCCCTTAAGGCTCCAGGACATTTAAAACTATTTGTACATCTTTACAAAGAGATACCTAGCTGGATGGGGGAAGGCCACTGCTGTTTTGCATTTTCACTAAAACACTTGCATTATCCTTTTAAAGATATAATGCAGAGCAGCCGCCATGCAGTGTCTAAAGCACCTTTAAGCCAAGTGGACACCTCAGTAGAGGCTCTATTTCATACTTATCATTTCTGTGTCTCTCACTGTTGTTCTACTGTAGTAAAATAAGAGCATACAGTCTAGCCTCCTGGGATTCTGTCAGCAAACCAGGCACGAACAGGCTTTGAATACTACCTTCCATCTCTTTTGCTGCTAGCTCCAGAGGCCCAGCTGCCTACTTAGACATGAGTCTGTTCTTCACAATAACTGGTCATGAGACTGTTCCCAGTTTTGACTTGTTCAAGATCACAGCATAATTTTGACCAGCATCACATCTCAGAGAGGACATCAACCCCTTTCATTCGACTCCCGGCCCAGCACACACGGCATCCACTTCCCCTACTGTTTCCTCCTGCATGCCTCCACGGGCTAATCTCTCCACACACAGAATAGAAGCTTCGAGAAGACAGGGTCCCCTACTCTTTATCGCTGTGTCACAAGCCCTGGAACTGTGAATGACAAAAGGAAGCTCTTAAAAAAAATCCTTTGAGGAAGAAAAACAGCCGATAACATTCACTGTTAAAATCCATTTGAAAGGATTCTAAGACAAGTTCAAAAGAATAAAAACAGGAGAGGCAAGATGGCTGAACTGCTAAAGGTGCTTGCTGTCAAGTTTGACAACCTAAATCAATCCCCAGGCCTCACAAAGTGGAAGCAAAGAAAATATATTCTTAGCAATTTTCTTCTGACTTCCATGTGACACACACACATAAAATAAGTGATTTGTAAAATCTAAATAATAAAAGAGGCTGAAGATACAGGTGAGTGTTAGGTGTTGGCCTAGGCATAAGCAACGTTTTGGGTTAGATTCCAAGAAGCCAAAGGATGCAAGGAAGGGAAGCAGGGAGAAAGGGAGGTAGGGAGAGAGGGACAGAGAAAGGGAGGGAGAGGGGGAGGGAGGGAGACCTGGCTTAGCAGTTAAGGACACTGACTACTCTTCCAGAGGACCTGAGTCCAGTTTCCAGCAGTAGTCATAGAGTTAGAACACCGCTGTCTGTGACTACAGTTCCAGGGCATCCAACACCCTCACACAGACATGAATGCAGACAAGGAGGGAGGGAGGGAGGGAGGGAGGGAGGGAAGGATAGACAGACTCTTCGAGGCCAAAACAGCCATGCTTTCCATTCAAAGAGTAGGCTATGTAATCACACCATTCAGCTGATGCGATTTTAGATTTTTTTTTAATAGCCAGCATTCTCTACCAAGCAGCTGCTCATTGACTATTGGTTGTGGCAGTTCTACCAGATGTGTGCCTCAGGGCAAGTGGAAACTGAACAGAGAAATTGCCTAGGTTATCATGACGGTACCTATGATCCCAGCACTTACGGAGGCAAGAGAATCAGGAGTTCATGACCAGCCTCCACTACATCATGAGTTAAAAGCCAGCCTGAGCTACATGAGACCCTAGGAAAAAAAGGAAAGAAAAGAAAGTAAGATGGGGGAGGAAAAAAGAAAAGAGATAGGAGAAGAAGAAGAAACAATGGAAGAAAGAGAAAAAGAAAGTCCACATTATTTCTCAGGTTTCTGCATGTAGAACAGTACATTGTTGCAACATGAAAGAGGAAATAGAAAAACTACTTGACAGCCCCTAATCTGACACTAGCTACATATCACTAGCAATGAAGGGTGCTAACAACCTCAACGTAGTTATGAAGAAAAGATCTAGAATGTAGAACATTCTACGAGGCAGCTGTCCAGGGTCCCTTGAATGTTGAAAGTTAATGCCAGAAAAAAACAAAAGACCAAAACCAAAAATTAAGAGACAGGGCGTTAACTAACAAGTGAATAACTAAGCTTCACTAGCTGTGCTCCCTAGCAGTCAAGCAATCAGTTGGATCAGCCTTCAACTGACCATTCCCCACCAATGGTAGTCACTATGTCTATACTGTCTGTTTGTTATATGTATCTGGATCCGAACTCAACAGGACTTAGCTTCCACAGGCTATCTTTAATACTAATATAAGGCGACAGAGTTTATAAATGCCTTTTTAACAAGCTGGTCATGGACACTGTGCTCCCTTGGCCTGCCTTTGTGCCTTATATTATAGATCCCCTTCAAAATACCATTTCATGAAGTTCTTATTCAAAGCTTCCTCAGCCACCAATTTATTAATTCCTAGGCACTAAAAAGAATGACACATGGATGATCTCTCACCCACTATGAGGCAGACTAACAATGGCTCACACAAGGAACATAGCTAGGAAATGGCTGTTGAATTTTTAAAATTGTTAAAAATAAAATTACACTTCACAAGTCAAAAAAATATCTTTAAAGAAATGGGAAATCCAAGGCATTCTTTCCACACATTTCCACACATAAAAACTTCAATAATTGATAGGGTTAGCGGGCATCCTGCTTCACCTCAAGCTGAGATGGCGAGCACAGCATTTGCTGAGAGGCTTTGAATGCTCCCCTCTGTATCTGCTAACCAGCCTGCGTCACCACGTTGCTGGGCAGACCATGTTTGCATTGTTATTTACAACATTCTCTGTCCTCTGTCTTCCAACTCTTCGAGGAGAACTCTTGGAGTTATTTATTTGAATAATGACTGACCTGATTTCAGTATTGTGAAAGTCATCATCTGATGGGAACATCATAATTCCTTCCCACTTTTCAACTTCCACTTTGGTTCCATTTTTATCTGAAAACCTTGATCTCTCTAAATGCCAGAATCAGGCTCTTCCTGGTCTACCTCACTGTAATCAATACTGTTCGTTGCCTTTCACCATGTACTAGCACCCCTTTGTGACAATGCCCCAAAACACCAAACAGTGGGGACTCATCCTGGTACCTTCCCACAACCCACGTGTTCTCCAAGGCACGCTGTCCCTAAGGCATTCCTTATACTCTGACCTAGTTTTGCACTGTCAATCCAAATAGATTCAGCCAGCAACAAACGATATAGAGGGCATTTTTTTTTGAGAGTATCTTTAACTTCAGCAACTGAACAGGTCTCTAAGAACTGTCCTTACTTGAGAGGCTCCCAAAGCACAGCCTGGGAGAAAAATACCACACATCTGATCCTGCTCCATCCACCCCCCCAGCTGAACAATGTGGAGAGGAAATTCAGGTTTCCTCACTTCTGAAACAAAACAAACAATTTTCTCCCTTGGTGTATTTGGGGTATTCTGGCAACTTGTAAAGGTATTTATAAAACCTTGAAGATTCAGGGATGCAGGGGTCTAGGTCAGTAATACAGAATGCGTTTAGCATGTTCAATAAGAAGAGGAGGAGGAGGAAGAAGAGGAGGAGAAAGAAGAAGAAGAAACATGTAAGAGGCTAAAAATATGATCCAAAATACAAAATACAGCAATTTTTTTAGATACACAATCCTCCCCAAAAATTGTCTGTATGAAAAGTTATATACAGATGTTCTTAGAAAAAATTATTAGTAATACCCAAAGAGCAGAAACATCCCAGTGCCTAGCACTGATGGAGAGACAAACAAATCTTATCATCCCCATATACTGAAATATTACTCAGCCATAAAAGGAAGTTCTGAAAAACACTACTACTACCGCCATGCAAATGAACCTTGTAAACAAGATGAATTCTAAAAAGCCAGTCCTATATCACATATTATATGACGTTATTCTTATCAAATGTCTAAATCAGGGAAAGCTATACAGATGAAAAGTAGATTCATGATGCTGTAGATGGTTAAACGCAAGAACTGCTCTTGCACAAGACTTGAATTCAATTCCCAGCACCGTCACTTCAGCTCCAAGGGCTCTAATGTCCTCTTCTGGCCTCCTTAGACACTGGCACTCACATACACAAACCCCCACACAGACACAAATATATATATATATATATATATTTAAAGTTAAAATCTTTTTTTTTTTAAAAAAAGGATACTAATGGCTGCTTAAGCGTAGGTTTGAGGAGAAGAAAGAAATGGAAGGATATAACCAAAAGCCCATTAACTATTAAGCCGATAAACAAAATGTGGTATATCTATCCATAACAGTATACTATCTTACACAATAAAAGATAGAGGGTATGTACTAGTCTACAGCCATAACAAATACTATGGAAAGGGTATCTTATACAACGGACTTGATTGCCTCACAGTCTGGAAAACTACAAATGCAGATCACGGTTGGCAGAGTCAGAGCCTGGTGAGGGCTCTCTTCCTAGGTAGAAAGGAAGGCAATCACCTACTGCCATATGCTCCTGTGGTAGAGAGAGAGAAAGCTCTCTGGCATCTTTTTCAACAGACCAGGACCCCACCCTTATGACCTCCTCAAATACCCTGTTTCCAAATATAAGCACAGTAAAGTTCAGAAGACAATATGGGAATATCAAATATCTCATAGTCCACATCAAGTTCCTGAGTGAGTGTCCCCTGAACCCCAAGTATAGGATAACTGAGAGAAGCACCACACAATAAACTGTGGGGTCTATTTCTGTGAAATTCCTGTATACCGTGCAAATCTAGAGAAATAGATGCCTTCTCCTGGTTGTCTAGGGCTGAGGTGGAAAGGAACTGGGAAAATCGGTGACCACTGCTACTGGCTCTACAGTTTCAGGGTGTGGTGAAAAACATTCCATACTTGATTCGATGCCCATTGAACATCTTTTCAAAAAGAATAAGGATCCAGTACATTGTATCATCCATGTGTGTAAGTTTCATGTTGTCTAACTAAAGCACGAGGTGACTGCCTAAGGATGAGAGTACAAAGACTGATGGAAGGAAGCCCTGGGTTTGTTCATTAGCTCTAGAGGCCCAAGCCAGGCTCTTCTCCAGTTCTCCAAACCCAGAAGTCTGGGAGAGTTCTGCAGTTTCTCAGTTTGCAGGAAACTGAAATGATGCATCGCACAATGCCGAACATGTCCAATCTTGGACAGATGGTCAATATTTAACTACATGAGAAGACACATAGATTACAATTTTCTAAAGTGAACTAGCTGC
The DNA here is from genome assembly GCF_030254825.1 of Meriones unguiculatus. Lineage (NCBI taxonomy): Eukaryota > Metazoa > Chordata > Mammalia > Rodentia > Muridae > Meriones > Meriones unguiculatus. Next base: position 137,274,802 of record NC_083350.1, on the reverse strand, counting down.
AAAGCTGAAACCCTGGAGCAGGCAAGATGGCTCCGAGGATAATGGTACCTAACAACATGAGCTCAGTCCCCGACACTTACATGGTAGAAGGAGAAAACCAACATCTGAAAGTTGCCCTCCACCCATATCATGGCGCACGCATGCACACAAACATGCGCACACAAATAGCTACATAAATGTAAAACCGACACCAGTCATTAGTCCACACTTGGGAACAGTCAGTTGTTGCTTTCCAGCAGAGCCAGGGTCACTCTCCAGAAGGCGTGCTGCACTATGAACGTGGTTGCAACTAAAAGAAAGGCTAACGAGAAAAACAGTACAGCTTTGTACAGCTGCCTCCGGTGGACAGCTACAGCAGATTTCCAGGGGGTCAGAATGCTTCGAGGGCTTGGGCCAAGAGCAGACCCATCATGAAGCCCTTCCCTTGAACCAGCATTTGGGAAGTGTTGGTGGGATCGATCAGTCTCTCTCTGGGTCTCTGGGAACATACAGAAGGAAGCGGAGTGGAAGGCGCATTTGAATATCTTGCCTAAGGAAATTTCAGATTTACTTCCACCTTCACTGTCCTGATGAACGATGGGAACAATCAGTAAGACTGCTGGGTCGATGAAGAAAGCAGTAAAACATAGACACATCCAACGTGCAAAATGGGACCCATCTCTCCCAGCGTGTCTAAGGCAAGTTTCACTCCAAAAGCCGTGGCAGAAACTCGGGGCCACAGAGAGAGCTAGGACTTCTGTTCCCAGCTCTGCTGTAGAACGACCACACAAACTAAACCTCCCTCCGTGCACCCGTTCCCATCACTAAGATACGGAGGGCCGGGCAGGCAAGCCAGTAAAGCTCGGGAGAGCCTCCAGAACCTAGGACAACAGTCCACAGACAGTGGTTGTTTGTGTTCTGACTCAGTTTGTTTCTATGGTTAACATCACGACTGAAAATAACTTAGGGAAGCCAAGGATTTATTTGGCTGACACTTCCGGGTCACAGTCCATCACTGAGGAAAGTCAGGGGACGATCTCAAACAGAAATCGTGGGGGAACGCTGGCTACTGACTCTCATAGTCCATGCTCAGCTAGCTTTTTATCCAGCCCAGACCCACCTGTGTAGGGACAGTCCCACCCACAGTAGACTGGGCTCTTCCACGTCATTCAGCATCTCTTACAGACATGAATCCGGTCAATCTTATCTGGGGTACTCCTCCATTGAGAGGTTCCAGTTGACTCTTAAGCAAACTAGTGAAATGGCTGAACCTGCCCCCTGCCAACACATGTGTCTTACTCACCCAAGTGAGCACACCTCACCTCAGGAAACAAAGTGCAATGCCTGTGGCTACACGATAGAACCCTGGTAAGTGCATCCCCATGAGACTGGATCTCCTGGGAGGTGGTGACCAGCTTATGAGCTGGGAAGCACACCCCTCTCCCTGGAGCCATTTCTGTCAGCATGTGGAGGGTGAACTCGGGTGTGCACTATGCTTTTGGTGGCTGTGGTAGGACACTGTCCTTTTCAGCTGCTGGGAAGCCTTCTGTTCTTGAAATGCATCCATCCCACCCGTGCCACAGTTCAGTTGCTGACACATGAAGACGCTAGAAAACAGGCAAGGACATGGATGGAGGAAACCCAGCTCTCCTGATTTGCTGCATGAAGGCTGCAGCAAAGACTGAACTCCTCTGTGCTTTGTGATGAAGCGTAACACTGAATTCAGAGCGTGAATAAAATGGGAAGAACACAGTCTGAAACAACTGCAGAACATTCCGGAAAGATGGTGTGAGTGAAGTGTCGCTGAATGAACTCTTTTTAGAAGTCTTAGCAAAACCGGAATTCAGTGCACTCTGGGGACGTTCATTTAAAGACAATGCAGACTGAAACAGTAGCAGAAGGCACGCATAGAACATAAACCTCTTCATGTGCATATTAGGCACATACACACAAATGCACCACCATTTACAAGTGGCCATCCACTACTGTGAATTACTAAACCAGACTATAAATAAAAATGTAATATTCATGTATTCTAAGAATGGATTAAGCGACCAGTTTTAACTTCACTTACTCATTTTGTTTTCTAAACTCTACTGTCTCAAATAGCTTTGGGGGGTGGGGTACATTTTTCCATATATTTTAAGAGAGCTGTTTTCAGACATAAACTTACTTTAAGGATTAATGCATTCATCAAATATTCATCAAATATATATATACACACACACACACACACACACACACATATATATATACATACATACGTGTGTCTCTGTGTGTGTGTGTGCGCGCGTGTGTGTGTGTGTGTGTGAAGACTCCTAGGCATACCAATACAAAGAATGTAACACGGGACACTACTTTAGCGCCTGGTCCAGTGAAACTGTAAAACAAGAAAAGTGGGTCAGCAAAATAGCTTGCCCTCAAGCCTGATGACCTGAGTTCAATGCCTGAGACCCACAAAGCAGAAGGAAAGAACTGACTCCCACAGGTTGTTCTCTGACCTGCACGTGTGCACAGGTGTGTACGTGGGCACATACACAAATAAAGAAATAACTGCAAATCCTTATTGTGTTTGAATAAGAAATGTCCCCCACAGGCTCGTCTGTTTAAATACTTGGTCCCCAGCTGGTGACACTGCTTGGGAAGGCTCACAGCCTTTAAGAGGTACTACATTGCTGGAGAAAGCACATCACTAGGAGTGGCTAATTCTGGCCTTGAATGAAAAGGACTGAGTTCTCCACAAACTAACACTCCATATGCCATGGGCTTTAGCAGCTGAAACCTCTGTAACCTTGGCATCTTCATCTGCACAAATGAGAACTCTGGACAGAGCAGGCCATTTGCTTAGGCCATCCTGTACCCATGCCAATGAAAACATGTGATTCTAACTGCCATCTAAGCCCAGGCCGAAGCTGCCTATGTTATCGTAAGCTGCCATGGCTACACTTACAGATTTCTAAGCCAAAGTATAAATGAGCCAGTGTAAGACACTGTGTCAACATGAGAACGATATTTTTATTGCATGGCTATAAAAACCTGGACACACAGTACTAAGAAGAGGAAATGACTACAGTCACTCAAATTTTTTTAAATCAAGCTCACCAATTCACATAAGCTGGTGGGATAAATGTGAGTGTAACTCCAAATAATATGATTAACTTGTGTTTTTGAGAAAACAATGGAATTAATGTGTGTGTGTATATATATATATATAATTTTTAAAACTATAGTTTTAATAACCTGGCAAATACCTAAAGCCTGGTGTGTATACTAATAACTCTCAACTAAATGCATGCTGGCAATATTTCAGCATATGTGAACACTAGTTCACATCTACACAAGTGCCAACTCTGTTGTGTCTCTTTAGTTGCTTTTAAAGAAAAGTATGCACGCCTACACTATCTACAAACAACAGCAGATACAAATTCAAAAATCTGTATCACCTATCTGAATAGTATTTACCCTTTAACAGTCCACCGGGAAATTTTTCCAGATTTAAAAGAAAAGCTTGTGGACTCCGCCTTCTCTAAACTCCCTCAAGTTCCCCTAGCTCCTGTCCATTAACCCCTCCAGCCACCCCGCACCCCCCAGCGCACCCCCACCCTCACCCCAATCGAGCATTTGCTGTTTACTGGTAGGACCACAGACTTCTGAAGTCCAGCCACAGGCACAGGAAGCTGAGGTTTGGAGAGGTGAAGGTCACTGAAGGTCACCCAACAAAGAGTAGGATCCAGATGTTGGCTATGTTCTCTGTGAAAGACTCACTCACTGAAGAGTGAAGACAATTAGCAAACCACCAAACAAACGGAAGCACATGCGAGGTCTTCAAAGGTAAGTAGAAATGACTGTGATGGCGCCAAGATCACAGAAAAAACAGAGGGATAAAGTACACAGAATTAGGAGCCAGGTTACGGCTCTCTAGTGCTCAGCTTCCTTAGGGATACAGTGGCATGCAGCACATACCACACAGGGCAGCCGCTGGACTGAAACGCAATGCCACCCAGGGTACCTGCTGTACCCATCAACCCGTCCTAAGTCACAGTCAAGGAGGACTTAAAGGCTCTGGGAACCAGTACATAGCTGGGTGTCTAAACATAACAGCTATGTGCTGGCCCTTTCAGCGAACTAGAAGGACTTGGAACGTTGTTACCACAAATAAATGATCCTCATTGAAGGGAACAAAGGTTTAACCTGGTTTAAACATTACACAATGTGTATGTATATTAGCATTTATATAGAATCCTGTTGGTGTGGGGGGTTTTTGCCCATTAGTTTAAAAATAAGCACAAGGGACTGGAGAGATAGCTCAGTGGTTAATAGCGTGTACTCCTCTTGCAGAGAGCCAGCATGAGATTCCCAGGGCCAACAGGCTCACTACTGCCTGTAACTCCAGGCCTAGGAGGGTCTGGCCAACTCTGGCTCCAGAGGCACCCGCGTTTCTGTGCACATAGCCCTTCAGACATACACATGAACATGATTTTTAACAATAATAACAAAAACTGGAAGTATAAAAACATTTCATCATAATTTAAATTTTCAATATAAGGTACGGTATTATTGCTGTCATTGTGTTAACATACGGGCCACCTTGTAACTGCTTAACAAGTAGTGGCTCTCAGAACACACTAAGACCAGTCTCCCTTAGTTACCATGTCCTTGCCCCCTCCCACAAATTAAGTTGGAAGACAGGTTCTAGCCACTGAAAGTCATGAACAAAACCAAGCAGAACATTCTTGCCCTCCCGGAGTTCACACCTACCAGGCAGAGACAGACAGTAAAACCCTCAAAGCTAAATACACAGGACTGAAGGTGTCATGTCCCATGGAGCTACAATTTACAAAGAGTGTCCCCAGGCCTTCTATAACACATAATAAAGACTTGTGAGAGGTGAGAAACCATGTAGCTGTTCACAGGAGAGCATTCTGGGAAAGGCTGGAGCAGAAGCCTCCTGGATCATTTCAGGAATAGGGGTATGTGCCACTGAGTGGGGAGAAGGGGTTGGCTCTGACCTGATGAGCCTTTATTAATCCTTGGTAAGGAAATAAGCACTTAGGGTCCTGGGTGATGACTCAGTGGGTAAAAGCGCATTGACTGAGTGATAAAAGGAATCCCTGGTAGATTTTTATGCAACTGTATCAATTGCATGATCCAACTTAAGCTTATTAGGCTCACTCCAGACACTGTTGAGAATACACTTGGCATCAAGGGAGAAGGAGGAGGAGGAGGACTGGCTGAAAGTCTGCTGCCGATCGTTCAGGGCAGAAGAGCGCGGCGGCTGGTCAGTTAACAGTAGAAGCAGTTCAATTCTGAGTTGTTTTGTTTTGTTTAGTTGTTTTTTTATTTTTTAAGGCATATGATACCAACAGAATTTTGCAATGGAACCAACAACCAGAGCACAAAACAAATGCAGCCAAAGATAGCTCCCAAGGACCTGCCACTGAGGAGCTCGGAAGAGAAGCCCTTCACTAGAATAAGCAAGGATGGCTGTGGCCTTATCTCTACTGCCACAGCTTCCTGTCCCTGTCAGTCGGCACCAGAGGTCCTGCCCATAGCTTCCTGTCCCTATCAGTCACACCCCGAGGTCCTGCCCACTTTCAGAATAAAAATGAGCCCATGATAGAAATGCCCTAATCATTCCCACAGCCCCTTCCTGAGCAACTGCTGGGTGACCACTGCCTTTGCTTCCTGAAGGGCTATGCCCACCCCACTCCTTCCTGCCAGCAGGCCAAAGGGAACATCCCAGCCAGCCTCCAGTGCTGCAGTGTTTGGCTCTATAACTTCCTTCCCCAAACTTGCCTCACGATAAGATCTAATATGTAAGTTCACTGTGATCCTTCCTTCCATATTTTCTTTATTTCTCCCTTTTCCTTCTCTTCTCTCAGGCATTTCGTCCTTTGAACTCCCCTCTCTGCCTCTAGGCTGCACGGCCTGGATTCAACACTCAGGTTCTCTACTGATTTCTGAAAGAGCAACTCCAGCACCCAGTTCAGTGAACAAATGAGTGGGTCAATCAGTCTGTCAACCACTGTGCTTTTTGCGTTTTGTCGTCCCCTGTGTCCTGAGCTCCAGCTCTACAGCCACAACCACAAGCCACACCTCTGCGGCCCTCCTAAGCTGTGTGCTCTGTTTTCATGGTCCCTCCATAGCAAAGTGCTCTGTTCAAATGTTCCTCGCAGGAAGAGTACGATAGTTAGGCATGGAAACCAGTCAGGAGGTTCCTCAAAAAAGAGTCTGAAAATAGAACTACTGTATGATCTCACGACACCCAACCTCTGAGAATATACACGCCCTTCGGCCCTTCGGGAATACAATGACTACCGGTTTGTCCTGTCTTATCTTATCCTCCTGTCCAGCCAAGAACACAGGTTCCTCTCTGGGGTCTCGCTGCTCCTCCAGTGAGCCTTTGCAGCCACCCCTCCACACCTTTGCCACACAGTTCCCTCTGGTTGATGACTCCTCCAGGTCTCCTCCGTCTCCCCTATGCCACCCACAGATCAAAGTCCAGCTTACAGCGGGCCTTTTCCAGGAAGCTGTCCACACACTCATCCCGAGCAAGGCTGCAGGGCGGCTTTCCTCGCCTGCACACCTCAGAGTTCTCTGCCCTTTTCATCCTGTGTGACCTGCAGCCATGATGCTAAAACCATGGTCCCGGAGACCACAGCATCAGCAGGAGTTTGTGAAAATGCACATTCCTGCCTCCACACTAGACCTACTACCTCAGAATCAGCAACCTGATTTCAGAAGCTCTCCAGGTGAGACTAGCGCATGCTTATATTTCAGAAGCACTGACTTAGAAACCCCTGCCTTACAAGCTTTATCTTGCCAAACATGTAAGACGCACGATGCCAACTGTTATCTATGACATGCCTGCTGTTGGAAAACCGGTTGTGCAAATGTTGTTTCCAGCAATTTCATCACAACAAACACCGAGTGAATTTTACCTCCCAGCATTAATTTTGAAAAACAAAGCAAAAAGCCATTCTACTAAATGACAAAAGCACTTGTTTTTACCGGTAGTCAACACAAATAAGTTGACATCAAAAGATCATTTAAGTATTAAGTAAATAACAAATGATTTTTAGTTAAAAATTAGTCATTTACAACCATTTAAATTAGTAGACTCTTCTTTTGTATTTCCTTTATGTTTCAACTTTAGAAAAATTGTGACATTATCAGGCAGTATTTAAAGGACAAATACAGAGGAGGTGGCTATGTTTTTTTTTGTTTTGTTTTGTTTTTTGTTTTTGTTTGTTTGTTTGTTTGTTTGTTTTTTAAGCCTCTAAAGAGAAGACTAGACCCTAAATTTAATGGGAAAGAAGAACCGAGCCAGGCTGAACTTAACATCACGCTTCCAGTAAGGACGAGTCCCACGCTTACTTAATTCAGCCAGTTTCTCCTCTGTTCCCAGTCCCGTCATCCAGGTGATTCTGCAGGGATGCACTGTTTCATCACGCACTCCAAGGTACCAAAGTCCGTAAATCAGAGGTGGAAATCCGTGAGCCCCCGTGAGCCCGGAAGTCAAGGCAGACCGACCCTGCCTCTCTACTGCTTAGTTGTTCAGATATTAGCTACAGCAACAGAAAGCTGACGACACAGCCACTCGGCTCATTTTGCCTCTTTCAATGACTCTATTTAAGAAAAATTATTTCACTCAAAATAGCCCCGGAAAAATAAGTTATCTCAAGAAGAGAAAGAATGCTCTACAGTGGAAATGTGTGGGAACTGTGCCCTTCTTGTGTTTCCTGGTGCTCACGCTTAGCACAGCCAGAACACAGTGGCCATTACTGTCCCGGTCTTCCTGTTGTTTTCTAAACTTCTGTTTGTATGTTACTGCCTAAATGCCCAAGGTCCCACACAAGAGCTTCTTCTTTTAGTATAGTTGTGTTGAATGAACACAGGGATGAAACAACAAAGCCAAAAAGTGAACAGAAGTCCTTTCATAACAGAGGTCATATACTTTTCAACACTGTTTTGGCTTTTATGGTACCTGACATTTTCACGTATTGACTTTTAAAATATTACAGGGTGCGTTTCTGACGTGGTGAAGCATGGTATCGCAGCTTACTCCCAGCTCTAGGACAATGTTTACTGTCGCTGTCCTTTCTCACGTGTGTCGCTGGTTCAGTCCACACAACCACTCCACGAGAAGAGCGAAACTATTATTCCCTAGACCGACAGGGTGGAGGGAGAGAAGCTGCTCCCACAAGTTATCCTCTGGCCTCTACAGTCACCCCTCTCTCTCTAAAAGCAATTAGGTATTTTTTAATGAAATACATTTTTTAGAATGTGCTTTCCCAATGTTCACGAGAAGGAGTTTTCTATGAAAAGAGGTGGCCTCCTAGAGAAGGAAGCAAACTCTTGAGAGGGAAAAAAAAAAGATTAAGGCACACCTAGGAACTTAAAGGAGATACTAAAGAGGCAACCCACAGAAAGCCTGCAGTTCAGGGGATGGATTTACAGTGGCTACTCAAAAGAAGAGAGCTGAAAACACGACGCTGAAGGCAAAGAGGTAGAATGCAGGTCCTTGGGACCATGATACGGCCAATTTCTAAACAAAACACCCGAAAAGAAATTTTATCTGTACTAAAAAAAATATTGTTTTTAAAATCCACACAATCAACTAGACGGAAAGCCACGTTAACTCCAATGTACCCTATCAGAGGAACCACAGGCTTTTTTATGAGTGACAGCACAAGCCTCTGAGCCCCCTAGAAGTTCAATAACTGTAGTCTCCAATTATTGCTCAGGGAAGAAGTCGAGAAAAACGTTAAGCTGTATGTGAGTTAATAAAACATGCCACATAGATAAAGCATTACTAGTTTAAGAGATGAATTCCAGCTAAGTGAGGAAAAAAGCCAAGAGAACTGAAGTAACAGCTGGAAATGATGGACTCTGTGTAACAACCAAGTTCATACAAAAGGCAAAAGCAATCCTGAAAAACAGTGTTTGTGTTCTATTTACTATCCTCATCTCGTTTCTGCTTGTGTGTGCTTGGAGTTTGGTGGGGGACACTGCTGGGAATCAAACCTGAGATCTCGTGCACTCAAGGCATGTGATCCCCTACTGCACTGTACTCCAGTCCAAATTCTCTACATTTAATGTAAGGTGCTCTTTTGCTCAAAGGGGCATATAACGTTAAAACAATAGCAGTCAAAATAACGAAGTTCTAGGAAGTCCAGAAGCATGAGGTCAGGTTAAGAATGAAGTCCTCTTATATTTTTGGTTGTGAGCCTAGCCTTTAACGGCTGAGCCATCTCTCTGCACTCAGGGTCAGCCGCTTTCGACCCAGAGAAGAGCATGTCTGATTGCATGCAGGTTGATGCCCCAGGTCCCGCCTCTGAGAAAAAGGTATCGGACGGGTCTGATGCTCTTTGGGTGGATGACACCTAAATGAACATCAATACAAAGTCCCAATTTATTTCTAATATCAGAGATCAGACCTCTACTCTTGCCTGATGCATCTAAAACAAAAAGGGGGAACTGTAGAGAGCTGCGTAATGCCGCGCCTTAAAGATGGAGCTGGTTTCCGCCTTCCACCTTCCCGATGGTGAGTGCTCTCTGTCACGAACAATTCCACATTTGGCTAAGGCTGAGGATCTGGCTTGCTTCCATGTATGTGGACCTATCTGCATTGCCCACGTGGCACGCTGGGGCTGGCTACCCAGAGGCTATTTAAGCTGTGGGCTGGCTTTCCCCAGGGTCAGATGATTGTTCAAGGTTCCTGAATAAACTGCATTGAAAAAAAAAAAAAAGAATGAAGTCCTGCTCAGTTCTGTTGTACATTGAGCACATTAAGTGATGGTTTGGAGTATATATTCAAATTGGGTTTTTAAAGGCAGCTGTGTAGAAAAAGAAGAAGAAATTGAAATAAATGAAATAACAGGTCAGATATTATTGGTGGAAAAAAAATCTTAAATGATTTAAATTCTCCTTTAAAGGAGATTTTATTAAATCCAAAGATGAAGTCTGTTTCTACTACTGTCAAGTGATACTGAAAAAAAGCAATCAGGATCAAGTTCAGAACAGAAGGAAAATTAAATATCTTCAGCAAATACAAAGTAAAATACATGGGGCAGTATTATGAAATTTACCATACCTACTAGAAACAGTTATTTCGTTAAGACAGACTTTGTGTTAATAAAGCCATAATCCACAAAAACATTCCTAAAACTTTTAAAAGTTCATTTCTGAGTCCAGCTCTCAATCAGCTCCAGCTGGCCTCACCTTGAACTCTTGACCTACTGCCTCATCTTCCAAATGCTGGCATTCCAGGTGTTCACACCACAGCTGGCAACATCCTGGCCTGTTATCCTTCCAGATGAAATTTAAAGTCCTTTTGTCAGATCCTGCATCAGTTTCTCGGCGGTCCCTATGGTGATGGTCAGATCCTGCATCAGTTTCTCGGCGGTCCCTATGGTGATGGTCAGATCCTGCATCAGTTTCCACCCGCTGCTTTCTTTGCAGTCCCAACAGTGACGGGAGGATTGCAAAGGCTGCATCACTGTGTTTTCTGTTCTGGAACATGTGCTACCTGCCTGCATCAGGTCTTCCTTGCATGTCTTGACAAGTTTTAATTCTTTTCTTCATACAGGGTCTGAAGATCTCTTACTAAAATTTTTTGCTATTCAGGACCCCACCGCAAAAAAAATTACATAAAAGTGAATGCTGTTGGTTTGAATATATTTGTATGTATCTGGACACATTTCTGAATTATTGATGGAAAATGTTTTCACTCATTCATAATATTGTTCTGGTTAGGTCATATTTCCTATTGATTCTCTGACATATGCTTTTCTTTTGGTGGCTAACGTTATATTAAAGATTATGCTTATAATTATACTTATCTTAACTGTGATGCCCTTGGATCATTCTTTACATGAACATGCGTTAATTAAGGACTTTTTGCTGTTGTTTTTGCAACTGCATGTAATAGAAAGCACAATGAAGACAGGCTTCAACAGTGTGAACATGGTAGCATAAATAGGACACTGGCTTTGGCTCAGTTCCAGAATTCATTGGGCTAGCTGGTCAACAACTCAGGAACCCAATCTGGTTTACTTAAATGTCCCCAAAGGTCCATAGGTTGATGGTTTGCTCCCCGAGGAGCAAACTTAGGAGCTGCTGGGATCTTTGAGAAGTCGTGGGAGGTCTTTCGACGTTTTCAGGTGTGCCCTTAAAGGGAAGTAAGGCCCCCAATCTCTCAGTCCCTCTTTGCTTCCTGACTTAGCTATAAATAATTTGCTTTCCATGTGCCTCTTGCTATGATGTGCCCCTTTCAGCTGAGTTCCAAAGCAACGGGACCAATCAACTTGGGACTCGAACCCCCTGAACCATAAACCAAAATAAGTTGTTTTTTTGTTTTGTTTTGTTTTGCTTTGGTTTTTTAAGAAATGTACAGCTTTGGCTATTATTGCATCATAGTAAGGTAAGGTCCACCAAGCACCTGCCCTGGTTTGCCTGCCATTCTTTGGGCTTTTACTAGTGATGTGTGGCCGACAGCTGCAACAAATCAGAGTAGCAGTCTGTGTAGATAATCCAAGCACAAGCAATAAAAGTCTCTTTTTAGAAATTCACCTGTAAAACTGGGGAAAGTTTGTCAAGAACATTGACTGACTAAGGCCCCTCACGGTTCTGGTTGGTTTTGTCACCTTGACACAAACCTAGATATATCTGGGAATCCCCATTAAGGAATTTCCTCTCTCAGATTAGCCTGTAGGCAAGTTTGTGGTCCATTTTCTTGATTAGGGATTGATGTGGAAGGGTCTGGCTCAGTGTGGGCGGTGACACCCCTGGGCAGGGGTCCCGGGATATAACAAAATATGTTGGGCAAGTCATGAGGAGCAAGCTAGTAAGCATTGTTCCTCCATGGTTTCTCCTTCAGTTCCTGACACCAGGTTCCTGCCTTGAGTTCCTCCCTTGGTTTTCTCGAATAATGGACTGTGACTCAGGTTATATAACCCTTTCCTCTCCAAGTTGCATTTGGTCATGCTGTTTATCAATGCAATAGAAACGAAGATGTTTGTTTACAACACTCATCAACAAAATAACGGAATCATATGCAATCATATGACTGGCATGGTTTACTATACTTTCTCCCTGCTGGGAGGGAGCATGCTGAAAGAGTAAACACAGAAATGAAATTCAGAGGTCAACTAACAAATAAAGGGATAAGGGACATGACATGGCTCAGCAGAGTTTCTGGAAACCAAACAACCAGAGATCCATCACCAGATTTCAGGTGGATGGACAGAACCAAGTCCACAAGCTGTCTTCTGGCTCCACACGTGGGCTGTGTGGCATGCATACATGTATACATGTACACACATACAAACATGCTAAACAAACAGATTTTTTTAAATAAAAAGCGGGATGGGAGTGGTTGTGAACCAACCCAGTCTGGTGAATCCTCCTGACTTGAATCGGTCTTCAGAGACCCCAACCTTCAGGCTTAGCCTGGGTCACACATCCTGTAGGCTGGTTCAGCCTGATAAATTTAGCTCTTAGCCCTCATCAAAGAAGCTTCTTTGTGAAACAGATGGAAACTATTACAGAGATCCATAATTGGCCAAAGGCAGAGGATAAGAGTGTGCAGGATGCTCAAATTCCACTGTCACATCTCCAACAAAACCCTTGCACCCCAGGCTCTGGGATGATCACTGAAGAGGGCCATAATGATTGTTCGAGCCAAAGGATCTGGACACCTTTTGCTAAGTAGCATCTCCAAGGCACGACAATGAAAGCCCTCCCAGGAAATCACAACAATATGGCTGCCTATAAAACCAGAATAAGGACAACAGCAGTCAACATGCCAATGTGAAGAGTGCAAATTCCACCGGTCTCGCTCTTCGATGGTGGTTCAGTCCTTTAATCCACTTGGGACACAGAGACAGGCAGATCTCTGAGTTAAAGCCCAGCCTGGTCTACAGAGTGAGTTCCAGGACAGGCAGGGCGACACACAGAAACCCTGTGTCGAAATAACAAACAAGCAAAAAAAAAAAAAAAAAAAAAAAAGAGAGAGAGAGAGAAACAAAAACAAAAAGCTCTGCCTCGAGAGGGAGAGCCATTTTCAGGGACAACCTCCTGCATAGGTTTCCAATCCTAAGCAGTCAGCCATAGGCACACATACACAGGAGAAATGCTAAACAGACTCAGTAAGTTGCACATAACTGAGCACATGCATACATACATGCATGCACACACACACACCATATATATATATAAATTAAAATTAAAGAAAAGGCTATAAAATTTGGAAAGGGGACACAAGAGGAGTTTGATGAAGGAAGTAATACAGTGTCCTTACATAAAGTTCTCAAAGATATAAAATGTATATATTTAAAAAAAAGTCAATACTGGCATTGAATGTACTGAGCATTATCATACACCCACATTATGGCAAGCGCTGTCCTGTGACATAGATTTTTAATTCCTAGAGTAGCCTTATCATTAGCTTCATTGCACAGCTATAAAAAAAAAGCCAAGAAATTTTACAAAACTATTTGCAGGCCATCAAGCCAGTAAGCCTAAGCTGGTGGTTCTCACCCCTCCTAATGCTGAGACCCTTCAATACAGTTCCTCATGTTGTGGTGACCCCCAAGCGTGTATTATTTTGTTGCTACTTCGTAACTGTAATTTTGCTACTGTTATGAATCATGATGTAAATATCTGATGTGCATATCCACAGAGCAGTCATGACCCAGAGGTTGAGTACTGCTGTGGTAAGCTATAAGGACAGTACCAATATCCAGAGAGCCCCACTTTCATGGACCCTCTAAATCATTCTGCAGCCTAGGCCTCTGAGAAGAAATCAGAAGATCAGCTATGTGTTCAGAAGTGAGCCCAAATTATCCCATGGTTTAAAAAGAAGAAAAAAGTCTAGCTGAATTCACTGTCAAGCTGTCAGCTGAAGAACCCTAGCTGGATGTCAGTGCAAGCATTAGTCATTCACCTTCCCGGCTCTGAAAGGCCTGGGAACAGGTTGACGAAGATGAGCCACGTCAAGCACAAATCTGCATGGGAAGGCCGTGTGCTGACCTCAACCTTCCTACCTTGAGTCTTACCTGAGCCCTTGCTTCACTCAGCCAGCCAGGATCACTTAGAGAGGTTGCCGGTAATCTCAAATCTCCTAAAATAATGAAATAAGTGCAGCCACACCCATGCCAGTTCCCACTCCTTTTATTACTGCCCCAGAGCTTATAAAGCTCCGATTCTATTAATCCCATGTTTGTAGTGAAATCTCCATTCATTAATACCTGAGAAAGGGAGAGTCTATTTAATGCATTTGATTTTCAAAGATTCTATCCAGTGGAGGTACACAGTCCCCTGAAGTCACAGCTGATTGCTGTGAAGCAGAGAGCTCTCTCGACATTTTAAAAGGAGAAAGCTTGACAAGGGGGACCTAGTGGAAAATATGGAAGGCACGCTAGCTTTCTTCATTAAACGGTATTTTGAAGACACGTTTCAACGCTTCCGCCACCCTGCCCTGTCCCAGAAATGTTATTACACTGCCCAGCCTTTCAATCCTACAGCCAGAGAGAGCCCACAGTGTTGTGCACGCTCACTGAAGCCCACCACAGCCTAGAAGCTATGAATGAAAGAAATACACACGTGGTCTAACGGGCAGGAGAAAGGGGCTCTGGGACCTGCTTCATAACGAAGACTCTCGCTGTGATGCTCTGACTTGCACTTTGCGCACTCAAACACTACAGCCAAGGACATGGCAGGCTTCTCCTGTCCCAGAACATAGCAGCCTTATGCAGGCCTCTCTCCCCCAACAGCCAGGAGGTGGCTGTGAGCCATTGCTCCTTCAGAAAGCTGCACTTCCGGCAAGGCCTTGGAGAATCCAGTGAATACTGTGGGAACACAATTTCCTTGTTCACAGTGTCTTGTCCCATGCAGCCATCTACCGCCCTTATGAAGCCCACACGTAGGTTCACAGTAGGTTCACAGTTTGTTAACCCCTGTGTTAACAAACTTCCATGCCATCTCAAGAGGAAACAGAAGAGGCAGGTAGGCCAAAGCACCACCTAAAGAACCTTTTCTGAGACTGGCACAGTGGCGGATGTCTATAATGCCAGCACTCAGGGAGGCAGAGCCAGGAGGATCTCTGTGAGTCTGAGGGCAGCCTGGTCTACAAATTGAGTCCAGGACAGCCAAGACTACACAAAGAAACCATGCCAAAGAAAAACAAAACAAACAAGCAAACAAAAACCTTTCTACAGTGCCAAGAATGATGCCCAGTGAGCCAGTGATGCCTAGGACAATGGTCTGCCCATTTCTCAGAGTTCCCCACACTATGTCAAGGTCTGGTTTTATGAGATCACAATCCCTTGTGTTAAAGATCAAGAACAAATAACAGTTTACAATAATGTAACAGGATGAACAATGCAACTGGGATGACACATGAAGGTCCCCACAGTGGACTGTGTGCTGGGTAAACAATGGAACACACAGAGGTCGACACATGCGAACCCTGCCCTTTGGTATCTCTTCACTGAAGCCACTAATGTGTATGTGGTCAAATGATATTAAAAGGAGAGATTTGAGTAACACTGAGAATAAACAGAGCAAGAGAAAAAGTAGAATCGAATAATTATCCAGGAGATCAGACTGGGGTTCCAGCTCCAGCTGAAATGTTCTTGATACAAGACAGTCTGAGTAACAGAGTTTATGCATCAATCAGGATCTGAAGCGAGGGTGTGCAGAACTGACTACGTCACAGCTGCTCCCTTGTTGGAGTCAGTATTATGGCCTCAATCCCAACCTCATTTCAGCTCAAAAAGGGTAAGTCCAAATCAAAATTCCAGAGGCCCAAACCCCTCCAAAACCAGTAACACACTTTCCTGGAATGCAGACTACAGTTCCGACACTAAAACGATATCTCCACTATGAAATTTGAAAGTGGGGTATAACAATAACACAGAGTTTTCACTTTATCATTGCATTTTATGGGCTTTACACCACACCAACAGAGGTTCAAAACCAGGGCCTATCATTTTGGAAACCCCTGTCTCTAAACCTGTAAAATTACAATAGTAATTTTAGTGGTTTACAATAGTAAACCACTACAAAAATGTGCCTGCAATAAGATAACTCGACAGTTATTAAAATCGTTAGTCCAGTGCTTGTCACATAGCAAATGGCTACACAATATCTAGAGCTTTTATAACATATGTAATATTATAATATCATGTGGAATATTATAACTATAAGTGATGTATAGTAAAGCGGCTGCTAAGTTTTACTATTGCAGTAATATAAGAGTTGTTATTATCTTTACTGTATAAATTACTACAGATCATTTGACTACAGTCATGTGCTCTTGTGACGTAAGACCTGCAAAGCTGAGGACCAAATCCAGGAGCAGAGACTGCTCCATGGAAGCTCCATGCTACCCTAACTGAGACCTCAGGCCCTTGACTAATCCACAGGCTGGCCAGCCCCTCATCAGTACCCAGCATAAACAGCATCTAAGGTCTCTGCCACTTTGATGAACATTCTGTTATGTGTCCTAACTATTCTGAAGTAAAAGCCAAGCTCTCCTTGCTTCTCCAGGCTCTCAATATTTTACAGGCAGTTCTTCCTGTCTGTTTGAGCTGTTCAAAACTACACCAGCCCAGAGGAAATACCACAGTGGTCCTTGGAACCAAGCTCCTCTCCAACTCTTTCCCAGTGGTCAACCATCTTAAGCCCCCTCTTTCCTCATTTCTTACGAGTTCTGGACCACAGTGGCTGCCACAGTCTGTACCTCCTTGGATTTGCAGAGCTACCACTCACTCCCCTCCTTGAGACTGCCTCTCCTTTCCGCCTTCCAGAGTTACCTGTTTGGCTCCTGCTCCCATAACACTGGAAATTTCCTTTGCTTCAGTGAACAGAACTGCTTTAAACACTCCGTCTTCCCAAAATCTCCAAGTAAACATCAGATATCAATAAGCTTCATGAAAAGTAGCAAGTGATGGATCTAACTCCTCTAACTTAAATTCTAAAACACAGAGTGCCATTTGTGACAGAGATGGTGAGGGGTTCTCAACAGAAGGACCAAGAGAACACACCATTCCACCTTCTGGATAAACCGTATCCCCTGTGCCCAGAGCTGCCTTCCCAGCCCTCATGCCTACCTTTTAGGAGATGTAAGAAGCCTAAAACAGCCAGACAGCTAGCAGGAACTGTGGCTTATCTCGGTACCCTAGCATGTGTGGATGCACACTCCTAGGTCCGGGTTTTGATTTATTCAACTCTAATTTCCAAATTAGAATTCCTTAGTTGAGTCTTAAATCCAAACATCCAGTCCTCAATCTCTGTAAGAAATACAATCTACGCGGTAAAGTGATACCAAATGGCTGCATACTGTCTTCATTCCCTTTCTTGTTGTGATAAAATGCCTCAACACAAGTAAGTTAGGAGAGAAAGGGCTTAATTTAGCTCCCAAAGGAAGGTTATCAGCCATCAGTGTGCACTGTTTGGGAGGGCACAATTGCAAGAGCTGGAGGCAATTGGTCACATAATCTCTATAGTCAAGAAGCAGAGAGGAATGAATTAATGCATGCATACTTTTCCTCAGCTCAGTTTCTCCCTGTTTATTTCTTCTGCATAATCCAGGACCCAACCCCAAATCCACTTGTAGCCTGGTTCTTCTCACATCAATCAACATAATCAGAACAATGCTTGACAGACAAACCCTCAAGTCAACCTAATCTGGACAAATCCTGCACTGAGACTCTCTTCTCAGGGGATTCCAGGCCATGCCAACTGACAATTAAGTCTAATTAGCACACACGGTGAGAATTTTCTACTCTAATCCAACTAATTTTTTTTCATTATGTTTAACTCACTCCATAACCCATGACAATTTGAAAAAAAAAAATAGAAACAAAAACAAAATGAATAAAAAAAAAAATAAATAAAAAAATAACAAAAAAAAAAAAAAAGATTTGCCAATACAGGGAGAGGAGAATGGGAGTTGTTGATGCCACAGAAAAGCGGGAAATGGTTTTGCTCACAGAAGGCTTGCCAAGTTACAAGGTTAGCCTTTCTGCCACAAGAAGGATTCACTTCATGAATGAGAAGATGTAAGGAAGCACAGACAGAGCCCGTCTTCCCTAGGATTACAGTGTCCTCCAGGGGATTGAAAGTGGGACAAACGGCTTGTACTATAAGGTCTAGAGAAGAGTTCCAGACTGCGGGAATGGCACAGCGATGAGAAAATGCACCAAGCACTAAGAAAGGAGAGAGCTGGTAAGAAATGGCTGCAGACACAGGGTCTCCGGGCCCTGCCCCGAAGCCCTTCTTTCCCCAAAGCAAGGTTTCGTTACCCATAGTATGGGAATGTCGAGGTAAGCCTTTCGGAGGCCCACAGGGAATGGCGAGTGAAGCGCCAGCGACTCCTGGAAAGGTCCTGATCCGCTGCACGCGGTGTTGATCTACTAGGGACTCCTAGCACACGAGTGAAGTCTCAAAATGGATCCAAGGCTAGCACGGTGACTGCTGCCCCTTCTTTACGGACGTCTCCTAAGGTGACCTTGTCCCCCCACATCTCCCACATTTCCTTAGAGACGCCCCAACCTGACTGATTGTTACCGATGGTTGAGGCTAGCATGGGATGATCTGACTGGCCTTTGAATCATTTAAAGGCTGTTACACTGAACAATAAAGTGAGGTCTGCCCTTTACTGAGTCTGGTCTCCATTCCGCGGGGGCTCCGTCTTCACTCACTTCCCTTACCCTCAGTTCCTGATCCCCACGGCACAGGACCTTAACTTTAAGGAAGCTGTAATTCTGTAAGATAGAGAGTACAGGAGACCACGAAGGCAAGTGGAAAGAAGCAGACAGGGCTGGGCTGGTAGAGGACTCAGCGCTTTCCACATCGGCTTGAAGACCTGAGTGTCATCTATTTCCAGACCCTTCGTTTTATTTTTTGTTTTGGTTTGGTTTGGCTTTGGTCTTTTTGAGACGGGGTTTCTCTGTGTGTAGCCCTGGCTTTCCTGGAATTCACTTTGTAAACCAGGCTGGCCTCCAGCTCACAGAGATCCACCTGCCTCTGCCTCTCAATGGCTGGGATTAAAGGCATGTGCCACCATGCCCTGCTCAGACCTTTTTTATTTAAATATATATATATTTGTTGTTTGTTTTTTAAAAGCCGTGTACAGTTCTGCAGGTTAGGAATCCACCCTACCTAGCCTACTTGGTGAGTCCCAGGCCAACGGAAGGCTGTCTAAAACACCTGAGCAACAATACCCATATCCTCCATAAGACTTTTAACCCACACCTCAGCTTTTACATCTCCGAAATTCAAATAGTCATGCACATACTGCGAAACGTGACTGTGACAAGAAAACAGTTATAGGTCAAATGGCTATAAAAGATCTGTAGCTTTTATAATATATGCAACATTATGAACTGCAGGTGCAAAATGCCATAAACATGGCACATGTACACACACACACACACACACACACACACACTTCAAAGAAAGCAGAAGGTGCCGCCAGGGTCTGCCCCCTCCAGATGGGGAAGAGGTGATCTCCCTAGAAACTCCGCTTGGTGGTCTGATGGGGATTTGCCTCTGCAGCAGTGGCGCATGCCCAGAAGTCAGCACAGCCTCAGGCAAAAGTCCATCTTCAGGCTTTACTAAGGTGTAATTAGATGCCACCAAACTCACTCTTATCACCCCCTGGCATTTTTGTGCATCTCCATCACCCCAAAGAGATCCCTCCTGCCATCTGCAGTCCTGAAAACACCTCCCCACTTCCTGTCTCTGCATTTGCCTTTTCTGGAGGAGTCGTACAAACAGTCATATAATGAGCAATCTTTGTGCTTCACTCCTTATGTAGTATTTTAAAAAGGTTTTCCCACAATAAGCTTTACACCCACACTTCATTTTTATTGCCAACTAGTATTCCACTGCAAGGGATCATATTTTGTTTTTCTTTCTGTCATGTGAAAAGCATTTGAGTATTTTTGCCACCTTTTGGGTGACATGGATCACTCCACTATGAACAATCATGTACACAGGTTGAAATGCTGTATGTTGGTATGTTTTCACTTTGCTTGTGTAGGTATCTAGAACTGTCATCACTGGGTCATTTAGGAAGTTTCCACTTGAGCTTTTAAAAAAATAAGCCAAATAAAATAAATAAAGCTCAACAATTTTCCAGGGTATTGACCCACACGATTATTCATCTGCAATATAGAAGTGTACCGGCTGATCCATATTCCCGGTCTGTGGTACCTTTAAATTCATCTACATGTCTTCTGTAGATGCAACATAGTTAATAATGTCTGGACAAGCTGACCTTGGAACCCCAGAGTTCACGCAGCCTCACAATATATTCACATGCCAAATTTCACTTGAATGCACTTCTGTACTATTTGAAAGCATGCTGAACATGGTGACATTAAAAGTCAGTGCTAAGGACCTATAATCAGGGAAGGAAAACGTTTATCAAAAGAGAGTTACCAAGGAGCCAAGCAAGACAGACGAGAATGTGCCACGTACGTGAAACAAAGGCCCGGTGGACAAAACCCCACTAGTGAATCCTCCAAACTGCAAACAAGTACAGAAGGTCAGAGGTCGGCTTCTTTAAATCTGAGGCTCTTTGTACTATATCAGGTGATTAAGACAGAAAATAGAGACCCCATGTACAGAAAGAGAGAGAGAGACCTGGCCTCGCAGGGACAGAGAGCCTAATAGTCATAGAAAAGCTTTGAAAGCACCAGGCTCCTTTTGATTTGTAGTTAGAATTATCATCACTGTGATGAAACACCATGACCAAAGAAACTTGGAGAGGAAAGCATTCATTTAGCTCATACTTCCCTATCACTGTTCATCACTGAAGGACTTCGGGACAAGAACTCAAACAGGGCAGGAACCTGAGGCAGGAGCTGGAAGGGCTGCTGCTTACTAGTTTGCTCTCCACAGCTTGCTCAGCTTTCTTCTAGAACCCAGGACCACCAGCCCAGAGTGAGACCATCACAATGGGCTGGGCTCTCTCCCGCCAATCACTAATTAAGAAAACGCACCTTTCTTTCAAGTCACTCTAGCTTGTTTCAGGTTGACATAAAATCGTCCAGCACACCTTGCAAACTTGCACATGAACTAGGAGGGCCGGGAGAATTCGTGAAGCTTTCACCCCCTGCCCACATAGAAAGCCCACCTCTACCTGGGACCTGGTCTCTGCTTCACTAAGGTTGTATTTCAAGTACCACCTCGTTTCACTGAACTCGGCTAGTTCCCTCTATTCTCAGAGGGACTTCCTCTGGGGACCATCCCTTTTCGTTTCTAGTAGTGAGGACCCATAGTAATTACCTAGGAGGATCATTTCTGGTGCAATTGGTTACAGGGAGGGCTAGGTACTCAGCTGGGCAGGCCCCGTGAGATTTCCCTTGCTAATATGCAGTCACTCAAAGAAAACAAGGAGAACCTGGAAGTGAGTTACAAAAACTTCCTCTTTCTCCAGCCCCTAAAACATGGAATGTCTATAGTTCACACCTCTACTTCTTCCCAAACAAAAATTGATTAGATTAAAAAAATGATGGCTATAAGAAATACTAGTGCAAGTATGTCCTTCAAATATTCCCTGAGAAAACAGACTAAAGTTCAGACATTGTGTAATGATGACACAGCCTACAGAGTTCACGCCTGAGTAGCTTGCAACTGAGACTCACAATGTAAGTATGATTATGATTTGCTGGGCCGGACTTACAGCTGTCCTAAGAGACAGACTGAATATACCTGGATCATGCCGGCCCCAGACAGCACCTCAGTGCTGAGTCTAAGCAGGCAACACAAAGTTCTGTCTGCCCAAAAAGAAAATGGAGTTCATGCTGCCTGATTCCAGGCCCACTGTTAGATAAGAGTGGATGAAGCATTTTAGGTTTTGACTTTGATAAACATTCTAGGCACCAGGAGCAGAACCACCATTGTCCTGACACTCAGAGTGCAAGTGGAACAATTGCTGTGCTCCCAAACTCAAAACCCTCTCCAACCTTGCAAGTGGCTTTAAAGTTGTTTCAAATGTGTAGTTTCCTTAGACAAGGCCTATAGCATCACTGTTAGGTGGCTAGTCAGATAAAAGAAAAAAAGGCACGCACTTCTGCTGTTTGTTTTGAAACAAGGGCTCATGGAGACCAGGCTGGGCTTGAACTTGCTTTGTGGCTGTACCTTGTTCCTCCAGGTACCAGGATGACAGGTGTGTGCAGCCATGCCCGATGTGCCTGGAGCTGGGGCTCTGACTGAGATCTTTGTGCACACTGGCCAGGCACTGTACCAGCTGAGCTACAGAGGCCCAGCCCCATAGGCAGACTTTAGAAATAATAGAAAGCCTGCCTAAAATGTAGTTTGGCACAGTGGCCTCTTTGGCCACTGTCCACTTTCCCCCCTTGGGGATTTGCTCTACTGTACACTCGGCACTGTTTGTACCGAGATCACAAGCCCCAGGAGGGAGGCAGAGTCCAGACGGAGGTCCCAGGGAAGTCACTGCCACTAGGAGACAACTGTACAGTGCCACTGGAAGAGAAGTGTCCTCTCCCCATCTCAATCAAAGTATTTGGGTTGCTAAATGTGCTGCCCTCCTTGAGAACAGCGGATACTCTTGACAAAAACAGTTGAGCAACTGACTTCCTGACATTGCAATATCTGAGAAAGTTGGACCTTTTCCCCCAAGTCACCAGTATTGGGGAAGACATAATTAACTTTCACAAGTTTGGGATTTTTTTTTTTCATGTCAAACCATCTATTTTTCCTTTTACAAACATGTTCAAAGAAGAGGTCATCAATTGGACTTTTCAAAAGCAACTTCCCTAGCAGTGCGTGAAATGAAATTTGGATGCACAGTTATTGTAAAGCTGTATATACTCTTACTTGACATTGGCATCACATTCCCTCAAAATAAATATACATGCAACATAATCATTCTATCTAACAACGGGGGGTTGAATAACAACACGGTACATTTCTGTGGCTGAGAGACAACTGTTTATGGGTTGTTACGGTGAAAGTCACTGGGTTTTCTCAGTAAGAAAATCCTTTAGCTTTCCACAAATACTTTCTGTTCTCGGGTCAAAACAAAAACAAAAACAAAGAAATTCACTGGGTTTTCTCAGTAAGAAAATTCTTTAGCTTTCCACAAATACTCTCTGTTCTCCTGCTCAAAACAAAAACAAAAACAAACAAACCACTAATGATATAGACTCTGTCCTAATTTCTTTTCCAGCTGCTGTGAGAAAATACCCTCAGGAGGCCTGGAGATGTAGCAGAGTTGTAAAGTGCTCCCTGGCATGTGCAAGGCCTTAGGTTCAAACTACTGTGCCACCAAAAACCAAACGAAACAAGCAAACAAACAAAAACCTGATGAAAGCAACGAAAGGAAGAAAGGATTTATGTTGGCTTTCAATTGCAGGGTTTGCTTCATTTTAGCAGAGAAGTCACAGCTGCAGGAGCTGAAAGGAGTTGGTCGTATTGCATCCAAAATCAGGAAAAGAGAACAGTGTATGCATGTTTGCTCCTCCCCTTTCTCCTCTCTTACACAGTTCAGAATCCTCTGCCTTGAATAAACTTACCAACAAAAATAGCATTGGTCAGGGAGATGGCTCAGTCAGTAAGGTGCTTGCTCTGAAATGCAAGCATGAACATCTGAGTTTGATTCCCAGCACCCTGGTAAAAATCCAGGCCTGGTGGCATGCATTTGTATTGCCAGCACAGGGGAGGTGGTGGGGGTTGGGGGCTGGGGGTGGAGACAGGTGGATACCTGTGGCACTCACTCAAAAGTACAACTGAATTTGTGAGCCTCAGCTTCAGCGAGAGAAGCTGTTGCAAAATGTACGGTGGGAAGACACACTCCCCATGCATACACACATACCTCCTCACAGCAGTGCACACATATGAACACAGACACACACATGGACTAACGAAGTAAGAGAGAAGGGGTAATGGTGATCACAATGCTCAGGATACTGTCTACCCACTGCTGAGGTCTCTGCTCCCTGCTGGGTAAGCTGCACAAGTCCTTGTTCTCACCACTATCAAATTCAGCAAACACGAAGCTATACCTATAAGGAGACAACATTCAGACCCGTGTCCAAAACAGTGAGGAACTAGGCATGTTAGAGATGTTTCGTTTCTTTGATGCATTTCTTTATGAAAATATCCTATGGTGGAAGTAGGATGTTTCGTTTCTTTATGAAAGTATCCTACTGTGCCATCTATTCTATTACCCCACACAGAAATTACTAAGCCCGTGGTGCAGTCATGCCTCCGTGCCCTTCTCTACTTCATTTAACTTACTACAGCAGGCACACAGTAGAAAGAAGAAACTCATTTTTGAATTTGTGTTGTTTGTGCTGATCTGTGAGGACCAGAGTCACAGTTGACATGAGTCTTGACATGAGCAGATCACTCCAACCAGCAGGGTCAAGAAAGGACATCAATAAAGTGCAGGTATGTGCCAATCCCTCCATCAGACTTAGCCTCCTGCCCCTAAGCACCCTACTCTCTACATGCTGAGCACTGCATTGGATTCCAAAGCAGAGTTAGCATCAACTTCCAAATGCATACATTTCTCATGGCTCTGTTCCGGATTTAACTGCATCTTCTATCCAGATTATAATCAGAGAGGGTGTTTAATTGGATAATGTTTGCAACTACTTTGAAGATATAAGGTACCCCACAAGTGCTAAATATTATTATTATTGTTTAAATACGGTTTGCAATTACTGCTTACAACCTATTCCACCCACTTCCGTGCTGTAACTTGATTACAGGCAGCTTGAAAATACCTAGAGGTAAAAATGATGAAACCATGCCCATGTGAAGCTCTTCATTTCACCCTGGGCATAATTAATTTATAGGCATTTTAAGAGCAGGGTTGGCTCATGAAGTCTAGTAAATCAAAGCAACTGGCCCCCACAAGACAGACTTGTGTTTGAATTTTAATAGTTTCTTACCTGTAAACCAGGTGGGATATTGGTATACTCCAGACAGCGAGCACCTTCCCCACTGCTCTCTCCTCCATCTTCTACATTTCTCTTTGTAATGTTGTTTTTCACTTCCAGTGCTAAAGACCAAACACGGAGCCTTTGCAAGGACAAATTCTCCACCTAAACTGTATTCTAAATCCCCTACTGTAATCTTAAAATATCTACTTTCTTTTAAAAAAAAATATGCTATAACCCAAGATCTTAAGTAACTAGCTTACAGATAAAGTCCTGAGAACAGGCTCTGGTCTCTACTGGTTTCTGGTTCATTTATGATCTTATGTCAAATCCTGAGATACAGTGCTCCCCAATTTCTAAAAATGACAAAACTATGAGTCTGTCACCACACATCATCTGAAACAAACTTGCAAGAGGGTTTTCCAAAAATAATGTCAGACTAAATGTAAACATCTCCTTACTCATTGCACAAGGAGAGTGGTGATGATCATAGTGGTGATAATCATAATCAGAATGTGATTAGGTTGGCATTCTAATTTGATGTTGGTCAGTTAAAGTAACAGTATCATACAAAAGAAACCCTTGAAATAATTTCTAACAGCACTACTAAGTTCTTCAAAGACACCAACTTGTGCCCAAGACTGAAGCTGAGTTCCAGGATGATAGCACATCAACACGCTCTGACCTGCTGACCAGGGTAAAGTGACAGCCATCTGGGTCCCAATAGGTCAATGGCTTTGGGGCCCCTAGTCAGCCATACCCTTATACATTTAGGAGCTCTGTGACTTTCCTTTGGCAAATTAAATGGGTTTTCCAAATATTTCATATTTGTTTGCAAACCATACCACACACATTATAGGAAGTTGCAAAGGAACTTAGCAATGTTGAGTACTTTTGTGCTTTCACTCTAAGTTACACTTAGAAGAAATTACTCTATAAAAAGGTAAGCACAGAAAAACATACTTATAAAAATCCTCCCCTGGATGGGGGCAGACAGTCTTGCCAGGACACAGAGGAAGACAATGCTACCAGTCCTGATGAGACCCGATTGGCTAGAGTCAGTTGGAAGGGAGGAGGATCGCCCCTATCAGTGGACTAGGGGAGTTGCATATGGGGAGAAGAGAGAGGGAGG
This sequence comes from Meriones unguiculatus, assembly GCF_030254825.1. Lineage (NCBI taxonomy): Eukaryota > Metazoa > Chordata > Mammalia > Rodentia > Muridae > Meriones > Meriones unguiculatus. The sequence continues at coordinate 137,248,765 of NC_083350.1, read as the reverse complement.
GTGGGATTGGGAGGAGACAAGGGAAGGGGCCACAGCCTGGATACAAATTGAATAAATTGTAATTAATAATAATAATAAAAGTAAAAAAATGCTCATTGAACAATGAAAGCAGTGCTAAGAGGCAAGTTTATTCGCATTAAGTGCCTTCATAAAGAAATTTCATACAAGCAACTTAAAAGCATCCTGAAAGCTCTACAAAAAAATGAAGCAACCACATCCAAGAGGAATAGACAGCAGGAAATAATCAAACTGGGAGCTAAAATCAATCAAATAGAAACAAAGAGAACAATACAAAGAATCAATAAAACAAAGAGTTGGTTCTTTGATAAAATCAGCAATATTGACAAACCTTAACCCAAACTAAAAAAAGATATAGCAAGAATATCCAAATTAACAAAATCAGAAAGAAAAAGGGAGACATAACAACAGACATTGAGGAAATCCAAAGAATCAATAGGTCTTACTTCAAAAACCTGTCCTCCACAAAATAGAAAATTCTAAAAGAAATGAAAATCTGCTTGATAGATACAACTTACCAAAGTAAAATCAAGAGCAGATAAACAATTTAAATAGACCTATAGCACTTAAAGAAATAGGCACAGTCATTAGAAGTTTTCCAAACAAAAACAAACAAACAAAACAAAACAAAAATCCCTGCCCAGGACAGGACTTTTATTTTTCCATTAAGTTGTAGGAGTTTATTTTAAATAACCTGCGGTTCATTAAAAGGGAATTCATGATAAAAGATACGTGAGGAAGATGCAGGAGTGGACTCTGCACACACACTAACAATGTCTCTAAAACTAATGATTATAGCAAAGATGTCTTCACCTTAAAATTTTGCTCTTTATGTTTTGTCCATTTTTTACACAATTACAAAAGAAAAAATAAAAGCCCTAAAATCTTGATTATTTCTTCTTTTTGTATTGTTCTGTTTTCCCTTAGACCAAATGCTCATTTTCCTAAAAACTTATTGACCTGTGGAAGTTTTTATAGGACAATACATTTTTAGCATAGAATTCTACCTGACTCTCAAAAAAAAAAAAACAAAAACTAATACCAATACATAGAAAGTGAAAAAAAAATTGCCAAATTCATTTTATGAGGTCACAATCACCTTGATACCCAAATCGCAGAAAGACTCAACAAAAAATTACAGACAAATTTCACTAATGAATGCTGATACAAAACTACTACCAAACTGAATCTAAGAATACATCAAAATGGTCATCCACCATGATCAAGCAGGCTTTATCTAAGAAATACTGGGATACTTCAACATAAGGAAATCTGACAATGTAATCCACCATACAAACAAACTGAAAGAAAAAAAAAAAACATGATCATCTCAACGGATTCACCTTTGACAAAATCCAATACCTCTTTATAATAAAAGTCTTGCAAAGATCATGGATACAACAGACATACCTAAACACAGTAAGGGCAATTTACAGCAAGCCTATAGCCAACATCAAATGAAATGGAGAGAATTTCCATTTCCATTTCCACTCAAAGCAATTCCAATAAATTCAGAACAAGAAAAGGCCAACTAGTCTCCCCATATCTATTCAGGATAGTCCTTGAAATTCTAGCTAGATGAAGAAGAAAGCTAAAGGAGATCAAAGGGATAAAAATCGGAAAGAAAAAAGATAAAGTATTGATAATCAAAGATGATATGATATTATACATAAGCAACCTCAAAAATTCTACCAGGGAACTCCTACAGCTGATAACCACCTTCAGCAAAGTGGCTGGATACATACAAGATTAACTCAAGAAAATCATTAGGCCTCCTATATACAAATTATAAATATGCTGAGAAAGAAACAGGGAAACAATAGGCTTCACAACAACTACAAATAATATAAATACCTTGGGGTAACTTTAACCACGCAAGTGAAAGACATGTATGACAAGAACTTCAAGTCTGTGAAGAAACTAAAGAAGATAACAGAAGATGTAAAGATCTCTATGCTCATGAATTGGTAGGGTTAACATAGGATAAATGGCAATCCTACCAAGAACAATCAGATTCAACACATTCCCCATCAAGATTATACCACAATTCTTCATTGGCTTGAAAGGACAATACTCAACTTCATATAGAAAAAAAAAAGCCCCAGGGTATCACCACCACTGATTTCAAGCTGTACTATGGAGTAACATTAATACAAATTGCATGGTATTGGCATGAAAACAAACAGGGTGATCAATGGAATCAAATCAAAGACTCAGAAATAAACTCACACACATATGCACACTTGAGTTTTTACAAAGAAACCAAAATTATACAATGGGGGGCGGGAAGCACCTTAGAAAAATGGTGCTGGTCTGATTGGATGTCTGCATATAGAAGAATGCAAATAGATCCATATTTATCATCCTACATAAAATTCAAGTCCAAGTGGATCAAAGACCTCAACATAAAGCTCGATACACTGAACCTGATAGAAAACAAAGTGGGGAAGAGCCTTTAAGGCGTTGGCACAGGAGACAACTTCCTGAACAGAACACCAATAGTACAGGCACTAAGATCAACAATTAATAAATGGGAGCTCATGAAACTGAAAAGCTTCTGTAAGGCAAAGGACACTGTAAATAGGACAGAATAGCAGCCTACAGAATGTGAAAAGATTTTCACCAACTCCACATTTAACAGAGGGCTAATATCCGAAGTATATAAAGAACTCAAGAAACTAGACATCAACAAACTAAATAATCCAATTAAAAATGGGGTTCAGATCTAAACAGAGAATTCTCAACAGAAGAATCTCTAATGGCCAGGAAGCACTTAAAGAAATGTTCAACATCCTTAGCCATCAAGGAAATGCAAATCAAAACAGCTCTGAGATTCCATCTGAGATTCCATCTTCCACCTGTCAGAATGGCTAGGATCAAAAATACAAGTGACAGCTCATGCTGGCAAGGATGTGGAGCAAGGGGAGGGATGAAAGTGCAAACTTGTATAATCACTTTGGAAATCAGTATGGCAGTTTCTCAGAAAATTGTGAATCAATCTACCTCAAGACCCAGCTGTACCACTCCTGGTCAAATACCCAAAGGACACTAACCTCCCACTAGGACTCTTGCTCAATTATGTTCACTGCAGCTTTAATTCATAATAGCTAGAAGCTGGAAACAACCTACACGTCCTTCAACCAAAGAATGAATAAAGAACATGTGTTACATTTATACCATGGAGTATTACTGAGCTGTTTAAAAACAAACAAACAAACACATCATGAAATTTGTAGGCAAATGGATGAACTAGAAAAGATCATTCTCAGTGAGATAACCCAGATCCAGAAAGACAAACAGGACATATACTCAAGTAGACATTAGCTGTAAAGTAAAAGATAATCATGCTCCAATCCACAGACCACAGAAGCTAAGTATGGAGAAGGGTTCAATGGGGGACTTCCATGGATTTCCATGAGAAAAGGAATAGAATAGATTTTGAAGGTAGACTGGGGGTGAACAGGGATGGGAACAGGACAAATCCAGGGGTGTGAAGGGACAGAGTGCTGGGAGAGACGACTGAAATTGGCAGACATTTCAGGGGCGAGGTAGAAACTTAGTGTAATAGAAACTCCCTGGAACCCAAGAGGATGACCCTAGCAAACAGTCTGTATAATGGAGGATACAGAGCTTGGATCAGCCCTCTTCTTTATTCATTCCTTGGTTGAGGGACATCTAGGTTGTTTCCAGCTTCTAGCTATTATGAGTAAAGCTGCAATGAACATAGTTGAGCAAGAGTTCTTGTGGTAGGATAGAGTGTCCTTTGGGTATTTGACCAGGAGTGGTACAGCTGGATCTTAACGTAGACTGAGTCTAAGCAAGGCTTCCAGAGGAGGAATTTAGACATCAACTCAGCCACAAAACCTTCAACTTACAATTTGTCCTGCCTGTAAGATGTGCTACGGTAAAGGTGGCACAGAACTTATGGGAGTGGCCAACCAACAACTGCTCCAACTTGAGACCCCTGCTACAAGAGGGAGCCCACCCGACACTGCCTGGAGGGCCAACCTGGAGACCTAGGGTAGAAACAAACATCCCTGGGGAGAAAAGGGAAGGAAGAAAGAAAGAGAGGGAGGGAGGGAGGGAGGGAGGGAGGGAGGGAGGGAGGGAGGGAGGGAGGGAGGGAGGGAGGGAGGAAAAAGGGAGGGAGGGAGGGAGGAAAAAGGAAGGGAGGAAGGAAGGAAGGAAGGAAGGAAGGAAGGAAGGAAGGAAGGAAGGAAGGAAAGAAAGAAAGAAAGAAAGAAAGAAAGAAAGAAAGAAAGAAAGAAAGAAAGAAAGAAAGAAAGAAAGAAGGATCTTTAATGATATTCTGCTGTACTCATAGAAAGGAGCCGGGCACAATCACCGTCAGAAGAGAGTCTCCATCCAACAACTGATGGAAACAGATACAGAGACCCACATTCAAACATTAAGTGGAGCTCAGGAAATCCTGTGGAAGAGGGGGAGGAAGGATTGTAGGAGCCAGGCAGTCAAGGACACCTCAAGAAAGGCCCACAAAATCAACTAAGCAGGGCTCATAGCACTCACAGAGACTGAACCAGCAGTCATGGAGCCTGCATGGGTCTGACCTCCTCTGCATAGATGTTTTGGTTGTATAGGTTTGTGTTCTTATGGGATTTTTAACAGCGGGAGGAAGTGCCTGTCCTTTATTCTTTTGCCTTCTTTTGGGACCCTTTTCTTTCTACTGGGTTGCCTCATTCAGCCTTAATATGGGGGATATACCTAGTCTTATTGTAACTTGATATGCCATGTTTGGTTGATATCCCTGAGAGCCCTGTCCTTTTCTGAAAGGAAAGGAGGAATGGATCTGGGGAGAAGGGAGATGGGGGGAGCTGGGAGGAAAAGAGGGAGGGAAAACTGTGGTTGGGATGTAATATATGAGAGAAGAATAAGGAAAAAAGATGCTCATTGAAATACTATTTATAAGGGTTGAAAACTTGAAACAGCCTCAAACTTCATCAATAGGAATTAAATATTATGGTACATTTTCATAATAAAATTCTAAATAGTCTAAAAACAAGATTAGACGTTAAACATTGACTAAAGAGTATATTACATATTAAAGTTTTAGTGGTAATAATTCTGGATAAGAATTTTTAAGATGAATACTGAAATATTCATAAATGAAATGATATGATGTTTCAAAAATAAGAAAGATGAAGTGGTTACAAGCTTTATGGAAACAAGATTGGCTGGCCATGAGGAATAAGGATGTTTTTCAGACTTCATTCAAACTGCATAAAATTCACTCTTTTGAAGTGGACAAGTGACTTTTACTGTATTTACACAGATGATTAAGAACTGAGACCATTTGAACCATTGGCAGTCATTTTCCACTCCCTCCTCTCATCAGCCCTAGCAATCACTTTAGTTCTCCATAGAGTTTCCTAGTCTGGAAATTTCTCAGAAATGCAGTCATACAGCAAATTGTGCAGCATCTTTTACTAGGCTAAGGTTCACCCATACATTAGTACAAACCAGCACTTTCTTTTATTACTGAAGGCTGTTCTACCATACCATCATACCATGTCCCACTTTACTTTCTGTTGCTGTGATATTCCATGATGCAAGGCAGCTTGGGGGAAAACACAGTTTATTAGACTTACACTTCCAGGTTATGGACCGTTATTGAGCGATGCTTGGGACTCAATCAGAAGCCATGGAGAAATTCTGTACTGGCCTACTCACTGCCTCAAGCTTTCTTACACAATCCAGATCCATGGTCTAGGGGTGGTGCTTGACACACTGACTGTTGTAGGCCCTCTCACGTCAATCTTTCAATCAAGACAGACAGATCCACAGGCCAGTATGATCTGGAAAATCCTGCAGTTGAAGTTCCCTCTTCCCTGTTGACTCTATTTCGAGACAAGCTGACAATAAAAACTGTCCAACACATATGACAAGCTTATACTACTTATTCATTAACTGATAGGAGGTTTGAACAGTCTTCTTCTAGGAGATACATTAAAGATTCACACACATATTTATATGAATATATGTCTTCACTTGGGAATATATTAGAAGTGGATTGTTGAATCCATCATAATACTTTAACTTAATATTTTAAGGAACTGTCCAATTATTTTCCATGTACCAATATGCCAGAATTCTGTTGATTTTATGTAACCTTAAAATACCATCTAGTAGGGTTTCTACTATTGTGAAAAGACACCATTATCATGGCAAGCCTTATAAAGGAAAGCATTTAATTGTGGATGCCTTACAGGTTCAGAGGGTTTAGTCCATGATTGTCAAGGCAGAAAGCATGGCAGTATGTAAGCAGACACAGGTCCTGAAGAAGAACCTAAGAGTTCTACATCTGGATCAGCAGGCAGCCCAAAGAGAGAGAGACTGGACCTAACCTGAGCATTTGAAACCCCAAAACCCACCTCCTAAGACATATTTCCTCCAACAAGGCCACACCTCCTAACAGTGCCACTCCCTATGAGCCTATTTCATTCCAAACACCACGGAAAAAAAAAAAAAAAGAAGAAGATATTTTTTAAAACTATCTCATGGAGAATCATCAAGAGCATGGGGAAGGCTTAATTATTAAGTATGTTTGTTTACTTGCTTGTTTCCCAAGTAAGGGATTGAGTGTCTTGCCCATACATGCTAGGCAAGCATTCTACCAGTACAATGTATCCTCGGCCATCTTTTTATTTTTTATTTTGAAACAGAGTCTCTTTTCAAGATGCTCATACTGGCCTTGAACTTATTCTGTAGCTTAGGTAGACCTTGAACTCAAAATCCTGTTTTCTCAGCCCTCCACATGGCTGAGATTACAAACCTGTACTATGATGCCCTAATGACTATTAATTTTCTACAACAGGTTGCAGCTAATATATAAAATATAATCTTAATTCTTTTAAAGCTATTTATTTAGCTATACATAGGAAAAATTACTAATTCATATATCAAAGAATATCAATGCTTATCATGAGAACCACATAGGATCTTTTTGCTTGTTCATTGATACAATTTTTTTTTTTGCAATAACTGTGAGTAGCTTTTATAGTGACACAAAAAGAAAGCTTTGTTTCTTTAATTAAAGAAATGTTTAACAAGTCAGCACTCTTTGCTCACATTTAATCTGCATTTTTGGACACTGGAATCCCTGGGTCATCCTGATTACATGGGGGTGAGGCCTACACACATTTCAAGCTCCTAAAGTTATAGTCTCTTGGCGCAGAGATATTAGACATTCATTCAGCTAGTTGGCTTCTTTCTTGCCTATGCAGTGAGGGAGTTGGGGTCCAGAGCCTTGCTCGTACCAAGCAAGCACCCAACCACTAAACTACAAGCCCAACTTCTTTTGTTTTAAGACAGGGTCTCCCTGATGTGTCCATACTGGGCTCAAGCTTGGAATCATTATCTTTCTTAGCTTTTGGTACAGGTAATTACTTACCTATTTTGCTTATCTTAGAGGCTTACCTCTGCCCCATAGTTATATAGATCTGAATACTTAGCAACTAGGAGTAATATATATATATATTCATTAATATACATACATATAAAAGCAACTTTGTCAGCATCTTTACTTTATAGCCACACTTTGACAAGTTTATTTTTGCATTGTAGGAATAACAGATTCTCTAAGATGGCTTGAATGTTAGCAAACCAGTTGAGTGGCATAGAATAAAAGCACCCTGGCTGTGCTCTTGGGGCTTCATCCTACAACAAAAGAGAGAGCTTCTCTGAGCTCTGGTGCCAACTTACAAAAGATGTACGTTGTATCACTAAGCTCTTGATTCAAAGATTGATGTGTAAACAGCTATCCAAACACCGTGACCCTTAGATTTTCATTTCATCCTTCCTTAGTTCAGTGATGCACTGGCCTCATCAGACATTCTACTTTCATCAGAAACTGGCACACCAGCTTTTTGGATGTGTGAAGCAACATAGATAAATATGACTCTTTATACAGAAAATAATTGACTTCACAGAATTTGGCTGGTATTTATTCAATGAGTATTTATCATGCACCATGCATTAGGCACTCATAAATACCAGGAATGATGATGGTACACATACCGCAAGATCTCATTAAAAGAAAAGCTTCAGATCCAGTAGGGTGCCCCTATCCAGACAGACAGACAGACAGACAGACAGACACACACACACACACACACACACACTCACACACATATATATTGAAACAGGGTTTCTCTGTGTAGCCTGTCCTGGACTCACTTTGTAGACCAGGCTGGCATTGGACACACACAGAGATGTGCCTACCTCTGCCTCCTGGACTGCTGGAATTAAAGGTATGCACTGCCACGCCCAGCTCTACATATTTTTTTTTAATTCCAAATAGTCAGAGTTGTTTTAAAGAGAATAAAAGCATAGCTTAAATAGTCAAATGTGGGTGACTTAGGGATGTGCAGCAAACCTGCCCCCAATCTGAAGAGATAACGCATCAGAGAAAACCTCTGTGAGTGTGGTAGGCAGCCTCTGAAGGACACTTGCTGACGCTTGCCTCTGGCAGCATGATTATATGTGGTGTCCTTCCCCACTGACTAGGGCTAACCTGAAGTACAGGCGAGATAGCAGGAAGTCATGATGAGTTACTTCCAAGTCTGTATAATCAAAGACAATGTTGCTTTTGTCTAGCTCACATGAAATTGCTCTATCTGGAAAAAATCATTGCCACATCACAAGGATGGTGCCATGGTGCCAGGAGCCTACCCCACTTTGCTTCCTATTGCTATGATGAAGACCATGACCAGAAGAGGCTTTGAGGAGGAAAGGGTTACATAATCTGAGCCCACTGAGGGACACCAAGGCAGTACTTGAAGCAGAGGCCATGAAGGACACTGCTTGCTGACTTGCTCAGCCTGCTTTCCTCTATCATCCAGGACCAACAGCCCAGGGGTGCCACTACCCTCAGAGAGCTGGGGCCTCCCACATACATTTTAAGTCAAGAAAACACCCTACAGGCTTTCCTATAGGCACTCTTAGGGAGGCATATTCTTAACGAAGATTTCTTCTGTCCAGTTATAACTCCCAGATATATCTAGATTTGTGTCAAGTTGACAAAAACCAACTCCCGTAGACCTCCCACCATCTCTCAAGTGCCTTCGACCCGTCGTTATCTCTGTCGGGATGAAAATTCAAGGTCTTCTTCCTGTGGGTTCCCAGAAGTTTAACCCTTCCTACCTGTAATTGTCTATCAATAAAAATAGTTGTCCTAATCATTACAAGACTATTAAAAAGACTAAACTATCTTGTGTGTGAGCACTTACACATGCACTTTCTCTCTCTCTTCTCTCTTACACACGCACTTTAGATTCTAATGCTCAGAATATGAAATCGCTCAATACACACTATGAAGAAAAATTAAACAATGTTCATGATAAGAAAATTCTAGAAACAAGGATTCTTCTACATAGAGCATGGCATTGTATTTCTCATGGTTGGTGGTTCTGAAATTGTACTGTATGTAACAGGCACCTATTGGAGGTATACACACCATAAAAGACATCCCCTAGCATCAGGCCACCTACAGAATATAATGGAATGTATGTTCCCTGAGACTTGCTGTGGCCAGCATGGGGCTACTTTCCTGCAGTCTCTATATCCTCTTTAGGCAGCACCACCTTCAGACCCCCTAAAAGGACTGTCAGTTGTGTATTTATCGATGTGGTGTTTATTTATTGCTGTGTGAAAGACCCTGGTGGGTGAAACCAGGAAGAACAAATATAATATACACTGCTTTCAGGAAGCTTGTCTAATAGATCTCATCTAAAAACATACATCCTGGGTATCAGGATAGAGGAACAGGCAGATCTATGAGTGGCAGAGAGAAAAAAAAAAAAAAAAAAAAACAAGGACAATTGTTTGCAAAGGGTAACCTGTATTTGTTTGTTATTGGGAAAGTATGGACCAAAAGGTGAATAAGGTAGGATGTGCCCTAAAGAGCATCGTCTTCCATCAGGCATCAGATGGGGGAAATTGCTCTTTGTGGCAGTCGGAACCATTTAAAACAGCATCATGGGAGATCCAGCTGCCTGCACAGCAACTTTTTTAGATCTCTTGCTAGAAAGTAGACTTTGGTCCACAGGCTAGGGAGTCAAAGAAGGCCTGGTACAAAGAAATGACCAGAAACATGCTTAAAAAAAATGTGGCTGCCATGATAAGGCTGGTCAGGGAAAGGCTAGGTGAGGAGACAAAGGAGGTGGGTCTTGTCCTGAGTGTTCCCAAGGAAGGGTCATTACAGTAGCTACAGAGAAGTGTGGAGACAAGGGGACTCATACAGTGGCTATTCAGAAAAAATATTTATGCTTGGAGTGGAAGGGGGTATGTTTTCAGGAGTCAGGGTATCTCTTTGAGACAACTGTGCTCAGTCTGGGCAAGTAAGAAGAGGGAGAAGGGAATATCTCTTTCTGAAGGTAAAAAACAAACAACAACAATCTCTCAATGTGAGAAATCATCCAGCAGGTTCCCATCTTTCCCTTTAGGAACCTCACATTTATATGCATAGAAGAACATTTAATTTAAAGAAGTTTATCAGAGATTTTCTTGACATTCTCAGCACTTTAATAAACTAGTTTAGATTTCCTTCTAAGAGAACTACACCCACCCACCCAACCCCAGGATGAAAGCAGCAATGTGACATTCAGACATCTCTCAGACTCCAGCTATCCCAAATTCTATGAGCACAAGAGAATGGCTGCATTTAGCTAGGCATGGCTGCCAGGATTCAACCCTAGCAACCCAGAGGGAACACTCACAGAAAGAAGTGGTGGTGTGGATTAATTCTAGAGTAGAAAAAACAGCCAACCCCAAGACTCAAAATTGGAAGCTTCCAACAAGCCTTAGAGATAAAGGTGTGTGTGTGTGTGTGTGTGTGTGTGTGTGTGTTGCTTTGAAGAAGGAAAAAAGCATTTGAAATTCTTTCATCAATGAAACATCCCATGACCTCCTAAGTAGATAATTATGCAAACAGCAAACCAAGACTTGTATTAGACTTTGTGTTAAAGATTACTTCACTTAATAATGAATACTAAAAATGCTTTACGCCTGTTGTGCTGATATTCTGATAACTATGATAACTACAGCTGCATTCTATTTTATTAGGAGGCCATATCATTACAAAATAATAAATGATACCTGTTCCAAGTCTCGGAAAAACAGCAAATGCATGTAGAGGGAGACAGCTGTGCTACTGCCATTTTAAGATACTGTTATCAATCCATGCAACTTTACCAAAATCTCATTTTAGACCAAATTTAATTAAGTGCTCTGGGGTAATGAATTAATAATGTTTCAAGAATTCTTTAAGACTCAGGAGACCTCTGACCAGGTTTTAAGCACTGGGATATCAGTGTATCATTTTAAGTGTTCATTCCACCCATGCCCCTTGAAGAAAAAAAAAACTATGAAAAGACATGACACAATAAAGGTGTTTGCATTTGAATAATGGGTCATCCATACAGAAGAGGAAAAAAGACAGGAAAGAGAAAATGTTTTAATGAATGAGGCTGATGACTGATGCCAATCTAGAAACACTGAAAGGCTTCTGGGTGAGGCCTTCTCCTGGATGATGGATGTCTATCCTAGAACCAAGCTCAGCTGAGGACCTGAGAAAGTGTGCAGGGTCGTGTGCTCACAGAAGCTAGCGTGTTTCAGTGCAACTGAAAAGAGGCATGTTCCCCGAAGGTCAATTAATGAAAGACCCTATTTCCAACCTCTGGCCTCCACAGGCATGGACACATGTGCACACACACACACTCAAAGATGTGCCTTCTAAACCAGACATGCTGTCACACACCTATAATCCTAGCGCTCAGAAGGCTAAGGCAAGACAACTCAGAGTTCATGGCCAGTCTAGGGTACGGAGTGAGTTTCACAGCATCCTAGGCTATATCTTAATAATCTGTCTCAAAAGATAAAAACAATTAAAAAAACAAACAAACAAAAACATCCGTCAGCATCTTCTACCAAGTACAATCATTTGAATGAAATGATGGTGGGCTTGAGTTTCCCATAAAATTCTATCTAATGACATATTTGTATGTTGCCTTGTGATTTAAATGCTCTGCAATAAAGCCTTTGATTTCAGAATCCAGAGGGATAAAGGCAAGCAGTTTGTCATTCCATCTTTGCGCTGCTGACACTTTACATAGCATGCCCCAAGGCACAGAACTAATAGGATATGCACAGAGAACCCAAATCTTGTGACCATCTCACCTCATTCACTCATGCATTCATTCATGCTTATATTCATTCATTTGTTCATTCACTCACTCATTCATTCATGCATACACTCACTCATCTGTCCATTCACTCACCAAAACATTTATTTAACTAATGGGATATCTAGATTCAAATGACTCCATGTGGACCCTGACAAATCTCTTCTTAGGAGGGGAAAACAACAACAACAACAACAAAAGCAAAAATACCTCACACTCCTGGTACCATACACATTAAGAGTGCAGTCAGGATATATGTGTAAGCTTTCCAAATGGGATTAATTCTTCCGTCTGGGTTTGGAAGGAGAAAGAAATGGCTACAGGGCTGGAGATATGGCTCAGCTGGGTAAGTGTTTGCCACACAAGCCTAAGAACCCAAGCTTAGGTCTCCAGCAGCCACACACAAAAAAAGCTGTCTGTGGCAGTGACAGATAAAGGAGTGGGATGGAAACAGGAAGATTCCTGAGGCTTAGCGGCAAGTTAGTCTTGCTCAGGGTGCTCCAGGTTTAGTGAGAGAAAGTGGAAAGGGCCAGGCTGCTCTTCCAGACGACCTGGGTTCGGTTCCCTACACCCACACCGAAGTTCACAACCATCTGTAACTCCAGTTCCAGGGCATCAGTCATCCACCCTCGGTCTCTGCAGTCTCCAGGCAAGCCCATGGTGCAAGGGCAGACATGAATTCAAAAAACCCAAACAAATAAAAAATTTAATTTAATTTATTAATAAAGTACAGAGAAATAGTGGAGGGCAGCTGACATTGATCTCTGGCCTCCACATTCACACACACACACACAAACCTGTACACACGAATGTATCAACTTATGTGTGCATACACTACACACATATGGGGGAAAAGTCCAGGAAGAAGAAGAGGAGAAGAGTGGCTAGGACCGGAAAGGCTCATGAGAGCAGAGAAGAAAGGCAGGTGTAAATCACCTAATTTTGATTAAAATAAAAAAGTATGTCTGAGTCCTGCACCAAGCTGAAAGCACCAGGACAGAAACCCTGGCCCTTGAATGCCTGACCCCACGGCCCAAGCTGAGGAGAACCAGTGCAGTCATCTTCAAAACCCCTTCTGGGCTGAGCTCACCTCACAGGCAACAGAGTCATGGTGGATAATTTCATCTTGTAATACAGTGATGTCAGAAGCAGGCATGACTCAAGCCCAGGTCTGAATAAGAGGATTGTTTGCAGTAGTGTGGTATACACACTTTCATATGCCCACGCAGATAGAGCTTCTGACCACATTACTGTATGTAATATCCGCATCTGCAGCAACTGTACAGAGCACGCGTGGACACCAGAAACCTCACACACGGAGGCATCTGAATAATGTGCGCGTCTGGACGGGCCCCCGGGGACATGTTCAGATGGAGACGGGTTACTGAGAGAGGTTATCCGCGCAGGACACCATCTGTCCGACATGATTTAGATCCCCATTTGCCTGCACAGAGGGACTGAAAGGAGGCTAGACAAGATAAATTCCAAAGGTGCCTGATCGCTCTGGTCATTTGTGTTGATAACTTCACTGCTTCCAGCAGGTTTTCCACTCTCAAGACAAAAAAAAAAAAAAAAATACACAACCCTGGTGAAGTGATTTCTCTTGCCCTTCCCCCACACCTCCAAGCAGAAAACATTTCATTGATTTTTTTTTTTTTTTCAGCTACAGATGATGTGTCTTAGAAAGAAGATAGTGGAGTCCAGAATCATAGATTCTCTCCTCTGGCTACTTTTATCTTCCCTTGGCTATGTGACCTTGAACAACAAACTTCGCTTCCTTCCCTGGGCTTCAGTTTTCCCAGTGTTCCAATGAGGGGAATGGCCCAGGGTTCTACAATTCTGTCCCAGCTCTCACCTACAAAACCATCTCCTACCCAACACCCAAGATTCAGTTGAGTTTCATGAACTCTGAGAAGACATGGGATTCTGATAATTTCTTTTCTAATAAAAAAAATAAACAAACAAAAATACTGAACTAAACAACAACAACACCCACACAAATCTTGCATGATTTTTATGACAGGGACTGGCACTGGTCGCTCTGGTTTGAATCGTGCATTGTTCCTATTTGGGGGAATTTTAGACGAAGGCCCAGTCTGGGATCACTGGCTGAGAACAATAAGCCCCCAAAGTCAGAAGGAGAAAGGCCTCTCTAGACAGGATCTGCTTTTAAACCACCAAGCCCAGGGTTTACAAAGAGCATTGATTGTATACATTAAAGAGCCCCAGGGACCCTGAGGGGCTGGCGGGGCTGCATCACTGACCTTGCCTGCATTTCAGGGGTCAGGCTTTCCTCCAGAAGTGCTCAGCTTACAGACTTTCCTGCAAGCTTGGGAACCAGCCTCTCCAGATTTGGGGAGGCAGCTATCATCTATGCTCTCATTTGTGTGAACCACCTACTAGCTCTTGGAGATAACCTACCTACACGCCTCACCTGCCACAAGACTGCCTGAAGCTCCCAGGCCAGCTGAGTACAACTGTCTGCCCATCTGCAGACAGTGTTCCAGTCGGCAGCAACCCAGGTACTGGGAGTAGCTGCTGTCCTAGCTCTTTGCACACCACAGTGCAGACAGAGAATTCATTGAGCTTCCTGGGTGACAAAGAGCAATCTTAGTGAAGCCTGCAAAAGGTATCTGTTCCAAATACAGATAGCAAAGTGCTGGTCTCCCCAAGTGTGAAGCAAGTAGCTCCTATGGCAGGTTTTGAGCTTGGAATCCCAGAAAACCTTGCCCAAAGGAGCCAATGCCCCCTGTTCAACTTCAAAATCAGGAAGATTCCTGCTCAGCTAAATCACAAGCCTGGCTCATTGTTCAGGCCTCTACCTCTTAGCCACACCTCCTTCCCCAAGTCTGGGCCACTTGGCCACCTGATTAACTCACCCACAGCAACTCCCAGACAGAAGCAGAGCAAAGGAGCGGAAGCCACACTTGTTCAGGGCGCCCACTCTGCTCCCATCCCCCACGCTCAGCTACCCACTGGTTCTGGATGTGGCCTTTGGGCACCAGAGAAACAGACAGCTTACTGTAATCATGCATGAATGAGCTTTTGCTGTCCCACTATCACAACAGCCCGTTTCAAAGGGCAGCCAGTTCTCAACCTGAGCACTGCCTCTCTGAATCCTCACCGCTCTGGACCAAAAGATAAAGAAAGGGCCAAGAATTCAAGGAGGAGAAGGAAAAGAGGCTCACAGAGCAGGAAGAAAAAGTATCACTTCCATCAGACAGGTATCCAGCTCCTTAAAATATCTGTAGAGAAAGAGGCAAGGGTAGGAAAAGCTTTGGAGACACAGGTAAACGGCCTCAAGATTTATTATCTAGATTGATACTAAATCTGTTCCAGAGGACCACTGAACTTCCAACCCTAATGGCAGTGGGTGACATGAGCCACCATCTCTTTGGTCTCACCCACTCTCCGGGCATCAAGCACAATCATTTGCTATTTATTTTCTTTCAGGAGAGGGAGAAACGGGTCGAACGAAGATCTTGTCCAATCTTTCTCAGATCCCTGCTGCTGCCACCCGCCACCACCCCTCCTCACCCCCTTCCTGGCAGGCAGCATCTAATTAAAATGGCAAGAACGCTCAGCCCCCTTCCCCGAAGGAGTGTGCTGGGATTAGGGGTGGGGGCGGGGAAGCGTCGAGGCTGCAATGGGATTCCTGGCAGTCTGATCTCCAAACAACAGCAAAATGGATTCTAGATCACTAAAGTCTTGTCCAATACAATGGAACAACGTCTGAGGTGTTTCAGAAGGTAAAGGCAAAGCGATGGAGCTGGGGGGAGGGGGGTTACAAAGGACTGGTCACAGACCTGGGAAACACATACACACACACACACACACACACACACACACACACCACAGTCTCTCCAGGGAGTTCCGGTGTGGTGGGGAGAAGCTGCTCAGGTCCCTTTCACCTGCTGAAGTTCAGCCATAAAACTGAAAGGTCACAGTCACCGAGACAGAAAGGCATAGGCAGGGCTGAGTTCAAACCACAGATAAAGGTGAGTGCACACTGGCGTCTTAGAGGGAGAGCTGAGCCGGAATGCCGGCACGGGAGGCAGAACCTGGGAGGGGAGTCAGCTACCGTCTACCAGACCAGCCCGGAACAGCAATCACTGTCCCCTTGGAGCGGCAGGGGACAGTGGGGACTGGTGGGGACAGCTAGATTCACGGTGGCATCTTGCAGGTAGCTGGCAAACGTAAGGGGCCAGTGCCTTTATTCTCAAGGAGATTATTTTTGCAGCAAGGAGCAGCCGGGTCTCGCGCCTTGGCATTGCCCGGGCGCGCACGCACACACACACACACACACACACACACACACCAGCCTTTCATGTAATACTCTTACACTGATGGAAGATGAAACTGACATAGGCTCCACCAGCTTCCTCGCGAAGCCTCGGGAACAGCCAAGGGGCACAAGGGCAACCCAACCCCTGCCGTAAGGGGAAGGGGCTCAGCCTAGAACCTCAGCTGCCCCGGAATCAGGACAGGAAGGCTAGGAACGTTCCCTCTCCCGGCCCCAGACCGATGGAAAGAAAGGGGGAGAAAAACAAAAAAAAACAAAAAAAAAAAAAAAAACAACCAAAAAACAAAAAACAAAAAAACGCGTTCGGCTCACCCTCAGGGCGGAGAGATCGATTTCATCCAGGCTGCGAGCTGGGGAGTCGCTCGCCATGTCGACTCTTCGCGGGAGAAATGGACCAAAACCACCCCGAAGCAGCTCCCTTGGCAATTCCACCCTGGTCTATTTCGCTCGCGTCCTCATGCGGCTGTCGGCCAGAGAGGCCCGGGGCCCAGCCTCCCCCGCCCACCCGGGCCCCAACCAGAGTCCGATCCCGATCTTCCGAGAGCGTCGATCCTCGGGATCCCGGAGCCCGACCTGCGCGGATCTCCAAACCCGAAGCCGCGGTGCGTGTGGGCTGCGCGCCCTGATCGGCTAAGGGCGCTGGGGCTGCGTGGGTGTATTTAAATGGGACATGCTTCTTTGCTTGTGCGTGGATGGCGGCTGCATTGGCTGTTATAATGAGACATATCAACTCCTCCACTCAGCTGGGGGGGTGGGGGTGGAGAACCACACAGAACTGTCTATCACCGCTTCCTGGGAGGAGTGGGGGGGGGAGGAGGCGTGGTCTCCGACTGGGGAGAGGCCGCGCTTCCTGACCGGGTCCTTCTGTACTAGCCAAGGTGGGGGAAGGGCACACACCCTTTCCGCCCCAGCTTTTGCGGGTTAATCGTGCCGAATCGGAAGAACCGATCTTGAACCCCTCTGTGCAGGGACCCGAAGGCTTTTTTTTTTTTTTTCCTTAATGTGTCCAATTTGTGCACTGCACCAAAATAGCCCTTCGATAGCATCCTGGGGGGTTCTTGACTGCGTTCAGATGCTCTGTGGTGAAAAGGGTAGTGGGGGGAAAAGCAGCGGGGGGTGGGGGAGAGAGAGAGAGCAGCGTCCTCCCTCCCCCATGAATTATTTGTGGGACTGGAGTAAAGGCGGGCCGGTGAAACCGGTGCATATAAGGACTTGTGCGCAGGGAAGGGGACCCGCCTCCCCGCGCCCGGCGAGTTGGAGAGGAGCACACACGCGCGGAGCGGGCAGCCAGGCTTTGGCGTTGGGCAGTGGCCACCGGGTCGCGGCCGTTCGCGGTCCCTGGGTGGCAGGAAGGCAGGCCCCGATCATCTGCGGTTCTCTCTCTGCTGGATAGATTTGCCAGAAGCTGGGAATCCGGGAGATGTGAGCTCCGTCTCGACATCGCCACACCCAAAACCTGCGCGTGCCGCAATTCCCCACGGAAATGACCGAATTGAAAAGCGAAGCTTTCTTCCTGAGCGCAGAAGCTCGGAGGCTTCAGGTGACTCCCAGACCGACAGTAATTGGGAGACACACTGCCGCCCAAGCCAGTGTCTCCTCTGCGGCTTTTCCGCGGTGACCTACCCAGAGAGATGGAGAAAGTTTGGCTCTGGGAGAGAAAGACGTGACAGGACAGCGATTTGATTTCGCTCGGTTTGTTTTGTTTGTTTTTTTGTTTGTTTGTTTGTTTTGTTGTTTTTTTTTCCACTCAAAAGCGGGGTGTTTGCAGTGATAACAGGACTTTATCAAAAGTGTAAAGTCACTTCCCCAACCCCCGCTCAGCCCTTCCTCTCCCTTGGTTTGACCACACAGAACACGTTGAAAGAAAACATTAATGCTGAACTCTTTCCCCGCTCACTTCAGTTCACCAACAGTTCCCACACTTTTCCTGTCACATCTGCTAAGACAAGAGGCCAAGCTCACTGGGGGGGTGGGGGGGATGGTTTTTGCTTGGCTACTTGTTTTGTTTTCTCTGGGATGGAAGAAGGGTTTTTATTTATTTATTTATTTTATTGGTTGGTTGGCTTGGTTTGGTTTGGATCTCACATACTTCAGGCTTCCATTCACTGTGGACCCATGAACTCCTGGTCATTCTGCAAATATCCCAAATACTCAGATTACAGGTGTATCCTAACGCGTGGGCCGGGGTTACTCTTTAAAATCATGACGTGTAAACTAAATATGAGCTTCAGAATCAGTTACGTGAACGAACAAATGGCTCAATGCTTGCTGGGCCCACGATGGTGAATCATGATTTCTAGAACCATACCGTGAAACTAGAATGCTGTTTCGACAGCATTCAAATGCATTCAAATATCAGCAACGGTTTGGGAGCTTCTTCCTTTAAAGGTTATATGCTGCGTATTTTTTTTAATGTTTTAAAATATTTTAAAGACTCTCCTTGACTTTGGAGTGCCTAATGAAATCATTCAGCTCATGAACAGGTGTTGAACCTTAAGCCACTGTGAAGGAACCACATAAAAGCCATCTTTTCCATCCACTATCCCTGTCCCAGACACCCTTCCTCTAGACAGCATAATATCTCAAGGTGAAAGAAAATTATTTCAGATTAGGTATTGGAATTCATCAGCAGGCCTATTTTTAAGGCTTCAAACTTGAACATGGGAGGGAGATAAACATTTTTTTCTTATAGAAAAGCAGTACAGACTTATGTGAAACCACAAAAAAAAAAAAAAAAAATCTTTTCTCCTGGCACTAATAACTGGCACAAAATTCTACTCTGGGGTTTGGATCTGGCGCAGAATAATACACAGCACGGTGCTTGCTACTGAGGAAGCCCTGACTGACGCAAAGAGAGCGGTCGGCTGAGAGCCAGGCTTAGGCAGGACTGCTCGTTACTGGAAATAGCCTCAAAGAGGGACCAGCCAAGAGCACCCTCGGGAGTACAGAAAGGTGAGGGGAGGAGACAGTTGCAGTTGAAGGTTGGTAAGTCTTAGGACCAGGAGAGGGCAGAGGTTGGATCAGGCAGAGCTTTGCATGCCCTGTTGAGGAATGCCAAACTCTTATTTTAGGCCAAGTACGTATCAGATTTCAGCTATTCCAGCATAAACGTTCTGATTTCTTTTCTCATCTGAATACTATCCGTGCTCTTATCAACAGTTTTTTTTTTCTTTTTGTCTAATTTAAAAGAAAATATATGTCACTACTGTAGACAGTCAGGATATAATAGGGTTCCAGACCTTAGTAGGCCCCAGGACCTTAGCACCACTGACTCCATGATGGAAGTACCATTCAGGCTATAAAACACAGTATGTAGACAGCACGACCTGCTAAAACTAAAACAAAGGACTAATCCATCAAAGTCCAGAGTTCTGGGAAAGTCTCTAAAACTAGCTTTGCTTTTTGGCTTCGGTCAATAGTTTTGCTTCTGGCTAACTGCTCTTGTTAACTGAAGTATGTCAACCCAGAACATGGGTTTTTGTGCTTAAAAGCTCATGCTGAGGAAGGCTCTAGGCTACTGGGATTCCACTGTAGTTGCAGCTGGTTAATAATGACTTTCTATTGTCTTAAATCCATGTCTGAGCAGTCTTCCGTGGTGAATACCCCACAACACTATACATACCTGCTCCTATAGAAAAGAAATCGTTCAAATAAATACAATGAGCGAAATCTCTACCAATAAATTTTAGTTGGCTATTGCTTCCTCCAGGCTCCACACTTCTTAAAGAACAGCCAAGATCACATGATAACCCAGCCTTCACAAGGGCATACAAGAAGTGTGGAACAAGAGGTCAGCAAAGGAGATTGCTTTAGATAAAGGATGGTAACTGACAGGAAAAAGAGAATAGCAAGGAGCATAGACAGTCAGGGTTTGACCACGGTGGAATTTTGCTCCTGACATGATCTGAAGGGCTTGGGGAGCTCAGACCCTTCAGGCAAATCTTAAAAGCTGGGAAAGACACCTGCCTGCTGGCTGTCTCTGAGCTAAGTATGCAATAACAAGAGTAAGCCTGGCACCGGTCGGAAGTGCATGCATCAGCCGGCCAGGGAGGAGAAAGAAGAGAAGACAGTAGAAGGTAGGAAAGCACAGTGATAGCCTTGGGTTTTTAAGAGCTGAAGCAAATATTAGATGGTTGGAATAGTTAGATATGGATTGCTAGCTATGGGTGTTTGTTCTATTGCCTTTGGTATGTTAATACATTTGAAATATTCTTATGTCGTAAAAGTATTTACAAAAGAGAGAAGCCAAAGGAGGTGTCCTTTTCCCTGTTACGTTCAGGGTTGTTTAATAACAAATTTATGCACCAACTCAAATCATAATGTGGAAATCAAGAATACCAGGTATAGGGGTTCAAATGTAGCCCAGGCTAGCCCATAACTCACTATACAGCTAATGATGACCTTGAGCTCTTTATCCTCCCAAGTGCTGAACCACCATGTCTATCTTAGAAAAATATTTTTAACATACATTAAGATTCTAAAAGAAGCAACATCAACTGGCCACTTCTCCAGAGTACCGTCTTGATGATCTAAGTCAGCAAGACTGGATGGACCATTTAATATGACAACAGACAAACCCTATGGGTGAGATTTGGGCAGACTGAAGCTACATGAGCAGGGGTGCTTATTCTGGTGAGCAACCAAGGGTCAGCATTGATTCAGTGATTCATTCAGTATAGATCATTCTGGGTAGAAGTAGTACTGGGCCCTGAAGAGCCCGGCTCACATAAAACCCTCCCCTCACAGAGACAAACAAGCTCTAAGCAGTTAACAGCAAGCTTATTGTAGATCTACACTGATAGTCGACATGAAGAAGGTTAAGCAGAAGAAGGACACTCAGCAGCACACATCCCCTCCCTCAACCCCAGCACTGAGCATAGGTGCTAGGGCCGGTGGGACAAGCTAGTAGCTGGGTGCTGGCCCCCAATCACTGGAAGAAATAAGAACACACAGCCCACCCCCGAACTGCCCGTGTCTCCCAAGTCCTGGTCAGTTCTCCCACAGATAAGCAGCTGAGGTTTGAACAAGCACACACGGACAGCATAGTCACTGATTCTCACAGGAGTCTATTACCAGAGAAGAAAGACACTGCCTTCAACCAGCAAACTGAATCAAGACCCAAGATAATCACACACCAAGAAAGTCTTACAATGTGCACTTTTAAATCCTTAGAGGCATAATACAGGACTTGCATTCATAAGACAAAATTTTTTCCAAAGCTAGCTAGTTAGCCATGTTTTATGTTTTAGGGGTGCTAGGGTAAAGTGCCTGCACAAACTTGAAAACATGAATTTGAATCTCAGCACATGCATGAAAAAGGCATACTACAACAATATACCTGTAGTCCCAGTGTAGGGGAAGTGGAGTCAGGAGGATTCCTGGGACTCACTGACTAGCTGGTCTAGCTGAATAAGTAAATATCAAGATCACTGAGAGACCCTGTCTCAAAAAATAAGGTGGAGAGTGATTGAGAAATGCTCCAATGTTGACCTCTGGCCTTCTTATGTACACACACACACACACACACACACATACACCCTCTTTCTCTCTCTCACAGACACAAACATATAAAACAGTAGATTGAACAATTAATTGTTAATATAATTATGTTAATTAAGATAATTTTATTATCAATATAATAACACTTCTAAGCATTTGCTGTGGTCTGAATATTTCTGGAGCCCCTAACATTAAAAGTTGATGAATGAGTTCAACAGTGGCAGTATGAAGAGGAGGCACCCTGGCGATGAGAACATGAAGGCAGAGCCCTCCTGAATGAAAGCAGTGCCCTGTGCCCTGGGAGGACACAAAAGGCGTCACTCTGAGGAGCAGTTTTTACTCCTTGTGCCTTGTTGGTGCCTTGACCTTTTCTTTCCAGGTGCTATGCATAAGCAGTCCATTTCTGTTATGTATGAATCACCTACTCTGAGGATTTTTACTTTACTAGTTAAAGTGGACTCAGAAAACATTCCTGTATTTACATGCCTAGTATTCACTGCCTAGCAAAGTAGTCAATACTATTAGCATATTTGTTTTACACGATAATAACTGAAGAACAGAAAGATTTGACTTTACAGAGCAACAAAGTCATCAGTGGCTGAACCAGGATTTGAACCCAGATCTTGATCCCCGTATTACACTGACACTGATGGAATGGAAGGACAAATATGTGTCATAGGAGATTAGATCCAGATTGCTCGTTCATTTGTTGTTGTTGTTTTGTTTTGTTGCAACAGCAGAAAAACTCAAGTGATGTTAAGATACATCCAGAAGTTCCACTCTGCACCTAAGAGATCTGTATAATACCTGGAAGAAATTGAAAAACAGACAAACAAAAAAGCTAGAAGTTGTTCCAGTATCTTGGATTGAAAGTTCTCATCTGGTGTCCAACAAAAATCCTAAGAACAAAATATCACATTGAAACACATCATTGTGGAATTTCAGAGCATGATAGCTACAAAGAGCATGCTAGCTAGGCAGTCTACTTTTCATCGGCATGGCGATGACAAAGGCAGTCTACTTCTCATCAACATGGAGATGACTGCAGAACCGGAGGTCTAAGGGGGATGCTGTACATTGCCACACTCTTACTAACTCTACTATCATTTGACAGGGCCCACAGAGCAGTGACGGACATTTTCAGGTGGGTGTGGATTTACGGGGCAAACTCTTCAAGTTGACACTCACAGTGATCAAAAGCAGCTTGGGGTGGCAAGGGTGTATGATTTTACACTTCCAGATAACAGGCCATCACTAAGGAAAACCAAGCAGAAACCATGGAGGGATGCTGCTCACTAGCTTGCTTCCTCTGACTTGCTCAGTGTTGGTTATTTAATTTTCTTAAAAATCCCAGACCCACCTGCCCAGGAATGGTGCCACTCACAGGCTGGGCCCTCACACAACAACCAGTCAACAACCAAAATAAGAAAAGCCCTACAGATATGCCTACTGGGCAACATGACCCAGGCCATCCCTCAGTTGAAACTCCCTTAGATGAACTCTTGGCTGTGTCAAGTTTATAGCTGAAACTAACTAGGAAAATGGTCATTCCTGAATTTTTATTAGAAAATGTGTTACACCAAAATGAAAAAAAAAAAAAACTTATAAAAGACAGATATAAAAAACAGGAAGATATGAAAAAGCAATGTGTGTATGAGAGAGAGAGAGAGACTCAATGATGGATGCCTAGATCAGTTTCACCTGTAGTCATACTTGTAGGGAATTTTTTTTATTCCCTTAATAGATGTAGAAAGATGCATCCCACTAAAGGCATCAGGGAGTTATGAACTTTGTATGTGTAGAGAGAGGGAAAGAACAAAACAAATTTTAAAAAGCAAACATGGTTGTATTCTTTTCTATGTGTTCTTGACTATGAATGTGATATGGCCAGCTGCCTCAAGCTCTCATTACTGTGACTTCTTTCTACTGATGGACTGTAACCTGGAACTGTGAGTTAAAATAAACCGTTTCTCCTGTAAACTGCTTGTTTCCAATGCATCTTAGCACAGCAACAGAAGGAAACTAGGACAGGGATTTAGAAAGGAACCCGGAGTGCCACGCATTCTAGCTAAGTGCTTTACCACTGAGCTACGCCGGTCCGGACACCTCTGCTGCCCACTCAAAGCCATTCCCCTCATTAATTATTGTTAAACTGACTTTAACCATTTACTCTCAACGTGTTTACAAGTATAGGCTCTCCCAGATTCAAAAGGAGAGCGTCCTAAGCTCATCCTAGAAAATCTATTTTCTCTCTTTATGGTTGATCTAAATATAGGCTTATCCTACAACACTGACTAAAGAGAAGTGATATCTGTGGGGAATTATAGGAATGGCTTTTCTCTTTGAAAATTAAACCAAGGGGCTGAAGGACTGAACCAGAGTTTAAGAGCACTGACTGTTCTTCCAGAAGACTGAGGTTGAATTCCATGCATCCATATGGCAGCTAGCAAGTCTGTAACTCCAGCTCCAAGGGATCCAATTTTCTTTTCTCAATTTTGGGGATACCAGGCATGCTTGTGGTACACATACATGCATGCATGCAGGCAAAACATCTATATGCATAAAGTAAGAATTAATATTTTTTAAAAGTGAAAGTTAAAATGAGAGATGATGATTGGCACTCAAGAAAAGTTTCCTGTGATGGTAACCATCCCAAGATGGCTCCTGGTGTGCCAAGTCTCCTGATATTCACATCCCTCCATTAATCCTTTCAACGCAGACTACAGAAGCCTTCCAAAGCTAGGAAGACATATCTCCCTGTTTACCTTGTTTTAAAACCACTTGTTCTATGACACAGTTTCTCAGCTTTAGAATTGCTGAGAACGTGGGGCTTTCTATTCTGTGTTGTAGGAAGAGGCTTTCCTGGGCAGTGCAGGAATCATTCATCCTACCCAGGAAACATCAATGGCATCTTCACAATCATGAGAAGCAAAGAGGTCAACTGTCCACTGATGAACAGAAATCACCCCCAGTAAGCAGTGCTTGTTGAGGAAGCTGCCCAATGTGCACCTTGCTAGCCATGTGCAGGAACCATCTTGACCTGGGCCCTCTATCCTGAGTCATGGCCTAAGGTGCTGCCACTCACAGTTCACTCTCATAACAAGTCTCAAGAAAGACCCTGAGCTGTAGTCATCCAGCTGGCTTGCTCCTAAATCCCTGATACACCCAAAACACAAGCAATCAAATATGTTGTTGTTTCAAAAGATTTGATTTGCTAGGCACAGAAGGAGAACTGACGTTATCTTCAGACAGGCTTGTAGGAAGATATAATAGCTGGATCTACAGAAGCCTTTTTCCTGCCTGGACAGAGGCTGAGAAAACAAACAAACAAAGATGCAAAAGTCTGGGCTTATTCATCACATCACAGAGCCACTAGGTTCACTCACCTAGAACAACCTGTCTGAATTTCTTTTCACGGATTACATTGTTCCCAATCTTAAAACATGTTACTTGGTGATGCGGAGCCAAATCCTTCCTGTTACAGAAAAATAAAAATAAAAAACTTAATACATGTGTTTCTTGAATGTACGTTGGCCATAATGTAATATAGAGGTCAGGGCCCAGCTTGTAGTAGTTGGCTCTCTCCTTCTGCCCATGTAGGACATGGGGATTAAACTCAGGGTCATTGGCTTGCTTGAAAGGACCTTTATCCTGAGGGTTGGTGTATGTTATATCTATTTTATTTGGGTTCTTATATGTCTACCTCCCTTCCAACCCTTATTCCACCCTAATCCCTTCCCCAACACTAGGTAGGAGAGAAAGGTTAGTGGAGAGAGGGGCACATTCTTTTTAGACTGCTTCCTGCTGATTAGGGGTGTCGAGTTTCTTGGGGCAAGCACAATCTTTCTCTCATCAGGAGATCTCAATTTCTTCTTATTGTTTTTCTCATGACCACTTGACAAATCAGCAGCAGCAGCAGCAGCAGCAATGATAGCAGCAGTAGGAGCAGCAGGAGCAGCAGCAGCAGCAGCAGCAGCAGGAACAGGAACCAGCAGAAGGAACAGGAACTTCACCTCCTCCTTTGGGCTCTGGTCATTTTATACCCTCTCTAGAGTACCCAGGATTAAACAATCTTCAGCTAGTAGGATCATGGCCCTGCCAGAGCACACACAAAGCAAATAGTCTGCTGCTATGGACAATCTGAAGCAGCCTCACATCCCATACCTGGGACTAAAACAAACAAATAAACAAACAAAAAAAAAACATGTTTATATAATAAAACTGGGTTTTTAAAGACACCAGAATTCTCACTGAGCCATCTTGTCAACTGAGCCATCCTGTCAACCCAAATCTTTTAAATCCTCTCCATATCTGATTCACTCATTAAAAGGAAACAGTGACTAAAGACAATGATAATATGGTAATAACAGAAAGAAAACAGAAAAAGCACAGTAAGACTTTTCGCTTGTCCTGAGATTATAAATAGAATCAGCTCTAAACACAGAAATATATGCTGATGGTGCATAATATCATATACATGAATATAAATTGAATGTTTATGGGTAATCTATTTTAGTGGAAAAAAACAGGCCAACTTTCCCTGATAAGCTCCATAAAAGGATGAAAGAAAACCATGCAGCAGAATGTGTGCTGTAAATGCTACCATATTTTTAGGTGGTTGAATTCCCAGAGCACCCATTCTATTTTTTGCTACTACAATAGGCCATATCCTGTTCTTGCCACCTGTGATTAATCTAAGAGTCAGAGGCCTTCACAGGTGTAAGTGAGTCCCCATACTTGAGGTATGGAAATGTTCCTAGGTTATCCCAATGGACCCAAAGCAATCACAACCTCCCTTAATACTGAAAATGAGAGGCAGAAAGAGACCTACCAAAAGATGGGAAACATAAAGGAACAAGAAAATGCAAGCTGTAAAGGTGAAGGAAGAAGCCATGTGACCAGGAATTTAAAGGCAGGCCTCAAGCTGAGAAGGACAGAGGAAACAAGTTCTCCCAAAAGAAGCCCCAGAAACAAGTGTAGTGAAACCTGCTTTGAACAAACACACTCTACCCTGAAAATAAGGGAATAGCACCAGCACTTAGCTCTCTCCATTTCCTGCTGGCCGATGTGACGTGACTAGTCTCGCTGCCTCTTTCTCCACCATGTTTATTGTACCCTCAAACTGTGAGCCAAAATAAATCCTTCCTTCTGGATTCTGCTTTTTTAAATACCTTGTCACAGAAGAAAAACTAATGCCTGTACTATAATAATAATAATAATAATAATAATAATAATAATAATACTGTCCGTGTTGCTTAAAGCCACTACCCTTGAAGTGATCTGCTACAGCTGGGATTATTAAAATCAATAAACTTTCTATATCCACTCATCCTTTAAAGTATTTGCCTCTTTTCCTTCAGCTGCACATAAGTTGGGGCTGTTACTGAAGGCTTCTGATCATTAGTGGCCAAAGGCTAAGGAGTTATCTAACACTGGGACAGAGGACACCCCATCTCTGAACTCTGGAACTGAAGAAATTAAACAAACTGAAGTGGCAAGAATTTATTCCAATGTGACCCGCCCATCATGTGGCTCCTAGGGAAGAGCCTCCGTGCCCTTACAATGGCAGGTCTGTTTCCTGCTCCTGTCCAGGCATGGTTTTGTCTTGGCTAGGTATTACTATGTAGCAAACCATCTCAAAAGGCAGAGACTTAAAACAGTAACAATCATCCCAGTAAAGCACGGGCTGGTTACTTGTTATGGCAATATTCCTAACAGGAGCAGCCCAAAGATGGTGTATTTTGGCTTATAGTTTGAGGGTGCCATCTATCACAACAGGAAATGCATGGTGGCAACAGTGGTGAGGGCTTGATATGGCCATGTCAAAAATGTGAAGTGGAGAGAGGGGAGTGTTGGTGCATAGCTTGCTTGACTTTTTTCTTTTTAGCATAAGCTGGGATCCCAGCCCATGGGGTCAAGCCACTCATGTTTAGGGTGGGTCTCAAGCTTCCGTTAGACAGCTCTGGAAAGGCCCTTCTAGGACATGTGTCTCCTAGGTGATTCTAAATCCAGCCAAACTGACAATGAAGATTAACCATTACTACACATAAACCAATAACCTGGGCAAGGATTGCAGGGCAAGCTCATTTGTTTTACGGAGCACCAGGGCCTATTTACAAAGTGGCTCATTCTCTTGCCTACCAAGTTTGATAGTAGGATAGCAGGCCACTCAGACAGGGCTGGTGGCTGGGAGGGCCGTTTCTTCTGCCAGTCTTTTACTGGGGATTGTTGGGGATCTCCATTACTCAGTAGCTGCAGTGCAAAGGCATCTAAGGAGAAGTAGAAGAGATTGTATTCTCTCTCTGACTGAGTCTCAGAAGTCATGTGACTTCAGTTCCACCACAGAACCACCCAGGTTCAAGAGAATGCATAGAGCCCACCTTCCAATGGAAGGAGCATTTAGCCGTATGGATGAAAGCATGTAAGACAGAAGTCAGTGGTGAGGTGCTTTCAGCAAACAGAACCTACCACCTTCTTCAGGGTTTACTCTCATTTTATGACTCAGAAGCCCTTCTCTTGGTCTCATTAACCAGAATTAGGAATAGTTTGCAACCAAAGCTTGGTATAGCAGGTATAAGTACAAGAATATTAAAATAAGGATACAAATTTAAATGACTTCTCGTTTTCTTGTGTTACTTTCCCCTCATTTTTGTTAGCTATTCGAGAAATGTGAACAATGTGTTTTGATCATATACATCCTCCCCGTAACTTCCCCAAATCCACCCTTCCCTATCTATCCAATTTTGCAGCTTTTTAAAGAACCCATCACGTCCAGTTAGCATTGTCCATATATGCTTGAGCATGTGGCCTTTCACTGAATTGTGGTTGACCTCCTGGGGTGACACTATTAAAAGAAAAACAAAAACAAAATGCTGAGTCTCCTTCTCCCAGGATCTATCACTAGCCAACAGCTCATCAGCTAAGGGTGAGTTTTGCCCCCACATGCCCTCTCCATGTTGGGATTTTCTCTGTCATGAGCTTGCCGATGTCTGGTGCATGCTGTCACAAATGCTTTGACTTCATGGTTGCTGCTTTGTCCAGAAAACAGTCTCCTTATTGGCACCCACCAGCTCTGGCTCTTACATTCTTTCTGTCCCCTCTTGTGTGGTCAGACTTGATCCTTTGAAGAAGAGAGTATGATGCAGATGTCCCATCTACAGTTGAGTATTTCACAGTCTATATGCCCTGTACCCTGACTAGTTATGGGCCTGTGCGTGCTACCCAATGAGAAAAGTAATCATCAGTCTTAGCCAGCTGTGAACCCTGTGTACTACAGTAATGACTAGCCTGACAAGACATGCCCACTGCTGTAATAGTGCAACAGAGAGTATGGGAATAATGAATTACTTTCTGATTGGATTCACGTCCCATTCCAAAGACAAAACCCACATCTGGCAGCATTATCAAGCCTACAACCTGTGGCTATTCAGGTCATGGGTTTTAGAGAAGAAGCATCTACTGTTATTCTGCTAAATGAGCATAGGATTAAACCAACTCCCAGTGACTTACTGTTACATCTATACATTGGCATGTTTATCTATCCTCATCAGAGAAGCTCTTTCGGCAGTAGATGGTGATTAATACAAAGATCCACAACAAGTCAAGGGGCAGATAATAAATATAAACATTGTATGCATGGGAAGCAAAACCAAGGACTGGGAAGAGAGCTCAGTAGGTTAAAGTGCCTCTCATGCAAGGTGAGGACCAAAGTTCAATCCCCAGCATCCACAGAAAACAGGAGCAGCAGCGCGGAGCTGCTGGAGATAGGGTCTCCCAGAGCTCACTTTCCAGCAAGCCTAGCCAGCCAGTGAGCTCCTGATTCAATAAGAGACCCTATGTCAAAACATATGGTGAAAAGCAATCAAGGAAGACACCTGACATTGACCGCACAGCAAAACAATCCAAACAAACTAAGAACACACATGGTGTTTATCATTCCCCTACCAAACTGAGAGATTTGACCAAGTCATACAGTCTAATAACCCCCCTCCAAAAGGCATCAATCGTATATACCCATATTTTCAGGCCACCTTACAAGTTTTCCACATGTGTGTCACAATATGTATCACAATTCATGGACCTTTGTTTTGCCAGATTGACCTTTGCTGATTTATGTAGACTTATTCTTAGAGGTCCAATGGGAAATGTATCATCACCTTGACCAGCACTTCTTTCAAAGATGTAAGTTCCAGTCTCCTAATGTCCTAGCACGTGTTCTATGCTTCCTTCTATCTTTCTTTACACTATGAATATTATTGCCTCTCAAAGAATCACTGGAAGAACTCTGCATTGTTTTCCAATTGCTTTGACCTCCTACACATTCTTCTTTCTGTCTTTGTTAAGAGTCCAAGGTTTGGTATACTGCATTTTAGATAATCTGATCCCAGGGAAGAAAACATGCTCCCTAAAGGTAGACTTGCTTGAGATTAAATTTTAAAATAAAGAAATAATATGGTTGTTTTGTTTCTTTCTTGCTTGCTTCCCCAACAATGATGATGATAAATAGATGATTGATTTCAGATAGATGATAGAGAAAAATATAATAGATTATAGATAGGCGATATAGCTAGATAGATGCTAGATTACAGATGGATGATATAAAATAAACAGGTGATAGATAAGTAGATGGGTAGATTATAGATAGATGATAGTTAAAGAGCTGTTATTTAAAATGTTGTCACTGGAAATGATAGTGCTCTGTGAATTCATCTCTTTTTATTAAATGAGTTTGAAACAATTTTCTTAATGATGTGGCACTATGAAATCCAAGACAAACACAGTGCTTTATCTAACATACCAGTATTACACTTTCTCTAAATACAGAACACTATTTTTACTAGGAATTTGGCAAGCACTTTCAAAATGGCGTTTTCTGTTTTCATTCCTTGAGAATTTTCTAACAACCAACATGCACAGAAATTTTAATATGCAGCTGGAATCCCTCAATATTTATTACAGAAATTTAATTGTTTATGATTTCATAGCAGTTGCTTAATCTCCTTAAACTCAAGTAAGTTTTAAGTCCATTTGTAATGTAGCCAAGTGGTGGAGTTTTAAGCCTGCTTTCTCTCAGCATTCCTAGGACCTAACATGCAACAGTCGGCATTCTGCACATGGCTGGCCAATGACCAAACATACTCCTGCAAATGATGAAAGGAGATTTATTCTCACTACTGGGCCTGTTCAAACCATATCAGAACCTCACAGGGCTGTGTTTCCTGCCATCTCAAACCCTACTTGTCTATAGAACCTTGACCCATTTAATTTTACACTCAAGTTTCTTCTACCTCACCAGACACAGAAAATAATGTTCACTTTTTCATTCCATATCCACATATTTACAATGACACAATTCTTCAGGGCACCCAGAGCTGGGGGATGTGGACAAAGCCCCATTGGACCCTGACAGTAAGTCATAGAATAGATAAAGCTTTCTATTAGACTTTTAACGCTTGAAGGGACCTTGAAGTTAGCCAAGTCCATCCCGAGGGTTTTACAGATAAGGAAATCAAGGTCTAGGGACACTGTGGGATGAGGCCAGTGCCCTGGAGTTTACACAGAGAAAGGCTTTGAGGCCTGGAGGCTCTGGGGGTGGGGGAACTTAAAAAGCAAGGCTGTATTCATCACTACGGTTTTTCACCAGATTCCCCATCTACTGCTCCTTCTACAATACCATACTGTGCCCTGGACATTGAACGTCGTCTCTACCCATGTTGTGCTTTTTATCTTAAGGAAACTGTGATATACAACTGGCCATATTTCCCTTACTGTGTGGGCTTCCTCAGAGTGCCAAGTTCAATGAGTTGGTTTGCCATTGTGGCTCCAGTGTGGGAGGAAGTGTCAAAAATGGAAGCCAGGAAGTTTGTTAGAGTGGGTTCTTTAGGCCAAAGAAGCCAGGAACAAAGAGGGATTATTCTGATCAACTAACCAAAGAAGGCAAAAGACAAATGTCTGAAGATTCATCAAAGCCTCCCCAGTGGGAGCATGCATGGATTTTAAGGCTGACATGGGAGAACTCTTTCTCAGAGCGCTGGAATTATTATATTGTGATCTTTGATTTTCTTTTCTACTGTGAAGCTATTGACTTCAAAGACTTTTTTTGGGTTTATCTCTATTTCTCTAGTGTCTAGCCTAATGTTTATAATAGTAAATGCATCTAATAAGTGACTCAGTAAAAATGGTGTTCATTAAAAAGTGAATTAGTAACTTATGAAGTTTAGTAAAATATCCAGTGAAGCCAATAAATGTTCAACAAGTCTTGAGTTATCTAAATGTTGACATTTTAAATTTGTACAACTAGTTGGTTCGCACTCAGGGTCAGCCGCTCTGGACCCAGAGAAGAGCATGTCTGATTGCATGCGGGTTGATGCCCCAGGTCCCGCCTCTGAGAAAAAGGTATCAGACGGGTCTGATGCTCTTTGGGTGGATGACACCTAAATGAACATCTGTACAAAGTCCCAATTTATTTCTAATATCAGAGATCAGACCTCTACTCTTGCCTGATGCGTCTAAAACAAAAAGGGGGAAATGTAGAGAGCTGCGGAATGCTATGCCTTAAAGATGGAGCTGGTTTCCGCCTTCCACCTTCCCGATGGTGAGTGCTCTCTGTCACGAACAACTCCACATTTGGCTAAGGCCGAGGATCTGGCTTGCTTCCATGTATGTGGACCTATCTGCATTGCCCCCGTGGCACGCCTGGGTTGGCTACCCAGAGGCTATTTAAGCTGTGGGCTGGCTTTCCCCGGGGTCCGAGGATTGTTCAATGTTCCTGAATAAACTGCATTGAAAAAAAAAAAAAAAAAAAGAATAAACCAATAATTCCCTGGCTAAACTTCTGTCAAATTTTTCTAATAAAACTCAGTCATTGGAACGGAGCTGTAGCTCAGTAGAGAGACTCGCCTGAGGTGCACACAATACCTGGGTTCCATTCCAAGTCCCACACAAACCAGATATAGCATGGCACACCTGTAATCCAACACATGAGAGGAGGAGGCAGGATCCAAAGTTTAAGATTGTCCTCAGCTACATTGCTAGTCTGAGGCCTGCCTGGGCTACCTGAGAGAAAGACAAATCAGTTCTCGATTCATCATTT
Source organism: Meriones unguiculatus (assembly GCF_030254825.1). Taxonomy (NCBI): domain Eukaryota; kingdom Metazoa; phylum Chordata; class Mammalia; order Rodentia; family Muridae; genus Meriones; species Meriones unguiculatus. Next base: position 137,215,656 of record NC_083350.1, on the reverse strand, counting down.
TCATTCATTCTCAAAAACTATAAACTCAAGGCTGAGGTATCACTGAGTGGTTAAAACACTTTGCCTGAAAGCATGAGGACCAGGATTCAGTTTCCCAGCAGCGCTGTGAAAATCAGGTGGATCCACCTGTAACCCCAGAATGGGAGATGGAGAGGGGTCCCCAAGACAAGCTGCCTAGCTAGACACTAGGCAAATTCCTGAGTTCTGAATGCAAATAAAAAACCTTGTTTTGCTATCTAAGGTAAAGAATAATTGAGGGAGACACCTGAGATCTACCTTGGGTCACTGTACACACACATACACAAGCACTAGCACACACATTCTCCTACACACACGTGTGGTCAGAGATACCAACATGCAAAAAAAAAAAAAGTTTGAAGTTGGGATACATGAGACTTTGTCTCAGTAATTCAAATATCAAGCAAAGAAACAAAAACAGTTTTGAAAAAGTGTAAATTCATGTACATGAGTATATGTCCCTTCATCAAAATATATGTTGCATACACATCATGGAGATACTCTCTGCCCTTTTCATTTATACATTATTTCTAAACATGGGTCATTTCCATTATAAGTAGCATCAAGCCTTGGGGAACATATCGATTCACCGAATATTGGCAAGCAAGATTCCAGAATCTTTAAATAAATCTCACCTTTAAACAAGTATTTGCCCAGGTATCTCCTTCCTTATTTCTAAATTCTTATGGAGTACTTCTGATAGGCAAAGCCCTATTTGTTTAGCTTGAACAAATAATAAACATAATGGTAGGCTATATCTCTTCAAGAGACAAAACCAAATCTTGTCACTAAACATGATAGAACACGGGTTAAGAGCACAGCACAAGGGCTGAGCTCAGAAGAAGAGCTTCAGGAGCAGGGCTGAGGGATATTCAGGGAGAAAGCTGGCTTGTGAATGTAACTTGGAAGGAGGTTCTGATTTGTATTGAAATTCTCAGTGAGTTCTCGGGAAGCCACACCGACCTGTCTTCTTCTACCCTTACACTTACAGACAGCATTAAGAGCATTGTTGCAGCATGCTAGAACTCTTGGAAGTGCTAACAGAACCATACCAAAGACCCTTATTGGGCCAAACAATGGCATGTGTGTGTGTGTGTGTGTGTGTGTGTGTGTGTGTCCCTTCCTGAAATTCACATGTTGAATTTTTACCTCCCAGGATTCGAGGATAAGGAGGTGGGGCTTTGGGGAAGAGGGTTGGATCCTGAGAGTGGAGCTTCATGTGGGATCAGTGACTTTCTCAAAGAAACTCCAGAAAGAATGCTTCTCCTAGAAAGGAGAGGGGGACCTCCCCTATCAGTGGACTTGGGGAGGGGCATGTGTGAAGAAGGGGGAGGGAAGGTGGAATTAGGAGGGGAGGAGGGTGGAGTTACTGGGGGGGATACAAAATGAATAAAGTGTAATTAATAAAAAAATTAAAATTAAAAAAAATAATGCTTCTCCTTTCCACATGAGGGCACAGCCAGAAGGTGCCAAGAGGAACAGATTCTTACAGAACAGGCTCTTTTGGTACTTGTTATTGAACTTTCTACTCTCTAGTGCTATAAGAAATAAACGTATATTGTTTCTAAACCACCTTGTTCAGGGCATTGTGATATAGCAGCTTGACTATAATAAGATAGCTCATCCAGAGCAGTTCAGCCTTGCCAGGAGATGTTTAAAGTTCTTGGCTCCTCAGAGGTCAGACCATGCTAGAGGTCATCCAGCACTACGAACGTGGACCATTTGTAGGATGAACCCACAGTACCCTCTGCCCATAATAGATTGTTACAGGCAGGAAAAAGTCATGAGCACATTTCATAGTGAACTTTCTTGTTAAATTACCCAAACAAATGGCATAGCTCATTCAAGCCACCCTCTCCAACCACACCTAGCACTCATTTCATTTTCTGACGAGTATGTCCTAGAATATGAGTCTCACCATGCTTATTGCAATTTGAAAAGAAACTTGTTTGAAGATTTTTTTTTAAACTCTCATTTGAAAATTTTCAAACCTGCAAAAGTAGAGTTTATCTAGCTTCTCTGTAGCATCAACAGCCATCAGCACATTTTGATCATTTGGACACGATTGACCCTGTCCCTAGAGAAAAATGCACATTTGTCTTTTTTGTTGTTGTTGTTATTGTTCATAGAGTTCTGAGGCCCATCTGAAGGTCTGGAATCTGGATTTGGGGCAGGTGGCTGGAATGTTTCCTCCCACTTTCTCACTCTGCTGTGATCAAGGAGGCCACTATCAATAGGACCTGCATGTTCCCTTGTTTCTTTAGAAGAGAACAGTGTGTGTTGCCAAGAGCCATGGACATGATTGGGAAGTTAATCTGTAATCACATGATGCAGTGGAAAAAGCCTTAGACTTGGTGGCCAAAGACCTAGATTCTGCAAGGATCTTTCAATATCTTGGAAAATCCCCTAGATTTTTAGGGAGACAGAGATAGGTTGATATTAGGAATTTATAGTGCAGAGAATGCTACACAGTTATCATTCTCACCATATAAATTAGGAAACTAAAAATTAGGTGAAATAGTACAGCCAAAAAATATTCAGTTTATTTATATTTACCTTATGAACATGCAGCCTGGCTTCATAATCAGTCTTCTCTCAATCTATAACCCTTGCTTTTCTCTTTTCAATTAAAAAAAAAAAAAGAAAGGAAGGAAGGAAGAAAAGAAAGAGCTGTCTGCATGCTTGGAACTTTGAACACAGTATCACTTTCATCACCCAGTCATCATCACTTCCTGTGTTCTGGTTCTTGTATCGAAAAGGCCAACCACTAACCTATCCCCTCCCCTCCCCCCAGCCACAACATCTACACTAAAAACCAGTCAGTATTGTCTGATGAAACTGCAGAGTTGACAAGTCATTTCTGTGACTTTCCTCCACCTTCCTCTCCCATCCTTCTCCCACCTCACACAACTCGCTGCCTTCCTGTCCTCCTAAGACGTAGTAGGCCATTTAAGGGATACTTTGTTCTTCTAGACTATCAACCTCTCAGGTCTCCAGAACTGAGGTGACCTTTTCTTTCCCTTTCTCCTGAGCCGGACCCTCCATTCTCCCTACTGATCTGAACTCAGGTTCCCAGTCTTGTTTGTGTAGCAAACAATTTACCCACTAAGCCTGCCTGAGATCCTGTCCTTTAAATCAGGACGATGCTAGCTTTTAACCTTGTGATGCCATCACATGAATTAGATGACAATGTCTACAGAGGTTTGTCAGAAAAGTTACCAGCAAAACTTCACTATTGTTGTAGCTTATAATGCTAAGGCCAAGGCTCTGCTAGTAAAAATCCCTCTGAAGCGTCTTAGAAATGATCCTTATGTTCTGCTCAGTTCTTCATGCAGATTTTCGTTTTTACATGTGCTTTTCCAAAACACACATTTTTCTGTATTAGCAGTTGGAATTTAATTAAAGCAGACCTCTGTGCCTTATAATAATCAAATTACAGACAAAGGCATGGTGACTATACCCAGAATCTGTGCCCACTCTCAGCTGTTGAGCCTTTGTACCCATGTTCTTCTCTTTCCCCGGTGTTCTTTCTCCGCAGTGATAACTACCGGCATAACAGTAGCGAGAACTGCCTTTTACCAAGTATGCGCTCTGTATCTGTGGCTTATTTCCATTGTTCAGTTTGATCTCCACAGTGGGTTTGCCTTATTATTATTTCTCGGTTGTACAGCTGAGAAAACTTAAATCGACCTAAAACACTTGATTAAAATGCCAGAGCTCAAAATGTTGAATGCAGAGATGCCTTTTTCTAAAGCCTGCTCCCTGCTCCCTATGAGGCCCAGGCCACCACTCACCCCCTTTTCTGTATCACAGAATCTTTACACATTAAACTGTACAGTTACCTGGTTTGGACATTTCTGTAAACTGAGTTTGTGAGAGTCTTGTGACTGGGTTCTTTCACATAGCATGGTGTTGTCAAGGTCATGGGTCTTCTTCATTCTCCTTGATTGTCTTTTAGTGTGTGTCTGTGTGTGTGTGTCCATGCCTCTGGGCGTGCACACCTGTATGTGCCACACGGCACCACATATGGAGGTCAGAGAACAACTTTCAGGACTTGGCTCTCGCCTTCTGCCATTCCTTCTGTGCTGTGTGTTCCAGGCTAGCTGGCATCTGAGCCTCCAGATGAGTCTCCTGCCTCCACACCTCTCTCACGGTAGGAGCACTGCAATCACAGATGTCGGCTGCTGCGTCCAGTTTTCTCACCTGGATTCAGGTCGCCACACTTGCCTGGCGAGGACTTTTACCTGATGAGCCATCTCTCCAACCCCTGACTCATTCTCTTAATGGCTGGATAACAATCTGTTAGTCAGATATATTACATTTTGTGTACACATTCACCAAATGGAGATGTGGAGGGTTTTTTTTTTTTTAATCCTTTTTACCTGCCATGAATAATGGTGCTCTAGCATAAGAAAGTGTTTTATGTTATGTTATAACTGTAGTTTAAATTGTTAAGAAATGGCTAACCTGTTTTCCAATGTGTTTTTTATGTTACCAGAAGTATGCAGTCCTTTGTGTTATGAAGATTCGGTCTCTTTGGGGCTTTTTCTGTAGCCAAGGAAGGCTGCTCAGCTGGTGTCTAGAGCCTGGAAGTCCAGGATAAAGAGACACTGGAAACAGATTGAATGCTGACTCCCAGGGGAGCTTGAGTTAGTTACCTTCCTCACTGCTGTACCAAAATGCCTGATGGAAGCAACTTAAAGGAAGAAGGATTTGATTTGGCTCATGATTTTAGAATGGTCTCAGCCATCCTGGTGGGCAGTGTAGGAGCAGGAGCTAGGGCAGAGGGTCACACTGCCACTGCAGATGGCAGCAGAGTGCCACTGGCTTGCTCCTGCCTTCCTTTTCACCTGGTCTGGAACCCTCGCCAACAGTATGGGGCCCGCAGTCCCCTCAATAAAATCTCTGGAAACAGCCAGAGGTATTCACCTTGGGGATTCTGAATTCAGTCAAGCTGACAACGAAAATTAACTGTCCCAAGAAGGCTCTTATCCTTTGATTGATGGGATTGTGGTAACCTTAGGTCTCCAGAAATGCCAAGCAGATGTAAGTCAGTTTCTTACAGTGGAAATGTTCTTAATTTAACAGTTTTCTAGCTTTTCCTATTCTGTTTCCTAGAGGTATCTAAAATACATAAACTGTCCTCTCTCAAGAATTTTCTGTCTCAGTCTTCATGGAAATTCATACTAATCAAAATAGCCTAAGTAAAAAAGTGGCTAAGTGAATCGAGTCAGCATTCACTGATCAAAAAGTTAGAACTAATTTGCCCTGAGAAATACCTTTTGTTATTTTCTCACTATGAACCACCTAGTGTTTTAAATATTTGTACTCATAAAGTAATGATAAATGTTATTGTTTTAAGGTAAAAGATTGCTTTTTCCAGCAATCCCACTGAAATCAGGGACAAGACAAGGCTGCCCACTCTCTCCATATCTCTTCAACATAGTGTTGGAAGTCCTTGCTAGAGCAATAAGACAGTTGAAGGAGATCAAGGGGATACAAATTGGAAAGGAAGAAGTCAAATTATCACTATTTGCAGATGATATGATAGTATACGTGAGTGACCCCAAAAACTCTACCAGGGAACTCCTACAGCTGATAAACACCTTCAGCAAAGTGGCAGGATACAAAATTAACTCAAAAAAATCAGTAGCCCTCCTGTATACAAAAGACAAAAGGGCTGAGAAAGAAATTAAGGAAACAACACCCTTCACAATAGCCACAAATGACATAAGGTACCTCGGAGTAACCCTAACCAAGGAAGTCAAAGACTTGTATGAAAAAAATTTCAATCTCTGAAGAAAGAATTAGAAGAAGATATGAGAAGATGGAAAGATCTCCCATGCTCATGGCTTGGTAGGATTAACATAGTAAAAATGGCCATCTTACCAAAAGCAATCTACAGATTCAATGCAATGCCCATCAAATTACCAACACAATTCTTTACAGACCTGGAAAGAAAAATTCTCAACTTCATATGGAATAACAAGAAACCCAGAATTGCTAAAACAATCCTCTACAATAAAAGATCTTCCGGAGGTATCTCCATCCCTGATCTTAAGTTGTACTATAGAGCAACAGTTTTTAAAAACTGCATGGTACTGGCATAGAAACAGAATGGTGGATCAATGGAACCGAACAGAGGACCCAGAAATAAACCCACACACTTATGGACACCTGATCTTTGACAAAGACGCCAAAACCATACAATGGAGAAAAGATAGCATCTTCAACAAATGGTGCTGGTCTAACTGGATGTCTACATGTAGAAAAATGAAAATAGATCCATACTTGTCACCCTGCACAAAACTGAAGTCCAAGTGGATCAAAGACCTCAACATAAAACCAGACACATTAAATCGGCTTGAAAAAAAAGTGGGAAATACCTTAGAACTCATTGGTACAGGGGAAAACTTCCTGAACAGAACACCAACAGCACAGGCTCTAAGAGCAACAACCAATAAATGGGACCTCATGAAACTGAAAAGCTTCTGTAAAGCAAAGGACACCGTCATCAAAACAAAGCGACCACCTACAGATTGGGAAAGAATCTTCACCAACCCTTTATCTGACAGAGGACTCATATCCAGTATATATAAAGAACTAAAGAAGCTGAAAAGCAGCAAACCAAGTAATCCACTTAAAAAATGGGGAACAGAGCTAAACAGAGAATTCTTTGTAGAGGAATACCGAATGGCAGAGAAGCACTTAAAGAAATGCTCAACCTCACTAGCCATTAGGGAAATGCAAATCAAAACAACCCTGAGATTTCACCTTACACCCATGAGAATGGCCAAGATCAAAAACTCAAGTGACAACACATGCTGGAGAGGTTGTGGAGAAAGGGGAACCCTTCTCCACTGCTGGTGGGAATGTAAACTTGTACAACCACTCTGGAAATCAATCTGGCGCTTTCTCAGACAACTAGGAATAGCCCTTCCTCAAGATCCAGCCATACCACTACTGGGCATATATCCAAAAGAGGCTCAAGTACACAAAAAGGACATCTGCTCAACCATGTTTGTAGCAGCTTTATTTGTAATAGCCAGAAGCTGGAAACAACCCAGATGCCCCTCAACTGAAGAATGGATGCAGAAATTGTGGTACATCTACACAATGGAATATTACTCAGCAATGAAAGATAAGGAACTCATGAAATTTGCAGGTAAATGGTGGGATCTGGAAAGGATCATCCTGAGTGAGTTGTTCCAGAAGCAAAAAGACACACATGGTATATACTCACTCATATAGACATACAACATAGGACAAACCCACTAAAACCTGTGCATCTAAAGAAACTAAGCAAGAGAGAGGACCCTAACTAAAATGTCCAATCCCCATCCGGAAAGGCAAAGAGGATGGACATCAGAAGAAGAAGAAAACAGGAAACAACCTAGGAACCTACCACAGAGGGCCTCTGAAAGCCTCTGCCCTTCAGACTATCAAAGCAGATGCTGAGCCTGATGGACAACTGTTGGGCAGGTGAATGGAATTTTAGGTAAGAACTGGGAAATAGTAAGAGCTGGAGAGGACAGGGTCTCCACAAGGAGAGCAACAGAACAAGAAAATTTGAACACAGGGAACTTCCCCCAGACTCATACTCCAACCAAGGACTATTCATGGAGATAACCCAGAACCCCTGCACAGATGTAGCTCAGGGCAGTTCAGAGTCCAATTGGGTTACATAGTAATGTGAAGAGGGACTGCCTCTGACATAATCTGATTGGCCTGCTCTTTGATCACCTCCCTCTGGGGGGGGGAGCAGCCTTACCAGGCCATAGTAGAGGACAATACAGCCACTTTTGATGTGAACTGACAGACTAAGATCAGAAAGGAGAGGAGAACCTCCCCTATTAGTGGACTTGGCGAGTGGCATGCAAGCAGAGGGAGGAGGGAGGGTGGGATCGGGAGGGGAGGAGGGAGGGGCTTATGGGGGGATGCAGAATGAATAAAGTGTAATTGATGAAAAATTAAAAAAAAAGGGAAAAAAATAATTTAAGAACCTTAAATGACTTTCAAAATTGGAGGAAAACATGGAGTTAGTCAATTTACATGGAGCACGTTTCGCCCCTGGGGGCAATGGTCTCCTGAACCTACTCAGACCTCGGACACCACCACTGCTAGTTCTAGAACTGACACAGGATGTTCCAACGAGGGGTTAAGGCTTCTCATAATATTTCCTATAAGCCCACACCTGTTTGTCTATATCCCCCATTTTTATTCATTATTAGCCAGATAGAGCCAAGTAATTGTGGTAATGATACTTGCTTTTTTGCCCAATGCTGGAATGCTAGTAAATTTAGGTATGCCCTGGTTACTCGCATGCCTCACTGGGTGCCTGTGCCCATTGATGCCCCTCACGCTATGACTCTCTTCAGACAGAAAAGGGATCTTGGAACTACAGCCACCATTGTTACTACCATCTCATTGGCAGCTGTTGGAGCTACCACCGGGGCATTAGCCATGAGTCATACTAGGCAGACTGCTCAGACCCTGAATAATCATTTAGCCAATGTAGCTCATGCCTTAGTTGTACATAAAGGAATTAATGCTCAACTAAAAGGAAGCTTGATGGTGGTCAATCAGAGGATTGACCTCTTGCAGGAGCAAATTGATACCCTATGGCAAATAGCTCAACCTGGCTGTCAATGAAAGTATGCTGGACTTTGTGTCACTAGCATACAACATGAGAAGTTTTCCTGTGCTGCAAATCTGTCTAAACAATTGTCGAGCTATATTTTAGGTAATTGGACTGGAGAATTCGATACTACGATGGAGCAGCGGAGAGTGGCCATTGTCACAGTAAATTCTACCAGAGTGGACGCAGGACTAGCCACAGGATTATCAACATGGATTGCTGCAGCCATGAATCATCTGAAGGAATGGGCGGGCATGGGAGTGTTAGCAGGCCTTCTGGTGTTGGTCTCCTTGGTTTGCCTGTGGTATATATGCAAGATTAGAGTCTCACAACAGTGTGATGCAGCCGTGATCATTCAGGCCTTTACAGCCATTGAAGCAGGACATTCTCCCCAAGCATGGTTGGATACCATAAAAAGCTAAAATGATACGCTCAGGATGCGAGGCTAAGCACTGCACTCAGGGTCAGCCGCTTTGGACCCAGAGAAGAGCATGTCTGATTGCATGCGGGTTGATGCCCCAGGTCCCGCCTCTGAGAAAAAGGTATCAGACGGGTCTGATGCTCTTTGGGTGGATGACACCTAAATGAACATCGGTACAAAGTCCCAATTTATTTCTAATATTAGAGATCAGACCTCTACTCTTGCCTGATGCGTCTAAAACAAAAAGGGGGAACTGTAGAGAGCTGTGGAATGCTATGCCTTAAAGATGGAGCTGGTTTCCGCCTTCCACCTTCCCGATGGTGAGTGCTCTCTGTCACGAACAATTCCACATTTGGCTAAGGCTGAGGATCTGGCTTGCTTCCATGTATGTGGACCTATCTGCATTGCCCACGTGGCACGCCTGGGTTGGCTACCCAGAGGCTATTTAAGCTGTGGGCTGGCTTTCCCCAGGGTCCGAGGATTGTTCAAGGTTCCTGAATAAACTGCATTGGAAAAAAAAAAAAAGAATGCTTTTTCCTATTCACATATTTTTTTTTTTTTTTTTCACTAAAGCAAGACTAGTTTTAACTACTATAGCCTGCTTAATATTATGCAACTAAATACGTGTTCCCATCCGGTTTGCTCAAAACTCGTTTTCAGCTTTTGTCATCATGATGTGTTCGTGTTAGTTACATCACTTCTCTACATGTGTCCGAAACAACTCACGGGTTCAGAGGTTTTCCTCACGGTAGGACAGTGTGGCCGCTGGGAGACACATCAGCAGGTGTATGGCAGCTTCATTGCATACTGTCAAACTAGTAAGCAGTGAACCCGCTCAGAAGCGGTCTGGGCTGTGACTGCGAAAGGCTGACCCGTGGCGGCCTGTATCCACCCATAAGGCCTCGGATCCCAAGGGCTCCATAACCCCCCATAAAAGCAGCAGCAAGAGACCAAATGTTCTGTTAGACACAAACCATAACACAGCACTGGACCCACAGGTTCCACCATCTCGCAATGCAAAATGCACTTAGTCTAACTTTCAGAATCCTTATTGTTAGGATATATTTTAAAGATGGCCCACACTCAACAGATCTTGAAATGAAGAGATTTATTTGGAGGAAGGAATGGGGAGAGAAGTTAGGGCCTGAGGGGGCCATGAGCATAGAGAGAGAGAAAGAGAGAGATAAACAGAGACAGTGGGAGAGTATTTGAGAAAAGTGAGGGGGACTGGGGAGAGGGGCAGGGTAGGAACCAAAACAGAGAGAGTGCAAGACAGGAGAGAGAAAGAGAAGAGATTGTCTTCTATCCCAGCCTCTGGCAGGCAACAGCTGATGACATCACAGATTGCTAAGCAACCTAGAAGCAGCTTGCCTATATGCTAACATGGCATTAACTCCTGTCACATTAAAAAGTAAGGTGCTACCAGTAGGCTGGTACCAAGTAAACATTCTCATTTCAAAAGGAGGACTGGGAGGACAAACCAAACAAAGGAACACCAGAACTGAAGAGGAACCACACCAAAACCTGTAGCTGTATGTCTAGGGGCTACAGCTTACAGTGGCAACATGTGCCTCAGGTCCCCAAACCCTATAGCCTTGGCACCTACAGCACACACGGGCTTTAGGTATAGCTACTAAACTTCCCCAACAGCTCTTAAACTTGACACCTGTAACAATCGTTGGTGGAAGTTCCAGGCATCGCCACCATCAGCAGTTTCATGCACTAGCCCAGCAGAGCCTCAGTGTGGCTTCCTGAGTCCTGCTCCAAGTCGTAGGGCCTCATTGGGTTCGTTTCTGCATCCCTGATACAAGCCTTCACACATCTGATCTCCCACGTCACAAATGCCTGTGAGAAGGGCACCACGTGGACAAGGCCAAGTTCTGCTGTCAGCTTGAGATGGACCCTTGCCCCTCTGGATTGCAGTGGCCTCTGAGAGCCTGTGCAGCTGGTTTTGGGAAAACACGTTCCTATACATTCCAGTTCAAGCAGAATGCACCAGAGCCACGCCTATTTCAAGCATTGTCCTTTCAAATGACTTTGCATCCTTTATGTCCTGGAGCTTTCCATGAGGAATCGATGTCAACTCCTTCACCCCAAGGATCAGGGAGCACCACGGAGGAGTGACCAGAGAGATTGCGAGAGCCAGAAGATGGAAAGCCGTGCTGTGAAAGGCTGTCTGCTGGACATGAACTGGTTGTTGCACTTAGGACCTCATGGCAGCTGTGACTGTCTGTGAAAGACCTAGACAAGTTCAAGCCAGTCCAAACCTCAGCATGGATGAGGGAAGGACCTTATGAGGCCTTACCTGACTCAGGAGCTATTGACAGTTCACAGTGCCTGAGGAAGGGACTGCCTTTTTTCCTAAGGACATGGCCCCTGATAAGTTCTTCATGCTCTGGTGGATATTGCTACACCAAAGCACGTGCAGGCAACACTAACTGAACAGAGTGGGACACACACACACACAATAAAAAAGTTGAAGGGGGACATAAAGGAAAGGTCCAAGGAGAGCTGAAGGAGAGAAAAGGAGGGAAATGATCAAAATTCTACACATAGATGAAATTCTCAAATAATACATCTGAAAAATGTATTATTTCTTCCTTGTGCATAACCTCAGGTGTACATGGAAACCCTCAGTCATCATTAGAAAGATTCCTTTGTCCTTTGTCATGTCATTGTCCTTATGAAGATTATACCTGAGTGAGCTTGGGAGAACCTGGGCATCACAGAGAATCTGTCTGATTAAATCTTGATTTTTTTTTTCTACTCTTCTTGAAGTCATAAGCTTTTGAGGCTAAGATGAAGTTTGCAGGTCATCCAGGTAAAGATTCAGTCATTTCTTAGTCAGGCAGGATCCCTGATCCCCAACTTCTTGCCTTCATGATAGGTCTGAGCATGTAAGAACCCCAAACAGAATAAAAAACAATGCATAGTGGCATAGAGAAAATGTTCAAAAGTTATTTTAAAGTGAAAACTCATACACTATGATATGCTGTGACACTCTGTTTTGGGTAAGGGGATAAAGAATGCATGTGTGTTACCTACAAGATAGCTGAGGCTTCAGCAAGCCTCATATATCTCTAGATGGGGCAGTTTGCAGAAATTTTCCTCTTTGAATTTTTATACATTTTCCAGATCTTAAAAAAAATATTCATAATGTAGGTGGTCAGAACAAAATCAGTGCTGCCAGTACGGAGCACAAGCATCCTGAAACAGTTGGGCCAGCCATCCTGAACCACAAAGGCAAGCACCTCAGAAACCCTCCGTGTTCCAAAGGGCAGAGGGAGTGCTCTACCAGAGCTGAGCTGCAAGATGGTGAGGTGAGAATGGAATGACCTGTCTGCGTCCATGAGCCAAAATCTGGGTGATAAGACAATCACCCAGAGTGTGGTGACCCTTGGGGTCTTCCTGGCTCGGAAAAGTTGGCTGTTTTCCCAATTTCCAGGGCCCTGAATGTCTAAGCGCTGGGAGAACACTGAGCCAAGAGCCTTGTGTTTGTTTCTCCAGAGATAATAGAACGAGGCCTGTGGAGGAAGGCTTTCAGGAGAAAGCATCTTTTCATCATGAATTCTTCATGTCTGCCAGCCTTGACTGAGTGCTTGCTACCAAGATCTGGCACAGAGCAGGAGAAAGAAATCAAAGTTGTCCATAGACTGTCAGATGGATGGGTTCATTGCCCTCCTACTTTTGGAGGTCTCAATGCCCAGCCTCTAGAAACTCTGGTGCTCTGTCTTGTTGATAATCTTCATATAATCTCTACCCTCAGCAGGGAAGCATTCTGGTTCCCATTTCAGAAGAAGCAAAACTGGAGTGGGCAAGGAGGCTGAATTACTTAGCAGGGTAAGATTCAGTCTAGGCCAGTTTGACTTGTAAGGGCCATGTCCTTACAAGGCCACTGTCTCATTTCTGTACCAAAACTTGCTCAGTGGGCCCAGTCCAATGTTATCGGGAAGTGAAAGGCTGGGTCAGAGTATACTGTTAAAATGGTGCTATGAGGCATAAGCAGTTGTTGTCAAGCGCCAAACACAGCTTGCCTCAAAACATTTTATTCTGGAGACAAATGTGAGTGACCATGGCCAGGGAACATGGATTCAAGTTGCCCTAATACTATGTTGCAATGTGGGAACAGTTTTATGAAATTTTTATAGTGACAAAATAAAGAAGGTCACAATCAAGACAATTATAAATTATTTGTCATTATGTGTGTACAGTGAGAGAAGGATGTTGGTGCAAGTTAGATCAGAAGCCCACAGAGGCCAGAGGCATCAGATCCCCCTGGAGCTGCAGATACAGATGCTCAGGAGCCACTCAGCACAGGTGCTGGGAACTGAACTGTGGTCCTGGGGAAGAACAGTATGTGTTCATAGCCACTGAGCCATCTCTCCAGCCTCTTATGGCACTTATTAAAGATGTTGGTGGGAACACCAACTAGGCGGGTGTCCTGCTTTGTGTTTTCTGCCAACTCAGCACAAGCTAGGGTTACCTGGGAAGTGTGTCCTCAGCTGAAAAACTGCCCATTAAATTGGCCTGTAGGCAAGTTCTTCAGGCATTTTCCTGATTGATGATTGATGTGGGCTCTACGAAGGCAGTGCTACCCTTGATCAGGCGGTCCTGAGCTGTGTAGGAAACTATGCCGAGCAAGCCACCAAGGAGCACTACTCCATGGCCTCTGCATCAGCTCCTTCTCCAGGCTCCGGCCTTGAGTTCCTGTCTTGACTGCCTTTGAGGATGGGCTGTGGTGTAGAACTGTAAGCTAGAATAAATTCTTTCCTCCCCAAGGTGTTTTTGGTCGTGGTGTTTAATCACAGCAATAGAAACCCTGAGGATGAGAGCAGGTTATGGTAAAGTGAGGACTTCTCTGCATTAGGCCTCAGATGCTGTCTGGTGATGTTCTTAGCTGCTTGGTAGGAAGAAGCAGAATATTAAGAATACATTTCAAAGATTCTGATAGTCAAAAGGATGTTAGCTTAGACATAGCGGTAGACAATGAGTGACTTTCAATGTGACCAAAAATAGCCCAAGGTAATTTGCCTTTGGTATGCAACATTCCAATGCTCAGTCATTCAGCCCTGTAGAGTCTTTAACATGGGTGTGGCTGATCTCTCGATCACACCCCAACTTCAGTTTCCACTGTCTATGCCCTGTGAAAAGATGTGGCTGAATCACAAGGGGTTTGGCAAGGCAACACTCTTTGTGATGGATGGATTTATTTACTGTGGACTCTACACAATTCAAGGATATGGAAATTACCTGTTTGTCTACTATGTAACAGTGAGATGGCACTCAGGGGAGAAGCTGCTGTGGAGATGGGTTTATGCAGAGGGGTGTAAGGATGTAGGTGTTTGAAAATTGCATTCTCATGGTAGCCCTGACTGTCAAACCAAGTTTCCATTCCATTTTACCTCCACATCTGACATGCCGATCCATTTTTCTTCTGTGGACTGACTAAAGTCTGTCACACGGAAAACTCAAACAACTCTCTTGGGGGTTCTGTTAAGACTAGCCCCTATGTAGTTTCTGTCTAGTTAACTGAAAGGTTTGTGTACAAGCAAACAACCCAACAATTAAACAGTTGCGGTAGGCATGAGGCGCTATGGTTGGAGGGCAGGAGAAGTACTCAGGGAAATTATAAACAGGGGATTTCTCTTTGAAAAAAAACAGGGTTTTGACTGAGGTATTACACATATCACTGTAGCCACTCTCTCTTAAACTCTCCCTTCCCTCTACTCTCTGCTTTGGCTTGAGGCCATATCAGTTTTCAGCCCTTATTCTTGCAAAGTCATCAGTGAACTCTGACTCACCAAGCAACAGAACAGGCCTTGCTCATAACTGAGAAATCACCTTCCTCAACTTTGCCCTTTTCAGAGAAATTTGCCTTTCTGCTGGTAATTGGTGTAGAGGATTTGTAGGCCTCATTTTTTCTTTATCCTTCGATCCATCCCCTATTCCCTTTCTCCTCATGTCTTTCATTGTGTGTATGCATGTGTACGTGTGTACCTGTGTGTGTGTGTGTGTGTGTGTGTGTGTGTGTGTGTGTGTGATGTAAGGCCAAAGTCTAAACATCTTTCTAATATCATAATCTGGGAATGTCTATTCTACCTCTCTTTCACCTGATTTCTCCACTTGCCTCGCTAGGCCACCCCTTCATGTATCTGCTTCTAAAATCCTTGCATCACTTACATCTTTTCAAGATGTCTTTTATTATTCTGCAACACGTGTAAGTGCCTGTCGAAAATGCAAGAGTCCCTGTGTGTTTGCTGTAAGCACTGCCTTGGGCTGTCACAGGCATGGGACCTCAGCAAGCGTCTTTACATTATGGGATCTTCCAGACTGACTGGAATTAAAGTGCACCCCCGGCCCAAGCTCAGCCACACAGGTTCCTTTCTCAAAGAATTTAAATCTGGGCCTGACAAATGCCTTGAACTACTAGGCTAGGTACTTGACTATGTAAATATCTGTAGCACGACTTAATGCCAGCTGTCCCGTATAATCACCTGGGGCACTTTAAAAAAGTGTGCAACTGTCTGTGCTTATCAAGGAATATGAAAATATATGTACAGCAAATGTCCCATTAATTCTGCTACCTGATACCTAGCCAAAAAGATTTACAAATTGATTTATTTATTGTCATTCTTCTAATGGAGATTATGAGACCTGACCCTCAAATTTCTCCAACTCTCACTGAAAATCTTTATTCAGGAAGTATGTGAAACCCATTTGCATACTATTTGTTTGAGTCTCCAGCATCTGCATGAAGGCAGAAATTTTCAACTTGGTAATTGACATGGTAACTGTGCATGTTTGTGGAGTAAAACGTGATAACGTGATACTTGTATACAACAGGTAATGATCCCATCAAGGTGATTAGATGTATCTCCTTGAACATTTTTTTTCTGTATTGGAGTTTTTGAACTCCCCTCTTCTAGTTCTATTTAAAATCTAAAATAATTGTGAGGGCTGGTATAGGCGGCTCAGTGAGTAAACTCTCTTGCCACCAAGCCTGATGGACTATCTCAGTGCCTGGAAGCCCCGTGGTAAAAGTTAAGAACCGATTCCTGAGAATTGTCCCCTGACCCTGACGCTGGCATGCTTGCAACACCCTCCCCTTCATACTCCACATAAACACAGTCTCAAAACATAAAATTCACGGAGTACTTTATAGTGGACTAGAGTCACTGCAGTCCCCAATGTAGGATGGAAGCCTAGAACATTCCCCTTGCTGACTATCACCTGATACTCCCTCTGTCTCCCTGCTCGTACTCCACATCTGTATGACTGTTACCGTTGTCTTTACTGCCACGAGACAAGCTCTCATTTCCACACACAAGCAATGCCATGCAACGTTTGACTTTTTGTGCCTGGCTTTTCACTTCAAACTATCCTCCAGTTCCATCCATATTGCTGTAGGTGACAGTATTTCATTCTTTGTGTGGCTGAATGATATTCCATTGTGTCTATAGATCCCGTTTTCTGTATCCATTCATCTGATGGGAAGTCTTTGGCTGACTCTGTATCTCAGCTGTCGTGAAGAAATGCTGTGGGCATACTCTCTCTTTGATATACTGACTTTGGACCTATACCCAATGATGAAATTGCTGGATCATGTACCAATTTTGATTTTAAAACTTTCACATTCTTTTCCCATAATAGTTTACTTATTTGTTTTCCAACCAAAACATATAAAAGTTCTATTTTCTCTGCATCTTCATCAGCTTTTTTTAATTTTGCCCTTTTGGTAAAGTTATTCTGATTCAAGCACTTACTTCAGTTTTGATTTACAGCTCCCTCACCATTAGAATGGTGAACTTTTCCCCCTGTATAATTTTGGATCACGTGTACATGGAAAGATCAACTTTTGAATGGTCAAGGTTGCTCCTCATGTGTGCTTTACTTAGGATTATGTCATAGGTTTTATTCTTCAAAATGAATTTATTTACTGTAGAGTTTATGAGGAAATCCTTTGTTTAAAGCCCTGCTGAGTGTTATGGGAAATGAAGGGAGGGGAAGAGAGTAGGTTTCTACCCATCCCTGCTCCTGGGGAGCCAGCCAATGTGTAAAGAGGACAAAGGTCGTAGATTCAGGGTAACCCACAACAGAAGAAGGCAAAGGCAGCTTGCTCCAAGCAACAGCAGAGGGTTTTCTTTAGCTTTTCCTGTATACAGTTACCTTTTATTCTTTCCGTCTGTGGAAAGAAGCAAAGGTTGGCTAAAGCAGCATTCAAATTACATCCATGAAAAGCTTAGACAGCCAGCCTCCACAAACAGGCTCGTTCGAATCTAGATAAAACCTATCAGATATTCTGCGTATTACTACTCCCATTTGAATTCCTCGCTCAGCACCAATTTTCTAAGCCTTTCTTGCCCTTCTCTTTATTGTTTACCTCCTTTTTAAAAGTAACAAAGAAGTGGAGTGGGAAATGGAAAATTACTCTGCTGGAAAAGCCAACCATTCTAAATGTGAGCTTTTGATGAATTTAGAAATATTCTACAGCATTTCTGGGTGCGCCCAGATACCCCTACAAGCACGTATAACTGAGATAGTTCTTGGGCTAAAAAGAAAAGAATACCAGCAATATTTACTGACTACTTACATGCCAAGCATTTATGCTAAGAGCTTAGATGTCACTTCTCATTCAATACTCAGAGCATCTTTTGATTAATTGTTATCTTCTCTGTAGTGCAGAAGAGCAAACCAAGGCTGTGTGAAGTACGGAGATGTACCCAATGTCATGCCAGTCACTTGTGGTGGAGGATGGCTCAGTAGGTAGGTCTGTCTACTAGGGTGTGAAGACTGTTTTTGATAACCGGTGTATCTTGAGTCCTTCACATAGCATGTAGCATGTAGGCAGCCCCTAATAAAAGATCTGCTGAACGAATGAATAAGTGACTTATGCTCTGTCTCCAGAAGCAAATCTCTGGCAAGGGGTCAAGTCACATGACCAGCGGACAGTTCCCACTGCAGGTTCCAGGCTTGAGTTCTACCTTGAAATGTCTGCTTTCAGAAATGAAAAGTGCTGTAGAAGTGGTCCCCAGGTTCTAATGTCAGTCTTCTAGTTGCCAACAGTAAGTGTGACACACGACCCCCATGCTTTTTCCTGTTTCAAGTGTCTTTTCTGCAAGAGTCCCTCTGCTCTCTCAAAGAAGCTCTACATTCTCTCCTGAATAACCTAATTTTTCTTAGATTTTGCAGTTAGAAAAAAGGTCATAAAAATGTCTTCGTGGCGTTTCCACCCCCTAACTTCGTGCCACAGGGAAATGATCAGCAGCAGCAAGTCAGCACTGGTGATGCCCCATTTCCTGATCTGCAATCACACTGCTTGCATCTTCCTTCTGGTCCAGCATCCAGTCCAGAGAGGGCCACCAGGCTGTGCTTTGTTGCCTCGTTGGCCGTCCCCTGGATCCAAAGCTGATTCACAGTGTCACCCCTTTCACAAGCTTCCCCCAGAGCCATGGTGCTTTTCAGAATGCCCCCCAGACTGGGTTTGTCAGAGACCAGAGAGGTAATGTATTCCCTGGACAGTTGCTTTCAGGAGCTCTGTTCTGTCAGTTTGTCATCTTACCCAGGATAGTGACTGTTTTGAGGACCAAGAGTGGACAATAAAAGCCCAAATGAAGCAGTTAGCATAATTCCTAGGACTTACTGTATTCAGTGTCCAGTCCAGACAGGGCCACAGGCTGGTGAATGGGGTGGCACTGTAAACTGGCTTGGGATCCAGGGGACAGCCAATGAGGCAACAAAGCACAGCCTGCAGCCCGCTCTGGATGGATGCTGGTCCAGACATTGACCCGCTTTGCGTTTCTTGTTTGCAACGTCATGATTGCATTTCAAACTCTACAAAAACACCAAGTAGTGTAAATGAGAGTTGCTGGAGTTCACTTTGACTCTGCTGCTGTGGCCGTGCCCCCGCTGAAATCTGGAGGGTTCCTGCAGGCCCACAAGGATCACTGCGCCCAGTGTTCCTCTGGAAGGGCAACAAATGTAAATGTAGCCAAAGTGACACTTGAGAGTTTGGCTATTGTACATTCGCAGGCAGGGGACATGTCTACTTAGCCCTGGATCTGGCCTACAAGATGTCACGTAACCTTTTCAAGGCCATGAGATTTTAATAGTCTCTGAAGTGATGCTATTAGACTTTATGCTTTTCCTGGGTAAAACATACAATTAATGTATAAATCTGGGCTTTACAAGGGATGTGTGCACAGGATGTTTGTTTAACTAGCTGCAGGCTGATTGGCATGCCAGGCCTACTACAATATTTTTCTATTAGTCTGTGAATAGGCAGTCTAATGAATTATTTATTGACTTCACACATCCTGGTGCTTTTCTTTTCTTCTCGTAAAGAACATTCTCTGTTGGAAGTCATGGCCTCCTTTAGTCAATTAACCTTTGCCTGTCCAGATGGCCTTTCTTTAGAAAGACACTATGAAAACCCCAAAGAGACACTTTAGGGTGCAGAGAAAGGGGCTGCACTTGCTCGTGACCTTAGTCACCTCTGATGGGAATCTTCTTCCAAGTTAAATGTAGAACTTCCTTTCTGCATTGATGACAAGGCTTGCGCTGCACAGATGCCCACACTGAGCTTTTCTTGAGGTCAGTACAGCTTCTGCGAGCGAGGGGAGATAGCTAGAAGGCCTCTTTCTGACAGACCCCAGCCTCATTTCCTGAAGATAACAGAGGGTGCGTGGCCAGGGTGTCTGCAAGAGCTGTTTTATCAGGCGGTATTACTCTTCCTTCTTTCCTAGTTTCCTCTCCTCCTACACGTGACTGAGGCTGGAACCGTGAGGATCACTGGGAGGGAATCACAGCAGCGACTGGATTCTGATGTGTGCTCTGACTTTACTGCTGAGGGGTTTTTACTGGTGGATTGGTTGGAAAATGTGAGCAAAGAAGAGAAGTCGGTGCTAGCTCCAGATTTACAGCCTCAGCAATAAGAAGGGTGCTCCTGCCAGGTTCTCAGGTGGGGGACTCAGAGGTAGGAGTAACATATTGAAGGAGAGGTCCAAAAGGTTGGTTAGAGATGCCCACAGAAGGGCCAAGGAAACATGCAGATGTGGAATTTAGGGGAGACTGCAGTGAAAAAGAACATGGGCTTTGACGTATGGTGAGAGTTGTAATCTTAGTAAGAGATCTTGACAGTGTATTTAATATCCCCGAGCCAACTAGCATACCTTCATATTTTAAATTGTATTGCTCATAATTCAGACGTCTATTGCTGTATTAAAAACCGCCCCCACAGTGCGCCGCTTCGAATCACAATGATTTATTACTGTTTTAGTATTCTGTAGGTTGGGATTTCTTCAGGCCACTTTGTTTGCATCTGTCACTCAGTAACATTCAGCTGGGGCTTGGTGGGGGAAGTCCAAGATGGCCTCTCATCCTGCAGGACATCTTGTTTCCTCTCAGCTAGCAACTTAGCTTGTATTCCTTAAGCTGTGGTAACACGGTCCTGGGAGGGCAAATGTAATGGCCCAGCATTCATTCAGCCTCTGCGCTTTGCTTATAAGTATGCATTATGAAATTATTTTCGAATTGGAGAAACATAGGCCTATGATTTCCTTGATTTTAGAAATCATTTATAATGGCTACTAACATGTTTTCCAAAAGTAAAATGATACTGATCAATCTTTTACCTTGCACACATGCACACATGTATGCACACATGCACATGTATGCATATACACAGATACAGAGACTTGCCTTAGTCAGCCTAGTATCGGTGATGCCGCAAAGACAGCTGATTCTTAGCTTCAACGATGATTAGGTTTATTTCTCACTAGGCTTTTTTCAAGTCTGATTTAGCTGAAGATCTCTGGTCAGCACTGTCACTTGGGGTCCCTGAATAATAGAAGCTCCATCTTGATTCCTCTTCAAGCACATAGAAAATATGGAAGGTGGAAAGTTATGGCTTGACTCTTGATTTCCCTGCAAGTTTCACATGGTTGAAACGAGCTCTGAAGATGGAGAATTGAGTCCAAACCTGGTAAGTCTTCTAAGTGAAATGAGTCGGGGTCTGTTGAACAACCCATTGACTGCCATTTAGACTTAAAAGAGAATGACCCTCATCAGAAACCAAAGTTACCCAAAACGTGGGAAATAATGAAGAAAGGAAATACTCGACACAGAAAAGCAGGGATCATACGGTCACTGTCCTCGCTGATCTTGTACTACTTCAGAAAAGTAATCTGGAAATGTCTACCAAGAGCCTTGAAACGATTTGTCCACTTTGAACTGGGAATATACCTCCAGACCATAGAGAGATCCTAGCTTACAAATGATTTGGCAGTAGAGGTCAGGTGTGGGTGAATGCGTGAAGTAAGAGGGTGGCATGACCTGCCAGAAACTTTGTGTGAGTGGAAGCGTGCTCTTCCTTTGTATTCTTCCCTACCCCACTCCCACCCCCAGCAGGCAGCATAGAGTAAATGTCCACAGGTCTCATGAGCCATTGTAGTAGGTTCTTCCTATATATGCCCTCCTACTGGCCAGTGCCTGCTCTTCCGTCCTCCTCTGGAGGGTCTCTGACTTTTGAAATCCTACGCAGGGGTTTATTTTGGAGCCCTCTGCAGAGAAGGACCTCAATGTTGACTCCAGAAGAACATTTTAGCATCAGCTACTGGCTGTGTACCAGGTAGAATTGCAGTTAGAACTGCCCAGTGTCCCTAGCTTTCTTCCCCCTCCTCTAAGTTGAGGGAGAAGCCATGGCTACTCCAAACCACAGAAACCTTGTTACTCTGTATTTCTCTGAATGCCCAGTGCAATGTACATACTCCTGGTCACCTCAACAGGGCCCTGGAGGAGCCTTGCTTTCTAGTGGGAACTTGGCTTCAACCTTAGGATTTAGGGGGTGGGCCAGAGGGAACAAGACAGAATGCTTTCTGATGGCTGAGTGAAGGTTCAGGTACAGACTGAAACTGGGAGAGTGCATTGAACAGGACATTTTAGGAAATCCCCTCTGACCCTCAGCGAGCGAGAACAAAGCCAGATCCCTGATGTGGCAGGATGGAAGGAGTGACCAAATGCCTGCCCGGCAAGACCCTGGCATGGGTGCATCCAGCCTTGGCTTCTGCTTTGACCTTGGGTGACCTTTCCAATTGTCCAAGGCAGGCTGATTTTAGGACACCTGTCTTATGCAGCAGCTGGGAATGTAAGTCCCACCTAGCTCCACTCAGTGGGAAGCAGGGTCTGGCCAAGGCTGCCAGCTGTCACCCTGCTGATGCCAACAGTTACTGACCTGCTTGCCCCCTGGCATTCATCCCTTTTCTTTATCTTTAACTCCTGCTTACCCTCTTTCACCCCAGAAAGACTGAAGCTCATTCTTTTAAAACAGTGCTTGAAAACGCATGTTCTAGGTATGGAACTGTTTCCAGAGAGGTCTGAGAACCAACCCTGGACACCGTTGCGGGGAAAGTCATTTGTGGGCTTCTGAGTTTTCAAGCGCTGTCATAACAAATCACCACAAATCTGGTGTCTCGCAGCAATGGGACTTGATTCTCATGGCCTGAAATCTGACATCAGAGTTCCGGCAGACCCCTTGCCAGCCTCCTGTGTTTGTTGGCAAAGGTCAGCATACCCTGGCTTCTAGCTGCGCCATCCTTGTCTCCACCTCTATTGTCGTGTGACCTTCATTCCTGTGTGTTTCTATGTCTTTGCTCAAATCCTCTTCTTTGTCTTATATAAATACTAACCCCTGGATTTGGAAACCGCTCCATTCAGAACGACCTGAATATAACTTGATGACATCTTCAACTATCCCTACTTTCAAACAAAATGTTCATAGGCATCAAGCTTTAGGGTGTGAATGTATTTTTTTGGAGGGTACACTTAAACCCACAGCAATGGATACATAGTAAGTTGGGCTTACCAGTGTGAGGTCACATTCAGTCTAACATGTTGACCTGTACTTTGAAAGCCAGGCTCTGGAGAAGGTAAAGAAAGGAGACAGTTCACCGCCTGGACCCAAACTGTGACCATAAGTGTCAAGAACCGGCCAGTTGAAGAGACATAGAACTTGTGTGTTCTAGCCTGTCTCCTTCTCACATTGCGGCATAAGGTAGAATTCTGCTGTGCTAACATTTGAGAAGCCTTCATCTCCCAACTTGCCTGTTTTCATGGTCTTCTTACGAGGTGTAGCCACTATAGGCACTTTCTGCCCTAAGAAATGAGAAAAACCTCTCATGGCAGCCTCATATATGATCAATCAGAGAGCCAGAAAGGCTAAATTATAACCTGTTCATGAAAACACAGGTGGCAAGCAATACAGCTGAGCAACAACCTCACACGCATTTGCTTTGGCTTGAAAGTTCATGGGTATACCCATTATATGGTAAGCACCGGGTACTAAACCAAAATGATAAAGCGAGGAATCAGTGGCATCACTGTAAGCTGACGCTGTAGAAGGGAAACACAGGGTCTGAAATAGAGGTGTGTTTTACTGCTCGTGATCTTTTCTGTCACTTAGGTCTCCTTGTAGAGTCAGGACAGGGAGCTTATCACTAAAGAGCCATGGCTTCATTAGCTCAGCTGGCTTAAAATACAGACCCACTCACATCCAGGAGCTCAGCCGTCACTACTCTGCTGCTAGCCTTTCTTTGCTTGCTAAATTCTCAAGAAAGCACAACAGAAACATCAGATTATCTGATGGCTGCCCAAAGCAAATGTTGAACTGACTTGCAGTTCAGACATGAATATGGTTGGATTTTGAAAAGAGTTATGTGGCTCTTCTGCAGGAGTTAATACCGATAGCCCATAAAAATAAAACGTTACTAATTACTCATCTCTTGTTTATTTCTTCGAGGCAGGGTCTCCTATAGCTCTTGCAGGCCATCATAACTGGCAGTATTAATTTTTAAAAAATTGACATGTATTTTGCTGTTTGAAGCTTGAGGACAATTTTATTGGAGTTTAAAAGAAAAACCACAGGCCAGGCAAACTGTAAGTCTGGGCAGCTGCCTGGAGGAAGATTCAGCAAAGGAAAAGGCACTCTGTTGTACTTCAAAGGGGGATGAAAAAGTAACTAAAAATAGCCACTGGTGCTAACACTTATCTTTAGTCACACTTCTCCAGAGCATGAGGCAAGGGGATCATGAATTAGAGGCCAGGCAGGGATACCTAGTAAGTTCAAAGCCAGACTCCAACACACAGGGAGATACACGGGCCAAAAAGAAACACCTAAAATTCTTGTGAGCTGGTGTGCGTCACTGAGATTCCTGTAGTCCTTTCTTAGGGAGTCTGTGAACTTAGTCTGCTGATTTAACATTAACTGTGAGTCCCTTTTGCTGCCTTAGACTGGGGATACAATAAGACTTGGGGCGATAAGAACGGGCAGGAGTGGCCGCTGTTCTCCACGTTCTCCTGTGACTGCAGTGACCTCCGCACCTGCACAAATATCCAAGACCCAAAAATGTAGTGGAAAATTTGGTTACATCATATAAATACGTTTTGGTTGCAATCCCAAGTGAGGGATGTGGGAATGCTTTTAGTTCATCCACAGCTGAAAACAGCCTCATGAGAGGGTGCGTGATCTTTGTCAGCTGGAAACTGCCTCGCGCAGGGGACTTTGTTTTTGCCAGCTGAAAAATATCTTGAATGCTTCAAGGAGGCTGCTGCTAATCCTTACCATTGCTGCTGTTTGTTGTTTGCTGTTTGCTGTACTGTTGAAATACTGACAATAAAGAGTGGAATCGCCTCAAGGAACTAAGTCCAAAAAGGTTTACATCCCCTGTCCCTACTAACTTTCTTTTTCCCCTACCTAGGATGAGGGGTTTGAAGGGAGATAGAGGCATTCACAAACCCCAAATAAAGTAGGCCTTAAAAAGTAAAGCCTACTCAAGAAGAACTCTCCCCATCCTCCAAACTGGTTGAAGTTTCATTTGATGCTACCGTTTCAAGTGCCTTTGATATTGATATCTGGGGAATGAGAAGACAGTCCATGCTGCCCAACATGATCTTCAAAACCCTCTGTGATCCAACCTTGACCTTAGTCCCCAAGATTCTCCCCTCTTTGTCCATATTTGTGTGTGTGTATGTATGTTTGAGTGTATGTATGTTTGAGTGTATGTGGGTTGTGTGTTTGTGTGTGTGTGTGTGTGTGTGTGTAGAGGCCCAAGGCTAATGTCGGGCTTCATCTTTGATAGATCTTCCACCTTACTCTTTGAGGAAGGATCTCTCATTTAAACCCAGAGCTCCCCAGTATGGTAGTCTCACTGGAATTACAGGTGGGAAACGCACACATTAGGCATTTATGAGAGTCTTAGGAATTTGAATCCCAGTTCTCTTACTTGCAGAGCAAGAACCTCAACCATTGAGCCATTTCTCCAGCAATCCCCTATCCAAGGCAGGTTTCTGGCCTTCATATGTGCATGCACACATACCTACCATAGCCAGAGCCAATCAAATCCCATCTCCCAGACCTCACCAGCGTTCTTCCACGCTAGAATTAATTTTCTCTTTCCCAAACCCATCTCACTGTATTTACTGTATCATCTGTTGCCTGTGTAAGTGCTGCCTACTGGAGCTCCTTGTAGAGGGTGGTGCTGGTAAGCTGATCCCCTCCAACCTTACCACAGCAGGCTTGGGAGTAACCGGTAAGTTAAAGTCAAATCTCCGATGCTTTTTGAGTAAATCTCTCCACTGGCCCTCTGTTGTTCCCATGGTGGAGCCCCAAACCCACCTCCATGCTCAGGACACGGGCAGTGTCTCCTGTCTCTATCTGCAGCCTTACCCTTGCACATGGTGCTATTACTTCTGTCATTTAGGGTTGTTCCCACCATGTTTCTATTGACCTTCTTAAGCTCTCTTGCCACCTCTCTGAGGAAGTTGGGGGATGTCTTCCTCTCCTCCACCCGTCTTCTCACCCTGTAGCTAGGGTATTGTTCTTTCATATACATATCTGGAGATAGATATTTTATAATGCAAGACTGTAAGCCCTAGTTTTTAACCCTTAAGCCTCTACCTCCCTTCTAACCCCCCCCAACCTCAGGCAGGAGAGAAAGGTTAGATGGGAAAGGGGACACACACCAATTTAGACTTAGTTCTGGCTGGTTAGGATCATCGGGTTCTTTGGAAAAATACCAATCTCAGTCATCAGGATATGTAGCAACCCAACAATAGCAAACAGCAAATGAAACAGGACAAGCAAACAGCCTTTGTCCTCCTCTGTCCATCCTCTCAAAGCCCCTTCCTCTCTGTAGGGGTATTTATAGTCTCCCAGTCTTCAGAATTCCACTAACTCCAGATGGCTATGGCCACACCCCTCTCTGAGCAGCTTGAGGCTGTTATCAGCTGTGGATTAACTAATAGCTGAGGCAGTCCCATATCCCACACTTGGGATGAAAAAAAAATGTTTACATAACATAACTGAGTTTTTAAAAAAGCCAAAACTTCCACTAGACAAGGCCTGTGTATTACTTTTATCTCTATATAGATAGCCTTCAAGTAAAAGATTTTTTTTTTCCATGCAGGAAATTATGTTTTTTGAATAGTCAAGCAAATGAACGAATTAAAGAATAAATGTGTCGTAGTTATGTCAACTTGACACAATCTGGAATCACCTTCAAAGAGTCTTTGTTTGGTTTTTCAGACAGAGTTTCTCTGTGTAGCCGTGGCTGTCCTGGAACTTACTGATATTCCAGGCTATCCTTGAACTCAAGAGATCTGCCTGCCTCTGCCTCTGGAGTATTAGAATCAAAGGCACGAGCCACCACCATCTGGCCTTTTTACTTTCTTCCTAGGTTTCTAACTTTCTTTCTTCCTTTTTGGAAACTGAGTTTTAA
The DNA here is from genome assembly GCF_030254825.1 of Meriones unguiculatus. Lineage (NCBI taxonomy): Eukaryota > Metazoa > Chordata > Mammalia > Rodentia > Muridae > Meriones > Meriones unguiculatus. Next base: position 137,188,811 of record NC_083350.1, on the reverse strand, counting down.
TAAAGAATTTTCTAAAACAGATTGGCCTGTAGGCACAACGGTAGGCTAATACCTTGATTATGTTGGCAAAACCCAGCCCACTGTGTGTGGCATCATTGCCTGGGTTTGGATCATGGACTATAAACATGGAAAAAGTAAAATGAACTTGAGAATGCATTCTCTTTCTCTCTCTGCTCTTGACTGCGGGTGTGGCCAGCTGCTTCAAGTTCCTGCTGCCTTGACCTCCATGCAATGATGGACTCTAGCCTGGAACTGTAAGCTCAGATAAGCCCTTTCTCCATTAGCATTTTTTTTTGATAAGGTGTTTTGTCACAGCAACTGGAAAGGAAAGTAGGTCAAAATAGAAGCTACATTTAGAGATAACTGCCCTGCTGTAAATGGTAATTATTTGCTGTGTCCAGCATGGCTCCAGGTAATTGATCTAACTGGAGTTGTAAGAAAATGAAGAAATGCCTGCTTCATAGGTGCATGAATCTGTGATTGGATGGATTAGGCCCTCAGATAGGGTAACCTCATCACCCCGGAAGCTGGATGTGTTTATTCTATACAGTTGAACTGCAAGGGGGAGTTATTGATAGAGCTGAATCAAGGAATTGGGGTTGATGGTACACAGCTGAACTCAGAGGCAGGCTTAGCTAATCTCAGTCTGAGCAATCTCTACAAAGAGCAGTCTTCAGGTCATGAACATCTGCGGGAGGCGGAGCTACACTGGATACTTTCTGCACACACTATCAACATTGGCACATAGACCAGGGGAAAGGCTTACTATCTCCCTGATCCAAGCCCAAAGGGCTTCGCCATTTCCCATGGGTCTAAGGAATCCGGTCTGTGATATACATAGATGCGCCTATGTCAACAACACATGTTCCCTAAGGATTTGACTGGTTCCCTACATGGTTCATCTCCATGTGTCCATACATCTTATCCTTGTACAAATAAATTGTCTTTACTTCTTAAGAGAAAAATTTGCTCAGGAGAGAGAGGAATAGAAAAAAAGCACCCAGGAGAGGAAGGGAATAACCACCTGTTGTGACGTAGATTGAATCTCAACTTCAATCAAATTTTTTACCCATGGATCACCATTGTAACTTGGGTTTCCCCTGCACAGCTTCAAGTAGTGGTCTCTAGGGGCCTCAGTCTTAGCTACTTTTCTATTGCTATGACAAAACACCAGGACTGAGGCAACTTATTTTAAAAAAGGATCTAATTGGTTTACAGTTTTAGGGGGTTAGAATCCATGATTCTAACAAGGGCGTAACAGCAAGAACAGCTGAAAAACTCCTATCTTGACCCACAAGTACGAGGCAGAGGGAGAATAATGGGCGCGGTCAGAGTCTTCTGAAGTCCCAAAGACCATCAGAGACGCACACCTCCTCCAACAAGGCCACAGCCTCGAATCTTTCCACCAGCTGAGGACCAAGTATTCAAACATATGAACCTATGGGAGCTGTTATCATTCAAACCACTGCAGCCTCACCGCGGGGAGGCATTGTGGGTCACCTCAGGGGCTCTCCAGGAACCCTAGCTGGGGTCTTTATGTCTGCTTACGTACATTTTGCATTTCTGCCAAGTTCTACTGCCATCTCAAGGTGGAGTGTGGCTCTTCTCTACCACAGCTGTAGCGGCTTCTGTGTGCCTTAGTAGCCGCCGAGCTGAGAAAATACTTCCTAGAGAGCTGTTCCTGACCAGAGAACCCCTTCAGCATTTTCAGCTCAGGGTATGTTCTTTACAGTAAATTTACATTTTTATAAATTATAAATCAGAGGCTTTAGTAATTAGTAAATAAGGTCTCATCTTCAGAGGACCTTTCCTATTGTGTCTGGGAAGACTATGAGGTTTCTGTTCGATTGGAGCTAATAACCTACACGGTCTGGCCACTTCTCATACCTTTCTGTGCCACTTGCTACCGTCTCTCCCTGTGGCTCTGGGTAAGAGTGGTGAACAGGGACCACCCTTAGGCTGGATGCCCTCTGGTTTACATTTCCTCCTCCAAACATTACTATTGAATTCAGCCTCACATAAGCTCAGAACATGGGCAGAATAAAACAATAGTGTTTGCCAGAATATAACACACGTAGCCCTCGGCCTGGTTTCTGGTGGAGGCATTGTCCCTCTCTGATACCTCATGAGCTGGACCTCCACTCTTTTTAGTTCTCTCAGCCTGATGGTCTTGCACAAGTGACCCATCAAATTTTGCTTCCAGCATTCTACAGCTCCTCTAGCCTCTGCACTTCCACAGACCAGTTTCAAAGGCCCAAGAACCACAAGAACAGGTTAATATTAGCAACAACTCACTCTTGGTGCCCATTTTTCATATCAGTTGCTTTTACTGTTACTGTGACAAAATGCCTGACCAACACAAGTTAAGAAAGGAAAGGTTTGTTTTGTTTCATGCTTCGAGAGTGTAGTCCATCACAGTGGGGGAAGGAAGGCGTGGGGCAGAGATGTGAAGCAGCTGGTCAGGTATGTTCAGAGTCAGGATGCAGAAATGAGCACTAGAGTTCCCGCAGTCTGGACCCCGGCCTAGGGGGTGGTGCCTTATTCCAGGCTAGTCTTCCCCTCTCACTTAATTGTCCCTGGAAACAACTCCACAGACACTCCCAGAGGTGTGTCTCCTAGGTGATTCTAAATCCCATAAAGGTGACTGTCAAAAATTAACCATCACACTATATAGCCAAGATAATTGAAAGCGTATAACCACACAAAGACACTTAAACAAATGTCCACAGAAATATTATTTGAAACAGTCCAAGACTGAAGCAGCACAAATGTCTGTGAGTTGATATGGATAAACACAAATGAAAATATCCATAAGATAAAATGTTATTCGTCAGCAGTAATGAGAGAAGCCCTGCCTTAGGGTGTGATATGGATGAATCTTGGGAATGCCATACTAACTGAAAAAGATAGAAAACACCACTTAGTGCACAAGTCTATATATATTCAACATTAAAAATGGACAAATCCATAGAGACATGAAGTAAATTAGTGATTGTTGAGGATCAGCGTTCAGAACGTGGGAAGTAACTGCTAAAGAGTTTCATGTTTGTGTGACAAAATTCCATAGAGTCAGTGATGATGGTTATAACTTTGTGAATATATAAAAAGCCACTGAACTTGGCATTCAAAAAATTTAAAAGTCTAAAAGAGCTGCATTTGTTTCACAGATAGTATTCTTTTATAAATGCTTCCATAGACAAGGAATAAAAGGAATCCTTGAAGAGAGGTCTGGAAAACAGTGCTACACACAGATTATATCGAGTCAGCTGCTCTATATCCTAAGTTTACCCACCTACAGGCAAACAAGGTCGCTTTCACAGTGCTGCTTAGAGTCCAAGGTTCATTGTTCCTTCCTGTGGAACGCCTTTAGTGCCACAGTCTTCCTTATGCCAACTATGAAGAGTGCCAGGAAGAAGGGAGAAAATGATCAGATTTTTCTTGGCCCATCTCTAACTGCTTGGTCCTGGAAGCCACACTGCCTGCTCCCCAGAGCATCACAGAGTCTTTGTTAGTCTGAAGTGAGTCTCTAGGTGCTGCACTCTCCTCTCTGCTTCAGGCCTAAGTGAATGGCCCATCGTAGGATCTGATTTGAACTGTCCTCCACCCCCACCCATCTCTGCCTGTAGGACTGTGCTATGAGACTCTCACAGTAGTTCATCTGACAGTCAAGACAAGCTTGAACTGCCCTTCACGATAGCTCCTCCTGTAGCATCTTCTAGTTTGTTAAAAATTGTATTTATTCATTCACTTTACATCTCAATCAGGACCTGCTCCTCTCCTCTAATCCCACCTTCCTTCCCTTTTCCCCCACATCCCCTTCTCACCACCTCAGAAAAGGGGAGGCACTCTCCCTACCCATCCCTGCGGGGCCCGATGATGCACACTTATAATCACAGCACTTGGGGAGGCAGAGGCAGGCGAATCTCTGTGTTCCAGACTGGCCACTATAAAGTGAGTCCAGGACAGCCTAGGCTACAAAGAGGAAACCCTATCTTGGAAAACAAAACAAATCAAAACAAAATTGCAGACAAACAGCTGTATCCCACAACATTATCAGCACATCTATCCACATCAATCGTTTCAAAGTGAAGATAAGAAAAAAATATTAAGGAGTAAATTGAAATTTTTTGTTTGTTTGAGTTTTGTTGCCCTAATTAGTCCTTAACAGAACAGCATTTTGTCACATCCTGTGGAAGAAGAATGTTTTCCTCATAGGTGCAGATTGTTCTAATTTCATAAGAAGCACATAGTGCCCATAAGTGTGGGAGAGAAGGGGCTCCATGGGGCATCTGGAATGAATAACAGTTCAGGATGGCAGAACTCACTTTTGATGCCCTCTTGGCTTATGTCCATCAAGGCTTAACCTACCTACATCTTACCTTTTATTGGTCTGTGATTTCTTCTCAACTGAGACCCACAATCTAGATAACACTCTATAACTAACAAGAACACGCGCATAGCTCTTATTTTATTTTATTTTTTATTAATCTCAAAGGAAGACGTTACTTTATCTCCAAGGAAACTGAGTCTCAAGTAATTAAATGAGTTAACCAGAGTGGCAGGATAAGGGCTCAAAGCTGAACTTCTAATTCAAAGCCTATTGTTGCTTACTCTGAAGTTCAGCTTTCTGTGGATTTTGGAAGATAGAGGCCCCCCCCCACTTTTTGTAGCACTATAATAAGCATTATTTTAGTAAATTAATTTATTTTCTGTAGCTCTGCTTCATAGATCAAGCATAGCACACATGAATCACATAGAAAACAGGACTTCAATGTCATCTTAACTACCTCCTAGGTAGTGGCTCTCAACTTGTGGGCTACAACCCCAACAGAGCTTGCATATCAGATATTTATTTATATTACAATTCATAACAGTAGCAACACTACAGTTATAAAGTAGTAACAAAATAATCTTATGCCTGGGGGCCACCACAGCATGAGGAACTGTGTTAAAGGATCACAGCATCAGGAAGGCTGAGAACCGCTGCCCTCAGGTGTTAAACCTTGAACACATGACTTTTCGAAGTACTCATTTTCTCATCTGTAACAAATTTGCTATAAGATATATATTTTTACTTGTTATTCTGTGTGCACAAACACACACTACCAGTCTTAAAAGTCCATTGTACTGGCTACTTTTATGTCAACTTGACACATGCTAGAGTCATCAGAGAGGAAGAAACCTCAATTGAGAAGATGCCTCCATAAGATCCTGCTGTGAGGCTTTTTCTTAATTAGTGATTGGTGGGGAAGGGCCCAGCTCACTGTGGTATTGAGTGATTATTAATATTTGATATTGATTTGTATAATTATTAAGCTATATGTGAAAGGAATTAATTATTCTGTTAATATTAACTAAAGCTAGTTATTACTATGGCGGCAGTTTCTCCTTGTCCTGCTATTACACAAATAAAAGACGCAGAAACCTGTTAGAGTTTTGATAAATAAGCTTTAATGCACTGGGGCTGGGCAGCTTTTAACCCTCTAAACTATCTAGTCTACTTCCCAGCAAAAGAAAATCTCATAAATACTTGCACACATTCTCCATCACGCCAGTCCTCAGAGCAAGCTCCTCCGGGCCACGTGCTACTGGTTCATGCTAACTCATGGTGGCCAGCTTCTTCCTCCTCCTCCTCCTCCTCCTCCTGTCTCCTCATGGCCCTCTCCCCAAAGCCTGGGAGTCTAGGCTCCACCCATGTCTCTCCTGCCCAGTCTAGGCGTAGGAAACTTTTTGCCCATCAGGAACAATTTGGGAGGCAAGGTTCACTCCACATCATTTTGGATACATTAGAATTTGTTCCTTAGAATCTTGGGGACAAGCAATTAGGGTGAGGCCATCCTGGGGGTAGGGAGTTCCTTTCTATAAGGAAGCAGGCTGAGCAAGCCATAAGCAGCAAGCCAGTAAGCAGCACCCCTCCATGGCCTCTGCATCAGCTTCTGCCTCCAGGTTCCTGTCTGGTTCGTGACCTTCAATGATGGACTGCGATGTGGAAGTGTAAGTCAAATGAACCCTTTTCATCCCCGACTTGCTTTCTGGTCATGGCATTTCACTGCAGCACTGGAAAGCCTAAGACAGACATCCTTCATAGAGCCACACCTCCTAGAATATACACACCTGCCTCAGGTCTTCTATTCAGTTCTGGTCCCATGGCTAACCTCTGACCCAAAGACTTGGTCAGGACATGGAAAGATGCAATGCTATTTTTTTTTTTTTTTTGTCTCTTTTCCCTGGACAGAACATACATATGCTTTATCTGATAATTTGGACTTCCTTACTCTTTCTCCTCCCCAGCTGCCTTGCGGCAGCCCTCCAGTGCTGGTAATTCAAACAGCTAGCCTTTTTTTTTTCCTTTCCCTCTTCCATTTTCCTCCTCTAGGCAACTGCTGAGATTTACAGCTCACCTGCCCTGGGGTGCTTTTCTTCTTCACTCCAATAAGCTTGTCTTAGGATTTAAAAAAAGAATTGGTGGAAGTGACTCAGAGACTTCTGGGGTCTGGTTAAAAGAAACCCTGCAGCTTCCACCAAGAACCCTTAGAAAGTTTACTGTGGGGAAGAAAGCTGGCACATAAGTAGGTGTGACATTAGCTGCTTTTCTGGCCTTTGAGGCTAACTTCCTGACAGGAAGTCATTTTGGGGAGGAGGGATTAGTTCTGAATCAGAATTTGAGGATACAGCCCATCCCGGTAGAGAACACTTGTTGTCAGGAAATGCTCACAGCTGTGGCCATGGAGTTTGGTTATACCTAAGATGCAGAAAGAGGACAGAGGAAGAGGAACCAGGCTGGAAATCCTCCAGGCCCACCTCCTGGAGCCAGCTCCTTCAATAAGGCCCCACCTCCTAAACGTTCCAGCAACCTGTCAAAAGAGTGCCACCGCCTGGACCACACATTCAAACAAAAGAACCTGTGGGGAACACTACCCGTTCAAACTGAGGAAAGCCAGCATGGCCTGTGCAGGAAAACCTGAAGAGAGGAAAAATACTTAAGTAGGACACAGATGCTCTGTCTAGCCCAGCTAAGGATGTCAATGGGAGTCAACAGATGTCTTTAGTTCTGGCCATTTTGCATAACTAATGTCTGAAACGTGGAAAGAGGACTTCTCAGCTAAGCCCAGCGAACTGAGGTAGGTCTAGGAGAGATAATAAACCGTTCAAAGCACCAGGTTCAGTGCTTCATTAAACAACAGCAGGTAGGCAGAATACGCGACGGTGACAACCACACCCGCTGCTATCACCTCATGGAGAGGCTGTGAAGACCGTATGAGGTGGCAGATTCAATCATGCATCAGGAAGCCAGTGGAAGTCAAAGATTAGTGTTGCTAAATTTAATTGCACACCTTACTGAAGTCTCACTGAAGGCTAGCTCATGCATTTCTTCGGTACACGCATAATTTAAAAGTCTGAGAACAAAGCAAGCATTTGCCTGTGGAAGGCAGGCAGACAGGAGCCAAAAGCCCTAGGGATTTCTGGTCTCCCTCCCCTTTGCTGAGTCCCTTTCTCTAAAAAAAAATTTTTTTTTCTATCTGGCTTGTTAGGCTGGTTTCAGCCCACTCCAGTTTCAGCTTGGGCTAGGATCCTATCTGCTGTGTTTAGGGTGCTCCTTTGATCTGCCAATATAAACCACTTAAAATTAATTACCACACACAGCCGTGCTGGCTGCCTGTTGGCAGAAACTCCCTCTCTCTGTCTTGCTTTCTTTCCAAGCAGCAAATGAATTTTCTTAATAAAGACATCTATTAATCAAAGGGCCAGGAGCTCTTATTCTAGAATATTTTAGCCTCAATGCACTATAAGCAGTCATGTTCCGATGCTTTTCAGTGCATGCAAAAAAAATATATCCATAGATTTGCCCCATTGCTTATTTGGAAGAGCTGAAGATTGGGGGGCCACCAAGGCTCGCAAATGGATGGTGATAAAGTTGTGCAGATAAATTAACACGTAGGTATTTCTTTTACTTCAGAAAGAGTTTCATTGTTAAAAGTATTTTACTTTTAAGGATGCGTGTTTACTTTTAAGGATGTGTTTGTGTGGGAATGTGTGTGCAGGTGCCCTGGGAAGTCAGAGATGTTGGATTCCCTGGCGCTGGAGGTACAGATGGTTGTGGGTCTCACAATAGTGCTGGAAACAGAACTTGGAACACACTCTTAACCACAGAGCCATCACTCCAGCCCAAGACTTTTTTGGGTTTTTTGAGACAGGATCTCCTTCTAACTATCTTGATGCTACCTATGTGGACCAGGGTGGCCTCATGACAATTGTCCTGTATCAGACTCCTAGGTGCTGAGATTCTGAGCTAGTAACGTTACACCCGGCCAGTCAGAAAGAATTTCATACAGGATATCAGGTAGTCAGATAGCTTGGCTCTAGTAACAACTATAACTTCCAGGTCACTTTCCATCTGCATCTCAACACTGGCCTAGAAGAAATCCAAGGCTGGCATTTTTATCCCCGTTTCAGCAAAGTGAAAAGGCTTCTTTCGAAATTCACAGCTCACAATCAGGGAATAATTCTGTGACAAACATGGTTTGGGTCAGTCAAAGCAAGTTCTGATGTTTTAAGAAAGAGCTAGAAACACATGAGCATAGGCTGGGGCGGGGGACGTTTCATTGGGATCTTAAGCAGGACATTTTATGATGCCTTTTCAGCTATTGATCTACAGCACTCCGTGTACATCCTGGAGTGGTTTATAAGTGTTTGGGGATTTAGATACTTCAGGTAAGCATGCACACTTTAGCAAGGAATACCTTATAATTATACACATTCTTTTTGGTACACAATGTGCAAACAGTCTTTCTCAGTGGCTGAAGATTATACGGTGATAAGCAGTCTCTCCAAGCTCAGACACAGTTTGTTATCAACTAAGCAAAACAAAGCAAAGTAAAAGTTCACATTTTATGAATTCGTGAGTGTTTAGGACTGTAGACTTATCTACAGACTATGAACATGAATATTCTGTTCTGCTGCTTGGAATGTCCAGCCTGTGGCTAACAGGCCTGGTTCACCAGCATTCTTCAGGAAGCACGACTTGAACCATCTGTACCCGCCTGTCTGGGCTTCTGCAGCTGGCGTGCTCACAAAGCCTTGACTAAGTCTGAGGAATAGTTTCAAGCTTTGGGGAAGGCAAGCCAGTGAACCCAACTAATAAACTCTGTTATCCAAAATCCCCTGAGGGAGAGAAGAAAGAGAAAAAAGAAATTAAAATGGAATAGAAATGTGCCTTCAACCTCGTGAGATCACACATGATGGAGCCAGAGGCGTCTCATCAAGAAAGTCTACATTTGGATGAAGCAATTTTATTTTGGAAGCTTTAGACTAGTGAGACCTGCAGTGAACCCCATTAGAAGGTTATCAAGACCGTTGATGGGAGCGGAGGCCATGCATTAATATTAATGGCGGCCGTAATTATGATGCTCCTCCCATTTCAGACCCTGGCAGTCAGATAAGATTGGGTCCTGCCAAAAAGAGAGAAAGAGCATTTTCAAGGACACATAGAGCTTGCTGAATTTTTATAATTGACTTTTTCCCTTTTCTTTCTAAAGTTTTAGACATTTTATTAATTTTTTTCAGAATTTCTTTGTTACTTTTCTTAGAAACAGATTCTTTTCTCACAATAATATGTCCTGATCACAGTTTCCCCTCTCTCTACTCCTTCTAGTTCCTCCTCACCTCCCCTCCCATCCAGATCCATCCACCTTCTGTCTCTCACTAAAAAAATAAACAGGCTTCTAATGAATAATACTAAAATAAGATAAAAGGAAAACTAACACATTAGAATGGGACAAAAGAAACAAAAGGAAAAGAGCCCAAGAAGAAATAGACACAGAGACCTGCTTGTCTACACACTCAGAAATCCTAAAAAAACAAATAAGAAAACACTAACCTGGAAGCCATAATATGAGCAAAGGACCTGTAAGAGAGAGAGAGAGAGAGAGAGAGAGAGAGAGAGAGAGGGGATTATCTATGTAGAATAAAAATTAAAATAAAGATTAAAAATTTGAAAAAAAAAAAAAAAAAAGGCCTGACATGATATTTTAAGACAAGCAATCTCCAAATGACTTTCAGTTTGTTTTCTGTTGGTCCTCAGCAACTGAGCATACTGCCTACCTTTAAGGATAGGCAGAGGCAAAGGCAGGCTGATCACTGTGAGTTTGAGACCAGCCTGGTCTACAAAGGGAGTCCAAAATAGCCAAGGCTACACAGAGAAACCTTATCTTGAAAAACAAAAACAACAACAAAAAAGAGTAGTTGTTTTCCCAGTGAGACTCCTTGGAAAAAACTAAATTTTCATTTGAGAGTGGTTATCAATTGGAGATAGCTTCTGGGTGTGTGTCCACTTCCAGATCAAGGACTCCATCTGGTACAGACCCATCCAGGCCCTGTGCATGCTACCTCTGTCTCTGTGAGTTCATCTGTGCGTTGATCCTGTTGATTTGTTCCCTTGGTGTCCTCCCTCCTCTCTGGGTCTTTTTTTCTTTTCATCTTCTCCTCCACAGGGTTCCCTGAGCCCTGAGGGGAGGGGTTGGATAAAGACATCCCATTTAAGAGGGAGCGGTCCAAGGTCTCTAACTCTGCACGTTTTGTCTGACTGTGGGTCTCTGGGTTTGTTCTCATCTGCTGTATGAGGAATCTTCTCTAATGGCGGCTGAGCAAGGCACTGATCTACGACTAAAGCAGATCATTAGTATTTGTTTGCTATGTTGTTTTAGTACAATCGCAGTGTTTGGTTTTTACCCTAGGTCTTTGGGCTATCTAGTCTCGGGTTCTTAGTCACCCAAGCAGTGTCGGCTATGGGTTCCTTCCCGTGGAGGGGGCCTTAAGTCAAATCAGAAATTGCTTAGTTACTCCCATACGCTTTGTGCCACCATTGTACTAGCGTATTTTGCAGGTGGCAAGGGGTTTGTAGCTGGGTTGCTATTTACATTTCTCCTTTGGTAGTATGCAGAGTACCGTCCTATACCAAAGATGCTAGACCATAAGGCTCTATGTAGGCACCAGCTTGACCTCTCCATGTTCACTGCGTAGGTACTGTCCTCAGCAATGAGGCTTCACTGTCAGTTCATAAGAGTAACCTATATGCTTGGCAACAGCCTGGGCTTTTGGGGGTTTCCCATTTAGCAAACAGCTAAACTAGATTTAACCCGATACTGGCACTAGAAACTTCATTTGGTGACAAGAAATGCCCAGTTGGGGATCTGTCTCCCCTATTATTTCGTGATTTTGTGTAGCTCTCCTACATACACATATACATACAGATATATATTAAAGCTTTTGAAAGCTTCTGCTGTATTGAGTGTCCAATACTACCCCTCAAATGACCTTTATTTTAGCTGTCTCTCCCCAGATTCCCTCTCTCTCCACTTAAACCTCCAATTTCAATGCCTTCTTCCAGCCATAGCTATTTCTTCTGTTTCCCTTTCTTAGGAATGTCGATCTGCCCTCACAACGAATCTCTTACTCTATACCTAATCTCCGTGGGTCTATGGGTTGTAGCTTGGTTATCATTGACTTAACAGCTAATATCCAGATAAAAGTGAAATATGATGTATTTATGTTTCTGGGTCTGTGAAACCTCACTTGCGATGATTTTTTTAATAGTTCCATCTATTTACCTGTGAATTTCATGATTTCATTTTTTGAAATACAATTTCATTTTTTTAATATTATAAAGAACATTACTTTTCTATATGTTCATCTGTTGAGGGGTATCTAGGTTATATCAAGTGTCTGGCTATTTAGAATAGAGCAACAATAAACATGGTTGAGCGAGCAAGTATCCTGGTAGGACGAAGCCTCCTCTGGCTATACACCCATGTTGTATAGCTGGATCTTGAGGTAGGTTGATTTCCATCTTCCTGAGGAACCACCACACCAATTTCCATAGTGGCTGTACAAGTTTGCAGTCCCACCAGCAATGGATGAATGTTTCTCTTTACTCCACATCCTCACCAGCATAAGCTGTCACTTGTTTTATCTTAGTCATTCTGACAGGTGTAAGATAAAAATCTCAAAGCAGTTTTGATTTGCGTTTCTCTGATGACTAAGGATGTTGAACATGTCTTTAAGTGTTTTTCGGGCATTTGGGTTTCCTCTTTTTAGAAGTCTCTGTTAGATCTGTACTCCACATTTTAATTGGGTTATTTGTTTTCTTGATATCTATTTTTTGAGTTCTTTATATATTTTGGGTAGTAGTCCTACATCAGATATATAGTTGGTAAAAATATTTTCCCATTCTGTAGGCTGGTGCTTCTTCCAAATGATGGTGTCCATTGCTGGGCAAAGCTTTTCAGCTTCACGAGGTCTTATTAATTACTGATCTTAAGGACTGTGCTTAATGGTGTTCTGTTCATAAAACCTTTTCCTGTGACAATGAGTGCAAGGCGTTGGATCTATTTGGATTCTTCTAGGTGCAGCCATCTATTTTGATCAGCACTATTTGTTGAAGATGATGTCTTTTTTTCCATTGTGTATTTCTAGCTTCTATGTTTAAAAAAAATATCAGGTGCTCATAGGTGTATTTATGTCAGAGTTTTTGGTGTGATTCCATTGACCAACATGTCTGTTTTCGTGCCAGTAGCACACTGTTTTTATTTCTATGAATCTATAGTACAACTTGAGGTCAGAGATGGTTATACCTACAGCAATTCCTCTATTATTCAGGATTGGTTTTGCAATTATGGTATTTTGTTTTGGATTTCTTTCTTTCTTTTTTTTTTTTTGGTGTGTGTGTGTGTGTGTGTGTGTGTGTGTGTGTGTGTGTGTGTGTGTTTTCAAATGAAACCAAAAATTAGTCTTTAAAGATCTGTGAAAAATGTGTTGGGATTTTGATGAAGATTGCCTGGGCTTGGTAGATTATTTTTGGTAAGGTGGCTATTTTTAGTATATTAATACTACTGATCCATAAGTATGAGATAGCTTTCAATCTTCTGATATATTTTTCAATTCCTTCCTTCAATGTCTTAACATTTTTATCATACAAGTCTTTCATTTGCTTGGTTAGAGTTTTCTCAAGATATTTTACATTAGTTGGTGATATTGTGAAATATGTTGTTTCCCTGATTTCTCAGTCCAAACTGTTATTTGTATATACAAAGTATACTGATTTTTGTGAGTTAATTTTGTATACAGCTACTTTGCTGAAACTGTTATCAGCTGTTATGAGTTTCCTGGTGGAATTTTAGGGTCACTTATGTATATTATCATATCATCTGAAAATACTTTGACTTCTTCCTCTCCAATTTGTATCCCCAGATCTCCTTCCGTTGTCTTATTGCATTAGCTAAAGCTTTAAGAACCATATTTAATAGGTATGAAGACAGTGGACAACCATATTTTGTTCCTAATTTTAATGGAATTGCTATGAATTTCCTCTCCATTTAAGTTGGTGTTTGCTATGAGGTTATTGCAAACTACCTTTGTTATATTGAGATATGTCCCTTCTACCCAAATTTCTCAGGATTTTTATTATGAAGGGGTATTGGATATTGTCAAAGGCCTTTTCTGCATGTAATGAGATGATCATGTGATTTTTTTTTTGTCTTTCAAGTTTTTTATATGTTGGATTACATTTATTGACTTTTATATCTTGAACTACCCTTAAGTCTCTGGCATGTAGCCTGCTTGATCATGGTAGACGATCTTTTTGATGTGTTCTTGAATTCAGTTTGTATTTTATTGAGAAATTTTCTGTCTGTGATCACAGGGAAATTTGTTCTGAATTTTTTTGTCTTTGTTGAGATTTTATGTAGTCTGGGTATCAGGGTAACTGTGTCCTTGTAAAACAAATTGGGCAATGTTCCTTCCGTTTCTATTTTCTGGACTTCTTTTTTCAAGACAGGGTTTCTCTATGTAGCCTTGGTTGTCCTGGAATTCACTTTGCAGACTAGGCTGGCCGCGAACTGACAGAGATCTGCCTGCCTCTGCTTTCAAGTGCTAGGATTTAAGGCATGTACCACCAATGCCTGGCAATTTTGTGGAATAATTTAAGGAGTATTGGTGTTAACTCTTCTTTGAAAGTCTGGTAAAATTCTGGGCTAAAATCATCTGGCCCTGGACTCCTCAAAGAAGCTATGTAAAGTTTGCTGTTCGGGCCTGTTTTAGATTTTTTGTTTTAGATTTTTGTTGTTGCTGTTGTCTGTTTGCTTTTCATTGCTTTGATAAACTATTCTCACAAGAACAATGTAAGAGGAAGGGGTTTGTGTCAGTTCACAACTCAAGGCACACAGCCAGCACTGTGGGAAGTCAATGCAACACCAGTTTGGAACAGCTGGTCATGCTGTCAGTAGTCAGAAGTGAGCAGTGACTCCCCTGGCATTGGATCTCCTGAACCAGAGTTATAGGTACTTGTGAGCCACCCAACATGGGCAGTTGGAACTAAAATCTGGTCCTCTGCAAGAGCAGCACATACTCGTAACCAGCCCCAAATATTTATTCTTTATTAGAACGAATGCCCAGAATGGTGTGTTTCAGTCAGTCATACTGGCCTCCATTTTAACATTGTAAAGTATGACTGGAAGGAGATTCTGTGGGAGGAAAAAGAAAGAAGTCAGTTGACTAAGATTGTAGTGGTCCCTGAAAGCCACAAAGAATTCCTTACTGTATTGTGTGTTAAGAAATTCCAGCCACTTATTGGACCTGAGTGATGTGAGTTTAGGACAATGATTTTATCTACATACAGATGAATGAGAAGAGAGAGAAATGGGATAGTGCTAATGGAACAATAGCTAAGGCCTGAGAAATAGAGTAGAGGGGTTAACTATATGTGTGTGTTTACTAGATGTAGAGAAAAGAATGGAATTGTGAAAAAAAAGAATAAGTTAGGGTCTAGTGTGGGTAACACAAAGCATGGCTCACTTTTACATGAATAACAGAGCTAGCGGGAAGGCATGGGTTTGGTGAGAAAAATTGATTCCATTCGTTCTGTTCTAAATTTGAACTGGTGAGAGTGTTTTCATAGCAAGGCTTGAAATAAGAGAGTGGGTGGCTGAAGGTGGGGACACAGCAGGGTTCTCTACTAAGGTGACAGAAGAAAGTAGAAGGTGGTTAGATGACTGAGACGAGACGGTGTGGAGAGAAAGTGGTTAGTGCTCTAGTGCTCCTAGAGGAAATCTGAGTCCATGTTTTCCCCTTCCACAGCGCAAGTGTTCCCATAACAGGCAGAGTTCTCGGCTTCATTCAGACACAGTGTGACTGATGACACCTTAAGCAGTCATGTTTCATACAGAGATTTGCATTGCAGTAGGGACAAAGACTTGAACTAATAAGTTAAGTCAGTCAATCAGGAAGTATGAAAAGGGTCAAGTAGTTTCATCAAAGTCCCTAACATGCTAAAGCCACTAGGCTAGTGTATTAGCTGTTTGTCTTTATTCCTGCAACAAGGACCATTTACAGAAGGCTCACAGCTAGAGCGTATAGGCCATCATGCTGCAGAAATCATGGCGCAGGACTGTGAGACAGCAGAGTGCAGTGTCTGAAGTCAGGAACCAGAAACAGGTGCACACTGGTGCTTTGTTCCCTTTCCCCTGGTTAGGTGGTTTCAGATTCCAGCCCAGGCAAGAGTGCTGCACTAATTCAGAGGAGTCTCCCCACATCCACTAACCTAATCTAAAAACTCCTTCCCCGACATGCCCAGAGGTTGGTCTCCTAGGTGATTCTAGATCCAGTCAAGTTCACAGTGTTACCATGACAACGAGCCACCTCCATGGCTGTCCTAAAGTGAATGCAATGAATTGGGAGGAGGTTTTCTTAGAGTCTGAACTCCAAATGTACATCTTCAGTGGCTCCTCATGTCTGCAGATGCCATGTGTGTTGTAACTCCAAAGTAATGCTTGAGCATAATTATTCTTGGATGGTAATAAGTACTGGGAATTTTGAGTCGCCTAGCAGGTGTATTTCCAGGTAAGGTGACATGAAGGTTCTGCTTCCCTGTTTCAACCTATATTGTAAATATCCCCCTTTCTTGATCTAGAGGTTATAAGGTCAGGAAGGATGTGCCGTGTACTATAAAGAAAACATGAATGTCAGGTAGTTGTTTGGGCTGTGTTGCTGCGATTTCAAAGTTAATGAGTCAGCAATGTGTTAAATATGCTCTCTTTGAGCAAGGAGAGATAGCTTAGTTGGTATCATTTGCTGCACAACATGGAGACCTGAGTTGCACTCCCAGGACCCACGTTGTAGCATGGTTCAGTAAATCTAGCATCGGGGAGGCAGAGACAGAGGATGCCTGGGGCTGGCTGCTCAGCCAAATTGGTGAGCTCTACTTTCAGAGAGAGATCCTGCCTCAAAAATATGGTGGGAACAATTAAAGAAAATCCCAGGCATTTGTGCACATAGGTGCACAAACACCACACACATGTTTGTGTACATATATGGCCAGAACATGAGAAAAATAAACAATTGATGATGATCAGTACTCATCAGAAATGCCAAGATGAAAAGTCCACCAGGGCCCAGATTTGCAGTTTTCCTAGAGGTGAAGACTCCGTGTCTTAGAAAAAAACCTTCAGTGATAAGAATTATCTAGGTTTCTATTACTTTCGTAGGGGAGAGGCATTATGTTCTATTTTCTAGTATCATTGAAGAATAATTAACAAATAAAAAAAAGTATAGTGTAGACAACGGTACTTTTATGTATACATTGTGATTGCCACAACCCAGCTAATTAGCATATCTATCACTTTACATGCTGATTTTTTGGTATGCGGTGAGAACACATAGGATCTCCTCTCTCACTCAGTCTCATGGTGGCACGTGCTGTTAACCTCAGCACTTAGGAGGCAAGGACAAAGGGAAGACTATGAGTTCAAGGCCAGCCTGTTCAACGGGGCAAATTCCAGGACAGCCAGGGCTACACAGAGACTCAATTGTGAGAAATCAAAAAGAAATAAATTATAATTTTGCTCAAGATTCTGCATATAAATGAGATCATCCTTATTTCACTTAGCACAATTTCCTCCACATTCATCCAAGTTGCTATTAATGATAGGCATTTCTCCCTTTTAAAGACGTAGTTATTTTTATTTATATGTATGTATATGTCTCTCTGTGTGTATGCACATTTGTGCTGAGGGACCCAAAGGAGATCAGAAGAGGGTTTGGGATCCTCAAAGCTGTGGCTACAGGCAGTTGTGGCTTACTGGACATGAATACTTGAAGCCACACCACAGTCCTCTGCAGGAGCAGCAAGTATTCTAAACCACAGAGCCATCTCATCCGTCCAGCTCCAATTTTTCCTCTTCTAAAAAGGCTAAAAAATGCTAGGTTGTGGTGGCACACACCTTTAGTCCCAGAACTTGGGAGGCAGAGGCAGGCAGATCTCTGTGAGTTCAAGGCCAGTCTGGTCTACAGAGTGAGTTCCAGGAGACAGCTAGGGCTACACAGAAAAACACTGTCTTGAAAAACAAAACCAAAAAAGAAAAGACTAAAAATCATCTCTCTGTCTCTGTCTCTGTTTCTGTCTCTGTCTCTGTCTCTCTCTGTGTAACATTTTCTTTGCTCACCAATCTACTGGTGGACACCAGTTTTTTGTTTCCTGCTTGTCATGAGTAGTACTGCCGTGTACATGGGAGTGCTGGTGTCTTTTTAAGACACTGAAATTGTTTCCTCTGGATACATACCTAAAAATGGGATTGCTAGGCCATAACATGGCTCTACTTTCCATTTCTAAGGGAACTGCAACACTGTTCTCGAGGATGGGCACTCCAGTTCAGTGGCACCCACGGTGTACAGGTGTTCTCTTTCTACCTTTGCCTACTCGGTGTCTCTGTTCTTTTTGGTGGAGTCCCATCAGGTGTGGGGTGATATCTTCTGATTCTTATTTGCATTATTCTGACGACTAATGACACCAAACATTTCTTTGTAGACCTGTGGGCCACCTGGATGTGTTTTCAAGAAATGTCTAGATGAGATGTGTTTTTAACCTAAATGTGTTTTAAGAAGGGTTGGAAAGATGGCAAAGGTGTTGGGAACACTGGCTGCTCTTCCAGAGGAGCAGAGTTTGATTCCCAGCACCCGCATGGGAACTCATAACTGTCTGTGACTCCGGTTCTAGGGAGTCCAAAGTCTGCTCTTCTGAGGGCACAAGGCACATATGTGGTATACAGACATACATGGAGGCAAAACACCATAAATATAAAATAACAACTTAAAAATTCTAAATGCGTTTTGAGCTTCTGTTTATTAATTCTCAATATAACAAAATATTCATGAAGGAAAGAATTTTTTTCTCTTTGTTTGTTTATTTGTTTGTTTGGTATATAAAAGTCTAATGCCAGCAAAGAGAGGGGTGCATAGCAGAAATGTAATAAATATTTGTTAAGTGGCAGTAGTTGGAACAAATAAAAATCTTGGAATTTTCCAAATATAAAACCAAAGATCATGCATGACTTCTGAGCCAGAATCGCTACTTCAAAAAATGGGCTGTGACTAGACCATTCTCGAACCCAGAGCAGAGTGCTCAGGAGCCATAGTTCTGTCTGCTCTGGAGACCAGCTATTTGTTTGCTCTAATACAACCCCCCAGTAACAGAACCCTTTCTGTGCACACCAACCCAAGTCCCACATGTGTCACTGGGCTTAGCTACTAAGTATGAACTCATTCTGGTGCAATGGACCTCCTGGTGGGAAAGAATCTAAAGTGCCAGAGCATTGGAAACAGGATGCAAAGCAGCAGAAGTGGGACAAAAAGCCAGGCCCAGAGCTCTCTTGGCACACAATTTTTTATGACGAGAGAGAATGACGATGGGTGAATCTTATTTGATCTGATTGTGTGTATCTTCTGCCTTCCTGCTTGTCACCCTCTTTTTCTTTCTTTCAGACAAAAGTTGAGACCAGATGAGACAGAGTGTGAGACTCAGAGATGACTAAGAGGTTAAGAGCACTGGCTGCTCTTCCAGAAGACCTGTGTTTCATTCCCAGCATTCAAACGGCAGCTCACAACTGTCTGTGACTCCAGTTCCAGAAGTTCCAATATCCTCACACAGACATAAATCAGGCAAAACACTAATCACACACACACACAGCCACACACATACACACGTATAATATATATCAGACCAAGTGTTTAATTCTACTGGAGCCTTGGAAGAAAGAGATAAGGCAACCTGAATATGGCTTGGAATGTACTGCCGTATGTTGGGAACTTGGGTATGCCCTCCAAGGCGCCTTCAAAACTAATCATTCTAGGCATGTGTCTTTCATCTCTTTCCTGCTAAAGCATAGCAAAATTGATTTTCTGCTGAACGGACCAAGATTAGGAGAATGTCTTCAAGTATGCACACCTGGGACCTCTCCTGACTTTAAGTAATGCAGCTGTCCCCGCTGAGGGCCACTCCTGACCGTGCAGCCGTCACTTCCCTGAGATGAAAGAGGCCTCTGGGAAGCAATGGAATTTGGGAAGAGTTTTGTGTAAAATCCTCAGCATCTGTTGACATACTTTGTAAACAAAGAAGGCCCGTGATATGCTTTCAGCTACACATATGCACACATGTGTACCTACGCACAGACACCCTTCATCCAAGGAAAATACTTCCCATTTCCAGCGCTTGCATTCACTTGTCAGCTTCCTATCCTTGCTTCTGTCACTCAACATGACAGATGTAAGATTTACTCTTACTGCTGCGCATATTGGTGGTTTGTTCCGTTTTGTTTTTCGTGTGATGGTCTGCTGAATGGATGTACTACTGGATTCTCCAGGAGATCTTTCTGGGATGAGGTGCGACCGGGTGTGCTGCACGTCAATTCTGATAAAAACTGCCTGTAATTTAAAACAGGCCCTTGCTTGCTTTTGCAAGTTCAATTCTCTTGCAATTACTGAAAGCACTTTGTATGATCAGGCGTCTTTCTTGGTTTGGTTTGGTTTTTTTGTTTTGTTTTGTTTTGTTTTGTTTTATTTTTTATTTTTTATTTTTTGAGGCAGGGTTTCTCTGTGTAACAGAACCCTGGCTGCTGGGAATTCTTTGTAGACCAGGCTGGCCTCAAACTCGGAGATCCACCTGCCTCTGCCTCCTGAGTGCTGGGACTAAAGGCATACGCCACTATACCAGCAGGCTTCTTGGCCATGTAAGTTGCCACTGTTCCTCCCTTTGCTAGAACAATGCCTTACTGCTATCTAAACCAGCATCTTCAGAACAGCAATCCTAAAACTCCAAGGAAAGAGCTTTTGCACTTATACTTCCTGAGTTTAATTGGTTATCAGTCATTGAGCTTTCTGATAAACTCTCTATAAATGTGGGTCCCCTCAACCTTTTCAGATGTGATAATTTTCTAGAACAAGTCAGAGAATCTATGAAGCTGCATTTATAATTACAGCTTTTAATTTTTGTTATTTTGTATATTTTTCCATGTTGTCTAGAAAAATCTGGGCTATTTGTTACCACTTGGCAGAGCACAAAGTCCAATGAGTTAAGGAGCAATAGCCCCTAAAGATTATTCTTTCTTGCACCTAAATAGAACTGGGTTTTATCTTAGGGTCCAGTTCAAATCCTTTTTTTTTCCTTTTGAAAAAAATCATACATGTATATATTGAGTTGGAGGCATTTCTACCTCCCCCCATTATCCTCTCTCACCCCTCATTTTACCCCTTATAACCTTTCTTCCAAGCAATCTCCTTCCTATGTTGATGCTTTCAATAAAACTTATTTTACAGTTTTTAGTCATGTGTATGTATACATGTCAGGGTGTATGTTTGTGTATGTGAGTGTAGGTGCCCTCAGAGGCCAAAGCCATCAGATCTCCTTGGAGATATAGTTATATGTAGTTGAATGAAATCAGGACATGACCACTCCATGGTGTACCAAACTGCAGATTGGTTAGGTTGCTTTCTGCTCTTCTCGCCACACCCCCTACCACTAAATCTTTTCAGTCTAGGGACTTCGCTTCCCCTTGCTTCTCTTTCCTATATGACCCTGCCATTTCGAACATCGCTTCTCTTGCCTGTCTTTGCCCTCTTGCGTCTCTTGGTCTGTTTGTCCTCCCCCTCCCTCTCTTCCCCATTCCTCTAGGCTTTCTCTTGCCCTTCTCTCTTCTCTTCTTTTCTTGTCCTCTCCCCATTGCCCAGTTCAGCCTGGAGTCTTCCAGATGCCTCTGGCTTTACTCTCCTTCATATCTACAATAAATTCCTTCTCCTTAACCATACCACGGAGTGGTCATGTCCAGCTGCATGGCTGGACAGGTCTGAGGTCTCAGAATGAAGGATGCTAACAGGGTGGCCTCCAGTCTAAAGTTGAAGGCCCAAGGGTTTTTGGAGCTTATTGTAAGTCTGGGGCCCACGCAGGAACACACCCTCACAGCTGCACTTGGGGCAGAAGGTCACAACCATGCTCATCAGATGCCAAATCAGACTTTCCATTACAGCAGAAGAACGTGTTTAGGGCTTAAGGAGACACTGAAAATAGTTAATGGGAATATTGACAATAATTCACACTTTACTAATGGCCTGAGTATCCTTTAATTTGGCCAGGCTAACACCCAGGGTCAGCCATCATTGCTACCTTTTTGTGAACATTTGCTTGGAGCAAAAATACCTTCACCTCTTTTGCCCATGCGTATTCAATGCCCCTAAATTTCTTTGTTAACAAGTCTCCATCCATGATCCCTCCAGGGCTTTGACCATTCTTCCAACCTTCGGTTATAGTCCACAAGTCAGCTTATAATCACACACTTGGTCATTTGTTCTTCCGAGCCAAGGAAACAACCTTGAAGAAGTGCTCTGTTGGAAGAATCCCTTCATGGGTGATCCTGAAAGAGTCTTAGTTTCTTTGTTACATGATAAAATACCACAACAAAGGCAACCTAAGATGTAAAGAGCTTATTTTAGCTCATAGTTCAAGATACAGTCCGCCATGGTGGGGACATCAAGGCAGTGTATCACATCAGGAAACGGAGAGAGGGGAAAGCATGTTCCTGCTCAACCCTCTTTCTCCATTTATACACACCAGGATCCCAGTCAGGGCATGGTGCCACCACGAGGGGCAACTCCTCCCACCTTAATATTGTCAACATAATTCCCCACAGGCCCATCCCAGCTGATTCCAGAGTCTGTCAAGTTGGAAACTGACACTAGGGATTACAACT
Organism: Meriones unguiculatus; assembly: GCF_030254825.1. NCBI lineage: Eukaryota > Metazoa > Chordata > Mammalia > Rodentia > Muridae > Meriones > Meriones unguiculatus. The sequence goes on along the minus strand of NC_083350.1, from coordinate 137,166,747 downwards.
GGTGACCCACAGAGGGGCTGCCACGCGGAAAAGGCCAACTGTTAGGCAGCACCTGCCCACATATTGCCCAGAACAATCTGGAAATCAGAGCTGACGTCTTTTTCTCTGTCAGTTGGCAGTAGGAATGCTCCACAGGCACCTGTTGGTAGAAAGAGGCAGGAGTGAGCACCCTGGGAGTTTGGACCACTTTTCCACATGACTTTTTTTTTTAATGAGTTGGTACAATGAAGCTCAGGTTTATAGCTTAGTATATCAGGTATGTTCCCAGTTCATAACTAGCTCATGTTACATGGTAGCTCTATGACCCGTGTGAAGTGTGGTTTGCTCCAAAATCCTCCAGTCCCCTGCTGTAGTTCTCTGTGGGGACCCTTCAGAGTCTCTGAACGATGTACTTCTGTCTCTGACATCAAGGATCTGCTAGATGCTATACCTCAAGGGTCAAAGAGTTTCACATACCAGCCTGACCTATTACACCCTTCTGTTGCCCTGGGCCTCATTCAACATGAAACACCTCTTAGTCCACAGGGCAGCTGACCTGACACAACAAACACAAATGGAGAAAGTATTGCCTCCAAAAATCCAGAGTGGACACCAGGTACTGTGGCTCCTTCGTGGTTGTTGAATGGTTCAGATACAGTGATGAAGTCTGTACTCTAGAAACTGCCCTGTACCACTGCACCTCCAGAAACTCACTGAGATGGGAGCTTTGACATTTACTTGGCTTTCTTGGCCATCCTCTGTCACCTATTTTTACATTGTAGCCCCAAGTGCTGAAATCCCAAAGGGCCTAAAATTCCCAAAGATTGAATTTCTAAAAATATTATGCTGGAAAATAAAAATTTAAGAACTTTTTAAAACACATTTGGTTTCATTTTAAAGAAATGGGGGTATTTGAAAAAATATAAAAAACATGATAGAACAGTTGCAGGCATGCGCAACCTTTTGACATTGAGACGTGATTTTGTCATCTACAAAGCTCGCACCTGAACTGTGCAATTGAGGCATAAAGAACATTGCAAAAATATCTCATCTTTCTAGACATAAACTTACAAGTTCGTGCTGGACTGCGTTTGTAGTCATTCTGCAAGCTGAGCACACCTGCACGGCTACATTGAATGGTAAGATGGAAAGCAGCAGCACAGGGAAAGCATGAGCACTTGCTGCCCAAGGCAGGAGTGTGAGCAAGCAAACCGTGATCAGAGAGAAGCAGGTCAGAAATCGAGAGGGCTGGGCAGTCGGTCAGAAGCATGAATTGCTCTTGTAGAAGCCTAGAGCTCCCAGCATCCACCTTGGGCACCTCCCAGACTCTAACTCCACGGAATCCGATGCTTCCATCTAGGCTCCTTGGGTAGTTGTACACATCCACAAACCCACACATAGGCAGACACACAGACACACAGACACACAGACACACACACACACAGTTTTTTAAAACCCAACAACGTGTGCACCTATGTTTATAACTGTGACCATCTGAATTACCACGTTGGACAACCTAAGTTTTTTTAATAAGACTGATTTTAAAATGTGAAAGTTACCTTCCATACATAGCTGCTCAATGGGCAGAGATCTCAAGAAATTTTAACCTTTCTCCAAAATATGCAAAAAAGAGGCCCCTTTCATTTATTAAGGGAGCGTCAATATTTTTTTTCAGAGAGTAGACTGGTTATTTCATCGCACTTGTTTAGTGGGGTACACGCACATGCCGCAGTGTGTATGTGGCGGTCAGAAGACAAATTGCAGGAGTTAGGGTCTCCGCTTCAACCACATGGGTCCTGGGAATCGAAGTCGGGAAATCTGGCTCGTTGGCAGTCACCGCTGACACACTGAGCTGTCTCACCGGCCTATTTCAAGACTTTGCCATGAACATACAATGCTGCACGGTGGTCTTTGTGTACTGATGGTGTGAGTAAGTAACTTCATGTATGAGGTACCGTACATGCATACCCATTATGTAATGATGAGTCAATGTTGAAAGCCTTAGAACCCAGGTGTGGTAGTTCTGGTGGTGCTAGTCTAAATGCTAGAGTCCAGATGTTGGTTGGTGAGCCTTGAGTTCTGAGTGCCGAGGATTAGAAACGTAAAGCTACACAGACTCCCAGTTCTGTGGGAGACAAGTTTCCCTTCAGCATGCCTGCTCTCTCTGCTCTCTTGGGGCTGAGGGATGGGCCTGCCTCATTGAAGGTGTATCTTCTCCACCTCATCAAGTCATACCCACATACGGATTTCCTGGAGAAATGTCTTCACGGCACACCCAACACGTGCAGGTAATTCACTCTGCACAGGATGCAGCTGTCCTGGATACAGCAGGAAAGCAGCACTCTCCTCCCTTAGTCAGGCTTCTTTATCTCCTTTATGTAGCCTTCTTTTCACTGGGAAATGAGGCTGTTAGTATTTCAACCACTGGGATTCTAGTCTTTTGGGATTATGGTCAGCACTGCTGACATGTAAGTGCCTCTCCAGAGGTCCACAGCAATGCTCCCTCCTGCTCTCTAGGTCCAATCAGCACAATGCGAACAGACTTCAGAATCCCACTGCCCTTACAGGAAGATGGCTCCCTGTTCACTCCAGGCATCAACTGCCCTAGGTCAGGTTCCCTCTAAGGCTCCTAAGAAGGAGTTTCTTATGCCACATAAGGGAGCTAAGGCAGAACCTTCAAAGGAAATGTGGAATCAGGACCCAGAAGCAGCTGCTTGAAGTGGGCTCGGCTGAAATCCAGCCTGAGCCTGAGATCCCCAGGCTCCTGCAGAATGTGAGTTTCATCTTGATCAAAATGGCTGAGTGACATTGGCACACTTGAGGGCACACGACATCCTGGCAGAATGGTGACTTAACCTCGTGGGGGTATGGGACTCTTATGAGAAGATGCAGCTGTGACTGATCATCAGCTAACACAGCAGCTGGGGTCACAGGTCCCTGCGATGACACCTGAGGGTGTAGCAAGCCTCCATGACGTCTGGTGTATTTTCCTCCTGAGCTCTATGTAAAGTGTTAAGAGTAGAGGGTATGTGTTTTTTTTTTCCTGCGTATGGTAGGAACAACATTTCCTTTTTGCCCCCTAGATGACCTAGTTTCTAGATAATAGATATCTTTAATGAATTCAGCTATTCTTTTGTTGATAGGTCATCTTAACATTTGCTACAGCAAATGACAATAGAATAATTGTTGTTAGCCATGATGTAATATTGTTTTCAAAATTGGTGGGTTTTTTTTTTATCAGATTTTGACGATTTTACATTTGTAACCAAACGAAACATTGATGGTGATTTCCTTCTGTTGCACAGGCTACCTTGTAGACTTTTACTTCTGACTCCACTATCTCTGTAACATCCAGTGTCCATTGTACTGACTGATGGCATCATAACCACTTGTTTTCCTTAGCTAATAAGTAGACATTGAATTTTTTGTTTGTTTTCTTTTATTTGGGGTGGAAGAGGGGCTTTGTTGTTAATAATGGACTTTGTTCTAACAGGCAGTTAAGTTCTGTGAAAGCAACTTGATTTCTTTAAGCTTTGCTTTTAGTAGACTGGGTTCGGAAAACTTTGTTTCAGGGTTAACTGAAGTCCATTAAGAACAAATTTCCTCTCTATGCTCTTCCAGTGCCTGATGTACTAGTCTCTCATCTCTAACTGATAGGAAAGTGAAACTTTTCCAGATTCCTAGCCTCATGGTTTTCACCATATACATGCTCAGGTCACTATCAGCAAAGGTTTGAAGCGACTTTCCTATATAGCTTGATTGTGACTGTACTCTCCCAGCCTCTTCCTCTCTCCCTGCCTTCTCCTCCTTTCTTCCCTCCCCTCCCTTTCCCACTCCCTTCCCTCCTGTATATCCAGTAATCCCCATCTATTTACTAACAATCCAGTCTGGAAGCTGCCTCTAATCAGGCACTGTTTTGGTCAGTGTTCTATTGTCATAAAGAGACACCATGACGGAGGCAACTATTATACAAGAAAGCATTAATTGGGGTCTTGCTTACAGTTTCAGAGATTTTTAGTCCATTATCAGCCCTGTGGAATGCAGGGAGCCACTGGAGCAGTAGCAGAGAACTCTCTCCTGATTGATAGGTACAGTAAAGAAAGACTGCATGGGTTTGGCTTGGGCTTTAAAAGCCCACCCCCAGTGACACGATTCCTCCTACAGTGACACACTTCCTCCTACAAAGCTGTACCCTCTAATCCTTTCAAGTAGTGTTGTTCCCTATTGACTGAGCATTCAAGTCCCTGAGCCTACAGGGCCATTCTCTTTCAAGCCACTATAGTCACTAAGGCAATCAAGGGAGGCTTGAGTCCTATACTTGTGTCCTTTCAAAGATAATTATCATGGTCCCGCTTTACTTTCTGTTCTAAGTCTTTAGGCCATGTACTCATGCATGGCCAATCAATGGCATGAAGTATGATTATTGTGAAAAAAAAAAAAGAAGGCCTCTCTCTTTAGATCCATCGCTACAGTCAGAAGAAAGAAACATGAAAAGGCTGGCATTGGGGTGCATACTTGGCAAACTAGATAAGGGTCCCATAATTTTAAATACGGACTAACTAGGTCCCAGAGAGGCAAAGAAGTCATTTAAAGCTGCAGAAATCTTAAGTGGCATTTCAGTATAATGTGGTATAAATTATTTTACTAATTTTCCAACCCCTCTTTTCTTAAAAAATAAAAAAGGAGGGGAGAGGAGGAGGGCATTTAAAATCTTATGTGTGTGCACATCTGCCTGTTTGTGTGTGCACCATGCACATGCAGTACTCGTGGAGACCATAAGAGGGCGTTGGATCCCTCAGAACTGTAGTTACACATGGCTGTAAGACACTAGACGTGGGTACTGGGAACCAAACTTGGGTCTTTTGTAAGAACAGTGAGTGCTCTTAACTTACTGAGCCATCTTCTCTCTAGCCTGTTATTACCTCTAATTTTCAAATCACTCCACATTTATTTTAACTCCTTCAAAATCCCAGAGAGAATTTAAGGTCAACCTTCAGCAAACTTGAAATGATTGAGACAACTTAGTCAGACATTGCCTGGTGGATGGCTCCACAGTGACATGGGGCGGGGGGTGGGGGGCTGGACTCCAGTAAAGGGGACCTCTTCATAGGCCATCAAAGGGAGACATTCGGTGTCTAAGAAAGGCCATGAGTGTGGCAGCATGACTGGCCTGGCTTGTTCGGCAAACCAGGATCTATGTGGAATCACTGGAATGGGTTCTTTGATCTCAGTATAATGCCCAGCCCTGTCTATCATAATTAAGGAGAGGGCTCTCGCCAATGAACCAACCTCAACCCGAGGAGCAGCAGGGAAGCAGAGGTACAGGCTGCTGCTGCTGGTTCTACAGGAACTTAGCTGTATGGCTTTCAGTGAGTCATTTCACTTCTCTGAGCCTTCATTTCTTCAGTCACAAAATTAGTCTGGATTACCTCTATGTTGCAAATAGCAATAATAGTATTTATATGGAGCTGTATTTTTCCTTCATCTACATATGCTCTGTTTCTTTGTCTCTGTCTCTGTCTGTCTCTGCCTCTCTCTCTCTCTCTCTCTCTTGTGTGTGTGTAAGTGTGTGTATGTGTGCCGGTAGAACTTTTTGGTGCTTTTGCTCAGGTACTCTCCACCTTTTTCTTTTCAAGTCTAAGCTCCCACCTGTTTAAAAGTTCATCAAACAGGCTAGGCTAACAGGCAGCAAGTTCCAGGAATCCACCTACCTCTGCATCTCCAGAGCTGGGAAACTGGTTTTGTTCTGTCACATCCCTTATTATCTTATATCTAAGGTTCTTCACTCAATCCCTAGGCTAGCACTTCTGCCTCAAACTCTGAAACTGGGTAGGCTACAGCCATTGGGCTTTTGGGACCTCAGCACTCAGGCGTGAGCATTACAGTGAGCTATAGCTCTGGAGTTGGGTTTCTGTCTTTCCCAGGCTCTTTCCCCTTGGGCATGATGATGTAATCTCCTTAGACTTCTTCCTATAAATCCCCTAAAGCCAGGCTCTCCGTTGCAGTCACAGAGAGCCTCTTCTAGCTCCTGTTTATAGGAAGCGATATTACAAAGCTTAGGCTGCCGACTTATTTTCTAATTCTACCTCCTTGTTTCTGAGAGGCCAACTAAGGGCAAGAACATTCTCTTCAGGAGAAAGATCTGAATCAATAAGAAGAGAAAAAGAGAAGGGCACAGAATATAAATGCCATGCATATCAATCACACACATACTGAGTTCAACTTTAAAAATCCCCAACTCAAGTCTGTATATCCCACATTTCTTAGCCTTTTATAGCACATGTAGACTTTAGTGAGCTCAGGCCTAACTGTGGGCATTTGTGCGGCAATCTGGTGGGGCTCCTCCTCAGCGGGGGATTTGTGCTCAGTGACCTAAGGGCACACAGCTGCTGAGAGAGTGTCCAGGACACAGGCTCTCCTTACAAAGCAGCCCTGTGTTCTAGGACCTCCCCCACGCACACATGTGCACACAAGAGTTCTGTTTTTCAAGTGGTCTTAGGTCCAGGTGGAACTCCTAAAGGGTAGGAAAAACAGCTTATTTTTCAAAAGCTTCCTTATTTGTAAGCTATGGCTCCCTGGCAGCTAGAATTTTCTCTTGTGTCTGATTAAAAAAAAAAAAAAAAAAATGAAACACGACTTATTTCTTTTAAAAGATGAGCCAAGCTGGTGAGTGCCCTTAAGGACCAAACAGATAAACATGGGCCATGTTAGGAAAGGCCCAGCCATAGACGGGAACTGCTTAATGGTGCAGTTTCTACCTAGGAAATCAAGATGATCCCACAAGAAACATGCAAGTAATTAATAACTACCTCTTCTTCCCTCCCTCCCTCTCCTTCCTTCCTTTCATCTCTCCCTCTCTCATTCTTTCCTTCATTTGCTTTTTTTTATTTTTAAGATGTATATCTAGCCAGGAGTGGCAGCACCTCAGAGGCACCTCAGATCCCCCTGATCTCTGAGTTCAAGTCCAGCCTGATCTACACAGTGAATTTCCAGATTTGCTGCCTGTAGTGGTTTGACCGACAATGTCCCTCATGGGCTCATGTATATGAATGCTTAGTCATCAGGGAATGGCATTATTTGAGAAGGATTGGGAGGTGTGGCCTTGTTGGAGGAGGTATGTCACTGGGCATGGGCTATGAGGTCTCAAAACCTCATGTAGCTCCCTGCAGTTCTGCCTGTGGATCAGGATGTAGCTCTCAACTCCTTCTCCAGTACCATGTCTCCTTGCCTGCTGCCATGTCACCTGCCATGAGGCCAGTGGACCAAGCTTCTGAAATGTAAGTAAGCCTCCAATTCAATGCTATAATTATAAGAGTTGCCTTGGTCATGGTGTCTCCTCCCAGCAATAGAACAGTGACCAGGATACTGCCCAAACTTTACATCTCCAGATTTTTCACACTGCTCTCTTCTGCATCAGCATAACTGTGGCAATGCTGCTGAGGTCATCCTGCTCTCACCCTGAAGTCAGCTCTCCTTTTCAGCACATGATGACATCTTTCTAAGGAAAGGCAGCAGGCTCATGTCATTCAATTTGCTTGTCATAAAACTTTCAGTGGCACAAGTAAGATGCCATTTGTCCAGGACACTGTAGATCTAACTACTGAGAGGGGACATTTGATACTGCCAAACAGTAGAGCCATGCAACTAAATATCTCAGATTCATGTCCATACGTGATCTACACGTGATGTCTAAGCACCTGTTCGGAGTCACCATTAATAAACATACTTAGAAAAACAATTCTTTTTACTCTTCTTGTTACTCTCTCCTTAAAAAAAAAAAAAAGTCTGATAATGGACTGGGAGCCACTAGATTTTAAACCATTTTTACTCAAGATTTTTCCCCAAGATTTTGCTCCCATGTTGATAAGGGGGAAGTTCCATGATTAGGAAAGACAGAACTGCTAAGTTATGTTTATTGTTAAAAATGGACTTAAAAGAAATGCATGCGAAACAGCCTCCCCTTCTGCCTCGAGCTTTAAACAGACCCAACAGCACCATTCAGAAGAGTGCACTTCAAAACAAAATCCTTGGGCCTCAGTTGGCGGCTCTTTGCGGGGGCAGGGAGAGGGGGACGGACGAAGACTTTGGAGATGTGGCCTGGCTGGAGGAAGTATATCACTAGGCTCAAGCTTTGAGGTTTGCAAAAGACAGTCAGAATGAGGTCATTCTCTCTGCTTCCTGTTTGTGGTTCAAGGCCTGAGTTCTTACGTCTACCTGCCGCTACTCTCCTCTACTGTTAGCCTCCAGAATGGTAGACCCAAAGTAAGTGAGCCCTTCCTGTTATAAGTTGCTTTGCTCATGACATTTTATTGCAGCAACAGAAGAGTAACTGATACAAAAGCAAATGCCTGGAACCCATGTTTCACGTTATAGTCTTCTTCAAGCATTCCGTCAAGTGGAGGCTCAGCAGTTCTATTCCTGTCTTACTTTGCTTTAGTCTGGATGGACTCAGGGTATAGAGGCCCTAAACTATCTTTCTATGTAGTTCTCAGATGAGCTGGGGAAATAGCTCAGCCAGGAAAGTGCTTGCCTTCCAAGAATGAGGACCTGACTTGGATCCCAGAATCTACATACAAACAACCTGAGCGCGGTGACACACACTTCGTAATTCCAGTACTGAGGAGACAAAGACGGGCAGAGCAGATCACTGGACAGCCAGTCTAGCTTACTTAATGAATTTCAGGCCACTGAGAGCAGCAGGAAATGGCTTAGCAGTTACACCAAACCCTCCTTGCTCTTCCAGAGGACCAGAGTTCAGATCCTAGCACCCATGTCAGGCAGCTCACAATTGCTTGCAACTCCAGCTCAGAGGATGCAATGCCCTCTTATGACCTCTGTGCCTACCTTCACATGTGGCATGTATCCACCCACCCACATACATAGAGATAAATGAAAAATAAATAAGTAAATAAATCCTTAAAATATTCTTTAAGAAATAAGCAAAAAAAAACAAAACAAGTTGGAGACAGCAACTGATTTGGTATGTATATACAATCATGAGAGAGAGAGAGAGAGAGAGAGAGAGAGAGAGAGAGAGAGAGAGAGAGAAAGAGCTGTCTTCAGGGTGTCTGATTAGAACATGCACCAAAAGCAGCATCTTGGCATAATTGTAATGCTGAGCATTTAGTCTGTTTAGAGCAAAACAAAGAGGTAGAGAGGGTGAAGGACAGAACCATGGTGTCTGGGGAATCAGTGCTCGATTATGAGAACATTCTCAACCAAACAGATGGCAGCTTTCAAAACTGTTAGCACCAAATTCATCCCGGACCTGAGAAAACAAGTGATTTGTCTAAAACTAAGGAGGTACTAGCTGGACATAAGCTCTGGGGCACAAATGCTTGAGAGCTTTGCTGACAGATAAGTAAAAGAATTTTGCTTTCCCAGATCCATTTGTCACTAAAACCAAATTTGAATTAACTGGAGTTTAATCGCTGATAGCTTCGTATGCTGATAGAAGGTGAAGGAACACACAAACAGACTAAAGCTCGAGATAAAAATATTCTAATCCTATTACATATGCTTAAGATTAGATCTCTGGCAACATGCCCCTAAAACATCCCTTACTTACTCACCAACTTGAGTGTGCAAGTCAAATACTTTCTGCGCCTTACCCTCTTAACAAGCACCAAGCCACACTTGCTTGAATGTGATAGGAAGCTAGCTGTGCTTCACTGCAATAAAACTTTAAAGTTCAAAGCAGACTGTGCCATCAAGTGTCCATCCTTAACCCATTAACCTCCTGCCGCAGCTGCTCTGTTGAATTGGTTCATTTATGCAAAGCCACAAACTTTAGGCCCTGCTCTGAGTCAGCGCCCAACCTGAGGCAGGGAAACCATGACAGCCCTCTCACCTGCCTTCCTGTATTAGCTTCATTTCTGTTGCTATGATAAAATACTCCGACAGAACAACTCAAGAGAGAAAGTTTCTGAGCTAGCTGATCCCCTTTCTTTAGCACCTGGAAGAAGCAGGGTTAACAGCAAGTGGAACCAGGCTGTAAAAGCTCAATGCTCACTCATGGTGATGTGCGTCCTTTGAGCCAGTGACACTGGCTGAGCACCAAGTGTTCAAACACATAAGCCTAAGTGGACATTTCATACCACAACACTTTCCTTCCTCTCCTTTCCCTTCTGCTCCCTTCCCCCGCCTTCCTCGCTGTGCTTTCCTTACCTCCCACCCATCTTGAACCCTTACTGCTAAGGTTAAGGGAAGAAGAGAACCCTAAGCAATAGTACTGATGGACAGTATCTCTAATCCAAAAGGAAGAAGGAGGGGGATATTGTTCCCAGAGCCTCCAGTACAGTTGCATAGCCCTGGCTGACCTGGAACACATTTTGTAGACCAGGCTAGCCTTGAACTCAGAGATCCACCTGCTTCTGCCTCCCTGGTGCTGGGATTAAAGGCATGCACCACCACCACTGGGCTATTTTAAGTTTCTGCTATTTTTTTGTTCTGCTTTTCTTTTGAAAACAGGGTTTCTCAGTGTAGCCCTGGATGTCCTGCAACTCTTTCTTTAGACAAGCCTGGATGGCCAACCAAGTTCTTAGTGGAGGGAAATGTATGGATTTTAGTTGAGGTTTCTAAAAGGAGACATGGAGTAACTGAATAATCAAGACTCCAGTAAGACCGCTGAGAACCAACACAGAGGAAACGCAAAGCTACCCAAGAGTGAAAATTCAGGTGAAACCCAACAAAAACAGATGGCTCTGGAGTGAAGTCACATGTCAGCATTGCCACAAGTCTGTCTGAATTACCTCAAGGCAAGAGAGATGGCTTTCATCTTCTCACACTAGTCACTTAATCTCCACAAGTGACTTAAACCCTTAGGCACTTGCAGACCTCTGCATAGACCTCAGCTTCATCCATGGGATGCTGGTTTTGGAGCATAGGCAATGAAGAAGTTGCTGAATCATTGAGGCTTCTACCCAGATTTAAAAGGAAAGCCTGGGGAGGCCCTGCAATGTTTATCAGGTCGGGGTTGCCTTCAGGCTCTCTCTTCCAGGGGACTGACAAGAATTTCTCTCTCTGCTTCCTAGCCACTAGGATGTCAGTGGTACGCTTTGACGTACACTCCCTGCCATGATGGGCGGAAGCCTCTGCGTGCCAGAATAAACCTTTCTTCCCATAAGTTGTTATGCTTGGGTGTTTGTCACTGTGATGGAAAGTCTGACTAACACAGCATGAGATAGGCTATAGCCGATGGTGTGTCTGCCTAGATGTCAGATATGAAGGTGGTGTCAGAGAGAGATGTGGGCTATTGATAAATCCATGACAGTCCCAGGATTAAATGAGAACATCTTGAGTTGGAAAGATTAGATGTCACTGGAGGAGGAATGACAAAGGGACAGAGGGAGTGGCTGGTGACGTGAAGGGATATTTGGAATGGTAATAAAATGCAGGCCTTGGGAACAAAATAATAGATTAGCAGTGTCAAGCATTACTGGAGAAGCTGGTAAACCAAGGCCGGAGAAGGGAGCTTCGGAGTCAGTATCAGAGATGTTACATTTTGTATCAGCCAAGGCCTTTGGGTGTTTAAGTAAAAATTTCAGTAATTGTATCAACTAAGTTTACATGTAACAATCTTACAGAATCCTAAGAAGAGCTGGTCTCTGAGGCTAAGAGCTGCGGCAGTCCAATCTCAGGTTGCCAGATGTGCCGGGAGCGCATTGCCAACTTGTAACAGTGTCTACTGAGAACGGACAGTGGATTTCAACTTTGGCCACCCATTGCAGCTAGATGGAGGACTGTAAAAATACTATCGACCAGTTCCCGTCCCTCGAGAGCAATTATTTTTTTTAATACATTACATCAAAGTTTAACTTAGAGCTTTTTAAAGAAGAGAGTTTATATTTAGAGTGGGTCAACTTCATTATGAATAACTTGTGTGAGCTGATGTGCCCTAATTCTAAGGAACACAGTCTACCATCTCCTGTAGCACTGTAGGGACCTGATGCATCCTTTCATTCCTTCCCACACCTCTTAATTTGCTCCCTAGAGCTTAGCTGCAGGTCATTCACACAAACTGCACCTCAGAGTGGGTGCAGCTGAGCCTTCATTGTTACGATGCTTAAAGAGGTTTGGGGAAAGCCCCCTCATGATTCATCAGCGCAAAGAATGAGAATTTTTGAAAGTATTTCTTTGGCATTTTCTGTAGCCTGTGAGGAAGGTTGGTTTCCTTCCCTCCTTTTTTTTTTTTTCTTCTTCCTCCCTTTCTATTTTATTTTCTTTCTTTCTCTTGTTTTCTGTTTCTCTCTTTTCTTCTTTCTTTATAAGTGCTGGGGTTCTCACGCCCAGTGCACCATGCATGTTAGACAAATGTTCTACCGCTTAGCTACATGGAGAGATTTTGTTTGTGTTTCAAATAGGCTCTTTTTAAGTACCTTGAAATAGCTCCAGACTCACCATGCTCCTCCCTCTGCCTCCCTCAGTTCTGGGATTGTACGTGTTTAACACTGGATGAAGTCAGGGCAGGATTACTCCAAGATATGGTTGAGGAGAAACATTTCATTGTAGATATGAGGAGAGTACAGCTAGAGGCATCTGGAAAAGTCTGGACTGAGCCGGTCCATAAGGAGGTGGAGTGAACTGCGAGAGAAGAAGAGAGAAGAGAGGGGAAAGAGGAGAGAGGGCAAGTAGACCAAGAGAGGAGCCAAGGACCAAAAGAACCGAGACAGAAAGCAAGACAGAGAGAGAGGGGAAAGGGCCAAGAGAGTTCCCATGGCCAAAAGTGACAGGGGTTTTATAGGAATCAGAAGGTGAAGAAGTGAAGCAAAGCCCTTGGGCAGGAGATACTTAGGAAAGAGAGTATAGTATGCCAGCCAGGTTTCTCTGTAACAATAGGTACTTGCTGAAACAGCCTAGAGACCAGCATATGCTTTGGTATGCTAACAAGCATCTCAGTTAGCTATTTGTCCCAAGTGTCATTTGCATGTGACAAATACCATGCCTGGCTTTCAAGGAGCTGTACACAAATAACTGGCCTTTGCAGAACACAGTGCTTGTGGCTGCAGAGACAGAGGTATGGCCATCTTAGACTGGTTCCCGGAAGAAGGTACATAGATCCCTCCTCCTGCGAAGAACACAGAGAGAGAAGGCACAGGACTGCTTTCGAACTCCTCTGGTGGTCCTCATTTTCAGAGCAGGGGCCACTCATGCCCCTTCCTTGGGATCTCCCTTATCACATGTGCCTGAGACTCATGCTGAGTCCTAGCATCCTCTGCTCACTTTCCCTGTATTGCATCATGCTTCATACCCAGAGCCCTAGGTACACTAATCTATATTCTTTTCAGATAAAAGTCACACTTCATGTCCCCAATGACCTACTTATTTAAACATTTAAAACTATGCTTTGGTTGTCTTTCTTAATATCAAGACAGATAATACCGAAAATACAGATACTTACAGGGACATATGTGAAGGCATTAAAAAAACAAACAAACAAACAACTATTCCTTGCCAGAATAACCACTATTAATATTAGCATTTATTTTCTCAGTTTTTATAACCAGTATTTTATACTTAATCTATATTGATCATCTTTACCTACCCAGGACACAGACTCTGGAGACCAGCATCAAGGTGCAGATCTATTTTATTATGCAGAACTAAGCCTTTTATAGTCTCCCTTGACCAATGGGGTTAGGATCAATGGGGTTTGGACAGGAGCCCTTGAATAGCCAATCATCGTGAAAGCCAGTTGACCTCACTGAGGGACATGCTTGGCACCCAGGTACGGGAGAACTTCCATGAAGACTTGGTGGGCAGCCACCGCCATGTTTGGGCTCTACCATGAGGTTCTTCTGGTTTGCCAGGGGCCTCCATTTTTGTGCCAGTCAGTATTCCATCAGCACAGGCACCATACTCCCTCTGGGTTATGATACACTTCACCTCACTGTCAGTGGCTGCCCCAGCCCTCAAGGGTCCCACACTGCTTTATTAACTATCTAGCCTACTAAAAGAAGACATCTTGGCACCACAAGATGGCTGCCTCACAGGGACGCCAACCCAATACACACTTCCTGCTATGCCTTTAAAAACCAATTACTGTTTAAGAATTGCATACAGTGTATTTTTGGTCACATCCTCCTCCCACTCTACCCCTGCAATTCTTGCAGGTGCCCCCACCACCTCTGCAAGCATCATATCCTGTTTTCTTTTAACCCGTGGAGTGCAGCCAGCACATACATGGGTGTGAGGACATTCAGTGGAGCACAGGCAACCCATCAGGGTCCCCACCTCCAAAACAAACAAACAAACAAAAACAAAACAGATCCTCCCTCCCCTGGAAGCCACAGTAGTTCATCAGCTAGGAGTGGGGTTTCAGTCTGTGCTGCATTGTGAATAGCTTGATCTTGTTTAAGGGAAGCGATTGTACTTTCTGCCGAGGCAATGTGTCCTGCCACCTCCAAATGTCCAAGGTAGGGCCGGGCAAGATAGCTCAGCAGGGAAAAGAGCACTTGCTCCTCTTCCAGAGGACAGGAGTTTGATTCCCAGCACCTACATGGCACAACCTTCTACAGCTGCAGCTCCAGGGGATTTGGATCCCTCTTCTGGCCTTTGAGTTTACCAGGCACAATCATGGTACACACACACACACACACACACACACACACACATACATACACAGAGAAGCAATGCAGCCATAACCTGTGCAAAAATGTATATGTATGTACTTATATGTATATAATATATATGTATTTTATATATTATGTATAAAGACATATATCCCCGAGAAAAGGCTTTTACAGACTGAGGGTGTGGCCAACGTTAGAGTGTTGCGTAGCATGTCTAAGGCCCTAGGTTCAGTCACTCCTGCTGAAACAACAAAACAATAAACTCTTAAAAAGAAAAAAAGCTTTAGATATGAACATGGATAGAATATGGATGTAGACAACATATGTGCGTCTCATGAGAAACTTTAATAAGCCCAGAATGGACGAAGATCGCCCAGGGATGGATCACACCAAGCCAGTACATACAAAGGCCAAGCCCAGGACGGAGGACCTTACGAAGCCTCCCTACTCACTGGCGAGCAAGGAGTCCTGCTTGGAGTGGCAGAGACAAAGCCGGCCAGCATCTTGCCTGGGACGCTAGGCCATTTCCCCTTTCTTTCTCCTTCCCCAGTGGAGGTCAACAGAAAAGGCCAGTACCCCCCTGAAACTGAAGTGCTGAGAAGATCCAGGGAGACAACTGTTGAGGCACAGCCCCGCCCGCCCGCCTGCTCGCTGCCCAGGCTGGAAACCAGAGCCTGTGACTGGAGAGATGGGAGCTCTAATCCTGGAGTTTCAGGCCTATTTGAACCAATCAGAACCTCTCTGCTCTTGAAGTCTAGGGAAGGCTTCTGCCTCACCATGGCAACTGGCTCCCTGCTGAAAGGGAAACTCAAGCCTGCGCTTTGCTTTCTGCTCGGTGCTGGATGGCTGAGGGGCTGACAATGTCCCTTGCTCCTCCTTTTACCATGTATGAGGGAAATCTGATGATGCTGGGATGGAGCAGAGTGGTTGCCTAACTCCACCTCTAGTGTTGTCTGAGAAGAATCTCTCTCTCCCCTCTCTCTCCCTCCACCCCCACCCCCACCCCGTCTCTGGATGCAAGCCAGGCCAGCAATTTTAACTAGAGACCGTCAGGGCTCCAGAGAGTGTCCCCTGGAGAGTTGGTTCTGCTTTAAGTTTTTGCTTGGCAAGAGAAACTGCTGGGCCCGGCTTTCCATTAGGCTCTTCACAGAGGCTAGCAACAATCTGTAAGTCCCCTCTATATTGTTACGAGAGCTGCAGATACCGTGGGAACAGTTATCTGGTTCTGCCCATATCCCCGTCTCTGGTAACTTTGTGTTAGAGCAATGGCCTCATTTTGGGAGGAATAGATAACATTTCGTTAGGAAAACAATAACATCATTGATTTTGATGGGAACGTTCAGTAAAACAAGAGATGGAAAGTCTTCCCAGTGTGTGTGTGTGTGTGTGTGTGTGTGTGTGTGCATGTGTGGTGTGTATGTATTGTGTATGTGTGTGTATACTGTATGTGTGTACATATGTGAGTTCAGATCCTCAGCGCCCATGTAAAACCACATGCCTGCAACTCTAGCGCTGGAAAGGTGCAGGAGACAAGAGGTTCTCTAGTCCAGCCAGTCTGCACGAATTAAGTGAGCTACAGTTTTAAACAAAAAACCCTGTCTCACCATTTAAGATGAGAAGTGAACTTAGTAACCAAGAAGGGCATTCAGAATCAACCTCTGGCCTCTACAGGCACATATACACACACATGTGCCCACACAAACATATACATGAAAACGCGACACACACACACACACACACACACACACACACACACACGCATGCGCACTCACAGGCACCAACTCTGTATGGAGGTTTGCCACAGTGTGGAGCCCTATAGACGATGCAAGGATGAAAACCAACAAACATCTGCCTTCCCAGTATCTAGTTAGGGAGATGTAGAAAGCGTGTTCACAATCAAGCATGTAATTAAAGACAAATCATGTGGACAAATCTGTAGTTAGAAGGATCAAGAGAAACCCTGGAGCAGATGATATGGAAGCCAAACTGTAAATGTGGAAGGATCGGCGCAAAGCACTTCTGGCCAGAGGAAATTACATAAACAAGAGCTGCGGAGTGAGAGAACCGAGTCCATGGCAACTGTCTGATTGGGTTTCAGGTGCTTTATGGTACGAAGAAAGGCTCGAGACTGGGTGGGAGGTCGGGTGGTCCATGCTTGCTCAGCATGTCCAGAGTCCTGCCTTCAACCCCCAAGCACAGATTAGACATGGCCATTAAGACCTGTACTCTCAGCATCTAAAAGGTTCAGGCTTCAGAAGTTCAAGGTCACCTAGGGAACTCCAAGCCACCCTGTCTGAGAGAGAGAGAGAGAGAGAGAGAGAGAGAGAGAGAGAGAGAGAGGAATAAAAAAGTCAAGGTGCATTATTTTCAGGGTTCCTGAATGTCAAACTAAGGAGCTGGGTTTTATTCTGGAAGCTACACAGTAACATCAGAGCGAAGAGCTCGGAGGGTGAGAGGTGGGAAAGGTCCTGGCACAGTGCAGGCAAGACAAAGACAGGTCAACTGAAAAACACGGACAAAACATGTAGCTTTACATACAAGGTAGTCTCAGGGTCCTTCACACAGTTCTGCGCTCAGTAAATAACGGAGCTGTTGTGCCCCAGGCATCTCAGATCGTGTCAGTTCAAGAGAACGAGGAAAGTGGCCTCCGATTCAATTGCATTGGTTCTAATTATTGCTTCCTCCGCTCTTCTTGTCCCAGCCTCACACTTGTGACAATGTGACAGTGACATTCCCAGGTCAGTGATTCGGAAGCTTTAGTGCATTAAAGATCACCTGGAGGCTTTGCCATAACACAGGCTGTGCTATGTTAAGAAACTGACTTCCTGGGCTGCAGAGGCCGCTTGCTTGGTAGCTCACAGTACCGGCCTAGCATGCCGAGAGCCCTGGTTTCTGACCCCCAGCCCTGAATAAATTGGATGTGGTGGTGCATCTCTGTATTTCCAGTGCTTGGGAGAAAGAGGTAGAAAACTCAGCTTAAGGTCTTCCCTGGCTCTACATGAGGGTCAGGCCATCCTGGACTACATGAGACATTGTCTCAGAGGGCTGTGGAAGGAGGAGGGGAAAGAAGAAAAAACTGGGCTCCAGCAGGTATCTAAGACAGTGGTTCTCAACCTTCCTAATGCTGTGACCATTTAATACAGTTCCTCCTGTTTTTGTGACCTCCAGCCATAAAATTACTTTCATTGCTACTTCATAACTATAATTTTGCTGCTGCTATGAATTGTAAAGTGAATACCTGTGTTTTCTGACGGTCTTAGGTGACCCCTGTGAAAGAGCTGTTCAAAGGGATTGTGACTCACAGGTTGGGAACCACTTGGCTGAGAGATGATGGTGGGACAGTTCTGGGGACCAAACTTGGAGTCCCTCTACTCTAGCTCTTCTGTGGTTACCCCTGAAACCGTGAGGCAGGACAGGAACAGAGGAAGCAAATGAATTGGAGGGAGGTCACTTTTCTTCTTCTGTGAGCTGACGGTATCTGAGGTGCCCGGGGCAAAAAGGCTCACTTACTTCCTGAACACAAAACCATGTGAAGGAAGTGTTATGAAGTAACTTCGTAATCGCTGCTACCCTCGGGATCAAACCCTAGCTCTGCCTCTTACCCTACTGACTTAATACATTGAAGTCTCTAATTATTCTAGGTTATATTTCTTATTCTTTATATATTATGTTTTATTATATTATATTATAGAGATGACACTGACCTCTGCACCCCAAACAAATGGAATGTGATGGTGCATCTTTGAATTGCCAGTACTTGGGTTACAGAGGTAGAAAACTCAGCTTAAGGTTTTCCCTGGCTCTAGGTGAGTGTCAGGCCATCCTGAAACTCACAGGATTTTGAGGAACAAATGTGGAAACTCACAGAAAGAACTTGCCTGTATGTCAAGATGGACATAGAATGAAATATGAACCTAGGAAATATATGTTACCTTTGAGAATCTTTATGTGATAGAAAATAGGGCAAGGAAAGGGAAGGACCTGTAATGCCAACAATGGGGAACTGAAGGCAGGAGGATCAGAAGGTCAAGGTCATCGGTTACTCAAGTGAATTCAAGACAGCCTGGGCTATGCGGGATGCTGCCTTAAACTACACAAATGAATGAAACACAGAAAATTGCATTCTTCCCATTTTTCTGTTTGGTTTTGCTTTACTTTTTTGTCTTTGTCTCCTCCCGCAGTGTTACCTCAGTTAAGTTGCTCTAACAGTGGGTTGGCAACGTGGCTGGACTATTACAGTGCCGGCCCAACACTGCATAGCCTGGGCAAGGTGGCACCTGCCTATGAAACCAGCACTCAAGAGAATCAGGAGTTCAAGGCCGTTCTCAGGGACGGAGATAGTCGGACCAGCCAGGCGACGTGTCTATCCAAGAAAATGAACAAACAGAAAAAGAATAGCAGGTGCTACTGAGCTCCGGGGAGCAATGTTCAGCAACGTGTGGTGATTTCTTCCCTGTAACAACTCTTCCTGAGGCAGCCGAGTGCTCACCTCTGAGTCAACATCTGGTCTGTCAACCCCTCGGGGACATCAAAGACCCTAGGGTTGGCCGTGGGTTTGGATTAAGTGTTGTCTTTCCACAGCTCTCTACAAACATCAGCACCCTCAGTCCCCAAAGAACATGGGGAGATTTGTTCTCAGGCAGTTTCCTGCTGGCTGTGAGAGTGTAAGAAAGAAGAAGAAGAAATGGTACCTGAACCCAGAGGGAGGAGGAGTCAGTAGGAGGAAGGGAAGCTTCCTATTTGGACTTTTGTGCCTCCCACCCCAACTCCATTAGCTCAGTTGTCTTTGTGGGCCTTGAGGCTTTGAGTCTGGCTTTGAGGACCTGAGCTCAGAGGATATTCCCAGTGCAACTGTCTGGGGTTTGTCTCCAGCAAAGAAACCAGCAAGTTAGCAGTTTTCTCTAACCAGATAAGTCTGATGTCCCTCTATCCTGGACCGGAACCAGAAGGCTGGACTTGGCAGGCAGTCCTGTAGGGAGGGCCATCTCAGGTTCAGCTTGTGTCGTGGGAACTTCATGACAAACAAGGCCCTAAGGCCCCTTTCGAATCTGCACCCTGCAGAAAGAGCTTGGGAATCAGGTAGCCCTTCAACTCAGCTTGCTGCGGGGTGGGGGTGGAGAGGACAGTGGAGGGATCCTGGAGGAGAATGGGCAGCACATTGAGGTTTCCTGCTCTGAGCTCAACAAGTCAAACATTGCCATAGGTTAGCAGAAAGAGCAGAGCTCCGCCCCTCCTGTGAGAAGGGAAGTGGCTGCTCAAACCAGATGATTGTTTGCTGTGGCAGGAGCTGTCCTATGCATTGGTAGGGGTTTGACAACAGCCCTCTCTTCTGCTTATTGTACTTCCTCTTCTCCGGTGATTCTATAACCCCAAAATGTCTAGACATTGCCAATAGCCTCCAGGAAGCAAAAATCACGTGGCCTGGGACCTGCTATGCTCTGAGGCTGTGCTCTGCTGGAAAGACTTGGAGAGTAACCCATCAGTCCCTGCTTCTAGAAAAGACGAAAGCTCCCGTGAAAGGGGACATAGGGATGTTTGGAGGTAGTACGAGGACTAAGCACAGAAAGGCAGGTGGGAGATGATGGACGAAGACCTCCCCCACCCCCCGCCTTTTTTTTTTTTTTCAGGTAAAGAAAAGTAGACAAGAAACATGTGGTTTGCCTCAGGCCCTAAGATGAGTCAGAGATAAACCAGGGAGGGAAATGTGAATACGGGGTCTGACCTTTAGAAAAAGAAAACAACTTAATCACCCCTCCTCGCTTCCACTCCTTCAGTCCTGGATCTTTGTAGGAACAAATGTTGGTTGCTTCAGAAGCTGGAGGAATGTTCAGAAATGTTGTCTTTAAATAAAGGCCGAAAGGCAAGGGAGAGAAGAGCTAGAATTGTGAACTTAAGCAACGTAGTTCAATCTGGTGCAGTCTTGGTCACTGCCTCAGACCCTCCCACCTGCCCGTCTGGCTGCGTCTCTTCTCCTATTGGACAGATGAGGAGCTGAAGAGCTGCAGTCAGATAAAACAGCGAGGCTGCTCTCAGGCCTACAGATGCTCAACAGGAACACGTACTCTTGTCTTCCCCTGCCGCTGGGTCATCCACAGAGCCAGGTCACTGAGATGACCCCCATCTTGTTTCAGGTTTTTGAAGCAGGATCTCACATAACTAGGCTGGCCTGGAGCTTGCTATGTAGATGAAGACGACCTTCAACTGCTGATCCTCCTGCTGGGATTGCAGGCCTTTGGCACAATGTCGGGTCTATGAGGTGCAGAGACTCCCACACAGCGCTTTGCATACTAGGCAGGCTTTCTACAAACTGAGCTGCATCCCAGCCTCTCAGGTTGTTCAATAAGGAATCCCTTTTGTTTACCTCAAGGATAGAGTCCTTATCTGTAACAGAGGCATCCAGCACCCTCCACCAGCGCCTCCCCCCAAGTTTCCCTGGCCCCTCTGCATTCTAATAAGGCAGCACAGAATCTTACACTGGCTTCATCAGGCCTGCTCCTGGCCTGAGCCTCAGACCCTCCCTCTGGTCCTCTCTCCAGGTGGGCTGGCTGGGGTTAGGACTGCCTCCACCCTGATCCTCCAAAAGAACAGCTTCCTTGCCCCGATTCTTGCTAGGACTCTTCTTCCTACCCTCCCTCTCTTCCTCTATCCCTCCCTCCCTGTCTTCCTCCATTCTTCCTTCTTCCATTCTTTCTGTGTCTACATAGTATGTGTGATGTGGACTGTATGTAAACGCCAGGGGGAGCCATTTATCCAGACCCCTGATTTCTTTCCTTCTCACAGGCCCAATTAGGGTTCGTGAAATCACTTTTGGGCTTTTTCTTTTTTCTTTTCTTTTTTTTTTTAAGACACAGTCTTAATTAGCCCAAAATAGCCTCAAACACACTATGCAGTCAAAATGACCTTGAGCTCCTGATCCGCCTGTTTCCACCCTCAGAATGATGGGATTAGAGGCATGGACCGTGTGTGCTCCCTTAAAAGACAAAGGGAAAAGGGAATTCTATGGCATGTTTATTATACTGAAATAGAACTTATATAATACATTTAAAAAAATCTATTTGTTCTATTTACAAAGGAAGGATTTGAGGAAATAGCTGTTTTTGTTTTTTGTTTTTTTTTTTCAGGTTTTCCCTTGTGCATAAACATTTTGTAAGTTCTGTGGGCATACAGGACAGATGTCTTGGGATACTTGTGTTCTGAGAATGACCAGTAACAACAACAAATAGGACAATCTCTTTTTCTGAACCCTGAACTCTTAAGTAGGAACCATGCCCTTTTACACAGGAAAAAACTACAGCCCAGAGAAATGAAGTGGCCCACTGAAGCTCACAGAAGTAAAACAGCAAAGGATTGAAAAGTGAAGGAGTAGAAAAACTTCAATCTGAAGAATTTACGCTTTGCACAAAAGCCTGGGACATATAGGCAGCTTGGGGAGAGCAAGTACTTCCTTCTAGTCAAGAGAACGAAGACTCCAGCCTGGGGAGACACCTAACCTGTCGTTGAGCTGGCTTTGGGACCACCCGTAGGAAGGTAGGCTTGCTGTAAGCCACACCAGAGAAACAGGAGAAATAATTAGACTTTAATGAGATAGTGTGCCTTCCCATCCAGATGCCAGCCTGCTAGTGCAGTCTCCAACAAGCTGCCAAGAGAGTCTGTTGGGTCTGGGTCTGTCTGTCTGTCTCTCTTAGCCTGACATAGGCATAATTTTCCCCTTTATTTTTTCCTTCCAATCCTTGCCAGAGCCTAACTATGCTTTCTCTGGTACTTTGGGCTTCTTTAGTCTCTATTCTGAAGCTCTTTTCCCCACCATGAGGCCTTGTTTGCCACCTAACTGACTTCCGTGCTGATTTAACACAAATGGCTTCTCTCTTTCTTTCTTTCTCTTCTCTGCCTCTCCTTCACGTACCTACCCTGGCACTTTAAACTCAGAAGTTGTCCTCAAGTGTCAGAGTTCGCTCTTAAATTGTTTTATTAATGAGACTATGAACCCCAGGAAGAGACCCTGATTTTCCTGTTATTATATGGTATCTATAAAGAGACACCCTGTTACTTTCCTTCCTCTAACATTTGCTAAACTCCTACCTTAAAGTCATTCTCAGGAAGTCAGTGCCTCAGGTGAGATTAGACTCCTAGTCTTGAAATTCAGCACTGGGTAGACACATGGATGCTAGGAGATAGTCGTGTAGTGTGAAAACCTCGTGTCTCTAGCAGGCAATGCCCTTCCCCCTGTGCCCACAGGCAAAGAGGCCAGTGCCCCCTGCCTGCTTATCCTCTCTCAACCCACATCTTTCCTGCTCATCCCACTGCTTACAAGGTAGAAGGTATCCACCAAAAGCAAGGCCTACTGGGCTATCTTTCCCTTACACACACACACACACACACACACACACACACACACACACACTACATAAAAACAAAACAAATCTATACTGTGCCCAGAATACGGATGGAAATAGCAAGGCCCACTGCAGGTCAGTGTGGGTCCAGTGACTTGGTGAGATCAGGGGCTTTCAGATCAGGGGCCCACACAACTGTGTTTGTTGGGACAGGTGCTGCTGACCCTGGAAAAGGAGCAACTCAAGAGTTCTCGGCACGATATTAAGGGCAGAGCATGGTAAAGACTGCAGGTTTGGGCTGAGGGTGGGCTTAAGCACCTAGACCTGCAAGTAAACCTAAGTCCTTGGGT
Source organism: Meriones unguiculatus (assembly GCF_030254825.1). NCBI lineage: Eukaryota > Metazoa > Chordata > Mammalia > Rodentia > Muridae > Meriones > Meriones unguiculatus. The sequence continues at coordinate 137,143,515 of NC_083350.1, read as the reverse complement.
GTAGATTTTAAGTTCTCTGTCTGTCTGTCTGTCTCTCTCTGACCTCTCCCCTTTCTTCCTACTCTCTTCTCTTTTCCTGTCCTTTCTCTGTTTTCTTTCTTTCTTTTTAGCACTAGGGCCCAGCTTTCTTGTGGGTGGGGGTTACAGGGTTACGCTCCTGGTGACAGATTGCTCAGCTACATGCTCCAAGATGTAAACCTCCTTCCAGTCATCACAGAATTAGGCCCATAGATTTCCGGTTATGGAAGGGAACTGTTCTGAGTCAGGCAGCAGATGTAAATTATGAACCTGAATTGATTTTGCATTAATTTCTCGTAGGCTACTTCCATGCTGCTTAAACACCACTTTTTTTTTTTTTTTTTTTTTTTTTTTTTTTTTTTTTTAAAGCTAAGTCGCATTGTGTTTTCAGAGCTGATTTGTTTCCACTGCAGAGAGGGCTCCAGGAGGCCGGAGAGCTTTATCAAGCTCTTCCCCGTGCAGAGAAGTACTTTCACCAGCGAGCAACTCTCTGGACGGAGTAGTAGATCTTCATAGTTCCCAGCCCGTGTTCTCAAGCGGCTTGGATATTCTTCTTTTTCAAGACACGACAGAGGACGCGAGCTCGGCTCCCACGCGCCCTGGGAAGGACTGCGCAGCCAGAGACTCACTGCACAGAGACAGTGAGGTGGCTGTGTGGGCGGTCGGGTGGCGGATAACCGGCTCCGCTTGTCCCTGCTGCTGTGCTGTGCTGTGCGCTCTCGGCTCTCTTTCTTGATTCAATTCTTTGAGAACCCACTGGGTGAAGAACAAAAAGGCAGGCCTTGTGCTCCCCGGGAGGGGTAGCGCTGGGATCACATTGAAATCCTGAGCATGATGCTAGAAGCTCCTGCAGGCCTTCCCTCAGACGCAAAGCTTAACCGGCAGGGTTGAGGAACCAGCTCAGTGGTTGAGCTGGGGATTAGCCTGAACGTGGCCTGGCTTCGGTGACCAATCCCAAAGCTGAATTCAGGAGCAGGGACGCTGCAACCGCATTTCCTCCCCAGGGTGGCCCATGTTTGGTGTACTCGGATCTGTCTGTGGGATACTTCAGAGATAGTTTGAGCTGACTCCCTCAGCCCTGCGCATGGCGTCAAGCGTTGGGGGTATTGAAACTAAAACTCCACAGAGATACTTGGAGCCAGTTGTGTGATTCAATTGGCAGAGGATTTGCCTAGTTCACACAGATTCTTGGGTTCAGTCTCCAGTACCCCATAAAAAGGGTGTGGCAGCACTGTAATCTGGTTCTTAGGCAGTAGAAGGAGGAGGCTCTGAAGTTCAAGGTCACCTCCGGCAATATGGTCAGTTCTTGGTTGGCCTAGGATTCTGTGATGCCTGAGATGTTGTCGTTAAAAAGCGGGATTGAGCACTGGAGAGATGGCATGGGCTGCTTTTGCAGAGGACCACAATTCCATGCCCAGCTCTGTCTGTGACCCAAAGCTACCTGTAACTCCAGCTCCAGGGTATCTAGTACCGCTGGCCTCCGTGGGCTCTGCACACATATACACAGGCACACACAATTAAAGATAACGGAAAATAAATATTTAAAAAGAAATTCCAAATATGCTCAGGAGAAGACCCAGATCTCCACGAGTTCAGACTTGCTCAGGGCCCCCTGGGAAAGCCCACAGCCTTGAACGCGCTGTCCCCAGCTTGCGTCACAGAGCCCTAATGGCTCCTGCACAGCTAGGTAAACAGTTGGAGGCATTCTGCCCAACTTTGAATGGACATTACTGGAAACAATTGTGTGTGCAAGTGCGCGTGCAGTTATGTGTCTGTGTGGTTCCTCAGGGGCTGCCTGCCTTGTGTGTCTGAGCCAGGAGTTCTCATTGGGCCGGTGCTTGTGCCATAGTACAGTTGTGCTGATCAACAAGCCTCAGGGAATCCCCCTGTCTCTGCCTCCCCAGCCCTGGGGATATAAGCACGTGCTACCACACCTGGCTTTCTGTGTGGGTGCTGGGGCTGCACTCAGGGATGGCGAGGATGTTATCACCCGAACTATATCCCCAGCACCCAACGCTACCTAAAGAAAAATGGGGGTTGGTGTGGGTAGAGAAGGGACTTCAGTGTCTTCACCATTGGTGCCAGAGACTGAGATCTGAGGTCTGGGTTGCTGAAAGTCTGTGTCATGGAGCAAGCCATCTTGGGTTAAATGGGTGAGGGCTACTCTCCATTTCTTCCGACTGAACCACTGCTTGCTGGGATGCAAAATAATTGATCTGATTGCTGAGCCACCATTTGCCAAGGGTTGGTAGAGGAGAGAAACTGCAGTGGGCCATGGCAGCCCCGAACAGGCCTGCCCCCTAGCAGTGACTATAATTTCCTGAAGGAGAGACATTCTTAGGAATACAATGAGTTCTGTGTTGTAAGCAGCAAAGACAAATCTTAAATATTCCATGTTTATTATGATTTTTATCATCATGTATACAACTTCCTAATGTAGGCAATTTGGAGAATAAGTGTCTATCTGCCTTTTAGTTCACCTAAGCAAAAGAATTTACATATTTGAACTAGCTAGAAACCATACTCCTGAATTTGCATATGTCTTGTCTTTGCTCTGTATTATTTCTACCACATACGCATCCATTCCTAAACAAATAGCAATTGGTCTTGTGTGGTTTTGCTGTATTTATTCTGCCTGCAGTTAAGTAAACCTCTTTAATTAAAGGTTTAGTCGATAAAATTCAGAAAATTTGAAGAAAGAAATTGAGTGCAGCTAGAAGATGACAGCAGGAGCCGATTTTCTTTCTAGGGTTAATTCAGGGGAAGCTCTGGAGTTAAGACACTGGGGCTGCAATCTCCACATGAGAAACTGAGAGAGCTTGTTCAAAGTTGGTGCTGGAAGGCCAGGCTGCTGCTCAAGTTTGGGTTCTAGTGCCACCTAGAGAACAAAATGAGATCATTCCCATGCTCTGCTGTGTGGAAGCAATCTGTCAACTGTTAGTTTTCAGAGCATTTAAATTTTTTTTTAAAGATTCAGAGTGTGTGGTGTGTGTGTGTGTGTGTGTGTGTGTGTGTGTGTGTGGCACATGTATGCCATGAGGGGCTGATGTAGGTGCTGAGGAATGAACTCTCCGAAGAGGAGCGTATATTCTTAACCAATGGGCCATCTCCACAGCCCCATAATTCTAGTATCTCATTTAATGTTCAAGCAGTTGTTCTTGGAGTCAGAATTTCTTTACTTGCCTTTTTTTTTTTTCTTGGTTTTTAAAACAGGGTCTCTCTACATAGTTCTGGCTGCCCCAGAACTAACAACGTAGACCAGACTTTTCTTGTACTTCAGCTATGTTGGAATATTCAGCGCCTGCTATGGCAGGATATCTGGGCAAGAGCGGAGACATGTTGCCCTGGCTGATGTCGATTGTGTTTTTACACTGGCAACTCAGTGTCTGCATTTGGGATGACAAAAGGTCTGAGTGCTGATTTCTGGACTTGTCTTTGGGAGGTGGGTGTTTTGTGCTTGGTTTCTGTGTCCTGTCTGGATTATCCGAGGGTGTAGTGGCTGTGTGTTGCTTGTTTTCCTGGCCTGCTTAGCTGGAGTGTTCACGGAGCATGCCTCGTGATGTTGGATGCTAGGTAACTGAGATGAGTTGGAGGAAGGAAACTGGATGAGAAGGTCTCTGGGATCCACTATAGATGGGGTCAGAGAGGAAAGGATACTTGTGTTAGTGTCCAGACTCTGAGCCACTGAAATCATAACTGCCACTGAAATGTCAGCATTAGATCCTTTAGTCTTAACACGATTGAAAGCATAGAATTTTAAGTAAGCAATTTTAAGAAAAAGAAAGAAAGAAAGAAAGGAAGAAAGAAAGAAAGAAAGAAAGAAAGAAAGAAAGAAAGAGAAAAAAATTGCATAAGGAAATTAAGATACATATTCTAGGGGCCCGGGAGATGGCTCAGTGGGCAAGAGTGTGTGCTGACCTTGCGAAGGATAGGAGTTCAGTTCCCGTCATCCGTGTGCTGACAGCTGTCTGTGACTCCAGAGAGTGACAGGGAGTCCAGTGTCTGCTTGTCTCTGAAGGTCCCAGTTTGTGTGTGTGAGCACACTGGCATGACGTACACACACACACACACACACACACACACACACACACTCACACACATACACACATGCAGACAAAGAAGTAAATCATACATGTTCCATTCAGATGAAGAGGAAGAGGAGGCAGGGGATGATGCCCAGGTTCCAACCAGACTCTGTAACAATAGAGAGAAAGACATTTAGAGTCAAAGTTGTGAGCTCTACTAACTGTAGTTGTACTTTCATATCCAATGGGCCCTGTGGTGGTAGATACTGGAATTTGGGGAGACTATCAAACCTCTCCAATTGTTCCAGCAGTGCTTCTCAACATGTGGGTCATGATACTTCGAGGGAGGGGTTTACCTTTTCATAGGGGTCATCTATGACCATCAGAATACAAAGATATTTACATTACATTTGGGAAGGCATCAAATCCAAAACCAAAGATATTTACATGACAGCTCCAAAATTACAGTTATGAAGTAGCAACAAAAATGTTTTTATAGATGGGGTCACCACAGCATGAGTAATTTTATTAAAGGGTCACAGGGTCACAGCATTAGGAAGGTTGACAACCACTAAGCTAGAGGAAATCTCAAGTAGCATTCTCACTCAAGGCAGAATCTCTTAGCGTATTTAACAGACACCATCTTTGTGGGGAAATGAAGATGCCAGAGAGCAAAGAGTTAATGTGTGCATGGTTGTGCTCCACCCCCTCTCCATTCATTTTGTTGTTTTTGTTTTTCACACACACAGGGTCTCACTATGCAGGCCAGGCTGGCCTGGAACTCACCAATATACCTGCCTCTGCCTCTTGAGTACTAGGATGAAAAATAGGAGCCACCACACTTACTTTTCTCCATTTTTATATAATCCAGGATTTTCTTCCCATCGTTCAAAGAACTTCCCACCTCACCTAACAATCAAGACAATCCCTAGCAGACATGCCCATAGGCCATCCTAATCTAGACCATCCCTCACAGAGACTCCTAGGTAATCTTAGATGACTGTAAGTGGGCTGTTAAAACTATTACGTGCCATGACCCCTAGGAGCTTGCACATACTCCAATAGACTGAAAAATCTTTTTAAATTTAGCAGGAAAAAAAAAAGTCTATGGAAATATGCTGTGGGAAGCACTTTCATAGAAGGCAAAGGGATTGGGGTTCAATTCCCAGCAGTGAAAAGGAAAGCAAGGCAACACATTTGCTCCATCTGACCACAGACGAGCATAGCTTGGTGGCACAGGGTGCTATCACTCCCCTAGTTGCTGCCCCTATAATTCCATGGCTGACTGGGGCCCGAGGTTCAGTTCCCTCGTCACTGCTCAGCCTCCCAGGAGATCACACTGCATGTGACCAGGCTGGGAAAGCATCAAATCCAAAACCAAAGTGCAGTTTCTTCTGAATGGGCACCACGTTTATCCACTGTAGAGTAAGAAACTGTTTAAGCCGAACCATCGTAAGTTGGAACCACCTCTATTCTATATATGTGTGTGTATGTATATACATATATTTATGTATGTGTGTATATATACACATATTCTGATACATATATCAGAATATATAACACAATCACCTATATCATATCATGTAGTGGTTTTATGTGCTCATATTATACAAAAATGAATATTTTTACTTTTTTCTCCATAACTTGTTTTTAATCATAAAGAAGTCAAACCTGTTGGATGTTCTCTCTTAGAGGTCTGCTCTTTTCTGAAGAGGAAACTGAGGGGGAGTGGATCTGGGGCAGAGGGCAGGTGGGGAGGAGCTGGGATGAGTGGAAGGTGGGGACACTGAGCTTGCAATGTATTGTAGGAGAGAAGAATCTGTTTTCATTTAAGAGAAGTAAATATTTCCAAATGTCAAACTTAGTTGAGGTGTGGGGGTGTATGCCATTTATCCCGGCACACAAGATGGAGCGGCAGAGGCAAGCGTATCTGTGAATTCCAGGCCAGCCTGGTTTACATGGTGAGCTCCAGGCCAAGCAGGGCTGGGTGGTGATACCCTGTCTCAGAAAAAAAAAATCCAACAGAGTAATTGGGAAAGCGTGGCATTTGTCCCAGGCCTGACAACCTGAGTTCAAGCCCAGGACCCACACAGTGAGAGGAGAGGGCCAAATTCTGCATGTTGTCCTGTCACAGCCACAAAAATGCCGCCCGAGTACCCTGCCACTAACAAGTAAACACATAAACATAAAAGAACACTTTTGAAAAGCATGTACTCTCCTATCTCCTATGTTCAACAATTCCTTAAGTTTCTTTTTTCCAATTTTACTCCTCTAAATTTTTTTATTATTATTGCAGACCTTTAAAAGTTGTAGATAATGATCTGTTTTGCCTTTGCCAAGAGCTTCACATATAGTTCTGAAAAATAGTTCCATATTGTAACATAACTGACAACCATCTAGTTTTGATTGTAAAAGTGTTACAAAATTGCTGGGGAGTCAGAAGAGCCGGATGAGATGTGAATAAAGAACACCAAAATGTGAAACTCCACAGCATCCATTCTGAATGTTCTAACTGTAAAGATGTCATTGAGTTGTCTAGGCTTTGGGTACGGTTGACTTTAGTGTGTGATGTTTTATTTTATTTGTAGTTTTATTTAAGAAGACCATTAGCTAGTAGTAAGCTCATATTTTACTATCCTTAGTGCTCTTTTGTTTTTGTTTGTTTGTCAGGAGGCATGTTCTGGTCAGCGTCAACTTGAGCTCCAAGGGAGAGCTACAGGGCTGTCTTTGAAGGGAAATGACCCATTTGCTGGCTGATTCAGGAAGGACCAGCCCGGGTTGGCAACACCGCTCTTGGGCAGGCCACAGAAGAAAACAAGCTGAGATGAGGCAGAGAATAAGCCAGAGGGAGAGCTACGAGTTGTGCTCTTCCACGGTTTGAGCCAGAAATTGAGCCAACAAGCAGTGTCCTCCTTAATCCTGCTCTCTCCTCACTGAGGGACTCTGGCCTGGGAGCGTAAGCCGAACACATTCTTTCCTCTCCTGAGCGGGTTTTGGTTAGAGTGTTTTTATCACAGCAATAGAAAGGAAAGTAGCATACGTCAGTGATGAAAAGTTTTGTGAGCCACTAGATTTTCAAAGCCCTGCTCTACACTTAGCCTTTGGGGACTGGCACGTTGGAGATGGTATTGAGGCTTTAGGAATCCAGGGATGTTTTCAGCAGAGATAACATAGCTGGAGAACACTGTCCTCCAAGACTGCAGGGTACTGACGAGAAACAGTGATTTCAAATGCTTTGTCCTTTAATTCATTTCACCTGAGGCTGTTAAGTCCTTTCCACATAAGAGTCAGCTCTCCTCTTTGGTTGGGAAAGTTGACTTTTGTTATTTCTCTAGCTGATGTTTTTAGCACAGTTACCTTGTATTTCCTGAGCATTCCAGCTGAGACCATCATCATTTTCATCTCACATCTTCTTCTCCTTCGTCTAGTAGATCCTAGAGATCGTCTCCCACTTGGCTAATTTAGTCTTATATCAACACTTAACATGTGAGGAAAGAGAGGAAGACCTCCCCTATCAGTGGACTTGGGGAGGGTCATGCTTGAGGAAGGGGAAGGGAGGGTGGGATCGGGAGGGGAGGAGGGGGGCTTATGGGGGGATACAAAGTGAATAAAGTGTAATTAATAAAAGTTTTTAAAAAAAAACATGTGAATTTCCAATAATATATATTTTAACAAAGTGTCTATTTTCTAAGCTGTGGGGATAATCTGTACGTTTTACTTAATATGCAAATCAATTTTCACTTTATAGTCAGCTTTTGTTTAGACATTGAGTTCTAAATGCTTATTTTACATTTTATTATTATTTATTATTTATGTGTATAAGTCTTTGCCTCTAGTACATCTGTGTACCACCTGAGTGCTGTGCCCTCAGAAGCTAAAAGAGGGCATCAGATTACCTGAGACTGACCGGTATGATAGACAGTTGTGAGCCACCATGTGGTACTGAGAAGGGGCTTCTGTAACAGTAACCAGTGCTATTAGCCGCTGAGAGATCTTTCCAGCCCTCACAGCTTGTGTGTGTGTGTTAAGGAAGCTTGAAGTTAAAATTTGAGGTTAACAGATGAATGGATTAAGATATATACGTGATGAAGTTTTATTAGGCCATTGAGAAAAATGATACTGTGTCATTTGCAGGAAAATGAATGGAACTGTTGATTATCAAGCTAAGGAAAAGAAGCCAGGCTTTGGATCCTTAATGCTAAAACATTTTCTTCATCCCCCTCCTGTTTTGAAAGCTCAGAAAAAAGGGTAATCATTTCCAAAATGTTTACTTTCTTCTTCAAAGAAATGTGGCATTTCAGAGTAAAGTTTATTCCAGGAGTGAGGTGACTTCTGTGATAGGGTTGTGGTTACCTCCGGTGAGCTAAGCATTTGCTTCTCTATAGTTCTAATTCTCTTTGTCTTTTGTTCAGCCCCTGGACACTCAGGTCCCGCTCTCAGCTTTATTCTTCTGGGTTTCATTGTGCTTTTTGGTGATTTTCTAGGTAGTGTTACCTGATAAAATGCAGTGTGCCCAATCAAGTTTAATTTACAAAAAGACAATGAATAATTTTGTTAGTACAGCTATGGGCCATATTTTGGAATAAGTCTAAATGGTAAATATGTTATATATAAGATATAGATATAAATATATATATAATAAATATATATCATATATATGAAAAAGGTATGTACGCTCATATTTAACAAAGTGCATAAAACTTAGTGGAAAACTATAAATCCCAATGAAGGAAATTAAGGAAAACTAAGTAAATGGAAAAGCATCTCTTAATAATGAAACAAAAGACTTAGAAAGCTCAAAGGGTCTCACTCCAAACTCAACTATAGAGTCCATGTGCTCTGCATGGAATTAGTAGCTGGTTCTTTGTTGAAATTCACAGGCAGGTTCTCATATTTATGTAACAGTAAGGGACCCAAAATATTTAAAATGATTTTGGGAAACCGGGACAAACAAGAGGACTCAGTGAGTCCAAGTTCAAAACTGACCATAAAGCAATAGTAAAATAGGCGTGTAGATTATTGAAATAGAATTGAAAGCCCAGGCAGAGATTCATGGATGTTTTTCAATTGGTTTCCAACACTAGTACAAAGCCAGGGGGCTGAAAGAGAAAAGTCGGTTAGGGCTCAAAAAATTATACCTCCCAGATCTGGCTTTGCCACACTGAGGACTTTGAACTAACGGAAAGCGGAAGGCTTCAGAAACAGTCTCTGACCTCCTCTTGCCCTTTTTTTCACTCCAAAGTAGTTCACAAAACCCAGAATTCCTCTTCCCCAGGGTGGGTCACAGAAACTAGAAACAGTGCTCTCATCCTGGCCTGCCTTTCTCTGCGGGAGCTGCCAACATATCCTCTGGCCTACCTTGTCTGATCATAAGACCCTCACTCCAGAAGGGACCCTGCTTTATCACCAGGAGAAAGCAATGCTACACAGAACTGTGCAGACAGGCTGGTGGCCATGTCTCGAGGATACCATCATCAGATCATAGCGTTTTACCTAGGCACATCAGCACTGTTCATTTCTTATCAAAACATAACAACTAGAAAGTTTCCCCCACGTCTGTGGTTCTTTTCTGAGGGCTCCCGTGTCTGTAAGAATTTGATTAAATAAATTTATGTTTTCCTCCTGTTAACCCATCCTTTAGTGGAAATAATCAGCCATGACTCTGATGATGGAAAGAAGACACCTAATGGTCCCTGCCCCCAGAATCTTGCAACCAATGGTGTTGAAATAGCAGAACAAACACATACGGAGGTGTAAAGTTGGACTCTCATTCACGTGGTCTACAGATGAACTTAACATGGCCCTGAGACCAGCGTGAAGGCCAAGTGAAGGCCAACATTAGAAAACTATTAGGAAAAAGAAGCGCTAAGTTCCTGTGACCTTGGGGTTAGCATTGGGTTCTCAAAGGTGGCACTAATAGCAGTGCCAATGGCAAATGGTGAGAAAATGTACTTTATCAAAATTTGAAACTAATGCTATGAAGGAGATCACGAAAAACGTGAAGAGACAAACCACAGAACAGGCAAAAGTATTTTGAAATCACAGAACACATGCATCCCAAATATACAGAGTACTTCCGTAACTCAGTCAGTAAGAGACAAAGCAGTTTTAAAGATGAGAGAATGCTGGGAGTATTTTGCTAAAGAGTATCCTTGATGGCCAATAAACATATGAAAAGCTGTTCAACACTACCAGCTGTCAGGAGACACTGATGAAAACTTCACCGAGACACTGCCTCATACCATAGCTACTAGGACAGCTGTTGATAAAATGAAGAGTCAGATAGTAACACGTGCTGGTGAGAGGGGGCAGCCCTCATGCATGTTGGTGAGAATGAAAACCAGTGCGAAACAGGATAACCAGGTTGAAAGCAATCTGAAATCCCTTCAAATAGTCAAATGCAGAACTGTCATGTGACCTCGGCTCTTCCACCTTCAGGTCTATCCCTAAGAAAAATGAAAACAAGGAGAGGAGGGTCGGGGCTACAATTGAGATGTAAAGTGACTAAATAAATTAATCAATTGAAAGAAAAAGAAAAAAAAAACAAAGAGAAAAATATGTTTATGTGAAGAGCTTGCAGGGGATACTCACATCATTGTTTAGAATGGCTAACAAGTACAAACAACTCAAATGCCCATCAGTTGATAAATGAATGAGCAAATGTAAGCATGCCTATTCAGTGGTTCAGTCCTAAAAAAATAAATGAACGACTTTAAAGATGATACATCAGGGATGGACATCAAAAATATTACTATAAGTAATCATCTAGCTAGGAGGGCAGGCTTTGCCGAAGCTGCAGAATGTTAAAGATTTGATGATGTGGGGAATGCCTGGCCTCGGTTCTCAAAGGAACTGGGCAAATTGCTATATCTATGTCAGGAAAGAAGAGCAGCCTTATTCACGGACCCTGTCACCCAAGCCATGCAGAGGCCTTCGTGCTAGCTTGGTGGCTCTCTCCTTCAAGCTCCTAGGTTTAATATACATACCCTTTTATTGTTCCTCTAGCCAGCATTAGTAGCCTCAATAGCTGCTCCCGGTAAATTTTTCTGATTGATGGCAATGGTGCGCCATTCTTTCTATCTGCTGATGGCCTTTTAGCCAATCTTTAGAGTAAATGTGCGCCAATTAAACAGTGTCTTTTCCTTCTTTATTTCTATTGGTCGAAATTCAGCCAGTAACACCAAACCAGCACGAGATTTATTGCAAGGAATGAATGATATACTGATTTGTTTAAACCACTGTCAGGCTATAGAGGGAGAATATCTTGTCTCTCTTTTTATATTATATTTATGTGTTTATTTGCACAAAGACAAGGCACACACATGCCCCATCACCTTGTGGAGGTCAGGGGAAAGCTTGAGGGAGTCAGATCTCTCTTTCCATTGTGTGGGAATAAAGCTCAGGTCATCATCTTGTTGGCAAGCACACTTGAACCATCTTGCTGGCCCTTTACATTTTTTAATGTAATTAATTAATTGATTGATTTGCAGAAAGTTTTGCATGGGCTAGCCTTAAACTTGCCATGTACTCCAGGCTTGAACTTTTTGATCCTCCTGCCTCTACCTCTCAACTAGTAGGATTACAGGCATGGTGACCAAAGCAGTGTTCCTTGAATACTAGGTAAGTCACATCTAAAGGCCTTTTCTCCAGAAAACCTCAGCTTCCCTTTTAAAGGCCTTTGCCTGCTTGAACTCAGCCCAATCAGATCTGGGAGGCTCTCCTTTCCTGAAAATCAGTTGGAATGACCTTTCTTAAATTTGCAAATATCCTCATGGCGACCCCAGAAGAGTGTTGGTTGGATGATGAAACTAAAGCCTAGCTATGTAGACACTCCAACCTGGCAATCCCAGCTCCCCTCTAATTTCCCTAAGACACATATTATGGACGGCAAGACTATCTCTCTAAGTGACCAAGCCTCTCTGTGGCTTTCTTAGGCTACCAATGACAACTTTGAAGTGGGACAGGGCTTTCTGTGCCTGGTGGTAGAGTACTTGTTAAAGCTCTTCTTTCTGTCTTATTTCTTTGTATATTGTTCCCTGTTTCCTGGGATCATCCCCCAAGGAAATCGCTTGTACCCAAGTCTTTTATTCAGGGCCTAATCTTGAGAACCCGCCAGCTATGGCAACACAGAGTCCTTGGCAACTCCGTCATGACTGTGGTTTTATATCATAATAATACCAACTCATTCCTCTCTGTAAAATCTTCCCACAGCTCTTTGAAAAGTAGAATACAATGCAGACTCTGAAGTAAGACGCAGAGAAACTGTACCCAGCCGAAGCCTCCAGTGCTGTTTTTCCAGTATTGCTTCGTCATTCTCTTCAGCTGCCCTGGCCACGGCACTTGCCAATCTGGCTGTAAAATCTCCATCCACAGTTTTACATGCCTTCTCAACACCCAGGTCTTTGAAAGGCTGCTTCCAGGGAGAGATCCTCCTCAGCCACAGCAGCTAACAGAGCACATTGTTTTGGAGAATACTCAGTATGTTCCGCACTCAGCCACTTTCTCACTTTTAGACTTTATGTTCTTTTAAAATTATCCTCTGTTTCTTTTTTGAAATGATGTCTTTGTTGTGTTATGCAGGATGTTCTTGAACTGGCCTCAAGCGATTCTTTTGTCTCTGTCTCCCAAGTAAATGAGACAACATTTGAAATTATCTTCTAGTTTTGTCTGTCTCCTTTTACTCTGTGTGCAAGGATTGGTCAGTTTGGACCATCACTGACTGTATCCTTGGGTCTGAGAACAGTGCTTGGGATGTATCAGACCCCTGTTATATATTTGATATAAAAAGACTGTAAAGGGCTAGGAAGAACCCGCCAGGCTGGGTGATGAACCAGCAGAGTCCATCATGTGTGTAGGGCTGGCAAACTTGTAGCTTGACAAACTTGGCTGTCATCCAGGCCCAGATCCAGTGCTCGAGTCAGTCAACCCAACACCTACTCCATCCACGAGCTGCTGGACCAGAAGAGGAGCTGGTGCTGCAGAACCAGATCCAGGAGCCGCCATTACCACCAAAGATGAAAACCTGAAGCATGCCTGTGAGCTAAGAAGTTTTGGAGATCATCTGGTTATTATAGTGCTTCAGACAAGAAGCCCTGAGCCAGACCAATAACTCATGGCAATGAGCATTTGCATGTAGAGTTGTGTGGGCAAAAATACATACTGAGTGTTGTGCCACAGTTTCCATGCCACTGTGATGAACGGATTTGCGATGGAGGGGTGGGAAAGATGGAGAGGAGCAGAGCAGTGAGAACACTGTGGAGAGAGGCTGAACATGTCAGTGACCAAGACCCAGGCTACCACAGGAAACCATGTTGATCTGCATGTCATGTACTGCCAACGAGACCATGTTGATATATGTGGCCCATGCTGGCACCGGGGGGGTCATGTCTGGGTTGTGGTCCTGCTGCAGTGTCTGTGACCCACGTGGCCTGTGCTACCACCAAAAGCCGTGCAGTTGTCCACACTGCTGCCTGAAGCCTCGCTGGTGTCCGTGGCCCACGCTGCCTCCTGAAACCATGCTGAGGTCCGTGGCTCAGACTGACACTGGAAGCAAGGTAGATGTGTGTGGTCCATGCTGTCGCCAGATATACCACGTGGAAGTCCATGCTCCCTGCTCTTGCTGACTGTAAAAGTCAAGACAACTTCTTGTGCAGTCATATCGATGACTGCAGACTCGCAGTTCAGAATGGGAGACATAGCTTCTGTGACAACCCTACCCCCGACCCCACTCCCCTCAAATTAATAACCTAGAAGAAGCCATCAGAGAGAACTCTTAAAAATTGTGATAAGAATGCTGATGTGTAACTCTCCACAATAGATGGCTACTGGTGGGGGGGTGAGTATGGGGGGGTAAGGACTCACTTTTCTTTAATGGTCTGGCTATTTGGCCATGTGACTACATGGACAACATAAATTGAACTTATTTTGTTGTTGTTGTTTGGTTTTTGTTTTGTTTTGTTTTGTTTTGGTGGGGAGGCTACAGGGTGGGGGGTGGACATGGAGGACTAGAAAGTGAGTGTGATGGGGTGCATTATGTGAAATGCCCAAATAATCAACAAAAAACATTACATTTTTAAAAAAGACTGTAAAGAGGCATGCACCTTAAAACCTTGAAAACCACTGTAAACTACTTCTATAAGCCATACTAGGGGTTACAGAAGGTACTAGAGGTAGACTAACCATGAATTTCACAAGCAGTGAGTGCTGGGAGCCTCAGTGATGCTAAGACGTCAAGCACTGGAAGATCTGGAAGATGAAAGTTAGGAGAAATGAATGAAAAAAATTTTTTGGATTTTAAGTGAGATTTATCGATGACAGAGGATGAAAGAATAAAATATAAAAATTTCAGTTGAAGTTGTAGTTCAGTGGTAGAGCACTTGACTAACATGTATAAGGACTATGGGTTTGATTCCCAGAACTGGAGAGAGAGAGAGAGAGAGAGAGACAGAGAGAGAGAGAGAGAGAGACAGAGAGAGAGAATACAGATGTTCATTTGACTCCTGTTGCTTTGATAAAACACTGACCAAAACCAACATGAGAAAAAAAGAATTTATTTGGCTTACAGATTATAGTCCATCACAGAGCAAAGCCAAGTTAGGAATTTCCTAACTTGGAACCAGATGTAGGAACTGAAACAGTGACCATGAAGGCACACTGCTTACTGGCTTGTGTCCCTTCAGCTCTCTTTCTTACACAGCTCTGGTCCACCTGCCCAGGTGTGGCACTGTTCACAGTAGGTTGGGCCATCCCACATCAATCGTTAGTCAGGAATATGACCCCACAGATTAGCCTACAGGCCAATCTGGCGGAAGCAACCCCTTCGTTATAATTCTCTATTTCCTGTTGTGTTAAGTTGGCAACCAAGATTAGTCATCACACAGAGAAACTTAGCTATTAATTTTTTTCTATTTATTGCTTGAAAACTTCATACATGTATTGTCTATGTCTTGGTCTTATCTGTAGGGGCTGGAGAGATGGCTCAGTGGTTCAGAACACTGCCTGCTCTTCAAAAGAACGCAGGTTCAATTCCTGGCATCCACATGGCAGTTCACAACTGTCTGTAGTTCCAAGGGATCTGACACCTTCACACTAATGCACATAAAATAAAGTTAAATAAATAAAAAAATTTAAAAAGAATGTAGTGTGTCTTGGTCTTATCCATCCTTCCTCTTCCCTCCAGCTCTCTCCAAGTGCAATTACCACTGTCCATATCTAGGTACATGGATGTGTCACTCTTGGGGTCATGGGCTTCTGAGTGCCCTCTCTGTCACACCTCCATTGTGCAGCTGAGTCTGGTGATTCAGTAATCAGGTTGTTCGCTGTTGTTCCCTAAAGAGTTTTCCATTGTAGTTGGTTCGTACATGTTGGGTTGGCTGGGTTCGTAGAAATCCAGATTGCTGTTAAAACACTGTTTCTGAGTCTGTGAAGGCGGTGGTGGAAGAAATGAGCATTGGAGTCAGCAAGCTGACCAAAAGTGACCAGCATCATGCATATCCCTTGTGCCTTGCATAAAGCTAAGGCTGAGGGTCGTGTGCCTGCAGTGGTTCGTCTTCCTTTTGAACTCAGCGAGATTTACAGTCACCCCGGAGGCACACCTTGGAACAGGCCTGTGAGGGGATTTACAGAAAGGTTTAACTGAAGGGGGGGGAGGGTACACCGAATGTGGGCTGGGGACCCAGACTGAATAAGAGGAGGGAGGGAGTGAAACACGAGCACTCGGCCCTCAGCTTCCTGATTGCGGACACTGTGGCCAGCTGCTTCGTGCTCCTGCCCCTTGCCCTCCCTGGCATGATAGGCCATATCCTTCCAAACTGTGAGGCAAGGTAAACACTTCCTTAAGTTGCTTTCGCTAAGTAACTTTGTCATACCAGTGAGAGGAGTAATATATACCCCTGCTCTTTGCCTTAGTACATAGACCTTTGTCTAATGGAGTTCTAATAGAGAGACTTTCTGGCTTCCAGAAACTGATGAGTCAATTCACATTATCTATCCATCTCTCTCTCTCTCTCTCTCTCTCTCTCTCTCTGTCTCTCTCTCTCTCTCTACCTATCTATCATCTATCTGCCTATCATCTATGTATGTATGTATGTATGTATGGATGTATCAGCTTACCTACCTATCATATATTTGTTTATCTACTTACCTATCTACCTATGATTGCTAAACCTGGTTGTTAATTTGACTGCATCTGGAATCAACTAAAACACAAGCTGGTAGACATTCCTATGAAGGATTTTCTTTGTTAGATCATTTAAGGCAGGAAGAACCATGCTAAATCTGGGCAGTACCTTCTCCTGGCAGGTCAGATAGATAGAAGGACAATGAGAGAAGGAAACTTGGCCTTTTCTCTACTTGCCCTTACTCTTGCTGCCAAGTTCATCTATCCTGCTGCTGCAACATCCCCTCACTGATATTAGAAGCAACTTTTTAAGGCTTCCAACCTACACTGAAGACCAGCAGCTCTCCAGGAATCCTGCAGGCCCACAGCATCAGATGAGACTACAGAGCTGAGATTTTTACTTCAAGATTCACTCTCAACTGTTAAACAATACTGCACTGTTTAGAGACTGTCTTGGCAAAATAATGTCTCTTTTTCAGAGTTACACTGGTCTATGTTTAAAACACACTCCAAATACTTTGGGGGTAAGAGTGGAACATAACGCCGTTACTGAAAGTTTGGGAAACAGGGTAGAGAAGAACAGGAAAGAACGGGGAGCATTTAGATCTGGGCAGCAGTTCCTGTGCTTTAAATCTGCTAGCACAGGCTGTTGCAGCTAAGCTCATTCTCTCAAACTAGTGAGAGCCAGGGCTTCCTCTGTGGCTCTAAGCCTCTGGGAAGGCTCTTCTATGCCATATACTCACTTTTCCAGATCTATTCCTGTCACATCATTTCAGTTCTCTGTTCTCTGCTCCATAAAGTGTGGAGAGAAACACCTGCTCTGGCCTGTATGAGCTGTTATTCTGAAGTCACCTTGGAAGTGTCTCTTTGGAGAAAGGTTGAGCATTTCATGGTATGACATCAGCCTATTGTAGACTCACCTGACTACTATGTGTCCCTGGAATGCTCCAATGAATGAAGACCTTGCATAAGTGACTGAAAAGCCCCCTTGTCTGTGGAGCAAGTGCCCACTTCATACCTCCACATGCCATTTGAAGCATGTACTTTCTTGGACCCAATTCCATGCTATTATATAGAGAGGAATAAATTACAGAAGGAAATTCAGGGTGAATATCACCTAAACTTGCCACACTCAAGACAGCAACTCTGAGGTCTTTCTGAAGCTGTTTCTGACCCTGGAGATAGGTTTTGCTATAGTATAAATCTAGAATGTTCCTCAGGAGCCCATGTGCTAAAGGTGTAATCTCTCATTGGTGCAATAGAAACATAGTAAAAGTTTAGGATGTCATTGGGGGTGAACTCTTGACAGGTATATGGGGGACAATGACCCCTCTTCTTCCTCTCCCTCTGTTTCTTGGCTGTTGTGAGGCAAGCAGCTTGCTATCCTATGTTTAGAGGCCATGGTTGCCACCTTATCACTGTTGGGTCAGAATCAGAGCTCAATTGTCCTTTAATTTCTCTCTTTTCCTTTTTTTAATTTTTTAAGTCTTTTGTGACTTAAATTGCCTTCTATGCTTATTTCTTTTGCGTTTGCCACAGCTCATAAGTTTTGAAAACTCATGGGCAGGCTCTCGAATGCCACATGCTAAGGGAGGAACTATTCGTTTGTAGAGGAAGTATGTGAGGAAATGAAGCATACAGAACAATTGGCCATTTGCAGACTGAAATCGTCCTCCTGTGAGCCACCTTGTTTGCTCTCCTAGAGGTTATAACAGCTTCATGAGGTGGCGGGAACTATCCACTTCTTGGTGTGAAAACAATCTGAGAGAGGTTCTCCTGAGTCACTGAAGCCACTGTGTGATTCGGCTGGAATTTGAAAACATTTTTCAGACTCAAAACTTCACTGTTCTAGAAGAGGTATCATATCTCCCTCTTGCCATTCTGAGGCTGAAGCTGCCTTTAAAATGCAGATCTTGGGAGGAAATCCTCTTTATTAGAGTATAATTGATATATATTTATAAGTAAATGTGAATTTATATATATATATATAAATTGATTGCCTCACAGGCCCAAAAGTAATGGTGCCAACAGACCACAGATGGAAACAGCCACAATTGTGAGTCAAAGTTTTGTTTTAGTCCAGATGTTTGTTATAGCAACAAAAACCAGTTTATATTAACTTTTACAATTTTTATAGCACTTTGACCTCTCAGTTGAGCTATTCGTTACCAAAAGTCTTTGCCTCAGTTCCTTCAATGCTAAAATCAGAAACTTGATCTGTAATGGAAAGTCGAGTTTTTTACTTCTCCAAGTTTCCATGCTTTAGTACAAATCAAACAACAACAACAACAACAACAACACACACACACACACACACACACACACACCCTTAAGGCTAACTGGCTCTGGTGCTATCTATGGACAGTATAGACAGGGGGCCTTGTGGCTCCTGTGTCTCTGCCTCAGATCAAATGCAGGTGGAGTTCTGTGGAGTAAGTCTACCGGGGGCAGGTTTGCTTAGGGAGCTGTTAACAGGCTCTCCGCTGTTTATCTCAGCCCAGGACTAAGCCTTCTTTGTAGGTTTCAAACACTCTGGGTATGTGAAAATATGAGGAAATGCATAGCCACGTTGAAAAAATGAGGCTGTAGTCACTGACTTCTGTATCAAGGACTCCAGTGGTCATTACAGAAATTCGGGTAGGAGTCTCAGTTCACTTGTCACTCGCTTACGTCTGAAGAAACCCTTGGCATGAGTGAACCTTGCTTTCCCTCAGCCTCTTCATACTCATATGCATGCCAGCTTTGGATGCTGGTAGCCACATCTGTGGCTTAACAAATTAAAAAGTAATTTGTTTTACCTTAACAAATTAAAAAGTAATAGCTGTAAATTAATTTTCATAGTGATGAAGTGGATATTTAGTTCCCCGTGATATCTCTGTAAGTACATTTCAGTATACACCGCTGTCTAAAACTTTGAAAAACCCAGAGGCTTCAAATTAGCAGAAACAAAAGGAGGACATGATATTTAATGTTTCTGTACAATATTGTTTTCTTTCGGTGAAAGAAAAATGTTGCTTTCAGAAGGCAGGTCTTCTTTGTGGCCTCTCAGACCATAAAATGTCAGAGCAGATGCTCTCCACTTCTCTCTTTTGACATCCAACAAAAGTCCACATGGCTTATTAATATATGGTATTTGAATGTAGTTAGTTTGTTTAAGACAGGTTCTTTCTATGTAACCCCAACTGGCCCGGAACTCACTGCATGCACCCAGCTGGAACTTGTAGCCATTTGGCCATTCCAACAAGAGAGCCCAGTGGGAATATAAAACCTAGCTATGGCTTTGGGTTTTGTAAACACGGGAGGAAAGTACACACTGAAGAAGCAGAATACTCCCAAGAAATAATCAGCTCATGAAGACAACGGGGAGGAAACATGTGTCCTGGAAAAAGCAAGCACTCTACCATGAAAGGGACAGCATTTGGATGTGCATAGCAGGTGGATTTCACGCAGACTCCCGTGGCCCTCCTCCTGCAGTTCATACAGCTGCTTATTGCTCTCTCCTGACTCGTACAAAATTAGGATGTCATACTCATCATAATTTGTGACTTTCAAGACTAGGTGATGAAAGACATTTGGCTTCTGCTTTATCTCACAAATCATTCATTCTTGATGAAGCTGGCTACCGTGTCGTGAGATCACCTAAGCAGCCCCAAGAAATGAAGAGCTTCACGACATTGCGTTTCCGGTTGTATGTCATTGGAGGTAACCCCGGTGTCAACTTTTGAGAAATTGCTGAGTATAAATGTGCTAATTGCATAACACAAAATCCAGGGTTCTTCAAAATATGAAAGAACACATCAGAGAATGTAGAAGAACAGAGCTGCCAATCAGAAGAAGTTGAATCTTGATACAGTTCTCCGTCACACATAGAATATGATAAATACCATCATGTAAACAAAATTTACAAAACATTATGCATTTTGAAAGAACATATTAAAGTGAAAAGATAAACATAAATATATTTAAATGCTCCTTATGGCAAGGAGGCAATGGCTGAGGTAGCAAGACAAAAACAAACCAAGCAAGAAACAGAATTTTAATAAACCTTGAGTGGTAGACTGTGATTAACCGAATCCTTTGCAGTGGAGTTCCATGTGCAGTGTTTTCCCAAAGATAAAGAGAGAAGGCTGGAAAATAAATCTAGATATTGAAAATCCAGGCATATGAACATGATACAAGATAAGGGTGTCATTCAGTGACATCCCAGACCAACCCGAGAACAGAGAGAGGCCCTTACACAGAGGTGGGCCCTTGTTCCAGGCAGAGAGTGGAGAGACGGACGCAAGCTGCTGTTCAAGAACTGCCTCCTTTTGGCTTGCATGGTGGGTGTCTGCATACTTGCCTAAACAACTCAACGTTAACTTTCCCCTGAATGAGAAAACATAGAAAAGAAGTTCAGCAAATAGCCCATCTGGATTTTCAAGGACTTCTTTTGTTGCTTCTCATAACTTGCTGAGCATTTGCCTACAGAGTTCCCTGGCACAGTTCTAAGCCAGCCCTTCTGCCTATTGTCTGGAAAGCAGATAGCCAAATACCATGGGAAAACGACTTCGTTTTAATTTTTCATAATCGTTTAAATGAGATTTTTGACCTGACATTTAATTTCATTACCATAATGTTAACAACATTTTACGTTTTAAAAATAACAATTGAGGCTTTTCAAATACCAACGAAAGATTTAGAAAATCCACTTCTTATTGCATGCCTCTAATATAAACATTGCTCCTATTCTTTGGGTTCTACTCCAAGCTTTACGGATGGTCTAATGAGCCTCACATATCATTAGTGCAGGAAGGAGAGAAAAAAGATGACAACATTTCAGTTAATTTTTTTACATCGTCAGAACAACAGGCTTAGCATTATAATACACTCTAGATGAGTATGAAAAGGAAGTAGTACCTTCAGGGAAGCAAAGCACCTCTGGATAGATAAGAGTCAAAATATCACAACACACACACCCCCTAGATTTCTCGAGATAAGGTGACAAATAAAAGCTGGGTTTATTTGTGCTGGAGGGATGGCTCAGTAGACAAGAGCCCTCGGTGTTCCTGTAGAGCATTGATTTTCAGCACTCATGTGGTGGTTCACAACTGACTCTGACTCTAGCTCCAGGGCTCTGACACCCTGGTCTGATCTCCATGGGCAACAGGCACACATATGGAGGCCAGACAGACAGACAACAGACAGACAAAATATTCATACACAGAAATTAAAATCAGTCAATAAAACTTAAAATAAATTGATCACACTTAAGATATACAATGTGATGATTTACTATACATAGGCAGAATAGATGATTAACACAGCGAAACACACACATCATCTCACATGGGTGCATGTAGGTGAGAACATTTAGCATCTACCCCCTTAAGTTTAAAACACAGTCACAGTTGTTATTTATGATATCCCTGTATTAGTTACCGCAACTAGGTAAAGCCAGGTAATAAAGATGTAACCAGGTATCCCGGTATAGGAAGCAACATTACATCATTTTGGCTGGCTAGATAAAGCCTTTCTAACTGACCTTTAATTTGATTAGTTCTGCAGTTGGGGGACTTCATCAAGTAACAGAGTATGAGAAATGAAACCATAGAGACATAATCAAAATGGAGACTTGAAGGCAAAATGGTTTCTGATATGCTAAAGACTACAGCAGGTGTTAACAGAGGAGCCATAGCTATGCTAAGAAGAAAAGCAGGTCTCAACAAAGGGGCTACAGAATTTAATCAGGTTACAACATGTTTGTTCCATGAGGCTGGTGTCTCAGCAGTCCCAGTCTGTCTAGAGTCCTGGAGAGCTGCTGGTCTTCAGTCTACACTGAAATCCTGAAAAAGCTGTATTTAATATTGGCTGCAGCAGCAGGATAGATAAACTTGCCAACAAGAGTGAGGGCAGCTAGGCAAAAACCAGAAGATTCCTTCTTCTATGGCCTTTGAGCTGGTCTGACCCAGAAAGTCCTGCCCCAGTTTAGGGTGGGCTTCTGCTTTCAATAATCTGAGTGAGAAAATCTTAGGAGTGCACCCGGCAGCTTGGGTTTTAGTTGATTCCAGAGGTAGCTGAGTTGAAAATCAAGACCAGCATAGACTCGTAGGTCAATTCCACACCTTAGCTTTAGTGAGTAGCACAGTGGTAAACACAGAAAACTAACACCTCCTTTATGAACTGTATTAGTTGCTTTCTTATTACCGTGTTAGAATACCCTGACAAGCAGCACAGAGGAGAAAAGGTACAGTTCCAGAGGTCCGAAAAGGCTGGAAAGGTCTGGCAGCAGGAGCAGGAATAATCACATTTTCACCCACACACTGAAAGCCAAGAGAGAGAGAGATCAGGAAGTGGGACAACTTCAAACATGGTCTCCTGTGATGTACTTCCTCCAGCAAAGCTCTGTCTCCTAAAGGTCCCATAACCTTTCCAAACAATGCCACCAACTAGGGCCAAGTGTTCAAATACATAAACAGAGAGAGAGCATTTTCTCGTTTAAACCACAATATACAGTGTTTTCATTTCCTTTATATATACAGCTTACTCAAAATAGGATTGTTGTATTATAGGCCATACAATTAATTCTGTGAGGAGGCCATGTACTGCCCATTGTGGCTATACTATCATGAGAAGGCATGATGGCAGGCTGCATAAGCCCTCAGCCTACCTCCTGTTACTTGAAGCCATGCAGGCCAGACCCTCTCATGTTGAAAGCATCTTCCTCCTCCTCCACGCCCCTCACATGTTAGCTGGCTGAACTTGTGTTTGACTTTTTCTAGGTTATCTATTTCTATTCAGGGAAGATAGAAAAGCAATGTCAGTTCAAAGAAAAAGTCCCACCTAAGTGAAACTTGTGAACC
The DNA here is from genome assembly GCF_030254825.1 of Meriones unguiculatus. NCBI lineage: Eukaryota > Metazoa > Chordata > Mammalia > Rodentia > Muridae > Meriones > Meriones unguiculatus. The sequence continues at coordinate 137,120,512 of NC_083350.1, read as the reverse complement.
AGTGAGTTTAATTAGGGTTGCTTACAGGGGCAAATTGCAACCCCCTTGAGGATTAGTCTCACCTCTGGCAGAATGGCCATCAAGCATCTCTGATTGCAGTGAAGAGATCTGACAGCTGAGGTAAGTATGAACACAGACAAGCAGGAAGTCAGAGTGTCTCTTTCCTCTCTCCTTCCTTGCCTTCTTTTGTTTTTCCCTCATCTTTTTTTTCTTTATCCATCTTTGCCCCCCTTTTTTTATTGTTTCTGTCTCATTCTCTTTATTTTATTCTCTCATTCTCTATTGATTTGGGTTCTGATCATGTATGTTCATTAAACTTGGGAAAACTCAACAAGTTGTACACTTATAATATATTAATTTGTTATAAGTAAATTATACATTAACAAAAAGTGTAAAATAATATGCAGGTTAGTTCAGGAAATGGGGCTAGAAGCTGAATAACAAGGTCACAGAGAAATAAACTCAAGTGACAGCACATGCCGGTGAGGATGTGGAGCAAGGGGTACAATCCTCCATTGCTGGTGGGAGGGCAAACTTGCACAACCACTTTGGAAATCAATCTGGTCCTTTCTCAGGTAACTGAGAATAGCTCTACTTCAAGACCCAACTATACTACCCCTGGGCATATACCCAAAAGATGCTCCACCATACAACAAGGACATTTGCTCAGCTATATTCATAGCAGCTTTATTCATAATAGCCAGAATCTGGAAATAACCCAGATGTCCTTCAACTGAAGAATGGAAAAAGAAACTGGAACATTTACACAATGGAATGCTAATCAGCTCTTAAAAACAAAGAACTCATGAAATGTGCAGGAAAATGGTTGGAACTAGAAAATATTATCCTGAGTGAGGTAACCCAGACCCAGAAAGACACAAATTGTATATCCTCACTTATTAGCTACATATTACAGAATAAACACACTACAGTTCACAGACACAAAGAAGCTAAGTAACAAGGCAGACCCAAGGGAGGATGCTGAAATCTCACTCTAAAGGGGAAATAAAATAGACAGCAGAAGTGAATAAAGAGAGGGAGCAAAGTAGGAGAGGGAGTACAGAGAGAAATGAGGGTGGAGACTAGAGCTGGGGAGAGTAGGGCCAGGAGGCTGAGGGGCTTAGAGAGAGAAGAGAGTGGAGGCACCTCTGAGACAAGCTAGAGACAGGGTAGGCTCCTAGGTGGTTATGGGGGTGATTATAGCTAAGACTCCTAGTAGCAGGGATTATGAAGACTTAAGAGACCACCTTCTAGCCAGAGAGAACTTCTAATGTAGGGAGGGGAACACCAATCCACCCACAAAAACTTCCACCCAAAATTTACCCTGCCTACAAGATGTGTAGAAATAAAGATAGAGCAGAGATTGAGGGAATGCCCAACCAATGCCTGGCCCAGCCTGTGATCCACCCCATGGGAGAAAGCCAAGCCATGACACTATTAATGATACTCTGCTATGCTTGCAGACAGAAGCCTATCATAGCTGTCCTCTGAGAGGCTCCACTCAGCAGCTGATAGAAATAGATGCTGACACTCATAGGCAAGTGGGGGGAAGGACAGAAGGACACGAAGAGGACAAGAGCTCCATGAGAAGACCAATAGAGTCAACTAAACTGGTCCAAAGGGAGAACTTACAGAGACTGAAACACCAACCAAGGACCATACATGGACTAAACCTAGGCCCCCTACACATATGCACCCAATGGGGACCTTCATCTTCATGTGGCTCCCCTAGTAATAGGAGCAGGGCCTGTCTCTGACATGGACTCTGTCACCTGATTTTCTATCACTTTTCCCTGGAAGAGCTGTTTTGCCAGGCCTCAGTGGAAGAGGATGTGCTCAGTCCTGATATGACTTGATGTGCTGGGTGGGAGGGCTCCCCTTTTCTGGGGAGTAGAAAAAGGTGGTGGGGAAGAGGAAAGGAGGAGACAGGGAAGGGGGCTATGATCAAGATGTAAAGTGAATGAATAATTTTTATAAAAGGAAAAACAACACTCTGACAGCATTTTTCTTCATCCGTGAGCTACCTTGGTATCCCAACCATTAAGACAATGGCAAATTTTGCTTGCTCCTAATTCTGTGAGTCATTTTGGGCTGTGTTCAACTGAGAAACTCTTTGGCTGGATTGCTAGGCAGTTTGGCTGGATCTGCATGACCTTGCATGCCTCCTCACTGCATCTGGCAACTGAGGCTGACTGTCATCACAGCTTCATTCTCTACATGGTCTCTCTTCATGCTGCCACCACCTAAGACACTAAGACAGAATGCTGTGGTTCTCTTGGAGCATGGATGGAAAGCTAAAACCCAAAAGGTAATGGGAGCACTCTGGTAACCTGGCCAGCAGATGTCCACAGAAAACAAGGGCTATTCATTTCCTGTGGGGATCAATATTTTGACTCATTGCATCTAGATATATTGGTTTTTCCCATGAGCCTAATAACCAAAAATTTACACAAAACCTCTCAATATTTGTGTTTTATAACTAATTCTCAATGTTAGACAATATTGCATGGTTCAGTATAAACGTATCTGTGGGCAAAGTGTACCCTGTGGATCTTGTTTACATTCTTTGCACCAGACAGCGTTAATGTAAAATAATAGGAATCCCTGTTCCCTGAACAAATGGTGAAAGGTGGTCTGGCAATGTACCTCCTACCTCATGTAAGAACTTGCTTACATCTGTGAGGCCCTGGGCTCTATTCCCAGGTACTTAAAACAAGTAAAGAAGACTTTCAGAGATTTACTCTTTCTCTCTCTCCAGTCAGTGAAACATGAGTTTGGACTCATTTTCTGCCATCAACAATGGCTGCATAATATAAATGAAAAAAAAAAATCTAGTATCTTCTTACTTCAGTCACCTGTGTCTGCCTTCCTTCCAGTTTAGACCCTCCACCTGGAGATCACTGTCATCATTTGATTGCTGTGGTTTTCTGCTTTCCACTACTAGAAACAGGGTAGAAAATTTACAACCAATACAAATGAATTTGCCCACAGTGTTGGAGCCTGGGAAGTCCAGGAACAAATGGGAACATGGGGTCAGCGTAGACTGCTTTAGGATATGGCAGATGGGCTGCACGCTCAGTCAAGGCAGGAAGAGAACACTGGGTGAAATGTGTTCTGTCTGAATGAGCCCTCTCTTGTTACTGACCTGCTTTTTGGTAATGGCAATCATCCATTCTTAATGACAGAGCCCTGATGGCTCAAATTGCTTCTTCAGCAAGGTTCCATCTCTTCACGTTGGTTCAACAGCAATTAAACGTCAATGTAAGCTCGGAGGGAAAACATTCCCATACTTGCAAGTGCAAGTGCAAGGGATTTGAAAGGGGTGGGGGGAGGGGTGGTCTAGAAAACGTGAACTGCAGAACTGTTGAATGGATGACAACATGACATGCTGGGAAGAGGCTGCGGGCCAGAAAGACCCTAATGTTAGCTGTTGTCACTGTGGGTGCTGCTGCTAATATTAGCTGTTATCACTGGGATGGTGAATGTGTCTTTGCCTGGTATCCTTAGGGAATGGCATTCTTCATATTTCAGTCTTGGTTGTTCTCCTCATGTGCATTCAGTTGACTCTTATTCTGGGAAGTGCTACTTTGAGAGTGGAAATAGACCCACACTTTATTTGTTAAGGTGAGCACAGGGAAGTGAGCACCCTAGTCTGCCTTGGTCACTGGAGTAACCCCCAGAACCTTGATGGGGTGTTGCTCAATGTTATCACTGAACGGCACATTCATCTTTTAGAATAAACCTTTAGTGTATTCTAGAAGGATTAGGGTTAGAGTCAGTCACTGTGTCAACTTCTCATGGAAGAAGCCTGTGGGTACAGAAAAGGCTATGATTCTGAATTTGGGGGCTCAAACCATGTGTATAGAAGGAAGTCAGGGACACCCAGTCCTGGTCCTATCTCTATCTCAAATCTATTGATTCTGGCTCTAGAAATTCCCACACAGAATGAGAAATAAGCCTCGAACAGACACTGCTGATACCGCAATTTTAACTGTATAACGAATGCACATTTCTATCCTTAAGAAAAGCTAGCCAAGGTACTTTGTACAGAAAGCAGTGGTTCTGGAGCAAAGCTAGATGTGAGTATCATCAGCTGTGCCCCACGAAAGGCGTGCTCAGGGACACAGCTGTCCTTGATTTCACAGTCCTCAGAAGACAAACCCAGCCCAGCGTGATGTCTCAGCGGCACACGTGTCCAGCTGTGGTTTACATGTGCTCAGCTGGAGAAGGTCGCTTCAGCCAAGCACATCTCTTCGCAGAACCTAAGCCATGTGGGTTTTGTTCCCAAAGGGATGTGACTATATCCTCCAAACAAACACATTGCAAAATTCTGGGCCCGGGGAGAGGGAAGCTAGATAAAACTGTGCTGATAGAGAAAACAAAATGTCCCCTGAGTCTTCTGGTCAAGGCGGTCAGCCTGGATCTGCTGCGGAAGGAGCAGGAGGCCTTTCCCCAGAGACAGAGAACAGTTCCTGCTGATGGGGTGTCATGTAGGCACGTAAGGAGTGTGTGTGACATCACTTTAATAAAACTCAATGATCAGAAATAGGAGGTCAGTCTCAACTTGACAAACCTTCAAGCAGAGCCCTGACCACCACCTGGCATTTGCTGTGAGTGTCGGGGTGAGAGCACTCCAGCTGGTAGACTAGTGTTTGGGGCCCTTTCCATTTCGTGTAACTAATTTCCGCAGAAGAGTCAGGAGAAGGACATGATGTTCAACTTCCCAGAATCCAGCAGGGTTTAGGAAAGCACACAGCAAAGTGCATTTATCTAGAATAAAGTGAAAATGACTGTTGCCTAGAGACAGAGGGTAATCAAGTGCATGGTTTGGTTGGACTGCAATCCAATTTGACTTTAAAACTTGAAATTTAAGATGACTCAGCAAATTTCCCTGTGTACAATGTTTCATTGCTTTTAAAATTAATAACCGTAAGTGGTTAAAAAAAAAAAAGGAAAGATAAAACGAATCTAAATTAAAGCATGAAAAGTTTGATGCTTTTAGGATTTTGTTTTTGTTGTTGAGACTGGTCCTATGTAGCCCAGACCTCTTTGCCTGGTTATAATGAATCCTTCCAATCTCAAGTGATAAGAGGGAATGTTCCATGTGTAAATTAAGTTATCATCAGGAATGACATTATGGATACTTCTTGACCTTCGCTAGCACCCTCTTCTCCCTCAGATCAGGGCTGAGAAGATGGCTCAGTGGGTAGAGAGCTTGCTTGGAAAGCATGGAGGACCAGAACGCATGTAAAAGTCAGGTGCCAATGGATAGGCAGAGACAGGTGCAACTTTGGGGCTTGCTAACCAGTCATTGCAGTCAAAATGGAAAGCTCTGGATTCAGAGAGACTGTCTAAAAACAAACAAATCCATTAATTAATGAAAAGCAGTGGAGGGCAATAGAATAAATAAGACAGCCTACAAGCTCACGCGTGGTTAGTGAGTACACCTGAACACACACACACACACACACACACACATTTTCATAGATTTTTATTCCATGGCAGACCCCCTGAGCACCTTTCCAAGCACATTTCCAGGTTTAAGTTTCCAAGGCTGAGGCTGAGGTCAGATCACTTCAGATCTACAAACTGCCAAGAGTAACTGAGCTCAGGCAGACTTTTAAGGAAATGAAAATACATTCGTGAACTCACTTAAAATCCCCTTTCCCCTCCTCCTTTCATGGAAGTGAGAGTATCCAGGGCTGAGAAGAGGAGAGGGATCCTTTCCACCCACGACACGGAGCGACTGAAACACTCAAATGCCAAGTCTGAGGCAGGGATGCTAAAAGAGCAGCAGCCTGGATTAAAGTAGTGACTGTCAGGGACTCAAAGTGCAAGTTAAACATGACTGATTTCAGAACTTTGTTCTACATTTAATGGTTGCGTCTCCCCTCCACCCCAAATTCTTCTGCTGAACACCTAATCTCCAGTGTGCTCAGAGATGGTCTCAGGAGCATCATTAGTTAGAAGTCATGGCAGTGGCACGTAGGATGGGCCTGACAAGAAACAGCAATTCTATCTCTCTCTCCTTTCCTCCATCTCTCCTCTCTCTCTCTTTCATCTCTCTCCCTCCCTCCTCTCTCTTCTCTCTTTCCCTCTCTCCTCTCTCTCCCTCCCTCCCTCCCTCTTTTCCTCTTTTCTCCATCTCCCCTGTCCCCAGTCCCTTGCTTCCCATGAAGGAATGAAGGGGCTACATGGTGACAAGGTGGCCTATGGCAGGCCTGGAAGTGAGTAGGCATGACTAGAATCTGGCCATGCTGGGACTCTGATCTTGGACATCTGTTGTCTAACCCAAGTAGATAAACACCAGGCCCGATTTCTGTTTTCCCAGAAAACTTCCTTGTCTTCTAGAAATGGCTTTGACGTAAGAGAGAAGTGTCTCACATCCACCTGTAACTCCTGCTCATGAGGGCCTTATGTCCTCTTCCAGCCTCCACAGGCACGCACAAACATATGTTCCCAGACATATACATATAAATAAAATAAGAACACAAAATAAATCTTTTTTTTTTTTTTTAAGTGGAGCTCTGGTTGCAGATTGAGGATGGCTATAGGAAGAACTGAAGATTCTTATGGAAAGAAATAGAGAGTAATAAAATGCACTGGGGAAGGATGGGAGCCAGCCAGAGGGGATGGGGAAAGGGCAGTAGGGTAGGAGAACAAATGAGAACCAAGTGTAACAACACATATGCATGAAAATGTCAGGATATAATTTATTACTTTGTATACTGACCTAAAATCAATTTAAAAGCAATGTAGACTTTGTGTGTGTGTGTGCATGAATATATGTTTGTATGTGTACATGAGTATATGCATGTATGTGTATATGTGGAGGTGCAGAAGTTAACACTGGAGTGTCTTCCTTTTCCTTCTCACCTTATTTTTGCATTAGGGTCTCGTCCTGAATCCAGAGCTTAAGGATTGACTAGACAGTCTGGCCAACAACCCTTGGACTCTCTTGTCTCCTCCCTGCCAGTGCTAGGGTTCCAGACATAGGCCACCCTGTCCACCTTTTCACACAGGTTCCAGGAATCCATACTCAGGACCTCATGTTCATACAGCAGGCGCTTTACCAACTAAGCCACATCTCCAGCCTAAGCTTCTTTATTCTCTATATAGAAAATCAATGCTCTCAATTAGCAAAGGACTTCCCAGCTTGCGTTAATTCATGATATTAATTTGTCCAAGTTCTTACATAAGAAATTAACCATTCACAATTTGACCACCTACAGACAAAATCATCTTTGAAAGACACTTTAAAAACAGACATTCTGTTTCACGATATGACGCACAATCAGTCCGCTAAGCTTCTGTGTGCTGCACCGTGGGTCAGGGTTAAGATCACCCCACTTCAAGGATACTCCATTTGGAGGGAACTGCTCGACCCCACTTGCCACAACAATCTCTAAGCTCAGTCCAGAACCACAGCAGCCCTCACAGGCCATGACCATTTCCTACTCTTCAGATCTTGGAACAATAGACTTTTTTTTTGTTTTGTTTTGTTTGCTTTTTGACAACAAAGCTTATTACAGAGATTGGTAGAACATCAGCTAAGTGCCACAGGTAAGCAAGGGCGTTTCTGAAGATTATGGCCGATCTGCAGTGCTCAACAGATCTGAAATAGCTTTCCAAGGCATAAACTCTTCACATTTTAAAGTCTCTATCAGATATGGTGATGTAATTTCTAGAAGGCGGAAGTGGCGTCCGTGTCCTACGCATCCCGGTAGACTGTTTAAGTGTGTAAACAGTTACCGCAGGAGGGTATTCACTGCACTGGATTTCCCACGAGATCCCTCCACGTAAACCTCTTAGCATCTTATCTCTGAGAAGAGGCAGAAGGAAAACTTGCGACAGAAACCAGCAGAACGACTCCTGTCGTGAAGCGCAGTGTGGCTGCTCGTCGGCCCCCTCCTCTCTTGATACATTCACCCCACAAACATTTACCAGCACCTTCTTTTCGCACTGGGCACTGTTTCGGAGTCTGAAAACTGAGTAACCCATGCAGTCCCTGCCACGTATAGCTTGTAGGTGGAGGCAAACAAACACAGGCCACAGGATCGGAAACAGCATGAGACAACCCCGTCTGAAGCCTCATGTCCTTAGTCTGGGGAAATAGGGACGTGAAGAGAGGCTCACACCGGCTGCAGCTGTTCAGCACACGTCTGTCGGGCAGGCTTACCTCATTACTTCATCCCGTGTAAGCCTCAGTTTCCTCATCTATACAGTGGAGAAGGGTTAGAGGAAGTGACGTATTAGGGGGTCTCTGCCAGGTCTTTAGCGTCTTAAGAGAGCATTGTGCGCAAAACAAAGAGCCGCTTTGTTGACGGTTTTATAGTTTTAAATAAAACATAAATCATAAATTTAAAAAATAAACATGATAAACGTAAAAAAATAAATCTTTAGCTACTCCACGCACACTGAGTATTTTAAAGGCAATCTGATCTTTGTCTGCACAAAGCGTTTTATTCACGACAGCTACAGAATGAAATCATCTCACCATCCTTGGCCATGTAAGAAATAAGTTATTTATTCATAAAAACATATTAATTTCCATTGTTGGTTACAAATCCCACCTCGTCTGTGGAATGTTCCCTGGGGTGACATCCTTCCTTGGATGTGACTGTCACTCTGTTGCTAACCCATAGCACTGGCTTTGTGGTCCTGTGTCACCTTTTAAATCAGCATATTTGTTCATGAAAACAGGGGTTGGGGGTTGCTTTGAAGAGGACTCCAAAAGAGATTTTGCTCCAGCAATCCCTTTTGCTTACAGTCATGTAGCTATACCACATGCCTGCGTCCCAGGCTTCCAGGAACCCACAGACACTCCCAGGATGCAAGAAGAACACTGAAATTTGGTCTACAAGGGACACCATACCATAAGGGAAAGTGGATATCCACATTTCTGACTGGGACAATGTGAATTATTATTGCGGCCTCTTTGGAAGCTGTATTGGAATGTTACTGTTGAGTTAACAGTGCAAGCAAAGTAGCTCATCTCTCATAATTACTTTTTCCTCTAAAGAAGATATATTGGAAAACTGAAGGGTAAACAAGGTTAGACTCATGCTCGCTAGCTGAAAGGCATCATAATGCCTTCGATTCTTTCGGAAGACAGATTACATCCACTGGACTTATTATGGAGAAATTAAACTTTTTTCTTTTATCATCCAGGGGCTAAGGAGGACAGTGTTTCTGCAGACTGTGGGAAATCTTGTCCTTTATCTGAACTGTATTCCCACTGACACCTTGGAGGTTCCATCTGTGTTTATCTGGTTGCTATGTATTGACATAAGCTGCACATGTTTACAAATTTTATCTGATGGGCTCAGTGACAAGGACACAGCTGGGCAGTTCTTTTGGGAACCAAGAAAAATCCTTCTGCATTGAAGTTTAATGCCTTCCTGTTGTTAAGATACAGTATTGATGTCCTCAGAAGTGCCTAAAGTGGGTAGACAGGCAAAGCCTGTTCTGCCCCTAGAGTGACTATAAGAGAACAAAGAACAACTTGTTGGCTTGCTAAAAATCCTCCCATCAGCACCAGGTAGGTACAGGCATCATCTGGACCCTTGAAGACTCTCAAAGCAGCTCTCCAACACCATTCATTGATAAACAGTTTCTTAAACATTGCTGTATGGATGAAAAGCTGAGGGCATGCCTGTGGCTGGGGGGGGCTCCCGCTGCATACATGAACATCAGAGAAGAACAGGAGAGTTCAGGCAACTTTTGGCAACTTGGATCACAGTTACAGGCAGATTCTTGTTAGCAAAGGAAAATGGGTTTTGATCTATATCATGGATTTTGCATCTGTGTTGGGTGTTGCTTGAGTATATGCTAGCAGCAAGAATATAGCTGATTTTCTCAAGGAGAGGCAGGAGAAACAACAAAGCCTTGCTTATGTCCAGTGTCTTTACGTCGCTATGACCACTGTCACACCCAGCCACTCTGAAGAGTCCATGGGTTGGTCACAGGAGTGCCTCAGGCCTGACTTCGGCCATGACGTCCTTAGGAGGTCAGCATATGCAATGTGTCCTTCAGGTTCGAAGTTCTTGAGTTGCGAAGGAGTTTGTCTTAAGTCCAAACCTCCATTGGCACAATGGCTTCTTTGGTTCCAACAGAAGGCAGCAGATTTTCTTCGGATAAGAAATAAAAGGGGAACTGTACCAAGAACCCACGGATCTTTCTCAGTTCTTCCTCAGCGCGGACGGGATCATCTTTTGCTAAGATGGGCTTGCTTATAAAGTCTCTCAACTGAATTAAATTGTGCACTTCATCATTGGGAAGGCACCGGAACACCTGTTAAAACAATACAAAGTGGAAACTGGTGATTTGTTCAAAAGCAAGCACATGTTCTTTATGGAAGCTGTTCATTCCAACAGGCAAAAGCTTTCCTTTCATGAAACACATTAATTTTATGCCAAAGCACAGACCTAAGGGTTGCTGTTTACAGTTGGGTGTAGTGACACAGTCCTGTAATCCTGGCACGCAGGAGCTGAGGTGAGAAAATCATAAGTTTTAGACCAGCCTGAGCTATGCAGTAAGTCCTGGTTTCAAACAAGCAACCAATCCAAACAACCCTAGTTGCTGTTTTCATTCGCTTAAAAACCTGTTCTATCTGTTTCCATTTTAAAAGGCCACACCTACATTCTTATTCTACTGCTCATCATCCACAGGACAAAACCAAGCCAGTAGTAAGGAGCACTAGCTTGGAAGGAAAATTTAAATCAATAGCCCTACCTGAATTTCACAGAGTATTCTTGTCTAAGGGGGAAATTACAAGTTCTCTTTTCTGTAAGTTTTCCTTTTGAAAGACACACATGTCAAGAAGTTTGCTGTTAACAGTTGTGTTTTATATGTCTAAGACTTTGCTAAATGAAATGCAGTGCTTTACCTTTGCAAATTTCAGTAGGTGCGGCATAAAAAAAAAAAAGAAAAAAGAAAAAGAAAAAAAAAAGACAGGTACCTGCAGAATCAATATCATTCCTGCACCTAACAAGCATAATTCCACAGTGTCAAGTGAAGATTTATTTCATTAAAACCAAAATATTTTCTCTCCCCTGGCCCAATGCTGCGGGCTGAACAGGCTATATGATGAGGATGTAATGTGCTCTTGCACATAGCCTGCTTGACCATAACCTGGAGTCCCTCAGTACTAAATAAGGCAATGTGGATAACTGTTCTGTTTCACCAAGAACTCTGTGGAGAAAGGGGTTTCTGGGAGACCCGAGGGAGGGCACATTCTTACCCAGCTTCTCACAGATCTGGCTTTTTCCCATGGTCACCTATTCCACCATCAAGCAACACTTAACTCTTTAATAACCATGGGAGGAAAGGAAGGCCTAGAAAGCCAAGCCACCACACACAGGTGTACCACTCATCAGCAGCTGAGATGGGTTGAGCACAGGTGTACTCATCTTTGGATCCTACCTGTCTACCTTGTGTTTGTCATTAAACACCCTCAAGGGCTGGTTGGTCATTACCCGTGATGCTTTTGATGAGAGCCCTCATTCCTATGGAAGACATGGTGCCACTATGGCCTCTTCAATGATAATTCCTATAAACCTTTTGATTTTTTTTTCAGTGCTGGAGATTGAACCCAGGGCCCTGTGGATGCGAGGCAAGTGCCTGGCCACTGCGCTACATTGCTACATTCTTTGCCTGTTGCTCTTTGTTTTTCAATGTCTACAAAGACATTGTTTTACAGCACAAAGCTATATTGATTCTCTTATACTAATAATACTCTATCTGTATCAATAAACTAGTGATGAAACTGAATGAAAATGGCAGAAGGAGGGATAAGTAAACCTCACCTTATCATAAATGGTAGCATTTCGGGCTGCTGTTGAAACCCAGATCTCCTTGAAGAATTTGTCACTCACAGGATCCTGAATGTCCTCACTTGGGTCAGAAAGATAGCCAAGGACAAGCCTGAAACACAAGAGCCTTCAGTTTGAGTGACTGAGTTAGAAGTTTCCATTGGTAACAGAAGGCAGTTCAATGGCAAGGACAGAGATCTTTTGCAAGGGAAGAGAAAGAAGCCATTAAACCGATTAAAACTTCATTTTTGTTCTAAAAGAATCCTTGTAATGTGGCCCAAGATGGCTAGATGCAGACACTGGCCAGAAGAATTATCTTACCAAATGCACAGAACTCTTGTGAAAAGGCAACTGTAACTGTGCCCATTTTACAGATGAGGCAGCTAAAGCAGGAGAGATTATAAATGCCCGTTCCAATCCACACAGCTGGTGAGAGCAACGCTGGGACTCCATTGAGGACCCAGGACTCCATGTGAGCTGACCTTCCATTTCACTCTCTGCTTATTCTTTACTCCCTCCCTCCCTTTAATCCTCCTCTACCCATCCTTTTAGCACCCTTCCCATCCTTTGGGTCAAGCACCGTGCTCAACTCCTGCATATAGAAATGAGTAAGAAAAACACGGCATCCCTTTACATAGTTAAATTTGGTGAGTGAGACTGAAAATGAAGAACTAATTAGCCCCAGCAAATAAAACTAATTACAGCTGTCACAATAGGATTACGCGTTGACAGGGAGAGATGGGTGTGGCCAGGGAGGTTTTCCCTTCTCCCACTTGGTTACCAACTCCAGATGTGATAGTTTTTTTTTTAATTATTATTTTTCCTTTTATTAAAAATAGGTTGTTTTCTCATATAATATGTGCTGATTACAGTTTCCCTTCCTCTACTCTTCCAAATCCCTCCTGACCTCCCCTCATCTCTGAATCCACTCCTTTTCTGTCTCCCATTAGAAAAAAACAAAACAAACAAACAACAACAACAAAAAAAACAGGCTTCCAAGTGATAACAACCAAACATGACAAAATATTAATAAGAGAAAGCAAACATATGAAAGCTGGATGAGGCAGCTGTGATGTTTTAAGATTCAGAACAAGATCAGCTCTGTCAGGCTTTTCGTAGCCCTCTCCTTTGATACTGCAGGCGAAGCTGGGGAGCCTAGGATGCTCCCACTGGCCCCCTGACCTCTATATGTGTTTTGTGTTTATTAGAGCAGCTACAATATCTTATGTCATTTTTTAAATTTTCAACAGATCCATTTGTCACTAATAGCACTAAGAGAAGGTAGATTATTTGAGAGACCACGTCTTAGCTAGTCATATCTAGGTGAGTGTTGGACATAAGAAGTCACAAACTATCATCTGAATTGATCATATAGAATCAAGACACTAGAAACAGCAAGAAATCACCTAGCAAAAATAAGATAGGTTTTAGAAGCCATATTGAAAAAGTATAAAGTCTCGAAAAATACTAGTAATTGAACTAAAATGCAAAATGAGTCCAAAGCTGCAGGGATTTGTGGCATTGGCCTGATCTAGCTGCCTTGAGAGGTGTGTGTCAAGGCGCTATTAAGGCACTGTGTGCTTTTCGGCTCCTGAGAATCCAAGGCAGTCTCTCAGGCAATGAGGCGCACAGGCCACCTGTGTGTCTCTCAGTGTTCTTTAGAGGTCAGTGAAGCACACAGAACTTGGCTAAACAGTTACTGTTAGATATTAATTTTGCATACCCTGTCTACCCTGCAATGCCATTGTATAATGGCATCCAGCACTGTATTTTGTTTTGATAAGTGTGTATAAAGTCTGATCGCTTGAGATAAACTGTCTCAGCCTCAGACTTGCTGCGATCTCTGCAATCCGACAGAAAGCCTTCCCATTGACTACATCAGGAGTCCCTCATTCTGTAAGCACGTGGCGGTGCTTACACACAGCTTTTTCCATAGGCCTTGTGCATTCAGCGTACACCAGAAAGGCTCACGCTAACCACAGAATGACTGGAACATACCCCAAATAAAGACTGCTTTGGATGTTAAATGAATGAGAGGACAACTCACTGCAGACATCAGACAGAGGGGTGATATGACCCAGCGTATACAGTAAAATACAACCATGAATTCCAGACCACCACCAGCCAGGGCTACAGAATGAAAGAGACTATCTAGATAAACAAACAAACAAATGATAAATAACTGGACAAGGAGACCCATTTTATCTTCATTTTATGTATCACACGCACACACAAATACACACACACACATATACACACACAGTTAAAAACAGACTGTACGGGCAAGGGTTGAAACAGAAGAGCCCTGGCAGCAACGTAGCTAAGATGAGACATTGGCTGTGGTCTGGGAGCAGTGGTTTTACTCATGAGAATATGGAAGTTGAGAGAAAACTGTTGGTACTGAGGACCACTGACAGATAAGTGTCATTGCCATCTGCCAAAATGGAAAATTCTGTGGGTAAGTTCAGTTAGTGTGCAAAGACTAGGCATTCAGTTGAGCTTGTCGGTCTGGTCCATCCCTTAAACACACAAGTGGTGTGTTTGGGATGAGAAGTCTTGGCTAGAAATCCAAACCTTCAAACTGCCCTAATTTATGTGCTCATAAGACCGTTTTTTTGTAAAGAGTTCTCCAGAGGAGGGAGTGTACACAGTGAAGATGACCCAGTGTAGCCATGGGGAAGCAACACAATCGGCTAGGCTGGAGAAAAGCCAGAGGGCACAGAATCCCATGACCACGTGGGAAAATACGTCAAAGGGAGTTTTGTCAAATTCACATAAAAACTGACTTCTGTGATCTAAATGTGAACTGTCCCCGCAGGCTCATATGTACATGATTGCCGTGGGTGCTTTTGCTTTGGGGACGAATCTTTCCTCTCTCTCTCCCCCACCTCTTCCTGGTGAGGAAAATGATAGAACCAGGCAGCTCATGTGCCTGCTACTTTGCTTTTCCCACCACAGTGGACTTGTATCCCTGGAACTATAAGCTAAAGTAAACCTCCTTCCTTAACCTGCATCTTGTTAGACATTTGTTCAGGAGAATTAGCCAACATGCTTACTGCTGCTTTAACAACATAAACATCATTCAGCTTTTATCCTCTCTGTATTTAAGCAAATGCAGACTTACATCCTTTTTAGTGGTTGCAGACTTTCTGAGAGTGTACAGTTTATGTAACTAATTATTTTATGATGAGCATTTGTGTAGTTTCAACTTTCTTCTTATTATCACAACGAATGCAGTTTAGACATACTATGTAACACTTGGTGATTTTGTTTTTTAGGATCATTAGGAATTCCAGAATGCAAGCTCCTGGGCTAAAGAATATTTGGAATTATTCCAAGAGAGGCTATGCTGCACCATTCACTCTCCATGCACCTTCACCCTCCACTTGGAAACATTCAGTCTATTTCACAGGTATTAAAGGCAACTCATTTTCATCTCACTCTGCACCTTTTCTGCTATATAGAATATAGAGTCTCTTTGAAAACAAGCAGAGCTGGCACCAGAGATACACTAGGATTCTTTAGTTTCATAACCTCAAAAATTCCATTTCTAAGTTAGATAATGTCTTCTTCAGATTACTGGAGAATAACTTTAAGAGAGGACACAAACAAGGATGTTTGCAGCCCCTTGTGGGCTGCTGAGAATTCAACTGCACCAAACCTGAAGGACAGAGGGGCTATGACGATGAATTAATTAGAATAGCACCACTAACTTGGGGCATATATACAGAACGGAAAACTAAGCATAGGTATTCCCATGAGTTTATTCTTGAAAATAAGAGGTGAAATAATGTACCCACCAGTTTATCAGTTAAGGGCTTGTTTGTAGGAAAAAAAAAACCAAACTATTGAAATAAGTTTACATCAGCAATACTCAGTTCTCGAACATTTCCCGTCAGCATTTAACTACCTGAAAATGAAATATGTGAAGAAGTTTGGGTGATCTTCTGAGAACGAGGTTTAAGAGAAAATGACTTCGATTTTATGCCTCTGTGTATTTAATATTTAACCACCTGCTTCAATGGCTGTAAAGGCCTGAAGCTCAGGATGCGAGGCTAAGCACTGCACTCAGGGTCAGCAGCTTTCGACCCAGAGAAGAGCATATCTGATTGCATGCGGGTTGATGCCCCAGGTCCCGCCTCTGAGAAAAAGGTATCGGACGGGTCTGATGCTCTTTGGGTGGATGACACCTAAACGAACATCAGTACAAAGTCCCTATTTATTTCTAATATCAGAGATCAGACCTCTACTCTTGCCTGATGCGTCTAAAACAAAAAGGGGGAACTGTAGAGAGCTGTGGAATGCTATGCCTTAAAGATGGAGCTGGTTTCCGCCTTCCACCTTCCCGATGGTGAGTGCTCTCTGTCACGAACAATTCCACATTTGGCTAAGGATCTGGCTTGCTTCCATGTATGTGGACCTATCTGCATTGCCCACGTGGCACGCCTGGGTTGGCTACCCAGAGGCTATTTAAGCTGTGGGCTGGCTTTCCTCAGGGTCCGAGGATTGTTCAAGGTTCCTGAATAAACTGCATTGGAAAAAAAAAAATTTAACCACAAAATGTAGGAGGGCCGAAACACTGAAAATAAGTGATATTTCTGTCCATTCTCTTTCACACATATATCACCTTACATGGTTTTGGGCCTACCTGTGTGGCCAATGGCTTTTGGTGAGTGCTGGCTGTATCTGTAAAGTTGGGATACTTTTCTAGGGCTTACAGGACTGTGGCTCACAGCTGTGGCAGTCACAGCTGATAGTTGATAATGGCTCCGTTTAGAATTGATTTGATATTGAGATGTCTCTAAATTTTTTTTTATTAAAAAATAGCTAAGATGGGGGGAGGAAGGATGGGGCTGCAACCAGGATGTAACGTGAAGAAAAATAAATAAATAAATGAACGAATAAGTAAATACATGAATGAATGAATTAACAGTCCATATGGAAAATGTTAAGTGAGAAAATGGCTGTGCTCTAGGCTACAATATTTATCTCTTGGAGCACTTCTAATAAAGGGCTGGAGAACTGACGTGTTTTTGTGGTGCTTTTTAATATATTATCTGTATTTGCCATCTGGATAAAGTTAAAAATCACTGTTTAAAAACATCCGACTTGATCCAAAGATGTCGGATCCCCAGGACACAGCAGCAACGGGACATTTGAGAGGAGCCCCTGTGAGGAGCCAGTATTGACACCGTCGCAGAAGCCAGAGGCCTGGACCACACCAGTGACTCACTTCAGTGAGCATTCCAAGAGGATATACCGTGTGACACACTGTGACGCACCGCAGCTTCCACCGTGAGAAAGTTTGTTTCTTTGTGATTGTTTTTGTTTTACTTTTATGTTCTGCAGGGGGGAGAGGTTGCAAGGGTTGAGGGTGAGTATGAAGGGACAGGGAGATGAGCGGGTTCGGGGCGCATGATGTGAAATTCACAAAGAATCAATAAAAAGTAAAAAAAAAAAAAACCAACTGCCTTTGTAACAGAGTGTGAAAATAGTCTTCTTCAGTAAGATGACTCAAAATTATAAAGACGTCAATTATTTTTATGTTGCTCTATAAATCTGCTATACTGCCAGTTAAAAAGGAAACTGAGGACATAAGAGTATTTGAGTAAATAGTCCTAAAGTTCATGTGAAAGAGTGACTATTTGGGATAGCCAAGTTTGTTCTAAAAATAATAATAATAATAATAATAAACTACACTGAGGAAACAGTATGACAAAAAGTAATATTAAAATTTGCACCCGGAAGATTGGAACTGATGTCACACTGGCCTGTAAGAAAACAGACTTTCAATGTGATGTGATAGAGATGGGAGGAAAGCTAAAATATATGTCAATTGTCAGTGTCATAAACAGGTTTTCATCATCAGACAAAGTTCTGAACGTGGTGGTGCATACTTCTCTTATAGTGATTAGTACATGGAAACAGGAGGATCAGAAGTTCAAGGTCATCCTCAACTACAAAGTAAGTTCAGGCCAGCCTGGACTACATCCTATCTCAAAAAAAAAAGGGGGGGGCACAGGTCTTTACATATTTCTGTGGGTTCCAGGCTAGCCAAGGCTACACATAGAGAACCTGTCTCAAAAACAAACAAAAGAACAAAAAATGTTTAAAAACAACCAGGCTGGGGTTGGAGAGATGGCTCAGCAGTTAAGAGCACTGTCTGCTCTTCCAAAGGACCAGGGTTCAATTCCCTGCACTCACGTGGCAGCTCACAGCTGTCTGTAACGCCCATTCCAAGCGATCTGACACCTTCACGCTAATGCACATAAAATAAAGATAAATAAATAAATATTTAAAAAACAACCAACCAACCAAACAAAAAACAACCAGGTCAATAGTACTACCTTGACCAATTGAGGAGGAAAAAAAAAAATCAAGAGCTCTTATATCATTTCCTGTATTTAAACATGCTATTCTGTGAGACATGGAGGTACACACTTCACATCCGACCACCAAAGAGGCCTCTCAGCAAATAGGTAAATGAGAAAAATTAATAAATTTGCTTAATAATACCTGAACAATTTCCCCTAAATACTAATTTTCTCCTAAACAGGAGTAAGATGAAATTGCTCAAACATATTCAACAAAATAAGTAATAATTATAGGTCATCAAGAGAGGGTTAAACATTCCAGAAAAATAGGCAAAGGGAATGAAAAGGCCAGGCAAACTCACAAAAGAACAAATACTCTTGACTAATAACACATTTTTAAAACCTTAAAAAAAAAATCACAAAATAATAAAAAAAATATCAGCAAAAAGTTACATCAAATATGGAGGTCTGTTTTTAAGGAATTATGGTAAACATATATGATGAAGTATGATGCAATCATTAAAATGTTACAGAATAATCGTTACTGACATGAAAAAGCAGGTGTAACATCTAAATAATAAAGACCATTCAGCGGCTCACAAAGTGAAATATTTCCTTGTATATGTTCAAATAGGCAGCCAGTGGGTTGATTAGCAGGATACTAATTTAAAATTCTCCCCTGCTAAACAAAACAAATTAACAGCACTTTTCTGAAATATCAGTGATTTGAAAGAATTCTCACTGCGCCAAACCATTAGTAATAAAGGCGACAAATATAGCAATAAAAGCTGTTGAAAGGTATTGATATATTTTGAGGCATGGCTCTACTGAGTTCTTTGAGCTGAAAGCAGAGAATGAATGTGTCTGGAATGAAGCTAGGTCTGGCAAGCTGAGTCTACCAGGACAGAGGGAAGAAGGAAGACGGTCATCATTTGGCAAGGATCGCAGCACCTCGTCCTTGTCCTCTCTGAGCCAGTCTGCAGATGGAGGATCGAAACAACTGTGTCGCACTCCCACAGGCAGTAGAAAGCACTCGGTATGTCTCACCATAGAGGCCACGGTTGGGGCACACAGGTCCTTGTAGACAGAGCCACACTAAACAAACCCGGGCTGTTAGACAGGCAGGATTGTCTTTTCAACAGGAGAGGTTCAGAACCACTTTTACTACCCAGAAGGCTGGGACTAGAGGTGGTTAATAACCTGGTGATTTACTCTATCTGTAGGCCCAGGCCACACCAAGTCCCCGGAGGCAGGACCAGAAGCAGCTGATAGTCTAGGTGACCTTTGCGTTATCTGTAGGCTCAGGGACTCCTCTGAGCTCCCACAACCAGGACCAGATGTAGCTAGTAGAGCCAATGATCTCTATGCCATCCATACGACCAAGACCGTACCAGATTCTCCCATAGGCTCTTCAGAGAGATAATATACATAGCCTATCTCTAGAACCCATCTTCGTGAATGAGGTGTCATGTTCTTTGAGAAGAGTTTGGATGTAATTATACCTCTTTTACTCAGGGGATTGTGTATACCAAGGAACTTTTTTTTGCAAATTGCACTTTACTGAAATACACTAACAGTAAACTACTTGGGGTCACACTCTAGAAGTTTCAGAGAACACCGACTAACTAAATCATGTTGAACCAGATTTGCTTCTAGCCTCACTTAGACTGACACAGTCCTGGCCCTGGAGGTCACACAGATCCTCACGGGTCACAAACAAAATGACATCACAGCAAGGATAATTCTAGAATCCTCAACTATGGACCTACTGATAAGGTCTAAAGCTGGAAGGAAGGTCGAGCTGTTGGCAGACCATGCGGGATTCATATATCTGGAAGGGTTTTACCTGTTCCTTCTTTAGTTCTGAGGTAAGGAGCTGGATGGTAGCGAGCAAGGAGTGATCCAATCCAGAAGGATTAGGAAGGATCACTGTTGATGCTAGACTAAAGGAGTTGGGGCCAGTTCAAACCTAGCCAGAGCCAACCACAGCATTTAATCCCTTTGGGTCACTCAGTCTTTGCTTCATAGCACTAAATATTCTGTCTGCTTATCTCATGGAAGACCAGGATCTCTCATGTCTGAAGTCCCTTTAAACCCAGGAAATGTAGCATTCACTAAATCTGAGAGCAGCAAGAACTAGAATACTTTTAGTAATCCTTAGTATATCCTTGTAATTTACTTTGCGTGTCTGCACGAGTTTGTGTCATAGTGCATGTGGAGGTCAGAGGACAGCTTGTGGGTCTCTCCTTCCACCATGTGGTCCATAGGTCTGAATGACAACTTAAAGACTCTTTCCTTCTGCCTTTTGAGCTGAGGGGATTGAACTCGGGTTATCGTGCTTTCTGGGGAGAGGGCCTTCACATGCTGGCACACCTTGTCTATTCCGATTTTTTAAAGGGAAGTCACTTTTTAAAACTTAAGCCAACCTTACCTGGATGGTTTGACCTGGCCTGACCTTAACCCAATTACATTTCAAATGGTAGTTTGTGCTATTATACATAAAGATGACAGACGTGTGTGTACATTAAAAGTAGCTACTAGCGTATATATCCTCCACTCTGAGAGACATTGTTCCAGATAAGAAGAACCTAGCATGGCACCAGTGAACTAGCATGGCCAAGGGTGAAGGTCGCCCTGAGCCCTAGCACCTAATGGGGAACTAATAATAAAATCGTGGCTCTCCAGCGCTGACCTGAAGCACTGCAGCCGAAGGCCTTGGGCAAAGCGGCCAGCTTGATATTCTTTTCCATCCATCATTGATGGGACTGTCTCTGTGTCCTGCACTATGACAGCCATTTCACTGTCTCGCTTCCCCAGCAGGCTCCGGTCATTGATGTTGGCAGAACCTAAAAGGAGAAACAGCAAAAATGAACAATCTTCTCCTGACAGCAACTGCTAATGGCAGACCTCACTCCAAGCTTCCTAGTTTAGGGGAGACAGGGGCCTCCTTAGGATTAGCCTGTTATAACCTGCTTAAACTCTCTAGCCCTTCTATTGAGACCTACTTTAGTTCTTAGCATAACTTTAGCTCCTCTGTTAACACCTGCTGTCACCTTTAGCATATCAGAAGCCATTTTGCCTCCAAGTCTCCATTTTGATTATAAGGCCAAATTTAAGTTCAAGTTCTCAGGCTCCTAAGTGTCTGAGACCAGGAAACAATTCAATAGTTCAATACTTGTTGCTTCGATTAAAACAATAGGTGATAAATGCATGTACTGTGGCGGGCTGGTGTGAATCTCTGTGGTGGCCGTGGGAGCTTAAAGAACTACCTTGCACAAGACCTGTAGACTGTTGTGGGATCCTGCTTTGCTCTGAGATGGTCCTGTTTTATATCAGGACCACCTGACGGCTGTTACATCTGTTCTGATCCGTCTTCCAGCTCCCTCTGTTTTAGATAAATGCCTGAGCGGTGGACAGCAGCAGCACAGTGTGCCGCAGCAGGACTCATGAATGGCAGGTCTGTTGTACCAGAAAGACCTTAGCTTCATCAACTGCATACAGGAGATTAGACACCCAGAGGCTGGGGCCAGTGGGGTTTGATATCAGAGATGCTTTCTCTTCTTGAGCTTATACAGTAAGGAATGTTCAATGCCATGAGTGCTTTCACAGTCATCCGTTAATCTGTAACACTGTGTTCCATCCATGACAGCAACTTTCCACCTCCCCTGGCAGGGCGGAAGCTTTGATGCCCACTTCCCTCTATTTTGAAATCTCAATTCACCAAGGATGTGACTTGAGAAGAACTAATCTTTTTTAGTTTTTATTTTTCAGATATTTACTTTGCACTTTTTATTACCTGATTCCTCACAATAGAAAAAAAAATACTGCGGTTGATCATAGTAAGGTACACATGCGCACTAATTAGCCATAAAGTTCGGCAGCATTTTCTTCAATGAAAGTATAATTACATGATTCCCCCTCTTTCCTTTTCCCCCTCCAACCCTTCCAGTGCACCTCCCATTGCCCTTTCTCATTTGTATCTGAGCCCCTTCTCTAACCTAAGCCTGCTTTCCTAAGTGTGTGAAAGGAGCTCCTGGTATGTCTTTGGAACTTCACTCCCCTCCTGCTCTGAGGAGGCTGCTCAGGGCCTGGGACCAAGATCACTGTGGCCTGGGAACCAGCCTGGAAACCTCCATGTTGCAGGATATTTGATCCTATTGTGAACCCCAAAATTGTGAACTGTAAAACCCTGTTTCTTGGGTGTGGGTGAGCCCTATCACACACCTTTAATCCAAGAACTTTGTTTATTGTAAACTGGTGATTATGCTGTGGTTCACCCAGCCCTACCTAGCACACACCTTTAATCCAGAGCTTTCTGCACACAGGATTTAATAAGGTTAACTCTGGGTGAAGAGGCAGAGTAGGAAACTCGCTGACAGGGATTAAAGAGTAGGAGGGACTTTGAGTTGAGGGGAACTTAAGACAGTGTGGAGAAATAGAAAAGGCTTTTAGCTCAAGCTCTGGCTTTAGCTTAGGCTTCAGCTCCTCAGCTCCCTGGCTTTTTGGGCTTTGAGCTAGCAAGCCTTTGGCCTTGGGTTCTTTTGGCCTTTTGTTCCTGGGCTGTCAGCTGAGCTAGTGAGCCTTTTGGGTTTTTTCCATCCTGATCTGAGTTGAGAAGGAAGGTCAGCTGAGTGCTTTCTCTGCCTCTCTGAGCTAGCAGGTTTTCACCCCAGCATCTGGCTCTTGAGTCTTTACTGGTAAAGATTTTCCTTCTTTAAACAATACCCCCACATATATAACCACTAGGGCCAGACCCTCGCCCATGGCAGCAGCCCCTGGCTCCTGAGGGCAGGAGTACACTACTGGCATTGTGTGCTGAAATCTTAGAGACAGCAGCAAAGTACAGTCTGCAGGAGCTGGTGAAACAGGCCTATCAAGAATGGAAGATCTTCCAAAAAGATCTCAACCTGATTTCAACCAGACTGTTGAAACAATGGGCCCCAAAGAAATGGGAATTCCCCCCAGAAATCCCATGCTGGAAGAAAGAAAAGACTGCAGCCAGACAGGAAGGAGATTTCACAAGCTCTAACAACTTGTCAGACCACCTTACAGCATAAGACTGAAGCCAACAATGTGGGGTTAGTGGTGGGCGGGCCCGTCCCTTGGAGGGCACTGCTTAGATGTTCATAATCTTGGCTTTCTAAACCTCACAGTCTTACTGCAGGATCCTGAAGATGGACGTGGGTAGCTTCACCGGGTCTCTCTTGCTTCTTTTCCCAAGATGAGCACATTGAATAAATCTTGGTTGTTTTGGGTTTTTTTGTTTGTTTGTTTTGTTTTGTTTGGTTTGGTTTGGTTTTGCTTTCCACTGTTAAGCTAGCCTTGTTGAGGATGGGTCACTTGTGGCTGTCACCCACACAGTTGATAACATGAAAATCAGAGTTTACGTCCCTAGAACTCATGTAAATCCTGGGCAGGCATGGAGTTACACCTATAGTCCCAGGGTAAAATAGGCAGAGACAGGATTCCTGAAGCAGGCTGGTTAATTAGGCTCTAGAAAAGCAAAAGACCTTGAAGATATAAGGTGGAAAGTGACAATGGAAGAAAGCCAATCAAGACACCATGTCAGGCTCTGGCTCTCAAGCATGTATATACACATATGTGATCATGCATTCATGCATGTCACACACATGAATTTATTAAATTTAATACTGACAGGGAAATGCTGACAAGTGTAAATGTTAGTCTTAACTAACAAGACTTAAACTGCTAGTCTTGCAGTTAAACATTGCTTTGTTCTGAAAATCAAACTCAGAAAAGGAGTTGCACATGTCATTTCTACATTAAAAGAAATGAGGAAGAGAAGGAAGGAGGAAGCTGGGGTACACAGAATGTTTACAGGTTCTGCGTGCCTTTTGCAGAACACAGAGCACAGGGAGGAACTTCTGACCTTGCTCGGCATGTGCCCTCAAGAGTTTGCACTGTTGATAGCAAATGTGCACAGTGATCATGTACTTTCATGGAACAGGGTTCCTTGTTTTTATTAAGTCATTGCCTTGATCATTTAAAACCCATTTCTGCAGCTGCTATATTTTAAAAACTTAAAATATAGCACAATATAAAAACAAATACCAAAGCCATAATAAAATCACCCCTGAATAAACTGGATCTATCACCTAGGCTGGGAAGGATTCCTCTTCCCCACAGGAGCGCCTTCTCTCATGAGCCCTTCTCTCCTCTCCCTCACTGGGAGATTAGCTAGCTTGATGTTAATCTTCATGTTTATCATGTGTCTTCCTAAACAAAACCACTTTACCTCTGCCTTGTTACTTGATGTCTGTTGCACTCGTTTTTTTGTTTGTTTGTTTGTTTGTTTGTTTTTGTTTTTTAAACTAAGCCCAAACTAAAATCCCACACTTGGGATTTAAACAAAAATGTATTTATGTAACATAACTGAGCTTTTAAAGAAACCAAAACTTCATTGCAGATATCAATGGGCTTATTCGGTAGATAATCATGAAACCTGCTTCCTTCATTCCACGCTGTGTTTTTGAGATTTATCTGTGTGTAACTAATGTACTTGTTTGACTTCCATAACCATTTCATAAATTAACTTTTCATTTGAGCCTAGACAGGGGTTACTTGCAGAGTTTTGCTGTGCAGAATCTTCCCGTGCCTTCTGTGCTGCTGTGGTACTTGTGTGTGAGCATATATGTAGGCTTTATGTAGCAGGACTGCTAGTCTGAGCTCCCTCCAGGGGCCGAGGGCACTTCTGTGGCCTGGCTAATGCTTAGCTTGCCTAGTGCTTTGATTTTTGCCAATCTAAGAATTTTAAAAAGCTGTTACTTGTGCATTTCTATATTAAAAAAACACGAGTATCTTTTCTTCTGTTTATGGATCATGGGTGTGTTCTTTCGATTTCTCCTATCAGTGGACTTGGGGAGGGGCATGTGTGAAGAATACGGAGAGAAGGTGGGATTAGGAGGGGAGGAGGGAGGGATTTATGGGGGGATACAGAGTGAATAAAGCATAATTAATAAAAGTTAAAAAAATTCCCTTGACATTTTAATTGCATATTTGTCAGTTTGAATTTGAAGGCATTCCTTGCGTGTTTTAAAATTTTTTATGTGTTTTGTGTGGTTATATGTGGTGTGTGTGTGTGGTGTGGCGGGGTGTCTACTGAGGCCGGAAGCATCAGATCCCCCTGGAGGTGGGGTGACAAGCCGCTGAGAGCCATTCCACATGGGTGCTGAAAACAAAACCCACGTCCTATGCAAGAGCATCATTCACTGTTACCCATAGAGCCATTTCTCTAGCCTCTCCTATGTGTTTTGAATATTCTGTTTTGCAAATAACTTCTTTAAGTTTGTGACTTACCTTTTATTCCCTTTGCATTATTATTATTTCCAAACAAATTAATTTCCATTTTTCTCACTAGCAGAAAATGTCCCAAGGACCAAAAAGGAGGAGGAGAAGCAATGGGATAAAAAAGATCCTTGGGTGAAGAGGAAGGAAGGAGGATCTGAGTAACAAGCTGCCTGGCATCACACGCCACTGAGAAAAGTCCTCAGAAATGACGTCAAGGAAATACTGATGGAGCAAATGGCTGCGCAGCACGCACAGCTGAGGGAACCCCTCGGAACCAGCTTACTGAAATACTGATGGGGCAGGTAGCTCTGCTGTAAGGGCAGCTGGAGACACTGCAGGAGTACAAGGCTTCACACCACCTTCAGCTGAGGAACCTCGGAAGGGACTTAAAGGAGAACTCCCGTGAACAGATTAAAAATGTCAAAATTCCTTATTCGAAAGAAGAGCCGGAAGCTGGTGCCTCTAAGGAGCCATGGACACAAAGGTAAGCCCCTCTAAATGGAAAGGACCGCGTGCTTATGACGGGGACGATTTCTCCGCATGCCTGTGTCTGCAGGCCTGTATGGTTCCCAGACAAGTGCCCAGCCTTGAACACGTCCTGTTCTCGGTCCCAAGAATACACCGGTAATAAAGCTGAGGTTTCAGTGTGAATGAACTATGAAGACAGCCAATCAGATAGTGAATGTGCTGTTAACACAAATGAGGACAATTCTTATAACAGTGCAGAAAATAAACAATAATTACAAAACAAGAGAGTAGTTGGAATTGAAATGAAAGGAACAGGCTTGTTAGGTATGCAAATGATGAGTGTATAAACAAAAACAGAATTGGAAATTATGTAAAACATATACTAAAATCTAAAAAACAAAAGACTTATTTTACTATCTCAGAAAAATAAATCACATGACTAAAGTAAAAGCACACTGCATGTCACCAGGTATAGACTATAGGATTACATGAAAGAAATCTAGGCTCTTTCTTTTTCTTTCTCTCTCTTTTTCAAGACAGGGTTTCTCTTTGCAGCCATGGCTGTCCTGGAGCTCACTCCGCAAACCAGGCTGGCCTCAAACTCAGAGATCCTCCTGCCTCTGCCTCCCAAGTGCTGGGATTAAAGGTTTGCACTACCATGACTGCCTTGTAGGCTATTTTTCTCTCTTGTTTGATATTGAATGTTTCACACTTCTGAGCATGTCGGCATTTTTTCTATATTTTTCTTTTATTAA
This sequence comes from Meriones unguiculatus, assembly GCF_030254825.1. Taxonomy (NCBI): domain Eukaryota; kingdom Metazoa; phylum Chordata; class Mammalia; order Rodentia; family Muridae; genus Meriones; species Meriones unguiculatus. The sequence continues at coordinate 137,093,854 of NC_083350.1, read as the reverse complement.
AAATAGACTTTTTATACAGATATTTTGATTATAGTTCCCCTGCCCCAACTTCCTCCAGATCCTTCCCATGTCCCCCCCATCCAAATCCACACCCTGTCTCTCATTTGAAACCAGGCATCTAAAAACTAATAATAAAATGAGTTAAGATAAAAAAAATAAAGCAAACCAGAATAGAATAAAACATACAGAAGAAAAAAAGCCAAAGAAATACATAATAGAGACTGAGGCAGCCACAGAAATCCCATAAAATCATAAAACCAAAAATGATCATATATATGCAAAGGACCTGAAAGGTAGAAAAGGTCCAACAAAACATTATGAGACAGAGAACCCCTTCCCCCATATGCCATTGAATTCCTTTTTGTGTTGGTCATCTACTGGCAATAGGCCTAGCCCTTAAGAGTGGTTTGTATGGTCAGTGAGACTCTATTGGAAAAACTAATCTTCCCTTTGTGAGCAGTTATCAATCGCAGTTGGTTTCTGGTTAGGGATGAAGGTTAGTCCACCTTCCCTCTCAGGGCTAAGACCTCATCTGGCTATCTACCTATGCAGGCACCTGAATGCTGCCAGTTTCTGTGAGTTAGACATCAGTCCTGTTGTGTCTGGTAATCTTTGTTTCCTTGGTGTTCTCCATCCCCGTTGATTCTTAGCAAGTATTCCACCTTCTCTTCTCCTGAGGAAACTTGAGTCCCGAGGGAAAGGATTTGTTGGAGGCATCCCAATTAGGACTATTTCAAGGTCTTCCACTCTCTGCACATTGTTTAGTTGCAGGAGGAAACTTCTCTGGTGATGGCTGAGTAAGACATTGATCTATGAATATAGATGGATGTCATTAAGCGTCTTTTTTTTTGGGGGGGTGAGATCATTTATCAGAACAGTAGTATTTGCTTTTCCCCTAGATCCCTGGCCTACCTAGTCTCAGGTTCTTGGCCACCCAAGCAGTGCTGGATACGAGTTCTATTCCATGGAGTGGGCCTTACATCCAATCAGATACCAGTTGGCTACTCCCGCCAGCTTTGTGCCACCATGTCACTAGCATATCTTGCAGGCAGGTCACCACTGTAGAGCAGAAGGTTTGTGTTTGTATTGGTGTTTACTTTTCTCCTGTGTTTGTGAGCAGTGTAGTGAAGGCTCTAGGGAGGCATGAGCTTGACCTCTCCACATTCAATAAATTGTGTGTTTTTGGCAATAGGGCCTTATTGTCAGGTTATAGAGAGCAACCAGTAGCTTTGGCAATAGCCTGGGTTGTTTGGGGGTGCTCATGAAGCCCCTTTGGCCAAATACAAGATTGGTTGTAACTCATGCCTGGAACTGGAGGCTTCATTTGGTGATGTGAGATGCCCAGCTGGGGCTTCATCTTCCCCATTATTTGGCAATTTCAACTAGAGCCATATTTATTTTTATATATGCATATCTTCTGGAAGCTTTTACTATAATAGGTTTCCATACCACCCTCAAATGGTCTTTGCTTTAGATGTCTGTCCCTGTTTTTTTTTTTTTTCTCGTCCCCCTCCTCATTTGATCCTCCCATTCTATTCCCCTGCCAAACACATCCATAATTATTTATTCTGTTTCCCCTTTCCTAGGGAGATCTATCCCTCCCTCTAGTCCCTTACTCTATACTTAACTTCCATGGTTTACGCAGCTTATTGCCGGATTATTGAAGACTTAACTGCTAACATTGACATATAGGTAAATACATACCATATTTGTTTTTTTGGGTCTGCGCTATCTCACTCATGAGGATTTTTTTTTCTAGCTTCATCCATTTACCTGTGAATTTTATTATTTCATTTTTTCAACAGCTGAGTAATATTCCATTGTGTAAATGTAACATAACATTTTCTTTATCTATTCACCCGTTATGATAAAAAGCTAGAATATTCCTGATTTCTGGCTATTATAGATGAATGAATATGACTGAGAAAGTGTTCCTGTGATAGAATGAAATATCCTTTGAGCATGTGCCCACAAGAGGAGAGTGGATAGCTGCATTTAAAAGGTGGATCGATTCCCAGCTTCCTGAAGAACTGCCACACTGACTTCCATAATAGCTGCACAAGTCTGCTCTCCCACCAGCCATGGAGGCATATTCCCCTACTCTACATCCTCGCCAGCATAAGCTGTCAGTTATCGATCTTGGCCATTCGGACTGGTATATAGTCTAAGTGATTTGAGTTTCCCTGATGACTAAGGGTGCTGAACATTTTCTACAGTGCTACTCAGCCATTAGTATTTCCTCTTCTGAGGATTCTCTGTTTAAATCTGTAGCCAATCTTATTTTATTTTTGTCTTTTTGAGACAGGGTTTCTCCGTGTAATCTTGTCTGTCCTCGCAGCCATTTTAAAAGTCAGTTTATTTCTTTTCTTGACATCCATTTTCTGAATTCTTTATATATTTTAGATTTTAGCCCTCCATCATATGTACAGCTGCTAAAAATCGTTGCCTATTCTGTATCCTGCTTTGCCTGAACGATGCTGTCCTTTGCCATACAGAAGCATACAGTTTTAGGAGGTCTCATTTATTAATTGCTCTTATTACCTGGTTAATGGTGTTTTGTTCAGAAAGTCTTTTCCTGTGCCAGTGAATTCAAGGCTATTTCCCACTTTCTCTTCTGTCAGGTTCAGTGTATCTAGTTTTATGGTGGGGGTCTTTGATCCATTTGAAATAGATTTTTGTTCATGGTGGTAAGTCCCAACAGAGCAATGGAAGGTTCTCAACCTTCCAAAATGGTGCAACCCTTTAATATAGTTCCTCATGTTGTGGTAACCCTAACCATAAAATAATTTTCGTTGCTAATTCATAGCTGTAATTTTGCTACTATTATGGATCACAGTCTGAATACTGATATTTTCTGATGGTCTTAGGTGACCTAATGTAAAAGGGTCATTTGGCCCCAAATGAGTCATGACCCACAGGTTGAGAACCACTTCTATAAAATAAGCACTGTTGGGATATGATGCTTTTTTTTAATTGTTCTTCATAAATATTAAAATAATTTATTTCTCCAGTCTTTGTCCTTATGTGACTGCATATATGTGAATTATTAAGCCATGTTTACAGACATATACATACATGTATGTACTGATATGCACATATACAAACACTGTGATATGTACATTTTCTTGCTTCAGAATTACATTTTCCCCAAATTATATTCCAGATAAGGCATCTCATTACTGTTACATAGGAGATTTTTTTTCCCTTTCCTCAGTGGAGGCTAGAGAGGAAAAAGGCATATGACTGCCAAAAAAAAAAGTCAAAATACTTCATGACATTTAGCTTCTTAAAGACTAGGGAATTATCTTAGTACAGCTGAGAAGCTACATCCTTAAAACAGGTGAACAGGATTCCCAGTGGTGCCAAGCACCATCTCTCTGAGTAACACACATTCAGAGTGTTAACAAGATGGCTGGTTTCATGTCAACGCGACACAGGCTAGAGTCATCTGAAAAGAAAGAACCTCAACTGACAAGATGTCTTGATCAGATCTGATTGTAGGGCATTTTCTTAATTAGAGGTTGATGGGGGGAGGGCCCAGTGAATGAGTGCTATCATCCCTGGGTCTGGGTTCTATAAGAAAGCAGGCTGATCAAGCCACAAGGAGCAAGCCAGGAAGCAGCACCCCTCCATGACCTCTGCATCAGATCCAGCCTCCAGGTTCCTGATCTGTTTGGGTTCCTGTCCTGGCTTCCTTCAGTGATGGAGTACAATGTGGAAGTATAAGCTAAACTTGCTTTTGGTCGTGGTTTTTCATCGAGGCAACTGAAACACTAATTGGACAGGTGATTGATTTTCTGTCCCTCATCCAGCTTTCCAGTTTTCATTCATGTAATACAATATTAAGTGTGAAATAATGCAACAATGGTAGCACAGGGTGTCCGGTGTGTATAAACCTGGAAGGAAGCTGAATATCCACCCCTCTGGCCCAGAAGATGCAATCCAGAATGTGCATGCCTGTCTCCTGAGCCAGTGAGAGGAAGAGGGCTCTCTAGAAGAACACTATGTATCATCAGTCAGAAGGATATGGATCATAAAATAGGGCTCTGTCACTCCAGCAAAACACACCTCTCTGTCTACCTCCACACCCGTCAGCAAAGCTCACGGTTCCACACCTTGACTTTGGGTATCCAAAACATGGACACTAGAAAAAGCTTTGGTAAGTGCATAGACAGTAATACTTTAGCATCCTTCCGACTTTGACTGCTACCCAACTCTGGATCTGTAGGAAAGGTCAAATGGAGGTGGGGTCAGCACAGACCACCCACAAAGGTCTCTTGTTTGAAATACTTTTCTTGCTGATTTCCTCTCCTTCTAATCCCAGACATCTAGTCAGTCACTTGGATTCAAAATAAAAATAAGGGAATTTAAAAAAAAGTGTAAAATCAGGGCTAGTGACATGGCTCAGCAGGTAAAGACGCTTGGTGCCAAGCCAAGCCTGATGGCTGGAGTTCAATTCCCAGGACTGTCTTGGTGGAAACTCATTCGATCTGGCCTCTGACTTCCACACAGAACACACATCAGACAAACAAACTAATAAGTAAACACATTTAAATAAATGAGCTCAGTCAGATGAATAGATGAATGAAGGGTTTCAACCCCAGCTTTTAATATGTACAAAGTCCCTTTCATTACTCTGGATCTCTAATTCTTACAGATTAAAAACAAAAACAAACAAACAAAACAGGCTAGGGAGGCCACAAAAAAAAAAAAAAAAGGCTGACTCTGGAACAGTTTGGGTGTTCTATTACAATGTCCAAACTGCAAGGAAGTGTAGAGAAAGAAGGATAATTCAGGTACAGGGCTGTCAGGGACAGGAGGTGCAGCCACAGACCATACACTTACCAATAATGACTGTGTTGTCATCAGCAATTAGCAACTTGCTGTGGACATAGATGAGCTCAGTGACTAGGTTTCCTTCCAGCTCTGCATGTGTTCTCAGGCCACAAAACGATATGTAATTTATCCACTGGTTACCAACTGTGAGTCAGAAAGAAAGTACTGAAATGAACATCACCATGCCCAACTAAGGTACATCAGTTTTGTTGTTTCCCAAGACATATATGCCATTTAAGCAGGTTACTTAGAATACATATATACAATATTGTGTAAGATACATTATATTATAATACATGCATAATATATGTATAACATGTATAAAATGATATTTATAACGTGTAATATGTATATAATATACATAATATATATTAATTTATTTTATAAAATTTAACCAGAAAATTTTTATGGTACAGGAATGTGTTTTAATAACTTGGATGACTGTCCTAGTTTCATTATGTTGCTGTGACAAAACATTCTGACCAAAAGCAACTTAGGGGAGGACAGGATTTGACTTATTCTTCCAGGTCACAGTCCATCACTGAGGAAAGTCAGAGCGAGAGCTCAGGGCAAGAGCTTAAAGCAGGGACCAGAGGGACAGTTCTTGCTAGCTTATCCTCAGGCTTGTTCTCTGGCTCATGCTTAGCTCATCTCTTATATATCCTAGGGCCACCTACCCAGGGTTGGTTTCAGGCCCACAGCAGACTGGGCTCTGTATATCAGTTAACAAATAAGGACCATCCCTCCTAGATACATCACAGGAGAACCTGAGGTGAGCAATCCCTCAGTTGTGATTCTCTTTTTAAATGACTCTAGGCTATGTCATCAAAGCTAACTAGGACAATGAGTGACTACATTAAAAAAAATCACATTGGCTGGGCACAGTGGGGCAAGCCTGTAATCTCAACACTAGGGGAGGCAGAAGCAGGCAGATCTGTGTGAGTTTGAAGCTAGCCTGGTCTACAAACCAAGTCCAGGACAGTCAAGGCTACGCAAAGAAACCCTGTCTCAAAAAAGAAAGAAAGTAAGTAAGGAAAGGAAGAAAGAGAAGAAGGAAGAAAGAAAGAAGGACAGAAAGAAAGAACAGAAGGAAGGAAGGAAGGAAGGAAGGAAGGAAGGAAGGAAGGAAGGAAGGAAGGAAGGAAGGAAGGAAGGAAAAACAAATTTGAGATGTGTTCTGCCTTTGGCTGAGGCAATCTAGAAATGTACTCCAATCTGAGCCATTTAATGATTTGGCGAGTTAACTACTGAGGAGCAGAAGCAGAAGAGACAAAAGAGTTTGGTGTCACATCACAGCTGCTTCTGTCTCGGTTGGCACCTGCTGCGGAGCCAGAGGACAAGCACATCTCAAAACCATAAAATGTATGTAGCACATTCAGCCCTAAACAGCAGTGAAATCTGCTGACTCTAGCTACACAGAAATGTTGCCAATTAGATAATCTTCCCCCAGAACAGGGAGGAGTGAGTGCTGAGAACCACTGTCTTCATGGCATGGGCACGCTTACCTGTGCAAGATGCACCCTCAACATTCTGTTATGGATGGCTAATGAGGCTCCACCCTCCCTGAAGAGCAGTTGGCACTAACTGGTTACTCGAGAAAGAGGAGTCATTTTATTCAGTGGTGTGCCCACTGATAAGTTGTTCATGTTCCTGAAAGCAATGCTAATCGGTCTCAGTGAGGCACCAAAAAACTGAATAATATAAAAGCAGGCATGGCATTGGCTAGGAAGAAGTTGAGAAAAGGCAACAGGAAGGGAAAATGAAAAGACGTGTGCAGATGTCGAAGAATTTTAAAGACGTCTCCCTTCTAGATCATTAATGTTAGGAGAGGAAATAAACTTTATTGTATTTGATACTGGAAGATTTTGTTTAGACCAAATGGTACCCGGCTTGTACTATAAATAGCTGCTCATTCATCTCACCATGTGACAAGACCTGCATTCCACACCAAACTATAATCAATACCACCATCTGAGTGTTCATCATAAGGTTTTACGGTCTCCCTCCCTCACACTCTTGTCCTGTCCAAACAAAGTCTAAGACTCAGAACAAACAGAGAGGAACCAAGTCATCATGAATCCTAAAAGGAAGACGTTATATCTTTTTCTTTAGGAGATTATGAAACATAGTACTAGATCCAGTGGAAACTCAAGGCTCCGTTTGCTGAGCTTCCCATTTATCATGGAGCATTTCTACTTTGCCCTGGATGCTCTATTAAGTTCAGGTATCTTGGAAAGAAATCCATTGCTAGGTTCACACGGGGAGTCCTGCACTGACAGATCATCTTTCTCGCTGTGTGTGAATGATCTCAGAGCACTGACTGACAAAAAGTGTTTGCGTTGTTGTAATGATGCTTTGCATTACACCATTCTACAGACATGAAAACAACAGTTCTACATACATGAAATATTCATAACCCCTCCATGTGTTAATGTTACATTAGAACAACGTTTAAGTTCCAGGTGTGTTTAACCTGCAGCCAGCAGATTACATGAGCCCTAGGACAGCTATGAACAAGCCCCAACACAAAATCACAAACTTAACTTAACATATTATCAGCTGGCGGGGAGGGACAATTTTTTTTTTTTTGTAATTTGATTACACAATTCTCAGACATACAGTTTGTAGATGACATTACTCCCCTTTAAAAAAAAAATCTCTTTCCTCTCTGAAGTTCTTTGTGCCCATATAGTTCCTGGAAAATATTCCCCAAAATGACTAATTTTTACAGATACTGTAGAATCCACTTCTCCTGCACCAGTGCTGTGTCCCACAGCTTCCGTCATCATTGTTACTTGGGGCAACAGAGCATGAGCTTCTGATTCCCCTGTATCATCGGGGGCTGCCTTGTGATCCAAAGAATACTGTTTTAAGACATAAAACAGCTTTCCAATGGAATCAGGAAGAAAAGCCTCTGCCGAAGTAAATATTTTGAAGCAGGGATTTTCTATTAAAAGTACACAAGCTACACTGAACAGAGGTTGTCAGTGTGCATAAGGCCCACCCTATCTTAAGACTTGGTAAAGGCAGATTACTGAGCATCATGTGTAGTTCAGAGGAAGATGGGCTGTGGAGGTGTTTAAGGCTCCAGGAAAGTTAAAGGGAGGAAGAGAAAAGAAGACAAGGCGATGGGGCAGAGGAGAAGGGAGAGGAAGGGAACACGGGGTGAAGGGACAGATAGAAATTGTCCTACAGACTGAAATCGGCCATGTGTCAGTGGGTAAAGGCTATTGCCTCACAAACCTGGCAACCAGAGTTTGATCCCTAGAACCCACGTAAAGGCTGAAGGAGAGAGCTGACTGTTGAAAGTTCTCCTCTGGCTTCCACATGTGAAACATGACATGTATCTTTCTGCAGTAATAATAAAACAAATAAGTTATAGTAAGAATATGAAAGCATTTAAAATTATTTTTAAGAGACGAGTTATACTGACTGGTTTCCAGCAGCCTGCATTTTAAGATGTGCCATAGTTTATAGGGTCTGGAACTCAGGTTTGTGCCATTCCATAGCCTAGGGCATATCAGCTAAGCACCTGTCTGTCAGGGATGCCCAGACCATAGTCCATACCACCTTCCACTCTGCCTCATCTAGACAGTGAGGCTCACAAAAAAAAAAAAAAAAAAAAAAAAAAAAAAATGGCCTTGAAGATAAAGCTAACAGTACAGATTCTAAAAGAGGAGGAAGAGGACAGAGAGGAAAAAGAAAAAGAAGAAAGAGAGAGAGGGAGAAAGAAAAAAAAGTCTTAGTAGAAAGGGGGCCCCATGGGGAATCCCAGTGTGGCCTGTGAGATGCAACTGGTGTGCACCTGTGATGACCTGAGCCTCACCTTTTACCCTTGTGTGTGACAAAGAAAACTGAGAACTGGCATTTTATTCTGTGAGGAAAGCCTACTTCACATGAAACAAATGCAGAGTCGGTGGTGTTGATGTGTGCTACCAAGCTACAACGAGGAGCATGAGTGGTTTTTGATGAACACCACTGTGAAAAAAATGGAGAGACAGGTCCTGGGGAGGTTCCCAGACGATGTGTAATGGGATATGAGACTGTGAGTCACCCAGTCTGGGACTAACCCTGATTGACACCGCTGTCTGAGTACCAGAAGGAAGATGGACTCCACACAAGTGCTGGATGTTTACAAGGCAAGCTTGAGGAAACAAAACAAAACAAAACACGGAGAGTTATCACAGGTTTATTACTTAAAATTGGAGCTTTAGGTATTTGTGTATTTATAATCCTGCTTGAATACCCCGACCACTAATTTACAATAACTTGGTCCTAAGGCCTAAAGTGCTATATAATTCACAAAAAAAATTTATCAAAAATGATAACAGAATGCTTTAAACTGAACATTAAGTCTCTAGAGATTATCGGATCAGAGAATGGCTGGGGCTGGGATTCTTTTCAAGAATTTTAATTTCGTCACAGCTGCAGCTTTGTTCAAAGTAACTGAAGCAGCGGCCTCTTGGAGCTGCAGTCCTGCACCCAATTAGAGATGAGGAAGCTGGGTCTGGAAAACCCACCTTGCGCTAACGAAAACAAAACCGACAGCGGGACCTTGCCTCAGAAAAGGGCACCGTGTCATTAATCTTTTCTCCCCATGTTTAGAATCTGAACATTCCCCCACAGAGAGGCTTTTTTTTGAGTTGTTCCCAGGGTCTTTAGAAACTCTGCCCCAAGCAGGCTTAACACTGAAATTGTTTCTTGTGTTAAAATCCAATTTATTTCTCCTGAATGGAAAAGGCGAGAAAGGGCCGAGAGCCAAAGAAAATGCTTTATTTAAGTGCAGGACATTTTCACAGTTGAGAAACAAGAGGATAAGCTTGCTTTGATTCCTTCCTTTCCTGTAACCTCGCCTTCCCCTTACAAACCCCCACCAGGCAGCATGGGATGCCTTTCCTACTCTGTTTTGTCAATATGTCTCTTATATAGATGGATTCATCAACCCATAGAGATCAAGGTGACACTCTGGGATATCTGCTCTCTCCTGGGTACAATTGGGCGATGGTCTGAAACAGACCATCAGTAAAAATTTCCTAAATGCACAACACTGATAGACATGTGTGTTCATATATATTAAGCCTGTAGAAGTTTAAGCCTATTTTATTTACTCTATGTATGTATGTATGTATGTATGTATCTATCTTTCTATCTGTCTGTCTGTCTGTCTATCTGTCTCTAATCTATGTACTTACTTTTCTTACACACTTTGGAGAACAGAGTCTCTCTAGTAGCCCTGGCTGTTGTGGAACTCACTATGTAGACTAAGCTCTCCTTGAACTCACAGAGACCTGCCTCTGCCTCCTGGTTGTTGGGATTAAAGGCATGCATCATCATATCCAGCTAAGCCCATAGTTTTTAAAGCCAACAGATCCCCTAAAAATTCTATAAAAATTTCCAAAAATTTGATGGCATGAAATTTCTCCCTTTTAATTGTACAGTTTGGGGCTGAGGATAAAGTTCAGTGTCAGGCTGCTTGCTTAGGATTTGCAGGGTTCTGTATTCGATCCCAGAAGTGCAAATAAATTAAGAATACAATTTAATAAGTGTTTTTTTTTTTTGTGGTTTTGTTTATTTGTTTGAAACAAGGTCTCACTATGTGGATCAGGCTAACATCCAACTCAAAGTGATCCATCTGCCTCTGCCTCTCGAGTGCTGGGATCAAAGGCATGTGATGCCACACTTCACAGAGTTTTCTCTGAGGCAGATTTTTTTTTATGTTTATTTTTCATGTATCTCAAGTTGTTCATGAACACGCCGTGTATCTAAGGATGACCTTGGGCCTGGGTGACCTGTATATCTAAGGATGAGAAGTAGGATGACTCTCCTCTATTTTCTGAATGCTTGGATTATAGATATGCACCACCGTACTTGGCTTCCATGGTGCTGGGATTGAATCTTGGGCCCTTCACATGCCAGGCAAGCGCTGTGCCAACTCAGCTACATGCCAGATCCAATTCAGCAGATCTTTAAAAGGTATCTTTACAAAGCTATACAACCTCCACCACTACCTAATTCTAAGACATTTTATACCCCAAGCCTATCGAATTGGCCTACCTACTCTCTCTAGTCCTTAGCAATCACTATAGGACTTTCTGTTGCTATGGATTTGCCTATTAAAGACATTTCATATAAATGTAACCATATAAAATATGGCTTCTTGTGCCTGGCTTCTTTCAGTTAGCCCAGTTTTTACAAGACTCACCCATATTGTAGCACATACTGTTTCATTTCTTTTTATACTTTATCAATGCCACTGTACCATTATGATGGGCAAAGAATGACAGAGAAGGATACCCTGCCAATGTGCTTTTCTGGTCTTCGTGGGCATACACACGCACTTATAAAATGTATATCTTGGCAGCTATTGGACATTGTATGGTTTCCCTTTTTTGGCTACTTTGATTATGAGCACTCACGTGCAAATTTTGCATAGAAAATTTCAGGCTTATATAGAACTGTGTCTAATATCTGAGGAATTACAAAACTATTTTCAAATGACACTGTAACAATGTAAAGAAATTTTAATCCAGCAACATGGCTGCTCTGATCACATCCAAAGACCTTCTAGATCTGTGTGATCAGGCAGGAATGCTGACACGCCCTTGGTACACACCTTTGATCCCAAACAATGAAGGTAAAGTTAGTTTGTAGAAGGAAGCACCCTGTTTAAATGTGATGTCTAATTGAGAGGCGGACAAAGTGATTAATCAGAGAAAGATTTGAGAAAATAGAATATGCCCAAATCTTACAAAACAGGAAGGGAAGAGAGGCAACTTAGGAGAGAGCAATACAGAAGGACATAGAAAGGGAGAGAGAGAGGAGGTAATTTTTTTGGGAGAGTTTTACAGAGACAGGTTGAAGAGAGAACAAGCTAGACACAAGTGAAGAATGAGACAGGGAATAAGAAGGAGCCAGAAGATTAGAACAGATTGCTGGAGTTAGTTTAAAGCCAAGCAGAGCAAAAAGTCAGAAGGTAAGAGAAGCCAGATAGAATCAGTCACCTTAGAGAGGAGTTTGAGCCAGAACCTCTGGGTTGAATCAGCCAGCCTGAGTTCAGAAAGAACTAGAAAGAGTGAGCTTAATCAGCAGTCAGTCTCAGAGGCTGAAAGCATTCTAGTCCTAGATTAGAGTTTACAGAAGCTAGAAGCTTCTGGGACTAGGCCTAGTTAGCAGATGGAGGCAGTAAGCTTCCAAAACAATTAGGCAAATAAAAGAAACTTGTACATACTAATTTGCATTCCCATCAGCAATGTATGAGAATTCCACTATTTATACATCTTTGACCTGACTTTTACTTTAACTATCCTAGAGGGAGTAAAGTATCATATTGTAGTTCTTATTTGATTTTCCACAATGGCAAATGATATTTAGCATCTTTCATGTATTATTAGTCATCTCTGTATCTTCTTTAAAATCAAGTATCTAGATTTTTTTATTATTTTTAAAAAATAAGCTATTCTCTTTTATTACTGATTTGTTTTATAGTCTAGATACTAGTCCCTTATAGATATGAGGAGGAAACATTTTCTCTCCTTTTTTTCTCATACGCACTTAAGAACTTAGTTCTAGAAAGAGCTGCAGCAGCGAAAGGTGATACTGGCTTTTGTTTCCTTCCTCATCTATAATTGTCTCAAAGGTTATAAGAAATGGGTATGTTGTAGGCTGTTTTCACAAAGTACAAGAAAGCACTACAGGATTCCACAGACTTCTGCATAAAGAGATGCAATAATGCCTGCTGGCCTCATAGCACCCATTTTCATCATCTTTAAGACAAGGATGACCCATCCCAGACAGGGGTGTGGTAGGAGATGAGCTAAGAATCCATATAGACAGTTCTTGTGAGAGCTCTCAAGTATTATCAAGATTATAAAAATAAACAAACCAATAAAAATTAAAGAGGTTTTTCCAGTGTTTATCGCTCTCACACCTCATGCGCAAGTGTTTTTATTTGAACATTGGTTTGGGCAATTTAACTTTAACGAGAAAAAGTGAGCATTTTGTGAAGAGAATATGCACACACACACACACACACACTTAAACACACACTATGTGAGATTCACAGATCCCATGAGAGTTAATTTTGATTATCAACTTGAGATGTGTGTTTTCTGGGTTTTCTAGGTTAAGTTAGTTAAAGGAGGAAGATCTAGTGTAGACGTGAGGGGGAGGCTCCAGACTGAATGCATAGGGCAAAGGGTACACCAGCACTCCCCACTCCCTGCTCTGTGACTGTGAACTCAGTGTGACCAGCCTGCACTTTAAAGCTGTGAGCCAGAATGAATCCTCTCTCCCCTAAGCTGCTTTGTTAGATATTTGTCACAGCAACAAGGAAAATAACTAATAGATGCTGACTTCACCTTCGTATCTAATGCCGGTAGCTCGTGGTGTTTCTAGAAACAGTAGCAGAGGAAAAGAGAAACACTACTTACGCTCTGGTTTCAGCTGTCCAAGGATGGAGTTCTCCCCTCTGCACATGGTTCTGAAAATAATAAACGCCTAGTTACAGAGGCTCCCCAACAACCAAGTCTAATTGCAACACCTTCAGGTGTGACCCTAACCCAAGCAAAACTGGGGCGTGTCCTTTCATGAGAAAATGCTATGCCCATTTTCAAAAGTTAAAACTGCAATAGCAGGTTTGTTTGTTTGTTTGTTTTTTGTAATGTTACTGAAAAAAAAAAACAAGGTAGTTATTTTGAGGGGATTCAACAGAATAGCTATAAAACTGCTGGCAGGTTTCAGAAAAAAGAGATGGCTAAGAATGAACTTTCCCTTAGAAAAATCTTGTGACAGGGAAGATAAGTTTGGCAGCCTTCACAGAGGAGAGCATGTATAAAGTCATCCTGCTTCCTGGGGTGAGAGGGCAAAGTCTTGGCAAGAGCATCAGAAATGAAGCAAACTCTATAGTACGGGGTCATTTCCATCAAGTCAGCAAAAGCCTGTACATGTGGAAAAAAATATCGAGTTTTAAATAACTGTCTCTGTGGATGACTTTTGATCCTCGGGATTGTTAAATATCGATGACTCTAACTAATGGAAGAGCAGAAGAGCAAGGGGCCCCTGAGGCCATGCCTCCCTGAGGCTCCATCATAGCTACAGGGGAGGCTCACATCTCTTCAGGGGTATACCACCAAACCACCCCTCATGTCTGCATCTATAAACAGCATAGTGGAACTCACTAGTTCACAAAAGAAAGAAGAAAGGGAAGCAGAAGAGCCTAGCCGGGAATAAGTAGGGGATGGCCTCAGTGAGAGAAGACAAAAGAAGATGGGGGTGTAGGTATAATCAAATTATATGCATGTAAGAAAATGTTATAAGAAATCCATTTTTATCTATAATTCGTATGTGCTAAGAAGAACTTTAGAATTTAAAACAGAAGGGGGGAAAGTCTATGTTCAACCTGCCTATTGTCTAAAAGTAATTAACAATAGAGCTGATAGCCTTCAAATAGGGGTGTTTTTTCATAATGAAAGATTATAGTTCAGGTTTCTGAACAAAGCCAAATGTGTATTTCATTCACCTGGTTCAAAAAAAAAAAATTCAAGAAAACAGTCATAAAAAATAATCACAACTAACATTATTCCAAGAGTAATGTTTGAATTTCCAAGAAAGCAGATAGAGTACAATTAAACATCATGTAAGTGACATGAGCTCAAAAAAAAAAAAGGTTTTGTACTTTCAGATAACATTAGATATGAACCCATCTTCAGTCAAAATACTTAGACCGCACCCAGGTGAATTTACCCCTGGGAAAACATTATCAGCACCAATCTTTACTTGAAATCCTGGCAGATATACAGACAAGTTGGAAGAGTCCGTGGAAAAAGCGACCAACTGCTGGGCATTGTGGCACATGCCTTAATCCCATGCATGAAGACCTGGGCTCTTCCCCTGCTCTGCAAACCAGGCACGGTGGCACATACACATATAATTACAGCACTTAGGAGGCAGAGGCAAGATCAGAAGTTTAGAGTCATCCTCAACTACATAGGGAGTTCAAAGCCAGCCTGGGCCATGTGAGGCTTAGCAGCAAATACGGCCACAACCTCCCACAATGGCACCCTTAAGCTGCATCATCAGAATCAGCTGCAGTCCTCTGAGGACAAGCAAGGGGCCTATAACCCATTATCCAAGTGTGGCTTCCATCCATGATCCAAAATTTGGGCACCTGTAGTTGAAGTGCATTATCGCCTGTAGAGCATTCCCTCCGCCCGTGGAAATGTCTCCTTCAAATCCTGGCAGCAGCGGTATCACAACGTACACCCGATATCTCTGGCCTTCCCTGCAAAAGCCGCATGCACAGAAATTCACCAAATTAACAAACAAACAAACAACTAAACAAACAACAAACCAAAACCAGTTTCATCATCAGCCAAGCAGGCTTTAAAGCAGGGGCTTTAAAGACAAAGAGAATGCTTCCCACGACCTTCTACTCTCAGCTTGGGTGGCTCAGTCGTGGATGTCGGCTGTCACTACGCAGCACTAGGCTAAATGATAAACTTAATTTGACAGTGAAGTGAAAGCTGTGTCTGCATTCTCTTACACACTCACAACCCTTTGCAGGAAGAAGGCAGTTTCAAATGAGTCCTGTCTGGTCTCACGGAAGAGGGCGTAGGAAGGGCCTTCTAACAAAGTTATCGCAACAAGACTATCCATCTCTATCGCTGCCTACAAATTTAAATCAGATTTTATTTAATTTAAATATATGCATCATATGTAGATAGATAGATGAAAGATAGATAGATAGATAGATAGATAGATAGATAGATAGACAGACAGACAGAGGACAGACAAATGGAGTTACAGTCATAGGGATGCAGTCCACAGCTTGGCAGGTTGTGGGCATTCCATTCATAACTGTGGGGTTCCCAGTGCCCATGTCTCGGAAGCAAACATTCACACAGGATGCAGCGTATTTTCCAAAACAGAATCATCATTGTTTAGGAATGCTGAGGTTCCAGCCACAGAATGTTACCATGGATTCTTCAAGAATTCTGAGTGACTAATCTCAACTTCTATTTTATTTTTTAAATATTTATGCACGCACATGCCCCTGTGTGTGTGTGTGTGTGTGTGTATTTGTGCACGTGTGCCACAGAACAACTTGTTCTCTCTTTCTACTACATAAATCCTGGCGATCTAATTCAGAATACCAGCCTTGGCAGCAAGTACCTTTATTGGCTGGGTCACCTCAGTGGCCCTTATTTTATTTTTTGAAAAATTATTATTGTGTGCATGGGCATAGGGACACATACGCTACCGCTGAGCGCATGGAGGTTAGAGAACAGCTTTATTGAGTTGGTTCTCTCCTTCCACCTTTTTCACATGGGATCCCTGGATTGAACTAGGGGCAACTAGGCTTGTGTGGCAAGCACCTTTGCCCACTGAGCCAGCCCCAGCTAGTGTGCATTTTAAAACCCCAGCATATGCAAAGCAGTATCTTCAGGCCACCTTTCAAAGGAAAATGAAGCTACTTATCGAGAGCTCTAACAAGAGAAGAAAGTGTAACTCTCTTGTTTGACATGTAGTCAGAAACCCAGAATATCATGCTCCGATGGGCATGTCTGACCTTTTGGCCCTGAAGAAGGTCACTGTCATCTACTAAGGTCATGCTGGAGAATGGTTCAAAAGAGTCAGGGAAAACCTTTCTCTCACGAGGCTTTGTGTAGTCTAACATTGGCATCAGGCTGTGTTTGTAGCTGTCCGTGGCCACAGGCTGGATAGCCCACTAGGCAGTACTTACTGTGAGAGTCCCAACTATTAAAGCCTCTGGCTTTGTTGGGAACACACAGGAAGAAGAGGAAGCTTGGAAATGTTTGATGGTGGGAACCCAGTTTGCTCCGATACAGTCTGGATGCTGGCTAATTCTCAAGTGTCATCTGCTTAAAACCTTTTTCAGCACTTAATTGCCGCAGCTCATCATCTTAGGAACAGCGGAAGAGTCCCTTCTCATGAGAGTTTTCACTACTCCGATGGCTCAGACCTGACTCTTTGTGTCTGAATTGTTCTCATATTCAAGGCAGTGTGTGACAGAAGTCCAGTCCAGGGATGGGAGTGAGGAGAGCCTGACAGGGCTGCTGTAATGTCAAGGGTTACTCACTAGATGGCGAACATGGTTTGGCTTGGGAAGAATACAAAGCCGTGAGCAGCCCTAGTTATCTGCTTGATTAGGGGAGAAGGCAGTCTTTCAGTGGTAAACAGGACAAGGGAAAGAGCAGGAAACCCTAAGATATTTTCCCACAGCCAGCACTGAAAAGTCACGATGAACGCAAAGGGACATTTAAGGTCGCACACTGCATTTCTAGCCAAAACCATCCTCCAGTGAGATCCCCACACTCTCATGATGACCACTGTCCCCCACCTCTGTTCATGAAGCTTGGCGGCTCAGCAACTACCCCAGAATGGACAACACTTTCAGGTCACCTCACCCGACGAAGCTACCTGACTCTGCAGTCAGAACCGTCACACTTGCCTCTTCTTTCCCACAGACTGCGACCAGGAACTGGACCCACAGGCTCCGTGCCTTGTTCATTAGTGACAAGCCTGCTCCAGCACACGGAGCGGATGCTCGCATAGCTTTCTATTTTCGGCAGCATTCAGCAAAGAACCCACACTCTAAGCGAGCACTATTGGCTGGGGGGTGGGATCAGGTTGAAAGAATGTTTCAGCAGAGAACAAGTCAAGCTGTGCTTGATGTTTTCTCTTTAATTGCATTTAATCTGAATTTTCATTACGGTAAAATACGTAACATGCAAAACTGGGCATTTTGCCCATTGGAAGTCTAAGAGTCTTCATCACTAATTGTGATCATAAATTTATCTGATTACTTTCCCTATCCAAAGCTTTTCATCATCACAGATAGAAATTTCCCTCCCCCGAGTGCTTGGTGGTCTCTAGTTTACTTTGTTTGTATGAATCGCTGGTCTGGATTCTGCATATACGTGGAGTCACATGCCAACTTGTCCTTTTTGTCTAACTTGTTTTACCCTTGAGGTGCATTCAGACTATGGCCGTGTCAAAGTTCCTTCTGCTTTGTCGCTGAATAATATTCTATGTTACGTATAAACTTTGATCTGCTAGTGGGCAGTTGGGTTGTCTTTGCCTTATGGGTATTGGGAAAAAATCTGCTATTAGTATTGCATTATTAGGCAGGCCTGGTGGGACACATCTTTAATCCCAGCGCTCAGAGGCAGGTGCATGTCTGGGAATTCCGGGCTGTCCTGGTCTACACAGTGTGTTCCACCCCAGCTAGAGCAACAAAGTTAGACCCACCTCAAAAAACCTCACAAATACCAAAACAAAAACAAATTCAGTAGTCTGCATTGCCTAACATTGTGTCTGTTACCTCATTCTCCGTTCTTTGTGGGTGTGCACCCAAGAATGGAAATATCGGTCACAGGGCTATTCTACGTTTAGTGCTCCAAGGAACCAACAAATAAATCATACTTTCCAGTGAGTGACACAGTGTGACATTTATTCACTATAGATTATACAGAGAAAACAACACCGTCCCTCCTTTTTGTCCCTACCTCTGTTCCCTTCACTGAGAATCTTTCACTCATGAAAGAGTGTCCTAAGACACCATCCATGATCTAAACACATATATGTGTCCCTCTCTTCTCCACATGGTTAGCATGCTGTGAATGCGCTGAATGTTTGGGTTTTTTTTTTAAAGCATTTAATGGTACATCCCAGGACCCCTTGCCACATGAGAACACAACAGGGACAGGGCAGTCTACTGCATCTCTGACCCTTATTATTTAAACCAGCACTCTGCTGACAGGAATTTAAATGACTTCTGACTTTATGTATGTGAAACAATTACTTCATCATAAATATATATACATACTGATTATATATATAAATATGTACTGATGCAACATAAATCACTCCTTGGCACTGTTGCTCTTGAAGGCCCAGTCTTGGTGATATTGCTTGTAGGAAATCGTTTCCTGTGGTCCCTGAGGTTTTCATAATGTAAAAATGACTTTAAAATGGAAAGCCCATGTGAGGATGGAGACATGGCCTGTGAAAAATGCCATAAAGCATTTTTGCAGACTGTGCTCCGTGAGACTGGACCTCCACATTACCTTGCCTCATTGCTATGGAGGCCTTTGGCCACTTTTGACGTGGTGGTTCTTAGCTTCATGCGTGATGAAAATGTTAGGCATGTTCCACGAACTAGCAGAGATGACTTATATTTCACTGCTGTTGAAAAAAGGGGGGGCACTCTGGAATTTCACCTACAAACTTGAGGTCGATTGGAAGCCAATGAAGGGAAAAGTGGGTGTCAGTATGTCTAGTCCTTGGAATTTCAGCTGTTAAGGTTCCAGTCTCTCTGCAAACAGCACTTGTAGAACATCTGCAGCCCTCAGGGAATAAGTCCCTAGCATTCAAGTTGGCTTGCTTAAAAGCAATATGCAGTATGAGAGCTGGTAGGCAGCAAGCCGTGAGGAATGCCTGTCAAATGGGCAGTTGCTTTCCCCACCCCACTTAACATATAATCTTACAAAATTACATCTTAAAGATTCTTGCTAACATGTTTTTCTTTTAAAATTCATAAACTCTTACAGCAACGTGACCTGCAAGAGCTAAACAATGATGTTTAGCAATAGAAAGACAACTACATTATGTATGGCCACTAGAACCACTCAACAGCAAAATATTTTCAGACACCATGTTTAAAATGGCACCAAACAAAGTAGTAAGACAACACAAACACAGTGGCTAATTGCAAGATGCCCAGTCAACTAACTCACTCTCTCTGTCTCTGTCTCTCTCTGTCTGTCTGTCTAACTTCCTTGTTTGGTACCTGGAACTGTGAAGCAGGCATTGCTCTTAGGGTGGCAACGCAGAATGGAACCAGGGCACACAGATGTATACTTTCGAAACCCCTGAGAGCTGAGGCAGGGGTATAATAATGTAAGATCAGGGCTGGAGAGATAGCTCAGGAGTTAAGACTCCTCATTAGTCCTTTAGAGGATTTCGGGTTCTAGCACCCAAGTCAGATGAGGCTTATAGCAACTCCAGAGGATCCTATGCCCTCTTCTGGACCTTTCAGGAACTGCACTAATGTACAAACACCTACAGAGACACACATGCATGTATACAAATAGTAAGTATTGCCAGATGGTGGTAGTGCCCGCCTTTAATCAATCCCAGCACTCAAGAGGCAGAGGCAGGCAAATCTCTGAGTTTAAGGCCAGCCTGGTCTACAGAGTGAATTCTAAGATAGCTGAGGCTATTACACAGAAAAACCCTGTCAAAAACAAACAAAAAACGAAAATAATAGGTCTTAAAAAAATAATAGAGTGAGCTAGTAAAAATTTGTTCTTCCATCCTGAGCAGAATTCCAGAAGAGATAGAATGGGACCCAACCCACATCCATATTATTTATTTATATGGTATTTCTGTATTTATTTGTATGTGTGTGAGTTTTCATGTGTGTGTGAATGCACATACATGTGTATCCTATGGATATGGAAACCACAGGTCAAACTCAGGAGTTACCTTCGGCACCTGTCCACTTGTTCTTTGAGGCAGGGTCTCTCCCTGCCTTGTCAGTTGGGTGAGGCCAGCCAGGGATCCCAGGGATTCACCTGTCTGAGGCTCTAGAACTGTGATCACAAATTTGTCCTGCCATACCCTGCATTTTTTATGTGGGTTATAGGGATTTTTAAGTCAGTCTTCAACACTTATCCAGCTATGCTTTACTAACTGAGCTCTCTCTCCACTCCATGGGTGAGGGCTTTTAAAAAAACAAATATTTCAAGGCTTTTGGTTGCCACAAAGCTGCATCTTAAAAGCAGCACAGCAGTTCCCTCCAGGTGGGCAATGGCCTCTCTGTCCCTTCCTGCTCTTTCTTATGAAACCCTTTCTTTCTTAACCCTTCCTCCCTCATGCCTGAGTCTTGGGCAGTTAGGACAAGCAGGGTCAGCTCATAGCTGGGTCTCAGGAGAAGCAGGGTCAGCTTGCAGCTGTACCTTAGGACCTGTAAGGAAACCCCAAAGAAGCTCAGTGTGCTTCTGCCGTGATGAGCAGCCGGGGTGGGAAGTTCATCCCTGCAAACAGTTCTGTATCCTCTGAGCTGAGGACACAGCTTGCAGCAATGACAATCGCTGTAGGAAATGAAGGAAGCTCCAGGCACTTTTCAGAGAGGGGACTTTAGACTGTGGGGGGATCAGTTATGCTGGACTCAGATCCGAGGCCTCTTGAGACATAACCCCTTTCACTTTGTGGTTAGCAAACCTTTTAAGATGGATTATATCTTTCTGCCCCTGCCCCTTTTTTTTCATTTGTCAATGTGGAAATTGTCTAATATCTACCAGTAAGCTAGAAATGTCTACTTGACCCAATGTCAGTCTTTACCAACTGTACAAGAGGCTGTGTAAGCTGTGAGAGACTGTGGTATGTCCAGACACACAGGAGTGTTTCATTGTTCCTCTTTTGAAAATGTCAAGCTTTGATGGGTAAAAAGGTTGGGTTAGCCTGGCATATCTGACTTCAATCTGACCCCAGCCTTGATAATCTCTGGCAAAGACATATCTCTGAATAAGACACCAAAAATGATTTATTAAAACAACTGTTCTCCACCCAACCCTAGTGAGGATATAAACTTAGGCTCAAAATGATTGCTGGCCCCACGCTCATGCTCCTTTTTATATCTAGAGCATGAAATGACCATTTATAAGATTGTTTTGGAATAAAATAAAAGCAATAAAATGATCCCAAACAAAACTTCCCCTGCCAGGATTTGTAGTCCTCTGTGCACTGATGTAACCTCTGAAGTTTTTCTAGAGCGTGGAAGATGATGATAGCCCACAGGGGGGAAAAAGAGCAAAGCTTGGAAGATGATAGCCCACAGGAAAAAAAAGCAGAGCTGGCACTTGTCAGACTAAAAATGTTCTCCCTTCTTTTTCTGATAACTGCAGCTCAAATCCTTCAGCATACTGCTCTTTCACAAGCCAGGCATGCCTTTCCACAGACCGAAATTATAGGATAGGAGAATTATAGGACAGAGATATCCTCTAACCAAAAGAAACGTTATCCACCAAATAATTACCTTAAGAAACATGATGTTTGTGTGGTTTAAATGAAATAGTTCTCTTAGCTTCCTTGAAAGCTTATAGAAAATGTGCTTCCTTAGAAGCAAGGGGAGCTTTGGAGCTTGGCGATGAAGATCAGAAGCTAAGGTCCTGGTAACGTAGTTACATTTCTTGTTGCTGGACCAAATATCCGACAAAAGGCTACTTAAGGGAGATATTTTTGCTTACAGTATGACGGCACACAGTCCATCATGGTGGGGAGCAAATGCTGTCAGGAGTCTAAGGCTGCTGGTGACAACTGTCTCTTCAGTCAGAAAGCAGAGTGGATAGGACATAGGGCCAGGCTATAAAACTTCAAGGCCTGGGTTGGGGATGTAGCTCACGT
Organism: Meriones unguiculatus; assembly: GCF_030254825.1. Lineage (NCBI taxonomy): Eukaryota > Metazoa > Chordata > Mammalia > Rodentia > Muridae > Meriones > Meriones unguiculatus. Next base: position 137,071,591 of record NC_083350.1, on the reverse strand, counting down.
GGCAGAGTGCTTACCCAGCATGCATAAAGCCCTGGGTTCGGTTCTCATCACTGCATAAATCAAGCCTGCTGTCACATGACTGTAATCTCAAGGGGGGATTGAGGAGTAGAGAGATCCTCCTTAGATATACACCCTGATGTCAAGATTAACTTTGACTACAAGAAACCATCTCCAACACACACCACCATCATACTAACTCACTCCGAACACGAGTGGTCCACCTGCTCCACCGTGAGGTTCTGCCTTCCAAAGGACCCCCAACCTAAAACAGCCCACTGGTAGGGGTCCACATGTTCAAACATACAAGCCTATGGGAGATATTTCACAGTACCTGGGAACAGGGTCTGAGTCCCATTTCCCCTGTCAGTGGTCTTGTGTAAATCACCTAATCTCCACTGCCTCCTCTCTAGGGTGAGAGGCATTTTGTATCCAGCTCCACAATGGTGAAGATTGAATGAAGTAGTCCATGAAAAGCACCTATCAGAAAGATTCTCTCAGAAAGTTAGGAATCGTGCTACCTCGAGATCCAGCTATACTACTCCTAAGCATATATCCAAAATATGCTCAAGCATACAAAAAGGACATTTGCTCAACCATGCTCATAGCAGGTTTATTCGTAATAGCCAGAATCTGGAAACAACCCAGATGTCCCTCAACTGAGGAATGGATACGGAAATTGTGGCACATTTACACAATGGAATACTACTCAGCAATTAAAAACAAGGAACTCATGAAATTTGTAGGTAAATGGCAGGAACAAGAAAATATCATCTTGAGTGAGGTAACCCAGAAGCAGAAAGGCACACATGGTATTTACTCACTTATAAGTGGGATGTTAGCCATATAATATAGGATAAACATAATAAAATCTAAACAAGAAGGAGGACCCTAGGGAAGATGCTCAATCCTCATTCAGAAGGGCACACTGGATAAACATTAGAAGAGGGAGAAAACAGGGAACAGCATAGGAGCCTATCACAGGGGGCCTCTGAAAGACTCTACCCATCAGGGTATTAAAGAAGATGTTGAGACTCATAGGCAAACTTTGGGCAGAGTGCAGGGAATCTTATGAAAGAAGGGGGAGATAGAAAGACATGGAGGGGACAGGAGCTCCACAAGGAGAGAACAGAACCAAGAAATCTGGGCTCAGGAGTCTTTTCTGAGACTGATACTACAACCAAGGACCATGCATGGAGATAACCTAGAACCCCTGAACAGATGTAGCTCATGGCAGCTCAGTCTCCAAGTCTCCAAGTGGGTTTCCTAGTAAGGGGAACAGGGACTGTCTGACATGAACTCAGTGGCTGGCTCTTTGATCACTTTCCCCTGAGAGGGGATGGGGCATCCTTACCAGGTCACAGAGGCAGACAATGCAGCTAGTCCTGATGAAACCCAATAGGCTAGAGTCAGATGGAAGGGGAGGAGGACCTCCCCTATCAATGGACTTGGGGAGGGGCATGGGAGGAGAAGAGGGATGGAGGGTGGGATTGAGAGGGTATGAGGGAGGGAGCTACAGCTGGGATAAAAGTAAATAAATTGTAATAAATAAAAAATAAATCAATAAAAAGGAAAAAAAGGACTCAAAACTTACTCCTAACATTTTAATTCAATTAAGTTAAAGCTTTGGTTATCACTCAAGAATGACAGTACAGACAGCAACCTAACAGAAGGCAAGACAAAACTGAACTGACATGGATCCCCTTATTTTATGATGCTTGGACAGGCATTATCTCAATGAGAAATCCAGGCAGGGTGGCACAGTGAATAAAGGCGCTGGCTGCCAACCTGGCAAGGAGAGAACTGACTCCCACAAGTTGTCCTCAATTGGCCACACATGCAATCTGGCATGTGTGTGACTTCTCGTAAAAATACTCACATACAAATAAATGCAATAAGACTTTTTAAAAAGAGAATATAAAAATCAATTGGAAAGAGGAATCTGCTACAGTCCTGGCAGGTTACCCAGAGGCAGAGTTCTTCAGTTATAAGACAGTGTTTGAGAACTCAAGTAGGGATTTTTTTTAATTAAAAACATTTTTTTAAAGCAAGTTTTAGTCTATAGAATGTACCTAACGATTTAAAATATGGATGGCCAAACATTTTTTTTTTTTAGTGGTAATCTTTCTGTTGTATTGCAAATAGGAATTGATTTAGTGGTTATTACTCCTTGGGCTCTTGATTTAGAATGTGTAGTTTGTTTCCAGATGATGGACAGCCCAAGAATGCTATAATAATTTTACACTGACTAGTACTTTATCAACCTAACTGCTATCATAAGCACACACTTAATGGTGTCATTGTTCTCTTTGCTGGTGAAGTAACAGCAGTAGAAAAACAAGCTGACAGGCTGAAAAGGCCTCATATCTGTAGATAACACAGCAGGAAAGTGTCCTAGGTCCCCCAGAATACTAGAGCACACCACTGTCCACTGCTTACAGCAGCCATTTACTTGCCAACCATGACTCCCCTGGAGCTGTAAGAACCATCATGAAAAGTTAAACAATGTTTTCAAACTGCATATGTTAAAAGTGGCTTAATGTTACAGTTTCCAACACTGTTCAGTATTAACAGACACATGAAGTCAACCGTCCATTTTCATTATATATCAAGTCTCTGTTGATAATCCCTCATCTCCTGGCTTTCTACCGAAGCAGAGGAATTTTGCATGTCAAAATAGGTGAAGACCTGAGATGGTCCCCAGATACCATTAATTCATTACAAACTACTCTAAGATGTGTCTGTCTAGATAAGTTGGTATTACTCTATCCCTTGCGTTACTCAGCCATGGTATGAAAGAGGTAATTTGACGTAGAAGGTCATGATTTCATTTTGCCCGTCCCAGACACATTTAAATTGTCACTTTCAAGTAGGCTGGGAGCTAATTTCAGCTCTGACACAGGTTCAGGTATTACAGATTCGTGTTGTTTTTCTGCAGCAATTCCCCTGGATTCTCTTCATTCACAGTGGAATGAGCCCAGCTGAGACTCTAGGTCATGGCTCACATCACAGAGACCTAACAGAATTCTATTTCTCTGAAGAAGTATGGCTCTGAACCCAAAAGTAAACAGCGCTGGGAACTGGGATGAGGCTCTATTCCAATGCTGGCACACACACACACACACACACACACACACACAAGATAGCCTAGGAGAGGGAGCTGGCAACTTAGAGATTCAGATCTACCAGAGGGACCTGGCTGAGGGCCTTTGTTCTCTGGTCAGACCTAGCAGTCTGCTGACATCACTTCCCTGCATGTGCTTTCTGCTCTAGCTCTTCTAACTAAACCAGACTTATTGAGAAGAATGTGTTATCGGCAAGGGAGATCTATGAAGGAAGAGAAAGAGCAGGTTCCGGCCCCCACCTCAGGTAGCCTGCAAGATGTGGCTTTGAGTTCTGCCCTGACCTTGCCTAAGAAAACTAGCCCACAGGCTCCACGTTATCCTATCCGGTGAGAGCTAAAAGGTAAATTTGGAGGCAGACACTGCCCTTCCCACACTGTATGGTTCTTTTACCTTCAGAATCAGCTCACATGACTACTGGGAAATATGTAATCAGAGAATATCAAAGTTCTGTTTTGCTTTAAAATACTAGAATTTTAGGGATATTCCCACATTTTAGATGCAAATTGAAGTGGAAGAGAAAAAAATGTTGTTGGGCTAGGGTGACAGCTCAGTCAGCAAGACATTTGTGCTGTAGGCATGGTGGCCTGGCCTGAGATCACTCCTCAGAGTCCACATGTTTCAAAGAGCTAGGTATGAGAGTACAGAGTTTCATCCTGGTGCTGAGAGGTGAACACAGAAGCATCTGTGGGGAGGACTTGGACACAAAGCCTTGTCTACTTTGTGAATTCTAGGATAGTGAGAGACTGTCTCAAAAAAAGATAGATACATAGATAGAGAGATGATAGATAGATAGATAGATAGATAGATAGATAGATAGATAGATAGATAGATAGATAGAGGACAGGTAGATAGAATACCTTTTTTTTTTCTTCCTGAGACAGGGTCTCTCTGCATAGTCCTGGCTACCCGAGAACTCACTATGTAAACTCACCAGGCTGGCCTTAAACTTGCTTGTCTGGTGGGACCAAAGGTGTGCACCACAATTCATGGCTTAACCTAAACATTTTATTTAAATAGGAGTCTTGATTTTTTTTTTAAGTTCAGTCTTTCTCTTGGACATACTTTTTTCAATTGAGGATGTCTTTTACCTTCCCTGCTCAGCCTGAAGTTACTGACAACAAGGGTTCACATTCTATGGTATTTCTGACTTGAATCATTTTGTACATTTTAATCAATTGTTCAATCTTCTTCTCTAGTCAAAATCAATAGCATGTGAGGAATGGCAGCTGAGACTGTCCTCTGGCAAACACACACACACACACACACACACACACATGTTCTTTCATCCTCACATGTGTATACTCTCAGGCTCCCAAAATATCCAAACCAATCTGGCAGCTCCCTATGTACTATAGGGAACTACTAAGAGACCACTTAAATTCATGTTCATGTAATTGTACTTATTAGTTAATCACAGTTCCAACATTCACAACCCACCCTTCACGGCAATGAACCCATTTGCCAACTTAACACTTCACTTCAATTTCATTAAGACCATGGTTGGTCTGTTTCCTTTTGCCAAATGTGCTTTCTAAACAAAGTGGGTCCCTCTGTATCAGTTAATGTCAAAGCTGACAGAAAAAATAATACTTTTTTTTTTTCAAATTTTGCATCAATTGCTCCAGAGACTCGGAACACTGGCAATCTGAAAAACCTGTGTACACTTGTATGTCCAACTGCAAGCAAGGCTGCTTCTAAACCTTTTTAGCAACAGATGCTCTGGTGACTTTAAAAAGTGTCTGAGGGAGCAAAGAGTGAATGTTGCTTTTAAAGGCAGAACACAGATACTGTTCCTAGCTGTCTGTGCTGTTCCAGGTGACTGTCACACAATCTTGGGCCCATCTTTGCAGCAATATACAATGCAGTGGCCTTTCTCTAGGAAGCTGTCATCCAGCACATGGAAAGAAAAGGAAAAAATGGTTTCGCCTCCAAATATGTATAAATGTTATATTCTTCACTGCATGCATTCCAAGACTTTAAGTAGTAAGGTATAATGGCTCTGCTCTGCTACTTTTGCATAGAGTTCAAATTAGACACAAATACAAGCACGTGAGCGCGCGTGCGCACACACACACACACACACACACAAGTCAAAACACAAGAAGACTGCACAGTATATGGTTATGATCAGAATAAAACTGTTGAGACATAACTCCATGAGCTAAAGATATATGAGATATGGAAACGCGAATTCAAATATAACTCTGTGGCAAAATTTTGTCTGCTTTGTTCTGTTTGTGTGAGCATAGCCCAGTATTGGCCATTCACTAAATCAGAGCAAAAAACCTCATACATGGGGAGGAGGCAGGCCAGGAAGCTGATTGTATCTGGAAAAGTTCAGATTCCTGCCACTCCACCATAGATTGAAAGTTTCTCAACAACTGACTCACAAGACAACAACACTTTCAGTACAAGCTTTTGGTGGCCACCTCCACAGTGAAGCAAGAGCAGCTACGGCAGATCAGCTCAAACTTCTGTTCAAGCACCAGCCTTACCTGTGGGCTTTCAGGATTCTTTGGGCAATAGCGTCGCCCACCTTGTTGAATACGACTTTATCATCAGCGCAGCTTATGAAAAATTGGTTCTGTGAGAAAAATAGGAAACGTGTGTAAGGCCTTGTTTTCTCTGTAGGATGTCCCACAGAATATGTAGAAGGAGGGAACAAATGCTATATTGATTATTTTAAAAATGTTTCACGTGTATATGTTCAGGCCACTGAATCTTTCAAGGAAAGCAAATGGCTCTGAATATGGAAAGCATCATCAGGCTCCAGGTCTCATGTGAATCACATCATCAGTGCTTATCACATCGTTCTGAAGCAGAGGGCTATGTGGTTTTTGTAGAGGACTGTTAATTCAGAACATAGCTGTTCTGGCAAGAGAACACATCCAAAGACCTTCTAGGTCTGTGTGATCTCCATGGAATGAATACAAACACGCCTTTAATCCAGGAGACAGAGACAAGCAGATCTGAGTTCAAGGCCAGCTTGGTACACAGCAAGTTTCAGGTAAAGACAAGTTTAGGTCTAGACCTGTGGTGATACATGCTTTAATCCCAAGCAATGAAGGTAAAGTTAGTTTGTAGAAAGAAGCACTCATGTTTGAAAGTGATGTCTAATTGAGTGGCAGAAACAGTGTTGAATCAGAGAAAGACTTGACATAATAGAATACACCCAATTCTCACAAGAAGAGAGAGGAAAGGGAAGCTACTTACAGGGCCATACAGAGAGGAAAAGAGGCAGTTTTACCAGGGCAGTAGTAGAGAGACAGGTTGCAGAGAGAACTCAGGTGAAGACCAAAGGAGCCAGAGAATGAGAAGAAGCTAGAAGATTAGAGCAGATTTCTGGAGTTAGTTTGAGGCCAAACAGAGCAATTTAGAGGCTGAGAGAAAAGCCAGCGTGAATAAGTTAGTTGGGAGAGGAGTTTAAGCCAGAACAGCTGTGGTGAACCAGCCAGCCCAGAGCTCAATAAGAACAAGAAAAGGTGAACTAATTAAACAGTAAGCCTCAGAGGCTGAAAACATTCTAGGCTTAGGTTAGATTGTATGGAGGCTCAAAGCTTCCAGGAGTCTGCCTAGGTTAGTAGACAGAGGTAGTAAGCCTCAGAGATAACAGTTACCTCAGGGGAATGAAAGCTACTTTTACAGACTTTCGTAATACAAATGTTGCAATTGCATTCTTAGAATGCTGAGGATATTTCCCAATTATGTTTCCTTCTGATTCTTACACTGTGCACATGCTTACGATTAAAAAGGTTACACTGGCATGCATCCTGTCTTGGCCTGAGTTTACTTTTCAATAGGGCACGTGGCCTAAGTCCTGTTCATTCTGCTCAGATTCAGTCCAGTGTTACTTAGCACCTACTTTCGCCTTGTCTTCTTCCTTTGGGTCTTTTCTGTCTCTGGACTTTTATTGTAAGCAGTTCCAAAGAATTGTTCTTCTGTGTGGTGTGTTTCTGTGCCTGATTGTGTGGGGCACATGTATGTGTGCTGGTGAGAGGGCCTATGTGTGCTTGTGGAGGTCCCAAGCTGACCTCAGGAGTCTCTCTTCATGTCTCTCAATCCTATTTCCTAGGGCAATGGATCCCCAAAGGATCCAGAACTCGCTGACAGGCCTACTCTACCCAGCCAGTTTCTCCAGAGATTCCTGTTTCCTCTTGCCAAGTGACAGCAGGCCTCTGTGCTTACCTAGCACAATGCAGCTGCTGAGGATCTGAACTCAGATCCTTCAAGCCTACATAGAAAGGATTTTCCAGGGAGTCACGTCCCCAGCTCTCAAGTCTCGTTTATGTATATATAAATAAACTAATAAAGTAGAAAGACAAATGCTTTTGATTTAGGTACTTCTGTTACCCATAGATCTAGAAAACATTTTTTGAAACTCTTGTTAGAAAATGGCCACACTATTATCCTAATGGTACAAAAGGCTTTATTGCTGCATAAAGAAAGGAATGTTAAAAATAACAAATAAATAGCACGAGTACTGCCTATTGAAACAGAATCCAGATTGTTGCAATACAACTGTAATTTCTAACAAAATGCATCTTCAGACATATATATTTTCTAATTGTCTTAAGGAATAATTTGAAGTTAATTTGCATCGCGTGATAGCAATGCCATGTGTATGAGCACCCAGCTTTTAAGCAGCAGCTCAAATCGGCACAATGCCCCCAGGAGACAGCTTGCAGAAAGGCACTCGAGACTATGACTCAAACAACTCACACTACAAAGTGAGTTAGCATGGGTCAGCAGCTATAAGAACAGACTGACAAACTGCTACATGCCCTGTCTGTCTGTGTGTCTGCCTGTCTTTTTTAAGGATTAGGGTAAATGCTGACTGTTTATGCTCATGAACATTACCCAGAAAAATGTCCACAACCATATATGCCTTCACGGGGTTGCTGACACCATTCAATGCTATGTTAGCGTGCTTGTGAGAGTCATGATGGTGAACTTGATGCTAGTTAGTATGACCACTGAAACAAGTCCATGGGCTTGTTGGTGAGGGTATCTAGATTAGGGCAACTGAGGTGGGAGGACCCACCATAAAAGTGACAGCACCATTCCACACTCTTGGGTCCCAGACTGTTCAAAAAGGTGAATGGGGGCTGAGCACCCACATCCATCACCCTGCTTCTTGGCTGTGTGCATGCCATGACAGACAGTCCCTGTTCCTGCTGCCGTGATGTCCTTGCCATGATGGACTATATTCTTCAGAACTCTGAGCCGAAATAAACAGATTCTGCCTTACTGGCTTCTGTCAGCAACAAGAAAAGTCTCTAATACACTGGTGTTAATGCTATGTTTTACAAAGATGAAACAAAACAACTGGGTGTTGGACGAGGCAGCTTCATATCTTTGACAATGACAGCATCATTCTCACAGTTAATGATAACAAATGTCTCTCTCACCTCCAGAGAGGACTTCCCTGATGTTCCCACTAATGCCTTTTGTCTGCTGCGTGATCCCGTGTGAGATGCCACAGCAGTTAGCCTGCTAATGTTTTTAATGAGCTTTCTCTTTCCCCAGGTCTGAGACATAAGGAAAGCTACAGTTGTTTGCTGACGATCCTTAATCAACTGTCACTCTATAGAAGGGACGAGAAGCAGGACTCCAGGGGAGGGAAAACAGTGCTCAAATAGTTTTCCTAACAAGTCGCTTTTGGCTAAACATTCTATTTTTATTCAATGAGAAGAAGAAAAAACAGGATAAAGGAGGGAGATGTGTGTTGGTTTGTATGACCCCCATTACTGGAATTTTTTTTCCAGGGGTTCCAAGGGATCTGCACTATTTCTGTATCTATTTTGAAGTTCAATTAAAGTTTCCACATTAAACTCGCTGTTCTTATTTTTGCATGGACTCTGAACACAGTCTGGGGGGCTGAAAAAGGCTTTGTCATGAATAGCGGCTCTCAGCTTTAACATCCTCACATCTCTCATTTCCATGTTCCCTTCCCTCCCTTTCCCTGCTCTAGGATGCCCACAGCAGAGTATCTGATCCTCTGCACGAGCAACTGACCCTGTGCATGTGCATGGGCGTGCGCTCCTGAAAAAGCACATGCCTCTCTAGACACTCTAACCACAGACCAGTGAACACTCCCACATCTGTGCTAGGGTCACTTCAAAACAAAACAAAATAAAACAAAACAAAAAGGCCAAATGTATACATGAGCTGGGACTTTGTTAGTACAAGGGTTTGTGAGAATCCATCAGAGTCTTGACTTAAAGATGGTGCAAAGTAAACTCAGGTATGCTGGGGGATAAAAATACAAATGACCTCAACTGATACTTCTCTGGAATCCTTCATAACTCAATTAGTGCTTATGAATACAGTATCCTGAAGTGGGGTCTCTATAGTTTTGTATAATACTTGTTGTCTGATTAGTGTTCTGACAATTTGATACAAACTAAAGTTATCTGGGAAGAGAAACCTAAGTGGAGAAAGCCTCCATCAGCTTGGCCATAGGCAAGTAAATCTCTGAAGCATTTTCTTGACTGATGATTGATATGGGAGTCTTTTTCACTGGGGGCATTGCCACATTGACACCCCTGGGCAGGTAGTCCTGGATGGTGCAAGAAAGCAGGCCGAGCCAGCCGAGGGATGTAAGCCAGTAAGCAGTGTTCTTCCACAGTCTCTGCTTTGGGTCCTGCCCTGGTTCCTGCCTTGCTTACATTCCCGCCTTGACTTCCCTCAATGACCAAATGTGACATGGAAATGTAAGCCAAATGAACTCTTTCCTTCCTCCAAATGACTCTGGGTCATAGGAACCTAGACACTTGGCAAGGCAGGCTCCTGTGTAATTGACTTATGGACATACTTACTTCAATATAGATGTAGTGCTTGCTGTTTTCTATTACATGGGTGTAGGCAGAGTGGATCGATTCTTCATGGTGCTTTATGCCAGCAGACCAGTCAGCTGCAGATCGGAGCAACTACAAGACAGCAATCAGCAATGAGCATCCATCAGAAAACCGAGATGACATGGTTAGTACTGATACAATGACTGGGATATTGAGAGAGAGCTGGATCATGTCCAGAACACAGCCTTGAGATGGCTCATCTCGATTGTCAGCTTGTTACACCAGGAAAGAAAGAACCTCAGTTAAGAACTGCCTCCATCAGATTGGCCTGTGGGCATGTCTGTGAGGCTTTTCTCTTGATTTCCATTGACGTAGGAGGGCCCTGCTTACTGTGAGCAGTGCCACACCTATGCAGGTGGGCCTGGGCTGTTTAAAAGCTGTGAATGTGAGCCAGGAGCAAGCCAGTAGGCAGTGTTTATGGCCCCTGCTTCAGCTCTTGTTTTGGCATCCCTGGATGACACAAACCCCTTTCTCCTTAAGTTGGTTTTTTTTTTTTTCCTTTGGCCATGGCATTTATTGTAGCAACAGAAAAGCAAACTAAAGCAGCACTCTTCCATCCAGCATTCTTTTCATTCAAAACTTAAAAACTCAAGTTGTGGTTCCTACAAGGAATATTTCGAAGACTTACTTAGATCATCACAATTTTAGGTTGTCCTCTTTTTCCTGTGACTGCCCTTCAGCTGTACCCACTTACAAGTCAAGGACCCCGAGGCAGGGCAGAGATTGATAACTGTGAAGTGTGTGTCAGCCAGCCTCGTGCCTAGTAAACAAACAGTATGTAACTGCTCACTAATGATGGTAGTGTTAGAGGGTGCACTTGGGTTTATGGCAGATCACATCAGAGATGCTGCAAAGTAGACTCGTACCTGTGCATGGCGGTGTGGGCAGGGGGACAATGGAGCATCCCATGGCCTTCCCAACACTATATGACCTTCGCTTGCCAATCCTTCTAGTATTTTAACTGCTGTAGCATGACTTTTACGTATAGTAAGCGCTTAGTACGTGCATCTCGGTTTTTCATAATCATCACAGAAGAATCGTTAGAGTCCTGAGGATGTGGCACACTTGGTAAATGTTTGCCTAGCATACCCAAAGCCCTAGTTTCCATCTCCAGCACCACTTAAACCAGGTGTAACTGGCACACACCTATAATCCCAACATTTGGAGAGTGGAGGCAGCAGGATCAGAAGTTCAAGTCATCCCTGGCTACAAAAGCAAATTTAAGGCTAGCCTGGACTACATGACACCCTGTCTCACAAAAAGTAAAAGTGAGAAAAGAGGGAAGCATGTGGGAGAATGAAAGGGGAAAAAGGAGGATAGCTATAAAAATATATCTGCTGTTTCTAATCTTAAATGAGTGTTGAAACTGTCCCTCGCAGAACCAACTTAAATGTAAGATAAGTGAGAAGGATGATTGAGCAGTTACCAGGACTGTAAATGCAACCCAGGAGACAATTGTGTTAAATCTACTATCTATAAAAAGGTCTGGTAAAGTACTTAACAATTTTAAAATAATATCTACCAGCCTAAGGAGCTGCAATGCTCGTGCTTACTAAAAAGCCATTGGCTGTGTCACCCTCAAAGCTATTTGATCTGATAAGGGATATTTATTAGCTGGTTCTGCCAACACACATGGCTATCAGGTAAACACACAGAAATGTGTCAAGTGGAAAAATGTCGCATGAACACTAATCAAGTTAAAATAATCCAGGAAATGACAGGATCTCCAAAGGAACTGTGTTATTGGTCACCAGACAGGAGTAAAGATTAAACAAAAGTTCCAACTCTTAGTTTGTTTAAATTCATGGTAGACATTATTGTAAAGCAGTGTGACGCTGGGCCTGCAGACTGCATTGGAAAGGTTCTTAGACACGCATCCTCACTCAAATCCACGACTCTGGAGGCAGGCAAGCTGGCACCTGGCTGCATACACTGGAAAGACAGAAGGGCCTCACAGCTTCGAGATGGTACTTTCACCCTGAACATTTCAATGCCCTGGAGCTCCGTTCCCTCTACTGACCAGCTGAGTTCTGGGTTCCCCTCTCCTCCCTTCCTATGCTCTCGTTCTTTTCCTTCCACCCTTTCTTTCTCTTCCTGAACTGCTAAGGCTTAATGACAGAACAAACAAGTACATTTGTCATAATGAGACCCCCTTTGTATCTTAACCTAAAAACTTAATTATAAATTCCAATGTGCAAATAAAGAAGTGGTTCCTAGTGATACATGGCTCTGCTAAGTTACAAGCTCAAATTTATAAGCAACCCTGATGGGAACATCCTAGCCTTCCCCTGAGATTCAGAAACCTACACTTTATCTTCTTTCTCACTCTGAAACTTGCTCTGATTCAAAGACTCAGTAAACTCATGCATGAAAGATAAAAATTAGCAGAGTTAGATGTCAAAGCAGGTTTTAACTGCCATGTCCTATCCAATCAATTCAATGTCTTCCAAGCAATGATAAAAAGAAAATCTTGGGGCAGGGTACAATTAATAGGCAGTTGATTAGCCATGCCTACCAGGAAGGAGAGCAAGGAGGTCAGATAGCTGTCATTTTCCATGAAGGGCAGCTAATTAGAGGCATTTAAATGTTTAAAGTCAAGCTGTATACCCAGAAACCACACTATTTGTATGGGACAGGCCATATGCCAAAGTGGAGGGTCTCAAAATGCTTACAAAACCCAAACATAGGAAGTTGCCCAACTCCCATGCTCATCGTTACGAATCCCATTGCCCAAGTCCAAATTCATAGCTTTCACTCACAATGGAAGTCACTTAATTGAAAACAGTCATTATCTGGGAAAAACTTGAAAGCTAGATTTTAAGCAAGAAGGGGGAAAAACTATTTGGGATTATTAGTTATTTACTCTTGTAATTAGTTAAAATCTGGCTGTCACCACACAAGCAATTGAAACTATGAATTTCTCTTTGGCTCTGCCTGCATTTTTGCCTTTTGAACCCTGAAACTGTAGAAAATCATTCTAATTGTGTTACATCTTTGATAATCTAGAGAATCCTGTCAATAGTCAAGACCGTCAAGCATGTGTTGACTCATGTCCATTTGCTTTCAATTTAAGAATCACTCTCCTCGTTTCGTTTCACTGACCTCACCAGCTCGTCTAATGTTTCTAGTTTTGAAACAATATAAAAGAGACAAGCCTCAGGCCCATCCCCTCACATGTGAAAAAATATACCGGAAATGTGCTAGGAATGAAATCTAACCCATATTTTTCAGACCTCAAATTTAAACACACAACTTGAAAATATACAAAAGTGGCATAGATCTGATTTGATGGTTTAGGGTCAAAATCATAACCAGGACTAGAAATTTTCCTTTGTGCAGTGTCCTATTTTTTAAAGTAAAAATAGCTTGCTCATTAACCACAATCCTTTCCCTTCCATACAAGGGGCCTAAGATTAATGCACGAAGAACAGAAATGTCTCTTGCAGGAAAATCTTCAGGACATTTCTAGCATCTGTCCCAAGCAAGTGTTTACCAGAATGCTTCTAGTCCCTGTAAATTAAAAATGTGTATGTGTGTATGTACATGTGTGTGTATATATATACACATATGTGTACACATGTGTAATATACATGTATGTGTATATTACATATGTATATATGTATATACACACACACATATATGTATTTGTATATATGTATATATCTTGATTCCTTGTTATTTCCCTAAGTGTCACAAATGCATTATGGACAAAGATTACTTAGGACAAAAGCACTGTGTGTGTCCTTCAGGCCGAGGCTGGCATCCATTCGTGTGGATGTTCCTAGGCCTTGTAATCTGATGAGAAAAGGGAAGTGCTCCCCCAGTAGAGTCTCATTCTTCCAGTCTGGGCTAAAAGCAACCACTGTCAGTGGTTGTGAAGACATTGACCTAATGTTCATCTCCTCAAGCTCCTTCCTTCCACAGCGCCTGAGATTGTGTGCGTGCTGCTCAGCGGGCTAGGCAATGTCATAAGACCAGCCATTTACCGGAACTAAAGGAAGAAGTCACTCCTGAGGCTAAAGGAGAGCAAGAAAGCACAGTGTTTAACGAAGGAAATGAGGGGCAAAACACTGCGTGAGGGCAGATATGTATAGCTGGGTACTTTGGGGAACCAAAAAGATACAATAGGAGGAGAGGTGATGGGAGATGGTCCTAAAGGATGTGACAGATGAAGCACGGTCACCTTGCTGGGGCCTTGGTGTCTACAGACACCCTGGGGTTCACTGGAAACATGCCCACCATCAGCACTTATACCTCAGAGCTAAGGCCAGACTGCAGGGAGTCAAGGCTCATTCCCACCAATCACTCAGGTTGCTTGGTTGGTTTTGGAGACAAGGTCTCAGTGTCTAGCCAGGACTGGTCTTGCACTGATGGGCTGTCTCTTTTCTATGGCCCGTGAGCCGGCAGTTTCAGCACAGCCTCTCTCTGCCTCCCATGTGGGGGCCTTCCTCTGCTGAATCTTCTCTGTGTGTCCTGGGAAGACTTCTAGAATTCCCGGCACTAAAGAGAACCACACAAAGCTGTTTGCGGAAGCTTCTGGAGTCAGTTCTCATGTCTGAGTGACTTTCTGAGAAGTGACTGTTCAGATGGGATCAGGCTTCCACTCTCCAAGGTACGGTTTCTTTCTCATCCTGGCCATACCACCCCTCTGTGGAAGGGCGTGCAAGTGTTTTCATATTAACAAATACTTGTGTTCCTTTCTGCACATGAAAAATGTCATGGAATTTCCCATTTATTTACCTTTACCATGTCAAATACCCTTTTTCTCACCGTTTGCTGTATGAGAGAAAGCATAAAGAGCTGACAGCGATGGAACAGAGGAGAGTTTTCCACTGGTTGGCTTTTGTGTATTTGTTTTGCTTTCTGTTTTGAGACAGGGTTTCATGTGCCACGGGCTGGATTCGAACTCATTAGGTGGAAAAGGATGACCTCAAACTTCTGCTGCTCCTGCTTCTACTTCCCTAATGTACGGATTACAGGTGTGAGCCACCATGCCGTGTTTAATTGTTGGAGAATTTCATTTACGCAGATAATGTGTTTTAGTCAAGTCTACCCCTCAATCCCTCCCTCCCGTCCCCCATCCACACTTCCCTCCCAGTCTCATGTGGGATTTTATTTGTTTGTTCTTGTGCGAGTTCCACTTAGTACTCTCAGTATAGGCATAGGTCAGGGCCATTCACTGGAGTGAGTGCTCCGTCCTAAATGGAACATCCATTTCACAGGGCCTTTTGCACTCAAAAGAGCAGGTGCAAAGATGTATTCCCAGTGGCTGTGAGTACAGGCCCAAGATCAAGGCCAGACAATGTCCTATGTGGAGAGGGGGAGATGCTCACAAAACTGATACTGGCAGTTGATAGCTGCTGGGAGAGAGAAGGAATCCTGTATTGTTCTGGATCACACCCAGGACCTAACAAGCGCCAGACTGGCACAGTGCCAGGGCCTCCCTCTGGTGCTTTGCATGTGTTAGTGTTCCTGTTCATCACTGCCCATCATTGGCCCTGTAAAGAGGGTGGGCAGTACGACAGTCATTTGGTATTCTTTTTTTTCATGTATATATATATATATGTGTGTGTGTGTATATATATATATATATATATATATATATATATATATATATATATATAGACTGCCTACATGCCTGCTTTTAAGCCCTGCACAGCCATGGTCCTGGAAAAGCACTCTAGTGTTTGGAGCAAATGAACAAGAGGTGAAGCATGAAGTAACCAGTGTCAGAACTGAATGACAGAGAAATGAAGCAAGGTGAGGTCTCCCAACAGTCTGCTTGTCCACACTGTCTTGTCTCAGAATTACAGTTACTTCAGCTGAAAACCAGAGTTCCAGATTTCTCTAGGTCTTGGGCTTTTTAATTTGGGGGAGAGGCCCTATAATAAAAACAACACAAAATTTACAAAATCAAATATATGCTTTTTGTTGTTGTTGCGACAGGATCTTATGCTAGCCGACTACTGCCCTGCGTTCCTGAAGTGCTGGCTGTCTATCAAGGCCACTCTCAGCTACATTCTGTGTCACCCAGAACAGACACAGCACGGAGCTGTGGGAGTATGCCTCACTGGTGACCTCAGCTCTCTCACAGGCCCACCAAGCATGACACACTCACATTCCTCTCTAGGGATGACATCAATGACATTTAACTAATTCTCTTTCATTTCGGTTCCCTGCCCCTAGTTTTCAGTGAGTCTATGTCTTTCCTCAATGTCTGTCTGTCCCTCCCTTTCATTTCTAGCTCAGCCCAGCAGTGGCATTGGTGCTTTCAGAGACCTTCCTGGCCCTAGCTTTCACTGGAGAGCCCTTCATATGTATGAGCCTCACGCTCTGAATTATCTGTTCAGACAGACACAGAGAAGAAATAAAATGAGAAATTTCCTGTGGGATAAACTTTGGAAATGACCCCATGGCAGGCAAGCCCTTCAGTGGCTCCCTGGCACATTAGCATAACAAAGGCAATACCCATCCATGTTAAAGAAGACTTAGAAACTTTTTTTTTTTTTTTTTGGTGAAATCTTTACCAGCATTTCACAGGCAAAAGCCAGTTTCGGAAAGCTGTTGTAGGTTAATCTTTGTAAGAAGCATCTATGCAGGTGATCTATGTTCACATCTATGCAAGCATCTATGTTTACAGGTGATGGGCAAGTTCAAGGTCACTTGGGCTTCCAGGATCATTCTTAGACCCCTGTTCTAGCCTCACACTAGCCGCATGCATTCCCCTTGCCAAGGGCAGCGGTATGCAGCAGGCGGTCTCACTCCTCAGGGAAGAGACCCGCTCTGCCTGCCTTGTTAGCAAGCTGTAAGTGCAGCCTGGTGAGTAGCGAAGACAAGTTTCCAATCTCCCTGCTTTCTCTTTCCCAGAAAACTATTATATCTCTAGAGGCAGCAATTTTTTTTTTTTCTGGTCCTTCCCTCTCAGGATGCAAATAATGGCTTACAGTGTGAACAGACAGTGCTTAAACATATGATTACATAAACATATGGGACCTAAACATGTTGGCTGAGTCAGTGAATAAATGAGCGAATGAGTCTTGATACAATCAGCCAAAACATCTCAGCAATACATATATTTAAATTCTATATATCTACTTATTGGTGCATGTGTGTGGGCACACATTTGCCACAGGGAGAGTGCGAAGGTCAGAGGGCAGCCTTCGGGGGTCTTTTTCTACCATGTGAGTACAGTATGTCAAATTCAAGCCTTCAGGCTTAGCAGCAAGCACCCCCACACCACGCTATTTCACCAGCCTGTCAACAATGCATTTCCGACCAATACGTAACAGAAGCTAGCTGTGGTAAGATGACTACCACACCAATTTTAATGCAAGATCAAGTCTTGTATCCTGGTTTATTTTCCATAATACCAACATCCTTGTTTCATCTTACGGAATGAGTAAGCTCTTACCCACAATAGATTAAGTAGGTTCCTAAAATAGTCATCAACTTATATGCAAATGAATAGCTCCCCATGCCTCCAAGTTTAAAGTGTTTATACCTTCCTGAACCACAATGAATACATATCTACTCCCTGTACTTTTCTTTCTTTGTGTGTTTGCATGCATGCGGGTGTTTAAGCCCTTG
The DNA here is from genome assembly GCF_030254825.1 of Meriones unguiculatus. Lineage (NCBI taxonomy): Eukaryota > Metazoa > Chordata > Mammalia > Rodentia > Muridae > Meriones > Meriones unguiculatus. The sequence goes on along the minus strand of NC_083350.1, from coordinate 137,054,025 downwards.
TGTGGGTGGCTACACATGAGCACATGCCTGACTTACATTGAGGCCCTGCAGGACAAGCCTGGATACTGTTGGCTGGGGAGAACATCCATTTTTTGAGACAGGATCTCTCCTTGGCCTGGAGATCACTAGGTTGGCTAGCCAGTGAATCCCTGGGACCTCATGGCTCCATCTCCCTCCCCCTGCCCCCACCCCCACCCCACATCCACCCACCCATCCACATGCCTTACATGAGGCTCAAGCTCAGATACTCCTGATCCAACTATACCAAATGAACTATCTCCTCAGCCCTGGTTTGTTCTCTTTTTTGGGAGGAGCGGGGGAGGGGGGAGAAGGTCACAATTCTCTGTGTAGCCCTGGCTGTCGTGGACTCGCTTTGTAGACTAGGGTGGCTTCAAACTCAGAGAGATCTGCCTGCATCTGCCTCCGGAGTGCTGGGATTAAAGGTGTGCACCACCACCGCCCAGATGGTTTGTTCTTTTTACTGTATTACTTTTGTCTCTCTTGTGACATATTTTTATTTCTGCAAGGCAAACGCCTGTGCTTTTGCATAGTGCAGAGTAGCAGATTTCGACCCTTCATTTGAAAAGCATGTTCACTAGCACCCCAGTCTGAATTCTGTCAGTCCACAGTGGTGACATGAATAGCAAGGAGGGTGCCTGGTGTCTGCCTAAGCAAAGCCTCTGATGTTACAAAGGCAGTGCCAAAGGTGGCCCATCCTTATTCTGCCCGGGCAGAACTTCAAGACCTATGAGAGGTCATTGACCAACTGAGGACCACTGGGCTAGAGCTTGAATCCATCCATTAGTACTGGGTGGCCCTGGATAAGCCGCAGGGTCCCAATGGGCATGAGTTTTCTTGTTTGTGATTTGAGATGGTTGGAACGGAAGCTATAAAATGTCGTGCCTCTATCAAACAGCTTCCTATTCTTTTTAAACGAGCTTCTAAAAAGGTAAAGGTTAATTAAGCTCTAAAAGTTGATTGAATGAGAACTCCCTTCCCAGACTCCAAGTTTCAGCCTCGTTCCTGGTGCTTAAGCCGGCCCCAGGTTTACTGGGGAAGCGTTGCTAGGGTTACCCCTCAAGGAATCACGGGAACAGCTCTGCCTGCACTGTCGCCTTCCTGAGGACATACACATACATTAGACATACACATGAGTTTTAGAAAGACGGCAAACTGAATCCATTAAGAGTGAAAACAACACTGAATATTCAAAGATCCACTTAGGTGGCTACAGAAAAAAGTGCTTATTGAAAAATCTGAGGCGAAGGCAGCACAACAGCTAGTCCAGTCCCAGTGCCATTACCCAGCAGCGCTCAGCTTACCTGCACTTTGGCGTGGACGGCCCCTGGCACCTGATACCTCAGCTCATGCGCAGTGGTTTGAGACTTTGGGAGCAGAAAGGGGTATGAAAGGGAACGGTATTTTGGCTTCATTATCTGAAACAGAAAAGGTAAATTTTTACCATTTGTAGCGGCCACACATTCTTTTATAATGCGAATCAGATGTAATGAAGACACATACATACAGTTATGAAGATACATAACTGCAAAAATCAAATTCTTATTTTGTGGGCTAATGTTTTACTATGTTGCACATGTCTACCGCTGCGATTAGGCACAATTTCATTTTAATTTCATTTCATTAAATTTCATTTAAAATTTCATTTTAAACAACTCCACAGTAAAGTAGGACTAAGACTAATAATTTGATTCATATTACTCAGGAATTCAGGAGATCATCTGTCACTCTAGAACTCTGGAAACTCAGACAGGGGGATTACTGTGAGTTCCAGATCACAGTGGGCTACACAGTAAGACCCTGTTTCCTTAAAAAAAAGTTTTTGGTACTATTAATTAGCATTTTAACTAATTCTCACTGTATTTGAACCATCAGAAATTATGCAGAGATACTTTTTTCTGGGAAAAGATTCTGTATCTAAAATATTTTTTGAGTGTTGATTAATTTATCCTCTCATTAGCAGGGCACAAGAGCACAAAAAAATCCCAATTGTGAATATTAGCAGTGTTTTTATTTTGACAGTATAGTAGATTAGAGGTAATATTGCTTTGCTTATTCATTTATCCCCTTCAACTTCTCCAACAACTTTTTGTAACTTTCAGATGAATGATAAATAAATTGATACTCTGAGTAACTCAACTAACTTCCTTCTTCAGATTTTCAGAGGAGACAGGCATCATTATTGCAAATAAATGCAGTGGCCCTTAATAGCACCATGACTTGACTGGATTTCTGCATGTTAGGATCTTGCTGTTACAAGCAATGGTAGCTTGTAAGTGGGCTCCATCTGGGGAAAAGAAATGACTCAGCCTCATCCTCTTCCCCTTGTCAGAGCCTGCTCCATAGTCCTGTACATACACAAGGCCAGGACATCCCAGGGCAGGAATGGGCTTTACAATTGGAGCCTCTCATCTAGACAAGCCACACAGACCCCATAATAGCCGTCTACATGACTACTGGTCCCATCTCTGCAAATCCTTAATTAACACATATGTCTCTGATGTTCAAAGGCTTAAATCCACAGGCTGTGATCATCATAACATCTATCACCCTGCATCCAAAGTTGTTATCATAACACTCCAGAAACCATCTTCCTTTTCTGTAGAGCTCTGAAGCCCAGCACTATGGCAATGATAGCTCCACCAACAGATGGTGTCACAGAGGTGGCCACAGCGGCTCTCCTGCCAGCACTCTGAGCTGCTCCTCGGCCAGGAACCATCCTTCTTCGTGGGCGTCAAAGCGTTGCAACATCGGTACCTTTGTGAAGTTCCAGCGCTGGATGAAGTGACGAGCCACATCACGAGCTGCCTTCCCGTGGACCACAGAACCAATATCATGCCAAGGCATCCGGGGGGTGGAGTACCTGTCGATGAAATCTGCCCGGGGTCATCAGGCAAGGACCCGTCACTAAGGTTGGTGCCAGGGACAGAAACTCTCTGATCTCAACTAGGATACAACGTGTTCCTGGTCAGGGGAAACATACATGTTTGATCATCCACACCCCACACCCTAATATATGCTTTCATTTGCTCCGTATTAGTCTGTAGACAAAGGCAAGATGTAAACTGGTACAAATTATCGAATCCTGCATGCTTGATAGGATTTTCTTTCTGATATGTGGAAATAACAGCAGGTTATAGACACAACACCATGCTGACCACCTCTTAGACATATAAGCACAGTCTTTATCTGTGATACATCCCTGTTGTGGCTAGAAACATGTTTTGTTTTAATCCCAGGTGTGGGATGCGGGACTGATTCAGATGGTCCACAGCAGCAAACAATTTGCCTCATATGGGATCTGACAGGAGCTCCTTGCCAGCTGCAGATAGTTTAAATCTGAGAACTCTGGAGAGAGAAGAAATGCCAGGGCCCAGAAAGTATGGAGTATCTTAGAGAAAGAACGAGGCTGTTGCCACTTCCCCCATCCCCTCATCCCCGAAGCTCTTGTTGCTGTTGATGCAGTGAGACAAGAGTTGGAGATCTCCTGAAATGAGGATTGGACTGGCTCCAAGGAACCCAGGGATTCTAACCAGCAGGAAGCAGCTAAGAGAACTGTGCCCTGTCTCCCACTAACCCTTTCTCTCTCCTGCCTGGTATTAGGGTATTGGAAGGGATTGGGGTGGAATAGGGAGAAAGAGATATAAAAAAGTGTAAATAAAAGAGTTTTTTTTTTTAAGTACACCAACACATCCCTTTAATGATGGAAGACTGAGAGAATACAAAAGAGCATGATCAAAAGACTACCCTCTTATGGAGTTTTTCAGTGTATTGTCCTAAAATATGCCTGTGGCAAGTTTGGAGATTTAAATTTATATATACATATATTTTTTACTACAACAAAAAGCTCATGTGGATATGACAAAATCAGATCTCCAAAATTTCAAAGACAAAAATAAAACAATAATGAGACCCTGGGGCCCTGACTGAGGCTCTAATGGCAGCTGGGGAGGGAAAGGCATTTCTTTGATGGTGTAGACACTTGTAAGTCACCTGTGCTCCTGTAAGTAACTCCTTACCCATGCTCTTGTAAGCAAACCTAAATGAACTCACTGGACCACCAAAAGACAAAGCAGAAAGGCTTCTCTTTGGGAAAAGAAAGGGCATCAGTGGGAATGGGAGGGGGAGTGAATAACCAAATTACTCTATATACGTGTATGAATATGTCGTCTTGAAACATCATTACATACAATTAATACATGCAAACACAAAATTTTAAATACATAAAACGGGATGTACTTAGATTGTGTGCACACTCACATTTGCTAAGATGCCCCAAAGTGAAAAGCAAAGGAGAACCTGCAGCCACCCACCAGCCACTCCCCATGCTCACCAGCGAAAGGCTTGTCCAGCTGAACCCAGTCCTTGAAGACAAAGTTGCAGTAATCCTTCCCATGCCAAAACCTGGTCTCTCCGTGTAGCTCTCCAACGCCTGTTTGCACACTTCGGATAGAGCCGGTATCTGTGAATATGGCAAGATTGGCTCAGAGACTGAGAGACGGGTAGGCCTCCAAGAGGGACCTCTTGATATGACCTCACTTCTCTTCCAAATCCTGCTACTAGGACAGCCTGTGTCCACCTGACCATGTGGGCTGACATGGTATTCCACCCCTCGAAAGGGAGGCCCTACCCAGAGTCGCCATGGAATTTAACATTCTGACAGTTGAGCAGCTTATTCTCAAAGCCTACCGGGTCAGGGAGGATGGACCGCAGAGGAAACTATAAAAGAAGAATTTTGCAGGTGGGACTCCAGGAGAACATGATAGCCAGGTGGGGATGGAGGTACACCAGGCTGAGGCAACAAGAGCCAGGCTACCTCTGCCCTTACCAACACACGAGTCTCATATTTACAGGCAGCCTGTGGTCCAGCCTCTGAATTAGCTAGGTACATGACACCAAGCTTCAACTTTTTGGGTCATAGAGCCTTACGTGTAAAGAGTATGATTTGGCCTAGATGACAGCTAAGAGCTTTTGGGCTTTAACATCCTGTATTCCTAAAATCACAAACACTCTCCATTAAAGTACAACAACAGACACAAGCTTACAGCGGCGGCACTAAAGAAGCAGTTTGCAGTAACAGAGCGGAAGGGGCCACTCTACTTGGGAACTGATGCCTCAAGTTAAACAGCTGGGAAGTTTCAGGGCTGTGTCAGACATAAAGACAACGGAGCAAGGGAGAAGCGGAACTGAGGTCACACGTGCAGTGCCTGGCACAAAGGCATTAGACATGCAGGCATGGGGGTGCAAGAATGACTGTTAAGTGAATAACAGTAGCACCTGAAGCAGCCAGTAGAGGTCTACTGGCCACCACACATTACCTCTGCATTATGACGCCTGCCTTTGTAAAATGCAAAGTTGTTTAAAAGACTCTTTAGAATCACCTACTGTCTATAGGTGGTTAAGTGGAAAAGGACTTAGAGTGTAGGAGCCGCTTCCCAAACTGGCAGCCATTTGTCCTTTTCTTCTTCATGTTGCCTTAGCCCGGGCTTCCGCGTGCCTTATTTTTTTCACTGTGTTTTGACAGGCCTATCTGCCTTGCCTCTGCTCAGTTTGCACTTTACCCATTCTGCGTAGAATGTTCTTCCCTCCCTTTGGCCTGATCTTGTAATCATTCCTCATGAGCCATAGCAGCCTGGCCTTAGGACAAACAGAGCCGACCCTCGCAAGGTGGTGTCCTGTCTACAAATGCCCACCTAAGGCCTCCGACCAAGTCATGCAATTGCATAAAACGCTGAACATATATCCCTCCTCCAGTAGTCTATAAACTCAGAGGAGGAAGGATACCCCTTTACCTCCTTCTGTAGCTCCCAGCATCCAAGAAGAAATTAATAAATTGTCGCCAAACAAATCTTTTTGTAACGTCGCCACACACAACTCATACTCCATCTCAAAATTAATAATTAATTCCTCAGGGGTTGTTAAAATATTTTATAAAAACGGTCAATGTCAACAAAACCAACTAGTGTTTGAAACACTTGTATTATCTTCTCCCAGACACTGACTTTCCTGCTGTGTATATCTGAAAGGAAAGAGCCCGGGTGAGCTGTTTGCTGCTCTGTAGGCTTTTCGTAGTAAGCACCACATATCGTTGGAGAGGGAGGTAAGTAAGGAGGGACAGAGAGAGTGAGAATATGAAATAAATGATAAGCCAATTCCAAATTTACACAACATAGACCCAAAGAGTCAGTAGACAAAGGCACCTGAAGCCCAAATCAATGACCAGGACTCACATGGTGAAAGGAAAGAACTGACTCTCCTAAATTCTCTCATCTCCACAGGCCTCCCGTGCTGTGCATCCTTCCTACCCCTCAGACGTTAAGAAAAAAAATTAAGAAGCACAAACATGTAATTACTAAGTTTGAGATACAATATTAGTCGTGTGGAAACAGGAAATAATAGACCTGGTGCACTGCAGCCCAGAGAAGGGTCTAGAGAGGCCTTACTGTGCCATTTATCAGCCTGATCAATGTAAAATCCTGCTTGCTTCTCTGCTCAGTAACACTTACAAAGGAAAGATGCTTCCCAAATGTAAGAGGAAACAAAATATTTAAAATATTGCCAAGCAAAGCGTTATCAACCAGGAACTCTCCTATAATTTTGAAAAAGAAAAACAGTCCTCGGGACCGGCCGAGTGATTTGTGAATGAAAACACGTATTACAGGATCTACTATGATTACTGGCCTAATTAAGAGGAATTAAGATTAGTGCAGTGTCCCTGTTTCAACTCTGCAGTGATCTCTCCTGGACTCTGCAGGTTGGCCTATGCACAGCAAGGCATCCTGGGAGTCCCTTCCATGTGGCTGTCTGTACGTCATTTAACACTGTCCACTGACTTCCCCAGAGCTGAAATTCTTACAATAGTCTCAAAGCTACTTATAATCCACCCAGTCCCCGTCTTTCTAGCATTCCCATCTTCACAGCCACATTTATAGACAGTCCAATCTTCCCCTAGCATTGGGTTTTTTGAACTTCTATTGTTCCTGCTCAGGACACCTTCCAAAACAGCTTCTTATTCTCCTCTTCCTTCCGATCTCCAGTTAAAACTCAACCCATGAGAGTACCATTCTTTAACGAAGTTATATAGAATAGTAATTTGTGCCCCTGCTTTCACCCCATTCGTCCTCCATGATAATTATCACTGCCTGATGTACTATGTACAGTGATCTATCTGTTTGTGTCCCCCTCATCAGGATTGCTCAGCATTCTTTTTTTTCCTTCTTTTTTATTATTGTAATTTATTACAATTTATTCAATTTGTATCCTGGCTGTGGTCCCCTCCCTCATCTCCTCCCAATCTCACTCTCCCTCCCTTTTCTCCCCCTGTACCCTTCCCCTAGTCCATAGATAGGGGAGTTCCTCCTCCTCCTCTTCTATTTGACCCTAGCCTATCAGGTCTCATCAGGACTGGTTGCATTGTCTTCTTCTGTAGCCTGGCAAGGCTGCACCCCCCAAGGGGAGGTGATTAGAGAGTCTGTCACTGAGTTGATTTCAGAGAAAGCTCCTGCTCCCCCTATGAGGAACCCAACTTGGATACTGAATCTATGGCCTACATCTGAGCCGGGGTTTTAGGTCCTCTCTACCAATTATTCTTGGTTGGGTATCAGTTTCTGAGGGCCCTCAGGGCTCAGATTTTGGGTCTTGTTGGTCTCCTTTTGGAGCTCCTGTCCATTCCAGGTCTTTCTGTCTCCCCCTTCTTTCATAAAATTCCATTCCCTTTGCCCAAAGTTTGGCTATGAGTCTCAGGCTCTGCTTCGATGCCTCTATCAGTAGAGTCTTTCAGAAGCCTTCTGTGGTAGGCTCCTGTCCTGTTCCCTGTCTTCTCCTGCTTCCAACATCTATCGTGTTTGTCCTTCTGAATGAGGATTGTTGCTCAGTCTTCTTAATGCATTTCATCTTTTACATGATGACCATTTTACCCATTTTAACCAGTGCTTAGGGCAGTGGTTAGCATGTGATAGATGCTTAGCACATATTTATTCAATTCAGCACGTAAGGAGAGATGGCTTAGTGGTTAGGAGTGCATTATTTCAAAGGCCCCAGGTTTGGTTTCCAGCAGCCACCAGAAACATACACATAACTAAAATTAAGATAAAGAGCCACCTGAGTCTTTGCTTTAATGACTGCTCAGTATCACTAAGGATGGCCCACCCTACTTCCTTATCATTCCCAGAGCCTAAAATTGATGCTGTTTATTTCCTCCTTTTCTGTTAAAATAAACACATCTCCCACCAACGAGTAGAGGAGACTATGAATGCATGTCAAGGGCCTTCCATCAGCACCATGTCCTCAGACCATCACTGTGGGTCTCATGCCCTCAGCAAGGAGTTGGTTTAATGTGCCAGATACCTTTCTGCCTCTGTCACTTGCTCCATTGTGCACACCACTAATCGTCAAAGTGCCATAATTTACAAGACTGTTAGTTACACTGAGCTTTGGTTCATTACATATAGTTAATGCACTTTAAAACTTGCTGTGTCTGGGTCCATGTGATGCCTGGAGACCTCACATAGTGGAAAGAGAAGATCAACTCCTATAAATTGTTCTCTGAGCTCCACACAGGCACCATCGCCTCTGTGGACACATATTAGGCCTCTGCCCTAATCCAGCAGGACAGATCCTTAGCCTGGGGATTAAGCCAAAGGGCAACATGGATGCATATTTTTATTTCTGCTAAGTTGGACACGTAAATATGGAGCACGGGAATGCCAATGAACTGTGACTGCGCTGGGCCAGTCTCAAGTTTTCTCGTCTGGGAAAAGGAAGTGACATTCTTGCCAAAGCATTACAAGCATTCAAGGCAGTGTGGGGCCTTCTGCACACCTGCCTGGTGGTTTGCTCTAGCGATTTCCCATCCTTGGACCAGTTGTCAGAGCCTTCTTCATTCTCACCTCCATAATTTAGGCCCCAGTTAATTCATTCTTCAAGAACCTGATTCTTTTTTTTTTTTCAATGCAGTTTATTCAGGAACCTTGAACAATCCTCGGACCCTGGGGAAAGCCAGCCCACAGCTTAAATAGCCTCTGGGTAGCCAACCCAGGCGTGCCACGTGTGCAATGCAGATAGGTCCACATACATGGAAGCAAGCCAGATCCTCAGCCTTAGCCAAATGTGGAATTGTTCGTGACAGAGAGCACTCACCATCGGGAAGGTGGAAGGCGGAAACCAGCTCCATCTTTAAGGCATAGCATTCCGCAGCTCTCTACAGTTCCCCCTTTTTGTTTTAGATGCTCCCACTAAAGGTATCAGATAGCACTTTCTAACCCTCTAATTTCCGTGTAAAACATGCCAGCTCTGTTCAAAAACCCTCAAGATTTTTTTTTTCAACAAATGAGGTTGCATTTTCCCCAGTTTGTCTGGGACTCTGCCTCAGTGCATCCTTTTCACACTAAACTCGCTGTAAGCTGCATTTCCCAGCAATAGGTAAGATGTTGGTCTGTGCTTTGTGCTACAGGGTAGCTCCGTGTGTCTCCTTCTCCTCACAGCTAGAGAGTAGGCTCGCAGACAAACGGAGCTTGCACTTGCATGGAGCAGGTCCTATCTAACTGTGGGACGTGAAGACTGGGCAGAAAGCTGACATGAACACACGCTCGCTGTGGTCATACAACAGGAGAAGCAACAAAAGCTCAAGCCTGTGGGGTTGTGACACTAGCAAGTCACTTACCGGCGCTGTGTCTAGTGAGGCCCTGCTCGGACCCACTGGAGGGGCGAAAGAGTTTCAAGTGGGGCTTTAAACCATGGATTAAATTCTGGTGGCTCCTACAGTGGTTAAAATAACCTGGAGAAAGTTGAGAGTTCTTTTTTGTTTTATAAAGAAACATATTCACATATATATGTATATATATATATATCAAATTTTCTAAACCTGAAAGCAAGCTTAATAATTTTTAGAATAAGCAGGTCTATAAAATCAGCTATAAGATCTAAAAAAAAAAAAATCACACAGAAAAATCACACAGCTTTAAGCAAGATTTGTAAAGAATAGTAAACTCATAAGATATAGAATATCTGATGTCTGCTGGTACAAGCTAGATATATTTCTGGATGAAAAGAGAAACAGATTTATTACATGAAAGGTTTATAAAGTACACCTAAAGCCTTCCTTTTCCCTTTATAGTTTGTTATGTTTTAGACAGCTTTAGTCATTATGTCACCATCTAAAGTATCAATAGTGGATGTTATGATTACTTTGTATTAATAACAAATATGTTTTTTAAGTGAGGCAAAGGGTGACTGGGCATGGAGCTGGGCTGGTAGAGTGCTTGCTTTCTGGTTAATCCCCAGAGCCTTCTAAAACAGGCACGGAGGTGCACATCTGTGGCCCCAGCCTGGGATGGGCAAGAACTCAAGATACGTAGCTATCACATAGTGAGTTTGGGACCAGCCTGGGCTACATGAGACTGCATCTCAAAACAGTGTCATAGCTCCATAGTGCCACACAGGATGGCATGGCGATCTTTGTATGCTGTTCACTGTATGCGACCACAGATTTTTTTTTTTTTTTTTTTTTTTTAAGGCAGATAGGCAAGGGACCGGCTGCAAGCATCATAGTGCGCCCAGGGGACGTTCTAGCAACGCTGTCACTCACTGGAGGAGCTGTCGATGCTGCTGACGCTGTCCGCGTTGTACAGGTGGCGACGGTGCAGTTGTCGATAGAGACTAAATTTGGAGAATTTCCGGGGCTTTCCTATTCCTTTCAGCTTGGTGTCTGTATCATCAACACCCTTCAAGATGGGCTCATGTTTATGAGATTCATGCTTATCCTTGAGGCTTAAGGATTCCATAGACTCTATTGTTGCTGCCTGAAAAAGTTATAAAAAAAAAAAAAAGACCATGCATGATGTCTACTGCAGTGGGCTTTCATTCAAGGAGAGAAGAGCAAGTTTACAGGTGGCGGAGGCTTCAGAACAGTCTCCCTAGAGTCTCAGGTCTGTGACAGGACGGTGGTGAGTTCTATGGCTGGTTTGTTTTTGCTGCTGGTAGTTCATTGGTTTGATTCAGGATTTCTCTACATAAACCCGGCTGCTGGAACTTGCTATGTAGACCAGGCTGGTCTCAAACTCAGAGATCCACCTGCCTCGGCCTCTCACATGCTAGGATTAAAGGTGTGAGCCACCGTGATCAGATAAAACTCTTAAAATTTCATTTCACTAACCCTTTTACCTCAGGCTAATTGTGCTACTTAAAATCACAGTGAAACTGCCCACCTTCTCTGATCAGCATTGATTTCTGTCAGTCATTTTCACTTTAAATCCACTGTCGTGGTTTGAGTGTGAAACGCCCCCCCCCCCCCCACTCCCCACAGGCAGTTTGAACACAGTACCCAGTTGTTGGCACTGTTTGGGAAGGTTTAGGAGGTGGAACCTTCCTGGGGGAGGTTAAGCACTGTGGGTGGGCTCTGAGGTTTGATGGCTTGTCTTCTCTGTGCTTCCTAACTGCTGAGTAATGGGACAAGAAAGAGACAAGTCCCTGCTTCCACACCTTTCCCAGCAAGGTGAACTGTCCTCCTCTACCTGCAGCCAAAAGAAACCTCCTATGAGTGGCCTCTTGTCAAGCATTTGGTCACAGCAGTGAGAAGACTTAACTAGTATGTCTACACAGCACATTGCCCCTCTTTCTACCCTCAGAAAAGCTGCCCATAGTCCCATCAGCAAATAAGAAGACCGCATCAACTTTTCGAACGAATATGTTGCATTTTGGCAGTGTAGAGCTGAAACACAAAGCAGATGGAAATGGAAATAGAGCCATTTTGGCAGCTCTTGATTGGCAGGTTGTTTGGGAAGTCATTAAGTTAACTTCCTGCTCCGATTCCCTCTAAATGACCCCGGAATGATCTATTGAGTTTTGTGTCCATAAGTAGGAAGAGGCTAAGAACATACAAATGCACACCACGGCCGAGCACACCCTCTAACAGGTGAGCAAAAGCCAGCTGCAGCAGCTGCCTGTAATAGGCTTCTTACTCTTATTGAACCTAATTTTGATTGTCACACATCAATACTTTTGGCTATAAACATCTTTTTTTTTTTTTCACAATAGAAAATTAAACCGTTGGTCTGAATGGAAAAACCAGGGCACTGATTGAGATAACGTACATTATACCAAACTTGCTTTCTCTTCTTCCATGAGAGAAGCTGAAAGAGGCCGGGTTCCGGGTCAGGCATGTGGTGTAGGCTAGTACAGGACAGCGAGCGGGTATGTCCACCACACCTCTCAGGAGATGCTGTCTCTGAATTCCTGGGTCAGCCACGCCTACTTATACAGCTCTAGACAAGGTTGTCAATGTTGCGCTGCCCCAAAAGATGGCAAGTACTTACTGTGAGGGAGCCCATAGACAGTCCTGAGGTGACCCGCTTCACACTGCCCACATCTGTGAGTCTGTGCTCATTGTCATCCCACCTTCCGTAGGCCAGGTCAATCCCACCCACAAAAGCCACCGACTGGTCGATAATGACAAGCTTCTCATGATGAGCCCACAGATAGACACTGGATGACACATGGTCCGGGTGCCTCATCACCTGTAGGCAGGGAACATCCACAGAGAGTGTGACTTATAAATGGCCTTCACATCCCAATAAAGTAGATCTGCTTTCCCCCTAAAGAACGTTCTTTAAAATAATTCAGGTATAAAAATGTGTTCTGTATAAGCCAAAGAAAGTCTCCCAAACTTGAAATTTTACTCAATATGAGCAGAGAAAGATTTCCATTGAATGTGTTAGTTTTTTAAGGATTACCCTGGCTGGTCTTGAACTTGAGAGCCTCTTGGTGTCAGCTTCCTAGACGCTGAAGTTCCAGGTGCAGGCCCCCACATGCGCCCTCTTTCGGTTTAAGTTCTCAGCCAGGTGAGATATTTTGAGGAAACCGTCATTTGACTTAAATGGCAACCATTACAGCAATGTCAATTTAATAGCTGTAGGTTCTCTTCCACCATCTTTAGTGGTAACCTTTGTTATAAATAAAATACTTAGCCAATATGCATTTGTGGAAAGATATTTAATAAGCTATGTTTGTATCCTGGTGATACAAGCATACAGATTCCTGAACAGCTCCTATACAAAGGTACCTGGGGAGGCTGATAACTACGTTCAGGATGACTCCCTACACGGTCCTATTAGACTTCTCTTACATTCATGTTTGCAAGTAGGATGACACCAATAACGTCAGCTAATGCTTTTATTTATTGTGGTAAAGCACACAAATCATGTTATTTGCCACGTTACCAATTTTGGTGTACGTTGTTCCATTTTAACAAGGCAATGAGCTAACTAGTCTTTCTTCCTCTTCATTTTTTGAAAAAAAAAAATTGAGAAGGATTGGTGTTGGGTCTTTTTAACTGTTGGGTAGAATTAGCCAGTGAAGCCATCAAAAGGACCGGGTGCTTTTCTCTGAGGAGAGACTTTTAATTCTTGACCAATCCCGGACTGGGTATGTCTATTCAGATTCCATAGCTTGTCCTGAGTGAGCCTTGGTGGGTTTTGTCCCATTCACCTAGTTACCCGGTGCTGGCATTTGCAGAGTCTCTTAGAATCCTTTCCATCCCCGTGGATTCTTTCACAGAGGGCCCACTTTCACTGCATGTCTTCAGAAACTAAAGTCTTTTCCTTCCTTTCTTCTTCCAAATAAAGGTTTCTTGAACTGATTGATGCTTCCAACAACCAAATTTTTGTTCGACTGATTTTTTTTTTTCTTTTCTTTTTTTCCTGCTCTGCCTGTGGCAAGTCTAGGCCTTCATCTTGATTTCCTTCCTTCTGTTGTCTTTAGGTTTGCTCTGTTCTCTTTTGTCTGGATCCTTAAGTTTTATGTTTAAACTGATACTTTGAGACCTTTTTTCTAATGAAGGAATTATAGCTATAAACACCTCCTCTTTGTACTGCTTTTGCTAATTCCTAAGAGTCTTGATATGATCTCTTATTTGCATTTGACTATAAGGACAAATTTTATGTCTCCCCCTCTTTTTCCTCCTCCTCCTTCAACAGAAGCTCACTATGTAGCCCTCGTTAGTCTGTCCTCAGTTACAGAGATCCTCCTGCCTCTGCCTCTGCCTCCTTAGTAGTGGGATCAAAGGACTGAGCCACCATGTCACCCTGAATTCTACCTTTAAAAACTTTTAGAATTTTATTGACAAGTTACCATACAGCACGGTAGCTTTCGTTATGTATAATGCCATCATACTTAGTTCTCAGTCATTCTCTTTCCCTTTTCTTGCTGACCCCCCATAACCCTTCTATTGGCACACAACACATATTGCATCCTCTCTCACACATGGAGGATCTTACGACGTAGCTTACTCTGGATGTCACTATGGCTGAGATCACGAGTGTGAGCCACTGTACCTGATACGACAGCATCGTTATCGTAATGATTTAGGGCTTCACCCCTTCAGGATTTCGCTTATGTCTCTGTTGAGCAATAAAGATACTGATTTTTGCCCATCCGTTTATCATCTGATCAGCATTTACATTGTTCAGACCTGCTAGCTAATATGAGCAGTGTTTCCAGGCACATTCCTGTATTAGTTTGTACATAGGTCTATGTTCTCACTTCTTTTGGGTGCAGACTACTTTTTGAGGAATTAGAAGATTGCTTTTCAAAGCAATTATATTATTAGCAAATTCAAAGCAAAGTATATTATTAAATATACTATATTATGTTAATATACTATAGTAAATATACTGATATATTTAATGTTATTAAATATACTATATTAAATGATATACTATACTATATATATATTTATATGATTAAATACCAAGTCTATAGCAATTATATTACTATATAGTATAGTAAATAACATTAAACTATTATTTACCCCATCAATATGCAAGAGGGCTCTGTATTCTCAGCAACATGCACAAAGCTTCGATATTCTCAGCAATACAAGATACTACCTTACCTATCAGATGTGAAATAGAATCTCACTGGAGTTTTGATTTGCATTTTCCTGATTATTACTAATTTTTAATGTCTTCTTGTCTGGTTTGGCTACTGGAATATTCCCAAGTGTTCATTCAGGGCCTTGGCTCATTTAAAAACGTCTTCTAATAGTTGTGCTGTATAGGCAGAAAACACAGCCCTTCTCAGGGCTATGATTTATAACTATTTCCTCTTTTGTGGCTTTCCAGGTCCTCAATGCTGTCCTTTGTAGCACTCTTCTCAGTTGCTGACAAAATTACATATGGCGAATGAGCATGGAGCTGCTGTAACTTGTCTAATCCTCTGGGCTGATTTTTTTTAAATAATTTATTTAACTTGTATGTGCATTAGTGTGAAGGTGTCAGATTCCTTGAAATTGGCATTACAGACAGTTGTGAGCTGCCATGCGGGTGCTGGGAACTGAACCAGGGTCCTTTGGAAGAGCTGACAGTGCTCTTAAACACTGAGCCATCTCTCCAGCCCCCTCTGGGCTGATTTTTAACCAAGTGAGATACATAATTGTTACATAGTTTAAGCCTGCTAGAGAGCTTCTAAGTCTTGTATCTTGTTGGCTGGATGATATTTATTAAGAGATTTGAGGTCTAATGAGATTTCAAGGAGCTTTTACAAACTGTTTGTCATTTCATTTTCTTTATCCACATTTCACACTAGAAACTATTGATCTCAAAATCCACAAAATTCCAAATCCTAGAACAAGTCTCTTTGCTGCTATTAGCAATAAGAGAACTCAGTGGTGACTTTCCATCCAAGCAATCATGGGATTATCTTAATGGCAGTGTGCAGAGTAGACAAAACTCTTGATTAAAGAGTACAGGAAGGGTGTTCTTTAGCTGAGCTTTTATTTTCAGTTATCAGGGTTAGAGCTGAGAAACAGAAGGTCTACTCACCCCCATCAACAGGGGGAATATAAGGGAATATTTTAGCTGAACAGACAAGTCTGGGAAGAAAAATATTCTTAAATGCATTCAACACCCTTAGTCATCAAGGAAATGCAAATTAAAGCCATTTTAAGATTCCATCTTGGCTGGGCGGAAGAGCTACCCTCAGGAAAACAAACCACAAATGTTGAAAGGACTGTGGGGGACAGTCGCAGCTGTAATGTTGGTGGAGTAAACAGTAGAGCCACTATGGAAATCAGTGTGGGGGGTCTCTAGAAAACTGAGCCTGGAGTGGTGGAGCATGCCTTTACTTCCAGAACCCGGGAAACAGGCAGGAGGGAGATCTCTGCGAGTTGGAGGAGGCCAGCCTGGTCTACAGAGAGTTCCAAGCCAACCAGACTAACATAGTAAGATTGTAGTTCTCAGGGCGGGGAGAAAAAATGAAGAGAAGAAAACTAAAATTAAAACTGCCACAGGGCACAGCTGTACTGTTGGGTAGATGAAGAACTCACTCACACCACACAGATTCTTGCACGTCCATGGGTGTTGCTGTTGTATTCACAGTGGCGAGTAAATGGAACTGACCCAGACGCCATCCACAGATGAATACAGAATGTGTGACATAGATACACAGCGGGATTTTACTTAGTAGAAATATGAAATAATGACATTTACAAGAAAATTGATGTATGCATATCTGTGGTGTGTGAGGAAGGTCAAGACACCGAAAAGGGATTATGAAAAGGAAAGAGACCGTCTTAAGGGAATGAGGAAGGGGGGAAAGGGTATGAAAATACACGTGACATGAAAACAAAATAAAGATTATGCATAGGAGTGTGAGCAACAGAGAAAGGCTCTGCTATGGGGAAGACAAAAAGGGGGAACGGGAGGCTGGGGAAAGGTGCCATAGAAACGAAGTATGTGTGAAATACCCATGCCTTTGTATGCTCACTTTGAAGAGCAAAAACAAGAAAGTATAATACTGTGTGCATTTCTGAAGATTCGGTGCTGTTCATTCAAAATGAGCATTATGGGAGTCTATGCAGAAAAGGATAGAAAGCATTGGTACCTTTATGTTGGGGTGCAGCCGCATCAAAGTCCGCTTGCTGTATTCACTGTTGATCCCAAGCGCTAGCTCCACTTCTTTGTAAAGCATTATGAAAATCCGCACGCCTTGTTGCTGTCACAAGAAAATAGGAATGAGCCCCTGGAGAAGTAAGACTTCCTTCCCTTCCTTCTTTCCCTGTGTTACAGTTCCTTTATCCTATAAACTGTTTTAAACGTCATTATGAACAAACAGGGCAAAGAATGACACACATTATGTCAAGACGCAAATAGGAAACATAGAACTTGGATGTGGTGGCAAACACTGGTCATTCCAGCACTTGGGTGGTGGAGTCAGGGGGGAATTGGAGTTCAAGGCTAGGCTCAGCTACAGAGAGAGTTCAAGACCAGCCTGAGCTACAAATGATCTTATCTCAAAAGAAAACCACCCCCTTCCCTTCATACATGTTCAATCTTAAGAGTGTTGGCACTGCACTAACTATAGATCCCAGAAAGCAGAGACCAGCGCCTCAGCTCCTGAAAGCATCCAACAGCTGTGGTATCTTTCTGAACATTGCCAAGCAATTATCAGTCAGGAAAACTGTGACTTGAGTCTTTGAAGCAACAGCTAGTGCCAAATGTGCCCTAAATGTCTCAGGGAGAAGATTATGTAGAATTTTTCTTTCCCGAAACAAACAACAAAAAAAATTGGTGTACATGGACAAAACAGTTCTAAATCTTCAAAGATGAATATGTTGGGTCTTAACTCACAATTAGATTCTTAGGACTTCACTGTGGCAGTGGCTAAAGGTAACGTGGACACACAAATTAACACAGATATTCCCCTCGACTGTGGGTCAAAAGAACAGAGCCAGGGCTGTTGGGGCCCATTTCACTGTCAGCTAAACCAGAAAGTGCCTGGTGATCTCCCACTGCGTTAGGCCATCTGACCAACAGGAACCATCTATTTCCACAACACTACAGACTCAAATGCCGTAAGAGTTCATGCTTCTCGGTAGTGGATAACAGGGATAAATACAACAGCTCCCCAGTGTTATTCTGCCAAAACAATAGAGTATGTGAATTTCGTACAAGACCACAATCACTTTACTAGTTAGTTACACCTGAAATGAATCTATGGTCTTGGAAGGACACTAGATTTACAACTGGTGTTCACTAGATGTATCAGAAGACACACTATTCTTGTTGTGAAAAAAGAAAGTCAAAATTCATCTATATGACACATACACATGCTTGTGCAGGCATATATGCTCACACATATCTAATTTCATTTCTGTAGTTAACACCTGGCCCTCGGAACTTATTTATTGCTCACGGTAACAGTGCAGTTACTCTTACAATCAAATATGAAAGTACAGGGCTGGCCAGCTGACTCGGCAGATAAAGGTGCCTGCTGCCAGGCCTGCTGACCTATGTTTGACCCCTAGAACCCATGTGGAAGAAAGAGGGAACCTCTATACAAGCACTGCAGCATACACTAGCATGCACACACACACACACACACACACACCACACTCACACTAATACACGTATATTTTAAAGAATGGTGTGCTGGAGAGATGGCTCAGAAGTTAAGATCATAGCGTCTGCTTGCAGAAGAGGAGAGTGCCATTCTAAGTAACCTATGGTTACACCTGACATCATTCCGGGTGGCTCATCTATTTCAAACGGTGACATTCTGCTTTTGGTTTTGAGATTGTGCCTCTCATTTCCTTTTTTTTTTATGGGTGAGTGTGGCATGTATTCCTATGCACAGGAGCCCCTGGTACGTGAACACAGGAAAGGCTCTGCATGACCTCCTCTATCCCTCTCTTCCTTATTCCTCTGAGGTGGGGCTCGTGGTTTGGCTAGGCTCCAAGCCAGGAAGCCCCAGCCATCCTCCTGTCCCTGCCTCCCGGCACTAGGTAAGGAGCCTGCACCAACCTCTGCCCAGCTTGTTCTGCATGGACACAGATCTCAGGCCCGAGTGCTTTTGCAGCAAATATTCTTGCCCACTGATCCGTCTCTCCAGGCCTCAAATTCTGCTTCTTGAGCTTAAAACATATTATTCATGAAGAGCGGTATCTGCAAATTAGTACCTGGTCTGTGTCTTGCAGTTTCCTACTTATCCGAATAACTGATGGATTTTTGAGATAATACAGATGTTACCTCTAATGGATTACATTAATGCCTTCCAATTATTACACCTGGCATGTTCTTCCATACCATGCCTTTAGTCACTTGAAAGTGATGCTAAAGGAAATAGAGTAGAAATTCTGCCTGCTTTTATCTTAAATACCAATGACTAACAAGGAAGTAATTATCCAAATGTTATTTTTAATGGGGCTTATCTTATATACTTATGCTTATACCTATAATAAACAGTTAATTTGTGGCAGATTCCCATGATAATAAAGCCATAATATCTTTTACGAGCTGCATTACAACACAGTCACAAACTCTATAAATGGCGAAGGAAAAATCATTCCTTTGCGGTAAAGCCATTTGCTTTGTTGTAATAGTGCAGGCTTATAAAACCATAGAGACTAATTCAGCAAACCAAAAGCCAAACCTACAAAACACAGATGCTAAGTTTGTAATTTAAAAAGTGTACTTTGAAGTAGCCTTCCTATATGCAAACCTTGAGTGTGCTGAGATCATAAACCAGTAAAATAAACCCATTCATTATAACTTAAAAGAAAAGAAATTACCTTAGGATAAACCTAGCCAAATAAATGACAGTCCTCTGCAGTGACCATTTAAAACACTGAAGAAATTACAACAAGAAATACAACAAGATGGAGGTGAGGCTCAGTGGCTAGAGTGCTTGTCCCCAGTACTGCATAAACCAGTGATGGAGGGTCGTGAAGCAGGGGGATTAGAAGTCCGAGGTCATCCTCAGTTGTGTAGTGAGTTCAGTGTCCCTCTGGAATCTATAAGACCATGGGGAATATCAGAAGAAGCTGACAAAAGTTGAAAGGTCTCCTATGTTCCAGGATTGGCAGAATTAATTTTGTGAAAACATCAGTGTCCCCCCAAGACCACCTACAGGTTCAATACAATCGCTACAAAAATCCCAACGACATTCTTCAGAGGAAAAAAAAATCTTAAAATTCACAGAATTCACAGAAGCCTAAAAGGTATCAGTAACCAAGCAAGGCTGAGCAAAAGAACAATGTTGGAAGTATCACCATGCCTGACTTCAAGTTACACTACAGAGCCAAAATAACAAAAACAGCATGGTACTGACACATAGACCAAGAAGAGTAGAAAGGATTCAGAATTAAAGTCATACAGTATAGCCACCTGCTTTTTGGCCAAAGGTTAAAACACAAAAACAAAAATGTATTGGAGAAAAGACATTCTCTTCAGCAAATGGTGCTGGGAGAACTTGGTTTCAACAAGTAGTGGAATTAAACTAGATTCTGATCTCTCATCCTGTACAAAAATCAGCGTCAGGCCAGGCATGGTGAGGCATGCCTTTAACTTCAGCAGTTGAGAAACAGATAAAAAGTGGGTCTCTATGGATTTAAGGCCAGCCTGGGCTACATAACAAGTTCCAGGCTAGTCAGGACTGCACGGTAAGACCCTTTCTCAAAACACACATTTGCACACACATTTGCACACTTTAGGAAACTGATTTTCTCAAAGAAAAGGAAGGGCAATATTAATAGTGGAAATAAGAAGGCTCCCTGGAGCGACCTTGTGAAATAACATGTCTTATCTTTGGTGAACTTAAGCAAACAGAAAGTTCTAGAGAACACACTTCCTGAAACACGAGGCTCTGCAGATTCACATTCGGCCGTCCTTACCAGATACAGTGGCCCAACACGGCAAATGGGAATCTTAGGGGCTCTGTGAACACAAAATACACATGACAATGAAAAAAAAAATAGAGCGGAAAGTAAGACGACCCCTTTCTTAGCCAGCTTCTTCTCTGATAATTCAGAGTGGTGTGGTTTGTCCACTGTCTGTCATTACCTTACACAACCTCACCCCGGAGATATAATTCATTGCCAAGAACTTCTCTGGGGGTGCAATACGGTAGGAAAAAGGAAAACAAGTGATGAGAGTTAAAATCCCTATGTTGAGAAGAGGGGCCAAGAGGATCAGGGTTAGATGCTAGCCTGGGGTATATGAGATCCCATCTCAAAAAAGCGGGGGAAGTGGGCCTGTCAGATAAAGCAGGGACAGTGGGTAAAGGCACTTGCCCCCAAGCTTGACTACCTGAATTTGAGTCCCACAACTCCTACAAGCTGTCCTCTGTCCTCCACACATGTGTGCACACACAAATAAATTTAAATATAATTTAAGAAAAAAAAATTAAAGAAGGAAGAAACCATATCCTCCCTATTTAAAGACAAGAAACAGTGTGCTGCCACAGCACACATACCTAAGGATTTTTAACCACCTACAGGTTCAATACAGGCTGTGTTTTGTCTAAAACACAGCCCTGGAGGCTAAAGCTTCCTTCTCCCTTCCCCTGCAAGTCACCCAGTCTTCTGCTCCATACAACATTGGTTTGCTGTGTAGACAGGGAGCAATCTGTCTTCCTTCTCTTGTGTGGACACCTTTCCCTTAGACAGCTGACTATCGCTCCAGTAGTCTTGTGTCTTGGGGTGCAAATGGGAAAAAAAAATCAACTTGATGACAAATTCAACGGGAAAAGCAAAACCCGTCTCCAACTGCTGTCAGCTTCAAGTTTCTCTGAAATTTTCCTTTGCTGTCAATCTCGTATTTCTAAGATTGAAATGTACTCAACTACAGGGCAGAGTCTGGTTGCCATAACATGAGGCAACTTATCTTCTTGACTCTTAGAGTCCTAACTGCAGGGGCAACCCAAGGCAGTAGGCTGCCCGAAAAATCAATAAACAACCTGCCTGGACTGGCTGGTCTAATGATGACATCGCATATCAGGAGGCCCGGGGAAGGTAAGAACATCAACTCAGTTGTTACCAGGGAAACAAAACACAGGTCTAAGAGATGTGTACCTACATGTCAGCTGTGAGCCAGACAAGGCTGCAGACTCTTCTGTAAAATATTAAATGATCTGCACAACCAGAAGAAAAATGTATTCATTTTCATCAACTCCACGGACCCCTGGGGCACACTAATGCGAACATAAATATTATGTCGCACACCCCTCCTTTCACACCTAGTCTGTGGCTTTCAGAAGCTAAATTATGCATGAGAAGCAACGTTTATGTGCATGTGAGCTATCAGAATGGAATGATTCAGATGTTAAAAAATGGATGAGCAAAGCACAAATTCAGTGCACTGAGACAAGGAAGAACAGTCCATTAAATGTGTCACAGAGCCACGAAACCTTGTAGCATCACTGTTTATCAGGACATTAGAGCAAACGGTTTCCTACGATTTAGAGGTTACAAGCTGCAGAAAGCATCTGAGCTGGAAACACGACGCGATCATCAAGCTGGAATGTTCGTTCACTATGGTATTCGCCAGAGACCTCAGCAGGGTTTGTGGGTCAAAGGCTATGAGAAGCCACACCAGTGATGCAAAGGCCAGGGACCTGGAGGGCAACAGGCCAAGTAACAGGAAGCCAGCAGTGGAGAGACAGGCTTGCAAGCTCTTCCTCCCTCACGCTGCTCAGCATTTGCTACCTTTCTCGGGTTTCCTTAGAGATCCACACCACAGAGGGCTCTCAGCCCTACACCCTAGCTGTCATCATTTCCTCCTGGGAGCTCAACCAAGCCCGATGCCTTACTGTATCATCCCTCTTTTTTCAATGCTCACAGCACCTGTGGAATGTGCCCACCTTCAGCATCCCCAAAAGCCTCAGGCTGTGAGGGGCTCCCTGTGAGGCCTGCCTCGTGCTTTTCCTCCAACCCCTGAATGTAGATATTTGCTCTTTCCACATGCCTGTGGCTTTTCTTTCCATTTATGTGAGCATGTATTTCAGGAAGTAACGGGTTTCATTCTGACACTGTATACAAGTGCATAATGTACTCTGATCATCTTCAATTCCAGATTATCACCCCTTGCTCCCTCCAGATTATCACACCCCTTCCTCTCCCTCCAAGCCCCTTCTCTATTGCCATGTATGTTCTCTATTATTTTTCTTTATTATTGTTACATGTACACACACACACATACACAGGCACGCATACATGTAAAACCTGAATCCGTTTTGTGTCATTTGTATGTATATGTGCGCGTGTTTAGGGTTGACCATTTGGTACTGGATAACCAATTAGAGGCTCTTCTCTAGGGAAAACTGGTTCCCCTTTCTCAGCAGGGATGAATCATCTGGGGAGGCCACAGACCCAGAGGAAAACATTCTGCTGTTGCTTTCCTAAACCGGCAGAATGTCTGGCTGCACTCTGAACACTTTATCCTATACGCACAGGTAAGCGTTGCTTTCACCTCTCATGGAAGGAGCTTCTTTTTGTAGCAGGTGGCGGCTAGTGCGGAAAGCCATAACCGTAAAATATGGAAAATGACTGAGCATGGGTGCTCAGCACTAATGCTACATCTGCAATGAGACCCCTCTGTCTAAGGCTCAGGGAAGAAGAGGTGGAAGCATCGTAGAAGCCAGAGGACCCGGATGTCTGCGGAGAGGCTGCATCTCCGCTAGAGGACAGGGAAGCTGCATGTGTGTGAGCTCTATGCTTCCACGGCTTAGGATTCAGGCGATTATTTATCGCACACTCCCCCATAACGGGCCATGCTCCTAAGCATGGGAAGGCATACAGCAAGTTCATGCTGACTGAAACCTAAGAAAAGTAAATTCCCAGACAACCACTGTGGAGGAGAGTCTCCCAGCGTGAGTGACGGTTCTTAGCCAAACCCGGGGAAAGTTTGCTGACATAGGATTTTAAGGGGAAATTCAGAAAGATGCTGCTTCACAGAGAAAAATGGGGGAAATTCCAGATCCTTTAACAGGGAGGAAGTTGGTTGGTAAGCCAGGGGTGAGCCTAGGATGCAAGTCTTCAGTAAGGGATAGCTGGGCTTCCCTGGAAAGACATCCGCTGTCACCTTCCCTGGTGATTTGTGCCTTTTATAGCTCATCACAGACACCCTGAGCTACTGAAGGAGTGTGTGAACAGAACTTCTCAGGCTTAGAGAAGTTTGAATGGTTTGAATGGAATGGATTATGGTACCCATCAAAGCCACGCTGGCTGGATAAAGAAAACTTCATCTTCTCTTAGTATGGGCAATGAGGTCTGTGTATGATGCCTGTGCAAACTCTTCTGGAAGGTGTGGGGAAAGGACAACAGAAAGAGGAAGGAAAAGTGGGAGGGTAGAGAGTTCTCGAGACAGAGGGGATAAGGAGGGAGAGGGGTGCAGAGACCTCTAAAAGTAGCAGTGTGGCCCTGAGTAACTCAGAACCCAGACACCTGATAGAACACGCTTCAGGAGAGGAAACAGCAGCAGCAACAAAGCCTAAGACTGAGTCAAATACAAGGGTTAGCACGCGCTAACTAGATGATCGATAATGAATCCAGGCTTATTCTAATTAGTCCTCATAGTTCTTAACGTCTTCCTTGATAGGTGTGTGTGTGTGTGTGTGTGTGTGTAGGGGAGGGTGTGAGGTCTGGGGGGGGGAAGGTAATGTGTTTGGTATGTATGCCAATGCATGTGTACAGAGGTTAGGGGAAGTTAACAATGTCTTGTTTCTATCATTCTCCACCTTATTTCTCTGAGACAGGGTCTCTCGTTGAATCCAGAACCAGGCTGGCAGCCAACAAAAGGCAGCGATGCTCCTGTCTCCACCTCACACCATACCAGGTGCACATGACCATCTCTGAAGTTTTATATAGAGACATGAAGTCAGGTCCACGGTGAGCAGTAGAAGCTCTTAGCTGTGTAGCAAATGTTCTTACCTGTGGAGCCATCTTCCTAGCCCATCCCCACTTTCATCTCATACTCTTCTCTCCGAAACAAACTGGGAAACAGAAAGTCCCCCCGACATGTGTGTGCAAGTGTATGTGTAGTGTGTGGTGTGTGCGTGTGTGTTGGGTTTCAAGCTCTAAAACACTGATTCTCAACCTGTGGGTCATGACCCCTTTAAGGGTTGAAAGACTCTTTACAGATTAATATGATTCATAACAGTAGCAAAATTACAGTTATGGAGTAGCAACGAAAGTAATTTTATGGTTGGAGGTCACCGTAACATGAGGGACTATGTTATTAAGGGCTCACAGCATGTGGAAGATTGACAGCCACTGCTCTAAAGTTAAAAAGTTAAAAGTAAATTTTTAAAAAAAATATTTTTTGAGACAGTTTCAAGTAGCCCAGGCTGGCCTTGAACTCCTCATCCTTCTTCTTCTACCTCCTAAGTGTTGTCATTAGAGATGTGCGTCACCACAGTTGGTTTTATATGACCCAGCCAGGGCCTCCTTCAGGCTAAGCAAGTGGTCCAACTAAACACAAGCCCCACACTCACATGGCGGATTTGAAAACAATGGCGCGAGCATGCCCGGAAATACTCACTGCTTTCCGTTTGAGGATACAGTCCAGCCTCCAGCGGTTGCCTTCCACCACTGGGCGCTTCAGGAAGATTTCCGGACTCAACCTGAAGTCACAAAACCAAAAGGAAAGGGATTGGAACAGAAGACAAAGGTCTCTGTGTCATAGAAACCAGCATTAACCACGCACCACCAAGACTACTTCAGCAGGTCTCTAGGATGTAAGACTATGAGAGAAACTCTGTCCAGTCAAATTAACTCAAGACCCACACCAATAATCACAGCATTTGGGAGGTAGAGGCAGCAGGGTTACAAGTTCAAAGCCACTCTCAACTACATAGAGAGTGTGAGGCCTCTGGGCTACATGAGACCCTGTGCCAAAATAAAACATTTTTACACACACACACACACACACACGGAGGGAGGCAACTATCCTCCCAATATTTCTACCATTTTCTTCTTTGCTGGTATAGCCTACCCTCCACTACTAAATTTGCATATCTTGTATTTGTGCAACTAGAGTTGACTTGATCCTGGACAATGAAATATTTGGCAGGGTAAATGAGGAAGTTTCCCCTTGATGGAACACACACATACACACACACACACACACACACACGCACGCACGCACGCACGCACGCACGCACGCACGTACGCACACATGCATACATGCATATATGCACACCACAGCAGAAAAAAGACCTGGCCATGTTTGCTGCTGTAGGGTAGACACTCTATGGGACAGGAAGCTTAGAACGGTAAAAACATAGTGAAATTCTAAGAGGATAACCAGAACCCTGATAGAGCTAGGCTACTTCCCCCAACCTCAGGATTGCTCAACTCTGGTACCTCACTAAAAGAGACAGAGCTTGACTTCCAGTTTCAAAGGCAGAGTCCACGAGAACCCGGGGCTTTCTGAGAAAGAACACTGGCCTTATTAGATCCGGTGAAGTTGGAAGCTATCCCCTGGGTGCTTCTCCTTTAGTAAGCCCAGCCACAAGGCAGCCAAGAACATCTGCAGAGTCACACTCCCCCGACCCCCCTGCTAGGGTCTAAAGGCAACTCCAGTTCAATCTATATCTGGCGTAACACCTCTGTAATGAGGGGCAGCAACAAAAACAACCCCTCTCCCCAGAAAAGGGAGGGCCGGAGGAGCAAGGCACAGTGTGGGTTTACATGGGCCTCCAAGAGGTACTCTAACCTGAGGGAAAGCAGGATTTGCAAGAGACAAAAAGACTAGGAGAGATCTTTTCTATGCTCTTTTTTTTTAATCGATTTTAAAACAAAGCCAGCTTCAGCGGGCAGGAAAGGTCAGCATGATCGCTGCAAAGTGCTGCCTTCGGGGCAGGACAGGACCATTGCACTGAGGAACTCACAGTAGCAGAGGTTACCTGCATAAGACCTGTATGAGAGCTAGCCAGTCAAACTCCAGGAGTGGTGGAGGGACCACAAAGTGAACACCCAGCTGAGGATCGGATGCTGGCTGCTGGGGACAGTCCATTTTGTTTAGGGGTGTGGTCCCTGGGACCTTGGCCAAGTTCCAGTGGCTAGCCCTATGCCTTACTTTCATACACATGCTATGCATACATACAGACGACACTAATTAGATATGGTGAGTTGAAAGGGGAGGACATGAGGAAGGGAGCCTAAGATGAACTGAAGGGGGGAATGTAATAAAAATACATTGTGCACATGTATGAAAGTCTCAAGAGAAAATACATATTAGAAAACAAAACCTTCATGTTCTGTGAAAGAAGTAAAAAGCTTTCTTCCTAAAAATTAAGAGAAAATTATTCTTAAAATTTGAAAACCAATGTATTTAACATTAGTTGAAAAAAAAAAAGGAAGAAGGAAAATTAAAACCAGAATAAAACATGCAGCGGAAACTGGCAAAATTCAATATCCCAATCACAATCAAATTTCTGTTTTCAAAATTATTTTATTTCATATGTATTGGTGTTTTGCCTGCATGTGTGTCTGTGTGAGGGTGTCAGATCCTCTGGAACTGGACAGTTGTGAGCTGCCATGTGGATGCTGGGAATTGAACCCCGGTCCTTTGGAAGAGTAGCCAGTGCTCTTAACCACTGAGGCATCTCTCCAGGCCCCACAATTGAAATTATTAAAAAAGAAGAAATAGAAGTGAGCTTTCTTGGGGCTGGAGGGATGGTTCAGAGATCGAAAGTACTTCCTGTTCTTTCAAAGGACCTGAGTTCAGTTCTCAGCACCCACGGTGGAGGGCTCACAACTGCCTGTTACCCCGTCTCCAGGCCACGTGATGCCTTTGTCTGGTCTCTGGGAACACTTTCTTTGTGGCATATACGTGCGCACACGCGTGCACACGCAAATAGCTTTTAATAAAAAAAAATGATGTGAACCTGCTCAATAAAGAGCACATATTCAAAATGGACCCCAATGTCATATCACTGTTAAGAGCCTGAATTCTCTTAATGTTGGGAAAACGGCACGAGGGCAATACTGCATAACTACTCATCTTGTGGTGGCTCGAGCCAGTGCAAGAAGGCAAGAGAATAAAATGTAAAGCAAACCAATCAGAAAGCCAGAGGCTAAACTGTCTTCATTCCCAAGACATGTCACAGAAGGAGAAAACCCCAAAGAATCTACAAAAATTCGCCAGCCCTAATAAGCAAAGTTAGCACTGTCACAAGAACTAAAGTCAATGTACAAAAATTTTCCTGTTATGATAACATTAAAAGTTAAAGTGCTCACGGATAAGTTTGTCAAATCGTACATAGAGGTCCCCGACATTGGTTGGTAAGATGACTCAGTGAGTATGGGTGCTTGCTGCCAAGCCTGAGCGCGCCTGGGCACCTGCAGGCGCCTGGGCGCTCGCGCCATCCCAAGAACCTTTATGGTAGAAGAGAATTGACTCCTGCAAATTGTCCTCTGTCCCCAACGTGGGTGTCGTGGCATGCAAACATTAACTGAAAAGCTTGGTGAAAGGTAGAAAAAGAAATTGAAGCGGCATGGAATCAGGGCTAAGTTTATTGGTTACTGATCTGCAAGGAAATCCTGGGAATGGGATCAGCACAGAGATCCAGAAAACTACAGTTCCAGCTTGACAAGGAAGAACAGCGTTCCTGGCTGTGCCAGGGCAGCCACAGAGAGCCCACAAAAGGCAGTTCACGTGAGCCCCAGTGTCTCAGCTCCTAATGCAGACACTGTTTAAGAATCACATGTCGGAGCAGGGTGCGTCAAGACTACTGTTTAGTCCTAGTGGACTAAAAAAAGGAAGCCACGAGAAATTAGAAAACAGTTGAGGGACCATGGAGAGTGGAGGGTGGGGCCTCAAAGAAAGCAGTCCCAGAAATCTGCTATGATCTTCTGGCTCATTCGCAAGCTGTCCTTGTGGGGATTTGATCCACAACAAAATCAACTAAGGAGTTTGAGGAACTGCAGCCACAGGTCAGAACTAGATTGCAATAGATTTCAACCATGCGCCAGAAAACCATGTCAGAAATAAACCACCAGGTGGCGCACACTATATGGGTCAGAGACCAGCCTAAGCATAGGCTTTGGTACTAAAACTGGCATTAATAGTGGTAGACTTCATCCAGACAGAAACTAAACAGAGAAATAATGAAACTAACAGATGTTATGAAGCAAATGGACCTAACTGATATCTACAGAACATTTCACTCAAGCACAAAAAAATATGCCTTCTTCTCAGCACCTCACGGAAACTTTTCCAAAATTGACCATGTACTTGGACACAAAGCAAGTCTAAACATATGTAAGAAAATTGAAACAACTCCTTGTATCCTATCAGACTACCATAGATTTAAGGTGGAATTCTAGAATTCAATGAAAATGAACACACGCCATACCCAAACTTGTGGGACCCAATGGAAGCAGTGCTAAGAGGAAAGTTCATAACACTAAGTGCTTTCCTAAAGGAACTGGAGAGACCTCACACCATAGGTTTAAAAGCACACCTGAAAGCTCTAGAACAAAAATAAGCAGACGCACCCAAGAGGCAGGAAATAATCAGACTCAGGGCTGAAATCAATAAATTAGAAACAAAGAGAACACCACAAAGAATCAATGAAACCAAAAGTTGGTTCTTTGAGAAAAGCAACAAGACAGACAAACCCTTAGCCAAGCTAAGTAAAAGGCAGAGAGACACTATCCAAATTAACAAAATTAGAAATGAAAAGGGGGATATTGCAACAGACACTGAGGAAATCCAATCATTAGGTCTTACTTCAAAAATCTGTATTCCAGAAAATTTGAAAAATCTAAATGAAATGAACAATTTTCATGATAGGTATCACTTACCAACATTCTTCATAGATATTTAACTTACATGGATATTTAACTTTAAATTAAGATCAAGTAAGCAATTTAAATAGGCCTTATAACCCCTAAGGAAAAAGAAGCAGTCATTAAAAATCTTCTAACCAAAGAAGCTCAGGGACAGATGGCTTAGGCACAAAATTCTACCAGACATTCAGAGAGCTAATACCAACACTCCTCAAATTATTCCACAAAATAAAAACAGAAAGAGAACTGCCAAATTCATTTTATGAGGCCACAGTTACTCTGATATGTATACCACATACCAAGAAAGTAAATTTGAGACCAGTCTCCCTTATAAACATTAATGCAAAAATACTCAATAAAATATTCACAAATTAAGTTTAAGAACAAATTGAAAACATCATCTACCAGGATCAAGTAGGCTTTATCCTAGGGATGCAGGGGTAGCTCAACATAGGAAAACCCATCAATGAAATCCACCATATAAACAAACTGGAAAAATCCTACATGATCATCTCATTAGATGCTGAGAAAGCTTTGACAAAGTCCAACACCCCTTCATGATAAAAGTCTTGGAGAGATCAAGGATACAAGGCCCATACCTAAACATAATAATGCAATATACAGCAAGCTGAAACCAACATCAAATTAAATGGAGAGAAACCTAATTCCACTAAAATCAGGAACAAGATATGGCTGCTCACTCTCTCTCTGTCTATTCAATACAGTATTTGAAGTTCCAACTAGAGCAATAAGACAACTGAAGGAGATACAAATTGGAAAAGAAGAAGTCAAAGTCTCACTACTGGTAGAAGATATGATGGTTATACATAAGTGACCCAAAAAAATTCTACCAGGGAGCGCCAACAGCTGATAAACTGTGACTGGATCAGCAAAGTGACTGGATACAAAATTAACCAAAAACAATCAGTAGCCCTTTTGTATATAAATAATAAATGGGCTGAGAAAAAAAATTAGGGAAACAAAACCCTTCACAATAGCCACAAATAATAAAAAATTATCTTGGTGTAAGTCTAACCAATCAAGTAAAAGACCTGTATGACAAGAACTTCAAGTCGCTGAAGAAAGAAACTGAAGAAGATATCAGAAGATGGAAAGATCTCCATGCTCATGGATTGGCAGGATTAACATAGTAAAAACGGCCATCTTACCCAAAGCAGTCTATTGATTCAATGCAATTCTCTTCAAAATTCCAACACAGTTCTTTATATACCTTGAAAGAACAATACTCAACTTTATATAGAAAAAAGAACCCAGGATAGCTAAAATAATCCTGTACAACAAAAGAACTTCTGGAGGTATCACCACCCCTGATTTCAAGGTGTACTGCAGAGCAACAGTAGTAAAAACTGCATGGTATTAACACTAAAATCAGACAGGTTGTTCAGTGGAATCAAATTGACGACCCAGAAGTAAACCCACACACCTATGGATACTTGATTTTTGACAAAGAGGCCAAAACCATACAATGGAAAAAAAGATAGCATCTTCTAAAAATGGTGCTAGTCTGACTGAATGGCTGTGTGCAGAAGAATGCAACAGATCCATATTTAGTACCCTGAACAAAACTCAAGTTCAAGCGTATCAAAGACATCAACATAAGATGGGATACACTAAATCTGTTAGAAGAGAAAGTGGGGAATAACCTTGAACACATTGGCACAGGAGACAACTTCCTGAACAGAACACCAAAAGCTCAGGCACTATGATCAACAATAAATGGAACCTCACGAAACTGAAAGGTTCTGCAAGGTGAAGGACAGTGTCAAAAGGACAAAATAGCAGCCTACAGAATGGGAAAAGATCTTCATCAACCCTATGTCTGACAGAGAGCTGATATCCAAAAAATGTAAAGAATTAAAAAAAATAGACATCAACAAACAACCCAATTAAAAAATTTGCATACAGATCTAAACAGAAGTCTCAACAGAGAAATACCAAATGGCAGAGAAGCAACATCTCAACATCCTTATTCATTAGGGAAATGCAAATCAAAACAACTCTGGGAATCCACCTGTCAGAATGGCTGAGACCAAAAACCAAAGTGACAGCACATGCTGGAGAGGGTGTGGAGAAAGAGGAACACTCCTCCGTTGTTGGTGGGAGTGCAAACTTGTACAACCACTGTGAAAATCAATTTGGTGGTTTCTCAGAAAATTGGGACTAGTTCTACCTCAAGACACAGCTATAACACTCCTGGGCACATTCACCTGAATGATGCTCCACCATACAAGGACATTTGCTCAACTATGTTCATAGCAGCTTTACTTGGAATAGTCAGAAACTGGAAACAACCCAGATGTCCCTCAACTGAAGAATGGATAAAGAAACTGAGATACATTTATACAATGGAATACTACTGAGCTATTAAAAAGAAGGACATCATGAAATTTGCAGGCAAATGGATGGAAGTAAACATGATCATCCTGAATGAGATAACCCAGACCCAGAAAGACAAACATGATATGTCCTCACTTATAAGTGGATATTAACCATAAAGTACAGGATAACTATGCTACAATCCACAGACCCTAAGTTCCAGAACCCACAGAAGCTAAGTTACAAAGAGGGCCCAACGTGCTGGGGGGGGGGCATAAGAGGAAATGCTTGAATCTCACTGAGAAGGGGATATAGCATAGACATCAGGGATGGGTAGAGGGAGGGAACTGGGTGAGGGGTGGGGTAGAGAGGTGAGCAGGAGGGATCAGGATGGGGGAAGATGATGGGACAGCGTACAGGAGAGAGAGAACTGGGATGGGGGGGCATCTCTGGGACAAGCTGGAAACCTAGGACCATAGGAACTCCCAGGAGTCTATGAGGGTGACCCTAGCTAAGACTCCATGGGGGACATGGAGCCTGAAACGGCCATCTTCTGCAACCACAAAAGACTTTTGATGGAGGGATGGGGACACCAACCTAGCCACAGCATCTTAGACCCACAATTTCTCCTGCCAACAAGATGAGCAGACATTGAAGGAATGGCCAACCAATGACTGGCCCTGCTTGAGACCCATGTCATGGGGGAGAGACCACCCCATACATATTAATGATACTCTGCTATGCTTCTATGATTGCAGACAGGAGCCTAGTATAACTGTCATCTGAGAAGCTTCACCCAGCAACTGATGGAAACAGATGCAGAGTCCCATAGCCAAACATTAGGCAGAGCTTTGGGGAACTCTATGGAAGAAGAGGACGAAGGATTTAAGGAGCCAGAGAGGTCAAAGGCACTACAAGAAAACACACAGAACCAACTCACCTGGGCCTATAGAGGCCCACAGAGACTGAACCACCAAACAGAGAGCATACTTAGGATGGACCTAAGCCCTCTGCATATTTGTAACATGGTGCTGCTCAGGCTTCATATGAGACTCCTAATAGCAGGAACAGGTGCTATCTCTGACTCTGTTACCCACCTTGGGATCTGTTTTCCCTAACCAGGCAGTCTTGCCTAGCCACAGTAGGAGAAGATGCTCTAATCCTACTATAGCTTGATATGCCAAGAAGGTTGATATTCTTGGGAGGCCTCCCTTTTTCTGAGTTTCTTCTGAGGAGAAAGAGAAGAGTGAAAGGGAGGGACTGAAGGAGAAGAGGGAGGGGAAACTGATCAGGATGTAAAACAAATAAATTAATAAAAAGAAAAGAAAGAAAACACCCACCCCTAAAAATGAATGAATTAATGAATGAATGAATGAGTAGATAGATAGATAGATAGATAGATAGATAGATAGATAGATAGATAGATGGCCTGGCAGTTAAGGGGACTTGTTGATCTTGAAGAGGACCCAGGTTCAGTTCCCCGTACTAAATGATAGTTCATAACCACCGCGACTCCAGTTCCAGGAGAGCTGACACCTCTTCCAAACTCTACCAGCATGTGCTGCATACACATATGTGCAGACAAACACACATACACACAAAAGTGAAATAATTTAAAGCTAACTGCTTGGAACTTTCTACCTAATCCAAATGAGGCCATGGCCTGCTAAAGAAGACACTCTCTGCATAATTAAGTCAGACTAAAAGTCTTGGCCTGGAGCAGTAGTGCACATCTTTTAATCCCAGCAGAAGCAGAGGCAGAAGAGCCAGGTGGACCTCTGAGCTCAGGGACAGTCTGATCTACAGGGCAAGTGCCAGGATAGCCAAGCTACACAGAGGAACCCTGTCACTAAAAAGGAGGAGGAGGAAGATAAGGAAGGAAGGAAGGAAGGAAGGAAGGAAGGAAGGAAGGAAGGAAGGAAGGAAGGAAGGAAGGAAGGAAGGAAGGAACTGAAAGTCTTATATCCTCATGTGAAATTTTCTAGATTATAACTTTTAAAATACTGGGCACACAGCAAAAAAATCAGCTTGCATGAAGTGTGTGTGTGTGTGTGTGTGTGTAAACAAACTGCACATTTGGAGGTCAGAAGACAATTTGTAGGAGTCAGTTTTCTCATACAACCATATAGGATCCAGGACTGAATCTTGGGTCGTTAGGCATAGTGGTGGCAAGTGCCTTTATGCACTGAGTCATCTCACTGTTCTGATTATCTAGTTTAATCCCTTATCAGATAGGATTTAAAAAAAAAAAAAAACAACACTACGATATGTATAGATGAATGGAAAGAGAAAGAGATATCAAGATCCTGAAAATTCTAAAATGGAAAATACAACCACAAAAATAGAAAAACAAGAGTACCAAACTTGCCTTCATTGGCTCCGCTTATGGAGAGCTGACCCAGTAAGTTTGAGTATAGGGGCAGATGAGATCACTCCATGGTTAACAGTGTGTGCCACCAAGCCTGATGAGTTTGAGGCCTGGGACCCATTTGGTGAAAAGAGAGAACTGGCTCCTATAAGTTGTCCTCTGACCTCCACATGGGGTGGCTGTGGCACATGCATGTACACACACACACAAACCTACATGTGCATACAAAATAAATAAATAAATGTGAATTGAGAGAGAGAGGGAAAAAAAAGAATATCCAACAAAGAGGAAAAACATTTAAAAATATAAATTTGGAGACTGGTAAGACAACATGGAAAGGAGAAATCTTTGAGTTACTAGAAGCTTTGAAGAGGACTTATTTAAAATCTGAGGAGACAAGGATAAAACTTTCTCAAAGCTGGCTAGAGATACAAGACAATAAATTCAAGAGCCTCAGGGCAGCAAACAAGATAGCCCCCAAATCATAACCAAACTACTGAAAACCAAAGAGTCCGAAATTTGTTAAAGCACTTAAGAACAAAATTGTCTATTGCTGAAATTTTCTCCTCAGAAGTTCTAAAGGCCAGAATGGAAAGGACTGTTTGACAAGAATGCATCCTGGACAATTAAGACAGCTCTGTTCAGAAGGAACTCTCCAGGGCTGCAGAAGAGAAAGAAGGGCAATGGGAGGGAGAGAGGGGAGGGGGAAAGGAGGGGAATGGCTCTAAAATGATAAACAAGTGTCTGAAAAGTTCATGAGAACATGCTCACTGTTTAAAGGAACCACTGACAAAAATAATAAAAACCACAAGATGCTGCTGTGTGCTTCCTGAGGCCTTTTTTTTTTTTTTTTTTTTTTTTTTTTTCAGCTGAGGGAGAAGTTACTGCGGGGTTTCATTTCAGAGTGTGTGTTGTAATAAGATGTGGCCCAGGACGGCTGTGGAAAGGAGAGGAGGAATCACATAGGTTTGGGGTCCTTAGGTGTTAAAATGGGGGTCTGACTTTTACTGTCCAGAACCTTCAAAGGAGACATTACTTTCTTCCACAGAAAATATGGCATCACTTTCAGTCACTCATGTCCTTGCTCAAGTTGTAGGGATATTTTTATAAATAGACTTTGGACTAATTTTTGTGAGTGCTTAGGAAGTATTCAGTATTAGCTGGAGAGATGGCTCAGTGGTGAAGAGCACTGGCTGTTCTTCCAAAGGACTGTGGTTGGATTCCCAGAACCCTCATGGTGACTCACAACCATCAACAATGTGATCTAGTGCCCTCTTCTGGCACGCGGATAGAGCACTCATATACTAAACAAACATACAAACAAATAAATAACTTTTAAAAAATGTCAAGCTGGGTGGTGGCGGCAGTGACACACACCTTTAATCCCTGGGCCATACAGTTAATACTAGTCAGACAGGGATACAAAGCAGGGCCTTATCTCTCAAAGGGGAGTAGAGTGGACGTTGAAATCCATTTCAGTTCCTTCAAGGATAACACATTCATTTCCATCACAGTCAGTGTAGGCATCTGTAACGGGTTTCAACTTTCTAAGATGGTGAGTAACTGGAACTGAAGTCGGACTACAAATATAAAGCCTACACCAACTCTATGGGTCCACTTCCTCAAGAACTAATGAGCTTTAGACAGTGAGATTTCCAGTGACTTTAATAAGCATCTTGACACAACTATTTCAGTGTCAGAAGGAAAGTTGAGGAGCTATTCCTTAGACCCAGTAAAGGACACGCTAAGAGATGGGAAGACCTAGGCAGGACGTGCTTTCCTGACTCCACAGCCACCCTTGCGTGGTAGCACATCTATGAACACAAATATTTGTACATCTGCTTCTAAACCATTCAAGCTAAATTAAACATTTTAAGGAGATGTTTGCAATAGCTAACTTTGGCTGTCAACTTGATAAAATCTAGAAATCACCTTGGAAACAAAGCTCCAGGCAGGTCTGTGAGGGACTCTTTAGACTGAGTTATCTGAACTGGGAGAGCATCGTCTGTGGGTTGGCATCCCACACCGTATAAAGAAAAGAGTGAGCAGGACAGGGCATTCATCTCCCTCTGCTTCCTCGCAGTGAAGTGATAGCCCCTCATATGCCTGCCACCAGGCCTACCCACCACGGCATGATGGGCTGTACCCTCAACCTGTGAGCCATGACAGACCCTTCCTCCTTTAGGTTACCTCTGTGACAACAATGAGGAAGTTGGCCAATATAACATCCGAAGTACAGGTTTTAGAAAGTCTTTCACTGGCATCTACTCTTTAGTTGATTGAGACTGGGCCAAGCCATCACTGCTACTGTTGGTTCCCAGTAGCACATTTCCAAACATAGAAGCTTCCAGACAGCACTCTCATGGACAGATACTAACCACCAGTCTGTGATAAAAATCTCCTCCGATGCCCCTTCCATTGCATTTGCGATATCTTCAAAGTAACCTTTGGCATTCACATACCTGCAAGATAAAGGATTTGTTCCTTTTTTTACTTTTTTGTTTTGATAGGTTTTTTTTGTTTGTTTTTATAAAACAAGACCAAAAAAAAAAAAAAAAAAAACAATAAAAATATATTCTAGGGTAAGGCAAAGCAAAGAGGGCTCTGCCTGGTCTCCATCACCATCATGTTACTTTGAGTAACTGGAAACAAGATTGAAAACATCATTTTGCCTCCCTCTATCACCTAGGAGAGGCAGTGAGGAAACAGACCCAAGAGATTTTTGCAAAGACAGCAACATGTTAATAGATCTTATAGAGCCTCTTTTATCATATAGGCTTTTCTCCTGAGATTAAAAACACACCAGCTCAAACCCACGAATAGGAAATGATTGAAATAAACCTCCATTTGTTCCTTCAAGACATATATGAAGTTACGTTTTGCTTTTCTTTTTAGAACTGGGTCTCAGTCAGCTTAGGCTGACCTCTGAATCGAAACACGACCTTAAACTATTGATCTCCTGCCTTCACTTCCCATTTGCTGGGATTACAAACCTGTAATTACAAATCCCTGGTTTTATGAGGTGCTGGGGATCCAACCAGGGATTCTCAAATACTCGATAAACACTGCAACTGACCTATGAACCCAGCCTTGAAGATGATTTTAAAAATCAAAGTTCTATCTAGGCTCAGTGGTGCAGTCTTGCACATACAGCACTTGGGCAGTGAGGGCAGGAAGATGAGGAGTTCAAGGTCATCTTTGACTACATTGCAAGTTCAAGGCCAGTCTCGGGTTCACAAAATCCTATCTCACAAAACAAATCAAACTTCCAAATCTAAAGGCAGATAAGTCCTACCACTAAAAATCTTCCAAAACCAAAACTGAAAAACCAACCTGTGATCTAATGGCGCAGGAGAGGCAAGACCTTGGGAGATCACTGAGTAATCGCTGGTGTAGTTTTGAACTGATTCCAGGTGAATTTAAGCCATTATAATATAAGATGAATACCTATGAGCAAATATACCTTACCATTTAGCTAAAACGTTCTCCTGGACAGCCGCATAAGAACCAAAGCGATGGTCTTTGAGAAAGTCAGCGCCATGCTTCTGGACAAACTCTTCTATGGCCCCTCCCCACCACCGGGCATGTCTGTAGCTGTTACATTTTAAAATGAGTGTCCTTTAAAGAAAAGCAAAAGTAGGTGTTGGGGATTTACTCTGAGTTCTAGCTCTTAAAAGAAATTTAAAGATTAAACACACCACAGCAAACATGAATTGAACTTTTTAGTTAATGAGCATTTTTAAAGCAAGCTTCTACAACATCTCGGCAGAATTCCTCAAAGCATTCACTGTGTCAAAGCTTAGTCATTCACCAGGCTCCTTACTCATTCTTGCATGAGAGTATTTAATATAGACCTTGAACTGTGTTGGGAGGTTTTGGGATTCACACCCAGGACAAGTGGCTGAGGTTCACATTTAACCAAAGTGTACCTGGCCTCCAGGTTCTCCCAGCATCCCTTCGCCCCTACCTGTTACAGGGCATGGCACAACTGGCATATGCTGCCCTCTACCCTGAATTTTCCAGCCCAGGGGTTGGGATTCCCCTTCCACAGAAACTCTTCCCTATATAATAATCTAGACATTTTGTGCGCTTTCTCTCTCTCTCTCTCTCTCTCTCTCTCTCTCTCTCTCTCTCTCTCTCTGCATCTCCTCTCTCCTCTCTCTGCTCCTCTGTGCTTTTTCTTTCTGCGTCCCTGCCACAGCTTTTCTGTATCCCTCATGCTCCTTCTGTAAGATCAGTGAACCTGCCCAGAGCTGCCCCCAATAAAACCGCCTTTATATACTCTTATTTGGCTTGAATAGGCTCATTTCTTCAGCGGAGATAACCTATCAGGAGGTGAAGACGATGATGGGATAGGAACAGAGTGAGGTCACACTTCTGTCAGAGTTGCTGAGTCCTCCAGCGCAGTTCTCCTTGCACTGACTACCCTGCCTTCTCATGTACTTCAGGGGAGTGCTCCCTTCTCTTCTTTGACTCCAGCAAAGCTGCGGAAAGCAGCATACCCCATTCCTCTAGTCCCAGTGGGCTAGAGCAAGGGTACAAATGCCAGTCCCACCCCACGAGAGTAGATCTGAGAATACAGCATTGTGAGGGCAGTAAGCAGCCATCTTGCCACCGGAAGCAGATAGTCTGAGGATGAGGCAGATCCCATATGCCAAAGGTAAGGAAACCTAGGAAAATGTGTCTTAAGGACATATTTTAGCTTGAAAATGAATTACCCAACATGGCTGATTAACTTTGTTCTGGAAGACCCAGTTTGCATTGGGTCTTTCAATCACATAAGCAAGCTACCATAACTTCTTACAGAATTAAAAATATTGAGAATTCTGGTAGATTATAGAAAAAAAAATTTTCAGGTGTCAGAATGAGTGACCACCACCAAGAGGAGAAAATAAGTTACATAGAACTGATGTTCAAGGCGTTGGCACTAGCTGCCTTATGCCATGCTGATAGAAGTGGGACTGGCTTAGAAGGCAGAGCTTTGCTTTCATTTGATTATTTGGGCAGGGGGACCTGTATGATAATTCTCAAGAAAAGCAAGGAGGGGGCCATATGCAAGACCCTAGGACTAATTCTTTATAAATATTAGCGGTGCCCAGACAGCCCCTCTCAATGTTTCACAGATGGATGCTGGCCTTAGAAAGCTTCTGTCCAACAGAAGGGTTAACACTGGTGGGGTGTGGGGATATGAAGGTGAGATGGGGTGGGGTGGGAAAGACAGAGCCTAGCCAGGATCATGAGGGCTCTGAAGTTGCCTAGGGTCTACCTACCCTTTGGGAAAATCCGTTCTGGGAAGGCGGTTGTGTGAGAGGGATGAGTTATAAGCAGAGGCCTAGTGGTAGAGGAGGGGAAACTATTCTAAGCATAGATATAGAACGAGGGCCAGCCAGATGGCTGCAT
This sequence comes from Meriones unguiculatus, assembly GCF_030254825.1. Taxonomy (NCBI): domain Eukaryota; kingdom Metazoa; phylum Chordata; class Mammalia; order Rodentia; family Muridae; genus Meriones; species Meriones unguiculatus. The sequence continues at coordinate 137,014,339 of NC_083350.1, read as the reverse complement.
AGACAAAAGTGTTATAGGGCAAGCCTGACAACCTGAATCCCATCCCCTGAGCCCAAGTAAAGGGAGAACCGGCTTCGCAAAGGTTTCCTGTGACTTCCACATATATGATATGGCATCGGGCAACCCACTTATACATCACACACTAATATTAATAATTAATAATAAAAATAATAATAGGAAACCCAGCGAGATGGCTCAGTGGGCAGATGCACCTGCCACCATCTTTGATGACCTGAATTCAATCCCCCAGCTCCATATGGTGGAAGGAAAGGACTGACTCACACATGCACATGAATAAATTGGATGCATAAATAATAGAAGTAGCAAGATGAAGGAGGCAAAAAAAAAGTGTGTGAGAAGGGATTGTCAAGAGAACGGCTCGCACAGAACCAGATGGATGTGGTAGGGGTGTTTACAAATAAAACAGAGAGATAAAGAGCAGTAAGTAAGTAAGAAGCTGGGCTTGCTGGTTTAAGTAACAAGGCACACTTCTACTTGGAAGGAGACTGAAGAACCCTGGATTCAAACAGCTTCCCTTGGTGTGGGGAGTGGAGATAAGGAGGCTAGTAAAGAAGGCATTTCTTTAACAGTCCTGAACGTTCCCTTCTGGGATGAAAGCAGGAGGCTCCGCATTGTTTTATACCCTACACCACCCTGCACACAAGCATGCACGCAGACACACATGGCATGCATGTACTACAGTTGCTTGTTGCAACTGTACAAAGAAAAATTATGAATATTCATATGCATGAGAGTGATTACACACACACACCCCAAACACTTTTTCAAGGTGTGACTACAATCTGCCAGACATCAATACATCAATACATATGTACTCACTAATAAAATATGCAAACTACCAATTGACTCATTCGGCAAATTGATAGGGTAGCAAGCTTTGTATTCCAGATCTAGGGCATCCAATGTCCCCTTCTAACCTCTGCAGACCTCTGAATGCACTCACATGTACATACCACACACCCCTACCCATACCCCACAGTCAAAATTAAAATAAATCTTCAATTACAAACACACAAGGCAACAGTAAGTTCTTTCACTTCTGACTAAGGATGAGCTCCAAGAAACAGTTATCAACATTTAACTCTAGTTTACTCCTTTCTCATGGTGGAGAGAAAATTTTAGCCATGAAGAGAACGGAATATGTTTTAAACATTAGAAATTTCTACCTTGAAAGGTTATCGATTCGAAGTCCGTACTTCGTTTCTGTCTCTTTCCGTCCCACTTTTATTTTGAATTCTTTATCTACAAGCAGGACAAAGGCAATAGCTCCGCTGTCCGGCTTCATATATAGCAGGAAAGAGTCTTTCACGATCAACCACCTGGAAAGAGATGACAGGAGGCTTCAAAGCTGGATAACTGAAGCAAGAAAAGCAGTTACTACCAAAGCCTTGAGAAAACACCCGGGCAGGTCATGAATATAATGCCATGACTCATCTAGGGGACTTGTGCCTTTTAAAGATCGCCATGAAACAAGAGTGAGAGCGGTGGCTCAGTGGTACAATGTTTGCCTAGTGTGTACAAGGTTCTGGGGCTGATTCCTAGTGGGGGGAGGAATTGCTACAAAGCAAGACTTTCATTTGTCTTGCTCTGAGTGTGGACATCAAGCAGTTAAAAAAAAGATTCATTCATTCTTGGAAGAACATCCCTGATGTTGGCAGGAAGTACCGAAAAGGCCCTTACTGAAGAATGGAAAGGGGTGGTGTTCCCTCACCTAAACGATTATGAAAGGCAAATGAGTCCAGAAAATTGAATAACTACACCCGCGACTCCAAATATTCTGTTGTTCATTTCAAAATATTTCTGGTTTAAGGATCAATATGAATGATGTCCAACAAAACAGAAGTAGCTCTCAACAGTACTCCATTCAATTCAGTACTCAGGAGCTTCATAATGGAGTGGAGTGGCAAATTGGGAGTTGGTGTAGAAGTAACACAAGTATAGAGCAGACAAATTTCTGTCCCCAAAGGAGCTGGCGAGCCTCCTGGAGGTAGAAACCAGGATCCTTCGTGGATATATGAGTAGGTAGTAGAAGGGAAGAAGAGTGATGGTGTCTGAGCAAGCGTAGGAAGGATTCCACAGAGTGGTGCAGGGTCAAAGTCGTCCTGTTCTAGTGAAGACAGCAAAGAGCCTGGGGTGTAGGCGCCTGCAAGTGTAGGAGGGAATGTGCGTGCAGTGAGAGCTGGGCATGAGCCATGGCCGCGGCGAGGGCTGAAGAGCACCCATTCTTCCAGAAAATAAGTAGATAAGCTTAAACCAATCTAGAACAATTCCTTACTAAAACCACTGGCCATGGTATACTTCAGTGGGCTTGATGAGCAGAGCCTTAATGTAGACAAATCTACACTGGCTGCTACTTATTCTTGTTGGCATTTGGGTTTTTGTTTGAGCTGTCTCTTTCCTGGTTGGTAGAGGAGATGGGGCGGGTAGCTTTACAGTAAAGGAGGTGTGTGACAGGGACTAGATCACCGAGGTAACAGCAAGCCAGCACCTAACTACAAAAGTCAGTGAGCCTGGAGAGACAGAACACCACAATGGAACTATGGAACTGAGCCTCCTGGGCTTTCTGGTGAACAAAAACAAGAAAGGAAAAGAAAGAAGAAAGAGAGAAAGAGAGAGAGAGAGAGAGAAAGAAAGAAAGAAAGAAAGAAAGAAAGAAAGAAAGAAAGAAAGAAAGAAAGAAAGAAAGAAAGAAAGGCGTCTTGGCAGAGTTTAGTAGCTGACGCCTACCTATAATCCCAACACTTTTGAGGCCAATGCATGAGGATTGCTGTGAGTTCCAATCCAACCTGTGACACTGAGGAAGACTGTCTGAAAAATGGGGGTGGTGGTAGTTCCCACTTAAAACTTTCCTCTGTGAATTTTGAGCTGTCTTTGAAACAAGGCCACGATGAGACTTGAATGGAGGTTCACAGGCCCCATTTGCACTACCTCAACTTGTCCATCCAGAAAAAGAAGTGATTAGAATGCTTTTGATAGGTTACAGATTTTTTTTTAATTAAAAAATGGCAGGGTCTCATTATATAGGCCAAGATCAGAGATTTGCCTATCTCAGCCTTTTGAGTGTTGGAATTTAAGGCAAGCACTATCATGAGCAGCCAAAAGTTTAAAAATTGAAAAATAAGCACTGTGAATGAATGTCACCTTTAGAAGTAACTCCCATTGTTCTAAAGCCGGGCCCTCAACCTGTATGGAACCCTTCCACACCAAGAGTGTTCTCTGAAGACTGATGACATGTGCTGAGTCCTCAGCTGTAACTCAGCACATGCAAATACAGAGGTGAGCTGTCTGTAGTCTCCACCCAAACATTTGCCAAATTTAAAATGATAAAATTTCCTTCCAGGAACAATCTTAGTCTTTTCAACTGAAACATGATTCCTTCCAAAGTCTACATCAGTAGAAACGTCTTGCCCTGTCGTCCTTTGTCGGCCCACCTCTGGGGGGATAGATAGAACTGGTCCTCAGGACATTTGACTGGGCTCCCAGAGCTTCAGTGAATGCTGCAAGCCCATGCCCCTTGCCACCACAGTGCCTGGGTCTTCCCACAGCGCTCTCATCACAACTCAGATCAACAGCGCTTCTGCTGCTTCTCCGATTACATACAGCCTCATTTTCCTCAGAGCTCCGTGAGCCCAAGGGCTTGCTCCTACAGCGGCTAGCAGCTTCAGTAAGTTTTTGGTCACAAGCTTACTTTAAAGGCTGAATTCTCCTGCTGTGTGCATGTATTATGTGTACCCAACGAATGATGCTCGAATCACTTTAGAGTGTTTTTTGCTTTGGTAGGTGAGAGCATGCCCACTGTCACATTGTTCAGTTGTTGACTGATTCCTTCAATCATTAGTTCCTGGCATGTCTGAATCATCCCAAGGTGATGCTGACCAGAATCAGGACCCACTAATGGCTCCACTGATTCATCCAGCCTGGTCTGGCAGCTCAGAAGAAAAAAAAAATCCCTAGGGTTTGAAGCTTAAGTGTGGAAAGCTGTGGCTGGCACATAGCAGATGACTTAGGCGAAAGGGGAAGAGCAGTCAGCAGGGCCGCAGGAGGCTGGGAAAACACCTCCAGACAGCCCAAAAGCTTGGTGCAGCAGCCAAGCCCTACAACTCCACCCTCTTTGTTGGAGCATGGCTAACTTGTGTTATCCACGATGCTCTGGGGTCCCCTTTCCTGTTCTTTCTCCCTGTCTCCCCCCCCCCACCACTGCTTCCTCACAACATCTGTCTAACAAGCTCCCTGGTACCCTGAGGTCCTTAGCTCAGCCTCTCCCCGGGGCTCTTCACAGTTTAGGGCGAGAAGACAACTCAGGTGGGAGTCTCTGGATTTCTTTTACATTGCTCATATTCTAAGCAGGTACAGGTCAGGTTTGAGAGCTGGGCGTGATGGTAAGATCTGTAATGCCCCACTTGAGAAATAGAGAAAGGAGTACCAGGAGTTCAGGGTTCGCCTAGACCAGATGATGACTGAGTTCAGACTGGGCTAGATCTCAAGACAAAACAACCAAGCAGAGCTAGTATGTAAGGACCCAAAAGCTTAGTTTACTCGGTCAAACACACAGAACTCCCAAGTCTTACCTTTTTGACCACCGGTAGCAGGCTCTGCCCTGGCCACAGCAATTCAAACCTGGGATCCTGTGTCCCCCAGATCTTTTCATGATCATCCCTTCCCTGAAGAAGACATCACGTTAAGCCATCATGTTCACACTCACAGTTCACACTTGGCTTGTGCAGCCTCACAGGCGGAGCTACATAAACCATCTACTCTCACATAGCACCCCTCCCCCACTTGCTTATGCTCTCTTTGTCAGGGTGGGCATGCCAGCAGAGACTCTTACAGGCAGTTTGGCCAAACGTAGCCCTTTCCACACTTGTGGGCCAGAGATTCTTCAATACAATGTAGTCCTGACCTTCGTGCTAAATCCTTCCTGTAGTCACTGGGGTACAGCTGAGATGGCATGTGGCTGCAGCTGAGATGGGGAGTGCCCTCCTCTGAGTCCAGCACATTTTTACATGGCTTTACACATGGCTGTATCAACCAAGCCAAATGAAGAAAGGAGAGCAGAGCTGCTGGCTGCCAAGCAGTGATATTTTCAGCCAGGCATGGTAGCATATGCCTATCAGCCCAGCATTTGGGTAGTAGAGATAGACAAATCAGTAGTTCAAGGGCGTCCTCAGCTACACAAGAGTTCCGGGCAAGCCATGAGACTCTGTCTCAAATCAAAATCTAGTATCTTGAGTTTGAAGGATGTGCAATAACAGTAACTTGAGAAAAGGAAAATTATTTTGAAATAACTATTAGCATTGCTCTTGGCCGAGATGAAAACTGTGAGCTCTGGGGCTGGAGTGATGGCTCAGTGGGTAGGAACACTCGCTGCTCTGGCTGAGGACCCGGCACCCACATTAGTCAACTCACAGCCACCTGTGAGTCCAACTGCAGGGATCCCATCCCCCCTTCTGAACTCTGTGGAGGTGCACACACACACACACACAAACATGCGTGTCCCCATAGTTAAAATTAATTAAAAATCACTTGAAAGGTAAGCTCTTTATATGAGCAAGCCCTAGTATTGGGAAGGAAACATAGTCACTGATAAATTCCCTATCTATTTATACAACATACGTCACAAGGTATTGTTTTAAAAATAATTATGTAGAGGAGTTATAAGTAGCTTGCATACATGATCGGGTGACGGCACCTTGCGTATTTGACCTCTCATTCCTGTGAGAATACTGTGTGTTTTGAACATTCCCATGGCTGGGTTACAGGGAGTTGTTGTCGGCACACCAGAAAGATGGGCGAGCTGCAGCCACTGCTTCCTGCAGGGGCTGCTTTGCTTCCCACGAGCAAGTCACTCTAGCTCTGTCTGGAGGGAGAAGCCCGTGGAAGGCCTGGCGGTCTCATCATTGTCACCAGCTGCCGCATAAGGCATTCATACCCACCAGCTTCTTTACATCTGTCTGCAAACACCCAGCCCTGGAACTTACAGGCCCTTTGGTCCCAAATCATGGATGAAAGACAGCTGGCTTACATCAAGGAACTCTGTCTAAAACAAAAACAAAAACAGAAACAAATGAACAAACAAAAAACACTTTAGAAAACAAAATAAATCAGAAGGAAAGGAGGAAGAAAAAGAAGACGACGTTTGTGGGTTACAAAAGCCATGTACTAGGCGCTACCGGGTATGAACGCGTTGGCTCACCCCACAGACCAGAGAGGTCAATAACAACAGCACTGCACAGAGAAAGGGCTAAGTACAAGCTTACAGGCCCAGCATGCAAACCTGACACACAGCACTTGGGAGCTGAAAAGAGGATCCTTGGACCCTGTCAGCAACGGCCAGATTGGAAAAGAAAGATAAGCTGGGAATGTGGCTCTGTTGGTGGAGTGCTGGCTCAGCCAGCGCAAAGTCCCCGGTTCTGTCTGCAGCAGCTCACAAACAGGTCTCTGTTCAGAAGTTCAAGATCATCCCTTGCATCCTAATAGCAAATTAGAAATAATACAAAAACTTGACAGAGAAAACATTCGCCCAGGAATGGGGGAGGGGAGTGGCAGAGGAGATGGGTAATTGGACAAGCAACAGAATCCTGTGGGAGAAGCAGCCAGCCACAGGACAGCCATAACAGGGGCTGTCTCTGACATAAACCCAGTGACCGGCTCTTTGATCACCTCCCCTAGGGGTGTACAGCCTTGCCGGGCCACAGAGGAAGACAATGCAGCCAGTCCTGATGAGACCTGATAAACTAGAGTCAGATGGAAGGGGAGGAGGTCCTCCCCTATCAGTGGACTGGAATAGGGGCATGGGAGGAGATGAGGGAGGGAGGGCAGAAATGGGAGGGGGTGAGAGAGGGGGCTACAGCTGGGATACAAAGTGAATAAATTGTAATAAAAACGTATTTTAAAAAACCTTCAGAGCAGGGTGGGGGTGGGGCTGTACCCTCAGAGGAAGGCGCACCAGGTTTCTAACTGGGATTAACAAAGGAAACAGCCATTTTTCCTTAAAATATTTATATGTGTTAAAAAAATATCTAATACTAGTCTTGAAAGAAAAATAAGAACTGTCTCAGATCTGTCAGGATTTTTGAGGTTCAACCAACTCTTGAGCATCTTTCCTGAAGAAAGTAGGTTTTTCAAATTTAAAAGGACTTAAGTAACTTTTTTAAATGCTCCACTGAATATATCTACACACAGAAATTTGAAAATTAAGGATTCTAAAAGTCCAGGTCTTTGGTTTGCATTTCTCATATAAAACACGATGACTCAGCACTACCCATTTTTTTATCTGATTTTCAGGAAAAAAAATATTCAGTTGGAGAAAGTAGTTACTTAGAAATGACAGACTATCAATGTGAGATCCAAAATCTTTTTATAATCCTAAACCATAGCTTCTCAGTTTATCTCCAAGGAGCAGACAGATAATGTCTAGCCTGGTTTTCCTCTGAAGAAGCCATCATTAAGGCACAGTTTGTCTAACATCACAGGACTAGGGAACAGAAGAATAAGACATGGAAGCAATGATCCATGGAAAGCAAGCCCAGCACGGGGTACTCACATCTGTAACCCCAACACTCAGAAAGTTACAGGGCAGCCTGGTCTTCACAGCAAGCCCTTGTCACAAAAAAAGACAAACAACAACAATAAACAACAAACAGTAAACAGGTGTGGTACCTCATGCCTGTAATTCCAGACTTTGGTCTCAGCCAAGTTCATCCTCTATTACATAGCAAGCATGGGGAGAGCCTGGGCTACCATGAGACACTGTCACAAACAATCAAAAAACCAAGGGAATCACATGTTCTAATATATATTTTCTTTTTCAAAAATAACTTTTGTTTATTTGGTGTGTGCATGTACGTGCATGTCGCCAACTTCTGGGAATGGCCCCTCTCCTTCTACTGTGTGTATGAGTCCTGGACATCAGGGTTGGTAGCAAGCGCTTTCACCCACTGAGCCATGTCACATGTGTGCTAATTTAAAATTGAGAATTTTCTTCAGGAAACCGAGGCAGGAGGATTACTAAAAATTTAAGGTCAACTTGGTCTATACAGTGAATTCCAGAGTAGCCAAGGCTACATAGTGAGACCCTGCTTCAAAAAACCCACCCAGGGGCTACCAGGATAGGTCAATGGGCAAAGGCACTTGTTGCACTGGCCTAAGGATCTGGGCTTGACCCCTAGGTCCCACGGTAGAAGGAGAGAGCAGATGTCTGACCTCCATGAGTATGTGGTGCCTAAACTTCACACACACATACACACACACACACACACACACACACACACACTTTAAAAATAAATAAAAAGCTGCAGATCAAAAATATTTTTTTTTCTTAAGAGCTTGCAAAAGTTTGACTAAAGAGATTTCGAGGAAGAGCCAGCATTATTAGAGAGAGAGAAGAAAGACTGCTCTGGCCACAAGCGCTCTAATGCAGATTTATCAAATGGAAAGCAAATGTGGCAAGGTTAAGCGGGAGGCAAAACTACTTAGCAAAGCATAAAATTTTAAAAAGACCACATTGTTCAACCTTCCCAGAGTTTCTTCAATGATAAGCCTTCCACCCTTCACCGAAACAGACGCTTCTCACAGCTAAGGTTTATAATCAATTTATCCAAAAAGTATTCCACAGGACTTCCTGAATAAAGGACTAGTCATGTTTTCTTCATTTCATTCTGGAAGGGGCGGTTACAAACCAGTGCATCTAGAACTGTTCCTGGCAGTGGGTGGAAAGCATATCTGGCACAAAATGCCAGATACCGGATACTTGAAAAGCTGGAGAAATGAGCGAGGACAAAGGTTTCCATGCCAACCAGCAAGTGACAGATCTGCTGGGTAAAAACCTGTCACCTGGGGAGATGATTTGTCAATCATGTACCCATTGTCCTTTCCCCATTGTGGTATTATATGGGAGAGCAATGTTCAAAGGTCCCTTTCGTGCCTCAAGTAGCAACGCTGAAAGCATGGCCAGCCAGGAAGCTGTAAGACGCAAGCAGGACAAGAGCTTCAACAGGACCTCATGCAGTAGAGATGCAGAGAGGCCTAGGCACTCCAGGAATAGCTGCCTCCTGTGTGAACCAGCTTACAGAGCTACAGGAGACTAAAACGTCCAACCTATGGAAAGAAGAAAGATGCTGGACAAAGGCTTATGGTCCCTCCAGGCTCCAAGGTTCCGTCATGAAAAACAACACATACACTGTTTAAAAATGTGGCCTTTCTAGTCAGCACAGCTTTTCTCTGTTGCCATAGAAACTGTGCCTCTCTGATCCTTACCTTTTCCTCTCCTCAAATTAATTTTACTTGCCCTACAAAGGGAGGGAGAAGTGAACTAGGAATTATCGATCTGAGGGTGGGGGCGATTATGCTGTTTTATCATAATCAAGCTATTCACCACCCTGGAGAGAAAGCATCTCAGCAGGGAGGGACGGACCCATAGTGAGGACGGCCATGGCTCCCATCACTTTATGGTCTTTTCCTGGAAACTGGGCATTGTGTTCTATGTCCAGATTGTAATCTTAAGGGGGGAAAAACACATTTACTCCTTCTTATCCTGCTTCCTTCAATTCCTTGGGGAGAAAAGCATTTTTCAGTGAGCACTTCAAGTGCCCAAAGTGTAGATTTTGAGAACAGTTTCAGATCACAGGAAAAATTCCTGATAGAAGTTTTCTTCATGGTGGTGTACCACTCAGTCAGATGTGTGTGTGTGTGTGTGTGTGTGTGTGTGTGTGTGTGTGTCAAGAGAAGTGAATCACACTGTGATAGTACTCAAGAAGGAGGAGGAAAAGAGGGACAAGCTGTTCTTACATTAAACCTTCTACAAGGCCGGATGGCTAATTATGGAGAGATAGATTGTTGTAGACCAGAGCCAAATTATCCTGGACTGTTTAGTGTCCCTTTGAAAACCAGCCATTGTCATCCCTGTGTCTGATCTAACTTCCTGTGACTAATAAAACTTTAAAACACAATCTTAGCCACCCACCAGACTCCACAAGGTTAAGAAACTCATCAAATATTACCTAAAACTGCAACAGAGTTGTCCCTGCGTTGTGGCCACCCAACAACCTGTAGCCCCCACCAATCTATTTGATAAACACTTTGATTTATGACTTTCTTTGTTCTGTAACTAATAAAACCTCACATAACCACTTGCACGGGTGTGGGAACATGGTGTTTGGGGAAGCCTGTGTTCCCAGCACATGATCCCTCACAGTTCCAAAGTAGTCTCTTGTTCCCTCTGAGGGGAGAGCTGCATTTCTGCATTGACTCATGTTTGCCCATTTTACCAGTTGGTGAGAAGAACTGATTGTGGTAATCTTCTACGGAAGCCTGGGGTAAATCCCCTTAAAAGCTAGGCTACTCTGTGAGAGCTATGGAAGGAAACAAAGACAAAGAAATCTTCATGATCCTGCATGAAAAGGTAGTTATCTGCTTGCAAAATCAACAAAAGGCTGTTTAAAAGAAAGAGGGAAGGACCAGTCAGGGCTAGCTTCCAAAGCTTCTGAGCAAACTAAAGCCCCATGCTTTGGAGCATAGTGCAGCTCCTTCTGGTTACACCCTCTCACCAACACTATAACAGCAAATCTTTGTGGGGCTTGTGCCAAAGCATGGTAACTTAGTTACTAAATCCTCCTGATGAGAATCAACCAAACTTCTGGTTAAAAAATAAAAAATACAAGTTCCAAAGACAATATGTTTTTTGTTCATTTAGCTGGAGTCTCATCTTTGGGAAATCAGCCCATGCTGACTTCAAATTATGCAGCTGAATTTGTGATTCTCTTGCTTCCTTCTACTTCCCGAGTTCTGGGATTACAGGCATGCACCAGCATAGCTGGTTAGGGTCCTTTTGGGACTCAAAGGGAGGTACCTAAAACCTGAGCTACAGCCCCAGCCCTCAGACACAGATCACACAGTCCTAGAGTTAAGCAGTCCACGGTTTGTTTTAAAGACCTGACTTAAGGGCTGAGGAGAGGGCTCAGTGAGTCAAGGACTTGTCATGTGCACATGAGAACCTGAGTTCAGATTCCCAGCACCTATATAAAATGCTGGAGATGGCAGCAAATGCCTTTATCCCAGACCTGGGAGAAGGGAGTTCAATGGCCCGCCAATGTTGCTAACTGCTGAGTTCTAGGTTCAGAGAGAGATTCTGTCTCAAAAAAGCAATTGGAGATAGATAGAGGAGGACATATGATATTAACCTTTGGCTTCTACACATGTACACACATGAACGCCTACACATGCACACACCACACAAGAAGGAAAAAGAATTAACTTCAAACAGGCTTGCTTTATAAAATATAAACATGTTACTTATAGTGTGATATATTTCCATATATAATTATATATTAAGTAATAATAAATTATAACACAAATATATACTAAAATAAAGAAATATAATGCTATATAACCATATGTTTATATAATATATAATATAATAAAGTAAATAACTTATTTATATATAACACATAATAAAATAAATAAATAACTTGAAATATGCCCTTTGCAGTTGGGACTTTTAATATGTCTCAGTCATTATAAGAAACACATAGACAGTAACCTAATTTAAAAAAAAAATATGACATGCAGCCTATGTATCTAGTGTGGAGACTGGGTGAAATTTAGCATGAAGGGAAATGTTAGTGCACTCAGATACATAAATCATGCCCTGCACTTGAATCACTATGGAGGATTTTGCCATTGGAGAGAGCATCAGGCCAATCATCAGAAACAAGCGGGAAGGTACAGTCAATAGGTTGTCAGCTGGTTTTTCTCCTCCAAAAGTAATGCTTAAAAGGTACCACGGGGTTTATAAATACAATGTGGCTTCATTTTGGAAAGATTTTTACAACTGGAAAATTAGACTAAGTATCTCTGTAAGATATATCCATTCTTTGGCTCAACATCACAATCTAAAATGTCAGAAACTAGAAGGAGAGAAGATGGAGCTCACCAAGTGCTACCCTATGCCAAAAGAAATGGCACAGGTCAAGTCATAGGCAGAAGAGCCAAAGAAGGGGTGGGGGAGGGGTGGGGACTGGAGGGGCTGCATATGGGAGTTGGGTTTCGTTTGCAGGATCCTGCAATGAGAGGATAGCACATCTGAGCACGGAGAACACAGCTGGGAAGCTGCATTCCTCGTAAAAACAACAGTGTGTCCATTAAGTTATTTTGCCACCACAAGATGGAATAAGAACCCTCCCATCATCCTTCTCTGGAGAGCCTTGGGTGAGACCCAATTTGCTGGATTTCCTGAGTTTCCAGGATAACAAGACCTGGACAGACTCTGCAACTCCATGACCACGGCACTACCGGCCACCACAGAAGCACCAGACACCTGGCGCTGGCTGTTGGTGTATTTATAGGGAGACCAGCCGGGTGTATGTTTGGACCAACAGACAGCAGTCAGGAAGCTCTTGTCCAGGAAACAGCAGAGCCAGGCACTTTCGCTTCCTCTCCCCTCTTCAGTCCCACCGGCTTATGGGACACCGTCCTCTAAGCTAGAGGCCACGCGGCACCTGTGCCAATTCATACATTCTACATCCATACATTCTACATCCAACACGACTGTGTGGATGACCTCACAGGAAGTCTGTGCTGCCAGAGAGAAATATTATAATCCAGGCATGCGCCATTGTTCAGACCTCAGCAGAGCCGAAAGCTAATCTTTGAAAAACACTCCACTCCCCATTCAAGGGCCTCTCCGAACCAAAGCTCTCTGTTTGCTGACTGTGCAAAGCCGGCTTCCTCCTGCTGGCTGGCTTCAGTCCTTCCAGGCTCAGGCTCAGTGGCTTCTAAGCCCTGAATACCTTCTCTCTTTTCTTATATTTTTGCAAGGGTATATCTTTTCCTGGTTTTCTCATGCTTCTCACTTTCATAAGAAAACACAAGCCAATAGGACAGCAACCAAATTATAGTCTGTCTAATCTGGGGTTACACAACCCTGCTTTTACACTGAAATGCTTTTTGGTTTTATTCTAAAAACTTATGAGGAGAAAAGGGCTGGTTTCTAGTTTGTAGTCTGTAGTAGCATTTTAACTTCATTTGAATCTGTTGCTACAGACATCAAGATCTACTTGCTATTTTAAAAATAACAGAGTCGTCATTATAAACTGGATCCAGACTGTCAAAAGCAATTTTGTATTCATTAATTTGGTGTAATTCAAGAACCCAAAGCATTAAATCATGAAAGCATGTTCGTGAAATTACCCAAATGTCAGCTACAGATTAGGATTGTATAAGTTCCTTCAAGACCACTGATGGGTACTTACCGTGGCATGATAGTTTCTGTACATGGGCATTTTTAGTATTTTTGTCAAGTAATCTTCCAGTTGCTTCTACAATAAAAACATATTTTGGATATGGTTGAACATGGTTATGTCTGTAGAAAATTTAAACAATGAGAACGAGAAGACGAGGTCTCATTTTAAGATCTGTAAGTCACTTCATTACACTCAGTCGTTAGGCAGTAAGTATAATACCTGTCGGCTCTTGGAGTGCTAGTTAAACCTCTTCGGTAGTTTTCAGTATGCTCAGGTCTTTGCAGTTGTTCTTTTTCCTGACATGAAAGGGTATATCCTGGCCTACGGTTTGAAGAGACGAGGTCCGTCATGGAGCAGAGGGGGAGGTGGCAGCAAAGGGAGCTAGCTGCTCATACCGCATTCACAGTGAGGACAGGGAGTGGTGAATGCTGGGGTTCAGCTCACTCATTCAGTCCAGAACCCTAGCCCACTGACTGGCACGGCCCATGGTGAAGGTAGTTCTTCCTCCTCAAGAAACCTAAAGTAGCAAATCCCTCCCTGGCATGTTCAGGGGCTTGCTGTAGGCCAAGGTGACAGGACCCAAGTTCTACTTTTAGTCGGCCATACTTATCACAGCAGGGTTGCTCATAATAGGTAAGTTTTGTTTGTTTGGTTTTCATAACAGGGTTTCATGTAGACTAGACTGGCTTTCCATTTGCTATGTAGCCAAGGATAGCCTTATACTTCTGGTCCTCCCCAGCTGGGATTACAGGCATGCTGGAACACCTGGCTTATGTGGTACTGGAACATGATGTCTTTCTCTACCCTCAAGCCCAGGGAAATTCCACTGGGGAAGATGGCCATCCCTGCATGTAGCCAACAACAAGCCATCTGCCACCTCCTTGGCTTGGGGGTCAGGAGGCGATGCCAAGGCAACTATCAATCAGTGGTGGAGGGAAGAGGCAGCCACTCCCTGCTCTCTCTCCTAAGGTGCTACGTTCTTACAGTGATGAGAAATGATTTTAAAAACAGCACAAGACAGCCAGAGAGAGAGAGAGGGGTCTCAGCATGTAGAAGCTTCCCACACAAGCCTGAAGACCTGGGTTTGATCTTAGGAAGCCATAAACAGTATGGAAGAAAAGGACTGATTTCACTAAGTTGTCTTCTGGTAACTACATACACATGCCCTATGCCACGGTATGCACATACATGTGTAAACACACACACACACACACACACAAATAGTAATAAGTACAGATAAGTTTTCACAAAGCAGCAGAACAAACACTCACCCTCCTGCCAAAGAACTGTTCTTCCTGGATGGCGTTTTCTGATGAACGGGGAAGACTGGGCATCTCTCGTGGCTCTTCTTTGACATTTTGTCTTCTGAATGTATGTCTAAAAGATAGACGCACAAGGCAAACAGCCATCAGGCTGTCGTTTGACTACCTCATATTATCCTTCATGTAATAGTTTATTATTTTCATTCCTGTCCATGTTTAACATCTTCTGTAAGCCGGGTGTGGTGGCACATGCCTGTGATCCCAGCAATTGAGGAGGCAGAGGCAGGAGGATCTCTGTGAATTCAAGGCCAGCCTGGTCTATAGAGTGAGTCCAGTACAGCTGAGGTTACACAGAAAAACCCTGCCTCAAAAAAATAACACAAAACATGTTCTCATGTAGCCCAGGCTGGTTTCCAACTCACTAGGTGCCAAGACTGGCCTTGAACTCTTATCACCTTCTTCCCAAGCTCTGGGAATCACAGGCCTGCATCAGTGCATATAGCTGAGGCGGTTTACTTTTAAAAGAGCTATGCAATTGAAAATATCTACCAAAAATGGAACAGGTAGCCTATGAAAAGAATAAAATGCATTTTCCACCCATGTAAACTGAGGTAATTTTATATTAGTTCTGTCACAGTTACCTTTTGGTGGGAATGGGGATTCGGATAAAGGCTTTGTACTTGAGCAGCTCTCTATGAAATTCCTGGAAGTGCTTGAATTTCCTCTTAACTTGCCACGTGAATTCCCCATGTGTTAACTCGATAGTGTACAGATTGATGCTTGGTACCTATAGTGATAGAAGTTTAAATAAAAAATGGTTGTTATCTTAGATGGGGAAAGTCCCAAAATTTCTCAGCAAACAACAGCTAATCGCTAAGTAATATTAAAATATGCTTAAGTTCACTCTGTTTATTTCCTGTTAGTCTTTAACATTTTAAAGTATATCATCTTTACTAATTGTTTATAATTTCATACAGTGTACTTTTATCATATTCATCCCTTGACACACCCCCTAACTTCTCCTAGATCTGTTCCCCAACTTCTACCTCCCCTCTTCTCCCTTCCTCATTTTTAAAAAATAACCTACCTAGTCCAATTTGTACTGCCCATATACTCATGTGAGGCATGAGGCACCAACAGGAGCACGGTAGAGCTACCAGGGGCCACACCATTAAAGAAAATTAACTCTCCCTCTCTCAGCACTCATCTCAGTTGGGGAGTTGGGACATATGAACCATTGCACTTAAAATTTTTTTCAAGCAACCAGTTATAGAAAATATTTTCTTAAGTGGTCACATGATAAATTACATGAAACAAACGTTGCATCACACAGACAAAATCCTCTTCCCTCAACGTGTTCACACTATTCCACATCCACACACCTTTGCACACTGGAAATGAAGGCAACAATGAGTGAGGCCCCCATAGGCACAGAGGTCCCTAAGTCACACATGGACAGTGAGGACACATTGCAGATGGAGAGGAGACAGGATCAAGGCCCAGGGGAGTACCATCTTAGCCTTTTCATTTTTCTGAACAAATGAGACCCAGCATAATATTGCCCCTTTTTATTAAAAAAAAAAAAAATCCAAAGTGCCAAGGTTCCAGAACACAGAGAAAGTTTCTGAGTGCATAACATAAGCTTGATCTTGTCAGTACTAGAGTTAAGTCCTTATAGAACGCACAGAGGGTAAGCACTGTTAGACCCAGGATCCAAATGAGGGCACAGAAACTGAGAGGTTCAAAGCAAAGACACAAAGTCAACCCTGCGGTCTGGCTCCAGAGTTTGTGCATTCAAGCCCTATGCAACATAACCTTGCTGTCTAAAAACTGGCAGGCAAAATAAGAGGCAAAGAGCATCTTAGAGAGATGTGACCTGAGCACAAAGGAAAAGCCTACAGCAGAGCTCAAGCATTCAGAAGCCCAGCAGGGAATAAACCCAATGTGGAGACACAGGCCTGTGATTCTAGCACTCAGAAGGTAGAGCTCAAGGTCAGCCTCAGTTACAAAGCAATAATGTGTTTAAAAGTTAAGTGCTGGTTGAGGTTTCGTGAGACCATCTCTGAAAGAGAGGAAGACCAAAGAGACAGAGACAGAGGAGGAAAGAAAAGAGCCTAGATCACAGGGTGGGCACCAGGATGGTGACAGGAGTCAGCGTAGTAAAATCAGATAGATCATGCTTCCAAACTAGCCAGAAACCACAGTTGCCCAGCTGCCTCCAAGAGACTGATCGCTGACCAAAGGTTATGATTCTGTGTGTGCCTGGAGGCAGAAGCCAATGATAGCCTGCTCAATCTTGACTAGCCCTTAACCTGAGGGACAAAGGTCACCATTCTCCAACTGCTAGACCTGACAACTGTGAAATCCAAACAGCTACAAGCAAACAGACCATCTCCTGATCCAATCTGTTTCTAAGGGTTCAACTTTACTCTGCAAGGATGATTCACCCTAATTACTTTTCAATGCTCAGAGAAAACAGAAAGGGTGGAGTCTCAGAGACTGGGGGTGGAGCTCCAGGGACTGAAGGTAATGCCTAGAGGACTGAGGATGGGGTCCAGAGGACTAGAGAGTCTGAAGAGTGGGGTCCCGGGGGCTGAAGGATGGAGTCCCAAAAATGAATCAGAGAAAGAATTTGCCAGCAAAATTTTCTCAGCAGTGCCTCTGAATATAGCATCTACAAAAAGTCTGGACTTTGTTCTTGTTGTTGTTGTTGTTTCTTTTAAGAGAAAAGTAGCATTCATATTTTCTTGGTAAAGAAGCCTTAGGAAAAGTAAAGTTTCTCTTGACTTATATATGGCCTTCAGTTAGAATGGATATTGAATGAAAAAAAGAAATAAAAAGGAAGAGCATGACTACTCCTAGATATGGTGAAAGAGAAGATTTATTATAGATAAAAGGGAGAGCATAGCCAGGGGCCTAGACACCTGGAGAATCCAGGTGAACATGACTCTGATCTGGGCCATTGAGGAGAAGGGGGAGGAGAGAGAGGAGAGCCAGGTAGACAAAAGAGGGAGGGTCCAGGTTATACAGGGAAGGGCATGGGTGGGGCAGCCTAGTCCTGGGCTAGAGAAGTTTAAGGGTATATGTGTGTGCCAAACATAGCTTGTAACAGGTAGAGACTAAGGGATCCTGGGAGAACCTGATATGCTACATAGGCACCTCAGCCATAGGTCCTGGGTTTGAGACCTAACAGATATAAGCCAAAAGCCCAAGAGAAAAGATGTACTGGAGAGAGAAAGAGGCATCTTGCCAGTTACTAAATTAATAAAGTACCTTGAATGATACTGTTCTTTTGTGTTTGATTCTTTTCATGCATTTACTTATTTTTGTGACTCTCTGTGGGCATGTGTGTATGTATGTGTGTCACAGCACTCGGGTGGAGATCAGAGGACAACTTCCAGGACTCAGTTCTCCACTCCCCCTTCTGGTTTCAGAGAACAAACTTAGGTTCTCAGTCTTGGCAGCAAGTGCCTTTACTTACTGAACCACATCACCAGCCCTTGAATGCGAGCCAAAATAAAAATAAAGAAAATAAAGACTGCGGCAGCATAGCTGCTCACACCTAAAATCTCATCACTGGGGTGGCAGAAGACAGAGGATCAAGAGCCAAGGCCAGGCTTGGCTACCTGAGACTGCATCTCACAGGAGCAAGGAGTAAGGTTCGTAAGGGAAAGGGGGGGGGCGGAGGATGAGAATAATGAGGATATGAGAAGGAAATAAAATCCTGAGATGTGGAGAGAACTTGGAGGTGGTACCCAAAGCCCAACCAACAGCATCACAGCCGGGGGGGGGGGGGGAAGGAATGAGGGGTCAGTGTTATTGACACAGTGGACAAAACAGAAACAGGATGAAGCCAAAGCGCTCTGACCCGCGTCGTAGATGTGAAGCGCTCCACGTCCAGCACTTGTGCTTTTATGGGACAGCCGGAGAGGTAGGTCTGGATGTTGGGCTCCTTAAATCCTTGAGTGTTGTAAATAGAAGAGAATGGGATGTGCTCTGAAAAGGACAAAGGTAAAAGGTTATTCCAGTCACAGACAGGAGCAGCGTGGCACCTTGGAAGAGTCTTAGCTGTTAAGATGGGCCCGATGAGATGGACCACTGGGTGAAGATAGCTACCACTAAGCCGGATGACCTGAGCTTGATCCAGAAGACCCACAGGATTGTGTTGGGCAAGGAACTAACATAAAACTGCCCCCGCCCAGGAATGAGCTTTAACTAGGAGAAAGGGTCTGTGAACCAAGCAAGCCATCCATGTCTGGGCCTTGACAGAGGTGGGAGAACATTAAGGGGCACTATATAATATCGGATATAATTTGATGGGGACTTATAGGGGAAGAGAGGCTTTTTATTAAGCCTGGGAAGGTACTTCATGGAGAGGTATAGTTTAAGGCAAGAGTATGAGACAGCTGACAAGGATGAGATGACGGGAAAGCCCAGAAAAGCGCATGCTCAGAAATCCCCCAGACGACGGAAGGTAAACGACTCTCGTTTCCTTTCCAGGGGTTGGGGGAAGTTTTACACCTTGTGATTCAGTCTGGGATCGCCTACACCCAAGGAAATAGAGGACTCAGGTACTGACTGGGCAGAAGCCTAAATTAGGGACTGTGAGGCCCACAGGACAGCATGGCCTAACTGTCCCAGAGATGCAGGAGAATGTAGGATCTGGTCACTCAGAGTGACCCCTGTGTTAATGAGACAGACCCATGATCTATCAGAACAGTAAAAGAAAAAAGAAGCATTGCTTAAATAAGCAAGTTTCAGGAAGCCCTCTCTTCCTAAGCACCGCGATTCCGAGAATGGTGGTTGCTCGCTGCTTAGTTTTCACTGTGCTCTGCCAAGCAGCCCCAAGGACGACTCGACCCCTCCAGCACCTGTCCTCACCTTCCTGAGTCCTGGGGTCTCCTGGAGATGCGTCGTACTCCACCTCCTCCCCCTCAAAGTGGAGCTCCCGGGTGTCGAGATTTTCTATCAGGTTGCTCATGTCTGCGGCGATTTTCTGCAGCGCAGAAGTGTTTACTCTGGGCTCGCTTTTCAGTGACATGCTAGCTTCTGACGGGGCGAACACAGAGGGGCTGAGGGAGAAGAGAAGGCGTCACTCAGACACACTTGGCTGTGGAAATCCCTATCACACGATCTGAAACCAGGTGTAGACAAAGCATATACAAAAAGAGAGCAACTCCAGGTGAGGAGACGTGCTTATCCCAAACAACCATAATGTTGGTTGTCCTGCATCACATTCAAACAGTTTCTACCCTGTTGGGAACATGAAGCAAAACAGTTGTAGAGAAGACAAATACAGTACTTCATGGAACAAGATGCGAGCATTTCTCTCGCCATATTTTTATGCGCTTGAAAGACAAGCGCTGACACCCAAAAGTTCTCTGACACTCACACACGTGCCATGGACACGCAATAATGAAAGGAGAGGATGTTTACAGTAATGTCCCCTTTCCATATTTTCTCTGGAGCTGTGAGGCTTCAGCCACGACCTGGAATGAGCCGTGGTATACGTGTCTTGAAAGGAAATGGGTTAATACACCTGTTCCTAACGATACCAGAGGTGCCAGGATTATTATTTCTCTCCCCTTTTAAAGAAAGCCGGTTCTATTTCATCCTGACACTTAATAACATGAGTCGTTGCACATCAGTACCCAGGCAGGAGACGTGGTACAGATTTTATTTTTCATTTAAAATATGGAGGTTTAAGCCTTGAGCACTGCTGTCAGAGTTGGGTGAAAAGTCCGTATCGCCCAATACAGAAATCATCTCTGACAGAGGGCCCAAGCCGAGAGGAGTCTCACGTGGCTAACCCTTCTCCACAAGCTCCTTCTCTACTGCAGGCTCACAAACATTAGCGTGGCACTCACTGTACGCGAGACGCAGTAACTGGAAATGTAAAGATGGGGCCTGTGAGTACAGTCACTTTGTGTAAGCCAGGCAAGCTGAGTTCAGCCTCTGGATTCCACGGTGGAAAGAAAGAACCAACAGCTAGAAGCCATCCTCTGACCTCCACATGTGTGCAGAGACACATACGTGCATGTGTGCGCTCATGCTCACACACACACACACACACACACACACACACACACTAGCGCACATGAGCTTGCACACATGTGAACACACACACTGATAGAAAATAGGAAGATGAGTTAAGGAACACCTGCTGTGTAGGTTGAGGAAACACCAACATAACCCCAAGTTCATCCCAGGCTGCCTTCAAGGACTTGAACTTCCTGTGAACAGAACGCCCTGAGAAGATGATGCTTGGCTGGATTCTGCCCTGCAGGTTCTATGGAAAGGCTGGGTGTGCCATGTGAGGCCCACTTAGACAGCTGTGATGATGACAAGTCTCCGAAACCTAGACAGTGCTGTGTCTGACACAGACCTGTTTGGAAACGCAGAGGCGGCATGGAGGGAAGAAGTTCTGATTTTCCTTGTGTGTATCATCATATGCCAGAGTTCCCCATGACCCGGGCAAACAACCCCCATCTTTCTTTCTCTCTGTTGCCTATAAGGAATCTGTACATTACCATTGCACAATTATTGGAACATTGTTGCCTGTATCTCTTCCTTTTAATTCTCGCCCATTTCCAAATTAGCTTTCTAATTTTTGGAGATGTGCAAATAGCCCTGAAAGCGCCGATATTCAGGCGCATCATGGGGCAAGTCTTCGCAACGGCTGACTGTAATGGCATAAAGAGGAAATAAGTTTTTCCTACAATTTTGTGTTCCCAGGACAAAGTCATTTAGACCTCAGGATCTTGACTTGCTCATCTACCAATCTCACTCCCAGGGTCTCTTTAACAATAAAATCTTAACTAAACATGAAAGATGCCATAAAGCTCTTTAGCCTCCATGACGACTTAAGCAATTTAACCATCTTTCTATCTCCAGGAATTACTGCAAGTAGTTTCCCATTTAAATAAGATGGGAAGTATAGCAGAATGCTTTTTAGCCTAAATTTTTTTGATTAATGTTTGTTCAGCTTCCACTGGGGAGGTGTTGCCTCGGGCCACCATTAAAATGGTTGTTTCCTTTTCTGCTAATCCAACAAAGAGCCACTTGTTGGATGCCAACTATGAGCCAAGTTTTGCATTATTTAAAAGACAAGGTAATGAGAAGCAAGAGGAAATGAGATAAGGAAAACCAAGAAATTACATCATATTGTTGTCGTTTATTAATTTTTAATGATTTTTAGAGACTTTTATTGATTAAATAAACTTATGCTTAACTTTCCCAACTTTCTCAGTGGGGGAAAACGGCTATTTCAAAAGATCCTCCTTTTTGGCAAAGTACTAAAATATTAAAAAGAATGTAATTGATATACAAAAACTAATCTAGATGTTGAGGTAAGTAGGATAAAGTCATTGGCTCAAGCTAAAATAAATATCTTCTTTCAGGCTGAGGAAAAAGAAGCATGATAACACATGCAAAATGAGACAAGAAACAAAGAGTAAAAGAAAAATCATTATTTAGTATAAAACATCTATTGTGTGTGTAATTTTAGCACAATTTGTTATTTAGTACTTCAAAGGTCTAATTGTTCTATGAGACTTAGTTATTTGTCCAGGGGTACTCAGCTTATATCAGAGTCACCTTTCATATTTTTTTAAGATTTTTTTTTTTAGCCTGTCCTGGTGGATGCATGCCTGTAATCTCAGCACCTGGAGAGGGAGGGGCAGGTGGATCTCTGTGAGTTTGGGACCATCTGGTCTACAAAGTGAGTCCAGGACAGCCAAGACTACACAGAAAAACCCTGTCTCAAAAAACCGAAAAAAGAAAAGAAAATTAAGGGGACCCAAAGGGTCTTCGGATTTCCACATCAGATTGCGAAGGTTTTTCCACTAACAGTAAGAAACAGAAGGCATGATTTGAGTGCCATTGTCTTTACTGGGTTTTTCACATTATTTCTTGAGTTGTTATCCCACAATTGTATTGCTGGTGTTAGTTTTCAAAATCAAATGGTGAGGTCATCACAGTTGTTCCTATGCGATCAAATCTTCTCTTATTAGTCTATGTGTTCTTTCAATTAAAGCCATCTATCTTGGAAGAGAGCAGCTGCCATAGTTACAGCCTGAGTTACCCAGCAGTGGCATAGGCCCTCCAGTGTTGACATCTGAGATAACGTAGTTCATTCTCTTATAGCTTTATAAGTCTAAACTGTGGGTCTTTATCTCTCTCTGTGTACAAAGAAGAGATAATGCCAGCTGATAGATACAAGCAGCTGGGCTGTAATTCTGCTTGCTTGTGTATGTGGGAGAGAAATAGGTTGTTTTTCTTTCTTTTTTCTGATTTTGAATACTAGAATCAAAACTCTTTGCTGCAGCTATTTAATAACCCCATCATTCAGTGAAGGAAGCAGAGAAATACGGTTTTCTCTTCAATTTTCAACATGACTGGGAGTGAGAACTGGTATTTTCCTTCTCACATAATAAATATGTATTAGCTAAAATAACAGTAATATTGCCAGCTGTAGTAACTGATGATTAAGTAAACATTAGCATGGGTTAGCATTTGCTAAGTATGTCCTATATGCCAGGCATTGAACAGAGACAGCAATTCCAAAACCATCTTGGGAACCTAGATCCTACTAGCAGCCATGGCAGCATAGAAAAGAGAAGATACTTGCCAAGGGTCCCATGGCCAGTGAACTGCAGTCACATTCTAAGGGTGAACACACCTATCCCTCCCTGAGGAGATGGGTACCCTTCTGGGGAAGAATGGGACAATATCATGACCACTCAAATCTCACAGAACACCTGCTCAGCAATGACTTGTCACTATCTGATAATCAGCAAGCTGTCCACAGAGAAACTGCCATTTTCAGGTCATCCAATACAGGCCTCAGAAAAATGTCCTCCTCTTAACCTGTAGAGGCTCTCACATGCAATGGCCTCCTGGTGACGACCAATCCTGAGAGGATAATGTAATGGTATGGATCTTTGCCAACCAACACAGAGACTTGCTAAGGGAACTTAGTGCACCAGGCTGTTGACAAGGGCTCCTCCTGTTTCACCCGAAGTAGTGGCGGCAATAGCTTCACAGACCGGTACTACTGTGACTTTTATGAGACCAGTAATGAGACAAGCTGGCCCAGGTGACAGTCAGGAGGTCTGGGACACCAGCTAGCAGCGGAGCTCTGGCCGACCTGAAAGTCACAGCCCTGTTTCAACCATGTCCTGCCGTTGCAACCACGCTAAGAAGAGCAGACGATGTGGTGTGGGATCAGACATCCCCACCCTGTCCAGAGCCTGGGTGGACAGCTTGCTATTCTGGCTGGTTCTAAGTGTGATTTCCATGCACTGGCTTCCCTCAGAAGTCCACATCAAATCTGAC
This sequence comes from Meriones unguiculatus, assembly GCF_030254825.1. Classification (NCBI taxonomy): domain Eukaryota; kingdom Metazoa; phylum Chordata; class Mammalia; order Rodentia; family Muridae; genus Meriones; species Meriones unguiculatus. The sequence continues at coordinate 136,990,482 of NC_083350.1, read as the reverse complement.
GTTGGGAATCCAGAGCGATTCCCTTCCTATTTGTCTCCTGGCTTCATGGTAAGCCCTTCATAGGGAATGTCTAACAATGGTATGGTACGTGTCGAGACTTGGGGAGATTGTGACAAGTAATGTCAACTCAAAGGATCTGCAGTGCAGCAGCCAGAAGACAAACTCTTTCTCTTACGCAGCCGAAGACACAAACAAACCCACAGAGACTAGGAGGCGGTCTTTATGTGGTTCATGCTCTATTTTTTTCCTTTGAGATTTTACTTTTATTTTGTGTCAGTGTTTGACTGAATGTATGTCTGTGGATCATAAGAACACAGTGCTCAGAGGCCAGAAAGGAGCATCTGACCCCTTGGGCCTAGAGTTACAGACAGCTATAAACCACCACGTGAGTACTGGGAGTTGAAATTGGGTCCCCTGGAAGAGCAGCCAATGATCTTAACCCATGAGCCATCTCTCTAGACCCATGATTAGTTTTCCATTAGCAAATCTCAATTGGTATGGTATGCCATTTGCATACTTATGATAATGATTCTTGACAAACATTGGTCAATGTTGACCCCAAGCAACCAGGGCAGCTTTGTGACACAGATGCAGAAATCAGTTCCCACGGATGCCATTGATACCAGAGGGAACAACCCTAAAGACATCAAAAGTGATGCTTCTTGATCCACCCCAAACTCTCCTACATCCTTGAACCTCCTTTGGATAATCTCTGCATTTCACCTGGCAGGAGCTTTTCTGTTCATTTCATTTGATGCATCCTAGAGCTGAGTATTGCCCTCCTTGTGGGAACCAGCCACTTCTAGTTTGTCTCAGTTCTGACTGACTTTGTTTCCACAGGCACATCCAACTGTTACGGGAAAGTGTTAGCTACATTCACTGAGTTCCTACTCTGTGCTGACCACAGCAATAGGAGTGACACATCATATCACATTCTTTATAGATCTCTCTGCAATGTCAACCAAGAGTGGAGGGGATGGGGCCACACCAGAACACCAGAACTTCCCACTCTTGGGGGAGTGACCCCTGATGCCCTACTTGCCTCTGTGGCCTCTGTTCATTCAGATCCTGGTCACAACTGGCTTAACATCCTTTCAGACAACTTTCCCTGCCTCCCTTGGTGGACGCTGGGCTTCAGCACAGTCTCCAGAATGCTCAGCACAGAGTTCCACGCACCTATACTGCTTCTCCACGGCCCCTGGTTCTGGAGTCCAGGGAAAGACTGCCTGGCAAGCAGTACTGCTCTCTGTTGAGTTCTGACCAATGGCAGGTAGATCTTCTTCCCCAGTCCTCCTCACGCTGATGTGTAAAAGCACACTGGTGCCCCAGGGTAATTCTACAAGGAGCCCTTGAAGGTTGAGCGATTGACTACCTCTCTGTGCATGCAGAGGTCAGTACTGTAGGACAGCATCTTGCTTTCCTCCCAGTTGCTCTCTGTCTCTTCTCCTTTCCTTCTCTTTTCCTTTCTGGCAGCTCTGGAGTTATGGCACTCCCCATAAAGCGTCTCCTGCAACCTCATCTCAGGCCGGAGTTGCATGCCCACTAGCACAAGGTAGAACCAGAATGCCAAAGCCCAATAGTTTCCCACTGGACCATCCTGCCTCACACAGGAGCCCATACTGCATGTGCATCACAGTGAAAGGAGAAAGACAATTTGCATCAGGCTGATGCTTCAGGGAACAGGGATCCAGGCACTTTGCCCATGTGAATTCAGTCTTTCCTGTGACTACTATTTTTATCCTTGCCATAGTTGGCGAGGAAACTGGGGATATAGACAAGGTGAGTGGCTCACCAGAGGTCACCACCACCTGAATCAACTACACGATTCATTCTTCTCTGTTCCTTGATCAATCTGAGCAAAGCGACTTGAGTTAGTGCTCTGCTTCCTCATCTGAAAACTGAAATGACTGCCAACTATGGTGGTACAAGCCTGCGATGGAAGCACTAGGAAGGCTAAGGCGGGAAGAGCTCTGTGAGTTCAAGACCAGCCGGAGCTAAAGACCAGCCGGGGCTACACAATCAGACTCTCTCTCTCTCTCTTTCTCTCTCTCTCTCTCTCTCTCTCTCTCTCTCTCTCTCTCTCTCTCTCTCACACACACACACACACACACACACACACACAGAAAAAATACATTTTGTATGGCCACACAATTGTGTGTATGCCACAGAGGCACATCTCAGTGTCACTAAATGTTGGCGAAACAGCACACTGAATAGCCCTCCCCCCCCCACACACACAAGACACACAGAGAGCACAAACGCCAAGGCAAAGCTTGTGCTGTCGAGGAAAAGAAAATAAGAAACATGTGGACATACACATAGGATGGGGGCAGGGTTGATTGGTTGGTTAGCTAAGTAAGATTCTGTTGAGACAAGGTCTCAGGTAAATCAGGCTGCCCTTGAACTCCTGATCCTTCTTTCTCTACCTACCAAGTGCTGGGATGACAGGCCTGGTAGCCTTAAACTATTTTCACTATGATTGCTTCCTTTTCCTTAAAAGTGTGCAGACAGATAACCTAGAACCCCTACACAGATGTAGTCCATGGCAGTGTAGTGTCCAAGTGGGTTACATAGTAATGGGAAGAGGTACTGTCTCTGACATGAACTGATTGGCCTGTTCTTTGATCATCTCCCCCTGAGGGGAGAGCAGCCTTACCAGGCCACAGAAGATGATAATGCAGCCATTCCTGATGTGATCTGATAAACTAAGATCAGAAGGAAGGAGAGGGGGACCTCCTCTATCAGTGGACTTGGGGAGGAGCATGTGCGAAGAAGGGGGAGGGAGGGTGGGACCGGGAGGGGAGGAGGGAGGGGCTTTTGGAGGGATACAAAGTGAATAAACTGTAATTAATAAAAAAATAAAAAATAAAAAATAAAAAAGTGTGCAGACAGGCCCACTTAGCTAGAAGAACTTGATTCTCTTGTGTAGACTGTTTATCAATAAAAAATTTCCCAGGTGTCTAAAACCTGACTCCATCCAAAGGAATGGACAAACAACCCACATTGCAACAAGCGTAGGCAACACAGAGAGCACTTCCGTGATTCAGCAAGTTCACCTACCACCCAGAGAAAGCTGGCAAGCACACATGTGCAATCTCTGCCAGGCACTCTCAGTGCTAATTAGCGCTCAGCCTTAGTTACACGTGCTGATAAACACAATTTAAGCTTCTTGAGGCAGCCTGGTACCAGGGTAGGTATGGGCTTTGAATGGAACAGCTTGGAATCTGACCCTCCTGATGGTCTCGGTTATGAAGCTGACAAGCCTGAGAAAAGGAAACCTCAGGTAAAGGATTGCTCCATTGTATTAGCCAGTGGGTATGTCCATGGGGGTTGTGCTGACTGGTCTTATGTCAATTTGACGTACAAACTAGAGTTATCTGAAGGGAGGGAATCTCAACTGAGAAAATGCTATCATAAGATCCAGCTGTAAGGCATTTTCTTAATTAATGTTTGCTGGGGGAGGGCTCAGCCCATTGTGGGTGGTGCCATCCCTGGGCTGGGGGTCCTGGGTTCCATGAAAAAGCAGGTGGAACAAGACACGATAAGCAAGCCAGTAAGCAGCATCCCTCTATGGCCTCTGCATTAACTCCTGCCTTCAGGTTCCTGTCCTGCTAGAGTTCCCTGCCCTGACTTCCTTCAGTGATGAACAGTGCTGTGGACATATAAGCTGAATAAAACCCCCTTTTCCCCAACTTGAGTTTTGGTTATGGTGTGCCATCACAGCAATAGAGATCCTAAGGAAGACAGGGATGTTATTTTACCTATTGACTGATGTGGGTAGACCCAGCTGACTGTGAGCAGCGCCACTGCTGGGCAGCACATCCTGGCTGTGTAAGCGGGCTGGGTAAGTAGTGGAAGCACGACATAAGCAGTGTGCGTTCCTGCCTTGGCATCATGACAGACTGTAAAGTATAAGAAGAAATATTTTTTTTTCTTTTTCTTCCAAAGCTGCTTTGGCCACAGCAACAGAAAGCAAATAGGACAGCATTCTGCGTGTAAAACAGAGCTCGGGTTAAAATGATGTCTGTCGTAAGTCAGCGGCTCCTCTGAGAGCTGCGAGTCTAGCCCAAGAATAGGGACAGCAGTAAGGACTGGATTTTGAGGAGGAGCTGGTGGTGTGTTCTACAGGAAGCACTGCCCCGAGCCAGGTGTTTTATCACAACAAAAGTAACTCTAGAAGTCAATTGAGAAATAATAGACACAGTGAGATGCCCAGCTTGGAAGCAACTGAAAACACACATCAGCGTGTTGTTTGTGAGTGGCGTGGGCCCCTGGAAGGAGCCGAGTAATGATTACCTGAGAGAGTGAGGGGGCATCATCCATCACACTGTCCCTGTGGGCGTGATCCCTTGTACTTTCTATCACATTCCATAACCCCTCTCCCTTGTCTGCCTGATGACATCTTCTGAGCGCCTCCTAAAGCCTTTCTGCAAAAGCAAGAGGCAGTGTGTCCCTCAACTATGCTCCACAGTGAAGCTCAGAAACTCCGAGGAGGCACCTTTACCTCCATGTAGGACACGCCTCACCTTTTCTGTGACCTCTGGGGCTGGGGGCAGCTGGGTCATCCCCACGGATGTACATAATAAGCGGTATTTGCTGAATAAAAAAGAGACCAGCCAATTAAAAGGTAAGACCTTTGAACCACCCGAGTCTACCTTCTCCTCAGCCTCTCATCCACCCTTACACGACTGATGTGCAGACTCTGCCTGCTCACCTGCCTCCTGGAACTGACTCTATCACTTAGAGGGTATACCCCAGGCCTTGCCCTCCATACATCTAGCAGGACAGCCTGGAACTTCTTATCCTCCTGCCTCTGTCTCCTACTTGCTTTGATCACAGGTGTGAGCCACAGCAGGTTTGTGAGATGCTAGAGGTAGGACTGTTCGCATGCTAGGCTAGCATTGTACCAACCAGGCTGACTTAAGAGTGCTGGAACTGTAACCTTTTCTTTCACTTATAGTATACTGTGTTACTTTTTATATTCCTTAACTTACAGCATAGTGTAATACTTTTGATATTACTTCACTTATATTGTATTACATTTTAATACTACTTCACTTATAGTACACTGTGTGATACTTTTTAGATTACTGCACGTATAGTGTATTACTTTTTATATTATTTCTTTTATAGTCTACCATGTTACTTTTTATATTATTTCATTTGTACTACATTATTTTACATTTTCTATCATATATTATACTGTATTGCTTAATCTCTCTGAGCTTTGGTTTTGTTGGGTTTTGTTTGTTTGTTTCATCCTAGGATAAGCTACCTCATAAAATGATGGAATAGCGCATATAAAAGAATTCACCCTACCAGGCACGGTGGCACACACCTGTAATCCCAGCGCTCAGGGAGGCAGAGGCAGGTGGGTCTGTGAGCTCAAGACCACCCTGGTCTACAAAGTGAGTCCAGGACAGCCAAGGCTACATCCTTTCTGATCCTGACAGAAAATATGATGTCAACCTAGGGCAAGGTTATTGATAGTTGACAATGACTATCACCAAATGGACAGCATGTCAATCATCAGACACTAACTTTCCAGTAACATAACGTGAAATTTAAAGCCAGCTAACAGATGTGCTTACTCGCTGCTAAACAGACTAAAAAACAGCGCAGCATGGCTGTCCTTCCTACCATCTCCAACAAGTAAATCCAACATACTGAACTGAGGTTACCTGCTCATGGTTCCTTCACTCTTACTGTGCTGTGAGCATCCTAGGAGCCTATAATGACACTAAGATGAAATTCTGCCCAGGATCCCTGTACTAACCTTACGGAGGATGTCTCTATAGGATTGTAGCCCATTTTCTGCTTTGATCCAAATACTAACATTTCTTTAGTCTTTGCATCCAAACTTTAGAAGCTATCAGCTCTAGGCAGCTCTAAAACAAATCTATCCTGGGCTTGGGGAGATGGCTCAGTTACAGTGTGTGCCTTGTGAATGTATGAATGTGAGTCTGACTGCCAGAGCCTACATTTGAATAGGCGTGGTAGGACATACTTGCAATCCCAGTGATTGGGGGTGGGGTCTGGATAAGCAGAGCCCTAGGGACTATCCAGCCAGCCAGCTGAATCAGCCAAGTTCTAGGCCCCAGGTAGAGACCCCTTCACCAAAAACCAAGGTGGATGGCTCCTGAGGAACCATAGATGGTTGACCCTAGCTACACACACACACACACACACACACACACACACACACACACCACTACCACCACCTACATCAACAACAACAAAATCCAGTGTGCTCTACCAGATGTCTTTAGTATCTATTGAGAAGAATAGAATTAAGCAAATTCCTCACTCAGAGGACATGTGTATGTGTGCATTCATATGAAAGATCAGAAGTTAGTGGTATACAGTTCAGTAAGTCCCTGTGACTCACGCATTCAGAAGGAAGCACTGTTCAGACCTGAGGGAGAGGCTGGAGAGATGGCCCACAGGTCATTCTAGTGGACCAGGGTTCGATTCCCAGCACCCATAAGGCAGCTCAAAACTGTCTTTGGCTCCAGTTCCAGGGGATCTGACACCTTCCCACAGGCATACATGCAGACAAAACACCAATCCACATAAAAAAAATTTATTTTTTAAAAGTCAGAGGGAGCCTTCAGAGGAACTAGGTAACTCCCAGTAAGTGACACTTGAACCCCCGAGGCAGCCCATACGGTGACCTGGGCACTCACTTAGCACGACTTCCTGCCCTGAGAAGACAGACTCACACAGAAACAGAAGAGAAGTTGGCCTCTTCACACATTACCTGCCCAAACACGTATCAGCAGTGGATTCTTTCCAAAGCATGAAGCTTGAACCACCTCTGCAAATGTGTCAGCAAGCCAACCAGACAGGCAGGATAAACCGATTTAATCTGCTCGCCTTCCAAACTCCGCCCGCCCAATGCTTACTGGAAAGAACTCGTCCTGTCCTCATTCTATTCATTGTCTTGCACTGTGTTAAGGATCAGAGCCATCCTGACAACTGTCTTCCTGGATACCCTGCTCCAGGACAGGGAGACTCAGGTTGGCTTGCCTCCCTGAAACAAACAAAAAGATGCGATTTAGGCCCATCGTCTCAGTATTTGGGAGAATATGGCAGAAAGATTGCTGTGAGTCAAAGGCCAGCCTGGGCTTTATTGTGCATTCCAGGACAGTCTAGGCTACAGAGTGAGACCCTAGCTCTAAAAATAAGAGAGATAAGGAGGAGGAACAGACAGACAAACAGACAAATAGACAAGACAGAGAGAGGCAGGAAGGGAGGAAGGGAAGGAGGCGGGCAGGCAGACAGGTAGGCTTCCAAACTAATAAAGTAGGGTTACTATTCACCAGCAAGCTGGCTGCACCATCTTGCTTTCTGGCCGGGCCGCTTTAAGGACCAACAGGTCAAGTGTGCTGTCAGTTTGATGTCATTCCCTCAACCTCAGTGTATGTGCACACTGAGTGCTGAGCACCTCACTATGGATGGGATGGAAATGACCATGCCTTTTACTTCACAGTGGAAAGGGGAGCTTTGGCAAGGACCCTCCTCACTCTCCCACGCACGCCTTGCTCGGGCAATGAACTCCTCCCTTGTCAAACCTCTGGAAGAGCCATCCCTGCTGCCTTCTACTTTCAGACCTGTTTCCAGCTCTCCTTTCTCTGCCCCATTAATCACCAAGTGCCTGGCCAACTTCTGGCTTTCCCTCACCCCTTAAAGCTTAAAGCACCCATTACATGGAAGGTCCCTCCTAATGAACACTTCTCTCTTACTGTGATTCCATGTCAAACTTTCGAAAGCATCCGTTCCCTTATTCAGTTGGATGGGACCTAACATGCTCTACTCTGTAGTCCTGAGAGTTCTGTTAGGCTGCTCCTCCCAACCTCAGCTTGGCCTTCTTTAAACCCCTTCTTTTTTTATGCATGTATGTTTGTGTATGTATTCATGTGTTCACGTACACACATATATGTCTGTGTATGTGGAAGCCAGAGGACAATCTTTGCTGTCATTCTTTAGGAACCATCCTTTTATTTGTTTGTTTGTTTGTTTATTCTTTCATTTACTTATTCGTTTATTTATTTAGTCAGTCAGTCAGTTAGTCAGTTAGTTAGCTAGTCAGTTAGTTTGAAACAGGGTCTCTCACTGGCCTCAGATCTACCAAATAAGTTAGGCTTAGCTGCCCAGCACTTCCCAGGAATCTGCCTGCCTCCACCTCCCCAGCAAGGGGGACTACAAGCCTAGCTTTTTTTTTTTTTTTTTTAAAACCTGGGTTTTGGGTATGGCTCTCAGGTTATTAAACACCATACTGACCAAGCTTTCTCCTCATCCCTCAGTCTCCTTTGTCTGATAGACTCAGTCATCTAGATGGACCTATCTGATACTTCCTCCTCCAAGAAGCCTCCTGTGGCCTGGCTGGCAGGTTGTATGTTTAGTGCTTCTGTGGCCAGTGAGTCCTTCGAGTATGGATGCATGCCTGTATGCTTGGCTCTATCTCCTGTAGAAGACTGAATTCCTTTGAATGAAAGGCAGTGTCTAGGTCCCAAGTCTATTGCATCTTCCACCATGTTTCTCTCAACACCCCCTCAAGGCCAGCTTCCTAAGAAAGTATCTGCTTGTTCCTTCTGCTTCATCTCTTTCTCTCTCTCTCTACTTCTGCCCTCCACCAGACATCCCACATCAAAGGTCATGGCCACCTGGACCTGTACAATCTGCAGGCTGCTGCCCTCTGCTTGTCTCGTAGAGCCTTTCGACTGCGCCCGCCTTGCCTCCACCCTGTTCAAATCACTTCCTTGGCTGGGTTTCCACAGTGTTCTAGTTTTCTTCCTCCTCTCCAGCAATGGGGTGAATCAATGCTGTTCTCTGTGTGCAACACTTGTGTGCTAAGGTTCTCCAAGACCCTGAAATTCTATCCACTTCTCCGGGCAATGCCTTCTACCTTAATTGGGGGAAACACATGCAGCGTTTCCTTTCATGGGTGCTTCCATGGTCCCAAGAGACATCACCACTGAGTACATTTCTTCCCACTTGCAATGACCCCATCAGACTCCTGTGGACAGAAATCAGCTACTACTACTCTACTACCGGTGGCCGCTGGACTCTCAGGAACTGTCCCTTCACGTTCTTTTTCCGAAGATTCAGTCCTAACATCTAAGTACTTGCAAACTCCCCTGGTGGCCAATTCGATAAATAATCTCTATTCAATATGCTCAGGATGGATTTCATTATTCGTATCGTACTTTATTCTGTGGCAGGATTGAATGTAGTCAAAGATGATCTGGACTTTCTGATTGCCCTACCTTTACCGGCCAAGTGCCTGGATAACAGGCTGGGGCCACACATCCAGCTTATGTGGTGATGGGGATTGAAGCCAAGGTCTCATTCATGCAGACAAGCTCCTACCATGTCACAGCCCCAAGCTCAAAACAGATTTCTTCCTCTTCTAACCACAAAACATTTTGTCTCTGTTTTTGCTTGCTTCCTCAATAAATCAGAAGCATCATCTGCCCAGCTGCACAGAACTAGAATCTTGAAACGCGTACTTAGCAATTCTCTCTCCTTAATTCTCTGTATCAATCAATTAGTAAGTCCTGCCAAGTTCTAAACATCTCTTCTATATGGCCATAATATTTTATTTCCTTTAGCACAGCAGCTTTAAAGACACAAGAGAAGCTGCCGCTTGGCTGGGCATTGGGTAGGGGCAGGTGGTATCAGGGCATTATAGCCATTATAGTCAATGGCCTTCTCTGCAGGGCAGTCTGGAGCCTTAGGACCTGCAGCTAACTGATTTTCAGTAGGAAAGTTTTGGCTGCTCAAAATGGGATTTTATAGGATAAGAAATATCACTTTCACTTGGCTCTTTTTATTACCCTTCTAAACAATGATGTTCACTCACAAATATAAAAACATTCTCTGCCTAAGTGGAAAAACAGTTCCTTCCTCCTTCCAAGTCCCTCCACAGAAGAATGGCTTCCAGATGAGCCTTGGCTGTGCAAAGCAGTGCCTTAGAGGGTCAGCAGAGTTCAGCTCATGGGAGTGGTGGTACCTCAGGTGGGAAAGTGCTTGCCTTGCAAACTTGAGGACTTGGGTTTGAGCCCCAGAACTCATGTCACAAATAGAAGAAGTCAGGCATGGTGGCATTTTGTTTGTAATCTCAGGACTGGGGAGGCAGATTCCTGGTACCAGCAATTCCAGTCCAATGAGAGATTCCAAACCAAGGTGTGTGACACCTGGGGAACGAGTGTTGGCCTCTGGGAGATGCATACATATGAACACATGTGGACACATGCATGCACACACAAGCACGCCTGCACGCACACAAACACGCCAACCCTCGGAAACATAAAAGAGTTAAACTCTGTTGTGTTTCAGAAACAATGCAAAGTAAGGAAAGTCAAGAGGCTGGGCTGTGGAGCGTGAGTTCAAAGGTTGGAAAGAATGGGAGGCAGGATAACGGAAATGCCAGGCCTAGTATCCTGGAGACGCAGCTGGCGGACTATTGATTGATCGTTTAATCACTGATATGAAGTTAATGAAAAGTCACAGAGTAACTAGAAAATGTCGTAAGTTAACAGAGTTTAAAAGTTCCTCGTTTTCTACCCAGCTATGTAAGAGGAAAAAGATATTGACAAACAGTATGAGCTGGGCATGGGGGCACTCAGTTATAATCTCAGCGCTTGGGAGATGGAGGCAAGAAGAGCCAGAGTTCAAGGTTAGCCTTGGCTACATGAGATCCCTGTCTCTAAAAACAAAGCAACAAAAAAATGTGATGTGCAGATGCTTGGGCACACACAGAAAGCAGAAAAAAGAAAAATTGTGCTTGAAGAGAGCACTCTGACAATATACTAAAGATCACCAAATTATACACCTCAGTGGGTGATTGGCTTTTTACAATTGCTTACTCTTTTAAACGTTTTTATTGGTATATTGCTCACTATTGGTAAAAAGCCAATCAGAGTGCGTCAGTATTTAAAGGGAAAGCAGGTCGTTTTTCTTTGAGCCTGTGGTGGTTTGAATAGGAAAGCCCCCCATAGACTCATGTTTGAATGCTTAGCCATAGGGAGTGGCACTATTAGGAGGTGTGGCTTGTTGGAGTAGGTGTGGCCTTTGTGGAGGAAGTTTGTCACTGTGGGGGCCAGCTTTGAGCTCTCATATCCTCAAGCTACACCCAGTATGGTAATACAGTCTCCTTCTGCTGCCTGTGGATCAAACTCTGGGCTCCTCTAGCACCATGTCTGCCTGCACACTGCCATGCTTCCTGCCATGATGTTGATGGACTAAACCTCTGAAACTGTAAGCCAGTACCAACTAAATGTTTTCCTTTATAAGAGTTGCCATAGTCATGGTGCCTCTTCACAGCAATAAGACTTTTACTAAGACAGAGCCCAGGGTAGGAAAATCAGCAGCAGGAATCATTTCTACATTCTTTATTAAAAAAAAAAAAAAATTAGCACTTAGAACATGAAAACGGGAAGGAGAGAGTTGCTGCCAAATACTGCAGAGAGCACTGGCAATGCCTTCAGGAATACCACATTCATTTCCTGCGGCTGAAGACTCTGCTCAGAGACAATTTATTCTCCCAAACACAGATTCAAGCTAGGGTGCCTTTCCCCAGTATCTTTTTAAGTTTGTATCACATAGCACGCTATGAAAAGTTTAGAAAAAGCATCACACGAGTCTTAATAGTAGAAAAAGAGAAAAATTTACGTTCTGAATTAGTGGTTATTTCCTTTGTAACACGGGGTTCCAAATCAAGGTACTGGCGGTGGGTAAAAGCCGAAATGCACAGCTCCCAAAGGGGCATGCGTGACCACACTAAGGTGCTTGTTTAAAAAGAGACAGTATGCACGGTTATTGGGCATAGAAATTAGTTCAGCAAAGGCCGGGTCTTTGTCAATCATCTTGAAAGGTGGGTGCCAATCACAGGAGCACATGTACGCACTGGGTATGACCCCGCTGAGAAGAGCCTGATCATCCCAACTTAAGTAAGCAAGGAAGCCACTCCTAAGCAAATCGGAATAAAACAAAAGCCTACCTCTCAGTTTCTATGCTTGGAGCTAACTCGCTCAAACTCAAATAAAAGAGACATTTTGTTTTTAAAGTCAGATTCAAATGGGGTGAAAGTGCAGGGAACTAGTGCAGACGAGGAAAGAGATGGACAGGAGTATGAGGGGTGATGAGAGAAAGTACTGGGGGTGAATATGTCCAAAACACGTTATGCACGTGTATGGAAATATAAAAATGAAGTCTGTTGTTTGGACTTGACATACGTGACAGCAAAAACTTTCTGAACTTAGAAGGGGTTGCATCTACTATCCTCTAGCACATGGATTTCATAACATGCTTTCTCAATGGAAGAAAGAGCCAGTGATCACAGTCAGAAAGAGCACTGGCCTTAGAGTCACGTTTTAGATCGGATTTACGAGGACGAAATAGGAGGATCACAAGTTCAAGGCTAGCCTGGGCTACACAGTATGTCTCAAAACAAAGCAAAACAAAACAAAAACAAAACAGAAGCAATGTGATGACTCAGTGGATAAAAATGCATATCACCAAGTCCAAGAGCTGGAGTTTGAAGCTCAGGACCAACATGGTAAAAGGAGAGGACCAACTTTCATAATTTGTCCTCTGACCTCCACACGTGTGGGATGACATGCACACACATACGCACATGCACACACAGAGACTAAATATACTTCAAAAATTAAAAGAAAAAAGTGACCCAAAACCTCACAGCCAGATATGATAGCACAGAACTATAATTCTAACACTCTGAAGTAGAAGCAGGGAGGTTAGAAGTTTAAGGCCAGCATGATATGAGACCTTGTACCAACAGAACAAAACAACACAAATTCAAACAAAAATCAATACCAAAGTTAGATAGTTGACTTTTACTCTTTGCATGCTGCTATATTCATGTAACGGGTGTTCAACAAATGCCTTCTTAATTGCTTTAGACATTCAGCAAGCACTTAGTAGGTGTTTTACATGCATAGCAACACTAAAAGGTGTGGTTTCATATTATTTGCATGTCTCAAATAAACAAGCCAAGCGTTACAGAGACTACTAAAAGGTACGTGTGATCCCTATGTTCGGTGGCAAAACCTTACCCAAAATTTGTCTTGCAAAGCTGGGCACGGTGGTGGCCACCTGTGATCCCAGCACTCAGAGAGGCAGAGGCAGGTGGTTTTCTGTGAGTTCGAGGCCAGCCTGGTCTACAAAGGGAGTCCAGGACAGCCAAGGCTACACAGAGAAACCCTGTCTTGGAAAAAGAAAAGATTGTTTTTCCTACAGTTTTTATAGCCGGTGAGCACAGCCGTAGGAGGCTCCCCTGCCAGTGTGTGCCTTCATGTAGCCTATTCCCAGCCCCTGTCTCTGGAGAAGCCAGGCTCAGGGACCCTGATGCTCTAGCCCTGGGCCAGCAGTCAGCACAGGAACCACCCACCCACTTCTAGTGAAAACGGAATCTTGGGCATGTTCACAAACCAAATCGCACATTTTAAGTGTCGGGGAGGGGGAGGCTATGTGTACATCACTTTCAGTCTCAGAGACATGATCTGAACCAGATCCAAACTGACACACTCCCTTTATTTATTTACTTACTTACTTACTTACTTATTATTTACTTATGCACATCATGTATATGGAGTGTTCTATATATACACTCAGTTCTGAAATGTGCATATCTGTGTCTTGGGAAGCATGAATCGTGAAACAATTCATGTTGTGGCTGGGGGATGGCCCACTTGGTGAGGTGTTTGCCAGACTTTATGTGGATCCCAGCACCATTGGCTAAGGAGGCACAGAGGTAAGTGCTTACAATCCCAGCATTTGGGAAGAAGGGATAGGCAGATCTGGGGCTTGCTTTCCAGCCAGCCTAACCTAATTGGAGAGCCCTAATTCTCAGTGAGGCACTGTCTCAAACTAGAGAAAAGAATAAAGTACAAATGGCTCCCAAGGACCAAAGCAGACCTCTGGCCTCCACATGAGCATGGTGAACACACACACACACACACACACAAACACATGCATGCACACACACATGCACAGACATACACACACACAGGCACTCGAGCACCATTTTCAATACTGACACATTTATAAGCACACTCATAACAGTCAGCCTGACTTCAACTTCAGTTTACAATGGATTTAAATGAAAGAAATGTCAGTGAAGCTCATGGTTCTCTTTTTGAGTGGCATGTGATCTTCAGAGTGGAAATTCAGCTTGGAAATGAAGGGCCTCTCCATGAGTTGGAAGCTAAGGGAGCCTCTGGCTGATCTCAGCTGGTTCAGCATGGCTTTCCTGTCTCAGTGGAGCATCCAAACTGTGAGAGCTCTGTCTATCACAGAGGCCTTGCAAGGAAGATGCTCAGTTGCCTTTTTCTTTATTCTTTTATTTATTTATTTATTTACTCCCACTTTTAAAGGGATACAGAGGATACAGAGTGGAGTGCCTGACTCACAGGCATGAAGCTTAAGGTTGATTCCTAGTGCCACAGGAAACTCACTATGCAGCAGAAGATAACCTTAGATGCTTGACTCTTCCTCTTCTACCTCCCAAGCACCAGGGATTATGAGTGAAGTGCCACGCCACAAGAAAATCTCTCTACACACTTTCACGTTTGTCATTTGAAACTAACTATTTGAGTTCTTTCTTCAAAGCCTTACACTGTAACTCACGCTTGCTTCCGTTCTTCTCCTTACTTCTGTTTAATGAACTACAACAATGAGAATTGCTTTTCAGAGCTGACTCAGACTAAGGATAAATTATAATGAAGGTACCGTCCCTGAGGAGCAGCTGAGAAGCCTGGCCTGCAAGGCAGTATGTTCACGGAACACACCATCCAGAAGGAACAGCAAGCAGAGGAACTGCAGATTATCTGAGAACACCATCAGGTTGAAGCAGTATCTGAAAACTGTAGTATTAGGAGGTGCAATTGACAGCCTGTGGCTATTCAGCTGAAACTAAGCAAGAGGCCTTGAGATTAGTCCAAAACTAAGATACTACCTCTGTAGCTACAAAGAGGGGAAACAGAGTGCCTTAGTCACTATACTATTGATGTGAAGACAAACTGTGACCAAGGCAACCCTTATAAAGAAAACATGTAATTGGCAGCTTGCTTACGGTTTCAGAGCTTTAGTCCACCATCATCATGGCAGGGACATGGTAGCATTCACAGCATTGGAGCAGTGGCTCAGAGCTACTGACCCTCAGACAGAGAAAGTGACTCTGGGCTTGACATGGGTTTTTGAAACCTCAAAGCCCAGCACTCGGTGACACACTTCTCCCAACAAGGCCACACCTCCTAATCCTTCTCAAGTAGTGTCACTCCCTGATGACGAAACATTCAAATATATGAGCCTATGGAGGCCATTCTTATTCAAACCACCGCAGGTTGGGTATTTCCGGGGGTGGGGGTGCATGTAATTTCAGAATCACCCAGTGAGACATTCAACTGTGACCAGCTATCAGAAAATGCAAATCTCCTGGCATCTGAGTGTTCAGTGCCCACGTCACCCCTGTGAGCACTTTCCAGAAGAACCTCCTATTTGACTCAGGAAATGCACACACTCTAGCTTCAGAACTCTAGAGCTATCATGATTCCTCAGACCTGAGCCAGTCCTCTGGGGACCAATCAGAACAGAAGTAGCTTCCTAAGCCACCAGCACTGAAGGGAGGAGGAGAAACAATGGATTTTCTGGGGTCTGGTGTTGTGGCAAGACTCAAGCTGTGTCAAGGAGGCTGGCCAACTGAAACTCAGGGTGAGGTGCTGGGCTGTGGAGTTCTCAGGGTTCACAGAGCGGGCACGAGTGGGGTTCAGCTCTCAGAAGATCTGCACACACCATCACTACCAGCTTGGGATTCATTCTATAGGGGGTGATCCGGGTGAGCACCAAATTAATCCATTTTTTTAAAAGATTCACTTTAGATTTTAGTTTTTGTATCTGTGCAGCAAGCATGTGTAGTGCCTGAAGATGCTGGAAGAGACCATCAGATGCCCTAGAACTGGAATTACATACAGTTGTTAGTCGCTGCTCGGGTGCTAGAAATCAAAACTAGATCATCTAGAAGAGCAAGCCCCCAGGGTTCATAATGAGGAGCCATGTCTCCAGCCCCTCTAATTAATCCGTTTAAGATATGAACAGTGTGTGTGTGTGTGTGTGTGTGTGTGGATGCAGGTGCATGTAGAGAGCAGAGGACAACTTCTCCTTCACCTGTCCTTTATCAGCATACCTTATTGTTTTTCATACAGTCTCACACCAACCTAGAAGTTTCAGATATGTTGGCTAGCCAGGGAGCCCAGGGATATACCTGTGTTTGCCTCTCTCTCTCTCTCTCTCTCTCTCTCTCTCTCTCTCTCTCTCTCTCTCTCTCTTCTTCCTCTCTCTCTCTCTCTCTCTCTCTCTCTCTCTGTATGTGTGTGTGTTTTCTGGGGATCAAACTCAGATCCTCTGCTCCCTACTCAGCTCTGAGCTGTGAACAAAATTATTCATGCATCACAACAAAAGGTTGGAGAGCCCCACTCCAGTTCGGACAGAGACTGCCTCCTCTGTTGCCTCAGTGCCAGACTTGTTCTCCAAGGAAGGAGCCCTCCATCCACGCACTGCGGAACAAGCTCAGACCATACTCCATAAGCTGCTGCTGGAGTCTCGGGGTTAAGCAGACACGTAACTTTGGACTATCGCTTATCAGCATGGATTTAAACACTGGTAGTTAGCTCTATCGTGGACTTTGTTATCTGGCCACATTGTCAAATATCTTAACTAATTTTATCTATATCTCTCTGAGCAAAGGTGATAGGTTGGGCTGAGCCTTATGCAACAGAAAATCTCCTTGCTTCCTTCAGGATGTTAGTCCACATACTCACCAAGGAAAAGGGTGCCATAACTCAATGAAAGACCTGCCAGTCTTAATCCCCCATGCATAGCTAGTAAGTCATAGGTACTCAAGTCAATAGTTCCTCTTCTACACACTTGAATGGTTGTCATATGCCAGCTTCTATGATAGGGTCTAAGATGACAATGGCAGTCAAAAGTATCCTTTAGGAGCATACAGTCAGGAGAGGTGATGGTGAATTCTCAGCATATAAATAAATGTGGTAGAAAGTAAGAGCAGGAAGTGTTCAAGCCAAGTACTTAGGAAGTTGGCCCCAGGAAAGGGATATTGTAAAGATTCTTGAAGCCACACAGGAGTTTACTGAGTGTACCACAATAGAAAGCCCGATCCATTGCAGCATTCTGGGAAGCAGAAGCAGGAGGATCTCTGTGAGTTCCAGGCCAGCCTGGTCTACAAAGTGAGTCCAAGACAGCCAAGGCTACAAAGAGAAACCCTGTCTCAAAAAAAAAAAAAAAAAAAAAAAAAAAAAAGGAAAAGATAATCCAATCCAGAAAACAGAAGAAAGTACAAGCAGGCTGGAATGCATAACCAAAAAGACAAAACGCAAGGCTGTGAATGTTTGTCCATGGGCAGAGGAGGAGGAGGGTAAGGGCCAGGATTGTAACAGGGAACTGTCGGAACTGTCTGTTTAGGTGTTAGTGTTCCTATGCGGAAAGTGTCATGAGAATCAAGAAGCAAAGCTGTCACTAAGACTGTGTTAGCCTTATGTCTTAAATGTTAGTATAGTCTGTGAGCCAGAACTATTATCAAGGAAACTGGTTGTTTTGACTAGGCAATGTTAACTTCTTTTTGTTGTTGTTTTGTTTTTTCAAGACAGGGTCTCTCTGTTTAGCCTTGGCTGTCCTGGAACTCACTTTGTAGAACAGGCTCGCCTCCAACTCAGAGATCCACCTGCCTCTGCCTGGGATTAAAGGTGTGCACAACCACTGGCTGGATGGCAATGTTAACTCCCAATGGTATAGTTTTAAAGACAGTATGGGATTCGATTCTAGTTAGCTTATACTATACACACAGGCAAACACACATATGCACACAGGCACACACAACCATGTGCATCATGCTGTTCAGAGAGATGCTGAACTCCCTTATACTGTGAGTCCATCTATCACAGGTAAGAACAGAATAAACCCAATCACCATTTCTCTCAGCCTAGGCTGTCATTTATTCACATCTGCCCATCACTCTCTCATCTCAAAAGAAAAGACATTAAAAGAAACGTTTGTTGAAAAATGGCTGTGCCTGGGCATGGTGGCATATGCCTATAATTTGAGCATGTGGGAAGCAGAGGCAAGTGAACTTCTTGGAGTTCAAAACCAGCCTACTGACCTGTACCAAAAGGTCCAGGACTGTCTCAATCTATCTCAACAACAATTACAAAATTAATTGATTAATTAAAATAATTCAAAGAAAAGGCTTCTGGGTAAGAGAGAAGGATGTAACTTCCTAATATGTGCAAGGCTCTGGAGTCAACTGTCAGTACCTCAGGAAAGAAAAAGCAACAAGGAAAGTAAGGATGGACAGGAGGGATGGAGGAAGAGGAGAATGGAGAGAGGAAAAGAGGAAGAAAAATATAAAGAAAGCCTGCTATATAAATGTTGGCTGTCAGCATTGTTGTTTATTTGTTTCCTTGATGATATCTTTCTGCCAACACTATTAGCTGTGGTTCCTTGTTTGCATATTTCCTTCCTTTGTTTGCATGTAATTGTATATAAATATTCTCACACTAACTTAAATCCTTAGTAGAATAGAAGCAAATTCATAACAAATGAAATGGGATAATACCTGAAAGTTTATTTTCAGTGAATAATTAATATTTGCCTAATCTGTCCAATTCATCAGCACTGTGATGAGCATTTTATATACATTTTTTTAAGTCTTAAAAAAGTCTGGCATGGTGGCATACACCTGTAATCTCAGCACTCAGGGAGGCAGAGGCAGGTGGATCTCTGTGAGTTCAAGGCCAGCCTGGTCTACAAAGTGAGTCCAGGACAGCCAAGGCTACACAGACAAACCCTGTCTCAATAAACCAATAATGATGATGATGATGAGTAGGAAAGGAATCTAGAGCTCTTAAAGACAAAAATAACTTAATCTAGCAAAAATATGTGACAATAGTGTACCATTTCTTCTCTCATTACTAGATAGCAGAGAAGAGAGAGGCCCCACACATAACCAGGACAGGCCCACCGAAGCAGCCTTTGAGCATGAAACTAAAATTTCCAGGAGTCTCATTTTCTGATTCCATTCAGATAAAATGGCCAGAATGGGCAAATTGAGCCAAGCTGAAAGAACCCTGGCTGCTAGGGCTGGTACAGAAACAGAGGTTAATTTTTAAGAGAGTGATGAAATATTTTCTAAAAAATGGATTTTTGTGATGTCCATATAATTTTATGCTAAACACCACTGAACTGCGGGTCTAGAAGGTTTAGGTTCATAACACAGCAATTATATGATATTGAGAAAGATGTTCAGACACAACCTCAAGGGTCAGTGAGATGGCTGAGCAGATTTTAAGGCCCTAGCTGCTAAGCCTCAGAGCCCAAGTTCAGTCCCCAAGAAGTACATGGTGGGAGAAAAACAGCTCCTACCACTTGTCTTCTGAGCTCCACACATGCCATGTCACACAGACACGCACACAAAGGTAAAACATGAAACGTACATATAAACACCAATAAATAAAAACAATAATTTGCAAACTAGGCGTGGTGGCACACACCTGTGAGACCAGCACTTGGACAGAAGATGCAAGAAGTTTAAGGACAGCATGGGATGCATGGAACCCTGTCTCAACAAAATTAAAACAACAACAGTAATGAAATACCCTCCAAGATTCAGGATCAAACATCCTTTCGTCGCCCCGTGTGACTGCTCCCTTCAAGAATAAACATGGGAACCAGATGTGTGGTGCTGAGGACAAAATGTTCCAACAGCTATCATGAGAACCGTGGCTATGCTTGAAGGCGGTTCGCTTTTCCTTGGAAGTAGTGATCAATCTTTAATACCATTCAGCAAGAGCTGGATAATATATTTTATTTTGACTTTTGTCAACCAAGAATAAGTGGAAATAATACTTCATTCATTGTCACTAAAACGTGTTAAATTTCATACAGAAGGGAACAATAAAAGAGAAGTGATGGGACCTAAACTTCTGTGGAGTCTGCTGGACCCTGAGGGCTTAGCCCTTCTGACCTTCAGAGTCTAGTAAATGAGAAAAAGAAAGCCGGCTGCTCCCAGGTTCCTCAATCTTCATTACCCACCTTCTCTGAGGATGCCTCTGGATGCTAGCCTGCTCTTCCTGCACGTCATCACTGCTGACAGACTAAACAAGTGTCATCAACACACTGCAAGCGTGAAAAACGCATCCAAAGGTCTTTCCTAGGCTGATGTCTCAAGTGTTAAGCAAAACCATCCCATCCTATATTAAAAAATGATGTGATAAAAAATGATAAATTCTTAGGCTGGGACGATGAGCTAGGGGAGAAAGCGCTGGCTGGGCAAGCATGAATGCCCATGCCTGGATCTACAGCACTTGTGTGACAATCAGGGACAGGGGCACAAACATGTCCCCCCAACCCTGGGGGCAGAGGTACCGGATCCTAAGGGCTCACAGTCTAGCCTACAGCAGTGAGTTCCAGGTTCAGTGAGGCCTAGACTCACACTGAAAAAAATGTAAGACGGAGACTCTGTGGAAGGAAACCTTCCCTACAAACACCCGCTGGCCTCCATACATTCCACACAGACAGCTTAACTGCGTGCAAACAAATACTACTCCTACTAATGACAAACCCCTGTTAAAGAAAAACTTCGCTGGGCATGATGGCACATGCCTTTAAACCCAGCGCTTGTGAAGCCAAAGGAGATGGATGTCTGTGAGTTAGAGGCTAGCCGGCTCTACCTAGCAAGTCCCAGGATAGATGAGACTATAGAGAGATCCCGTCTCAATAAATAAACAAACAAGAAAGAAGAAAGTCTTTAGATTAAAAGTTTTGAGATTACCAGAATCAGTGCTATGGCTGGGTGTGGGAGCTCAGTTGGTAGAGAGCGTGGCTGATAGGCACGAAGCCCTGGGCTCATGCCCAGCACCACATAAATTAGTTGTGGTGGCACAGATCTGAACCTGTAGCACTTGGGACAAAGAGGCAAGTGGACCACAAGTTCAAGATCATCCTAGGCTACACATTGAGTTTGAGGCCAACCTGAGATACAGGAGATCCTGTCACACACACAGAGACAGAGACAGAGACAGAGAGACAGAGAGAGAGAGAGAGAGAGAGAGAGAGAGAGAGGAGACTAGCTTCTACTCTACATGGGTACACTGCTATACATCATTAAATTTTCTAAATGTATTTGCCAAATGTTCTATTTTAGCTAAACTGAGCATACGTTGTTTGTCCGACATGGTTTAAATGAGCACTCACATTTTAAAGGAAGCTTCACACCTCATATTCTTGGCTCTGCGCAGAGCTTCAGAGAGCCCTGAGGACCGACAGAACAACCCAGGCTTCCCTCAGCTGCAGGAAGTCATGCTGGGCAGGAATGAAGAGGACAGAAAACTAAACAAGTTTCCTAGCCTTAGAGATTTGATAATTTTACACTTAAAAAGTCTGAGAAATTCTAAGACTGTCAGAAGAAGGCAGCGTGCAATCCCGTGAGCTTACTTTCCACATAAACGGGCCTCCTCCAGCCTTGTGTAGGCAGTGTCAAGGGACGATGGTGTGTGAGGTGTGGTGTGCATGCCCGTGTGAGCACAAGCTAATGGAGACCAGAGGCGGGAGTCAGGAGTCTTCCTAGACCTCTCTCCACGTTATTTTAGACATAGGATCTTTCTGAACTGGTTTGGCTATGCTGAGTGGCCAGCAAGCTCTAAGGAGCCTCCTGTGTCTGCCACCCCAGTGCTGGGGTCACGGGTCACATGGCTACCATCTAGCCCCCTCTCACCCCCCGACATGATGGCTAGGGTCCACATGCTTGTAAACAACCTTAACTGGGCCATCTCCTAGCCCATCACTGGTCTTATTTACTAGCTACAGATAAGCTCTATACTCTGCGATTCACCGCTGGGCTTCTGCCATCAGTCACCGACAAAGCAGGTAGGAAAGCAGAGCACAAGGTCACACATATCTGCATGGAGGAAGGACAGGAAGGACACACCTTCCTGAGTGACAGGGGTTAACAGGTGCACCGTGATGATGGCCAGTACAGATGTCAGCGTTTGCATATCACTGGTAATGAACACCAGGGGCCATTTTCTAGGAAAGCAAACCTACCTGGCATTCCCAGGACAGAACTCCCGCTAAGACACAATGCTCTAGCTAATTTGACCTTACTAAAATCTCCGGGGCAGTTGTTAACTGTAAAATAAATATAGTTATTTATTTATAACAGCCAAGCTTTTAGGGGTGGTTGGGGGCACGGAATGAAGGACTGAAAAAAGTGGCCACACCAGGAAATGCCTTTTGAATGGCAGCTATTATTGCTATGACCACTATGCTACTTCTCCTGCTGTGACCACTATCACCACTCCAGGACACATCAGCTCAAACTTCCTTTGGGAGGTTCTTGGGGTTGGTTAAGTTCTGGGCGAATAATTTATCAGCTTTTACAATCCTGGGAGGCTAGTTTTCATTGACATTCCTCGAACAGTAAATTCCCAGGTGGATGGGATTATCTTGACCCTCACTGTGGAGTATGAACGCAGACCTACACATGCCAGTGTCTTGAGGAAGCAAGGTTAAGGACAAGAACCACAGGGTTAAGGATAGCAAAGGCAAGAGCACAGCATTTGCTACTGTCCCCAAATAAAATCTGACAGGGTCACACACTGCAGCTCAAGAGCCTCCCAGGCTTTGTACAGCAGAGAACTGGGAGTAACTAGATAGGAATGGAATTCACTAAGAGTTGACAGAGATCCGCCTCTGACAGCTACTCTCAGCCTCGAGAGCCTACCCTCTGAGGCCTTTCCTTCCAGCACCATTCGATTTTCCCAGTGTTCCAAGTGTGGGCCAATGCCAGGTGGAACACTTCGCCCAAGAGTTGCCTCCAACTTTGTCTTAGAGTCACTCTAGAAGAAAAACTGGCATTGCATGCCTCTCGGTCATCAGCCGGGTCATAAGCTGTCTGATGGGCATGGATGTCTCCAGCACCTTGAATGGAAGCCCCACATATATGGATAAAAGTTAACCAGTTCAGAGCTCAATCTGAGATGTGATGGCATAGAATCACCCAAGTGCTGATGTCTGCTTAGCCTGAGACAAAAAAAAAAAAAAAAGCGGTAATGTAGGGCTTGTTAGACCAGGCTATCAAGATGATGAGAAGTACGAGGCTGGTGTAAGGTGGAAGTCGAGGTGGCTCGGAGTTCAGCCCTCTGAGAGTTCTGCACAGCCTTCATAACCCCGGTATTTGGAAAAACATATTTCCATGGGTATATGCTCTGGAAAAGCCCGTAAATCTGGTTCGTAGGTAGTTTCCCACTAATTATATTATGTGTCATTTTGTTTATTGCTATTTTCAACCAGAAGTATGTTGTCACTGTGTGTCATTGCTAAGTGAAAAAGCTCAGATTCTGCCAGGACATATAAACTGTGTGAGCGTTAAAGATTTTATCCATACCCACTCAGTACAAAGAAGTGATCATTGAGTGAAACTGGCTTTAATATTTTCCTTTAAAACCATTAGGTATCGATGATAAATGCTCCTCTTTAAGATTTAAATTAATAGTATTTCGGTGGGCATGGGGGCACAGACCATTATTCCTGGCACTCAGAAGGTAGAGGCAGGAGGATCTACATAGTGAATACCAGGGTAGCCAGGGCTATATAGAGAAACCCCCCTCAAGCCCACCAAAAGCATTTAATAATAAATAATTGCACCATAATAATAATAATAATAATAAATGATACCATAGCTATATGCAGTGGGAGCATATATAGTGTATCCACAAAGCACAGCAAAGCCAGAACAATCTTTGTCTCTTCTTAAGAAGCTAAAGTTGACTGGTGCATTTAAGGTTAAAGGACATATCTGGGGAAATGGGGGCAATAACGTAGCTGTGCCACCGTCATAGGGGTTTAAAGTACACGGTTATAATCTGAAATGGCTTGCAGCCTTCACTTTATAGCTTCAGCTTCATAAACAGACAGGAAATAGCGAGAACCTTAAAGCACACACACACTAACACACACTTCTATCTCCCTCTTAATAATAATAATAATAATAATAATAATAATAATAATATGATAGAATAGACACTGGTTCAACACCTGTCCCATTGGAACAAAAAGAGAAGAGAATGGACACATTAGCATGTATTAAAACATTAGCATATTTTAAAACATTAGCATATTTTAAAACATTAGTTCATCCACTTGAGCCAACGCATATTTACACATTCAAGGCAGAGAAGCCACAGTTCCTAAAAAGTACACACTTTGAAACACTGTCAAATGGTCCCATCTTGCAGAGTGGTCTCATACCAGGTGGCTCCGGGGTAAATGAACAGAGGCAAAACGGCTCCCTAGCTCTTTAACTCTGGGAAACTGAGGGAGCTATTCTCTTGGTACTTAATTTTATTGGCTTCGTTTCTTTATTATTATTAACACGACTTTAATGACTTGCCCGTCACACTGTAGTTTTACAGTCGTATTTATTTTTAGGGTGACCTCATATTGTAGGGAGCTACTTGCGAATAAACACAACAACAAACAAGGGAGAAACTGGGTCCCCCCTGAGCCCACCTGGATGCTCCACCCGCATCTAATTGCTCTGCGCATTTCACAGGACGGTCTAGAAAACTGCAAGGATTTTCAAAGTAAAACTGCAGCGTCAACTGATCCACTGTAACCTTAAGGAGTAGGCCCCAGGGAAAACTGTCCAACAAGTGGAATGAAAGAAAATGGGGCACGCTAGAACACAACACGCTGCTTAGCTCAAAAACTAAAATAAAATTATCAGGCATAAAATCAGAGTTCTGCCTTTAATGACACAGAGAAAGGCGTTACCAGAAAAAGGAATTTAAAAAAAAAAAATGCTTACAAACGACTACAACCCTTTAAATGACGACCCCGCTCGGGTATGCTCTCGTTTGGATTGACAGAAAAATATCTTAGTCATAAAATTGCCAACTCCTGCCCTGCAGGATCAAGGGACTTGAAAGTATTCTTTCCTAATGTGTCAATAGCGCAAGCCTTCTCCTGTCTGTCACCCGCATCTCCCTGCCAGCCCAGAAAGAAAATCTGACACAAAACAGAAAGTTCAAAGCGTACTAACCTGGGGCCCCTGGCAAAAAGAGACGCTCCATTTCACTCTAAAGAACGAATCCTTCCTATGAGACTAACGTCCAAAGCAGTTGAAAGTGGAGATGGGGGGCAACTGGCCACCCCAAGAATCCACAGAAACGGCGAAAGCTGCCTCTTGCCAAGCTCAGCTTTGGCAGGCTCCCTAAAAGCAATTCAAGTCGGCCAAGCCCATAGAGCACTTTAGCCTATAAGCTTCAGAAATGAAGTTGAAGCCACGCCCCATATGCTAACTAGACATTCCGCTGTGAGAAAGACAAGTTGCACAGAGAATGAGCTCAGGCTCCAAAGACTTCAGTTTTGCACTGGTTGCCCAAGAAAACCGGAGCACACACTTCAACAAAGACATCTCTCATTTCCTTGTCTCCCCTAGACGCTGTGCTAAAGGGGCTGATTCAGATTAGACAACGGCAATACAGTCTCCCCTCTACTGCGCTATGAAATGACTTTTATAAGGGTTGCCTAGTTGGGTGCTGCTCATGAAACCTACAGCACTGTAATTTCACGCTGTGTCAGAGAGACGTACGGCATTATTGTTTCTGAGCGTCAAACTCACACTATCACTAGCTTTCAGTTTTTACATAATATAGAATAAGCTCAAAGCCTCATTACTCACAAAAGCTCAAAAACTAATATAGTTTCCAAGGAAAATCTGTCGAAGAACCTTCTAATGCCAGCTCTCACTTGTCTGTAAATCTGTAAGTCGGATTTCTCATATCTGTTCGTCACTTAAGATACTTCTGTAGCATAAAAAGATTTTTTTTCCCCAAGGGGCCAGGGTGATGGCTCCAGCAAGGAAAGGCACTTGCTGCCAAGCCTGATGGCCTGAGTTCAGTCCCCAGGACCCACGTCTCAAAAGTCATCCTCTGACCTCCACATGCACACACACACACACACACACACACACACTCAAACACATGTGCACTTACAAAAAATAATATATATATTACAGCAAATCCAGAGCTTCTTAAAAATCAACCTGATCATTGATATCTAATGGTTTTAAAGGAAAATATTAAAGCCATTTGTGCTGAGTGATAAAATCTTAAATGCTCACACAGCTTATAGGTCCTGGCAAAAATCAGCTTGGTCTATTGTACCACTGAGCTTTTTCACCTAACAATCAATGACACACAGTGACAACATATTTCTAACACAGAGTTTGTCTGTCTTAACAGCCTTGGCTGCCCTGAAACTCACTCTGCAGACCAGACTAACCTTGAATTTACAGAGATTCTCCTGCCTCTGCCTCCTGAGTGCTGGGATTAAAAGCGTGCACCATGGCACTCAGCTTAAAAAGATATTTTCAAATGGATCATTATTGTCTGTCAATATCATATACCATGATTTCAAAATAAGCAATGTAAACTTAGCTTTCATTCTATAAAAATGTAATCAAGAATTTTCTTCAAGTGACTAAACTCAAAAACACAGTCAATATAGTGCCAGCACACTGTTCCCTCAGCTTTTTAACATAATGTACTCACACTAAAAACAATTGTCCCCTACTTTTCAGCCCCAGGAATAATGTTTTCAAAGCCTTGTTATCTTTATATAAAGCTCTCATTTATTTAAATAAGCTGTACTTTATCATAATGATCTAGATTTTCTCCATACTGTAACACAGAATCGAGCAGGGCAAGAAAAAACGGATTCACTCATTGCCAAGCAGGACTTACATGCATGCTAAAACTAACTCAACACCTGTGAGACGGGAGGGATTTGCTCGAATTAGCTCATCAATTTCAGGCAGGAAACCCAGAGACAGCACACCTAACCTCCCTAACCCAGGCGGGGTTCAACAGTTTCTCCCAGAGATAAAAATCTGGGAAGACAGAGAATCCCAGCTCTGAGAGGGAAAACCAGCCTAGAGCAGGTAACCAGTGGCTTAAAAAGTGCCAGTACCCCACCTGCTGGCAGAAATAGGAGAAGCCTGGAATGGCCTAACAGACCTGGGGGGAAGGAAGTGTTGGTGTTGGAAGAAGCAGTTGGTTGTGACAACACTCATGTCACACATGTGCAGGTAGGAATCATTAAACTATTTCCACTGGCAAAAGCAGAATATTTGTGAAAAATATTGATTCCAAAAAGTAATTAAACTTAAAGCCATCTCTCTAATGTGGCTCTAGTTTGCCAACATAAATCATAAAAAAAACAAAACAACAACAACAACAAGAAAAACCCATAAAGACATTTGATGATTTGTATTCCCAAGGAAATCTCTAACGTGTAATACGGATTTTCTTCTTCCTCTACAAGAAGTCGTGCTGTCACACCAGCATCAGCTTTAGGACGGAAAAGTATAAACAGACTTGAGCTCAGCTACGAGCTAGTGATGGCGCTGTGCCTCCTTTGTTCTGTAAAGTTTCTTCCTGGATCTGGTGGTGCCTGCCTGCCATTCCAGCACCCAGGAGAGTTAGGCAGAGGATCTTGAGTTTGAGGCCAGCCTTGGTTACACAGTAAGACCCTCCCGTCTATAATATTTGGGATTTTTTTTTCTTTTCTGTCAAAATTTATTTCCTTTTAGGTTTGGGGAGAGAGCATGCTTGTCCAGGGTGTACAGAGCTCTGGGTTTGAGCTGGAGAACCAGTGGGTGTGGAGGCACATCTATAATCCCAGCACTTGGGAGGAGCGGGCAGGAGGGAGCAGAAACTCAAGGTCATCCTCTGCTACAAAGTATGATGTCAGCCTGGGATACTTGAGACTTTGTCTCAAAGAGAAGAAAAAAACAAATTTCAGGCTGAGAAGTTGTTCCCTAAAGTGCTCACTGTGTAAGCACAGGACCTGGGTTGAAATCCCAAGAACCCACATAAATCTGGACATGGCAGCACACATCTGTAATCATGGCACACTCTCATGAGACATGGGAGGTGGAAAACAGAGAATCCCAGATAGTTCTGGAGCCAAGCAGCCTGGCACACAGCACAGGGGTGGGGGTCGGGGAAGAGTCTTTTTCTCGAGGTAGGGGATACTAGAAGACAAGAACCCACACTTGAGGTTGTCCTCTGACTTACAAGGGGTGTGTCCAGGAGCGTGCTTTCCTGTACTTTTGTGTCCTATAAGTTAATGTTTTGAAATTCAAAGCCTGGAATCAACCTTCGTGAGGGTGGAGAATGTTTAAACCCCCAGCAAAAGGAAACGACATGGGGACGCAGCTTTTAAGTAAGTCCAAGCATTTAGCTAAAACGAACCGAGCAGGTATCACTGAAGCTCCCTCCGTGAAGCAAGGTGCCTTCACCGTAAACTCACGTAAGCCTCATTTTGTGTGTAGCTAACACGAGAAAGCAGAGCTGTCCAGGGATGAGTGTCTGGAGTCCACACAGCCACAGAACTGGGCCTGTAGAGAAAGTCACTATTCCTAAGCATGTGCTTCTGCCCCTCCACATCTATGGCTCAACCAGGCTCAGATGAGAAATAAGTGTGGGGAAACCACATCTGTACTGAACACGTCTGTACTTTTTCTTGTCATTATCCCCCAAGCAATTACAGTTTAACAGCATAATTGCAGCCATACTGTAAAACAGTTAGGCTATAACGCAGCAACTCTATAAATAGAATATTACATCATGTGTCCTAAAGAACCTTGCTTGAGGCCAGTTAAAGCCTGTGGAAGGCATGACATGTAGGTTTCAGGCAAATCATATGTCATTTTATACAAAGGATATATATAATCTAAATCCCTGGGTATCCAAGAAGGTTGTCAATGATTTTCATTGGCCACAGAGGGACACTGTACTGAACTGGCATGTCCTCTGTCTTCCAGACTCTGGTTGGTGTACTGGAGAAGGGGAACAGGCAAGGACAGCCTGGACAGTCCTCAGTAGACTCTCCAGAGAGGCATCACAGGATGGATATGGAAGTGACAGGGGAGAGGAGGTGTGCCCAGGCAGATGACATGGGGTGGCACTGGACATCCTCTGAGGAATCATGTTCTGCTTGGAATACTAGCAGAACATGCCATGGTGGAAGGCAGGAGCCCTTTGATTTCACCCGATGAAGGCTTGAGTGTGACTAGGAAGCATGGTGACGAGGTGAGGAGGAAGGACGAGGCAAAGAAGTAGAAGACAGAAGATATGCACAAAAAAAGAAGGAAAGGTATATGTTAGTGTTTTTAAACGTTCAAGTTCAGGGCCCAGATAAAGCCCAGTTGATGAAGTGCTCACCTACCATGCACAAAAACCTGGGTTCAGGCCCTAGCTCAGCATAAATCAGGTGCAGTGGGACAAGCCTGCAATCCTAGCACTTTGGAGATAGAAACAGGAGGATCAGAAGTTCAAGGTCATGTTCAGCTTCTCGATGGATTCAAGGCCAGCCTGGGCTAGAGACCCTGGCTCAAAAAACAAAACAAAACAAAACAAAACAACAAAAAAACAAACAAAAAAAACAACAGGTAAGATGGCTCCTTAAATAAATATAGTTGGCAAAAAGTGTGAAGACCTGAATTTGAACCCTGGAACTCTAGTCTCCACACACACATGGCAGCACACATATATACATACTCTCATGAGTAATGAATGAATGTATATATGTATGTATAGATAGATAGATAGATAGATAGATAGATAGATAAATGTGAGTCACTTGCCACCGAAGCATGAAGAACTGAGTTAGGATCCCCAGAACACTAGGTGCAGCAGACCTGTAATCCCAATGCTGTCATGGGGAAGATGAGAGGTAGAGTCAGAGAAATACGTACAAAGTCTGGGCCACCTAGCTAGCCTGGTAGATGCATAGGTGAGAAACAAGAAAGTCCACCATCTCAAACAAGGTGGAAGGTGCAGACCAACAGCCAAGGATGTCTACTGACCTTCACACAGGCATATGTCTGCACTCAAATGCATGAGTGTTCACACACACACACACAGACCACACTACACCACACACAATCATACCCAAGAGAAAGATAAAATAATAAGTAAATTAATGGACAAATAAAATACAACAAAAATAAGCAAAATGCCCAAGTTTGTATTGGCAAGATTTGTCAAGAAGGCTGAAGAGACGCTGTATGTATTATGGCTTAATGATTAAGAGCACTGACTGTTCTTCCAGAGGACACGGATTCAATTACCAATACCCACATGGTGGCTCGCAACCATCTGTAATTCCAGTTCCAGGGGATCCAATGCCCTCTTCTGGCCTCTGGGCACTAAACATGGTACACAGAGATACATGCAGGCAAAACACTCATACACATAAAGATAGGTAGGTGGGCAGGTTGATAGATGATAGATAGGTAGATAGATAGATAGATAGATAGATAGATAGATGCCATACAGGGGGTTGGAGATTGGGAAGATGGCTCAGGAATTAAGAGTATTTCCTGCTCTTCCACAGGATTTGAGCTTTGTTCTCAACATCCACATCATGTGGCTCATGGCCTCCACGCCTCCCCCCATTCACAAGCATCATACATTGACACGCATACACACACACACACCTAAAATTTTTTTAAACATAAAAACAAAAAGCTGCAGAAGTAAGCCTGACAGAACTGTGCTCGATGGCTCTCTCAGAAGCACAGGTTCTAAGAGATGGTCCAGCCAGTAGAGGTGGTCACCATCAAGCTGATTGCCTGAGGTCTACACTGGTGGTGGTGGAAGGAGAGACCTGACTCCACATAGCTGTACTCTGACTTCTGAATGGGTGCCATGACTAGATAGATAGATAGATAGATAGATAGATAGATAGACAGACAGACAGATGGCTAGATAGATGTAATTTCTTAATTTAAAAAGAACAGCTTTTCCTGACACTTGTCATTAAAAGAAGTCAAAGATGACCTCATAGCATGCCACAGTTGTCACCAATATCTCAGAGTATCATTCCCATGCATCATAAATTCAGACTCATAGTGGTCATTAGACCTACTACCTGGACACCACTGTGCCCTTGAAATAAAAGGATCCCACAAGACAGCAATATTCATTTCTTGTCATATCCATGGCTCTCGGTTATTGATTTTCTTTGTAATTTTACATGTTTAATTCTTTGCAGTAGAACTTATTCTCTGGAAAGGGATTCATTAGCTCTGTTTTGTAGAGGGTGTGTGGCTCAGTTCGTAGCACCTGTGTAGCATGTAAGGGGTCTGATTCAGTGTCCAGCAAGACATAAGCCAGTGCATGCCTGCAATTCCAGCACTCTAGAGGTAAAGGCAGGAGGGTCAAAAGTTTAAAGTCAGCCATGTGTGGTGGAGCGCAACTGTAATCCCAGCACTTGAGAGGCAGAGGCAGGAAGATCTCTTGAGTTCCAGGACAGCCAGGACCACAAAGAGAAATCTTGTCTCAGAAAAAAAAAAAGTTTAAGGTCATCCTTGGCTAAACAACAAGTACAAAGAGGCTAGCTTGTGTTACATGTGATGCTGCCTTAAAAAAAAAAAAGTTTAAAAAGAGGAAGATTTTTCGGAACGGCATTCAGACAAGGAAAGCCAGGGTGGCAAGATGATTCATTGTGCAAAGGTGCTTGCCTCAAAGCCTGGCGACCTGAGCTTGATCCTGAGGATCTACAAAAAGGTAGAAAGACAGAACTAACTCCACAAAGTTGCCCTCAGATCTCCACATGTATGCTGTGGTATGGTTTACCTGCACAATAATAAAACAGAAAGAAAGAAGAGAAAACTCTAGTATGAGCAGAAGTCTGAATTCGGTTGCAGAATTCAAAACCAGCATTTCTAACTTGCGTCCCTTCCAGCCTGACTCCACAGCAATACGAATGGATCCCTTCTCTGATATAAACAGCATTCTTCCACATGTACCTGCTCCACAGCAACTCACACTGGAAGGCAGGCAACCCCGGCTATTTTAGACCTCAGCAGAAGCTGCCCTGTAAGGCAACATGATCCCCTGACCCTACGCTGGGCCACTGCCACCCAGGTAGTGGCTCCTCAGCCTTGAGTACTGGAGGGTCAGAGCCCATAAGAAGTCCCGCAGAGTGCGGAGTCTAATGAGCACCCGACCCTTCTCCCAGGGTCCTCCTCACAGTCATGGCTCTTCTGGTAGTCGACATGTGAATTTTGAGATTTACAATATACACCTGTTTAATTTTCCATCATTCATAACCCAGACAGAAGCCTCTGCTAAAGCAATTAGTTTGGAATTGGATGGACTAGCTGACTCGGGGATTTGTTCTCTGCTCTCCGCAACTGCCAACTGGCATGCGTTACTTGATCTGTGACTTGATTGCGTGTTGCCAGGATGGCCGGAAAGGACAATGGTACCCATTGTTGCCATGTCTACACCCTGGTCAGCAGCAGCTGCCATGGTGCCTCCTATTTGTGGACTTTACTTTGCTGCTCTTATTTTTATAGGCTTATTTCCTTGGCAATTGCAAATTACTTTGATATCCAGACTAGCCATGTAAAACGTAACCGCATTTTGAGAACTGATAGCACAAAATTGAAAGGACAGATGGTTAAAACTCTCTAAGGTGTATATTTAGAGTTTTTTTTTTTTGTTTAAGATTTATTTAATTTCTATCCATGTGTACTTGTACATGTATGGATGTGCTTAGAGCCCAGAAAAGCCTGCCAGATCCGCTGAGTTACAAGTGGTTGGGAGCTGCTATGTGGGTGCTGGGAACCAAACTCAGGTTATTTGAAAAAACAACAAGCTCTTTGTCCTTTCTATATTATTGCAATTTTTTTCAGAAAAACGGTATAATTTCAAGCTAATTTTATCTCAAGTTTGACTGGGTAGCCTGTTTTTTTTGTTTGTTTGTTTTTTGTTTTTTTACATAAGGCTGCTCACTATATATTACACATATCCTCTTTATATTAATGATAAGTTAGCTTTAACCCATAAAGAAATCTGAGTAACGGTGAAGGGGCTTAGGGATGTAGCCCACTTGGGCAGGAGCCTTACAAAGCCTGCACAAAGCCTTGGTCACCACACCTCATAACTTGCGGCTACACACCAAGCACTTTAGAGGAAGAGGGAGGAGAATCAGGAATTCAAGGTCATGCTCAGCTACATTCCCGAACTCTAGGTCTAGAAGAGCTGTTACCCTCATGCTGCTGGCCTAAAAAACAGCGCACAGTCCACGTGGCTATGAGGAAGGAAGAGAATGTAACACCCAGGCCCTGACTCTCTGGAAGAAGGAACTCCATGGGCAACAAGCCAGGATAATTTCCCTTCTCAGCTAGTCACCCAGAATATTTCCTTCCTTCTCTACACGAATTAAGTAAGGGATCCTGTCACACACACACACACACACACACACACACACACACACACACAAGTGCTTCCTTTACCTGGAAATCTGTTGTACCGCCCAAGTTGGCTACTTAACTTCACATATGTCTTAGTTACTTTTATTTGGTTGCTTGGTTGGATGGTTGGTTTGGTTTGGGTTTTGTTTTTGTTTTGTTTTGTTTTGTTTTTCCAGACAGTTTCTCTGTGTAGACCTGGCTGTCCTGGACTCACTTTTTAGACTAGGCTGGCCTCAAACTCACAGAGATCCACCTGCCTCTACTTCTCCAAGTGCTGGAATTACAGGCTTGAGACACTGTGCTCTTACTTGTTTTTCTATTGCTGTGATCAGATACCATTATCAAGGCAACTTGGAGAAGAAAGAGGTTCTTTGGGGCTTACAATTCCCAGAAGGCTCGTTAGAATCCATGGTCATCATGGCAGGCAGCATGGCGGCAGGCGGCAGGTGGCAGGCAGCAGGCATGGTGTTGGATGAGAGCTTACATCTTGATCCACAAGCATGAGAGAGAAAGCTGACTAGGAAAGAGCATGTGCTTTTGAAACCTCAAAGCCCACCCCAGTGACACACCTCCTCCAACAAGCCACACTTCCTAACCCTTCCCAAACAGTCCGACCAACTGGAGGCCAAGTGTTCAAACATATGAGCCTATGTGCAATCCCCACACCGTGTATCAGATACCCCTTGATCTGTCATGATCTTACCTTCCAACAAAGCCAGGGCGAAACTGAAAATGCTGAAAGTCAAAGTAGATTCAATGCCCCTAACCTAGAGCTTAGGAAACGACCCAGTTGCTAGACGGCTTGCAAAGTCCTGGGTTTGATCTCCAGCACCACACAAATGAAGCTGTTGGTACACACATGAAATCCTAATACAGGAAGATTAAGACTTCAAGGTCATACTTGTTACACCATGAGTTCGTCGCCAGCCTGAGCTATGTGAGCTCTGTCTCAAATAAGAATGGAAGTCAGGAGACCTTCCTCAAAAGGAAGCTAGGGAGATAGCATCATGATTTAAGGACTATTCATTCATGATTTTATATATGATATATTCTGTCACAAAATAGGAAAAGTATAGTACCAATATGATAATATTGTATGGATATATACATACAATATATAATGAGGAAGATGCTCAATATCTTATTTTCCACTCATGGGCAGCCAGCATGGTAGATACTATTATTATCTCCATTTTTCTCAGGTAAAGAAAACTAAGCCAAAAATGTTGACTTGGCTAAGGCCATTCATTCAACACTTGTTTATTTAACACATACTATGTCATGAGCACTGTCATCAGCATTAACGATACAAAACCAAAAGCCAATGCCTTCAGGGAGATGATGTTCTATTAGAGAAAACAGATTACCAAAAATTAAAACATTTAGGTTGAAGATACAGCTCAGGGGTAGTGTTTGCCTAGCATGCTCATGACCCCAGAACTAAAAATGAAACAAACAAACAACCAAAAGACATAAACATAATAGCAGACAGTGTTGCATGCTATGAAGACCAGAGCAGACTCAGGGAGTCAGAATGATGTGGAGAGGAGAGGTGGCACACTCTTTAGTTTAGGCCTTTCTGGGGAAATGCCACTCAACAGAGACCTTAATGAAGGAGGGCAAAAACGCCCTGTGTCTCTGTTTGCTCTCTATCACGGTGATAAAAATGCTGACCAAAAACAATATGGGCGACGAGAGGTTCATCTGGCCTACAGGAACCTGGAAGCAGTTGAGCAAAACAGCAATGGCGGTGTCCAGTCTGTAGTCTATAAATGCTCGCTTGAAGACTCTGCCACTGGAAGCAGTAGGAAACAGATTAGCTTACTCATAGAGCTTTGCTTTGAAGAACAGAGGGATGGATGGGGCTGTGGCTCAGCTGGTAGAGCACTTGCCTAGCATCCACAAAAGCCTGGGTTCAGTTCCCAGCACCGTAGAAACTGTCTACCAGGTTTGGTTCCGCACACCGGTATCGCCAGCAAGTGTAAGACGTAGGCAGGAGAGGGTCAGGAATTTGAGGTCACTCTCGGTTACATAGTGAATTCAAAGCCAGGCTGAGCTGCCTGAGCCAGTGTCTTAGGCCAAAAAAGGATAGAAATATAGGACAAAGTAGAGGGGACAAGAGAATAAAGGGTATTTTTAGATCTTTAAGTGAAGCACAGTAATTGTGCATGTTTATGGGGAAGTATGACATTTCTAAATAAATTTACAATGTGTCATGATCAGGTCAGGATAAATAAGCATACCACCATCTAAAACCTTCAGAATTAGTTTGCATAGAAAACTTTGGAAATCCTACATTAGCAGCTGACGTCAACCCTAATTACCTTGCTGAACTATATATGGAATACAGATGTTAATCTTCCCATTAAAATGAATCCTGGTAGCTGCTCACTCTCATCTCTCTGTCTCCCCTCCTCAAAACCCCTCATAGGCTGAGGGAAGCACTATTCTCCTTTTTATATCAGGATATCAATGTTTCAGCTTCTACATATAAATAAAAACAAGTGGTACTTATCTTTCGGGGTCTAGCTTATTTCATTTAACATGGCACAAGAGGAAATCTTTAAAGAGGAGACTTTGGAATATGTTAATAATAAAAATGATCCAATAAACAGAGGAAATCCAATGATGCCAGATGTAGGAGGATAAAAAGTCTGAACAGGCAGAAGCAGATTTCTATACTGGGGGGTAAGATAGAATGTGACTCTGACTCAGGAGAACACACAATCCATCATTTTAAAGACCAGGGCCTAGGGGAACAGAATGACAGATGTATATAAGAGGGGTTGCTCATGAAGAAATAGATTCCTTCTTGCTTACTATTTCTAGGTTCCCCATGATCTTTAGCTGAGAGAGGTGGGAAAGAATGTAGATTTGGAGGAAGAAACAAAGATACGCAGGAAGATAAAATAAGGAACTCACTGGGGATTGTGGTATGGCTGCCAAAGAGTGCTCAGTGGAGGCAAAGGTAAGGGGGTAGAGGAGAAGATGGCCAATTAATTGCACATCGTCAGAGCTGTTTATGTGTGCTTTTCAGGTATACTGAGCTATTAGGGGAGACCGCAGAGCTGTGACTGTGGGATCTTGATTTTAACATGGTTGGAGTTTGCTGGATAGTCTGATAGGAAGACAGGCAGAGAATAATCACAAGTATGATGGGTACTCTAATCTTTAAAATAGATTTTATGCATTTTCCTTCCCTCCCTCCCTCTTTCTCTGTCTCTCTCTGTCTCTCTGTCTGTCTCACTCTGTCTCTATCTCTCTGTGTCTGTCTGTCTGTCTCTGTGTGTGTGTGTGTGTCTGTGTGTGCATAGAGGACATGCAGGAGTTGGTTCCCCTTCCACCATGTGGGCCTCAGTGTCATCAACCTTGGCAGTAAGCTCCTTCAAGCCTTGAGCCATCTCACCAGCCCTCAATTTAACTTTAAACAAATACATGCTTCGTTCCTCCCCAGCTGAATTATAAAAGCAAATTTGTAAACCACAAAACAAAAGAAAAGACCCAGTCCTGGCCCCTGGCCTGTCTTCCTGAACCAAGGAGGGGCCATGTCAGGAAACAGGACTCAGATCCTACATTACAGAGTCCTATCTGCCAAGTAAGTAATTAAACAACTCTGGTCAGAGAGCACTGAAGTTCAAAGGACAGTTAAAGGTTAAAGGTTGAAGGTTAAAGGTTAAACAGTTAAAGGACCACTGAAGGTTCCATCCTATAAAAATGTATGCCCGGGTGTTATTTAAGGATGCTGTGTTGTTTACTCACCCCAACTAGAGAACTGATTTTTATGTTTGTATCTATGCATACATACATAATGGACTCAAGAAAATACATCAATCTGATGGAGTTTACACTGTTCAAGCCACATTTTCTCAGCTTCACCACGATGTCAAAACCAAACGCCTTTAATAGTAACTGGCCTTCCAGTTCTGAATGTGGATCTTCTCCTGGGTCAGTGAGAAATGCTCTCTAGTGATGCTAAGCAGTGGCGGCACTCCTCGGCTCCTGTCATCCATATAACCAGGGTATCTACAGTGTCCTGTGTGGTTCGGCAGGGTAGCTATACTACGTGCATTTCAGGAGTATGTGTATGAGTGTGTGTTTATACGTGTGTACCGGTAAATATGTGTGCAGGTGTGGCATGCATATAGGTGTGGAGGTCAACCTTGGGTTATTACTCCTCAGAGGATGCCCTTCAAATAGTTTTGTTGATGGCCGTGGTGGTTGGTTGGTTGGTTTTGGGGTTTTTGAGACAGAGTTCCTCTGTATAGTCCTGGCTGTCTTAGAACTCACTATATAGACCACGCTGGCCTTGAACTCAGAGACACACCTGCCTCTGCCTCCCCAGCGCTGGGATTACAGGAGTGTGCCTCACCCTGCTGAAAAAGGTACTCTTAATTGAAGTATTGCCTTCATTATCAGATTGGCCAGAGGATGTACCTTCAGGGTATTGCACGCATGCATGTTTGCATGCACCCACAGACCACTGGAGAACAGCCGGTGTCCTGCTGTGTCACCCTCCACTTCATTAGAAGTTCAGGAGCACGTGCACTGTCTCACGCTAACTCCTTTCACTGGTAAGTTATGGTCACTTTAAACCTTCAGCCATTGCTGACCATGCCTCTGTCTAGCAATTTACTAAACGGTTTTAAACAAAGCATAACTTCAGCAGGGAAAGAGGCATCCAGCACAGGTCAAACATGGATGTGGGTCCCACCTTGGGAAAGCTGGCCCATCCTGACCATTCTGCTCTCCCACCTCTGGCTTCCTCTGAGCTCCCCAAAACTTCCGGCCATGCAGAAGTTTTCTTGAACAGTCACTTGTCCTGTCCAGTGAGTCAGGCTCCATTAGAGTATGGGTATCTGTCTTCAATACAGGCCTCCTGTCTGGGCTCCTGTGCTAGAACATACCACCTGCACGGAATTGTTTTCTCTTTTTTCTTTTCCCTTGGCAACGCCTCTATTGTCCTTGTGAAATAAATGCCTGTGTGCCCCCATGTGGCCAATTCGTCTATTCTACTGTAAGAGCTGATTATGTACCAAACAAAAACAACAGAAAACCAAAACCAACCTCTTGATCATCCATAGTGTTTACCTCAGAGGAGATCTGATGAATTTGTACACCTTAAAAGATTTCTGGAATACATTGGCACATGCTATGACTCATTTAGATGTCACTATCTCCAGAAAAGAAAATGAAGACCACTGCCCTGCTAACCTTTATGGTATGGTATATGCCTGCTGGGTGGTGGCAGACTCAGTATCAAAGAGGAGGCTGATGCAAGATGAGGACCGGACACCTTCTTCCTAAGAACAAGAATGGTATCATTGTACTCTGGGAAGATGGCTCAGTGGGTAAGAGGGCTGGCCACCAAGACTGACAATGTGACTTTGATCATTGGGCCCCACTTGGCTGAAGGACAGAACTTTCTCTCTCTCTCTCTCTCTCTCTCTCTCTCTCTCTCTCTCTCTCTCTCTCTCCCTTCCTCTCCCCCTCCCCCTCTGTCTCTCATACACACACACACACACACACACACACACACACACAATGCACAAAGGAGAAGGGGGTTAATAATAACAGTGCTATCCTTGGATTATCATTTGGGAAAAGTAAATATAGTTCCCTGATAAGCTAGCGAAACTTAGATACAAGAATTAATTTGACTTACTCTGAAGCTAAAGGTAACTTTGTTTTTTTCTTCCTGCCTCTACTTCCAGAGTCTGCGATCACAGTCAGGCACTCCCACTTTCTGAAGCACTGGGAAGCGAACCCCGGGCTTCAAGCACATTAGGCAACCACCCTACCCACAGCGTTTTGTCCCAACCCCGATAATGATTTTTGAAGAGAAACTATTATATCTGTGAGCTTGAAGAACAAAATTAGCTTTTGAGGTTGGAGTACAGCTCCCTTTTCTTTCTGAAAAGAGAGATGGGAGAGTCTGTGGTCACTATACCAACAAGGAGGTGTTGGAAAAACACAAAACTCAGGTTCCCAGCTGCTAGAAAATGAAGCAAGGTTCACACTGAGGAGGGGTGAAGCAGTCCCAGAGGCATAAGATTCCAAGTCCCCTTGACCAACTGAACTCATTCAATTAGGATCTCAAATAATAAACCAGGAGGCTTGATACTGGTTTCCTGATAGCCCATTTACCCACCTCCAGGTACAAATCAGAACCAACAGACAAAGCCAGTATTCTGGATCAGCTCAAGGACAGTCTGGGCTACAGGAGACCCTGTCTCCAACCAATGTGAACCAAACAAATGGAGGCAAGAAAAAACCAACAGGAAATCTTCAAAATCTAAAGTAATGTGGCAAATTTGTGTTAAAACCATGGTTGAAATGCTGTAAAAACTCTTCATGTCCCTTAGAAGCTGTCTAGGAAACTAGCGCAGTGATCCTCATGGAACAAAGAACACTGACAGTTGCCTGTAGTTTCCCACTTGTATCAAAGCACCCCGCTATCAAGCCTGGCTTGAGAAGACAAAGAAGACCATATATTAAAATTTCATCCATCTGCTTCTATTCTACTGCCAGGGCTACTCCTGGCTTGTTTGAGCTTAAATTTTCTGCTGGTAAGCTGAGTGTGTGGCACAGGCTGTCATCCCAGTGCTTTTAAAGGCTGAGACAGAAAGAGTGGGAGTTCAAGGCAAGTCTGAGACCTGTCTAAATCAAGCAATAACAGTTATAATAATAGACAAACATCTTCAGTTAGCAGAAGGATTGATTTGCACCTTTGTTTAGTATTTTGGTTTTTGAGGCAGGGTCTTACCCTGTAGCTGAGCCTAGTCTAGAACTTACTATGAAGCCCAGGTTGGCTTCCAACTCATTGAAATCCTCCTACCTTTGTCTCTCAAATGTTGGAGTTAAAGATGTGAGCCACCATTCCTGGCCCTGTACCTGTTAATAGAATCTTTATTCCAATACCTGCTGAATATCTAGTATACGCCAGGAAGTCTGTAGACACTCAAGGTTCAAGGCTGACTAATAAATGGGCATCACAAAGCTGGAAAATTCATGAAGGAGGTAGTCTACATGGCCCAACCAACAAAATTGTGCCATGCATGAACAGATACCCAGGAGCAGGAAAGGGGGCAGAAATGACTCCTCATGCAGGAAAATATGTATTAGGTAGACTCTACCAAGGTATAGGATGCTCATATATAAGACAGGAAGAGCATGCTGCTGAAAGAGCAGCAGAGCAGGAGAGTACAAGGCAAGTTCTAGCGCGCACACACACACACACACACACACACACACACACAAATCCTAGGAGAGGAAGAGAAAGAAATGGGAGGTAGATTTGCATAGAAGGTTTTAAGCTCTATTCTGAGTTTCAGAAAGACCACCTACCCTATAAACCTGGAAACAGAGACTAAGCAATGTTCTATGAGGTAGGAACTCACAGGGCCGATGGCTGTGTTAAGAAATCAGTGCCAAGGATGGGCTCAGTGGAGTAGAGGGGCAGGGAGACAGAAAGGTCGGCATCCACCTAACTCCCTGTGGAAAAGAGGGGTTGGCTGGATGAATAGCAGCAGAGTGTGTTATAGTGCTTGTAGGAAGACACTAGGAGAAGGAAGAAGTAAATCAACAGTCCAAGCAGGCCAGGGACAACTGCACATAGACTGATGGTTGGGTGGGGTAATTCTGAGGCCAAGGGTAATCTTGCCGGGTAGTTCCAAGAGACTGTAGAGAGCTGAGAAAGAGATAGTACCGAGCTAGGGTTGTAGCCTCCAGAGCTTCTGTTACATGGGCTGGACAAATCAGGAGAGCAAAAGGCCATGGGAAAGCTGAGCCAAAATATGGTCTGTACATGGGGAGAGACTCATGCGTGAAGTAAGCTCACAGGAAAGATGGAATCCCAATTACAGGGTTCAAAGCTGTTGTAACAATGTGAAGTGTCCTCCACAGGCTCCTGTGTTTGAACTCTTGGTCCCTGGCAGCTGGGCTGTTGGAAGGTTGTGGAACTATTAGGAGGTGGGGTTGCACTGGAGGAAGTGCACTATTAGGGGCTGGCCTTGGTGCTTTATAGCCCAGCCTCACTTCCGGTCCACTCCCCGTTTCCTGGCTGCACATGCAATGTGACCACACATTATGAACTGCTGCCATGGCTTCCCGGCTGTGATAGACTCTACCCCTTCAAACTAAACTGAAAGAAATGCTTTTTTCTTTACATAGCTCTTTGTCAGATAGCTTGCCACAACCAGAAGAAAAGCAGCCAACACTCAGAGAGTGGGGCAGCCCATAGAAAGTCCAATATAAAAAAAGCATGCAGAGAAGGACTTCTAATCCAATGAGGGCAGGGGTTCCTTCCCATGTGGTTTCTTGGAAAAGAAAGAGACAAGGCCTATCTATGGTAGGGGAAAGGCTTGGAAGTTCACTGTTGCTTCCTGAGTGCCGGGTCCTGTTCTAAGCTCTGGAAATATGAAAGTGAGCAAGTGACTTCCCTGCTTCTATGAAGCTTAGGAGATCAGAAGTTTAAAGACTGCCTCAGTTACACAACCTGGGCTACATGAGACTCTGTCTGGGGTGAAAACAAAAGCAGAAGTGCCAACTCAGGCTGAACAAGCCGTGAGGAGCAAGCCAGTAAGCAGCACCCCTCCATGGCTTCTGCTACTGTTTCTACTTGAGTTCCTGCCCTGCCTTCCCTCAATGTGACCTCAGAATTAAAAGTTAAAATAACTCCTCCACCCCCTCCCAAAAATGGAGAAAATGTTAACTCAATATTTATCAGGAAAATTAAATTTTTTTAAAAAAATGAGTCACAGAGACGTGGCTCAGTGGGTAAAGACACTTGCTGTGCAAACCTAATGATCCAAATTCAATGACTGGAAGCCGTATAAAAATGGAAGATGGGGCCCCACCCCACTGCCCATAGCATAATTGAGCACTGCACTCCCTTTTATATATTATGACTGTGCTGCTGCATGTAAATGAAATATCCCTGACACTCCTAGTTCCAGAAAATCAAAAATATTCACCCCGAAAGATGCTAACTATCAGTGAAGGAATGAGTGGCCAGGTCAGTGGGTAGCAAACAAGAGGACCTCAGTTTGGATTCCCAGCACCCATGTTAAAATACAAGGGGCACAGTGACATGCCTGTACTGTAATTCCAATGCTGGGGCGAGGGAGCGCACACAAGACACTGTGGGAAGTGGGACGCGTGTTTACCTATAACCCCAGCACTTGGGGGTGGCGTGAGGATCAGGCATTCAAGAACAGCCTCAGCATTCAGAAAGCTTAAGGCCAGCCCAGGCCAGCTGAAACCCTGTGTGCCTCTCGCCAGAGCACTCGGGAGGTTGAGGCAGGTGGATCTCAGTGAGTTTAAAGCCAACCTGGTCTACATAGTGTTCCAGGCCACCCAGAGTCACATAATGAGACCCTGTCTTGACCAAAGCGAAACAACAGATGAGCGTCCTGTCTCTCCGCCACAGGACCACAAGGTTTCCGAGTCTCACCTGCCTAGCACCAACAGGGGCTGCCACAGAGCTTGCACTAAGCAAAGGACAAGAGCCCCTTGCTGAAGGGATGAAGGGAAATCTCCACTGGGAATGACATCAGAAGGAAGAATTGACCCAACTGTGGCAGAAAATCCCACAAAGAAGGATTATCATGTCTGAAACAAATGTTGCAACTAGTTACTCTTTTCTGTCATCAGGGATGTAAATCTGGGGGTGAGATGGCTCAGCAGGCACTGGCACCTGAGCCAAGTGCCAGGATCTGAGTTCTGTCCTGTGGACCCACACGGAGCTAGAGCTCTACAGACTCATGCAGGCTTTCCTCTGCACCCCATGTGTGCTGTAGCACACGGGCATCACAAAAGACTAATAAATAAAAACGCAATTAAAAAAGAACTTGCAAGGTTGAGCACTGTACTGCATGCCTGTAATACCAGAACTTGGAAAGCAGTGTCAGGTGGATCTCTGTGAGTTCAAGACTGGCTTGTTCTACCTAGTGAGTTCCAGAACAGCCAGGGCTGTATGGAGAGACCCTGTCTTGGGGGGTGGGAGTGGAGAGAGGGGGGCAGAGAAACTTTGATCTGACAGGATGTGAAAACAGCTGGGCCCCTAGGCCTCCCAAATGTTGACTCGATGCCAGGTTCCATTATCTAAGAGGCTGTATTCCTACCCAATACTTCCCTTCCTGTACCCAATGATGGAGGCAAGGGATGGTTTTAAATGAGTAATGCTGAAGATACTTGTAGAAGATTGTTTGCTGTAAGCATTGAACTAAAACAGCAGCACTGAATATTTAAAACAGCTTGCTGATAGAAAATGCCTGGGAACTTCTGCTGCATACAATGTTTTAATTGCTTATAATGTCAGTCTTTAATTGCACGTAGTGGAGTGTACCTAAGCAGGCTTTTCCCATTGCAAATATATGGTTTTATCATGATAAAGTCATGAATGGCCCGATGAGATGGCTCAGTGGGTGAGGCAGTTGCTATGAAGCCTGATGGCCTAAGTCCTATCTCTGGGACCCTCACTACGGAAGGAGATACCTGACTCTAAAAGGTTGTTGTTTGACTTTCACACAGGTGCAGTGGCATTGACAAGCACACACACACACACACACACACACACATGACACACACATACATCATATACACATGACACATGCATACACACATCATACACACAGTGACATACATACATCAGACACACACAAACATACACTCACACAGAAAGACATAAGGAAAAGATCTGTTAGCATGTGTATACCGAAGTTCAAAATAGGTACAGTTAAGGGAAAACATTTGAGCAGTCAAAATGCTCAGACTTACACATATTTCCATCACTTGTAAAAACGATGTTAAATGCTGTTGTCCTGGATGTGTTCAGAACGGCAGTGTGTGTTCACAATGGCAGTGAGCCAGCCTCAAAATTCCTCACTCATTTCATGCAACAGGAAAACAATGAAGCCTCAACTATCTATTATATGTGGAAAAGAAGAACCACGTAGTGAAAAATACCAAAACGCACCCCTAGTTTGGGATTGCCATCTGAGCAATGATTACGCTAACATCCGTGCGTCTTTGTCGGATGCCAGAAGTGGAG
Source organism: Meriones unguiculatus (assembly GCF_030254825.1). Lineage (NCBI taxonomy): Eukaryota > Metazoa > Chordata > Mammalia > Rodentia > Muridae > Meriones > Meriones unguiculatus. Next base: position 136,946,065 of record NC_083350.1, on the reverse strand, counting down.
CGATGCTCCCTGCTCACCCTATGTCTGTCACTACGTGGCAAGTAAATAGTACTATGTGATATGGCGACTTCACTGGGATGAACCACAGTCTCCAAAGTGCCTCTTTTATGTGTGGCTCATCAGCCACCCTCAGAGCTGAAGCACAGAAGGAGGAGGCAGCCATTTGACGGCCTGTGCCCGTGCGTGCACACACAAAATGTTTCCTAGCTAGCCAGTCCGCCACTAACCTTGATGCTGTGAAGGGACCGGTAGATTCTGTTGAGGTAATTCGTCCACAGGAAGCGTTCCCTGGACAGGATTGAAGTTATCCACTGACAGTCTCTTAGGAACCCCACACACAGGAACTCCACGCCTCCACTTCTGCTCATGGTGGTTCTGTTCATACTACCTGTTTCTGGTGAGTAAGCCATTTCCCTGTAATAAACCCCTAGCTAGATACGTGTAATTTACCATTCCCACATGTGTGGCAAACTTAGCTAGTTTCTGAATCTAGCTTCAGATTCATTACACACATTCATTACTGGTAAGAGGATACAGAGGAAGACTTCCTGATGTGAAATCATCCAGAAAGACACCACAGGTTCCCCTTTCACAAGGGCAAAGACTGTGAATAGGACACCAGGCACCTTCCCTGGCAAGGACTGCATCTTAGCAATGTCACATTGGAGAGCTGCAGAGATGCAGAAGGTACCTCGGTGCTAACCTCTCCCGTGCCTGCATCAAAACCACTTGCAAGTAAACCGCTCCCTGGGGATCTGTGACACTCTCTGCGAGACACAATTCCTCAGTGTCTTTCTGTCACTTTCCTGTCTTCTGAGCAATAGACTCCTACATCAAAGTTGCTGTATGACACGGAACAGGGATGCCAACCTCCACTGCTGTGCACGGGGGACACACTGAATGCTGAAGGGGGTAGGAGCAGACACACAGCCTCAGCAAACGCCCATCCTTAGTTTTCCACGCTTTTAGGCTCTGGCAAAAGAATATGAGAAAAGTTTTTTACCATCTGCAATAAATGCCTTTACAAAGCCACAAACTTTAACTCTCATGGAATAGAATTTCGTAGGCAAGCCTGTGGCTATATCCAAACTCAGTCACTCAACAGATGTGTGCTGTAGAAGATTTACTCTGCTATATCGCCAGATAAGGTTCTGTCTTTTTCACATTACAGTCATCTCATTTCCTAAACCAGCAACTTCTCATATGTCCGAGGCATGCAATTAAATTTATTTTAGTTAGTGTGTGTATATGTGTGTGTGTGTGTGTGTGTGTGTGTGTGTGTGTGTGTGTGAATAGGAGACCAGAAAACAATTCCTGAGAGTCACCTCTCCACTTCTTCCAGAGCTAAATTCAAGTCATCAGGTTTGGTGGCACACCTTTATCTTCTGAACCATCTCCTGGCTCTCCAGTGTGCTTTTTGATGAATGCTGACCCAACCATGTAACCACTCTGAAACCCATCAGTCAGCTCAGCAGCCTTTTGAGATGCTGGTAACATGACCACCAAGAGTGACGCACATTCTAGGCCAGTTTGAGATCTATTGTGTCGCTAAATTGCAGTGAAGAACTTCCTTGACACAACAGGCAGGAGACAAGGGAGAAGGAAAAAGACATCAGGCCAGTGACTAAGGAGGAAATTCAGTGACTAACACAGACAAGAGCTGAAGAAACAGCAAACAGAAAAACAGTGCTGTTTCTCAGACCTGAGTTTCTCACAGATGTGTCTGTTCCTGGATTCACTATAAAAGGCTGGAGCAAAGTATTGACAGGGTACAGAGGTGTCAAATGTCTCCTCTGCAGGCCATTCCCCACATTGCAGCAAACCTGATTCCTCTTCAGAGGCAGGAGGGAGGGGTTCATAGACTGATCCCAGCTCTGAATAGACAAACTTGGGAAAGTGCTCTCCCAGCACAATGGGTCTGCTTGTTCCCAGCCAGGATCACAATGCTGGTCCCTGGCCCTTTGTTTACGCTGCTTCCTTCTTTTCACAGCTCTCCTCAGCAGTGGTCCAGGCTGGTGAGTTCTGGGCTTCCCTGCCAGTGCCTTCCCTTAAACACTGATACTGCTCAGGGTGCGTCTATCTCCTAGAGTCTGTTTGGCATCTAAGTCTCTTGTCACTCGCACAGCGAGGGGAGTCTAGGAGACATTTGTAAACCTACACAAAGCTTCCCTCTTCTGATCCGCACCATGCCTCTGTTCTCTTCCTGAATGCCCAGGACGCTCTGAATTCCCACAGGCGTCTATTTCATCTCGTTCAAGTAAAAAATGATCTCGAATCTCAAACTAGTCCTTCCTCCCTGACCTAAGCATAAGCTGTGTTCTAACTCAAGCCCCTAGCCCCACCATGCAACCAGGGACCGTGCCCATCGTTTTTATCTGTGTTTCACCTATGAGGATATTGGTAGTGGGACAACCCAACTTCTTACATTCTAGGGGCAAAAACGGATCCAGAATCCTGCTCATCAAGAATGGATGCAGAACCCTGGACATCGGTCTGCCCCTAGGGAACTGAAAGGGAGAGGAAGCCTCAAGACTGGAGCCTGTATAAGCCTGTCAGAGAATGAGAGGCTCTGGGTTCCTGACTAAGAGCAGACTACAGCAGCCACAGCAACAAAAGGCTACGGGAAGAATTAGGAAGCGCTGCCTTTCCCCTAGCTGGTGTGAGTCACAGAAAAACACAGCCGGCACCTCCAGGCTCCTGTCAACATAGGGGACTAGGAACAGGCTGCAGAGGGCACACAGGATCCCAGCATGATTCTAGGTCCTCTCAAGTCAGCGTTCACACCTGAGCATACAAATCCTGCCAGCTGCCAGCTACAGGTGGTGGTGGTCACCGACCAGGCAACAAAGCAACAGGCTGTGAGTGGGTGGGGCTCTTAAATCACTTGAGATGGCTCCAAAATATCATCAAGGACACGTAGAGTTTTAGTAAAGGTCACACGTGGAGGTTGGGGGATTCTGGTCCAAAGCAGAGCTACTCGGGAAGCTCAGGCGGAGGACAGCAAGCTTGAGGCCAGGCTGGGCTACCCAAGGAGACCTGTCTCAAGGGCAAATCAAAGTTCACGAGGAATATGGAGGCACATGCCTGAAATCCCAGAGGTTAGAGGTTAGAGGCAGGAAGAGCAAGTTCACAGCCAACATTGGTTACATAAATGAGTTATTTGAGGTCAGCCTGGGCTACAAGAATACGAGCTTGTCTCCAAAGGATTTGAGTCCTCTCAGGGAGGCAGAGGCAAAAGAATCTCTGTGAGTATGAAGCCCAGCCCTGGTCTATAAAGTGAGTCTAGGACAGCCAAGGCTACACAGAGAAACCCTGTCTCAAAAAATCAAATAAAATAATAAAGGATTTGAGTCTTATGATTTAAATCTCCATGCTGTTCTTTCTTAGCCTTGACCTCATTTAACCTCATACAACCAGGGGCTGGGGACATTTCTTAAGCCCATCTCATGCTCTTCCCTTATAACTCCCATTCACAGCCTTTTCCTTCCTCTACGAAACATCTCTACATACTGCTGCAGGAGTAATCTTGACAAACCAGCGCTCCTGTGGTGTCCTAGGCTCTGGAGGAAAAATCGGAACTATTATGAGGCACTTATTAGATGTAGCAATGAGGAGAAATTAAATGAAAGTAACTTAGGTTAGGCCCGGGGGCAATAAAATACTCAAAATGGACTGTTGCTCTCTGATTTTCCATCTTGTTTAATTCCACTGCTCTAGGGGACATGTTTGTATGATTACAGTGTGGAAATGCTGCATACTGTGCTGCTGTGTCCCCCCCACTGTCCCATAAGTTGAACTTAATCACATGGAAATTAAAAACACTGTACATCTCAGCTGATTTTTGCTGTTAGTCCTACAAAGATGATGGGTAAAAATGCTGATGGGGTATGTAGCATTTTTAATTGTCACACTGCGAACAAACAAACAACTGAAGGCGTGTTCTTCTAGCGAACTGTCTGATTCATAAGCAAAATGCTTAATGAACAAGTGGTGTTCAGGGGTGTGCACTCCTTCACAAGCAAAACCCAGATGAAGGTGACCGCGAGCTCCGAATACTCCTGCCTGTGCCTCCCAAGTGCTAGAACTATAGGCCCATGCCAGCACGCCTGGCTGGAGATATTTGGAGTGTCATTAGATAAAGAGAGTCCCTTTGGGCCTTCTGAATGTGAAACAGTTCCACAGGTCCTGGCTGTAAGAACTTCTTCATGCTGTTGGAATGGAAGCTAGAGGCATCAGGGTGCCATTTGCACAATATGTTGATTTGTTTTGTCATTCTGAATACTGTAAATGTGCGCATTGCTTAGCAAGTGGGCTGTGCATATCTTTTACATAGGTAGGGGAGATATTTTGTGCATCTCTTTCCGTTTTCACATCCCAGTCACACCATGTATGATATACACATGCATAGACTGCTTTCGCTTTCCACTGTGTTACGACATTGGTGGTGGTGGTGGTGGTGGTGGTGGTGGTGGTGGTAGTGCTGGGTTTGAACCCAGCTCTTCCACTGCATTAAACCCCCAGCACTTATAAGCTCCTTCTGAATAGGAATAGCTCTTCCTCAATTTGTCCTCCACTTCACTAATCAAAAACACTCACAAAAACCAGTCAGCGAAGCTGGGTGTGATAGAACATGCCCTTAGTTCCAGCACTCAGGAAACAAAGGCAGGATGATCTCTGTGACTTTTGATACCAGCCTGGTCTGCACGGGGAGCTCCAGAACTACATACAGGGAGTGAGAGCCTGTCTCAATCAATCGATCATCAATCAATCAATAAACAAAACAACAAATATACCACAGTCAGATGTGACACAAAATGCTTCAGGGATCAAATTCAATTGTTGAGTAAAAGTTGCTGTCTTCAGAGAACAACAAAGTGTCTCAGGGAATAAAGATTCACAGTTGAAATGGGTGCCGTTCTTCTTAGAAGGGAGGAGGAAACATTTAGTCCAATAGACTCTCAGGACCAGAGCTGAGAGATCTGTGGATGCTTCAGGAGCCAGGAGCAGATGCTCATAAAAAGTAGAATGAGGGTCAGCTCAGCCTTAAATCAATGCTGAAAACCTTGGGTCAGGCCTTTCCACCTTGAGCCTCCATTTTCTCTTTTGTGATACTGAGGTGTAAAAAAATTACAGAATGCTAGAGAGATGGCTCAGTTGTTACGGGTATGTACTGCCCTTGGAGGCTGGTTCTCAGCACCCGTGTTAGATACCTCACAACTACCTGTAATCCAGTTCCGGGGGAGCCATTGCCTTCTGTCCAGCTGTAGGCACCAGGCAGGAATGTGGCACACACACACACACACACACACACACACACACACACATATGCATGCCAAATACTTACAAAATAAAAATGAATTAATATTAGTAGTAGTAATAATAATAAAAGAATTCCAAGCAGCGGAGCTAGCATGAGCAAAACGTCAAAGATGACAAGACTCCGTGTACCTGGGAACCAGATGTGCCATGATGGGAAGTGAAACAGGAGGGAAACAGAGGCCTTGTTCAGAAGGCCACTTCTGCTACAATGAAGAGCTTGTCCCTGTCAGTGACAGTGAGTTATGCCAGGTGGTGGCTTATAAGGAATACCACCAAGACAGAGGATAAAGGACCAAGGGGAGTAGCCAAAGATGGAGGCCCCGCCCACATGAGGAAGTTTTGTAGAGATGGCCTTGGCTGCAGACAGCTGGCTGCTGGAACCTGGGTTTTTCTGGGAAGCTCTCTGAGGGAGCAGCTATGTCCTCCCGTAAAGGCAGCACCACTTGTAGGTGTGGAGGGTACATCCACAAAGACACATCACTGTGAGCACTATAAGTGACTGCAGGACTCTCCACAGAACTGGCTGTTAGCAATGGTGGGAATCAAAGGTAAAGTTGAGAGGATTCGAAGGGATGCACCAAGGGACCCAATAGGGGGCTACTGTGATTTATTTATTTATGTTCTGAGACAGTGTCTCATGTAACCTAGGCTGGCCTTGAACTCAGCATGTGGCCCCAAATGGTACCTTAAACATCTGATCTCCTTGTCACTGTTTCCCAAATGTTAGGGTTACAGGGGCGTGCCACTACCCCTGGTTTATACAATGCTAGGGATAGGATTCAGGGCTTTGCACATGCGAGGTACATGCTCTGCCAACTGAGACACATCCCTAGTCTTCCACAGAGAGTTCTAAATAATGATATGATCAAGAGCAGATTACTAATAATTAACTTTCCAAGAAACAGGAATTTACGTGTACCTACATACATATGTCTACTGTAAAGATGCTTAGATAAAAGAAAAAAAATAGCATAACATTTCTAAATAATAAAATATAAAATAGCCTTCATTATCAAGTTTGTGTAATAACTGACCCTACTGGGTCTTGTAAGGTTGTGCTAAACTCTTTTATCTGTAGCCAAACTATGGTGAAAGAAGGTTCCGGTGTTTCCTTTTCAGTGTGAAGGTGGACCCGTGAACTCCTTCACGGTACCTTCAAGGTACATTCTTGAACTCCATTTGTTCACTAAGCCTCTTGCTTATGACTCAGACACTTTGCTAGAAGAATACTGCCTCAATTTGTTTATTCACAGTGTGACAACTGCAGGCACCACACATCCCGTCACCTCCCTAGGACTAACAACGGAAACCTACTGTGATTTACAGTGTTTTTCAATTTCTATGGGGATGTTCCCCCCCCCCCCCATCGTGGCCAAGTTCAATTTATGGGACCGTGGGGAGACACCCAGCAGCACAGCACATAGTGCATTCACACTGAAAAATAGGCAAAGGTGTCTGCAAGAGCAGAGGAGTCAATAGGATGTAAAATCGCAAAGCAGCAGAAAGTTCTGCGTGTTTTATCATCTTTGGGTTTAATATAACCCAATTAAAAAAAAATTAAACCATTGCTGCATTTAACATCTTACTCATAACATTCCTGAAAACTGAACACAGGGTCTGAAGGAGCCCGGGATGACACCAGAAATAAGTATTACTTTGGTAGCAGTATGTAGAACTGTTTTTAAAGAGAAGGGGTTCTGACTACATCTTCTTTTTTTTACCCTCCCCTCACCTTCACCCCCTAAAAGAAATGATCACCCCTTTTGCTGCAGTTCCACCAGAGGCCTTCATACTCGTCACCTTAGGCTCTTCTTCAGCCCACTCTACATCTTGCTGGAGCTGTCTCTGTAATTCTTAACTGCTCTCCTGAAATCTTTCTTCCCAAGTCATTGTCATAATGCCAGAGCTACCCATAAGCACAGCTACGACCATGCTTGTTCTCAAAGTCCCAAACCCAGAACACCTTAGAATGAAATTCCAGCTCTCAGGAGTGGAGTGATGGCTCAGCATTTGCTGCTCCTACAGAGGACCTGAGTTTGGTTCCCAGCATCCATGTCCGGCAACTCACAATAGCCTCTAACTACAGCTCCAGGTGATCTGACACCCTCTTCCAGACTCCACAGGCACCTGGACACATGACACACACACACTTTTTTTTTTTAATCCTTGTTCCTCCATTCTCAATGTTGTCTGTGCCTAGTGGCTCCTTTCATGGATGCAAACCCACGCCCCATTATATTGTACCCCTTCCCTCTTCCACTGGCATTCTTCACTCTTCCTTTGGGAAAGAGGACATTCAGCCCCTAAATGCCCACCACCTTTGAGGCCTGCTTGACCTCTCTCTTCCATCAGAACTGCTAGCTATACAATGTCTGTTTATCCTCGAGCCCGCTTCCTCAGGTCTACCATATTCATTCGCAGAATTTACTCTCCGGGTTGTGGTTACTATTGTGTCGTTCTGTTGTGTCAGTGATTCTCACACAGCAGTCCCCAGACCCACAGCAGCAGCAAGCTGCATCTGGGAACTTGTTCAAAATGTAGGTTTTCTGCCCAGACATTCTAGAACTAAGGCGCATCCATCTCAGAGGCAAGGCTGAAACACACAACAGTGCTGGCTGAATTTCCACACACAGATTATCTGGGGTCACACTAAGTGAGTTGCAAATCTAAAGCCGGAACTCAGACTATCCTGGCTACAAACAAGAGTTATTCCTGCATGCCCACAGTTTGGTTTGTTTGTTTGAGACAGGGTCTCACTGTGTACCCCTGGCTGTCCCGAAACTCCATATGTAGACCAGGCTGAACTCAAACTCAAAGAGATCTGCCTACCTCTGCCTCCTGAGTGCCAAAATTAAAGGTGTGCACCACCACTCCTGGCTACGATTTCTAACACTGATTTTGGACCAACTGAATATGTGCAGAGAGTACGCTAGATAGCGTGCAAATACTGAGGCAGGTGGTGTACAGCTGGTGCAAATACTGAGGCAGGTCACTGTTGACTAGTGGCTTCCAAAGGATGAACTAACTGATCTGGCCAGTAGGCTTGAGAGATGCCCTTCTTGTCTGAATGCAGACACTTCACGAGAACTGAAGAATAATCAGCCACTGAATATTCATGATCTGCACTCATCCAAGCATCCACTATAAAAAAAAATTAAAGTAAATTATGTTCCCAGAGGGATTTCAGAGACAAACTCAGAAGGCTGTCCTTTGTTTATAAATATTATTATCGTTATTGTTGTTGTGTGTTGTCAGGGGTGGAGGGAGTAGAGAGAGAGAGAGAATTCACAAACCATGCCATGTATGTGTGAGAGAGAACAGGGGTCAGAGCACAACCCACCCTTCCTCCCTGAGAGTTGGTTATGTCCTACCACAGTCATATCTGGGGACTGAACTCAACCACCAGGTTTGTGAGAAGCAAGCAAGCACCTTTACCCACTGAGCCATTTTACTGGCCCTGTTTCTGTTTTCTTGAGGTAAGATATTATGCTTCAAAGTAGTCACTGAGGCTGGCCTCGAACTCTTAATACTCCAGCCTCCACCTCCTGGGTGCTGGTCTTACAGAAATTCACCAACTTGCATGACTCAGAAATTAAATCCAGAGGCCAGAGAGATGACTCAACAGTTAAGAGCACTTGCTGCTCTCCAAAGGACCCGAGTTCAGTTTCCACTACCCACAGACAGGCTCACAACTGTCTGTAATTATATTTCCAAGGGCTCTAATCTGTCTTCTGGCCTCCACAGGCAGCAGGTAGGCATATGGTACACAGATGTACATGCAGGCAAAACACCTATTCATATAATTTTTTAAAATGAAGTACATACTATATGTATATCTTTTTAAAAATGTCTTAAAATGCATTTATTTATCTAGTTATTATGTGGTTACCTGCCACAGCAGTTTCTGGAGATCAAAGGGAGGTCATTGGTCTTGGTGGCAGGTGCCTTCACCTGCTCAGCCATCTCCATGATCAGAGGTCTTTCATCTGAATGTTTATGTTCAACCAGCTTTTGGCTAAAGTGATGGTTACTACTGATGGTTACCTCAACAGGATCTAGAGTCAGGTAGGAGAAAGGCCTCTCTTCTAGGATGGGTTAATCCATGGGGATCATGAAGCTGCTCTAATGTGGGTGGCACTGGAGACCGGAGCTGCATAAAAAGGGAGAAGAGGAGCTGAGCACTAACATTTCTCATTCTCCACTTCCTGGCTGGCAGTGATAGGACCAGTTGCCTCAAGGTCCTGCCACAGCGTCTTCCCCTCCATGACAGCCTGTACCCTTCCTTCCGGAAGTTGCTTCGTCATACCAGCAAGAAAGGCAAGTTGTCTATGCGAGCTGTCTTACTAAAGGGCGAGGGGTTGCCACACACCTTCATGAGTAAGGTCTTTAACCTCATTTATTTTGGGTCTCCTACGTAAAGTGGACTGAAGTTGGCTAAACGTTTTCTTCCTCCCATTGTTAGAATATTTGAGAAGCTTATTACTTCTTAATTGCTGTCCTTCCTCAAATGTGTCATGAGGCCGTCAGTTTCCATGACTCATTTATAAAACAACAGATAAATATAAACTTCACTCATTCTTGGAAGAGATTTTGAAACTGAGGAAGACACTCTCATGTCACCAGATCGAGGTAAACCTAAGCAACAGTGGCCTGTAATATAATCAGAAAGGTAGGAAATAGAACTGGATTGAAAAAAGGAAACAGATCCAAATGCTATGCAAGACCATACAGACATGAAGATTAATCCAGTGCCCAGGAATCAAAGTCACTTAAACATCTAGTAAAGTAACTCTCAACCAGGCCCACACACGACATTAAACAATGGGCTAATATTTTGCCATCAGCCTCTGTCTGGGAAAACAATTCCAGGCTTTCGCCAAGAGGGGAAGAAGATCCAGGGTAGCTGAGGAGCCAGAGGGGCAGTTCTGGGCCTAAAGACCCCAGTCAGCTTGAGATCTTACTGAACTATTGATGACACCTTTGCTCCTTAGCAGCTCTGAGGGTTGTAGCCACAGAGGCCACAGACCAGATGAAATCCAGACAGTTAAATACAACTTCTGGCCTCCTCCTGGACCAACTTGGTTTATGTGCTATGACAAAGAAATAAAATAACATATGTTACTTCCTGAAGACAGGATATAGTTCAGTTAATAGAGTGCCTGCCTGTAGTACACAAAGCTCTGGGTTCAGTTCCCTCCACATGAACCAGGTATGACGATATACCCCTGTAATGCTAGCACTGAGAAGGTAAAGGCAGAAAGATGAGAAATTGAAGATCATTATTACTAACATAACAAGTTCAAGGTCATCCTGAGTCACATAAGACCATGTAGTAATTCATAATACTGTAATGACAAAAAGAATCACTTCTAATCATTCCTACTCACTAAACAAATAATCATTTTGTTTACAGAAGACTCACAGACTCCTTGACTCCTGGATCCTAAGAAGTCATCATAATAAGAAATAACAGTTTAATAGAGACTGGTGATGTAGCTTACTGGAAGAAATTTTGCCTCCCTGAATTTCATCCCAACACACACATACACACAAACACACACACACACACACACACACACACACAGCAGAATAAAGTTGTTTGAAAGCAAACTATAACTAAATAAGATAGTCCTGGATAATAGCCCAAAGCATAAGATAAATAGCATTAGTTCATACCATATAAAAAGGTGAAAAAAATTAAATAAGTAAATGAGTTCAAGAGACAAATCTTTTATGCAAAAAGAAAAGAAAAGAAAATCCCAAACTCCAGTAGCTACTCACCCTACTAAGAAGTGTCTAGTGACTCCTTGAGCAAATGTGACTGCTTTCACAAGCTGTGCACAGAGCTGGCAGAGTGGAGAAAACAGCTTCACAAGAGAAATAGCTACAAACACTTCTCCAGCCAGGCAATCAAGGCAATATCACTCATAATCAGTCTGATCATGTGTCTCTGGTTATGAAGTCAATGGAATGCCATCTCACCTCTGTGGTTTCCTTCCCCAAACCCATAATCCTAGACTGTTTATAAGAAATCAAGAAACCCAAATGATGGACACTCAGCAAAACACCTAGCCCAGCACTCTTCCAAACTGCCAAGGTCATCAGAAAAAAAAGGAGAGCCCACACAAGGGCAAAAGAAAGTTATATTACGTGGCAAAATGTGAGGTGTATCCTGCATAGGATATGAGCATAGGAAAAGCCAATTGGGAGTGAGTAACAAATTCTGAATAAAGCATGGGTTTTAGTTAGTAATGAGATACAAATGTAGCTTACACTGAACTTTAGTAACAGGAGCCAGGCCTGACACAATTCTTCACACATGTATCCAGAGAAGCCAAAAGGTTCCTACCCCTTGGTGTCCTTGTGGAGACATTCTCTACCACCTCCATAACTTAAAAAAAAAATCTAAAAGCTAAAAGCTAGAGCAAACAGAGTTGTCAATGTATATAAAATTACTATACATATTATTGTGTGTATGAGGTCCCATCCCACTGTAACCAGAAATGGGCAATAATCCTACCCATGAGAGCCACAAGAATTTAATGACCTCCCAAAAATGCCAGTTCATTTCACCACAGCCTTGAGTGCGGGGGGGGGGGGTTGTTTCTCTGTGTAGCCTTAGGCTGTCCTGGACCCACCTTGGACCCACAGAGATCAGCCTGCCTCTGCCTCCCTGGATGCTGGGATTACAGGTATGCATCCAGCTGAGGGTGGGGATTTTCAACACATCAGTTAGGGAGAAAAATAAATGTTGACACCATAATATTGTTTGAAAATCACTATCAAGGAAAGCTGAACCCTACTATCAGGTCAAAATAGCAGCCTGCTTCAGGTGATCTGTCAAGACTCATCTACCTAATTCAGTGCTGGTTCAAATGCTTGCAAGCAGCTGTGTCTATCCTTCTGACATCACAGCACTGGCATGATGTCATCATCTACAAATTCCACTACTGAGAACTGCACCAACAAGTTAGAAAAATCTTCCCTGTTTCAAGTAATTTTACATATTTGTGCTGGGCCTAACGCATAGCTATTCTCAGCCACATGAGGCCCAAAGGCCAGAGGTTAGACATATGTGCAAGTCCTAGACTGTCAGCACTGGGCTGCTGGAATCACAGCGTACACTCAGTAGCACCTAATGAGCACTCTGGGCACCAAACACTGTGCTTGGCAGAGAGCCAATGCCAGCATGAGCAGGGACCCTATGAATACAGGACGAAGGCTTTGATTGTAACCTGTTAACCTTGCTAGCAAATCTGCAGAATTATCTCACTGTTAGTCAACCCTGGCCTATTTCTTTCGTTGAGGTGAGTCAGGCCACACACCACCAACACATATTTCTAGCATCCTGGTAGTTCATAAAGTGAGCAATGGCCTCCTAGTCCAAAGCATCCCAACCAAACACTACTGTTACAACACACACACACACACACACAAAGATCCCCAAGTCTGTCGCATTCACTTCACGCTGCCTTCAGTTTGCTGGATCCATCCCGTCACAGATGACTCACCAGCAGGATAAAAATAGGCAACTGGATCGAGTCCTTGGGGGTCTTCTGAAAATGAAAGGTGACAGTCACAGAGACATTTCCAGGTTTTCTTTCCTGTCTATTGACAGCGGCTCTTGTTCCAAATTGCCATCATATCTCAGTACCAAGCATCTGGGAGGGCAGAGAAGAAAGATAAGAGAAACATATGAGTGGCTGGGAACTCAGGGTTGAGACCGATATTGAATACATTTAATAACATGCAGGCAGGTTCATCTAACAAGTAGCTAATGAACATAACTACTAAGAAGCAGGCACACGCCTGCTCTCATGGAGCTCAAGTCCTTGTGCAGAAACCGCTGGCATTGAAATAACCTAAGGCAAAAGGCTAAAAGGGCGAGGCAATGGACAGATGGGTAAGACAGGAAGCAGCTTCAATGTCCAGGGACACAACATTTGACCATTTTGTCATTGATCCAGAGGACAAGAAGCAAATCATGCAGACAACTCCAGGAGAGATGCCCCAGTTAGAAAGAACAGCACAGCATTAAAGCTGAAGAGAACCCTCCTGACTCCCCAGGCAGAAGGCGGCTGCACTGAACCAAAGTCAAAACCAACTTCTGTCCAACACAGGCAGAAGGGAATGTCAATCTGGCACACCTGCCTCCCCAGCTACTCGCCTTCCAAGGCACAGGACTGGCAACACAGGAAGGAAGGTATGCTCCAAAGAAGTAAGCATGAGGCGTGAGGCCTGGCATGAGTAACAGGGTAACACACAAAACAACAGCCTTTAGTTTCACACGACCAGAATTTGTACCTAGACACAAAACCAACACTATCAAGCAAGGGTGTCAAGGGCCCTTCAGCCACATTAGCTCACGCTGAGCAAGGCTCACAGGTGCATGGGGCATTTTTCAGGAAGAAAGCTCAGGAGAAGCTGCGCAGGAGCTTTGCAAGAAAACTTGAAAAGCAGTTGTTTGAGTCCCACTCCCAAGAACTTCAATCTCATACATGCACCGTCGGACTTTGGAGGCACCTCTGTATTCTGGAAAGTTCCTGGCCGATTTCTTTAGCAAGACTTAGAAATGCTGTGATGGGAAAGAACTCTTCCCAGGGAAGGGACAGATCAGAAGCATCCTATCTCTACAAAAACAGAAAGGGCAGAACAGAGGGGTGACCTGCAGGGGGAAAAGGAAGGCCCTGCTGCAGTGTTCGCCAGTTTCCATGATACCCATAGTTCCACCATAGCCAGTCTCAAGCTACATACCCATATGACATCACTACAGGGCAAGCAGCTTGAAAGACATATGTAGTCCTTACAGCGTTTCTACTACATAAACACAACACGTATAAATTCAAACAAATAGAAAGCAATGAATGTAATAACCAATAAAAGATGGGTTTTCAGAAATATTAGCCTTTTCTGTCGATATAATCTATTTAATGTACATTTAGAAATTTAAATTTTTTTTTAATGTGTGTGGTGTTTAGCCTGCGTGTATCTCCACACACCACACGTGCACAAAGTGCCCCCAGAGGCCACAAGGAGGCATTGGATCCTCTAGAACTGGAGTTACAGACAGCTGTGAGCCACCATGTGGTCCTGGAGGCTGGAAGACTGGCCAGTGTTCTTAATCTCCGAGCCATCTCATTGGCCCCAGAAATCTTGATTTTAGTTATAAAAATGTTGTTGGTAAATTGGGATGTGGTGGAACAAAACTGTAATCTCAGCATCTGGGAGGAGGAAGCAGAAGACTCAGGAGTTTCAAGTCACTCTCAGCTACACAGTGAGTTCAAAGCCCATGTGGGTTACATGAGACCTCGTGTCAAAAATAAGAAATCGTCATTATAGAACACTATAATAAATACGTCCTTCTATACATTTTTATTCCCTTTGGATTATTTCCATTTATATTCCCTAAATCGAAATGCTTGTCTATTTTAAACATATGGATTCTATTCTGGCACAAACTATTAGAGTGGTTTCTGTTTTCATTTAGATTTAGTGAGTTAAGGAAGAAATCATATCTAAAAGCCATCTTAAAAGGTAAATAAATAATATTTGTTCTTTCAAAAGCATTGAAAACCAAAAGGCAGTGGGCTCCTTGGTCTTCTTGCCTGGACTTAACTAGGGGAAGGCCATATCCTGGATTCCTATTTCCAGGGGATGGCAGGAGTAAAGGTGGAGAGCAGGAGTCAAGGAGGTGCTGTAATGAACATAGTAAAAAATGCCTTTAGATGTGTAAAAATAGTTTAGTCGGGATCCCCACTACACCCAAGGCTGCACCTGATAACCAGAACTCAGTGACAGCACTCACTTATGATAACCAGTGTCTCAGTTGGTATCTATGGCTCTGACAAAACACCATGATCAAAAAACAGGTTGAGGAAGAAAGGGTTTATTTGGTATACACTTCCATTATTGGAGGGACTCCGGACAGGAACTCAAGCAGGGCTAGAATCTGAAGGAAAGAGCTGGTGCAGAGGCCACAGAGGGGTGCTGCTTACTGGCTTGCTTCCCATGGTTTGTTCAAGCTGCTTTCTTATAGAACCCAGGACTATGGGGCCAGGAATGACACCACCCACAATGCTCTGGGCCCTCTCGTATTGATCACTAACTGAGAAAATGCTTTACAGCTGTGTCTAATGAAGATATCTTCTCAACTGTGGCTCCTTCCTCTCTGATGACTCTAACTTGTGTCAACTTGACACACAAAACCAGACACACACAGTACAAGCCACACACAGGCCTGGGACCCTGTGATGCCCACTGGATCCTTGAATCAGAGTCTGTCTGTTAGACACCGGACTTGACCTTCAGCTAAGGTCATTGCACAGGGGAGCAGCCTTGGGGGGACAGGCTTAGGACTGTATTAGGAATTTAAGGTGTGAACACAGTGTGCTGACATGGTGTGCTGACCCTCAGCATAATAAAATATAACTCTCGTTGTGCCAACTACACGTGTTTACCTTCTGGCCTGGGACAGGCACCCTCATAGATAATTTGTTGCCTTCGGGTGCTTGCCTCCCACTCATGAAGCCCTAGGCTCAGTCCCCAGGACTGCCATCCTCCCTGTCCCAAAACGACACAAAACAAAACCCAGCTGGCATTGTGTTGTTTCATGTATCAGATTTCACAGAAGAGCTCATTTGGGAAAGGCATTCTTCTCTGACGCAAAGAGAACAATTACTGTAATTTCTTGAAAACAAGACTGGCCTGGGTTCTTTTTTATTATTATTTATTTAAATACAATATTTCTCTCTAAACCACCCCCTCTATATTCCTTCTTGCTCTCTTTCAAATCCTTGACCTCTTTTCTCATTAATTAATACTGCGTATAAATATGTTTATACATAGCTATTCCTAAATATAAGCTGCTCAGTCTGTGTGATGGTTCTTGTATGATCAGGGCTGATCACTGGCACTGGACATTTAAACCAGTCAGTGTGCTCTCTCCTGTGGAGGGCCACATCTCCCGCTCCCAGCTCCCCTCAGCTGCCTGAAGTTCTTTGTGTAGGACTGAGATCCCGTGCACTCTCCCCATCTACTTTGTCCTATCTATAGTGTTCAATTCACGTCTGGGCAGTGATACCAGTTAAATTTTTATGGGTGAAGCTTCTGACACCACTAGGAGACATAATCTCACAGAAAATTTCCCGGTCTTACAGTCTTTCTGGTCCATCTTCTACAATGTCCCCTGAGACTTTGGTGCAGGAATTGTTTTATCTGTTGGGAGTAGGCTGCACGACCGTGCATTTTGATTGGTTGTGGTTTTCTGTGGTGGCCAAAGAGGAACTTCCTTGATGAGGTACGAAGACTACACTTATCTGTGGGTAAGGTTATAGGTTGTTGCTGGGGATTATGCTGGCTTCATAAAATAGTAGCTTATAGGTTCTGCTCAACTATGCATGGCTTCACTGGCACTGAGTGATTCACTGAGGACCAGGCATGGTTTCCTTCTTGTTGACTAGGTCTTAGTGAAAAGGCTGTTGGTTGTGGCCCAGGTCCTCGACAGCTGACACTTCCATCCATGAGCCCTGTGTTCTCCATAAACCTCTAAGCTGATATTGCCAGTAGAGAGCTTGTCCAACACCAGTGAAGGCCTGGGTGCCATCCGCGGCTCTGCATCAGCCGGGAAGGAGAGGCATGAGGACCTGAATTGAAATCCCTAGCACCCATTTTTAAAAAAGCCAGCTGTGGGGCCTGGAGAGAGGGACTAGTGGTGAAGAACATTTACTGCCCCATCATGAGGAGTGGAGTTCAGATTCCATCCAACGAGGAGGCTTGCATTCTGCACATTCCAGCTGCCGGGGTGAGCCACTGTATTTCCCCTAGCTGAGAAAATGCAGGTTTCAGTTTCTTCAGGGAGATACCTGCTTCAAAGGAACAGGGAGACAGTGATTGAGGAGGACATCAGCACTCTCATTTAGCTTCCACTCCCCGTCACAGCTGTGCACACACACACACACACACACACACACACACACACCTCGACATAAACTTACTTATACACACACATGCATACAACTCAAGTTAATTAATAATCAAAACAAACAAACAAACAACCCAGAAATGGACACTCATGCCTGTAAAATCAATTCTGGAGGACAAAAGCAGGCAGATCTTAGAAGCCCGTTGGCCAGCAAGCCTACCCTAAGTGGTGAGCTTCAGACTCAGAGAGTCTATGTCTCAGAGAAGTTAGGAAGAGAGGGTTAGGACACCCAATGCCACACACAACAAACACAACTTCACAAGGTTTAAAGGGGATAAAATGTAGACATTGCCCAGGGGATTTTTCTCATGTTTAAGATGAAATAAAGAATGAGAAGAGGGTTGTTTTGTTTTGTTTTTCAATATAGCATGAGCTAGCACACTCTGACTGTACAGTACACCTTACTGTTCTTGAGTCTAAAACGTTTGAAAAATACATGTCCATATGTACCCACACTGGAAATAAATCATGCTTATTTACAGCAATGAATTACGGTCCTTCTTAAATGCTATAATATCTTCATGGATTAAGAACAATTAAGTGGGGCTTGGTGGCACACACATGTAACCCCAGCACTCTAGAGACAGAAGTAAGAGCATACTCACATATTCAAGGACAGCCTGGGAGACATTGTGAGAGTCTGTCTTAAAAAAGACAGAAAAAAAAAATACCAGGCTAACATCAACACACCTACTCTAAAAGAGCAATTATCAAAAGTTCCATGTCTTCAATGTGGCCAGCTCCGCTGCCAAAATCTCTCCCTGACTCCTACCACAGAAACCCACTCTCACCCAAGAACTTCCCTGAACACAGCTAATTCCTGCTGAGTTCCACTGTCCATTTTAGCACTAACTCCACTTTCTTCGATTTTTGTTTTGTTTTGTTTTTGTTTTTCCTGCCAGATTTAGGGGATAGAGATAAGAGTGTATAAAACAGGAGAGTTTATGGTGCCATTTCTATGTTCCATCCTCTAGACATTGTATCCTACACTTCCTGAGAATTTTGTGAATATCTACTATTTTATCTTCACCATACAGGTGGGAAAACTGAGGGCTATGTGAACTAAATTTGAGGAAAAAAAAAATCCCTCAAGACCTAAATCTATGCCCACCAGCTGTTTGAGGCCTCTTCTACCGAGGACTGGGCCCAGTGATGCCTGACAAGTCACCCAGACAGTCCCTGGCCCATTGCCAGCTTTTCCAGCCAGGACATTGGCAGGTTTTGGACATGGTCTTGGAGGTGAAGCACTGGCTACACGTGCCTATCTTACCATATTTACCTTTTTTGGGCTTTTTTGGTCAGTGGCTTGAACTCACAGCCCCAAGCTTCTGTGACAAGTGCTTTTTATTCACTGACCATTTTTCCAGCCAAAGGAGAGAACTAAGTCCCCAAAGCTGTCTGACCTGCACATGTATGTGTGCAGGAACACACATACACACATTAATAAGCAAAATTATAACATCATCAATGCTTTAATAGGCAGTTTTTCCTGCTCAGGATAATAGTATCTTGCTGGACTTCCAACACATCCCTCTTTTCTTCTTCTTCTTCTTTTTTTTAATATTTTTGACAACCCTGTAATTTTAGGATCAAAAAAATTCTTTATTCCCAAATCCTGTATCCTTACCTAACCCTACGATGAAACTACACACAAACACACACACACACACACACACACACACACACACACACACGGTATATAAACCAGGTATAAAGGTTTGTGCCTATACCCTCAGCCCTTGGGAAGTGGAGGCAGGAGGATCATAAATCCAAGGTCAGCCTCAGCTACAAAGAGAGTTCAAGGTGAGCCAGCGTTATCTGATACCCTGCCTCAAAAACAAAACAATCACAACAAAACTAGAACAAAGTAGCTCAGCTCCCATGGGGTGTAAACTGCTGTATACACCAGAATGCCACCTGCGGGCTGCAAGACCATGCCTTCTCCCAGAATACAGACAGCAAGCACAGCTGCTGCAGATGGAGAGACTCCAACACCAGCTCAGGACCCACAAACCCTACTTGATGATGACGGCATAAACCAGGGGAGATATCTGAAGACAGTCCACTGTGGCTTTTGACCCCCAGGTGTTGTGGGGGTTTGTTTGTTTGTTTGTTTGTTTGTTTTTGACTAGCACACTGGTTAGGTTTTTGCTGTTGTCAACTTGTCACAGGCCGGAATCACCTGGAAAGAACGGACCTCAATGAAGAAAACGCCTCTATCAGATTGGCCTGTGGGCATCTTCTTAATCAATGATGGAGGTGAGAGGGCCCAGTCCACTGTGGACAGGACTACCCTGAGGCAGGTGGTTCTGGGTTATATAAGAAAGCAGGAAGAGCGGCCTCCATCTGCTCCATCTGCTTCGACCCTGTGGTGATGGCCCTTGGGGATGGACTGACCATAAAGCGTCAGTGGAAATAAGCCCTTTCCTGCCCAAGGTGCGTTTGGTTATGGTGTTTATCACAGCGCTAGAAAACAAACTAGGATAATGAGCCAACAGTTTAAACATTACAATCACTTGAATAAAGCCAACACCTTTTATCTTCCCCAAGCCTGGCCCTTCCTGGGAGTCTCCAGGCTCTGAAAAAGTTCTCTTAGACTGCCTCCACCTGGTGCACCCTTAGCTCTTCTCTCTTTCCTATGCTGCTCCTCCGTCTCCCCTTCCTAAAGGGGCTGTCTGCAAACGCCCTCTTAGAAAATAATCACTGTTTAATATAAACATTTTCTGTTTTTAATATACAGTGTTGAAGTTTTTGCCCCAGAACTAACTCTTGCTCACCTCTGAAGAACTAAGGCGGGCTATTTTTATTCCCTGCTGCTCTTGGCTGATTTTCCTCTGTGCGTCAGAAGCTTTCAAAAGGTTTCCAACCCCCGATCCCAAATGCTCAAAAATGATTACATACAAAATAAGATGTTCTCCTCATGCAGAGGCGAGTCTTAGGTCATAAAATAAGATGTCCCCTTCAACCAGAAGAGAGCCCAGTGTCACTGTCTGGTGACGAAGATTGGAAATCTGGGGCGGGACCTCTATGGCCTCGAATCAGTGCCAGAGTTCACTCTGGCCTCTTATTTAGCAAATTGGCTCCAGTATAGATGTAGCAGTTATTAAAATATTAGAGTACGGTAGGGGTGTAGCTCAGTTGGCAGAATGCCTTCATAGCATGCTTGAAGCCTAAAGTCCAGTTTTCAACACTGCATAAAACTGTCACACGGTAACAAAGGCTTGTAATCCTAGCACTTGGGAGGTGGAAATAGGCAGATCAAAACTCATTCTTGACTACATAACTACATAGCAAGTTCAAGGCCAGCCTGGCCTACATGAGATCCAATCTGCAAAAATAAAATGTTTTGTTTTGTGTGTGTGTTGATAGATGGCAGATAGAGAGATAGATAGAGAGATAGATAGATAGATAGATAGATAGATAGATAGATAGATAGATAACATTAGATAATTACTCTTCAAAGCCAAGAGTCAGAGGATCCCAGCTCAGCGATAGACACAACCCCTCCCCAGCGCCATAACCCAATCCACTTCACCTCCCTCTTCCAAAAAAAAAAAAAAAACAAAACAAACAAACAAACAAACAAAAAACCGTGTTGAACTGATTGTGTGCACTGCATGATGCTTGTAATTGTGGCATATTATTTATGCCTAAGGACAAGAACAAATATCTAGAAATGTGGCTTCTCAGGGAGATAGAATCCAGTACTAATTTCTTAGAGAGACAGCAATACAAAAGCTCTAAGGTCAGGCTGCCTGGGCTAGGGGTCCAGCTCTGCCTCATGCTAAACTACGACCTCAGGTGCCTCTAACAGCCTTCTCTATATAAAGGAGGTTTTTCACATCTGTAGAATGCTTTGGATTGTGTCCAAAGCCAAGTAGACATCAGCAAGTGCTGATTAAATAAACAATATATCTTATTTTGTCATTATAATGCTCATTCAATAAATCTAAAACTTGATAAAATTTCCCAACAGAAAAGAAAACTATGATGCTATGGAACAGTTACATAAAATAGGCTGTTGTTAAATAACCCACCACCAAACCATCTGGGAACCAGATTTGACACTGCAATGTGAGCTCAGGGAGAGCACACATCATAACGCATTCCCAGTGAACCACACGATGCAATCTGTATGATTCCCTTATTGATCAAAAATGTCCCAGGCATACCGGAAGCCGAGGTTATGCTTCTCATCTGAACCCTGAAACATCTTTTAACCACACCCTAGCAAATACATTTTATTTGTGCTATGGGGAGTTAAGACTATAAACATAAAACCTGGCCTCCATAGGACAGCTTTCCCCTCACACACAGTGACTCAGTCTAACTACAGGTTTAAAGACCCATATGCTGGGTCCACTTATCTTTAGCATGTGGCTGGAGGGGACAGGAAATTGCTAAACCCAGCAACTTGCTGGATCAGAAAGGTCTTTGGGTTTTAAAAACGTATCATTACCTGGTGTGGATTGGTACTACAGTACTGCTAAAGGGAACAAGATTTTTAAGATCGTTTTGTTGTTGTTACGTTATGTATCCAGCGGAGGAAATACTAGGAAAGACTCTTTTTCCCATTCCTACCTCCAGATAGCAAACTTCACAAAGCGCTTCCACCCTCAAATCGTCTTCCTCAAGCCACAGAGGTAAGAAGTACCAAGCACCAGCTATCTGGCTAAGCCTTTTAAAAGTGTGCATTTCCTGCTGACAGTGTAGCTCAGTTGGTAGAGTGCTCACCTAGCATGCACCACACGAAACCAAGTATGGTGGTGCGTGCCTGTGGTCCCAGCACTCAGGGAGGCAGGAGGTTCAGAAGCACAGGTCACCTTCTGCAACCTAGCAAGCTCAAGAGAGGCCAGCCTGAGCTTCATAAAAAGAAAAGCCAATTTCCTGAGCTAGGAATGAGAGTGCAGGCCTATAACCCCAGCATTTGGAAGGTAGGGGCAAAGGCAGAAAAAACAGAATCCATAGACATCTTCACCTACACAGTGAGTTTCAGCATCATCAAAGAAACATTATTGCAAAGAGAAAGGAAGAAAGAAAGAAAGAAATTGAGAGCATTTCTTTAAAGTTATGAAAAAAAGAATCCAACTTTAGCCCATGAGAAAACTGAAGCTTGCAATGGAATCTTTATTATTAGTGTTATTAGGCCCCGTAAGGAAGCTGAGAAGCACTTTGGGAATGCAGCAGGAAGATGATAGTACAAAGACAGAACTGTATTGAGTACAACCAAACATATATTTGAAGTGGTTAGGATGGCAAAGTCACATGTTTGTTTTGATAAAATAAAAATAAAGCTTAAAACTTAAAAAAAACCAACAAAAAAACCAACAACAAACCTTTAGAAGTGGGCTGAAATGATGGCTCAGCCTTAAGAGTTAAGGTCCTATGAACTCCATAGGATCTGAGTTCAGTTCATAGAACCCAGTTTAGCCAACAGCTGCTTCTGGCCTTCTTAGGTACCAAGACTCATATGCACATGCCCCCACACAAACAAACATACTCACATAGTTAAAAATGAAATAAATCTTTAAAATATGCTAAAGGTTGGTGAATTTTGCTACTGTAATGTTTTTATTATATAGGGCTACATAGGACCATTTTATAATACACACTAAGACCATACACAAGACCACACATAAATACATACCAAGTAAGGTTCTGATGAGCAGGATTACCCCTTGCTAGATATTACTCATCAGGTCATCAGTAAATACAACGAAATGACCCTGTAGAGAACTGACCACCAGTGTGTGCCAACAACGTGATGCCAGAAACAAACCGGCCAGGACGCCATCTCCTCAAAACCTTCACCGCTCATTCTCTTTATTTGGAAAGCTAATTGTACTGGCTCATAAAAACTCAGATACTAGCTCACATAACAATTTAAAAGGTCCCCACAGGTCCTTTAAAGGCTGCTTACAAATTCATGTTAAACGCCTGAAAATAAATTGCACTTGTGGGTTACAAAGCATTTACAATGGAAAGAAATTCTTGCATAAATAGGCAGTCCAAACTAGATTCCCTGTACTCTTCCGGCAGCTTTGATAGCACCACTAACACAACTCTCGAAATTCCTGGGTAGCTAGTCTCCAGAGGCCCTAGGAAGGTCATTAGGAGCTGGCCAACCTGAAATTGGTGGGCCTGGGGGGGAGGGGGAGGCAAACATAGGCGTGGCAGGTAGCCCTAGGGTAATGGGGGAGGGCTGGCAAAATCCTAAGAAGTCCAGATCTGCACCTGATTGTTGGAGGCAGGAGGACTAAGAGTCAGAGGATTTATTTGATTGCAGCCTGGGCAACAGAAGACCTTGTTTCAAACAAACAGTCCCAGGGCTTGGAGGACCTCACTCCTTGACCCGAAAACTCAGTCCCAAACATCTCAGGTCGAAGCTAAAATAACAAGTCTTTAACACAGGCCCTGTTCTTAGTTGCTACCCTCGTCCTTCCTCCACTTCTGCACATCTTTGGCCCCGAGGCAGCAGCTGTGTGGCTAAGCGCCCGGAATTGTGCTTCAGCTGGACTCTAAGCCGCTGGAATGCAGCACTTCCTGGTTGGTCCGGGATGTTGGTGCCATCACCATCCCGGTCAGCCCACAGCGCTTATGAGCTCAGGGAGCGCCAGAGGAGCTAGTGGGAGCGTACAGATACACTGCACCAGGGACCGGAGGAGGTGGGGTGGGGTGCATCCTGCAGAGGACGCCCGGGATGTGCAGGAACTTGAGGATGGAGAGGGGCTAGGGCACCAGCAGCTGACCTGGCTCTGCGCTCAGGACAGCGGTCCTCGCCCGGCGGCCACAGAGTGCGCCGCCCTCGCCCGCGCAGACTTTGCAGGAATTAAGTCTAGGGGAGGGACTCCAAGGTCCCCAAGGGAACTCCAGGGACGCGGCTGCAGAGATCCGCTCCAAGGGGGACAAGAGAGGCGGGACGAAGCTGGAGGGCCGTGGACTCCCTGCGGGCTCGGAAGCCCCGCAAACCTGGCCCCGGCGGCTCCTACCTGCGGGCCTGGGGCTCTGGCACGGTCTCTGCGGCGGCGGCGGCTTCAGGGGGTCCCCGCGCAGCTGGCGCAGCTGGGTCCGCGGGAGGCGAGCGGGCGCTAGGACTCGCCGGCCGGAACTGGCCAGCCGGACTGCAGGGTGGGGCGGGGCGGCGCCGGCCAGCCGGGGTGACCGAGCCTCTGCCGCCGGCCTTCCTCCATGCCTGGGCTCTTACACTTCTCTCCAAGTTTCCTAACTCAGCCGCAGTTATCCGTGGGGCGCGTGCTGTCGGTGTTCTTAACCAAGTTAGCTTCCCTAATCTCTGAGCGCCGTCCTTGTCTATGACATCTGGTCGCCGAGACTGGCGCCCGCGCGTTGCAAGCCAACAGCTAGCCAGCTGGGGAAGTATTCCTGGGCTGAAGTTACTCCGTGGACTAGGGGCTTTGTGGAGGTCAACTGTGGCCTTCTTGCAAATCCCTGGGGAGTGTGTTATTGCCTGTTTATAAGTAAGGAAACTGAGGCTAGAAATAGGGAGTAATCGGCCCCGTCAGCCCAACTAAGATTACAGAAGACAGTCCCCTCTCTCTGTTTCTCTGTCTCCCCACCCCCACCCTATCCCCGCAGGCACGGTACTGTAGTGTGTGTGTGTGTGTGTGTGTGTGTGTGTGTGTGTGTGGTGTTTGCTTGGTTGGGTTGGGTTGGGTGTTTTTGTTTGTTTTAGCTAGATCTCTGCTATATACGTGTTTGGCTCTGAAGACCAGATGGAGCTCAAACTTTATAATCCTCTGGTCCCAGTCACACACCTCCCTCGCACCCCACATTTCTATTTCTCCCTCCCGCTTGCCATCAGTCCTGGGTCTGATCCAGAAATGTTAGAAGGAAAACGAAAAACAAAATGGAAGGAAAACATGAGAAATTCCCATGACACCCATGGAACTTTACAAATAGCAATTTTGTCATTTTAGTCCACTTAAGGTAGTCGTCATTGAAAGAAAACCAGGGGCCATGTGGTTTGAATAGCAACTCTTTTGGAACAAAGTTCTGAATACAAGTCAGTTCCAAATCGGTTGCACAACACCGCTTCCAGCCAAAGCCCAAAGATGCAACAGTGCCCTGTACATCAAACTGCTAATGCCATTGGCCTTTTGAAAGTGTTTACTGACTATTATACAGTAGACAGAGCCGGTTACATAATGTCTTACTATGCCCATGGCAGTGCACGAAATGAAAAATATAATATTTCAGTCCAGACAGAGGAAGAGGCGAAATTACAGTGTGGGGCTCAGTTTTCCTGTAACCTGCAACTGCCCAGCCCTCCCCAGCTGCATTCTTCTCTTTTGAGCACATCTTTCCTAAAGATCGTAGAGAGTCCTGCAGCCGTCACTCTTCCCTTGTTGACAGAAATTATTGATGTCTTTTGAATCCTATGATTCTGACAGATTTTTGCAATTATATGTGCGGCCCTCTGAGGAAACAGGGTATTGCCTAAGAGGGGTTTGGCAAGATTACGACAAGCGTGTAACTGAAAGGCTACATAAGCCTCCTTCCTCCCTTTCTCGGGTTTATTAGTTTCAGATGATTTGATAAGCATATGCCTATGAGAGACTGTGCTCTTACAAGCTTGTCTTCAGATAATGTGAGGTGTTTGGTTGAGAAGCACCAGGCTGTAAAATTACATCCCGAGTTCTTAAAAGAAATCATTGAAACATTTGGCATTAACAGATAACAATAGGTCTTTCTCTTAACTGTAACTATAAATAAAACAGAGACTGTACAATGACCAGAATTCTGCCCCCTGAGGTAGAGAAGTGGAAAAAAAAATAGCAAATGTCACCCCGAGGGAAGTGACAGTAGTGATGGTAGCTAACATAAATTTTAGACATACTAGAGTTCCACAGGTCACCATGACTTTCCTCAGAGATTTCGTGATGGTTATTTCTTTTCAGGGGTGTCAAGAAAATAAAAAAAAAAAGAAAGAAAGAAAGAAAGAAAGAAAGAAAGAAAGAAAGAAAGAAAGAAAAAAAGAAAAGAAAAGGAAAACACAACCTAAGAAAATCCTATAACACCAGCACTCAAGAGGAGCCAGCCTAGCCTACATTGTCCAGAAAAGAAAGAAAGCATTAAGAAATTCTGTCTCATACATTGTGATGTTTAATCTTCATTGTCAACAGGATTAAATTTAGAATCACCATGGAAAAACACCTTTGGGGTATGTGTGAGGACATTTCCAGGAAGGTCTCCCTGCTGGAAATATGGGTGGCAGTATTTTATGCACTGGGGTCCTGATACACAAAGCAATGTGGACAGTATGCATCTCGCTCTGCTTCCTGACGTCAGGGGTGCCGTGACCGGCTGCCACATGTCTTCCAAGCCATGATGACCGCACACCATGAGCCCGAATGAACTCCTCCTCTTTTCAGCTGCTTCTTGGCCAGTGATAGCAACAAGAGAAGTAACTAATGTATAAATTGATCTCAAACTTGAGATTTGTTTTAATCACACAAGTTTTTCTAAATATTTTAAAATTTTCATCTTTCCTTCTAAGTGTAAAAGTATATAGAATAATGTATGTTTACTCTATAATGTTTACATTGGTATTCTGCAAAAAAATACAAAGTTTTAAAGTCCCTGGGATCAATTTTAATGAAAAATAAAACTTTTAAATGTACCAAAAGACTTATTTACAAATCGAGCCTACATCTCAACTCACAGCATATAGAATTGTTTGATAATATAATTGTTTGATAACATAAATTTTTTAAAGATTTATATTATTTATTATTTTATACACAAGATCTCATTATACACCAGATCTCCTTATAGGTGGCTGTGAACTACCATGTGGTTGCTGGGAATCGAACTCAGGACCTTTGGAAGACCAGCCAGTGCTTTTAACGTCTGAGCCATCTCTCCAGCCCCCGATGATATAAATTTGACTGAATGATTTACTTACAGTATATTCGAGGATGACACTGTGTGCACAAAATAGATACGGATAGAGAATGGGAAGTGTAGAGTCCGTTTTAGGCAACGAGGCCTATCTTAGGGAGAGTTTTATTGCTGTGAAATGACACCGTGACCATTGCAACTCCCATGAAGAAAAACACTTAACTGGGGTAGGCTTACAGTTCAGAGGTTCATTCCATTGTCCTCATGGTGGGAAGCACGGCAGCACATAGCGGCCCTGGTGCTGTAGCTGAGAGTTCTATATCCAGACCCAAAGGCAGCAAGAAGCAAGAGAGACACTGGGCCTGGCTTGAGTCCCTGACACCTCAAAATTCCACCCCTTCATTGCCTAAGTTAGGCTGTCCTTGAACTCACTCTGCAGACCAGGCTGGTCTTAAACTCTGGGATCCACCTGCCTCTGCCTCCTGAGTATTGGGATTAAAGGTGTGCACTCCCACACTTGGTGCTAAGCCTTTCTTTCATTCCTTTTCACCAGCTGTGAACTTAGCTGGGTAAGACCCAGCTCAGAGTAAGACCCTTTATAAATAAATAAATATAATAAACTCCCTTTATTCCACTAGCATCAGGCTTTTCTTTAATCTGTTTATACCTCCTGGTGCCCCTTTTCTTCTCAAACTATACATTTTGTATTTTTTTTTTCTTGCTCAGCTTGCTCCTTTTCATTATAGGTCTGCATAAGTGTGGCTACTAATAACAATACAGTTAATACTAGGCTGTCTGCCTAACTAGGCTCTGCCCAAACCAGTAATCCATAACTCTTTAATTTAGCTTCAGGCAGATTTTTGGACAAAGGAAGAAATCCTAGGCCACATATTAATATTTTTCTCCTCTGGAACTTCTTGATTCCAGCCCACATAGTTCAATTCACCCTCAGGACCACTGTCTTCCATGTTCCTACTAGCATGGCCAGTTGAACCCCTCTTAAAGCATTCAACTGCTTTCCTAAGCCAAAATCTGCATTTCTCCAAACAAAAACACAGCCATATCTTTCACAGCAATACCCCACTCCTGGTACCAATTTCTATCATAGTTAACGTTTTATTGACCACATGGCAACTCTTATAAAGGAAAACATTTAATTGAGGCTGGCGTCTAATACAGAGGTTTAGTCCAAGCATGGTGGTTTGCAGGCAGACATGGTGCTGGAGAAGGAGCCATGAGTTCTACATCTAGATCCAAAGACAGCAGGAAGACAGAGCCACTGGGTCTGGCTTGAGCTTCTGAAACCTTAAAGCCTACCCCCCAGTGACATACTTTCTCTAACAAGGCTAATCTATTCCAACAAAGTTACAAGTCCTAATCCTTTCAAATAATGCTCCACTCCCATGAGTCTATGGGGGGCTATTTTTATTCAAATCACAAGCCCATACCACCTTAGAACAGAGAATGACAGCGTATCCCAGAGTTCTCATTTGGAATTGGACTTGCCTTTGAATATGAACAGAGGTGTTTGATACGCAGAGACTCAGAGGGTCCAGATTATGTTGAGAAGTTCATCACTGAGCACAATGTGGTAACACACACCTTGGATCCCAGAAGTCAGGAGGTAGAGATAGGAGTATCTCTTGAACTCAAGACCAGCCTGGTCTACAGAGTGTGTTCCAGGACAAGAAAGGCTATGTAGAGAGATCTGTCTCAAAAAAAGAAAAGAAGAAGAGGAGGAGGTAGTTAATTTCTATAGCTACATTCATAGACAAAAGGAAGCTCTGAGTGATGTGGTTTGCTTTGGCAAAGTTTCTACAAATTCAAAGAGAAAATGTCAGGGGCAGGAGACTGATTCTTTTCGGAGTCAATTTCCAAATATCATTTCTTAATGGAGGGCTAGCCAGACTGAATAAGAAAATTCAACTAACAGTTCCCCAGAGTCCAAAAACCAACCCCCTTATCTTTTCAAAAGACCCTAACACCAAGCATGTTAAATATCCAGGGGAAAGGGG
Organism: Meriones unguiculatus; assembly: GCF_030254825.1. Taxonomy (NCBI): domain Eukaryota; kingdom Metazoa; phylum Chordata; class Mammalia; order Rodentia; family Muridae; genus Meriones; species Meriones unguiculatus. The sequence goes on along the minus strand of NC_083350.1, from coordinate 136,916,893 downwards.
GATGAGGGCTGGTCAAAGGGCAGGAGGTCAGAGGGTACTAGACTGGTTTGGTGTAGACTTCAGGCCACACAGCATAGCCTGCAGGAACACTTTGGCACAGGTACTCTGTGAGGTCACAGAAGAAAGAGGACCTGGTAGACATGCAGCTTCCTCTTCCTGCTAGCAGCTCTCTTCACCTTCAGGTGTGGCCCATAAGTAACCCACATCAGCCCCATGCTTTTCTTCAGGAGGTTTTCACTGCTCACACAAGAGCATCATTGCACACAGTAACCACCGAGTCAGGAGGGCCCTGCCAGGCAGCTCAGCTTGCCACTGCTATACAATGTTTGTTTTCTTCCTGCGTTTTATGCATTCTTCTCCTCTCAGACAGTCTGCTCATCCCATTCTGCTTATGAAAATAGAGGTGCTAGCTCTGCCAAGCTTGGGATCAGGACACAGAACCTCAGTATTCCCGAGGGGTTGCACCTTTGTCCTCTGTGGCAATTGACCTTGGAGACCTTCGTGGAAGAACCTGGGGAAAACTTATTAAATCAAAAACCAGGAAAAACTTGTTAAATAGAAACATTTATAATCCCACCGTATGGCTCATTATTAACAGTTGGGGATATTTCCTCTAAGTTTCTTTTCTATGCACAAGTGTTTTAAGCTTAGTACAATGCTATACAGACAGTTTTGAGTCATTTTTATCTCATGATTTATAAATTAAGTTATATAACTATCATTAGACTTTGTTTAAATATAACTTTAATGGTTGAAGAGCATAACTGCCTACTTAAGATTTTGAGACTATTTTTAGAGCTTCCCGCAGTTTATAAATGACGCTGGGACAAACACTGAATTTGTCACCTGGGTCAAGATGGCTTACTTTTTGGAGAGATTATTAAAAGAAGTGCATGACTGTGATCCTAGCACTTGGGAGGTGGAGGCAGGAGGATGAGGAGTTCAAGAGCAGCCTGGACTACCTGAGACATTGTCTCAAAATAACAATATATCAAGCAAGTGAGATGGCTCAGTGGGAGAAGGCATCTACTAGCAAACCTGGTGAGCGGAGTTCAACCTTGGAAAAGTTGTCCTCTGACCTCCATGTGTGCAAGTGACTCCATACCTGAAACATGGTACATGCTCACTCTCTCTCTCTGTCTTTCTCTTTCTCTCTCCAAATAGAAATGTAAAAAATGTCAGAAAGCTTTAAAACACAATCAGTACACACACACAAACACACACACACATACATACATATGTTGAGCATCAGGATGCACAGCTGTATCTCAGCATAAGAGAAGCAGAGGCAGGATTGCTCTGGATTTGAGACCACTGTGGTCCTACAGAGTGAGTTTCAGGCCAGCAAGAGGTAGGTTCAGAGTAGGATTCTGTCTCAAAACAAACAAAGAAATGAGAGAAAGAAAGGAGGAAAGGAAGGAAGGAAGGAAGGAAGGAAGAAAGAAAGAAAGAAAGAAAGAAAGAAAGAAAAGAAAAGCAAGGCAATGAACACACCACTCTGAATAAATCATAAGACAGTGAGTAAAGATGAAAAACAGTGATTATCACTTCTGCTTATCAATGGAAGGCAGGCGAAGCCAAGATGTGATGAAGATGCATCACATTTTCCAGCTAGAAGTGGCAGGGAAGTTTTTTGTCTGCTTGGCTTCTTAATTTTATTTTGACTCCTTGGAACCTCTCTGGTGTTGTCACCTGCCTCACCCTGATTCTGAGCCCCTGGTATCTTTTTCCTTCACACACGGAAAGAATCCATTGCTTGTCTGCTGCTTGTCCCTCACACTCCCTCTGGCATAATTTTGTAATTCCCAAGTCATTCACTCCACCAAATAATAACCATCCATTGCACTTCCTTCCTTCCCTCCTGTCTTCATTATTGTTTTATTACTGTGAAGAGACACCGTGACCAAGGCAACCTATAGAAGCAAACATCTGAGTGGAAGCTTGCTTATAGTTTCAGAGATTAGTCTGTGGTCATCTTGGCAGGGAGGCTGGCATCAGGATAGGCAGGCAAGCAGGACCCTGAAGTGGTATTTGAGAGCTTACATCTGATCCACAAGTAGCAGGCAGAAAGAGAGAGTGGGCCTGATGTGAGCTTTTGAAACCCCAGTGACATACCTGCTCTCAACAAGGCCACACGCACACCAACAAGCCCACGTCTCCTAACCCTTCCCAAACAGTTCCACTGACTCAAAATGCTATGAGGCTGGGGGGAGGGGAACATTTCACCCTTCATTCACTCACAAACATTTAATTATTAACGGTAATTAAGAGGCTATTGGTGTGGTTTGCTGATAGAGTGCTTGCCTAGTATGCCCGAAGCTGCAGACTACATAAGCCAGATATGGTGGTTGCACACCTGTAACCCAGTGCCCAGAAGACAGAAGCAGAACCGCAAGTTCAGGGTTATATTTGGTTTCATAGCAAGTTTGAGGCTAGCCGGGGTTACATGAGACCCTCTATCCAAAAACAACTTTAATTAATTAGGCATTACGTACATGTGTATCTGGAAACATAAGGTGTAGAGCAAAATATTTTATTATACTCAGCCCTCTGCTCATAATTAGTCACTTCAGCCATAGGACATACAGATGAGAGAGAGAGTCATGCTTAGAATAAGAAAAGAAACAACCACAAAGAAGACCAAAGCCTCCAGAGAAAATGGGGAACAGAGCGGATACTGCCAGGCTGTAGGGAGGCTTCCTGATTCTGTGACCTTAGCTTAGCTTCCTGCAGCTTGGGGGCTTCCAGTCACATGACAGCCTGCTGCCAAAAGTCCCAAGTGCAACACCGAGGGCAGTCTTTCAGCCAGCCCCTGTGGAGGCTTTAAAACCAACAGACCCAAGAGCTTCGACTTGCCCTGTCTAATTACGGTTCAAAAGTCTCAACCTGGACGTGGTGACAAGGCCTGTACCCCAGCCCTTGGGAGACAGAGGCAGGGGATAGAGAGTTTACTATCACTCCAGCTTCATGGGGAGTTGTGCTCAGCCTGGACTCCAGAGATCCTGTCTTAAAAACAGATGAAGAATAAACTAGCTTCCAAATTCTTCCTTGTTCACATACTTTTTGAGCTGTGTTTCTAAGGATTTGCATACTTACATAAGCTAACATAATTATTAAATAGGCAAATGACAGCATTTCAAAGTGAATAAGCCTTTTAGAATGAGACAGTTGTGTGCCTTGTCTTACTACAACTGTGTTCAAATTACTGCAAGAGTAACTGTGATCAGCTCCCAGACAAACTCCAGAAAGTGAGCAGAAAAGAAAAAAAAAAAAAGCTGAAAAAGCAGCATCTCTGAGAATCAAAAACAAACAACACAAAAACAAAAACCCAAACAACAACACAAACACAAGGCACACGTGATGTAGTGCATATGCCTTCAGCTCTTGGAAGGCTGAGGCAGGAGGTTTGAGGCCAGCCTGGACTGGACTATGCAATGAGGCCATGAATAACCTGAACTCCTGTGTAAGTTTATCTAACAATATCAATAACAGGGGCAGAGAAATGGCTCGGGACTTAAGAGCCTGCATAGATTTAGGCGCCTGTGGGATGACTCAGTGATAAGAGTACTTGCTGCCAAGTGCAACAACCTGAGTCCAATCCCAAATGGTGAAAGGGATGAACCAACTCCTGTGAGTTGTCATACACACACACACATCATCATCATCATCAATATAGACTTACTAGGAAGAAGTGGCTTACACAGTTACAGAGGCTGAGAAGTTCCACACTGTTCCTCCCAAGCCAAAGGGCGGAAATTCCTCTGGTTGAAAACTGCTGAGCAATGGGGTACACCCCAATGGAAGTCCCAAACTGGGAATGAGAAATGCAAACACCCACGGGCAGAAGATGGGGACCAAACTGGCCACATCCATGCTATTTCCTTCTTTCTGCTTCAGGGGACTGGATGATACCCACCAAACTGCTGAGTTACTTTTATTCAGTCATTGGACTCCTATGCAAATCCCTCCCACAAATATCGCTACAAACATATCTAGAAATGGTGTCTCACTGGCTGTCCTGGCAGCCTTCAGCCAATTCACCTCAGCCTTCGTACTCTGTTAGTGACATCAGATAACAGTTTTTAGACTCCTGGGTCCAGCACCTTTAATGCAGGAGTTTTGCTCCTTGAGTGGAAGCAAGGGACATGGTTTTTGGAGCTATTTACAGGATCCAAAATTTACTGCAGCCAAAGCTGCTTTCTGTCCTCAGTTTCGTTGGCACGGTTTTTAGCTAAGCCTGTCTGTGCATAACACTGCCTTTATTCTAGAAATCTCTGCACAGGTAATTCGTTTTCTCCTTAGTGCATTTCCCCTTGTTTTCTCGTCCTCAGCTCTCAGTTCATGGTCTCTAATGGAAACATCTCCTTTGTTGTCGTGATATTAACTCATCATTTCAAAAAGCACATAAGACACAAAGGCGAAGTAACAGAAAGGGAATTAAGATAAAACAGAGCATTTGCCAAGCTGCAAAACTCTCTGCCAGCCACAGCATACAGCAAGGTAGCCAGATGTTCGCCCTACCTCTAGTGAATACGGTTTGAGGTGAGAGGTATAATAATTCTCATCTCATTATTGTTTACTTCCTAAAGTGTTATGTGCCTGCAAGTCATGGGTGGATCTTGTTAGAACCTGGCTTTGGGGAGCAGGGGATGCAGACCAGTTGGTAGAGAGTTCAGCAGGTGTGAAGCAGTGGGTTCCGTCCTTAACACCCCATAAAGCAGGAGGGGCGGAGCACACCTGTGTTCCTAGAACTTGGGAGTGTAGGCCCGAGGGTAGGAATTCTTTTTTTTTTTTTTAATTAATAAATAATTAATTAAATCTGGATTCTGATGCGTGGGTCTGAGGTGGGCCTTTTCTAGAAAGCTCATGAGTAATTTCTAGAGGTTAGCCTAGGTTCTAAATTTTAGCATTTATTTAATTTATTTATTTATTTATTTGTGTGTTTGTTTCTTTTGAGACAAGGTGTTCTTATTCAGTTCAACTTGGCCTGAAACTCTCAGCAATCCTCCTGCCTCAATGCTGGAGTTACAGGCACAAACCACTATGCCTAGCTCAATTTGTTTTTTTGCATTTATTTTGCCTACTGAGGAACCAGGCGCAAGGCTCCTCCATGAGCAGGAAGTGCTCTACAGCTGAGCTGCCCTCAGCCCCAGAGACTGGTTTGGAATGAGAAGAATCTGCACTTTTCTCCTCTTTACACTGAAAACCGTGCCATGATTTTAAAAATAATCTCAAATCAGCACAGGTATAGTTCAGCTGCTGAGCGGGTTATGAACAGCCGTGACTGCCGAATCAATAAGACACGATGTTTAGCAACTCTCTCAATCAAGTAAAATAGAATCTCTCAATTTCTACACTACTTTCATTTCTCAGAAAAAAAAATGTAGTACATATAAATAAGTACAAACATTATTTTTACAATTACTACATTGATCAAAAATTCCTTCCTGCTGGCCGTTGGTTGTGCACACCTTTAATCCTAGCACTGGGGAGGCAAAGACAGGTGGATCTCCTAATTCAAGGCTAGCCTGGCCTACAGTGTAAGTTTCAGGACAGCCAGGGCTACACAGAGAAACCCTGTCTTGAACCATCAACAACTAAAATGAAATTACTTCCTATTTGATGAACAGTCTATGATCTCTTGCTAGCTCCACTATTGATCATGTGTGTTTAATCAAGTTACACATAGGATGATACCTGTCGTATTTAATTAAGCAGATTCTAGCATAAGCCTGATCCGTATCTTTTCCCCTGCACCATCTAGAAAGTACTCTATACTGTGCGGTTTTTTTTTTATACATGTTTCTTCCATAATTACTTGCTCACATTTGTTTCCCGTATTATTTCCTTACACTCTTTCTATTAGTGAAATGTCTCCACATGGTTGGCAAGGTTGCTCAGCAGGTAAAGGCACTTGTTCAAAGAAGGCACCGCATTAGACTCCTGCCCACATGATAGAGGGAGGGAACTGACTCTTACTAGTTCCCCACAGACTTCCGCACACATGCCGTGGCATGTGCATACCTGCTGTCACACACTGGCAAGTTAGTTTTTGTCAACTTGACATGTGTGGGAAAAGGAACTCTGACCTTTCCAGACGGAACTTCTCTGTGTAGCTCTGACTGTCCTGGAACCAAGTTCTGTAGAAAAGGCTGGCCTTGAACTCAGATCCACCTGCTGAGGGCTGCGGGCGAAGCTGTGCACCACCACGCCCTGCTGGAAGAGGTATTCTTATTTGAGGAAGTGTCTCCGTCAGGTTGGCCAGTGGGTGCACCTTCTGGGTACTTTCTTGATTGCTAATCAATATGGGAGGACTCAGCCCACCATGGGAGGTGTCATCCCTAAGCGGGTGGGCCTGTCCTGTAACAAGAAAGGTAGCTGAGCAGAGCAGAGAACGAGCCAGTAATGACAGGCATACCCCATAGTCTCTGCTTCCGTTGCTGCCTCCATGTTCCGGCAATGATCTCCTGCCCTGGCTTTCCTTGAAGATGGTCTAAATAGCCTGTGAACCAAATAAACTCTTTCCTCCTCAACACCAAGGTGTTTATGGCAACAGAAAAGCAAAACAGGATGCACACACACACATACATACAAAGTCAAAACATCTTTTGACATTTCGGTGGATAATGTTTTGTCAGTCAAGAGAGCCAAAACACTCTCTTGTTGAGTGGGGCAGCAAACGTCTTCCGTTCCAAAACCCCGTGCCCTAGGGGAGGATGCTGAGTTCAAGGTCCACCCGCACTACATAGTGAGACCCTGTTTCAGAAACCAAAGCAGCACAAGCCCAGCAGGTGTTTTTTACGACGACTTCCCAGTGGGAGGAAAATAGAGAGCCAGTGCCACAGAAAAGTAGCAAAGCAATATTTTAGCTCTTATGTTTTTGTTTTGTGCTGTTTTGGTTTGGTTTGGTTTTTCCAAATTCTCTGTGTAACAGCCCTGGCTACACTGGAACTCACTTTGTATACCAGGCTGGCTTCGCAGAGAGCTCCACCTGCCTCTGCCTCCTGAGTGCTGGATTAAAGGTGTGAGCCACCACTGCCTGGCCAGTTTTTTATGTTTTTCAAACAGTCTACTATTTTTCCCTACTTTGCTGGGGATTGTGAAATCATCTCTTTCCTTTGACTAGCACAGCTTTGTTTTTACTTCTAGGAGTTCTGGTTTCACAAGTAACATAAAGCAGCTTTCAAAAATCATTGTGTTTTTGTAGATGTGTGATATGCGTTTAGCCAGAGGAGGCCATCAGGTATTCTTCATCTCCTACCTTGTTCCCTTGAGTCAGGTTTCCGTCTGACTAAACCTGATGCTGCCAGCCAGCATAACCCAGAACCCTCCTCCACCCTGTCCCCGTCCACGACCGTCTCCTCCACCTGACCCTGTCCCCAGCCCTAATGCCGTCCCAGCCCCACCCCGGCCCCAGCAGTGCTGCTGTTTCCGGCACAGGTATACACACCTGGCTTTGTAGTTGGGTTCTCTGAGGATTTGAATTCACACCCTCAAGCTTATCTAGTGAGTAACCCTAGCCCTGTACACTAGTAATATTCTTTTGGCTAACATGGAAATGTTGTAGGGGGTCATAAAATATAAAAACTGGTTGATTTCAAACAAAGTGTGAATCAAAAAACAAAACAAAACAAAAATTGGGCCAGCAGGATAGCTCTGCTGCCTACTGGCCTGAGTTGGATCCCTAGAACCCGTGGTGGAAAGAGGTGGAAAGACAACCCAAGTTATCCTCTGACCTCTGCACACACATGAACACAAATTCATAAATTTACTTAAAGAGCTGTAACTTTAAAAAAAAAAAAAAAAAAAACGAAAAGAGTTGGCAGGCTAGTATTTAAGAGGGGTGGGTTTTTGTAATGTCTGTTTAAGCACGAGTCAGGTTTACTAGTTGCAAATGAGAAATGATTTCATTTCTTTTTTTTTCCTTCCTGTTTGGATTTTGCCTCTACGCAGTTCAGTTGGCTGCCCACCAGTAGGAGCATATGGGTAATTAGCAATGTAAATGTGACGCTTCACATTAATTACTTACGTGTCAACAAAATTTTGCATGTTACTACTGAAGACATAAATGAATGCGAGGAGTTTCTTCAAAGAAACACAGTCCGCAGAGAGGCTGAGTTGTGAAAGTATTTACTTGTAGTGGGGAAGACAGCAGAAGAGATGCGTAGAAAACCATGGGCTGAGATCTAGCTCATTGGGAGAATGTGGTAGCCAGCCCAAAGTCCTTTGTTCAGTGTACAGCACCTGGTGAGCCTGATGTCTATAATTCCCAGCACCCAGGAGGGCATAGCAGGGGATCAAGAGTTCAAAATCTTCCTTGGTGAGTGAGAGACCAGCTAGGATGCTTGAGGTCCTCTGTTAAATAAGTAAATAACCAAAGAGGAAAAGGCAACACAATAAAATGAGTCAACATTGTTTTAGGGAAACTGCTGCCCATTCCTGGCTGGCTAGAGATGGTGGCTGGTGTCTAAACGGTGGACCACAAGAAAGGAAGACCGATGACATCCGCTGTCAGTCTCATTCTGGCAGAAAAAGACAAATCCAAACAACTCTCATTTTGTCATTGGTAACTTCCTTGCAGTGAGGACTGCTGATGGAAAGGGTTCATTGTGATACAGGAAGAACTGGCTGGTAAATGGGCCAGAGAAGAACCTGGTGTTGTTCCGTCCTTGTGTCCACGACTGTGTAGTCCCTACCCCCAGTGCACCCTCCCCCAACCGCCAGCCAGCGTTTACAATAGTCAAAAGTCAGAAGGTAAATTAAGGAGCGCCTAAGGGCTTCAAAGCATGGTGCATGCACATTTGGGGAACTGGATGCCCTTACAGGGATGAGCGATGAGATAAGTGCCATTGACATCAAATATTAATGGGTCTCTGGTGTGCACATGGTTCTGTGGGAGGGAAAACTGTTGGTGGTGGCCCTAGACCCAGTAGATGCCAACAGCTGTGTTACTCTTTGTCAAATGCCCCAGACAGTGAACAAAATAGAGGAGGTGTGAAGAAGATGGTCAGCTTCTTCCTGCCTCACCCTTCCCCCACCCCATTATCTAACTCAGGAGGGAGAGTCAGTCTGGAGAAGGACTTGGGCAGAAGAGGAAAAGGAAAGGCAGACAGGACGCTGTCCCAAAGGCTGAGCTTCTCTGCACAGAGGGCCTGGGGCAGAGAGGGCAAGAGGACAGCCCCTGTGGGAAAAGCACCAGAGTGCCAGCCTCAGAGCTCGATGCTTCTCTTCTCGAGGGCTTGAACTGCATGGGACTAACTAGGAGCTACACTGCACCTACGCTTGTTAGAGATGACAAGTTTGGGTTTCCCACAGCCAGCCTCCAAAGGCTTGTTGAAAAAGGGACAGTCGCCTGGAGTTGGTTACGACTGTAAACAGGAAAAGTCCTGACCATGGGATCCGAGTTAAGGTTAAAACATACATCCAGGAGAGTGAAATGATCTTTGTTCTTGCTGACCTAAACCATCTATTCTGTTCTCTGGCCCTTGAAATTAAATTGAGGAAAACACATAAGTTTTCTTGTATCTTAAAAAAAAAAAAAAAAGTTAAAATGAGACCGGCCCCAGTGCTTAAAATGCTGAGGCAAGAGAATCGTCACAAGTTTGGGGCAAGTCTGGCTACAAAGTGAGTCTGAGGACAGCCTGGGCTTAAAGAGCAAGGTCATGTCTCAAAAAGAGTAAAACAAGACCAACCTAACTAACGGTACTAGGGAGGCTGCGGTTGTAGCTCCGTTTGTTGAATATGTCCTTAGCTGCGTAAGCCCTGGGTCACTCCTAGCACAGGCTAAGATGGTGGTGCACTCCTGTCGCACTGTTTTGGTGCAGCAGGTGAGCCATGGGACCAACCGACCGAGCGACCCAGCCTGGAGCAAGAGTCCAGGGTAAGGATCGTTCCCCTCCTGTCCCGGGCCTGCATGCCCTGCTGTATGTGTGCACTCGCATGCTCATTCATGTGCACGTATGGAGGTATATGAATGGGAGGAGCTGTGCATGCGTGTGCCTGACTGTGTATGTAGGTTTTGGTATGTTTATGTATGTGTCAAAAGTTCATTATGAAACAAAACACAGAAACAAACAAAAACGTCCCAAACAATAAAAGGAAGAACAGCAAAAGTCCTGTCCAGGATAGATGCCTGTCAATGTTTATTGTTACACTATTCACAGTAGCCCACGTGGGGAACCCATGCCCATGGGCAGAAGAATGGTTACATAAAATGTGGTATATACACAGTGGAGTTCTACTTGACTATGAAGGAGAAGAGAATCCTGTCGCTGCTGAAGGCAATGGAGATCACTGTGTTAAGTAAAACAGACCAGACTTCAAAAACCAAGTGTTACAACTAGGGTTAAAGCCCTGGCTTCTACAGTGCCAACAAGCCAGGCTCAGCCACCTATCCCATCAAGCCAATTTTTTTAAAAAAGCACAGGATGCCAGGCATTGTGCCACATGCCTGTAATTCTAGCACTTGGCAGGCGTTGGCAAAAGGATCAGTAAATCATAGCAAGTTCTAGGCCAGCTGGGGCTATATCAAGACCCTGTCTCAAATAAACAAATGACACACAAGTGGTGGTGAAAGCAGAGAGAAAAAGTTTAACACTTTGGGAAGATGAAAATGTAAAGAGAGAGAGAGAGTGATCATCCTGAGGTACTGAAAGGAGCTGTGGATTGAACAGAGGAAGACTTGGAGGCTGGGGCCAAGAGGTGCATGCACAGAACTGAGCAAACCATGTCAAGGTGTGGTAGTATGCATTCTTGTCTCAGCTTGGTCCTATAAGGTGGTTGGGTCTCTTCCTTTGTTTTGATACAAGGTTTCATTTGATAGTCTGTCTTGAGGATTGATTGCTGTGAAGAGCTACAAGACCACCACAATTTTTATAAAGCAAAGCATTTAATTGGGCTGGCTTACAGTTCAGAGATCTAGCCCATTGTCATCATGATGGGAAACAGAGTGGCACAAAGGTAGACATGGGGAAAAGAGCTGGAGAAAAGAGCTGAGAGTTCTACATCTGGATCTGCAAGCAGCAGGAAGAGAGAGAGACATACAGGGCCTGGCTTGAGCATCTGAAACCTTAAAGGCCACCCCCAGTGGCACACTTCCTCCAACAAGGCCACACCTTCTAGTGTCACTCCCCATGGGCCTATGGGGAAGGGGTATTTTTATGCAACTGTTCTGCCCAGTTCACGAACCCCAAAAGACCAGGAATGAACTGACACTGCTGTAAATACATGCGGTTCTTTTTATTGTAAATTACAAGCTGCAGCTTATGCCCACACCCACCCACCGCCGAAGCGGTGGGAGCCAAGTGCGCGGTGCCCAGGTTAGTTGGGTGATTTAAAGATTCTGGTCCATCCCAGCATGCCCAAGGCAGGGGCAATTCCTGCCTGGCAAGCATCTATTGGTTAAAATGCTACATTTTGAATGAATTGGCTATAGGAAGGTTCCCAGACCATTAATGACCTGGTGTCCCTCCCTAGGGGGATGGGCCAGTTTCCTAGCAACTGTATCTCTAGTGGGTGGGGAAAGAATGCAGTGAGGTGGCCCTTCCCCTCAGGGCATTACTAGACTTTGTTACCTACCTACTTCAGGTCTTAATAATATAGCTGCTAATTTATCTTTTGGTCTCTCACAACACCACACAGTTCAAGCTGTTATGGAGCCTACAGCAATCCTCCTGCGTTTCCCACTAAGTGCTGAGTTGACAGGCATCAGCTGTTTATCTTGGTAAATTGCTAACTGCTCATCACTGCCATTACAAAGGGGACCAATTCCTCCCAGTTGATACGCTCAGGGTGCAGCCTCCAGCTCACTTACGATGACTGTTCTTATCTGGGAACTGTCCTGCTGATTGTGCTGATCCTGGAAGATGAGGGGACTGCTCTGGAACCCAACTAGAAGCAGGTTCAGGACACTGGCATCTGTGTTATCAGCTCTGACTGGGGAATGAGACACGTTAGGTCCACAAACACTGTAACTGTGGTCTTTTCACCCATGGGCTTTTCACTTCCTAAAATAACGACTCTGAGAGTTTATTATTTATGGATAATTGCCTAAGCTATTCATTGCCTGACTAGCTCATATTTATTTCACCCGCTTATTCTAGTCTATTGTGCCACATTGAGTTTTGTGTGTCCATCTTCCTCTGAGTCCAGGGTGAATACCCGTCTGACTCTATCCCAGAGTTCATCTCTCTCTCACCGGAACTCCCGCCTACTATTTCCTGCCTCAGCTAATAGGCCATCAGCTTTTTATTGACAGGTGATGCTTCCATACAGCACACAAGAGATTGTCTCTACCACTCCCTGGTGACTAACATGCCTTTATAGACATACACTGAAGGAGACAGATGCCACATGCAGGCAGAGATGCCAAGCTTTCTCCTGTCTTTAGACCTTATGGAACCAGGTGAGGGGTCGATGCGTTTAACAGAAGCAGTTGCTAAACCCTTGTGTTGCATGGTTTCTCTCATACGTAGAAACTTGATTTTTTTTTTTTTTTTTTGGGCTCCAGGGATAAGAGTTCTTGATGCTCTTTCAGAGGCCCAGAGTTCGGTTCCCAGCGCTTAGATAAGGAGGTTCATAGTTGCTGGTAACTGCAGCTCCAGGGTGACCAATGTCTCTTCTGGAGTCTGTGGGCGTCTGCACACAGAGACACAGTCATAGGCACATCAATTAAAAAATAAATGTTCAGAAAATAAAGGACATAAAAGTAGGAAGGGTTGCCTGGGAAAAGAAGGGGGCCAGCAGCAGGAGGGGTAGCAAAGGCGAGGAGTGTGAACGCAATCAAAGTGCGTGCTCGCCATGTGTGAAATAGTTGTTCAAGCAGCGGGCTTGGTGGCTCGTGCCTACAATTCTAGCACTCCAGAGGCAGAGGCAAGAGCATTAACTGGAGTTTCAGGTCAGCCTGAGCTATAGTGTAAAAGTTTGTCTCAAAAATACTTGACCGTGGGGCTGGAGAGATGGCTCAGTGATTAAGAGTGCTGCCTGCTCTTCCAAAGCACCCGGGTTCAATTCCCAGCACCCACATGGCAGCTCACAACTGTCTGTAATCCTAAGGGGTCTGACACCTTCACACTAATGCACATAACGTAAAGTTAAATAAGTAAAAATATTAAAAAATAAATAAAATAAAAATAGTTGAATGAATGAATGAATAGATTAAAAGTGAGCATGGTGATGCTCACTTTTGATCCCAGTACCCAGAAGGCAGATGCAGGTGGACCTCTGTGAGTTTGAGGCCAGTTTGGTCCATTGAGCAAGGTTCTAGGACAACCCAGGCTACATAATAGAGAGAGCCTCAATAAGATAAACAAACATCATAAACAGGTAAATACATAAATAGAGTGAAACCTATTATTTTGGACAGTTTTATATTTGGAAAGTTCCATGGGCTAATGTGGTAATTCTTTGATATGTTTTTCATAATCCTTTGACTTAAAAGATTTCAATTGTGGGATTTTTTTATACTAAGGTAGCAATTACTAATTTATAAAAGGATCAAGACTATGCCAACAGTGATGGCACAAACATTTAATCCCAACAGGAAAGGGGTGCGGGGAGGGTGATCTGAAGGATTAGCCTTGGCTATGTGGTGACATGAAGACCACTCTGGAATATAATGAGATCCCACCCATAAAACAAGAGAGGTGGTGGTGGGGCACACAGGAAGGAAGGGAAGGAAGGAGGAGAGGGAAAGGAAGAAGGGAAAAAGAATATTAATTACAGTATCATAAAAGTAGAAGTCATGTAAAAATTTTATAATTATGTTTATGTAAATTTTGGCTTAACTAAATAATAAAATACTGTGAGGTTAATTTTAAGTGATAAAATGTAAAAAATAAATAAATAAATAAAAGAAAAGAGAAAAAAAAATCCACTTTAAATTTGAGCTTGGACCCAGGCATGGTGGCTTAAACCTGTGACTGCAACATGAGGAATCAAGATCATCCTTGGCTACATACAATTTTGACGTCCATGTGGGCTACTTGAGACTCTGACTCAAGCAACAACAACTCAAATGTAAACTTAAAACTCAAAACCCTCTTGGGCCTGTGGCTGAGAACTGTTATGCAAAACTGAAGGAAAACAGGTCCCTTCAGTAATCTTGGTCTCCTGGGTTAAGTGGGTGAAAAAGTAACTTTGTAAGGACAAATATCTGTAAGGCATTCACAGTGGTTGTCAAATGTTCCGGTAGCATCCAGCAGACTTGTAGGGGAGAAAAGGAAAGAGACAGGAAAGTGCTTTCAGGCCAGAGTCCTGGGATGCTTCAACAAGGATGTACAGTGGAGTAAGTAAGCGGTAAAGGTTCTAGGTGTGGCTGGAGAGCCATCTCACAAATAAGGACAGCATGGGCATCCCCAGGGGACACTGAGATGTGCTGCTGTGTGGTTGCTTCCATGCCTGTATTTTATCCTAATTCTCAATTCCTACTTTGCATTCGAATCTGAATGATATCAGATTTTTTTTTCTATTTGTGTCTGTGTGTGTGTGCTGGCATGCAGACTTTTCATGTGCTCGGAGACCAGAAGAGAGTGCCAGGCATCCTCTGTCATTCTGCCTATTGCTTTGAGGCAGGATCTCTCCTTGCAGCTCAGGTTTTCTCAGCTTCCTTGCAAGCCTGAAAACTCCAGCAGCCCTCTGTCTCTGTTCCCCTCCGAGCTGGGTTTACAGGCACGTGCAGGATGACCAGCTTACGTGAATGCTGGGATCCAAACACTGGTCCTTATGATGGCAGAGGGATCGATCTTAACTGCTCTTAAGCCCCATAGCCGCCCACCTCCACCTATCCCAGGCTTGCCTCAGATTCACTCCATAGCTGAAGGTGAACTTGAACTCCAGATTTTCTGCCTCTGACTTGCAAGTGATGAAATTGTACCATAACTAGGTCACGTTAAATTCTTGTATGGGAAAGCCAGTACTCAGTCTCCCCTGTCCTTACACCCTATTGCACTCCAACACCAATGGCCTCCAGACCACAGAAATCTAATTTAAGAAACATTTGAGGGGCTGGAGAGATGTCTCAGCAGTTAAGAGTGCTTGCTGTTCTTCTAGAGGACCAAAGTTTGGTTCTCAGCACCCACATCAACCCCACCTGTAGCTAACTCTAGGCAGCTCAATGCCCCTGTTCTGGCCTCTGCAGGAAACAACATACACATTTTCATACAGACCACACATAAAGACAAAAATAAAATCAATCTTTATAAGAAACACCGGAAACGAGCATGTCATTGTACCCCAGTAATACCAGCACTTGGAGGATTGAAGCAAGAGTGTTCTGACTGTCTCAGTAATCACTCTATAGACCAGGAAGTTGAGATCCTCATGCCCCCACGTTACAATTGACATTATTGGCACGAACCACTATGCCCAACCTTTTCCTTTTTTTACTGTGCCCATATCTCCTTACTGTTGAGCTTGGAGGATGAGGCAAAGACCCAGAGAACAGCCTTTAGTGTACTATCATCGAATTACATGTGAATCATAAATAATTGTGTTCATTAAAGTTGCAGGTAGAAAATGCATGAAAATGTCATATTATATATTTACAATGGTTTCAGGAAAGCAGAAAACTAGGTAAAATGCCCATGAAGTGAAACTGAAATAAGTATAAAATTTGATAAATCAACTACACGTTCATCAAATGGGAATTCTGACTTAATAAGACCCAGTATAGGCTGGGGATATTAGCTCATTTTGTAGGGGGTTTGCCAACCACGCCAAAGTACTTGGTTCCATCCCAACAACACAACAACACTCCTATAGTTTCGATCTCAGGAGGTTGAAGCAAGAGGGTCAAATCAGGTCAACAGGGACTTCAAGGCCAGCCTGAACTACGTAAGATCCTGTCTTGTTTGTTTGTTTTTGAGACAGGATCTCGCTATGTCACTCTGGGTGTACTCATTATGTAGATAAGGCTGTCTTCCAACTCAGCCTCCCAAGTGCTAGCAGTAAAGATGTGCACTACTGTGCCACCTGAGACCCTGTATCAAAAAAAAAAAAAAAAAAAAAAAAGCACTCTAGAATGCATAATATTATGGATCCCAGAAGTCCAGTTCAGGTCCTCAGCCTTGGCAGCAGGCACATTTACTGCTCAAGGATCTCTGTTGCAGGATATTTGATCCCATCGTGAACCCCCAAATTGTGAACTGTAAAACCCTGTTTCTTGGGTGTGGTTGAGCCCTATCACACACCTTTAATCCAAGAACTTTCTGTTTATTGTAAACCAGCAAGCCTTCAGCCTTGGGATTTTTTGGTCTTTTGCTCCTGGGTTGTCAGCTGACCTAGTGAGCCTTTTAGGTTTTTCCATCCAGACCTGAGCTGAGAAGAAAGGTCAGCTGGGTGGTTTCTTTGCCTCTCTGAGCTAGCTGGTTTTCACCCCAGCATATGGCTCCTAAGACCTTATTGGTAAAATGGAATGTTGGGATTTTCCTTCTTTTAAACAACAAGATCTCAGTCAAGGCTTTATAGTCACAGCTATGATGATAGATAGAGTTGGTTCTCATTGCTAAATTTTATGATTTGTAGATTTCACTTTTACCCAACATCAAACAATCAATCCCCTGGCCTGAACTCAAACCACACTATTAGTATTAACATTTTTGGTTGGGCAGGGATGGGAGTGTGGCTCAGTGGCAGAGTCTTTGTCAAGCATGCAGAAGCTCTCAAGTCTATCCTCAGGACTGAAACCACAGAGAATTCATGTTTAGCACTGGGCTCAAATGCATGTAATTGGGTTTTGTAAGAAAAAAAAGAATCCGTATCAAGGAAGTAGAAAAGTCTATGTGGCCTGAAATGGATTTGTTCTGGGGATTTTAACTTGTGTTAACATGTATACAGCCTTGCTGATGCATCATATAACCTGTTTTCTTGTTCAATACTTATAAAAACACACAGAATAATTAAAAAAAAAAACACAAAACTGAGGCAACGGGTTAGAATTTTGGCTTTCATTTCACTATTAGTAGAGGCATTTTTATCTTAATTTTGGAATAAAATTAAAAAACAGTTGTCAAACCAAGTTGGAACTAATTTTTAATCAAGTAAGACTCAAAAGCACCTTCTAGAATGATGTAAATAAAACCTACTAGTGGGGAGAAAGGGACAGAAGAGATTACCAGGTGCCATTTAAAAAGCCCTTACTATCGGACAGGTCTGATGCTCTTTGGGTGGATGACACCTAAATGAACATTGGTACAAAGTCCCAATTTATTTCTAATATCAGAGATCAGACCTCTACTCTTGCCTGATGCATCTAAAACAAAAAGGGGGAACTGTAGAGAGCTGTGTAATGCCGCACCTTAAAGATGGAGCTGGTTTCCGCCTTCCACCTTCCTGATGGTGAGTGCTCTCTGTCACAACTCCATAGTTGGCTAAGGCTGAGGATCTGGCTTGCTTCCGTGTATGTGGACCTATCTGCATTGCCCACGAAGCACGCTGGGGTTGGCTACCCAGAGGCTATTTTAAGCTGTGGGCTGGCTTTCCCCAGGGTCAAAAGATTGTTCCCGGTTCCTGAATAAACTGCATTGAGAAGAACAAAAAAAAAAAAAAGAAGAAAGTGAGCCAGGCACTGGAGTTTTCTCTCTGCTTCCTGACTGTGCCTGCGGATGGATTCAGTGCACCCAGCTGCCTCCCTCCTGCTGCCATGGTCTCCCTACCAGGCGGAATCACTCCTTCAACTGTGAGCCCAAATAAGTCCTTCCTTCCATTGCTTTCTCAGATGCTTTGTCAAAGGACGAGAGAATGAATTAATACACTTCCCCTCTGAAACAACACATAAAGAGTAAATGTCTTAAACCTGTGTGCATTTGGGCTGGGGTGCACCTGAGAACACTTGCCTAGCACATACGAAGCCCCAGGACTGGTCTTTAGCCCTGACAAACAAAATGAAACTCCATGACCTTCAGCAAAGTAACTGTTTTTAAAAATTCCATCTACTCATCACTACTAGCAATTTGATCGTTAAATATGGTTCTCTTTTCAAATTCAAGAATATACTGAAGTTGAGAATTCATAATTCTTTTCAATGACTAAGGCTGAACTAGGGTTAGCATTTATTTTATTATAAAATGGCCTTTCTTAAGTTTAATAAATCCAAAAGCCAATATAAATAAATAAATAAATAAATAAATAAATAAATAAAAAGCCCTTACACCAGGACCTTTTATAACTTTGATCAAGTTAGCAGAGAGAAGGTATTTGGTAATTTGTGGATGTGTCTATGTGTGTGAATATGAATCTATGTTCACGGGGATTTCTTTTTAATTGGTTTGTTATATGTAGGGGTCCAGAGGCATGTTCACAAGTTCTGTGTGTGTGAAAGGCAGAGGTTGGGGTCACGTGCCTGCCTCCATCGCTTTCCATCTGATTTTTGAGGCAAGGTTGTCTACCAGTTCTATTAAAGTGGCTCATCAGAGAGTTCCAGGGGCTGTCCTGTCTCTGCCTCCCCAGCCTTGGGTTACAAATGCAAGCCCCTGCACCTGGCTTTTCTGTGGGTGCTAGGGATCCAAACCAGAGTTCATGTGCTTTATTACCTCCCGTGCCTGCTTTCCTGTTTCTCACCCCTGTGAGCACACCTATAGACTTAGCTCTGTACAAGTTGCATTCATTAGCCAAAAAAACATAACCTATTTGCTTTGCTTTCTTCTCTTTCTCTCATCAATGTACCATGTATCTCCCAAATGAATTCTTTCAAAAATTCTCTCCCTGTTCTTCCAGGAAATGTGCTCGATACATAAGCATCTCTTCCTGGAGGCTGAAGAGAGCAGGGGTCAGAATTTTGGCCTCTGGCCATTTTGCCTACCTTTGATAGCCACATAATGAAAGATGAGTTTTCTCCTTCACAGTATCTGCACCACCCTGTGTGCATGTACATGTCTGGGCTTTGGGGAGCAGGGGCAGGGAGCCCTTAGCCAAGAGACCATGGAGACAAAGCATAGGCCTAGGCAGTTTCTAAGTTTCCTTAGTGACTATCAAAACGTGCCACAGCGCTCCATTCTATAGGCAAGAGACAGAAATGAACAGGATGTTCAGAAGAGAAGGGCAGAGAGAGAGAGAGCTGGGAAGGACATTTTGTAAAACAGATTTTAGCCAAGCACTTATTTCCATCAGCCCTTAAGCCAGCACTGTACAAACTGAGAAGAAACCTTCTCTTTAGGACAGGATTGAAGGGCCTGTGCTGTGGTGCTAGCCGCTAACTCTTTCCGGCTTCCTTCCATTGTCCTCCAAGTTCTATGATAAAATTAAGATTTCAGTCTTCCCACTTTCCTTTCTCCCTCCCTTCCTTCCTCCCTCTCTCCCTCCGTCGCACCACCGTCTCTTTGAGACATTATCTCATCTCTGTTCCAGGCTGGGCTGTGTCTTGGCTCCAGATGTTTTCGAGGGATGACCTTGGACTTCTGACTACCCTGCCCCCAATTTCTGAGTGCTGGGATCACAGGTGTATACCACCGGGCTAGTTTTATGCTGTGGTGAAGAGTCAACCAGGGGCTTTGTGCATGCCAGGCAACCCTTGTACTGATTGAGCTACATTCTAAGGCCTCTTCCTCCATCCCGCCTGCCCTTCGTGCATGTGTGTGTTTGCATGTGTGCCCATGTGTGTGGAAGCCAGGGGTTGACGTTAAGTGTTCTCCTCACTTACTTTCTAGTTTTTGAGATATAATCTCTCACTGAACCTGGAACTCACAGATTCGGTTACACTGGCTGGCCAGCCAGCCCCAAAGATCCTTCTTCCCCGTGCCTCCCCAGTGCTGGTATTGCAGGTGTGTAAAGCCATGCCAGCCTTCTTTTAAATGTGGGTGCAGGGTATGGAAGTCCAGTGGGTACTCAGGCTCACATAAGCATTTTACCACCTGAGTCTTCTCCCCAGGTCTCCGCACTTTTCTTTTAGCAAAAGAGCTAGGAATAGGGGTGTCCTTCAGCATAAGAATGCATGCTTAGCACCCACAAGCTCCTGCCTAGGGCTTCATGTCCAATACCACTAACCAAACAAAACAGCGAAATCAAAGCCAACCTCTAGGAGTGCTATGAGCATGTTGCCTGATTGTCATTATTGTAAATAGTTACTGGCAAACAACAAGGATAGGAACAAATAAAGCACATAGCAGCAGTAAGCTGTATGTGGTTTTGTTACATATGCCCAGGAAGGTTTCCAACTTAGCATCATGTACTTACAGCACCCACAACTTATAGGCCTTGAACTTTTGTGCTGTGCCAAACCTACCTGAGATTGTTCACCCTCACAGAACCGAGTAACCATCCTGAGGACTCACACGGCGGAAGAGCTGAACTTTTGAATCTTGAAAACTTATTGTTTGTTCATTTGTCTGCTTCCTTCTTTGAGACGCTGTAGCCCAGGATTCACAGCAATCCTCCTGCCTGGGCCGCTGCAACCAGCTGGTTCTTTAAAACTTACAGGTAAATTGAAAATCTGCTTTTGTCCTAAGTTTTCTGTGACTGTTGATATCAACAACTTGTCGGCGTCTAGAATGTCAGTCTGCGAGTTTCTGCACTGAATTAATGAAAGTGGAAAGATCCATCCTGAATGTGGGTGCTGCCATTCCCTGGGCAAGGAGATTTAATTAAGAGGTGGGAGTAAGCCGAGGAACTGCATTCATCACTTCTACTTCCTGGCTGCATCTACAATGTGACAGGCCACCTCCCATCCCTGACACTATGTGCCCCTGCCATGACCATCTGTATCCCCTCAAACTGTCAGCCAAGACACACCCTTCTTTGCTAACTTTTTGTCAAGTGTCAGGTCACAGCAACAGGAAAAGTGGCTGATAAACTGTTTCAGAGTAGTGACTCAGCTGTCACTAGATGGAGTGTAAGTATTTCTGACTTCGTTACTAGAGGGAAAAGTTCTAGGACACTCTCCTTTCTCCCACTAAATTGTGTGTGGGAGTATAAAACCTCAACTAGAACAGTATTATTTTTTTTTTCATATTTTGTTTTTCTATAAACAAACTTTATCTGTGGCCTTGTGGCAGACAGTCAGTTCCAGGAAACAGACAGCTGACAATGTCATTCCCCTTGAACTGCACATAATATAAAAACAGACTTTAAGTAAATATTTGAATTAGGACAATTACAAACATTTAACTTTGGAGTAGCCTTCCCTAGCATGCATCGATCATTCCTTCCCAGAGCTGCTGTTTCAGTGGATTCAGCGTGTCACACCTGCTCCATTCAGAGGAAGCCGAACGTGACATCGGATGTGCTGGCAGAGGATTGAGAGAGAGTGTAATTGAGAGGTTAGGTTCCTGCCACCTGTCAGAGAGAAGCATGTCTATAAATAGCAGTAGAGCAGCACCTAGTGCTAAACACAGATATAGCAAAGAAATGGTAACAACAGGCCATTGAAGGTTAGGCTGGGTGGCAATTGGATGCGTTCTCTCAGGAGTTTAACTATTGATTCACCCCATGGAATAACAGGCAAAGCATGCTAGTTCTTAATGTCCCTCCATTGTTCATAACATGTTCTCTTCAGAGACTGTGCCTGTTAGATAAGGTGGCTTGCTTGGCTCCAGATTAGACAGTTTGTTCTGTATAGACAGTGAGAAAGAATGGAAGTGCTTTGTCATATAAAAGTTGCACAAAAATCTCTCTCTCTCTCTCTTTTTTCCTACTGTGGAAACAAACAACACCAAGGACAGATATCCAGGTTGAAAAGTGAAAACAGTAAGCTTTTCTATACAATGCTAATAACATAGATCTGCCACCAAACGGTGACATTTGTAGTGGCACCCAACTACTTATAACCCAAAGGGTATGTTCATATTGTCAATTTTTCTATCTCAGAAAATATTATGATATCATCTGTATGGAGATACAATGGAAGCAAAGTTTACACAGTCCAATTCCCAATCTTTTTCTGTCTTCCTTCCTTCCTTCCTTCCTTCCTTCCTTCCTTCCTTCCTTCCTTCCTTCCTTCCTTCCTCTTCCTTCCTTCCTTCCTTCCTTCCTTCCTTCCTTCCTTCCTTCCTTCCTTCCTTCTTTCCTTCCTTCTTTCCTTCCCTTCTTTTTTGTCAAGATCTTAGGCATCCCAGGCTAGCCTTGAACTCACTATGTAGCTGAAGATGACTCTGAACTCACAATTCTTCTGCCTCTGCCTTCAAAGTGCCCGGTCTGCAAGTACATACCACCACATCAGGTTTGCACAGTTCAGGCGATGAAAGCAAAGGCCGTGTACATGCTGTGCAAACAACCTTCCAACCGACTCTGCCCCCAGCCCCATTTAATTAACACTGGTGGATTAAAGAACTGTGTATCAGAGCTCTCTGAGGTGACAGCTCCTGCTGGACTTCTTGGGAGGCTAGTCTGTGACATTGTGTCTTCTTCTGTTCACCACCAAGTCATGTGATTGTATGCCTCGTGCAATTATCACATAAGCCAGGAGCTGTGAGAATTAAATCAGGTGCTATAAGCCTGTGCCATCGTATGAACTGTACCCCCACAGGCTCATACATCTAAACACTTGGTCCCCAGCTGGTGGTACTGTTTGGACGAGTTGCGTAGCCTCCCTGGAGGAGCCTCCCTGGAGGAAGAGAGTCACTGGGGGCAGGTCTTGAGATGTTACAGCCTGGCCCTTCTCTCTGTCCACTCTCTGCTTCCTGAGGGCTGCTGCAGTTCGACCAGCTGCCTCTGCTATTGTTACCACACCATCCTCATCACAGTGGACTGTGTCACCTTCAACCGTGAGCCCAAACAAACCCATCCTCCCTCAAGTTTTCTTCCTGTCAGGTGATTTGGTCACAAAAAGAGAAGTAATAGAGACCCAAGAATAGCCGGGATGGAGGTAGCACCGAGTGAGAGCGCCATGGTGCGGGGAGCTTCGAGCAGAGAAGCTGCTGTGGTGAGAGGAAATGAACTGTTTATGACACCCGTCCCTCACCTGGCTTCCCCACCTGTGTGAAAACAGAAAACTGAAGCTTCTGGTATTTTTAACATTACTTGGAATGTACGGAAAATTGGCGTTTCTAGATTAATCACACATTCCTAGAGGTCCAGGAGACATTTTTGCTCTTCCTTCTGTGGCTCAGAGAACACAGCAAAAGGAGAATCAGATAAAAATGGAAACGCCGGAAGGTAGGGAGAAGGGTTGCAAATCGTTTCTTTTGAACAAAACACTGCCATGGCAGTCATGAACCCACAGCAGTTGCCTGCAGCGGGTCAGGACAAGAGTGGGCCATTCAGCTGTCAGGTGTGGATGGAGAAAGATTCAGGGGTCCTACCCTCACTGTGCAATCATTACCTTCTTCTGTGTACCCACTCATGACCCCATCAGACCCACTGACATTTCTAAACCAACAGTCACAGAGCTGGTTAACTGAATTGCCCTGGAAACTGAATGGGTCACAGAAACAACCCAAAAGTCATGAGCTGGGAGAGGGGCTGGTAGGACTGTATGATGTCATGTGGCAGAGGCTATAGGAACGGGAAACAAGTAAGAAAGGGTGTCGGGGGAGGGAGTGATCAAAATACGTTATATGCCTGCATGAAACTGTCAAGTAACAAAGTTAATCTCTAAACAATGATCATAATTTTTGTTTTAGTAGAGGTCTGTTCTACCCAGTCTTTGCCAGCCGTTTGCCTTTGAGCTCTTTGAGCCTTGAGAAGCTGGAGCATGCTCACAACTATGTGTAATCCCATTCCCGGGGGATCTGATGCCCTCTTCTGGCCTCTGTGGGCACTGCACACACGGGGTGCAGAGGCGCACATGCAAGCAAAACCCTCAATACATGTAAAAGAAAAATAAAAGGAAAATTTCAAAGAAGGCGGAAGAGAGTAGTGATTCTATGTCTGCTCATGCATTCTGATTTCTTGATAACACAAACAACCATTGGCTTACGGCTCAACCATTAGCTGATGGCCGAGGTTAACAACTCGTTACTTGTAAGCTGCTAAACGTTTAATGGCAGCTGCTGGCTACCCATGGCTGCCACTGTGTTTCCTTAGGTGTGAAAGGGAAGCTTCTTCCCAGGAATGTTGGATGAAATGTCTCAAGCAAGAATCCAATGAGTTAAATCCCAGAGCTCTTTGGCTTGTGCATAGAGAAGCTCTGTGGCTTGGTCTCAACTTCCCAGACCACAGTGAAGGATGGAAGGCTTCTTAGGGCCACTGGTCTGCTCTCACAGCTGCCTCTGCTCCTTTGGGATCTAAGTCATAGAAACTCAGAGATGAAGCAGCTAAGAAACTATCAGGTCCTATCCCCACATTTTACCGAGGATACCAAAATTAAGAAGGGTTAGGGCTTCCTCAAGGTCATTCTCCCTTTCTTATTCTACCTGCAGGGTCTGGGTATTCTGGAACCATCTGTCAAGTCCATGTTCATGTCTAGGGCAGGAACCAAGGAATGAAGCACTGAAAAGCCTGATCCTTGGTTATACTCTAAGTGAAAGTTAAAAGTTATATGCACACACGTACACATACATGTGTGTGAGTGTAGTTACGCATATTTTAACTATGATTGTATGTTATATCATTCGTGGGCCTTTTGCCACGGTGCACATGTGAAAGGTTAACTTTGTGGAAGTGGTTTTCTCCTCCCTTTACTGGGATTCTGGGGGTACGTCAGGGCGTCCGGCTTGAACAGCAATATTTTAGTCAATCAGTCACCTGCCTGGCCCTGAATTTTTATATTTGTGTATAGAAGCAAAGAGTTTTTAGCTCTCTCCTTTAGTTTGGTCTAAGAGAATGGAGAGAATAGCGGGGAGAAATAGTAAGGAGTCTCATTGTTCAGTTCTTGGTTACAGTGTGGGAGTAAAATCCTCATCTGATGTTCCGACATTTCCTTGGTGTGTTTGCTTCCTCACCACTCCAAACAGTGTGTGCTTAGACTGAGCACAGCTCTACATGCTTAGTAAAATGTTCATGTGGTCACACGCAAAGACTGGAAGAGGAAGGGATGGAGGGAGGGAGGGAGACAGAGAGACACTTATGTACTAATCTAGTGGAGAAGAATAAAAGCTTTGATCGCCAGCGTTAAACAAGGAGAACTCAGAAAGGGACTAAGAGTGAGATCCCCGGAACAGGTCTGTCACGTCTCCACCACCCATGTCTGCCTTTGCCTTGGCTTCACTGGATCAAAAAGCATATCAAGCATCACACATAGAAAGTTGGTTCTTTCTTTTTCCCAAACATTTCAAACAAGGAATTAAGTGACTGTACGTTTCCTGCTTAAAGCTTGAGGTGGTGGAACACAGGAGTAATCCTAGAACTTCAGATGCGGGCAGAGGCAAGTTCAAAGCTAGCCTGCTCTGTTTCAAGTTCCAGACTAGTCAGGACCATATAGTGACATACATGTACAAACATACATATACAGTACATCCATCCATAAAACATACTTACATACATACATACATGCTCAAATACATACATGAGTCAAAGCATTCTCCCTTAAAGCAATTTTTAAAACAAAGTCTGAGAATTCTTCAGGGCACTTGGAGCATTTCCTTCCTCACTTCATTTTTTCCCTTTTCCTCTACTCCTTTCACTTTGCTCCCTCTTGTATACGAACAGTTCGCAGCTTCCTTGTTTCCTGTGTCCCCACCAACTCTGTATTTAAAGGCTGTCAGACCTTAGATTTACCAGCACCATAGAAAGCCGTTTATGGCTCCAGGAGTCTTGATTCCAACTTGACTCCCTCCCACCCTTTCCCTCTTCCTCACACCTCTCTCCTCAGATACCCTCCCTGTTCCTCCCTTCCTGTCAGCTAAGTTTCTCACCCCTCCTTGGTGTCCGGATTGGCAATCCACCACAGCACTGTTCCATCTGTGATTTCTCTATTTCATGGTAAAAACAAGAGAGGAATGGCCTTTGCAGAGGATAATGCCCACAGTGGCCCATGGGAGGCCCAGTGGCAGCTCTCCCTGCAACTGAAAAGATGGGGCTGACAAACAGATGACTAGCTGCAAGAGCTTGCTGGTGACACAGTCAAGTTGTCTTGACCCACAAAAACAGGGGGAAAGTCTGATAGATTCCAGATGATTTCAAAACGCACTTGAGGGGGAAATATACTAAAAGCAGATACAATTAGGATTAGGTTAAGTATAGGTCGGCGCAATAATCTCTCTGTAGGTCCAAATATCCTGCAAATTGGAGGGTTTCAAATTGAAATGTGACAGTCCCCAGTTAGGGATGATAAATATTGAACTTTGTTCCCTGTCAGCCCTGGGTCACTATGAGGAAAGAGAGTTCATTGGAGTTGAAACTGAGCAAGCAGTAAAAGCAGAAGGAAATTCTCTGTGCTTAAACACTGGGAAGGCTTAAACGAGTTGAGAAATGGACCCTTTGGAAAGAAACAAAAGTCTGTGAAAAATTATGACTAAGTGTGAGGTATACCTCCACAATATAACCTGGCAGCCTTCCATCTTCTTCGGGTAGAGCAGGCTAAAATTGGCTGCTTAGAGGAGGCACAGGAACTGTGTATCCCTGCGCCATCAATATCATCAAATGTTATTGAGCCAGCACTCCAGGAGGCTTGAGTTTCACGTGGGCTTTCATTTTATAAAGTTTATAAACCTATCCATCTGGGCTTGCAGTAGTATAGGCCAGGAACCCCAGCTACTCAGGAGGCTCAAGGCAAGTGGATCACTAGTTCAAGGCTGTCATGGCCTATGGAATGGGTTTAAGATCAGATTGGGAAACTTAGCAAGACCTTGAATGAAAATAAAGTGTTAAAAGGGTGGTAGGGATTCACTCAGAGGCACATCATTTGGCTACTGTGTGTGAGGCCATGGGCTCAATTCCAGTGCCGCAAACATCTTTCTCTCTCCTCTCTCTGTCTGTCTCTGTCTCTGTCTGTCTCTCTCTCTCTCCTTCCCTCAACTGATATGTGTTTGCCTTTGTGTGTGTGTGTGTGTGCGTGTGTGTGTATGAGATGTCAGTTTGTCCTGTAAAGTTTGATCATTTGGTTAAAATCGTAACTGAAGAAATATATATTTGTACATATATATGTATATGTTTGTATAGACACGCATGTATGTGTCTAAATTTACTTATGTTTATATTTATTTGCCCATGATAGAGATTGAAGCAGGGCTTCATGTGTGCAAGCAAGTGCTATGGCAAGTGACGTAAACTATAATGTCATTCTCTTCCTTCCTGCCAATGGCTTTACTGTCCATTGGTGAACCCTGCTGGAGTCAGTTACTGCACTGGCGTTATCTGTTAATTCCTTTCATTTTTGGTACTGTTTTACACATTAGATAGAATCTTCAATACTAAAATAGGGTCTTTGTTAAGGGTTGGTCTGGTGCTCTTGTATACAAATGCTAATTTCTGGCCCCCAAGATCTGGTTGAGGTCCTGACTAGAGCATTCTCATGTTTGGCAGTCTTTGTTGTATAAACTTTGCTCCCCAATTATCTCTGATTGGTTAATAAAGTTGCTGACATCCAACTACTGGGCAGAATAGAGGTAGGCAGAACTTCCATTTCCAGGCTTGGGGTCAGAGGTAAGGGACAATGAGGCTGGGAGGAGGAGGAAAAAGAGAGACAGAGACAGAAAAAGATGGAGAAAGAATACCGGTGGCCTGATGAAAAAGATCGAGCCCAGACAGGATGACATATTGGCAAGTAACTTGGAGAATGCAGCTGGGAGATAGCAAGATTAGCTTAGAAAATTTTTGTAAATTGTCCCAGTTTTGTGCTAAAGCTGTTTAAATAAATCAATAAGTCTCTGTCTCAATTATTGGGGAACTAGCTGAGTCATAGATAAGCCCTCTAGAATTTAGTAAGTATGCTACAACAGTCTTATCTTTTTTTTCCTTGGAAGGGAGGAGAGGGAGAAAGAAAGAGAGGGTGAAAGAGAGAGAGATAGAAAAAGAGAGACGTGTATATAGTCATGTCATACATATGGTTGTCCAAGGACAGCGTCAGGTGTCCAGCCTCAGCTTCTGCTTTGAGGCAGGGTCTTTTACTTATCATTGGGTAGCTGAGCTAGTTGGCTTGACAGATACCAGAAATTTCTCTTATATTTTTCTCCTGTCTCTCCACACCCCATCTTGTTTTCACCATAGTGGGAGTACACACTCTCTCTCTCTCTCTCTCCCTCTCTCTCTCTCTCTCTCTCTCTCACACACACACACACACACACTCACTCTCTCACACACATACTCACACACTCACACATACACACACTCACACATACACACACTCAGACACCCACACTCAAATACACACACTCACACACATACACACTCACATACATATACACATACTCTCTCACACACACATACATACACTCTCACATACACACATACACACTTACTCTCACTCTCACACATACACATACACACTCACTCACATACACACATTCACACACACACTCTCTCTCCCACATCCAGCTTTACGTGCGTTCTGGTTCTGGGGATTCCAAGTCTGGCCTTCCTGCTTGTGCAGGGCCATCTCCCTGCCACCATCACTCACTTTTAAACAGGGCCTCATGTAGCCCAGACCAGTTTCTACCTGGCTGTGTAGTTGGGGGTGACCTTGAGTTTCTGATCTTCCAACTCTACCTCCCTCGGGATCACAGGTGTGCGCCCCCACGCTGACAAGCTCAGGTATTCCCGACAGCAGGGAATGCGTTCTTTCTGCTCTACAGGCTATGAAAACGACTCTCTTCCTGCAGTTTTAGACCCTTTTAAGTCCTAAACCCATAGCACCCGCAGGGCTGTTATTCACAGGGAAGACATATGAAGGGACAGGGGCGCACTTTACAAGCTAGAGGGTGTGGGGATCCACTCCCACCCTGGACATCTCAGCCACCATCCAGCCTTTGCGAAGCTATGATTCCTTGCTCGCTTGTGTGCGGTGTGCAGGAGGGAGCTTGATTCAAATGTCGGTTCAGGATGGTTCTTCTTGTGTCATTTCATTCTGTTTGTGGGAGGGGTCGAGATGGGGATTTGCTGTGTGGTCCAAGCTGATCTTGAAGTGCCGATCCCCTGGCCTCAGCCTCCCAGACTCCAGGATTACAGACATCCACCCCTGCCCCCACAGTGCATTGGGTGCTTTGGTTTTTTTCATTCTGTCTTTGGCGGTGAAGTGGGATTGAAATGTCTGTGGAGCCTCCACCATTCTTCCTTGGGCCGAGATCTTGAGCTTCCTCTGGGTTAAAGAGAAGGTGAGGTGTGCAAAGACTTTGACTCTGTCTCCTCCTAGAAGAATTCTAGAAATCTGGTGCCAAATGGAAGCACCTGAGGACTTCTGCAGGGGCTCCGAGGGGGTGGGAGAAGCTGGTTCCTGTGTACAGAGCCATGGCTGGAGCGGAAGCTGGGGACAGGTGCACATCACTTCTGTACTCCCTGAAAGATGTCCTTGCCTTCACAAGGTTAATGAGAACCCAGGCTCTTTGGAAATCTGTAGGTTGACCTCTATTTCTCCCTCACTTCTCACTTGGCCATAGTTAGTGGCGACACCTTTTAATGACTAATAACATCATGTTGACATGTGTTGATCCATAATGTTACAGGGACTTAAAGTCGCCCCAAATTAAAACAAAGACTTCTCTCTGTCTGTTATCCTTTACACTGTGTGCTGTTTAACACCGGGGATTTCAACACTCTTTGTTTTCCAAATGTGCCAACAGGAGAGAGTGAGCTGACCCAGGGTGCCAGCAAACCACAGAGCTGTAACCTTGAGATAAGGAGCAAAGGAAAAAGTCAAAACAGAGCAACCAAATTCGAAGGCAGACAAATCTGTCTTTCCTCCAGACTCTCTCACCAGGCGCAAGGGAACACGCTGGCCCCGGCATTAGCTCCGGTGAACTTGAACTGACACATATCCACCCTGGTGCAACCCAGATACAGACGGGACAGGCTATCCTCTTCACCGATGGATTCATCGAGCATTTGCTAGAGTGTATCTGCTCTGTCCAGTTGCTGTCTAAGGCTGTCGGAGAGGCCGCGCGTATTTACAGGGTGCAGGAGCCTCACATGTTCTCTGCCCTCCAGAAACTTCTCTGGTTTATGTGGAAAGAAAGCAATCTGAGAATCTAGCCCCCAGCACTGAGAGGGAACACAGAGCAGCAGCCATGCCAGACAGCCAGAGCAGCTTTCCTGGATTCTGAGTATCTAGGATGCAACTGCTTTGAAATCTGGGTCAACTCATGGCTATTACAGGTAAAGACAGAGGGAGGAAAGAAGTGCAGAGAGCTGATAAGAAAGAGACTTTGCTCCCCTGTACATGGGAATCTTTACCAAACTGGTCAAGAAGAGTCAAGCCTAACGTTTCTAAGGTGACCAAAGAATGGATGATGTCACAAGAACCCTGAAGAAAGGTGATTTCAGAGTATGTTCTCAGCCCAGAGTTTGCCCCTAAGCATTTACACACATGAGCTCAAGGGATGCTCTTACCCAAGTACCTGGTAAGGCAGCCACACTGTCACCTGTTTCTCCTATAAAGAAACAGACCCAGAAAATATAAGAAGCTCATTCTTTCTTTAGGACACAAACCTAGAAGGGCACGAAACCAGAATTAGATCCCTGCTGTGCCCGCCTTAACACCCATGTTCTGAGTTGGCAAGAGAGCGTTTGCCTCCAAACCTTGACTGACTCCTGCAAATTGCCATGCTATGGCATAAGCATCCCCCTTCAAAACACACACACACATAGTAAATAAATGTATTTTAAAATGTATTTAATGCTTGTGGTTATTTTGCCTGTGTATATGTGTGTTCACCACAGGCATGGCTGGTGCCCAAGGATGTCAGAAGAGGTATTTGATCTCCTGCAACTCGAGTTACAGATACCTGTGAGCCACCAAGTGGATGCTGGGAAACTAACCCAGGTCCTCTGGAAGAGCAGTCAGTGTTCTTAATCAACAAACCACTTTTCCAGCAAGAATAAATGTAATTAAAAAAAATTAAAAATAGTTGAGCATGATGCCTATATTATTAGCTGGTGGGAGACAGAGACAGGAAGATCCTTATAAATTCAGAGCCAACCTGGTCTCCTGTTCTGGTTCCCAGCTTATTATTAAAATCATAATAATAAATAATTGTGTGGAATTAAGCTTTGAAAGACTTGTCTGCTTTAAACTGTTTAACTTAAATGTAGTGAGAAGTGGTCCGCGTGTGTAATTCTTGCTTTGTTTTGTGGGAACCTTTGCTGGGAATGTGGCTCTATTGTGCACAGAGGATGTTGGCTTCATGCTGTAACCACCAGGCAGGTTGAGTTCAGAAACAATCAGCTCAGTCAGTGAGCCTTTGAATCTGATTAAGCCAGGAAGTGGTCACTCCCCAAGACAGGGCAAATGGAGGGAGTCAAGGCACCCAGTCCAGAATGAGAAATCTCCTGCCCCCGCTCCCCTCTGAGGAGGACGGTGTTAGAGTGTGTCATGGCTAACCGACATCCAGAATTCTATCGTTCCTTCCATTCACCTTTGGGGAAACAGAGCGAGCATTGTGTGCAGGACGTTGTTTCCCATGCCCAGTCATCACAGCTACAGTCTCTAAGAAACCTCTGTTTACAGAGGTCTGGCCTGGCCTCCTGCTTTGGTAACAAATATCTCAGAGCAAAGTCTCAAGGCACAGAGGAAAATGCAGGGCCTCTACCAGGCTGCTGGCTGGGCCCTGGTGACGCTGGGGGGCCTCAGCATCTTCTCTGGAATCATTGCTTTCTTCCCTGTCTTTTCCTGCAAGTTCTGGTACGTAGGATGGAGCGTTTGGATCGCCTGTCCCATCTGGAATGGAGCTTTGGTAGGACATATTTCATTAAACATCCTGACATAGAGGAGGGCGAGAAGAAAGGGGAAGTAAAATAATACTTATGAGTTTTCCAATAATTCAAAGAAGTCTATATTTTGCAGAAAATCATATTCCTGACTTTAGAGCAGAAATTTCCATTAGTTGGACTTTAAGTATATAATTTTTCCTAGTGTTGTTTCATGTGTATTTGTACTCTTTGTATGCAGTGTGGTGGCACAGACCTGTAATCCTAGCACCTGGAGGACTGAGGCAGAGATGTGGGCTGGAGGCTAGCCTGGACTACACAGTGAGGCTTTGATTATTAAGCAGCTGCCCATCCCTTACGATCTAGTGTCACACACTGGACTTAGTTTTGACTAAGGTCATGTATAGCTGAAGTAGGCTTGATGTAGGCTGAACATACATTTTAGCAAAAGGCCAAGGGAAATGGCACGAGGCATGAGTGTGTCTAGCCAGCTACTACTGAGTGGCTCCAGGAGGTGGAGGGAGGCAGTCTGGAGCTGGCACAGGGGCAGAGGTACAGGGCGCAGGGAAGTAGCCTGCATTCAGGTTCTGACTTTAATGTTCTTACTATGTAATCCAAAGCAGGAGTCTCAGTCAGCTACGTCCTTCTTGCTTTTTCATGTGCTCTGGTGACTTTCATGGGTAAAGAGAGAGAGAGAGAGAGAGAGAGAGAGAGAGAGAGAGAGAGAGAGAGAGAGGGGAGACGATGAGAACAACTGTCTAGCCGTAAGATGCTTGGTCGGGATGAAGACAGTTGACCAAGGCCTGCTGACAAGAGCTTTGTACTTGATTGCTAGCAAACACTGAACCTTTCCCTTAACCCTGTGTTCTGCTCAGACTCTCTACTCTGAACCACTTGCTACCAGCCTAACTCAGCCTGCCACGTTGCTCCCCTGCAGTGTTGTCTCCCTGACATCTGCTCTTATGCCTGCCCTTTCACATTCATGGCTGCCATTTGAAGAATGCCAAGGCACATTTCATCCTAGGGCCTTTGCTCTGGGGGCTCTTTGTCTAAACTCTTCCTATGTTTGGCTGGCTCCCAAACCACTTTTCTTTCTTTCTTTTTTTTTTTTTTTTTTTTTTTTTTTTTTTTTTCCAAGCTTGATCTCATGTACCTCCAGCTGATCTAGAACTCTCTGAGTTTCTGATCTTCCTACTCCCAGCTTCCCAGTGCTGGAGGCCCAGCCCCAAGCTTGGTGTTGCAAGGCAAGCAAGCACTCAGCTGACAGAGCTACACACCCAGCTCCACCATCAGTTCTCAACCAAACGTCGCTTTCCCACCAATGTCTTTCCGCTTTACCCTATTTAAAACTGCAACCTCTGGAGGCCAGCAAGCTGGCCCAGTGGGTTAGGTGCTCATGGCCAGAAGACCCGAGTTTGAAGTCTGAAATATGCATGGTGGACCATGAGAATCAATTCCCAGAGGAGGTGCTTGACCTCCACACATGTGCTATGCTACCCAAGCGCCCGTTTCCCAGCCTCCCACAAATAAGTAAATAAATAAATAAAAATAAATGAAGTAATTGTCAAAAATAGTCCTTAACACTGTAACCCCTGCCTCCATCTGCCACTCCCAATCCTATAGCCCCACTCCCACCGACATTACTATATAACCTAACTATTGTGCACTACCCAAGGACAGGGGTTCTGTTTCTATTTTCTTTACCAGCCTGTCTCCACGGCTTGGAACAAAAGGAGCCACCTGCTAGATTTTGGAAAAGTAGCTTTTAATGGATACTGTTGACCCCGTGGATGCCCCCTGGGCCCTGCGTTCTGGAGATACAGCCACAGCCTTAGAGAGGTCAACTCTGATTAGGACTGTAGGTGAGGCTGGCTCTGCGCAGGAGAAATCCTCCTGAGCAGGAAAGCGGTGCACTGCTCACTCCTTCCCCCTCTAAATTTAGAACAAAGTTTTTTTTGTTGGGTTTTTTTTCCCCTCTTGAGTTTCTTCCCAAGCCACAGGTTTGTCTGATGAAGGTCAGAGCTGCCAGGCTCCTGCCTAGTCCACACCACCCCTGCCAATCACTTCTTTCATTGCTGCTGAGGCACGTGCTCCTCCGGTGAAAACATGGTTTGTATATTCCCATCTTATTGCCATTCCCTTCACAAATGACTCTGTATTTCTTTTTTGAGACTTACAAGAGACATTTTCTCGCAAGTGGTCCAGTCCCTTGTGTTTGCCCAACGCCTTTTATTCAAGACCTTCTAAGTCCAGCGTGAGTGTTGGTCCACAGACTCTGCTAATTGTGTTCTGAAAGCCACTTGGCACACGATTTTCCTAGGCTGTCTGAGAGAGGTTATTTAAAGGCACCAGCTGCTAGGAAGCATGCAGCAGCGGGTCATAGTACCTTCAGCCCTGAGACCTATTAATCCTGGGACATCTGGCCTGCAGGACCATTTCTGAAGGAGACTCTAGATCCCATGAGCTTGGTCACCGGGTCCAGATCTGGAGAGTCTTGGCCAGAAACGAGCTACAACCCAGCTCCCAAAGCCCCCTTAATACGAGATTAAGGTTCCCCTTGAGCCCTGCATGCCAGGCTCCTCAATTGCTGCAGAAGGGGCTTGGCTATGTGGTGGCTTAGCAGTCAAGGGACTTCTCAGCTACCAGATGGTATCAGAGAAAAGCCAATGTCTGGCAGTGGATACAATAATGAAACCAGATTTTAGCCAGTAGCATTGCAGAATGGAGAAAGGAAACCCCAGTGCAGGACCAAGTTCAACTCCAGATATTACAGCAAAAGAGAAAGTTTAGGTCAAGGAGCAGGGTGTGGGGCAGTAGGTAGGAAATTACTAAGAGGAAAGAAAGAAATCATGCAAGGAGAAATCATGGAGATTTTTGCTGAGGACAGACTAGGCAATTATCTAGGACAGACCTTATCTTCCAGGGTGATGCCGAAGGATAGAGAGACGAAATACACAGTCAGGGTCATCAAACATCACTGGCGCAGAAGATGGGCTGCTCACTGGAGTTCTGGGTAAAATGGTTTGTCCCTTACTGTGTTTTCCTTACTTGATTCATGTCATGTGTGTGTGAGTGCCAGGACGCCCTGTGTACCTGTGGAGGTGAGAGAGGAACACTCGGGAGGCCGTTCTCCCTTCCTCCACGTGGGATCAAACTCAGGTCTCAGCTTGGCAGCAGGTGCCTTCACCTGCTGAGCCATCTCGCGGGTCCCCTTCTAAGATTTCACAAGGAAGAGGAGAGCCTGGTCAAATTCATCTTTGTCAATGGCTAGTTTTCCACTTAAATAGTGCAAACCATTCTCTAGCCAGCCTGTCTGAAAACAAATTAGTCATCCAGTCATCCAAACCAATTCTCTCTTCTCCAGCTTCCTTTTCTTTGTGTTGGGAAATCAATTTCAAACCAAGAATGGCCCTTGACTCAATTTTTTTTTCCACTAAAGTAGCCTCTTTTCAGACTGTGAAAGTCACTAGGGGTGGAAGATAGCAAGGCTAGTGCTGGGGATCTGTGAATGGCAGGGTCAGGGCTGGGTGAAGGTGGGCCTCAGCGGTGCCCATCAGTCAGCTCCCACTCACCAGCTCTGGCAGTGGGGAAAATATTCCAAAAGACAGATAGATGTGCCCCTCCCTTCGGCTACCCACCTACTGAAACAATGGGCCCCAAGGAATAGGAACTTTCCCAGGAATCTCATGCCCAGGGAAGGAAAAGGCTGCCATCAGGGAAGGAACCTATCTCCAAATAAAGGTTTCACACAGGCCTGATAGCTTTTCAGAGCCCCTTGATTAGATGGACTTGAATCTAGACAGTGACGGATCTGGGCGCGTCTTGGACCTCACTGCTTACTCTTCCATATTCCTTGGCCTCTGTATGAAGATAAACCTCATGCTGGGAACTGAAGGTGGACTTGGGGGGGTTCTCGTTTCTCCTCCTTCCAACATGACCGTGATGAATAGATCACCTTTCTCTGCTTCTCTCTACTGTCACTTTATCTCCCCTTTTGCGGATAGGTTGCCCGGTCTAGTTTGCTGATCCCGTCAAGGTCCACGCTTTGGCACTAAAAACTTTTTTAATACTAGAGAACACAATGCCGTCAGCTCAAGACCTGCACTGTGAAGCGATGCCCTAAACCAGCCCTCCTTAAATCACCTGCCATGGGGCGTTAGATTTTTCCAAAGTATGTCCCAAAGTATACTTTTTTCTTCCTGGGCACTGTGCACCTTCCCATCTCTTCTGCTTTTTCACCCTACTCAGGTTTTATATCTAGACAAACATGAAATGTAAACTGTAGGGAATCTCTGCATTAGCAGATTATAAGACTAATGCACAGGGCAGGAAAAGGCAGTTTTAAAGAATAGAATACCACAGAATAGAGAATAGTAGTTTACCACATAGTAAAGATCTGGTACTTAACCTATTAGATATAAAATTAGACTGAAGGGATGCAGGATTAGGTCAGTTGGTAGGGTGCTTAGCAACAATCAGCATACATGAAGCCCTAGGATGGATCTCCAGAACCACGTAAACTGGGCTTGGTGGCACATGATGTACTTGGGGGATGGAAGCCGGAGGATGAGAAGTTCTAAGTCATCCTAGGCTGCACTGGAGGCGAACCTGAGTCACATGAATTATAACTGCCCTAAAAGCAACGAAGATGCTCCAAAGGGACTTTGTGCGCCCTCCTTTTGACCATGAGGCCACCGAAACAATGGGCTCTGAGGAACTAAAGTATCCCTGGGAATCTCAGACAACCTTGCAGAGGAGCCTGGAGCTGGGGCAGAGATGGGCAGGAACACACCTTGACCAAGACTGTTCACCTCTGCCTGCCTACCTCTCGTTCTCCGCCCAAACACAAACTTCCTAGTAAGACGCTGAAGATGAGTTTGGCAGAGAGGATGGGCCTCTCAGTTCTTCCTCCCACTGTGAGAATGGGCAGCTGATGTGGCTCATTAGGGCTGCCAGGGTCCAGACTCTGGCCCTAATATTTCTGTTAAAAGGACACTGTCTCAAAAAAAAAAAAAAAAAAAAAAAAAAAAAAAGATTTGTAGCTAAACCAAGAAACAAGATGTACTGTTCACCATGAGTGGAGTTTAAAGTCTAAAGACCTGGGTCATCCCAGGCCCTGAGACCCCACCCATTCCAGTCCAGCGTGGATGCAACATCTGTCTCAGATGTCTTCACTGTAGCGTGAGCCAGACTAGCTGCTGCTGCTTCTACTTGGCTGTCCCCAGATAAACCCAACATGTATTGACCTAGCTTTTGAGGTCCCCCTCATCCTGCTGTAACATAGCTTTCAACTCTGATGTTCTGCTTTTTTCACCAAGACACCCCACCCCACCCCTGCTGCAAGTCTGGGTTCCTCCCTGTATGGGCCTCAAGCACATAATCACTTCCTCACCTCTGCAGATATGGGTCTCCAGCTGAGCCTGCCCTCCCCGGTCATGGTCATGCCAATCAAAGCCATCCTTTAGACCTGCTCCAAACTCTATTTACCCTGCCTGGAGCCTTCATCCATTTTCCTCCTGAACGTAATACCTAAGTTCTTCTTGTGTGCCAAACACTCATTCTTGCCTATTTTTATTTTATTTGGTAAATTAATTGTTTTGTTTATAATGTATGTGAGAGAGGGACAGAGACACAGACACATGCACACAGACACACCCAGAGAGACAGAGAGTGACAGAGAGACAGACAGAGAGAGAGAGAGAGAGAGAGAGAGAGAGAGAGAGAGAGAGGCAGTTATCTCAGAGGCTAGAAGAGGAAATCAGATCCCTTTAAAGCCAGCGTTTCAGGCAGGTGTGAGCTGTCTGCCATGGGTGCTGAGAGCTGAACTCAGATCCTCTGCAAGAGTATGCACTCTTAACTTCTGAGCCATCTCTCCTCAGCCTCTTCAATGAGGACATTTGTTTTTATCCAGACTGCAAATTGCAGTGAGATTTGGAATCATGTTCATGCTGCTATTATTTGGTGTTCTTAGTAATCTTGCACAGCCTCTTAGCTTCTTGAGAAGAGAAGAGTATCTCCACGTCAGTTTCTTTAACTTTATGTTTAAGAAAGAGTCTACTTTCGGTGGGAAATGTCCCCCGCAGGTGCAGGCGTTTGAACACTTGATTCCCAGCTAGTGGCATTCTTTGCAATGGTTGTGGAAGCTTCGGGACACGGAATCTGGATTAAAGAGAAAGTCAGTCACTGAGGACAGATCTCGAGGCCTCGTCGCTCGCCCTATGTCCTGTCCTCTGCTTCCTGAGTACAGATGCGGTGTGAACGGCCAGTCTCTTAGTCCTGCTGTCTTGCCTTCTCCGTCTGCTGCCATGTCTTTCCACACACTGGACAGTATCTCCCCAGAACTGTAAGCCAAAATAATTCTTTGTCCCTTAGGCGGTTTCTGTCAGGGAATTTTATAACAGAAATAGAAAGAAACCAACGCAAGGTCTCGTGTAGCTCAGGCTGGCCTCAAACTCTCTGTATAATGGAAAATGACATTGATCCTCCTGCCTCTATGCACCAAGGGTTAGGACTACAGATGTGTGCCACCATGCCCAGTTCAGGAAAAGCAGGAAATCACAATCAGGACTTCTGTGTGTGAGGAAAGCACTCTGACAATAGAACTACATCTTTAGCCTCATTATGTAGATTCAATGTGTTAACACACATAACGTGTTTACCACTATGTCTGCCATACATTGGTTAAGTATAATTGATGTGAAGCGATATTATCATTACTTCAACTGCGTGGTGCTCACCTCGCTCCCTGCTTATAGCAGACCCGCATAGATGCTTGTAGATGACTAGGTTATATTCTCTCTTCATCTGAGGCCACTAACGTTTCCATTTCTATTGCTTCCTTTAATTCATCTGCTTCTGGGAACCAAGTGTTGTCCTTAGGCAGTTTAAACATCAAGGAGGAGGCCTCACAATTAGCAAGTGAGGCACATGTTAGCCATCCCTGGAAAGCAAGCCGATAGCATGGCAGAGGGAGGGGAATGCTCTCTCTTCCTTTACCAGACACCTCTCCTCCCTGTCCTCCCCACAACCACACAGCCCTCCAGTTCCCAGACACCCGCTCCTTCCTTACTGTTTTTTTGTCCCTCTTCTCTGCTCTCAGATCTCTGTCTTTTTAATTCTTTCCTTGTCCTTATCTAAAAATAGAAGAGAGTGCACATCAAGGAAGATGGGTGTGCTTGGCTCTAGCACCCCCCTCCAGACACTCCCCACCCCATCAGCCAGGTGAATTTAAGAGGTTCCCAAACAGCCTTCATCCCAGGCTACTGCTCAGTGAAAGAGCTTTTTCACAGTTGTGTGTAAACAAGGCAAAATCCAAGCTGGCCACTTTGACCAAAATAACAGGAAACTGCAGTTCTGCAGTGCTTTTCAACTTTCAAAAGGAAAGAAACCCCTGCCAGCACACTTAAGGCCAGCTCAAATCTCAGCATCCCATAATGTCAGCTATCTTCCATAGCTTCACCTGCAAAGGGACAGGAACAGCCCCCTCTTCCCTTTTGCTTCTGAGCTCCTGTGACTGACCAGAGGAGAGCATGGTTCAGCCTGGAAGCTTAGACAGCATGGGCTCCATTTCTCTGCTCCTAGTAATTCTCTTCTTTGTGGTGCTGTTTGCACCGTCTCTGCCTCCTTAACATCCCTTGGAAAGGTTCCTCTTGCAGAATCCAGCCAGGAACCTCTTTCGACTACAGATGGTTCTGTTTTTATCCACAGGACTTTCATGGTAGAACCAAGCCAAGTCTGTGAGCTTCGGGCTCAGCAGCAGGAGCCATGCGTGAGTGGGTGTTCCCCTCTCCCCGTTTCTCTAGATCCAAGTTTCAAAACAATAAATACATGAAACTTGGAGCTCTGCAAGCAGTACCCTGTTAGCTCACATGGACGAAGCTCTGATTTCCCCCTTAAATTAACCAATTCTGTGCATGCCATTATAGTTGGTCCTCTGTCAAAATAAAAACTGTGCTGTTTTTAAACCTGTCTACACTCAATATCTAATTTTGGGCTCATCTCTTCCTGACTTTCTATCTGGACCTCAAAATTCATGCTTTGACTGGGAGTAAGGATTTCTGTGGTTTGGGGATAAGCGATTTCTAGTCTCAATAACCACGAATGGCTCCTTCATCAGACCTCGTGATGAATCTGAGATGAGCTCAGAAATTCTTTTTCCATTATCTACTGCAGCATTCTGGGTACATCATTCCCTCCTTTATTAACTATTTTCGTTCTGTATTTTGGGTCTTTGTCTTTGAACAGGAACTATAAAATCCCTTCATAAAAGTGGATAGCACTGTACCCAGAACACTAACTGCTATGCCACATATCCCTTCTAATGACTGTCTTTATTATTTGGGAAACAGAGGCCATGTGTCTATGCCCCAATTATCAGCTCAAGGACGCCTGCAAAAGATCAGGCCTCAGCTAGAAATTCTTCCTGGGGCTGGGGACAGCTCTCCATTCCAGTTTGTCCCATTTGCAGCTTTATAAATTTGCTAGAAATATGAAAACATGGCTCAAGTGAGTAAACATGCTTGCAGCCAACCCTGCTGTCTGAATTCAATCCCCAGGCCCCACATGGCAGGGGAAAGAACCAATCCCATAAATTTATCCTACCTACATGCAAACACACACACTCATTCATATGCACACATAGAGGAGGTCAGATAAAAATAAATGTTAAAAATCTCTAAAATTACACACATACACACATTACTTTTCTGTTGCTGTGATAAAAAAAAAAAAGCCATAACCAAAAGCAACTTAAGAGTTTATTTTGTCTTATGGTTCCAGAGTGTTAGAGTCTATGATGGCCTGAAAGTTGTGGTATGCCAGCAGAAGGAGGAAGATGGCTCTTTACATTTCCACCCCCAAAGAGTAAGAAGAGAGCAGAGGAAGCACGCAGAAATACCTCAAAGCCCATTCCCCCCACACACACACACACTTGAACATACGACATCCAGCAAGGCTCCAAGTCCTAAAGATTCCATACCCTTCCCTAACAGTGCCACCAACTTGGGGCCAAGTGTTCAAATACACGAGCCTATGGGGGCGTCTCTCATTCAGATCAGCACACAAAGCACAGCTCAAGGTCTAGGAAGCCAAGCTTTAACTGTGGTGACCTGACAGGAGCGGAGGTGGTGGCTGTGACGGCAGAGGCAACACAGAGAATAGAAAATGAGCTGGTGTGACTCATGTCCTGATGATTCTAATGGCTTATTTTCCTCCCTGTCAACACGGTTCCTCTCAGAGATGAAGAGCTC
Source organism: Meriones unguiculatus (assembly GCF_030254825.1). Lineage (NCBI taxonomy): Eukaryota > Metazoa > Chordata > Mammalia > Rodentia > Muridae > Meriones > Meriones unguiculatus. The sequence continues at coordinate 136,875,980 of NC_083350.1, read as the reverse complement.
AGAGCCGTAAATCCATCTCACCCTTTGCCCTGCCTTCCAGCTTGTGATAAAGTTGTCAAGCTGTGAGACAGATTGAACTCTTTGCAGAGGTCTCTTCAATTGGAGATGTTATTTTTTTCCAATTTTCTTTTCACAGGCCATCACAGCTGGGACACTTGTACTGCTTGCTCACAGACAGTGGACCCAGAGATACTTGGTAAATACAAAAAATGTCAGTGAGGATGATACAGTGGATTTGACAGTCGTGTGTGTGTGTGTGTGTGTGTGTGTGTGTGTGTGTGTGTATCAAGACTGGGTCTCATGTATCCTAGGCTGTCATCATCAGCTTGTGGTATAGCTGATGATGAACTCAAATTTCTAATCCTCCTTTTCCCACCTCCCAAGTGCTGGCATTAAAGGCATGTGCACCTTGCCCAATTTTATAAGCTATGTTTAAAATGTATAGTTTTTTTTTTTTTTTTTTAAATCCAGTTCTTACTCCAAAAAATTTCTCCAAGTTCATTGTTATTGTTTGGGGTCAGTATCAGTGCTACAGAAGTTCATCATGTTGTAGCAATGAAGTTCAGGCTCTTCTGCTTAAATGATGGATGCGTCCGTGTGTGTGTGTGTGTGTGTGTGTGTGTGTGTGTGTGTGTGCTGCATGTGTGTGCATGTGTTATGAGTTGAAGCCAAGTAGGTAGGCCAGCACCCTACTTACTGAACTACACCTCTCAATAAAGCAGTTCGCATCTCAACTCTGAAGTTTCCTTCCCACTCTCTCCGGCCAGGAAAGGATGCGCTCTCCGTGGGAGCTCCTGTTTAACAGCATTCTTCCCCTTGCTGCAGAAAAGAGCACAGTATCTGATTGTAGGCCTCATATCCATAGCAAAGGCTGTAGACAGGGGCTCAGCTCCAGCTACAATGCAGATGGAGGTCTGGGTGAAGTCTGAAAGGCAACCTTTCTGAGAGGCTTTTGAGCTGTGCAGAGCTGCCCAGTCTGTACCCTGAGTAGCAGGTCCTAGAGAAGGGATTTGGTCCATTCATTCCCCCCACCCCAAACACAAACTTGCACTGTGTATGATTAGGAATAAAGAAATAAAACTTCATTGATTTCATTTTGACTCAAATTGGAAGAAGAAAAACCTAAAAGGAAGGTTGGGAAGACTAGGGATGGAGTTTCAGGAGGAGAGTGTTGGCCTGGCTTATGGAAGACCTTGGGATTAAATTTTAAATGGCAGCTCTGGGATGGGTGGGTAGGGTAATCTAGTGTGGCACTTGGTGGGGTAGAGGCAGGAAAGGTCAAGAGTTCGAGGCTAACCTTGGCAACATAAAACATGCTGCCTGGACTTATAAGAGACTTTGTCTGGAAAACAAATGAAGAGAAATGAAAGCAGCGTGCTTCTCTGCTCTTCCACGTAGAGGAAATTAATGGCCACACTCTTTCTCCAAGTAACAGTTTGTCTCTGCTTATTTTCAGTGGGAAACTGTTTTCACCTTCGGAACTCTGAGCATTATGGGATGTCCACTTCATTTTGCAATAGCCTTGGAATCGGTCCTCCTTGGCCCGTACTGCTTCTACTCCTTTTCAGGGGTGGCGGGAACCAATTACCTCGGTCACGCAGTCACCTTCCCTTTCCCGTACACGAAGTTCCCGTCAGTCTGTGTGGACCCCCTCCACTATGAAGAGTATCACCTGGCACTTCAGGCCCTGGACCTGTGCCTGAGCTCCAGCCTGTTCTGTGTGTCCTTGGCACTGTTCATCAAGCTCTCCTCAAGACTGCTACAGGACGGAAACATAAATGTGAGTTTCAACAAAGGGAGGCCGGGGCTTGCAGGTCCGGAATGATGAAGGGAAGGACTGTAGGAACCCTCAGTGTCCGCTCTCCTCTGTCCCCTGCCAAGGTAACCAGTGTCCAGCGTGTCACAGATCCTCAATACTTGATTTCGGAAGAATGGGCATAACTGTGTATAGGAATCAGGCAACGGTACACACTCCCACCTCTTTGCTATTTTTTAATTTTTAAGTTAACTGATAATTTCATACATGTATATAATGTATTAGAGCATGGTTCACCTCACATCATCTTCTCTTTTCCCCCTTTTGTCTTCCACTGAGCCCCTTTCCCGTAACTAGTTTCCTTTCTACTTTCATGTGTGTGTTTACATGGTGTGTGTGTGTGCGATTGTGTATGTGAGTGCTTTTATGCAAGCATGTGTGTGTTTGGACGTGGGTGTGTATGTGTGTGTGTATGGTTTGTGGATATATATGTAGAAGTGTGTGTGTGTGCATACAGTGCAGGGGGTGGATACATGTGTGAGTATGTGCTGTGTGGGGGGGGGTTGTGAGTGTTTATGGGTTTTGACCAGTGTCTCACTATAGACCCCAGGTTGGCCTCACACTCTGCACCCTCACCCCTCAGCTTTCAAAATGCTGGGATGGCAGATGTGTGACCATATATCCAGTCTTCATGGTGAAATCTGTGAATATGCATGTGTGAATTGGGGGTGCGCATGCCCATGGATGCATGTGGAACCTGAGGAAGACGTCAAATGTCTTTTTCTATTGCTCACCCCCTTAGTCCTTTGAGTTAGGATCTCTCATGGACCCCAGAAGTTACCTGCTGGGTTAGGCTAGCCAACAACCAGTGAGTTCGTAGGAGCGTCCTGTCTCCGCCATCCTTGCTGGGCTACTAGTGTCCTCACATTTCCACAGCAAGGGCTCTTACCCCCGGCAGCAGCTCCCCAGGAAGTTGTGGGTGTTCTTACCAGGCAAGTGCATATAAAAAAACAGACGGTAACAAGACAGACAATTGATGGCAGAGTCACTCACTTGATTGTGGAAAAACATTTCCAGACACATTGTCATGCACATCTTAGATTTAGACAGTATTATTTATCACGTATGCTTCAACAAATGCTGAGAAATGTCAGCATTTGCATATAAAGATGATGTGTGCCCCCACCCTGCCCTGCGTTAGTCCTAAGAGCTGGAACTCAGTACTAAGCCTAGGATGGCCTCGAACTCTTGACAATCCCAGCCTCCCACATGCTAGATTGACAGGCATGCCTCACCATATCTGGCTCTCAAACATATACTCTTCTAAATTTTTGTGTTATGTGTATGGGTGTTTGGTCTGCACGCGTGTCTGTAGAGCACATTTCTGCAGAGCCATGGAGGCCAAGGAGGGTGTGGGGTCCTTGGAACTGAGTAACTGACAGTTGTGAGCTGTCACGTGGGTACAGGGAGCAGCCAATGCTCTTGGCTGCTAAATGTCTTGCCAGCCACAAGTCAAAATTTAAACCATGCTTTGGCAAGTTCATTGGTAATTCCTCTTGGTGTTAGAATAAACTTAATTGTCTGCTTCACTGTCCCATATTAAGCTTTAACATACAAAATTTTCCTAATAGAGAATACTGAAAGCTTTGTGGAACCTGATTGTACAGACACCCTTTATCCTTTAAATATTAGTGAAATACAGATGCTTTAATCTGGCATCTGCCTCACGAATTCCAAAAGGTATTCACTCGGTTGCTAAACAACATACAGAAAAGGTTTTCTCGGTGTTTCTGTTTGGGCCATGCTAGAGAAGTTTGTATGTCCCAAACCAAGCTGGACTTCCTAGCTTTCTCCAAGGAGGGCCAGTAATAATACTAACGTGTGGTTCCAGCCGACTTCCGACTGTGTGGTGCTAAGTTTGCACTTTACGGGTTGTATACTTCTCCTAACCAGTTCATTTAAGGGCTGGGGCTGTTGGGAGAGTGCTTGTCTGTTATGTGCAAGCTCTGGGTTTGAGTCCAAGCACCACAAAAACAAACAAACAAACAAAAAAACCCTCAGCACTTGAAAGGCAGAAGCAGGAGTTCAAAACAGTCCTTGACAAGGTCATATCCAGTGTGAGGTACATAAGGCCCAGTCTCGAACAAACCAGGGGTGGGGGAATTTAACTTGCCTCAGGTCAGCCAGCTAAGGGGCAGAACCCATTTCTGAACCCAAACTAACTTCTGCCCAAGCCAGATTCATTCAGCCTGCCTTGCCCCTTCCTAGTGCTACTACTGCTGGCCTGCGGGCCCCAGACCCAGCCACAGTGCCCCAGGATTGAAGCTGGGAGAGCACAGGAGGCCTCTGCCCCTAATGCTTCCAGCTGTGGCTGATGCTCATCCTCTGATGCTTGAAAAGCCATCTAGAGAAAGAGAAGCTCCCAAAGGCAAACCCTGCTTTTGTGACTCACATTCCTATCTGCCAGGGTCAAGTGAATCTCGGCAGGGTTCACCAGCTTCTTTTCTTCCACTTCAATTCTATCTGCCCCAACCAGCAAAGCTAACTACAGGAAGTTGGCACTCTTGGTGCCTTTTGTGGTCAGTCTTGTCCCCTTCGGCTCCTATATACGTCCACAAAGGAAATCCTGTACATTCCTAGGAACAGGGCTGACTTTACAGGGAGGCCTGCCAATAAAGGCAAGCCAACCCACATCCCCTCCCTCCCTGCACTTCCACGGCATCTGGAAAGTTAGGATTTGAAACTTCTCCCAAGTCGTGAGCAGTGAGCAGCCCATGAGTTCTTTGTCCAGAGAAACCTGTGGCTAAGAGAACCAGTGAAGTTCTGGCCACCATAACGCCCCACCAAGGGGGTTCACTAGGCCGATGGCCACCCCTTGTACGTGATGCTTGAAACACCTCCATTTAGCACACATGTAGGGCAGGGAGAAAGGAAGGAAAACTGGGTACAGAGTTTGGCCAGTGAGCTCCAGGGGCTATGCCAGGAGGCTGCCTGCAGTCCCTGGAGAGAGAGAAAGTGAACAGGGCGCAGAACTGAGTTACCTGTGGATCTCAACCCTTTTGGGAGGGGTCAAACAACCCTTTCACAGATGTCACAACCACTGGAAAGCACGGATATCTACACCATGATTCGTAACAGTATCAAAGTTACAGTTACGAAGTAGCAGTAAAAATAATTCTCTGGTTGGGGTCACCACAGCATGAGGAGCTGTATTAAAGGTGGCAAGAGTTAGGAAGGTTGAGAGCCGCTGGGCCAGAGGGTAAAACAGTCCCAGGCGGAAGTCACTCCTGCTCCAGCGCTGCCCCTCAGCCCATAGAGCACCCATCAGAAGCACGAAGGCAGCTTAGACCACGTGCTTCTTGTTTGTTTTGAGATAGCGTCTCCTGTAGCCCAGGCTGGCCTCAAACTCACCGCATAGCTGAGGATGACCTTGGACTCCTGGTCCTCCGCCTTCACCTCCAAGGTACTGGGATTACAGACAGGCTTGAACATGCCTGGGTTCTGAGTTCTTATTAAAATAGATTTCTGGACCCCACCTGAGCCCTGCCATGTCAGAATCCTGAGGAAGAACACAGACAATGCACGTTCATGACACACATCCTGGGAAATTCTAACAACCACAAAAGCCAGTGAATTGACATTATGACTTGTTCCTTTCTTTCCACACTCCACCCCCACCCCCTTCTTAAAGAAAGGGTATCACATAACCCAGGTCAACCTTGAACTTGTGACCTTCCTGCCTCTTCCTCTCAAGCACTGGGATTACAGGTGTGAACCACTCCAGCTGGATTATGAGGTGCTGGGAATTGAATCCATGGTTTCAGGAAGGCTAGAAGTACTCTACTGAGCTCTGTCCCCAGCCCCTTACACCTTATTTCCCTACAAAAGAGTCTCTTCTTACTGCCATTTCTGGACACATTCCCCACTTCCCTATCTGCCTGCAAGGCAGCACCAATTTAGGCAAACATCTAGATCAGTTTACTAAGTGCCATTTCCCTGGAGTGCATTTTTGGGTGATTTGAATGGCTTAATCGACAAAGGCCACAGCCCTGTTAGCAACTGTGGGGGCTGAGACAATGTGACCCGAAGGTCTACATTAACGCCTACGGCTCAGCCGCCCAGCCCACATTTGCACAGCCCAACCAAGCCTATCTCCACGTAAAAATCTCAAAATATCTAGCACAATTTCCAGCAATGAAATTGGTATATTAGTTATCAAAATTTCAAAACACGTGGGCGTTTGGTAGAAGAAAACAGTAATTCTATCCAGGTAGAAACCTCACCGTATTGCTTCTATCTGTGACGAAGCCCTGGGTAGTTAACATGCTAGGTGTTTTTTCCCTTTATTGGGGCTCATTCCACTGTGTTTACATGGAGGTCAGAGGATGTCCTTCGGGAGATGGATATTTCCTTCTACCTTGTGGGTTCTGGGAATAGGACTCATCTCCGGTCTATGGAGCAAGTACCCCCATCCACTGAATCATACCACTGGCCTGTGTTTGCTAGATTCTCTTACATAAGAAAAGTGTTAGCAATATCTTTGTTTTTCTTTTTTTCCTAAGAATGCCCGGAATTTTTTATTTAAACTATGATACCTATTATAGAGCATGCTCTGGCTGGTACTTGCAACTAAAACTTTGATAAGGGTGTAAAAAGTGGCAATTTTAAGTGTCATTCTAAAAATCACTATTCTTCCAGGAAAACAGATCTATCAGAAAATGTGAGAGTCTAGAGAACTTCTTTTTAAAAAAGAGAAAACGGTGATCAAGATATATCATAAACATGTGCACAGTTCCCCAAGAAACAATTACACTGAAAAACAAAGGCGAAGGTACAGTAACAGTGGAAGGTGGGAGGAAATAGGACTGCCACATCATTTGTTTTCGCTAGTCACAGTGACCAGTGGCACATTCTTCTGAGGGTTCCCCCCCCCCTGTAAGTTTATGTTTTCAGAAATGAGCCAGGCACTCGAGAGGGCATCACTGCATCCGCCCTCACGCCCAACTGTCTTCTGTAGATTGAGGTCAACTTGTTATAGGTCACACAGAGAAAGGGCCAGGCAATCCCAACGAAATCACACTGAGAAATGTTGGAAGCATTTGATGACTCTGAGAAACAGAGAAGCGCAGCTTTTCTGACTTTGGGGGCCAGGAAAGGGCTGCAGAAACATGGCAGACCACCTGCCCCTCACAGCCCCCCACATAATGTAGACAGGACAACAAAGCCAGAAACACAGCAACCAAAATTACTGCCCTTCTTGGTCCAGTAACTGAGTTAGGAGAAAATCAGAGTAAGGATTTCTGTCACCCTGCAGCCATTCCCTGAAACTGTTCTGCCTGCCCCCACTAGATGGGACGGCTCCTTTTATTTTCCTTTCATTAATTTTTGTTATGTTTTATGGCTTTTTCTAATGAAAAGGGGAAGGAAAACATTTTCCCCCTTGTCATGAGAGATTGTGGTTTCACTTTTTCTAATGAATGGAGATGCTTGCTTCACATAAAAGACGCTGGTAAGCCCTTCAAGTTCAATTTAAAGATGCTTGAGCAAAACATTTATTAATGGGCAGCTCGATCTCATAGTAGAAGACAAATGAGCTGTCACGTTAATGGCCCACACCTTGAGTAGAATTAATTCTCTGCATCATTACAAATATAAATGTGTTGGGGAGGTACTTTTGGGACAGGGTCTCACTATGTAGACGGGGCTAGCCTGATACTTTCAGCAAGCAATCCTCCTCCCTCCACCTGTTATTTGCTAGGATGACAAGTACGGTCAACCACACCCAGCTTCCATAAATGAACTTTAAAATGGATTTTTTACATTATTGTTAGTATACAGTAATTTCACATCGTAATGGGTTTCACTGTGATGTTTCCATACCTGTGTAAAATCTGCTTTGATCATATCTACCCCCATTACCCTCCACTGTCCTTTTCCACTCATTCCCTTCCGCTTCCCAGACAGCCTCCCTCCCGGTTTCACATCTTTAGTTCTTTCCTTGGTTGGATGACTTTAATTGGGATTGCCTACAGGGACATGGGTGAGCAGATTCATCTATAACTCTTGCATTAGGGCCTGAGGCCTCAGGTTGAACTCCAATGAGGTCTCTGCAGGAAGCTGGGCCTGGTGGAGCACACCCCCCAGCTCTCAGGGAGACAGAGGCCCATATCTGTGAGTTTGAGGGCAGCCTGGTCTAAAAAGGAAGTCCCAGACAGCCAAGGCTACAAAGAGATACCCTGTCTCAAAAAACCAAAAATAACTAACTAAATAAAGACAGAATAAAAAAACGTAAAAGATCTTTGTGGAACCCTGGGAACTAAATCCCCTCAGGCAGATACAGTAGGATTGAAGAGGGCCCCTGTAACAGTAGAGTTTCCTGTATTTTTCCCTCTTGATAGTCTATTGTGTTGTCTTCAGATTAGTCATCAGAAATATCAGAAACTACAAGAATAGCCACAGGGCTGGGGAGATGGCTCAAGCAGTAAAGTGCATACACAGAGCCAGGCAGACAGCTGGGCACACAGGCCAGCCAGTCCAGATCAAATAGGGCGCTCCTGGTTTAGTGAGGGGTCTGACTCAAAGAATAAGGTGGAGAAAGGGAAAAGAACCTAACTGACGTCAGCCTCTGGCCGCCACACGTACACATACAGGTGACCACACGTGTACATGCATGCCACACACACACACACACACACACACACATACACACACCACAGTGAGGGTAAGGAGGAAAGAGAAAGAGAGAGGAGAGACAGAGACACAGAGGGGCAAGAGAGGAAAGGAGAGTGAGGGAGAATGAGAGAACGAAAATCATGAAGCAGATATTCCCGCTTCTGCAATCTCAAATTCTCTGAGAGAGCAGCGACATGAAGCCTGGTCATAGGAGAGTAACAGTAGGTACTGTCTACCAACTAATTACTAGCTGTAGTTGCTAGCTGCAAGTACTAGCTATAGTTACTAGTCAGCTGGACTAACTAACTGCAGGTACTTTGCTTCTTTATCCCTCAATACTCAGAAGTCCATGCGCCCATTTCACGGACGAGGACGCTGAGGTATCCCATAAACTCTTGAAGAGCCTGGAATGTAGGCCTCTGACCAGATAGGGTGTCATCGGTCCTACCACTCTATGACCTTACAGAGACGTGCTTCTCTCTCTCCTGGATGACACTTCCCACTGGAGAACATTCTGTGTTCTCAGGGCCCTTGCACTTCACTTCGTCAGTGGGATGCAGCAAGGACAGCACAGCTTGTGAGGGGAAAGGAGGGGAACGTGGCTCTTGAGGTGAACTCACTGGGATGACTAGAGAGCATTTGCTCGGGTTTCACGTTAGATACCATCTGTTAGATACCATCTTAAACTTCAGCCTTGCTGTTTGCCATGCCTTTTAACATGAAATATCCTGGTGGGCTTATTTCTCCTTTCCTCCACATCATAAGCCAAAGTAGTATTAATAAATACAGGTTTGAACAGATATTAAACACATTAAAAAAAAAAAAAAAAAGCAAGGCCTGTTGGCAGCTACATGGTGGGGAGTGGGTGTGGAGTAAAACAGTTCAAGGCCAGCCTGGGGAACTTAGTGAAACGCTGCTTTAAAGTTGGAAAAAAAGCGGGTAGAAACCCGGGGGTATAAGCCTGTCGAGTGTTGGCCTGGCATGTGTGAGGCCCTAGATTCAATTCTGAGCATAAGAAAGGAAGGATGGGAAGCAGGGAAGGAGGGAAGAAAGAAGAGGAAGAAAGAGGAGAGAAAAGAAGCTGTTTAAAACACTGGGTTTTTGTTTTATTAAAAGGTATATCTTTGGGAACGGGGGCATGGCTCAGTCAATACTGTGCTTGCCATGTAAACAAACATAAGCAGCTGAGTTCTGACCCCAGCGTCTCTGAAAGATCTGGCAGCAGTTCATACCCATACACACCCAGCACTGGGCAGGAGACAGATGCCTGCAGCCCACTGGCCTGCCAGCCTGGCTGAAATGGCAAGCTGGTAGAGCGTGATCAAGGAAGACACCCAGCACCTTACCTCTGGCCTGCACAGATAGGCCTCCTTACTTCTTGCCCACACAGCCGAATGTTCATCTCTGCACACATATGTGTGTGCACACACAAACACACTCACTTGTGCATATAATTTATTCATATCCCAAGGTAGAATCTTGATTTAAGAACTCAAAGGCCTCAATTCCCTAGAACCATGAAAGGATTCCACTTCAGTTACACTTAGAGATTCCCTGGTGATTATAATGGTCCTAAAAAAGGAGGGAGGGATCCAATCCCTGTCAAAGGTACCAATGTGGGTTTGGCACTTTACATTATATTAAAGAAACCCTGGATAGCTGTCTCAGGATGCCTGAGTCCACTCTCTATGGCAAAAGGAGGAAATCACAAACATACTTAGGGAGGGAAGAGGAGGATGGGAACCAAGAGTGACGCTGTGACTCTCTCCTGTTCGATGGCCTGAGGGTGTGGGAGGGGCTGTGTGGGCTGCAGTGTTCTGCTCTGCACACATCTGTCACCTATGGACTGTGTTGGCTCATCTTTAGGACCCAGGGCTCTGGACAGGCAGCTTCCAGGGATCTTTCCAGATTTCTCACAGTCTATGACTTTGAAGGAAAAATTTCATGTCTTCTGATACATTATTCAGACATGGTATTCTGAGATCTCCGAAGGAAGCACTAGGTGAAAGCAAGTAGAAAGGGAGGTTCTGTCTGTTTTGTTTTGTTTTGTTTTGTTTTGTTTTGTTTTGTTTTGTTTTGAGGGATGTGTGGCTCTTTCCCTGTTTGAAGTTGCTGATGTGTCCCTAAGTTCCATCATACTGCTGAGGTACAAAGTCAGACCATGCCATGGTACATGCTAGGAGCATTGCTCACATGAGAAGCACATGTCAGCTCACAGCTCCTTAGATCTCTTTAACCACTTTCTTTCTTGTATTCTTTCTTTTACTTCAACCACTTCAGAGCAAAACTTTTCTTTATCCAAAATTCATTCTGTCATATCAAACTGACAAAAAAATGTTCGTGTTGGCTGTCTGGGAAAACAAACAACTTTCCACTATATTATTGAATAGCTAAGGGACATATCTCCACTTTATTTGAAGAAGAAGAAAGAAGGGAGAAGAAGGAGGAGAGGGAGAAGAAGAAGGAGTGAAAAAGATTATTTTAAAATATTTTCCCTTATATAATCAACAGAGAGAAGAAACAGCCTACAGGATAGCAAAGAATTTTTGCATGCTGTGCACCAAACAAGGTTCTATATTTCTATATTACCAGAATATAGAAAGAAATATTTAAAAAAAAAACACCAAAAATTATGTAATCAATAAATGAGACAGTGAATTGAATTGACAGCCTTCAAAAGAAGAAATAGACACACAAAAATATTTTAAAAGGAACACAATGTCCTTAGCCATCAAAGCGATGTGAATTTAGGCTGTTTCTGCGATTCTATCTCACCCCACTCAGAATGTCGTGTCATCAAAAGACAATAGTAACATGTGTTGCTGAGGCTGTGGGGAAAGAGGAACCCCACACTGCTGGAGCAGGGTAAACTAGTGCAGCCAGAATGGAAATCAGCATGAGTCTTCCCCAGACACAAAACTAGAACCGCCAAATGCCCCAGCTGTACCACTCCTGGTTATAAATCCGAAGGGTCTGAAATCAGCAGAGAGATGCCTGCCCATGCTCATTGCTGCACTATCCACAGTCAGCAAGTTATGGAATCAGCCCAGATGCCCATCTACGTACGGGTGCACGGATAGAGAAGATGTGGTGATGTACACAGTGGAAGTTTATTCAACAGTTAAAAACAAAATAAAACAAAAACAAACAAAACAAAACAAAACAAAAAAACAAGGTCATAGCCTTTGTGAGAATGGAGAGACCTACCTGACTGTCATGTGCTAGGCAAAGCAAGCCAGGGCCACAAAGAGAGATGTTACAGGCTTCTTTTGTTTTTGTTTTTTGTTTTTAATGTAAAATCTAGATTTAAATTCAAATGTGTGAGCTGTGCATGGTGGCTTACACCTGTGATCCCAGCACTCGGGAAGGCAGAGGCAGGTGGATTGCTCTGAGTTCAAGGCCAGCCTGGTCTACAAACCAAGCCCAGGACAGCCAAGGATACACAGAAAAACCCTAACCTGAAAAAAAAATGTGTGCACATGCATTTATATACATACATATATATAATATTTTTCTCAGCCATGTGATGTGATGCTTGTAACCCCAATAAGCAGCATTTGGATGCAGGAGGACCGTGAATTTGAGTCAGTCTGCTCTACATAGTCATAATTTGCCTTTAAAAATTTAAAAATAAAGGCCAGAGAGAGGGATCAGCAGTGAAGATTAGAGTCAACTCTTCCATAGGACCTGAGTTGGGTTCCCACCACTCACCTCAGGCAGCTCACAATTGCTTGTAACTCTAGTTCCAGGATGCAGACAGATACTCACACATGCATACATACATACGCACATATGCATATGTGTGTGTTTATAGTGTTTTAAGCTCTAAAAATAAATGCCCACCTACAACATAAAGTGAAAAAAAAAGTCAAGTATCCCTTTCCTCTCTTATATTGTAGAGAAACTTTGTGTCATAAGTGGAAACTGTGGCATCAGGGCTGGACTACAATCAGAGCTTCTCTGACCAGAGCATTTTCTATTTACCTTCTGAAGACAGCCTTCCTATTAAAGGTCCACATTCATAAACTCAAGGTATCACCAGATAGTCATCATTCATCCTCATTCCCCAGTATCCATTTACCATAAATTACAATAAAGCTGGAGGGAGAGAAACAGAATGTGTCTACTGACCAACAGAGACGAAAGACGAAAGGGGCATGACCAAAGAGACGAAAGCGACATAAGGCTTGGGAGCAAGGCCAGTCAAGGAACAGCAGGGCCTGATTTAGGAATGATGTGGGGGGAATAGGGAAGAGGACACACATTTTCGAGATGGCATTATGCAGGGTTCTGTAGAGGAATAAGCCCAACAGACTCTATACATCAGGTTAACATGTATTTACAAGATCAGACACTGAACAGTCCAGCCCCACAACGGCTGCCTGAGGCTAGGGAAACCAGTAGCTGCAGAGTCCAAATTGCTAGAAGCTTCAGAACCAAGGAGACCCATGACTGAGCTCTAGTATGAGGCTGAGGGTCTGCCGGCCCCACAGAGAGCTGGCAGTCAAAGTCACATTGAAAGGCTCAAAAATCTGGAGTCCTGCAGCTGCAGCAATGAGGGCTCCTACTCAGAAGGGCAGAGCATAGACATAGGCTTCTCGCTCCGTCACCTCCTTGTTCCATCTGTGCCCCAGCCCATTAGACGGTGAACAGGACTGTCTTTAGGGCGGGTCTTCCCCGAAGATTCACTGATCCATATGCCAGTTCTCTTGGAAACACTCTCGTGGCCACGCCCAGAAGTGTGATTTGTCAATTTTCTGGAAGGCTTTTAATCCAGTCAAGTTGGGAAGTAGGATAAAGCATCATAGAGCATTCAGAAGACGGAACCTAGAGGACTCGGCAACAGTTACCATGGAGATAAGGGAGTTGCACACAGATGCAAAAGGATCATGAGAGATGAAACTGAATGACTGAATTTAATGTGAGTCATATTCTTAAAATGGCAAAATACTCAGTTTCAAACATCTCATCATTAATAAAAAGCCATTGTGAGTATCAAAGAGAAAGTAGAGGCCGGCAGGTCTAGCCAAAGGAGTCCCAGAACACTCCAGACTTGAGTGGTTTACATAGTCCGTACAAAGGGTGCCTTGCCCTTGAACTCATGATAAATCTAACGTTCAATGCCACGGTCCGTAAGAGTTTTAGTTTAAGCCAGCATTAGGTAATGATTTGTGTGTTTGTTTCTTTTCCTGTTGCCACGACAAAATGTCTGACAAAAGCAAGTTACGGAAGGGAGGGTTTGCTTGAGGGTGTGGTGGGGAAGTCATAGCAGCTTTGTGAGGCCTGGCCACACTGAGCCCGCAGTCAGGAAGCAGAGAGAGGTGACTGTCACTGCTCAGCGCCCACTGTCCTCCTCGTTCAGTGCAGAGCCATTGCCCATGATGTTGCCCGTATTGAGAGTTGGGTCCTCCCATCTCAGTTAACCCAGACTAGACAGAAACTTTCTCACGTGTAATATTGACAATATTAACCATCACAATTATCTCTGCATTTCCTTTCTCCCGTCATAAAGAGCTCAAGTAAGAACTCACGGGTGGTCAGATTCTGTGGATCCTTGAATATGCATGCTCCTTGACCTCTCTCCAGCCTTTGAAACTGTTGACCACTTTCTGCATAGAGCACCGCCTCCTTGATGTTCATGCATTAGCCCATGGTTCCCTCTCTTTCTTCCCAGACTCATCCCCTTCATTTAGATCACCCCGTAGGACTGCGCCTCCTTACCACCTCAGGTAGTTCAGTCTCACATCTCCATTTTTATAACTCAGACCCCTGTCCTGTTCTAAGGAGCTATCAGCTGTCTGTTTTTTGATACTTCCCCTAGGTTTTCACAAGCGCATCAATTGATCATCAAGGTGTTGATGGCTGAGGATCTCTTCTCAGGTTCCCATCCTTCTTTCTCAATCTCCACCTCAGTTCCCAGCATTCACGGTGACACTCTGCCTGGCCAGAGATCTGACTTCCTCCCAGACTCCTTAGACCTCAGAGCAGCCACCAAATCCTGACAACTGTGATCTAACTATTCTCCATTGTCTCTAGAGGACATATCCTCTAATTGGGTACTAGGGTGAGTGCTATCAAGTCCAAATCTGCCTTCGCCACTCCCCAGCTTTATATGTGTGGTGGTTTGAATGAGAATGTCCCCCATAGGCATATTCACAGATTTGAATACTTAGTCATGAATGTGTGACACATTTGAAAGGATTAGAAGGCGTGGCCTTTTTGGAGAAAGTGTGTCACCCGGCAGGGGCTTTGAGGTTTCCAAAAAACAAACAAACAAAAAAACCAAAAAACAAAACATTTGAAGCCCAGAGTGTCTCTCCCTGATGCCTGCAGATTTGGATGTCAAACTCTCAGCTCCTTCTCCAGCACCATGTTTGCCAGCCTGCAACCATGCTTCCTGCCATTATGAAATGCACTAAACCTCTGAAACTGTAAGCCAACCCCAATTAAATGCTTTCTTCTGTAAGAGTTGCCATGGTCATGGTGACTCTTCACAGCAGTAGAAAAGACTAAGACAACATTCCTCTATGCTACCCCTTCACCTTCAGGCTACCACCCAAACCTCAGTCCTCACAGCCTGATGTATCCAGCTCTTCTCTGAATCTGGGAGTTTCCCTCTCTACAAGTGTGGGATTTTTATTATTCTTTTCAAATTTCATATGCAAATACTATGTCTTTATATCATATGTACCCTCTGCTCCCTGCTCCACCTCCTCCCAGGCCCTTCCCAATTTCATTTCTCCTCCTCCTCCCTGAGTCTGCCTAGTACAGCATGTGAACACATGGATGTTGGGTTACCCACTGGAGCTTGGGTAACCTAGCATAGGCAACACCCTTGAAGAAAACTCATTGTCCCTCCCCTATAAATGGTAACTACTAGTAACTCCCCAGTTAGCACCAGGGTCCTGTGAACACTCTGATCTATGTTGACTGGCTGGATCTCCTATCCGGCTTGGTCTTATTCAGGAGACCCTGGTTGCTGTGAGTTCACTAGTACCATGACCCCTTTATATCCGGAAAACACCATTTCACAGCAACTTTCTCTGACGTTTGCCTCTTACGATCTTTCTACCCCTCCTTCCTGGTGCTCCCTAGACCTGATGGGGGAGGAGTGTGACATAACTGTCCCATTGAGGGCTGAGCCTATGAGTTGTTTTTCCTCCCAGCCATTCCTGAACCAAGCAGACCCATCCACTCCTCTGCTAACACTGCCCTCCACACAGATGCCCAGTGACATGTCTTAACGTCTCCTTGATGATTTGTATCCCGATAGACATCAAACTTTGATGGCAGAGGCCATGGCAGTTCAACTCTGATTTATTTCTGATTTCTTACTCCCAGGATAATATCTGATTTAAAAACTACTTTTTTTTTTAAAGATCCTACTTTTAGATTGTTAATTGAAGTAACAATTTCCTCTATTGATTTTTCTCATCTGAGCCTTAGTTCTATAATTATTATCAACAATCCATTGATCTTACAAATAATAGAGTTGGTCCTCACTTGACATGGGTTCCAAATTCTCCCAACCGTACATCAAAAATCTGGGAGAGGTACTGTCCTCTTATATTGGAGTCTTAAGTAGCCAAGATTGTTGTATCCTAGGACAGCCTTAGAGCCAATTCTATGGAGCACCAAGGGATGAATGCATGTTAAAAACTTCAAGTTCAGGGCTGCAGAGATGGCTCAGCAGTTAAGACAACTGGCTGCTCTTCCAGAGGACTCAGGTTTCATTTCTAGCACTGACATGGTAGATCACTGCTGTTTATACTAGAGGTACTGTTTGTACCTCTAGGATCAGGGGCACCACTGTCCATGCCTGGCCTCCATGAGCATACTGTACCCAGATGCATAGACACACATGCAGGCAAAACACCTATGCACATAAAATATTGTCTTAAAATCGCTTTCCAGTTGTATGTAGTGGTATATGCTATAATCCCAGAGCTTGACAGCTGAAACAACCTGGACTACACACTGAGTTTGAGGCCAGCCAGGGGACTCATAGCAAGGTTTTGTCTGAAGGAGGAGGAGAGGGAAGGAAGTGGGCAAGGAAGAATGAAAGGAAGTCAAAGGAGTAAAAGATCATTAACAAAACAAGCTCAAGAAAATGCCCAAGCAAAAGGGCAAGACTGAGTGACAAGGATTTCATCCTTTGTTGGCAATCTATCTTCTAGAAGTCTTCATAAATGGCAATACAACAGGACAAATGGTTCCTCCTAGTTTTCCTTGCCAGTTGGTCAGCAAACCTATGGTTTTTTTAAAAGTCATTTGAATGTATGGACGTGCATGTTTCCCTGTGTACATGTTTGAGTGGAGGTCAGAGGAAAACACTAGGTGTCGTCTTCAGCAATGGCAGCCTTTAAGTCAAGGTCTCTCAAGGCCTCTCACTGGCCCGGAGCTCAGCAAATGCATTGGACTGGCTGGTCCGGGAGCCCCAGGGATTTCCTGTGTCCTCCAGGGTGCAGAATCTTGTTAAGCGTTCTGGCAACTGAACGCATGCCCTTGTCTTGTGAGGCAAGTGCTCTGCCCTTTGAGCTATCCCTTCTGCCAGGAAACCTAGGCTTCACTCTCTTCAGTTGAGCCCGTCACCTCCTTTGTGGGGCCTCCTCCTCTTGTTCCCTGTGAAACAAAGTAAGCTAGATGATTTCGGTGGGTCAAAGTCCTGTCACAGTGCTAATTAATCTTCCTACAACCATAAGCACTGAAAAATAAAGTAAAAGAATTCATAGAAATAAGAACCTCATCATCTTATTATAGTTTCAGTTATTTCAGATTACATTAAAATAAATTTAGTATAATAATGTGCACAATATTAGGCAACTGTTTTTTTTTTTCACATAGTAAGTGACATTCTATTTCGTTAACATTAAACTGGATATTGGTTTGAAACATGTTTGGGGGAAAATTTTGTAGTGATATATATTGATTTTATCCTGGAGACTGGAATAGGCTAGAATTCAGGATGACATTTAAATGTGTTTTATACTCAAATGTCATCTGAAGTTGCCATATGTTTTAAGGTTTGGTCAAAATACTTATTATTTATTACATGGTTATATTAATATCTAGTAGGTATGAAGGAAGTGAGATTTTTTTTTGCTGCTATTGCTGCTGCTGCTGCTGCTGTTTTGAGTCTGTGTCCCCTGTAGTTGAGGTTGATCTTGAACTCCTGATCCCACTGCTTCTACCTCCCAAGCACTAAGTTGCAGGTGCACTCTGCCATACTTGTCTACATTTATTTTATAAAGAAATGAAAATATTAGAAAACTATCAGATTAATATTCATGAGCACATTAATGCAAAGAACACCTTGTTCATCTTGCTGGGCTTGTTTGACTCTGAGAGAAAACCTAACTCTGCATAGTCTTCAATATCCGTTTTCCTTCTACTGCAGACTAACAGCCTCCCGAGGCATGTTAGGCAGAAAAAATATAATCTAAAGACTTAGTGAAAACAATCTTGAGGCGTATTGTCAAAATGATCATCATTTTATGCCTTTTTACTTGGATTTTGGCATCAGCATTTCTTATTCCATCTTTCTTTTTCCAAAAAGTATCATACTTATATCAATGACATCAAGGAAATAATTAAACTGGACAGTAGTTTAAACAGTTGTAGCACAAAGCAAAATACAGATGAGATGAAACAAATCTCAGAAGGAGGCAAACAATTCTTTCTCTGTGTGCATGTGTTTATGTGTGTGCCTTCATGTGTGGACATGTTCATGTGTGTGCAGATACATGTGTGTGTGCCTGTCTGTAGAGACCAAAGGACAACCGTAGCTGTCATCCTCCGGTACTTTTTATGTTGTCTTTTGAGACAGGGTCTTATGCTGTCCTGGAACTCAGCACACACTCCAGTCTGGCTGGCTAGTGGCTTAGGCATCTACCTGTCTCTGCCTTCTCAGTGGTGACCAGGCACCATTATACACAGCTTTCTGTTTTCATGTGTGTTATAGACACTGCACCCATGTCCCGACGATCGCAAGCAAGCATTTTCCCAACTCAGCTATCTCTACAGTACCTAAACAATTGTACATAAAATTTAAAATAGTTGGTTGGTTTGGATGAGACAGCCTCCTGTTATGTATCAAGCCTTCTACTCAGAATGTAGCTTAAGGTAGCCTCAAACATTATTATTATTATTATTGTATATTATGTTATAGAAAGTTAACATCAAGTCTAATTTCTGGGCCAGGGAGAAGGTTTATCAGATAAAGAATGCTGCCAAGACTGCTGACCTGAGTTCAAACCCCAAGACACACATGACAGGAGAGAACCAACTTCCAAAAGCTGTTCTCTGACCTCTCCACACACATAGCGGCATGCGTGTCTCGTGTCTCCACTTCCACATGTACACTGAAGAAACATAAAATAAATATTTAATTTCCAACTCTTCTATAAAACTTTAAAGACATAGTTCACCAAATATTAAGACACTGACATTTAAAAAGAGGTTATCCAGTCTTTAGAGTTCGGTGCGGCTACTTTTGTTGTGTGTGTGTTCATTATTCCGAAATTCAAGACATGATACTAGCTTTTGTTATAATTTTAGCACACTGCTTAACAAGAAGGTTTCTTATAGTTTTTAAATGGTTGGAAGAAAAAAAGCAAAATGTCACGACACTTGAACATTCTACCATACACAAATTTCTGTGTCCATACACAAAGAAGACAGCCACGCCCTGCCTGAGGCTGCTTTCACCCTGTGATGGCAGAGCTCACATGACCAGTGAAACCTAAAAGAGGCATCAGCTGGCTCCTCTTTTAAGCACTTGACAAGAAAAAAAAAATACAGCCTACCTACAAGCAGGACAGACAAAGAACAAATAATATACATCATTTAAAAAATAATATAGTATATTTAAAGGTGGTTATCAAAGCAAGCAAACAAACAAAAAAATCTAGAAATTCAAACCAGTAGCACAGGGTCAAAAGGGTAGCAGGATGCAATACCAGATTTCATTTTCATGTCTTCCCAGATAGAGCTAACATCTCACTTAAGCCTACAACAGTCATATTTTAAGTCCAAAACCAATTTGCCTGTTACAGGGAATTTACTATGGCCTTGCAATCAAGAAAAATCTCCAGGCAGGACTATAAGGGGAAAGTGGGTGAAGATTTCTATCCAGGGAACTGTGGCTGCCTGCAGAGCTGCTTTTGCATTATTAAGGGTGAATGGAGGAATCAACAGCTCTGTGCCGCTGTGTGGATGGCGAATGAATACACAGGCGAGTCTATGTGTGTGTGTATGCATTTGTGCTGTGTGTGTATGCATGTATGTGTCTGGGTTCATGTGTGTGCATGTGTGTGTATGTGTCTGTGTTTGTGCATGTGTATGTATGTCTTTGTGTTTGTGTGTATACATGTGTGTGTGTGTATGCACATGTGTTCAAGAATAGCACAGAGATCATTTCAGGTGTCTATCTCTCACTGAACTGCAAGTTTCCTGTTTTTTCCTGTTTCGGCTAGGCTTGTAGACTGCTAAACCCTAGGATTTATTTGTCTCTATCCCACAATGCCAGCGTTACAGACACCTGCAGCCTGGCCTGACATTTTACAGGGATGTTGGGGATTCAAACTCAGGTCCTTATGTTTGCAAACAACAATTATTACCCACCGAGCCATCTCCCTAACCCTTCATTGGCACCTTTGGCCTCAGGCAACTTGATGTTTAATCTCTCCTCTCCCTTCCCAACAGGTATCTGGGCTGCTTTAAGCAAATCAGCATCAAATCCCCGAAGCCTCGACTTTCCCCCTTCAGAAAGTGGAGCCAGCCCTCTCCTCATCCACTGAGGAATGACATCATTTCTAATAAGAGTGTGAGGGAGGCTAGCACGGTCCTGGAGAAGTGCTCAAGAAATGTTTGCTTCCTTCCCTCACTTCTAATCAAATCGAAGTTCTTGGCTCTCAATTAAAGATTTCCGAAAGTTCCCTTTAATCTCCTGTTATTTTTTGAGAAGCCTGAGCCAAGCAAGCCAGACAAAACAAACAGCAAATGACCAGAAGAAATGTTCAGTGCCAAGATCTCCACTTCCTCACACAGCCCCCCTGCCCACAAGGCAATGCCCTGCCTGCTGTGTTCCCGCCAGGGTCTTTATTGCACATGTATTTCTTTTTTATATGTTTCTGACACTCTGTCCACCACCACCACCAGCATGGCTCTCTCTGTTGATGCCTCTTCAATCCTTAAGTGGTTCCATGACGCTGTTATTTGAGTCATCCTTCAGTGGTTTCTGGGACATAAAAACAGTAGAATTAAATGTCAGAAGTGACACTATTTTCTTTGACAAACTGTACAAATAAATATTTCTCTTTCCCCCCCCCTTCCTAGGGTGGAAAGAATGGACAATAAATTTGGAGTTGTGTTCCCCTTAAATTGGCCTTATTTGTGGTCATTATTCTGAAATATTTACAAAGTAATTTTGTTCTTTAAACTTTCCCCCTTCTGTGTTCTTAGGAAATAAGATGGAAACAATTGCACATTTTGGTCATTTCAATGACATTTTAAAATGTACATATTATGATGTAGAAATTGAAATATTATTGTTGCCATAGAAATATGAAAATTTATAATATAAATGTATGGCCAATGAATGATTTGTTTTCACTTTTCTGGTTCCATGAGTGCAGTTTAATTTCATGTCAATCACATATCACATAAATGAAGGGAGGTTTCTCTTAGTTTTTCTTCATTGCTACCATCAAAGTGACTCTGAATCTCCAAGACACAATTAAAACATGGAATTGTGGCCTGCATGGCATCATCCTGTCAGCCAGCATCTCTTCTCATTCTTGTTTTTGAAACTAGTAACAGAAAATTTAAGAACCAAGGATGCACTTTTGTTAATAGAATGCTTTTACCTGTGGTGTGTGTGCAGCCTGTGTTTGAACCCTCGCACTCCATTAAACTGGGTGTGAGGATGACACCTGTGATTCCAGCTGACACTTGGCAGGTGGAGGCAGGGGGATCTAGGGTTTATGGCCAATTCTACTGCATAGTGAGTTTGAAGTTAGCCTGAGCTGCTGTCTTAAAAATCCAGTCAGCAGACCTCCAAGACAGCCCAGCCAGTAAAGAGACTCGCTACCAAGCCTGACAATTTGAGAGTGATCCCCAGGACCCACATGGTGGAAGAAGAGAACCAGCTCTCACATATCTTCCATATGTGTACTGTTTCAAATGCCACCCCCCAATATGCACGCACGCACCCACCCACCCACACACACACACACACCTAAATATTTTTAAAAATTACAATACGAAACAATCCAACCATACAAACAAACAAAAAACATTTTGTAGTTAGAAAGAATTTTGGATTCATGTTAGGCCAGTTGCTCAATAAAGATCCAACATCTTTTCGGCCCCTTACAACGGTCCTTCCCAAAAAGGCACTCTACACAGCTACTGGCTGGCTACCATAGAGACTCTTTCTTAGTTGGGTCCGAAAGGTGCTTCTTAGATTTCTCTACATCATGGTCTTGTGTCTGTGGCTCTCCACTGATGGGTGTGGTGGGTTTGAGTCATTGACGGAGTTTCGGACAGCCAAGGCTGGGAAGCTATAGGAGCTGGGAATAGTCAGATGACAGGCATCGGCCCCAGAAAGCCCTCCTGTGAGGGCTGCTGCACATTACGGTAGGGCACTCACAGGCGCTCTGTATCAGAACCTCCACGGGGCTTTGGCATAAAAAGCACCTGCACGGGGAATCTTCCTCCTCTTTCGTTTTAGGACAGACCTCAATTTCCTTGTGGTCAAATAGGGATTCATCAGAGAAGCTAATTCAGAGTTTTGTTGAGAGAGATCAATGAAATTCCAATAGCAAAGTGCACCGCAGAACGCCCAGTGCATGCAGCTCAGATTCTCTACTAAATAGCCAGGGCTGGGGCAATTGCTCAGTGATCAATTCTGTTGATCTGATACGCATTCCCAAAACCCGTTGAATGGGGAAGGAGAGAACTGACTCCACAAAGTTGTCCTGTGACCTCTATACATGTGCACTGTGGCACATGCATGCCTGTACACATCACGCATACACACATACACACAAACACACGCACATGCACACACAATTTAGGAGTAAGTTCAAAGGTTTGGGCTTCATTCAGTACATTCAGTAGAAGTCTTCAAACATCTGTCAGTATGGATTCTTCTCATCTGAGAACAGACAAGTTCAGAGCAAACATGTTAGACATAACACTTCAGACGTGAGACATAAACACCCTCACTTCACAGATGCAGTATCTGCAATGGAGAGAGGCTCCACGACTCGTTCAAGGGCACAGAGCTGAAACACGACTATCTAGCGATCCGGTAGATGCCTCTTCAGCCACAGGTCTTCAGTCAACACACTGCTATCTGCCCCATAATGGAATGATAAGATTTCTCAACTTTAGGTCTGGTGATTGCACACGTAGTGGCTTTGGCAGGATAATGTCCGAGTTAATAACATTTGAGCGTCCCCCTAAGTACTGGGCACCCTGCTTTTTTCATATGCCTACATATTACTTTCTTTATTTATGTCCCACTCTGTGATGAAAGAATTTAAGGTGACCTTTGGGCATTTTATCAACAAGCCCAGATCTCTGGCTACTATCACACCCTCTAAGACCTGGACAGTCCACTAATTGTTTCCTAGAACTCAGGGAAGGAAATCTGGGGAAAACGTGCACAATTTGAGACCCTGAACTACACTCAGTTTTTTCTGTGGTATGTGCAACAGTGCAACAGTATATGCGCTAGGATAACTCATAACATCAAGAATTACAGCGGGTATCAACAGGTTAGCCTTAGCCATCCTGGCCACAAAGAAAAGAACAGGCATTTTACTGTGCCCTTGCTTGGCAGACATAAAAGGGTTAATTCTCCCCTGCTGTGTGCCAAAAAAATGTCTAGTTTACAGACTGGAACGAATATGGTACCTTTGTTTAAACAGCCAATTTCCAGTTTTGTGTGGCTATTGAGATTCCTGAGCTAGTGACAGGAAAACCGACTGGGTTACTTACTTTGAATGTGGACACATGGACTGTGGGAAGGAAACTATTTAAGATGGAGCTTAGGGAAAGTCGGGGGGGGGGAGCAGGGGTGGAATCGCCTTTCCCCAGCTGAGATTTTTTCAGGATGTCGTCATACAATCTCCAAGACCTCCGTGGAACAGTAGATGGCTCTCATTGGTTATATGCAAATAATCTGAGAGCCCATGGTTTCCTGGCAGAGAAAAACTTATACCAGAGCAAAGATCCAGTCTGAGACTGGCTCTCTGCAACCCTGAAAGAACAGTATTCTCAACAGTGCGACGTCAGCCTTTGACATTCCAGGAAATAATTCCATAGTGTCACTCAGGCTGGTGTCTCACCAGTCCTAAGACAAGAAGACACAAGTGCAGTGTGTAATATTTAAGTTTCCGCACAGCCTTTAATACAAAATCCAGAGCAAAAAACCATAGGGGGAGGCCAAACTACATTGAACATTGTCACTAATAATTAAACCTAGTTTAAGGGAAGAAAGGGCTCCTGCCAGGAAATTGCAGGCACAACCTGAAGCTTATTTCCTTTCCATATTACACTTGGGGGGGGGGTCCTTGCCACGTCCCAGATGTTACACCCAGATAAGGCTATGTGTGGGTCATTAATGTACCCTCAGAAGTTAGCCCGTCCTGGAAGCACAGAAGCTGTTCTGAGGTTTGCTGACCTGTACATTTCAACGTGTTTCATTTTCTCCAAGAGCAGGACAGCTGAGAAAGGTCTGAAGGCTTCAGGTTAAAAGCTGGGAAATGTACCAGGGCCCCACACCATGACATCATTTTCTTGCAATGCAATGAAGCAATGACAATTCTATGAAGGGGGAAAAATGGCTAGAGGAGCCTTGGCAACCACAGTGAGTCCCTGAATTTGCAGAGGAAGGGCCTGCCTAGCTCAGCTCTTGCCTCTTTGTTAATGTCCTTGGGTAGAGCATTTCAGAACAGAGTTGGTAAGAGGGATTGGGAGAAGGGGGGGAGGCTGAGGGAGAAGAAGAGGGAAGAAAGTAGAAGTAAGGTAGGACAGTGAGCAAGAGTAGGGGGAAAAGGAGAGTGGGGGCAGAGAACAGGAGAGGCAAAGTGAAAATGAGAGGAGAGTGAGCAGGAAAGGGACAGCTAGGGGAGAGAACAGGAGAGTGCTCTCCCTAGATCTAGACCCCGGCACACTACTATTTATTGACAGTCCTGTGGCTGGTCCAAGGGAAAAGATGAGGATGAAGCCAGTCCCCGTGCAGGGCTACTCCCACCCTTTACTGACTCACACTGTCTCACAGCAGACTCTGTTTCGCCGACTTTCCTGGAGATACACACAGAAAGGCCTATTCACCCAAACAGAGGGGTAACAGCAAACCAAAGAAATGATGCTGAACCAGTCCTGGTACAGCCTGCCATCACCTCCCTGGAAGATTCTCCTCTCCCTAGCAAGCATTCCCTTATATAAAGTCTGGAAGGGGTGGGGAATCCACTTTCAATCTGGTGTGACCCTCCTGAGACGTAGAACTTTCCTGTGAGTTTCTTGAGCCGTCCTCCCCCTCCTAAGAGGGGCAGTTCCATTACATTCAGCAGAAGCAGCTGCAAAGGCCTTGTCCTGGGGCACAGGGCTGAGCGGATGACTGTCCTAAGTAGCCCTGTCAGTATGTGGATACCGTCCTTGTGGGTATGGGGGGGGGGGGATGCACCCAGAAGTGTAAGTGTGAGAATTTGCCTGATTATGAGACTTGGGCAAATGAGCCTTGTGAGTGGGCAACTCCCAAAAAGGAGATCCTTTTTTCAGAAATGGCCAAAAAAAAAAAAAAAAAAAAGTCCACAATGCACCAACAGGCTCATTGGCTTGGTGAGAAGCAGCCCTGGTGATCTTGCGCAATGCACACCACTGCAGTGGAGCTCCTGGCCTCCCCAGGGGCAGAACCTGGATTCCATCTAGCCAGTCCAGCCCTGAGTCGAGGCAAGGATTTAAGAGCTCTGGCCAGCATGTACAGTGTCCTGCATCAGAGTGTCCTGCCGCCCCTCCTCTGCTTTGTATCGGGGTTTGGAGAACTGTCTTCCACACTGCATCTCTGTTCACTGGCTGGATGGTGGCTTCCTGTAACTGAGTGTCTGTCCCCTTTGTCATACCTCAGTAGGGACTGCAGAACGGCTAAGAAGGACAAAACACTGAGTACAGGTGAGGCAGAAGATCACAGCTCCTTGACACTTTCATATACATTTCAAGAAAATAATTGGCAATAAATCACTTTTACAGTGCCACTTCCTAGCCTCTTGGGACTGTCCCAACCATGCCAGATCACCTCTGCAGCAACCGAGGAGGACCAGGTGGCCAATCTGATCTGGGTCTCAGGGAGTTATTTCACGGTGGGAACCCTACAGAGGCAGGTATGGTCCCTGGGAAAATCAGACATAGCCGAGAGGTCTACCTATCTCTAGGAAGGCTCAAGATCCCCAACCCACGCACGGACACACATATCTTCTCCTCCACTTTTCCCTCATTTTCCTGGGGGTGGTAGTCTTTAAATGAGTCACTATTTCCAAAATCTATTGAAAGCTCTAGTTGTTGTATGACCAGGAAACATAGCACACCTAGAGAGATTGATAGAACTTTATATTTTAAAAAATACCCACAATTACTGGGGCTTTCTTTTTCTGCCAAATTGGAATTTTTCTACTCTCTGATCACTCCCATTAAGTAGTTGTGATCTCTACAGTTAACCTAATAGAGAAAGGGAATTTATTTTTTATGCTGGTGGATCTGATCATAAGATCCAGGACTTGTTTTTTTTTTTTTTTTTTTTTTTTTTTTTTTACCATTTGAATAACCTTCGTGCTTGTTCATACACGTTGAAAGTGTTGCTTAACTCAACTGCACAGATCAGGCTCATTGAAGACAACCCTTTCACCTTGCCATAGACAGGGAGAAAGATCAAAGCTGCTGGGGTTTTTCCAGGATGACCCCTGCTTTGTTCTAAACACTTTGCCATCTCCTGTTTGTAGAAGCTCAGACAACCCCCCCTTGTTTTTCTATTCTATAAACCTCCTTCTTATAAACAAGACACCTCTGCTCATTTGTCGTCTTAGAAAGAGGGGATTCACCCTCATAGGGAGATCTTTGCTGTGTCTTCTACACTTATAGTACGAACTCCTTCCAACTTTTAAAATTCGCAGTGTTAAAGCAGTGAAAAGCATCATAGGACTTGGCAGGTGAGAAAATGTATTTGAAATGGCTTTGTTCTAGTAAGACTCATGTTAAATAATGAAAGGCAGCTAACCTATTAATAATTCTGCCTTAAAATACCCAGGGCAGAAGACCAATGGCTAGTGTTTTTTAAAAAGTGACTCTGACTTATTAAGTAATGAATTCCTTTCGGATTGGAGGATAGAAAGTATGATAACTGATTTCAACTAGCTCATAAATTATTATTGACTAAGAATACTCAGGGTACCAGACGTATATTCTCACTACAGCACAATGATTTGGAACAGTAAATATCCCAGCCCAGGGGCCAGCAAGAGGCTCAGTGGGTAAGAGTACTTTTCATTAAGCCCAATGACTGACGTTCTTCATCCCTGGGACTCAACTCCTACTGCCAAGTTGCGCTCTGACCTCCACACATGCTGTGGCATATGCATGCATGCGTACATGTGTGTACACACAAATAATAGTTGTTAAAAAAACAACAACAACAACAACTCCAGCCCACAAAACACAGGTGATACAGAAAATAAACCATAAAGAAGTTTGAACAAGTTACATATTAATAAAAGAACTGAAAAGCAAACCCTTTCCCCTTCTGTTTTCCCACACGTGAAACAAAGGAGACAAAATTAGCTGTCATGTCCAGAATCCTGGGACTTAAAATACATGTGCTAGTGTAAAATGTCAAGCCCTCACATGCTTTGTTTGGCAAATTTCATGAAAAAGATAAGCTCAATGGAATTATGACTTGACAACAAGAAGGAAAATACAGAGCTTGGCCACAGTTTGGAAAGAATGCCATTTGCAGCCTGCAGCAGCCTGGACAGGAGGGAGCTCAGGCAGAGAATGGTGCCCCAAGATCAGGCAGAGAGCACCTCGCTCAGGCCAATCAATCAACAAAGATTTTATTTGACTCAGGTTACTTTATTTGTCAAGGGACTCTTAAGGGGGTGCCTGAGATAACATGGACAAGGATTATATGCCCCACTGAGTGTAGTAGATTGCAAAAATATCTTAGCGACTAGCTCTGTAAGACTAGGGAGGGAAGGGCCTGGGTAACCAGAGAGGGCTTAGGAAATATTCAAAGAATGCTCTGAGGTTGAGCCTAAACAGTGGAGCCTGGCTGGGGATTGTAAAGAAAGGGCAGTTGCAGGCAGACAGAGAATGGGAAGTGAAATGGATTTATCCTCTTTAAGTAAACTACCCAGCCAGCACTTGGGAGGGGACATCATGCTTAGAAAAAAAGCACTTTGACCGTGAACCAAAGAATAAACCTCATCTGTCCTCAAAATATAAAGATGCTTTGGTATTCAAGATTTCCCACCAGGCTCACTGCTCCCAGAGAGAAACCTAAAGAAAGAATGTAGCTCTTCACCGGTGGATTCTCTTACAGCACCGAAACTGTAAGTCCAGTGTGCTACTCCTGCTGCCAGGCCAGTCAGGAAGCTGAGACAGAATTGAGGTTTAATTCTAGAACTCATGTATCCAACTCTTTCTTTTCTTTATTTCCTTTTTTTTTTTTTTTTGTTCATTCCTATCTTTTGTTTCAAGCTATCTCATGCTTTCAACTGTTTCAAAGATATTGATGGGGTCCTTTGTGTCTGGCACATCAAACCCTTTTGAAGGGGATGGCATGCGAGTCTGGAGCAGCAGGCAGTAGGTATGAGCTTTTAATATTAGCTCTGCCTCTGACTCATCCTATGTTTAGGGCTTGAAGGCTTGGTGTTTATTCTTGGGATATAGTTCAGGCATTTTCCAGATGAGGAAGGGCTCTGGGGCAGCTAGCTGGCTTTTCCTAATAACTCACCCAGTCTTCTTCATTTTGTTTAAGCATGGGTTACTTCTCTGAGGGTCTTTGATCCCCGGCCTCAGACATTCTGGCACCAGGGAGCCTTAAAGGTCAAGGAGCAAAGACAAACTGAGGTGGGTGAAATCAGGGGACACTGTTAGCCACCTCTGAGGACCTGTGGGGCGAACAGCGGCTTCTAAGATGGATGGTGTCATCCACAGCATGAATAACTGTGAGATCGAGAAGCTGAGGCAGAGACCCACAGGTGTGTTCTGGAGCATGGCTGTGTGGAAGAGAGCCATTAAACTGTTTCATTTAATCCATGTGGATTGCCAATGTTCAACATCAGGAGGTCCAAGAGCAATAGTACACGCTTGAGCCTCAGTTTCCTCGTCTGGGGAATAAGGGACTTGGTTTCATTAATTTCCTGAGGCTCCTTTCAGCTTCAATTGCTGTGCCTTTTATTTTTTTTTTTATTTTTATTTTTTTAATACATTGATTCTCCTCACAGTCATTTGGCTCCACTGGGCACACAGATGGACAACTTTTGCATTCTCTTCCAGTACAACGTGAAACAATATACGGATCCAGTAGAAAGCTATGCATAAATGGAAATACTGATTGGCAAGATGTCCATTCAGTAAAAGCACTAAGTTACACTAAACACCTGCTAGGTATGTGTGATGGTTAGCCTTAATTGTCAATGTGACAATTGACAATTTAAGATCACCCGGGAACAGAGTCTCAGTAAGAAATTGGCTAGATCTTCGCCTGTGAGCAAGTCTGTGGGAGATTGTCTCAATTAATTGATGGGGAAAGACCCAGCCCACTGCAGGTGACACTGTTCCCTTGGTGTGAGTTCTTAGCTCTCTAAGAGTGGAACAGGTGAGCTGACAATTGATTGTGCATGCATTGGTGTCTCTCTGCTCTTGACTGTGGATATGACTAGTTAGTTTAAGTTTCTGCCTGCCTCAACTTCCTCCTGTGATGGATTTGTGATTTAACATAATGTTTTCTCCTCTGGGTTCCTTCTTGTTGGGATATTTAATCACAGTGGCAAAAATGAATCTAAGACAGCATACTTAACCTTTACTTCCATTACAGCACAACCAAATACTTGACAAATGATGTTTACTTAGGGTTGTCTTTGCTTGTTTGTTTTAGTTGTAAGAAGTCATACCTCAAGGGATCCTCTGTGGTCTTCACCAAATTCCCCTCAATAGTACCATCTTGCAAAACCCATACCACAAATTTACAACCAGGTCTTAGGCACTGACATTCAAGGTGATGACCCTGTCCAGTTGTCCTCCGTGGTCTCACACATTCGCCTTCCCCTTTGAAACCCTGCAAATTCCTGGAAACCTCTTATCCATTCCCAATCTTTATACCTTTGTCATGTCATGAATTTTATATTAATATACCCACACGTATCATAAATGTATAAAATAAGCTTTTATAATCTCAGAATCATGGCTGGAGAGATGGCTCACTGAATAAGAACATTGGCTTCTCTTCCAGAGGACCTGGGTTCAAGTCCCAGCAATCACATGGCAGCTTACAAGTGTATGTAATTCTAGTTCCAGAGGATCTGACACCTTTACACAGACGTACATGTAAGACCAAACACCAAATGTTTACAAAAATAAAAATTAATTAATTAAAATAATCTCAGTATCTTATTTGCTTATTTGTTTATTTATCAAGATACTTAAGACAGAGTCTCATGTAGCTCAGGCTGGCCTCAAACTTATTTTGTAACCACGAATGAGCTTGAAATTTTGATCTTTTTGCCTCTACCTCCTGAGTGCTAGGATTACAGGTATGTAAACCATGCCTCACTTCTGCAGTGTAGGAATCCAATCTAGAGCTTTGCATGTGTTATGCAAGCACTCAAACAGCTGACCTATAGGCCCCAGCCATCAACTATGTACTGAAGTGAGTGATTGCCACAAAGCAATTGAACAGAATGGAGAAATTTGGTCTCTAAATTAAAAGCCAAGATTAGTCAATGAATGCAGGCAGTGAAGGGGGAACTCGACTTCCAAGACTAGATCAGAACTAGCCTGTTCTTTCAGGATGTTCACCTGTGAGAAGCCATGTCACAGAGAAGGGAGGATTGTGGACTTTGATTGTTTTTTAAGAAACCTACTTTATGTAGGGTTTATTAAATGCTTCTACCTCCCTTCCAACCCCCCAAACACCAGGTAGGAGAGAAAGAAGGTTAGTGGGGATGAGGGTGGAGTTCTCTCTCCTACTTTCTGTTGGGTAGGGTTGTAGGACTCTTTTGGAGGCAACACCACTATCAGTCATCCAGAAATCCAGAAGTCCAGGTCACCAGCAAATGAGTAAACAGCAAATGCAGCAGCAGCACCAACCAGCAGCAAGCAGACCTCCTCCAAGCAGCCGCGCCTTCTTCCTCTGAGCTGTCATATTTATACTCCTCAGAGTCCTCAGACTTCAGCTAATTCTGCCTGGCAAACACCACGTTTCTCACGAGACACTTAAGAAGTGTGGACAAACTAAAACCCCCAACTTGGAATTTTAACAAAAACATGTTTACATATCATAAACCAAAACATCCACGACAGAGGATAATAGCTAGAGGCCACCGGAAGGGTCAGGCACTCCAGTCAACAGACGAATTCATCTGTGGCTCTGACGATCAGTGAAGTTGTCTTGGTCTCTTCAGCCCAGCTCATCTGCTGGCTGTACACCTGAGTGACATCCATAATGGCCTCAAAAAGTCAAAGAGTTTCCCAGCTGAGACCTGCATGGGTACTTAACTCACTGAATCTGGTGATAAAATGATAAAAATGATTGTTCTTTTAGGCCAACGAATTTGGTGTAATTGTTACCTAGCTACAGCAGCCTGGACATTAGCTAAATGCTAGGTCCTCAGCCCAGATCCCTCCTGTAAATGCTGAGGAAATTGAGCCACAAGGTTCACCCATCTACCCAATGTCATCACCAGAAGCCACAAGGGGAGATTCAAGTTAACTCTGGACACTAAGCCACTGCCTTCTCCTGTCTAATGAGTGATACCATTAGAAAAATACCTGCAGAGCCAGCTGTGCTGCACATCTGGAGGCCCAGAACTTAGGAGGCTGAAGCAGAAGGATCTGGAGTATGAGGTCAGTCTGGGCTATAAAGTGAAAACCTGTCTCAAAGAAAACCAAAAGAGAGGAGGAAGGAGCCAGTCACAATGGCACAAGCCTGTAATCCCAGCACTCAGGGAGGCAGAGGCAGGTGGATCGCTGCAAGTTCAAGGTTAGCCTGATCTACAAATCGAGCATAGGACAGCCAAGGCTACACAGAGAAACCTATCTTGGAAAAAACAAACAAACAAACAAAAACCGAGGAGGAAGTAGATGAGCAGAGGCAGGAGGAGAAAGGGGGATGATGGGATAAAGGAGGAGAAGGAAGAAGAAAAGGAGGAGGAGAAGTAGGAGAAGGAGAAAAATCAGTAAAAGAAAGGACCTTTCTAGGCAGGGCCCAAACACTAAGCTCTTTGACATGCTACATTTTTATTTCCATTGAATAAAAGCTGAATTAGCCAAAGGCCTTGACATATAAACAAAAAGTAAGCTGGGTGGCCTTACATGTGTGGTGCTTACAAACGCTGCACATAATTGGGCCATTTGAATGCAACTAGCTCCCAATTAGAGGAAGCAATGCGCTCAAGTACATAAAACAAGAATGATTCTCCAGTCTAGGGGATTTGAAGGCTGTCTGTGCCTGACACAATGAAAGGTCTTTCCTGCTTCAAGAACAAAACTCGGCCTCTATTACTATCAAGCCTGGCCTCCTCCAAACGCTTGCTTCCTGGTGATTTATGACTGGCTGTTTCCTGCTCCTTTTGAAAGTTAGATTTCAACCTAGGAGGAATTCTAAGTTAATTCTCATCTCTTGGCCTCCAGGCAACTTCAGGTGAATCTTTTAGAGAGAATTTGGGTATTTACAACTCAAAAGTTGATCCTGCTTGATGGCTCACAACGGAGAAAGGGGCTTGTTGTTATGTCTGATGCCAACTGGGCCTGGATCCAAACACAAATAAGAAAGTCTACTGCAGGCAGCGTGTGTGGGAACAGATTCTCTAAGTCCCCTGACCTCCCAATTACAGTATAAGATGGAAACTTTTCCCCTTAAAAAGATCAAAGATAGGAACTTTTTGTCAGTGACAGTAACAATGTGCTTCTAAAATAATTCCATTTGAGGAAAACAACTAAACAACCCAATTCACATGCTGCCTATAATTATAATCTCAAAGAAAACAGCGTAGAGGACTCAGAGGCTGCTGTTCGCCCTGCTGCACCATTTTTGCTACTCACGCAACAATTTAAGGGAAGCGAGGCATTCAGCTCTGTCTGAACATTCTCCTCAGCAGCACTTGGCCTGGTGGTTTCAGGAAACGGTAGCCAGGGCCTGCAAGTCCCACGGTGATGGGGAAGGCGCTCAGTCCTACATCCCTACATCATCTGAAATGCTGCTGAAGAAACAGGAAGAAGAGGCACTGAGGATTTGGGCCTGTCTCAGCTAGGGTTTCTGTGGCTGTGAAGAAACACGGAGACCATGGCAACTCTTATAAAGGAGCTGAGAGTTCTACATCTGGATCCGCAGGCAGCAGGAAGAGAGCCACGAGGCTTGGCTTGAGTTTCTGAGACCTCAAAACCTGCACCCAGGGACACACTTCCTCCGGCAAGGCCACACCTATTCCAACAAGGCCGCAAGTCCTAATCCTTTCAAATAATGCTGTTCCCTATCAGCCCATGGGGGTCATTTTCATTCAAACCACTCAGATTTAGTCCCCAACATTTTATACACTGTGTGAGGTAGTACATGCCTGTAATTTCAATGCTAGGGAGGCAGAGGCAGGAGGATTACCTTACCAGCCAATCCAGAGGTGCCGTTTAAGTCCTTCCTTGTGTGATGCAGAGACCGTGGAAGGGTGCTGCAAGCCATGGCTTGCTCCTCATGGCTTACTCAGCTTGCTTTCTTATAGCATCCAGGACCACCAGCTCAAGGGTAGTACCACCCGTAATGAGCTGGGTCCTACCACAACAATCACTAATTAAAAGAAAAAAAGAAAGAACTATAGACTGGACCAGAGGCCAATCTAGCAGGAATGTTTTCTCAGCTGAATTTCCTTTTTCCAAAACGAGTCTAGCTTGTGTCAAGTTGACAAAAAACTGGCCAGCACACCCCTAAATATTGATGTTCTCCAAAATTAATCTTGAGTCTCATTTTGTGGTCACTGATTGGGTGATCTCCTTCCACCATGGGAGTCAGGAATCAAACTCAAGTTCTCTCAGTCTTGGCCACAATCACCTTTACCCACTGAGCCATCCCATCAGCTCTGACTTCTCATTTTATCTGAACCTTGTCACTGGAAAACACATGGGCAACACCCACACAAATGCTCATCCCATCTTATAAGCCAAAAGGCTTCATCTTAAAATGTCCTCTTAATGAACTCATCCGTGTCTTTTAGCCTCATCTTCTTCCACTCACCCATGTTTGTTCCTCTCTGCTTGAACCACACCCAGCCAACCTCCCACATCCTGCCTTTTGCTGCTCTTTTATTCTCCACAGTATCCCCTTCTTCTCCTACAATACCTGTTCTTTCATTAGGGTCTACCTGTGTTAGACACTCAGTAACGGTTTCTGCATCTCTTCTTTCTCAGTGTGAGGTAGATTGTACCCTGCCAGCCTTTTGGGTGTAGCAATGCAGCAATGCAGCAATGCTATGACTTATGTTAAGCCTATCCAATTTAAGGGCAAGGGTTAGGGAAATGCTTCAATTCGCAAATGCTTGTCCTACAAGCATGAAGACCTAAGTTTGAGCTCCCAAACCCACTTTTAAAAACATGACATTGTGGCAGGCTTGCAGTCCTAGTGCTGGGGAAGCAGAGGCAGGCAAAGAGAGCTCTGGGCTCACTGGCTGGCCAGACCGCCTAGCCTGCTTGTCAAAGTCTTCTGTCTTCTCCCTATTGATTGGTGGTTACTTAAGTACTCTGGCCACAAGTAAGTCCTTGGTGAGTTACAAATGCATTCCCTCATTTCTGTGGTTTGTCTTTTTAATCTTAGCGTTGTCTTTTGATGATTAAAAACGATTAAATTTGCTCAAGTTCAATGTGTTGGTCTTGTCCTTGGTTAGCATTTCTTTTGTGTATGTTTTCCACTCCCAAGTCACAACACTATTTCTCTAGGTTAAATTCTAGAATTGAATTCTTTTTTTTTTTTTTTTTTTTTTTTTTTTTATGTTTAGGGTTTCGGTTTTGTGAGTTTGTTGTTGTTTGTATATGTGCGCTTACATAAAGCAGTCGGGGGACACACTTGTATCATAGCACACGCGTGGAGATAAGAGGACAACTTTCAGAAGTTGGGTCTCGAAATGACTGAGGTAAACTGTCTTTTCCTGATCTTACTCTGACTCCAGCCCTTCACCCCCTGAATAGTCACACGCCTGTCTTGGTATCACATTCAGTACTTCCCATGAGCCTGATCATCTGAGATACATAAGCAAAATAACTGCTGGATGTATAGCCGAAACAAATGTTGCCAGGCTCCCCTGAGCTACCCCTGACAATGATGTCATTGTCCTTTATCAACGCTGTGCCCCTGAGCTTTGTTGTCAAGAGGTCTGTGGGACAAAGGCCTGCTCTCAGTCACAGGCTACTAAAGCACTCTAATTTGGCCTAATTTGGTGGGCTGTAACTTTCTCCCTTTCCACCTTGTTGAATCCGGGTCTCTCTCGTTTCCACTGCCTTGCCGTGGACTCCAGGCCGGCTGGCCCGCAGCACTCCTGTCTCCAGCTCCCACCTGGCTGCGGGAGCGCTTCCGTTATAGAAGCACACCACTGCATCTGACTTGCTTTTAGACAGAGTCTCACTGTGTAGCCCTGACTGACCTGGAATTCACTCTGTAGGCCAGACTGGCCTGGAACTCACAGAGCTCTACCTGCTCTGCCTCCTCCGTGCTGGACTTAAAGGTGTGCGCCACTAAACCCAGCATATGTGACTTTTTACATGTGTTCTGGGATCCGAACTCAGGTCTTCAAGCCTGTGTGACAAGTGCTTTTGCCCACTGAGTCATTGCCCTAGCGCTCAAATTCAAATTCAGTTTTATAAGTCACGTATAATTGCTTTTATAATATACTGTGAGGTCTGAATTAAGAAGTGTGTGTGTGTGTGTGTGTGTGTGTGTGTGTGCTGTTGTTGTTTGAGACATAGTCTGGCTGTAGAGCTGTGGCAGAGCTGCAGCTCACAATGTGTACCATGCTGGCCTCCAACTTGCAATGACGTTCCTGTTTCTGCCTCCCAAGAGCTCGCTAAAGCCGCGCTCACCACAATGCTTGAAATTTTTTGTTTTTCTTTGTTTGGGGTTTGGGGTGTTTGTTTGTTTTGTTTGAGAAGGTCTCACCTAGCCTAGGCTGTCCTTGAACTCACTATGTTGCCAATGCTAGCTTCTATCTGCTTGCCTCTACCTCTCCAGTACTGGAATTTCTAGTGAGCACTGCTTGCCCAGGTATCACAGGCTTTTGTTTTGGTTTTGGTTTCTTTCAAGACAGGGTCTCACTGTGTAGCTCTTGCTGTCCTGGCACTTGCAGACATCCTCCAGAGTGCTGGGATTCTAGGCTTGCGACACCATGCCTGGCTTATCACAGGGTTTTTAAGCTTCTCACATAGACTGTATCTGGTAGATGCCTCCCATTATTTTTCTGCTATTAGTGCTGAAACCAAACTAATTGATACTAACCCGGGCCCCTCTGAGGTAGGGCAAGTTTACAAACTGAAGCAAGCAAGCTAACATGGCAGGAACCCTTGACGTTAATGTACAGGAACCCTTGATGAGTGCACACACTCCTCCCCCCATAGTGCAAAGACATACCCGGAAAACAGAAAGCATCTTTCTGTTTATTTACTTGCTTCTTTGGTTTGTTTTGCTTTTTTGTTTGATTGCTTTGGTATGTTTGTTGTTTGTTTGTTTTTTTTGAGACAGTGTCCCACATAACCCATACTGGCTTCATTTCAACATGTAGCCAAGGCTGGCTCATATTACATTCTGTGGCTGTGCTCTGCGATTCCATTCTGTGGTCCCATTCTGTGGCATCATCCTGTGGTTCTGTCTTAAAGCTCCATCCTGTTGCTTCCATTCTGTGGTTCTGTGGCTCCTTTCTCTTTGGTTTGGGGCATCATTTCCACAATGACTTTTTATTTGTTTTTGTATCTTCTGGAGTAGAAAAAGCCTTCCTGATTTAACAGGCTTTTAATAATGTAGTAGAAAATTATAGTTAATTAAAATGAGTCAATATTGAGATTACAAATTATTTCAGCATCAATTGCTGTATTAGCAGTGACCAAAGGTCATATTTCTAAAGACTTGGCTGCATGCAGATGTGAGATGAAAACAGCTATGAGAAAGGGTTAAAGCCCCTCCTTATATTTTCTTCCTCACATTTCTTCCATTTTCTTACAAATTCCAAGGATTACTGTGACCTTATTTACCTCATGTAGGCAAAAGGTCTTATCTCAAAGAATGAGACAGGCAGGCCACATCAAATAAGAAAACTTTTCCCCCTAGAAGTCACATTTGAAAGAACCTACTTGTGGCTTCTTCCCTAATTCAGTTCTCCCAAAGATGTACAAATTGTTAAAACCTGCAGGGCAAGGCATCTGGCCCTTCTGCCTTCTAAGCACATTTCCCATTGGTTTTGCTGGTTACTTCCTTTTGGTTTTGCTGTGCTGAGGATCCATCCCGGCCTTTCAGTCAGGCTTTACAAATGCTCTGCCCCTCAACCCCCAGAATAAAACCATGTTTCAAAAAATAGAGTAGAAGGGCTACAGGAAGGAGGAGATTACGTTAA
The DNA here is from genome assembly GCF_030254825.1 of Meriones unguiculatus. Taxonomy (NCBI): domain Eukaryota; kingdom Metazoa; phylum Chordata; class Mammalia; order Rodentia; family Muridae; genus Meriones; species Meriones unguiculatus. The sequence continues at coordinate 136,838,693 of NC_083350.1, read as the reverse complement.
AGCCTGGCCAGGGTGATTCCCACTGAGTGAATCTGAAAGCAGTCTGCATGAGCTCAATGAAGTGCCGAGAAGAGGCTTAGAATACCCCTTCCTTGTGTCTTTGGGCTTCGGTCAAAGTTCTCTGTTCCTAGTCCACATGCAGGGAAGGAGTGATGGCCGGACAGATGCATGTGAGCAGAAGTCCCAGATATCTTGGGAGAAAGTCAATTTTATGTGTAGCCGATTCCTTCAGGTACAGTCCACCTACTGCTGAGCAAAGCAATCACAGTACACAAGGCCTGCTCACAGCACAGGGCCTCACAGGGCCTCACAGGGCCTCACAGGGCCTCACAGGGCCTCACAGGGCCTCAGAAGGCTTGATTCTACTGTGGCCAAAGAAGATCATTAGAAGAATAAAATCTGAGGCCCCAAATCGTTCAGAGTCCAATAGTGACAACTCGAGAAGTTGGCCTCCAGAAACTGAGGTGGAATGAGAAGGAATCCCTCACCCCCATCAGACTGGCTCTCCCTTGCCTTCTTTCAATGCATGAAATCCTCACAAGGGGAAATCTTATTGCCCAAGAACTGTTCAGTGAGGGATAGCTTTCGTGTTTTAAAAACTGCTTAAAAACTTTATATAATGTGTATGTGCGTGTATGTACAAATGTGTATTCCACAGCACGTGTGTGGGGGTCAGAGGTCAGCTTCTGTGGAGTCACTTCTTTCCTTCCACTTTCATGTGGGTTCTGACTGGCCTCTGATCATCAAGCTTGCACAGCAACGGATTCACCTGCTGACCCATCTCTTTTACACACGCCTATTTTTGTTTTTGTTTTGTTGTTGTTTGGTTTTTGTTTTTGTTTTTCCAAGATTTTTTTTTTTGTGTGTGTGTGTAGCTCTGGCCTCAAACTTAGAGAGATTTACCTGCCTCTGCCTCCCTAATGCTGGCATTAAAGCACCACCATAACTAAGCTAATTCCTATTTTTAGTTGTGTTTGTTTATTTGTTTGTTTGTTTTGTGGGGCACTGTGGAGTTGGTTCCTTACACCACTTGGGTTCCGTGAATGGAAGACAGGTCCTCAGGCTCTGCAGCAAGTGTTTGTTGAGCCCTCTGACTGGCCCGTGTTGTTAGTTTTTGACTGACATCTCCACTCTTCTACTGCTGTTGGGAGAAAGCTGAATTTCAGCTTGATAGATCCCTCTGTGCCACAGGGATCCATCTGCCCCATACTGTTAGCATAAACGTCTTCAATCAGGTCTGTTCTATGAAGGGTCTTGATCTCCTGACAAATGACAGCCAGAAACCACGCACTTCCACCGTCCTGCAAACCAGCAGCTCAGGCAAAGTGCTAAAACTCGAAGCCGTCTTTTGAAGTTAGAAAGAAAATTTGGACGGCATTTTTCACCTGAAAGTTGGGAGCCTTCATGTGGGGGCGCTTTTAGTGTCTACTACTGCACATCCGGCAGGTGACAGAACTCGTGTGCCCCTTCCTCCTCCTGGAAACTCAGAAGACAGAGCGGCACACAGTCGCAGTGCTGTGTCACAGGTGAGAGACTGGAAAGCGCCCCGCATTCCTGCTTGCTGTCACTGACTGCTTTCAGACCCATCTAGAATCAAACAAACAAGAACAACAAACCCAGCTCTAAACTGAGCAGTGTGCCCTCAGCAAAAATGCGAAAGAGAAGGGAATTATTCTTAAAATACGTCTTTGGTCACCACGAAAAACTGATGCTTCTGAAGAGAAATTGAGGCCCCTTTGACAGACGGAGAGAGAGTGTGGTGTGTACCATCCCTGCAAACAGCTGCTCTCTCTCCTTCCACGCACCTCCACACAGAGCTGACCACCTTGAACTTTTCCTTTTGTCAAAATGAAAAACTTGAAATGGAAGGTACAGGTACAGCAGGTTTTGGGGTTTGTTTCTTTGTTTGTTTGTTTTTCTATTAAATGTGAGGTTTTCTGTAAGAGCAGATGTGGGATTCACTTCCAGTCAAAGCCAGCAAAGTTGAACCTTGGAGGTTTCCATGTGGAGGAGTCCACTATGTGTGCTTTCAGGGTAAAGTATCTGTAACTCTTTAACTGACAAGATGGTCTTAGAAAGATAGATTCTCTAGCCCAGGTGTCCAATGAGATGGATAAAGAAAATGTGAACTACGTTTGTACATGTGTGGATATTTTAACAAGTAATGAAATCATTCGCACAAAAATCACTCACACAAAAACTGGCGATAATCATGTTAAGTGGAAAAGCTTATTTCAGAAAGACAGTACTGTTTGTTGTCTTTAATGTGTGATTCCCAGATTTTATGCAGATACTCAGGATGTGACGGCACACACCTTAAATGCCAACACCCGAGAGACAGAAGCAGAAAGATTGCTGAGTCTGAGTCCAGCCTAATTGACATAGTGAGTTCCAGGCCAGCGAGGGCTACACAGTGAGACCAAAAAATATAAAGAAATTAAAACAGGAAAAGTAAAAAATGAAAAGAAGAAACAATGAAATCATCTCCTGGGAACACAGAGGACTAATGGGGAAAGACAGGAGGGAGGAGAGGTAGTGGGTGAACACAGTCAAGGCATAACATGCACTTGTATTAAAATACTCTCATGAACACAGTAGCATGAACAGTTATTATACAAGGGAAAAGATTAAAAGTCCCGGAAAGCAGCCAGACAAAAAAATATACTCTCCACTGTTTAATTAACCATCAGTCAACAAACATCTTTTGACCAGCGACTGCCATGTGTAAAACTTGGTGCTAAGCTCTTCGTGTCAGATACAATTTTAAAAAATAGCAAAACCCAAGAAGAAAGATAACAGCACTTGCTCTTAAGGGCCCTGAATCTAATTGAACAGATAAGACATATACAAGAGACAAGATAAGTGGCACCACCAGGCTGTCACCGATATGGGCCAAATGACTAGTTCAATACTAAAGTGGAAAAGCAGGGACAAACTGCTTTGGGCCGGAATGGGCAAGAAAAGCTTCTAAGAATGACCCGAGAATGAGTGGGCTAAACAATGGGTCTTAGCGGGTTAGTGTGGGAAGGTGGCAGGAGAGGGAGGTGAAGAGGGGAGTGGGGGTGGTGAGTACTGAGTGAACAGGAGAGCCCCCTGTAGAACTCATTGGAAGATGGGCAGGTGTCAGGCCACCGAGATGGCTCAGCAGGTGAAGGCCTCTTGAGTTCAATCTCCAGGATCCACATGGTAGAAAGAAAGACCCGACTCCTGCAAGTTGTCTTCGCGCTTCCACACCCACGACGTGGCAGGCACACACAGACACCTCCATCCCCATGCCCCACATAATAAAACAAATAAATCTAGACTTTGAAAAAGATAGTTGGTTGATTAGAGTTTAAAACATTTCTCTTTCTCTGTCTCTGTCTCTCTGTCTCTGTTTCTCTCTCTCTCTCTCTCTCTCTCTCTCTCTCTCACACACACACACACACACAAGGGACATAGAGAGTGGTCAGTGTTCAAAGTTAAGCCCCTTTTAAATACTAAACACATTTCTGTCTTTGCTCCTCTCTATCAACTGCTCCTCCCTCTTTCTCTCTCTCCTCCCCTTCTCTCTCTTCTTCCTTTCTTCCCTTCTCTCAGCCCGAGTTTCCTTAGGAACTGATCACTTCCAAGTGTCCTGTTGCACTGTAGGAAAACCCTCTTGGGGCTGTTGGTGAGGCTGTCTCAGAACCATGGAATGTCCCAAACAAAGAGCTCAAGAGCACTAAGGTCATGTTCTTCCAACACAAGCTTGCAGAGGGATGGTGACCGTTGCCAGCTTTTCTGCTCCACATCAAGATTCCTCTGATACTGCTTGAAGTAAGGACATCTGAAACCCTTCACTTACCCTGAGTAGAGATTAGAACTTAATTGCCCAGAGTTGATCGACTTTCTGTCATTCATTGTTTTTTCTTTTGAAACAGGGGTTTTGTTTGGGTTTGGTTTGTGGTTTTTTTGGAGACAGGGTTTCTCTGTGTAGACTTGGTTCTCCTGGACTCACTTTATAGACTGGGCTGGCCTCAAACTCACAGAATCTGCCTGCCTCTGTATCCTCGAGTGCTGGGATTACAGGCATGGGCCACAGCACCAGTCTTGAAACAGGGTTTTATGTAGCCTAGGCAGACCTCAAAGTCATTATGTAGCTAAAAATGACCTTTCCCTTTTGATCCTCCTGCCTCCACCTCCTAAGTGCAGGAATTACAGGCATGTGCCAACACATCCAGTTAATGCAGTGCAAGAGCAGGGACTTTGTGAACCATGAAAGTCATTGTGTGTTTAATTATTATTAACTTGAGGTGTTACATATCTGTCTTAGACTTCTCTAGTCTGCAGAACCAGAATAGGTAGAATGGATGTAGATTACCAAAGGATAGTAATTGTCTTGCATAATACAGGCTGTCATCCAAGATGGCTGCACACTGGAGAACTTAAGAGCCTGGTAGATCTCAGTCTATGAGGTTCAATGCCTCAGATGTTCCAATCTGATGCTGAGGGTGTTAGAGTAGTCCTGGAGAACTTCTGGTCTTTAGTTTATGTTGGAAGGCCAAGATGCTGCAGTCCACTGACAGTGAAGCGTGGTGGTGGTAGCAGCAACAACATAGAAGATGCACTTCTCAGCAGGGAATGAAGGCAGACAGGCAAAAGTAGCATTGTTTCCCCTTAGACCTCTATATCTAGGCTACAAGTGGAAGGTACTGCTCACTCTGACAAAGGGTCCTTCCCCTCTGTTAAGCATTTTTATAAATACCCTCCTGGATCTATCTATACAAAGGCATATCTCTTAGTTGACTACAAATCCAATCAAATGGATAAAGATCAGCCATTGAAATTATTTGCAAAATGTTTGGGCAAAACGATGACAGCACCAAGAGTTTCAAATTCAAGATGTGTCAGCAGAAGAGCTGCATATGTTGTAGACTATATATGACTCTATATGACTGTCTATTGTGCATTAAAAATGTCAAATGTCGGGGGTGGGCAGGACCAGGGGCTGGCCTTTAAATCAGAGATTTCATTCCCCAGGGACATGGCTAAAAACGTGGCTCAAGGGTCTGAATTACCTGTTGAGATTCACATCATCTTAGGTTTGCAAATGACAGCTGTCCTAGCTGAGCTTTCTATTGCTGTGATGAACACCATGACCAAAAGCAAGTTGGGGAGAAAGGTTTATTTCAGCTTACAACTCTCAGGTCACAGTCCATCCCTGAGGAAAGTCAAAGCAGGAACCAGGAAGCAGAAACTGTAGCAGAGACCACAGCTTGCTCAACCTTCTTGCTTTCTGTACCACCTGACCAGGGTACAACCCACAGTGGGCTGGGGCCTCCCACAGCAATCATTAATCCTGAAAATGCCTGACCAGCTTGCCTACAGGCCAGTCTGCTGGGGGCATTTTATCAAGTTGATTAAAAGAACAAACAACAACAAAAACCTAAGACTAGCAGCCAAATACTTTCTGGGCATTTAAATAATGGCATTCTGATGGTTGCTATTCCTTATCAACTTGACAAGATCACTTGGGAGGCAAGTTTCCAGTCATGCCAGTGAGGGTGTGTCTAGATAGCCGGGATCACAGACCCACCTTGTGGGCAAAATCACTCCATGGGCTGGGATTCTGGATTGGAAAAAAAGTAGGAAGTGAGCTGAGTACCAGCATCCCTTCTCTCTGCTCCCTGGCTGTGGATAAGGTGCGACCAGCTGCCTCACACTCCTCCAACCATGCCTTCCCAGCATGACACGCTGACTATACATCCTCAAACTCTGATGGTCAAATTAGTTCTTCTTTCCATGGGTTGCTTTCCCTGGCTGTTTTTTGATTTTGTTTTTGAGGAGCAACTTTTCTTTTCCGGGTCAGACTGTCTCCTAGGCCAGGGTGTGCCCTATTGATTTCAACTAACACAAACTGCGTAGACCTTATTGACCATATCAAATTTCGTCCAACCGGTCTACTGCACCTCTTATAAACATGCACCTCTTCTGCTCATGCACAAACACACAGGCTGGTACGGAAGATTCTAATGAGCAGATGAGGAGACAGATTCATTCCTAGAAGAGCAGAGATCTAGGATTCCTTCCTTAAGCAATAGATGAGCCGTGCTTATGATCTCAGTGGGCTGATGACTGTGTCCTTTTATGCAAAAGTGTTTGACACAATGTATCCTTTGTTTCCACTGCAAGACATCTGAATCACCGAAGTAGGTGACTGTGGTTATGACGATAGTTTACAATGTGGCCTGACTTACTCAGGCGGGAAGGGTTATATTGTTGGTTTATTTGTTTGTTTGTTTGTTTGTTTGTTTGATTGGTTGGTTGGTTGGTTTGGGAGATTTTTTTGTTTGCTTTAGTTTAGGTTTTTGTTCATTTTGAGCTTTGGTTTGGGTTTTGTATTTTGTAACAGGCTTTCATGGAGCTCAGATGGGCCTCAAGTTTGCCTCATTGTCTTTGATGATCTCAAATTCCTGTTGAGGAAGTGGTGAACAAAACAACATGTACAGAAGCTTTTAAAATTGAATTCTAGCCTTCTGTTTGTGACACTTGGAAAATTAGTCTATTGAAATCCATTCCTTAGGGCTGGCCTTTTCTCTAACCTTTGACGTAACTAGTGATGTGGTTATAAACGGGAGTCTGTGCTAGGATGCTACCTCAGTTAGTAAAGTGAGTTTGCTCCCCAAGCTCCCACATTCTGAAACAAAACTAAAAAAGCTTTGTGTGGTGGCATGTGATTGTAATCTCTAAACTGAAGAGGCCCAGTGAGCAGCAACCTGGGGCTCCACAGCCAGCCAGCTGAGCCTCATCTATGACTCCAGGCTAATTGCCTCAAAACCCAAGGTGGACGTGGGAAACTGAGGAATGTCTTCAGGCCTACTCAGGCAGCTGACACATGTGAGCACGTGCCTGTAAACACACGCTTGCTCCTGGACACGTGAACACAGCAAAACAAATCAGAGTTTCTTTCCATAAATTATCCCGAAAATTCAACACATGCACCATACATAAAACTAAAGCTAGTAAAATCAAGAGGTGGCTTCATTAGATAAAGCAGAGCTTTTTATTTTAAAAGCCTGACCAAAAAGAACTTTTACAGAGTTTCGTTCTGTTGCTGAAGAAGAACAAATACCCTACATTTTGTTTCTGAATCTGCTTTGTTTTTGTTTTTGTTTTCCAAAACACTGCTTTATAGCAGGGCATGGTGCCTCGTGCTTATAATTTTAGTCTTGCGCAGGTATGAGGAGTTCAAGGCTAGCCTTGGCTACATAGAGTTTCCCATCAGCCTAGACAACCTCAGACATTGTCTAAGAAAAACAAAAACAAAAACAAAAAACTCAAGTACACTCATTTTTTTTTTAATTGCAGGGAATTGAGGTTCTCTGTGCATTTAGACTTTTCCTTTCTTCTTTCTTTCCTTCTTTCTACCTTTCTTTCCTCCCTTTCTTCCTTTCTTTTTCTTCTCCTTCTCCTCCTTTTCTCCCCACCCCCTTTCCCTTCTGTCCCAGCTGAGCCTAGAAGAACAGAAATCTAGATTCCTAGAAGAACAGGAATCTCTTCTTCTCTCCCTGGTCTCCCCTTCCCCTCTTTTACAACCCCTCCCCCCAAATCTCCACTCCCTCATCCCCCATCCTCTCTCACTTGAATACTTGAACTGCCTAAAACACAAGGAGGCTATTGATGTCTTCCAGGACCTTAATTGGAAGAACAGCTTTATCTCATGGGCAGACAGACACTACACAAATGTTTGGTTTACCCTGTATCACATAGTTAGCAAGGTCCTTACAGGTTCAAGGAAAATGATTGTAGAGTCTTCACTAGGAGGACTCAACATTCGGGAAGAAGAAGAAAAAAAGAAAAAAGAAAAACTAACAGATAAGTCTGAGGAGTCTGAAATCTTTTAAATGACCCACAGCTGGACGTGATTCTACAGGGAAAGGCAGAAACCAAATAGCAGAGAAATAGCAAGGTCTGTTCTTGGAGTGTAGCACCCCCCCCCCCCGCCCCACAGCACCCAGAGAATGCATAGCTGCTCTGGGGAGATACCTAACTGTCTGATTTCTGAACTGTCTCAGTTCTGACCTAGTCATTGAATGCTGCAGGTCAAACTGCCCAGACCACAGGAAATCCCAATGAAGAAAGCTCTTCAGCTGGCTTTCTCATGGTCGGCAGAGGTTCCCACAAGCTTTAAACACAGGTCCTCCAAGCTGTGTGGGCTGCCTTCTGCCCTCCATCCTACCACCCGGAAAAGAAGGAAAGGGCCACAAGGGGCTGAGGATGCAGCTCCATTACTTGAGTACTTGTGTAGTGTGCACCTAGACCTGTGTTCAATTCGACAAACTGCCAGCACCACACACACCGGGAATGATAGTGCCTACTTGAAATCCCAGCACTCAGGTGGGCGAGGAAGGAGAATCACAAACGCAAAGTCATCGGTGACCACATCGTGAGGAAGCCAACCTGAACTCTGTTTCAAATAACAATAACAACAACAATAATAATATAAAGAAAAACTTGTCTTAAATTTGTTATCCTGAGCAATTACCCTACCCAACTTTTACTGGCCCCCTCATAAGCCCCCCCTTTTTGAGAAAAAGTTAGAATGTGTGGCATTTATAGATCTCTAGTCAAATGAGGGCCAAAAGGGGTGGTTCTGAATCCTCAAGCTATTTTTCAGCTGCTGAGAGAGGTTGGCTTTGGACAGCCGTGGGCCACATAAAATCTAAAGATAAGTGTTTCCTTTACCTTTCCTCATAGCATGCTACAACATACGAAGACCATAGCTGAGCTGGGACTTGCTATCAAACTAAATGCAGGCATGAGGAAGAAATTATGTAGACCTCTGAAAGAGATTGCATCTTAGGCCCTTGCTTTGCTCAGACACCATGAGTTAAACTGCTTCAAGGCAGTCCTTGCCGTTCTGGTTCCCCGCCATGAGGGATTTTCTGAAATCTCACTGGATCCTAAAATATTTAATTCTGAAGGGCTTGGGATGCCCACGAGGCTGTCATTTGTGGAATGTAGCTTTATCTCTGTGACGGACTCGGGACACAGCACAGACACTTGTTGGATCCTCTCTTCCCTTGACAAGGAGCTGGAAATGTCCTCTCAAAAGAGCTTGAGGAAAAGCAAACAATTCCCCGGAGAAACATGATAGCTTTGCACACTAAAGGGAAGAACGTCAGTCAGTTGACAGGTCAGGCGTGCAGGGGGATGACAAGCTGGAATGATGATTGTCTGGTGTCAGTAAGAAACAAGAGCTGAACCCTGATGGGAGACTTGAAGGAGGATGCCAAGAAATGTCACTGTGGGAATGTGCCATAATGAGAAACCATTTCGGTGACTGAGAAAAGGATGTTCTTACGGTAGGTCAGCTTTTCAGGCTGGGGCAAATTGTCTTACACTAAATGGATGACTCGGAAGGGATGGTCAGAATAAGAGGATGTGGGAGCTGGGGAGATATAGCTCGGAGGGTAAAGTGCTGACTTTGACCCTACATGGTGGCAGGCACTTGCAGTGTGGCCCACCTAACTGGTGAGTTCCAAGATGGTGAGAAACTCTGTCTCAGGAAACAGGATGATGGCACTTGAGGAATGGCTCTCAGGTTGATCTCTGCCCCCCCCCCCATTTGAACATGTTCGCACACACAAAATAATAGAATTTGTAAACAGACAAGAACATGAAGCTTTTCATTAGCCATCTGTGTGCTTTCCAACCTCCACTTCCATTCTTCTACGGGCCTTTCATTCTCTCCAACTGGAACCCATAATCTGATAACGCCGTGCCTACAAGGCTGCACTGCTCAAGCCTGTTGTGAGACCTCTCCCATTCCCTCCCCGCTCTTTCCTCTGGTCTCCACTGTCACCCCTCTTCTCATGCCTACCTCTTGTCAGCCTCACGACCCGACTATCCTGCTCCCTCTCCACTGTTCATTTTAGTGACGTGGCTTATTGATAGTGACGTACTTTCTTATTTGTTCTTAATCTCCCTCCCCTACAGCATGAGCGTCACAAAGCCCAAGACTGTGCTTCTTTTGTTCTCCTCACCATTGGGGTTTATCACAAATACGTGGCTTCTGGTAAGAGCTACGCAAATATTTGCTTAACGAAAGAATACAAACAGAGGTCCTGGGATCAAAAGCCAGTAAGAGAATTCCCTCTCCTAGATCATTAATGACAGCACACGGGTGAGCATGACACCGGCCCACGAAACCCTGACGTGTCAAGGTAAGTGTTGTTGACGGCTCTTCAAGAGCTGGTGGTTATGCTAGAGACCGTCACAGGAGAAAGCATGCAGGATGAGCTCTGTGAAGCTCATTCTGGGTTGAACACACACTGTCATTCTTTTTCCTCTCCCAAGTCCAGCATCTTCACAAAACCGTGTTGGGGCTGGCCTCCTTGCTCCCCAGCCGGCCTCAGCCCCAGAGCTGCACCTGATGCCCAAAGCACTTACTTATTGCTGACTCAAGTCCTGTCCTCTGTCCCAGAAGTTCCTATCTATGCACTAAGACAATTGTTTGGGGCTCCAGTTGCAGCTTTTTCATTTTCACCTGGGGAGGACTGACAGGCGCGGAGAAAGAGAGGAGGTGGGGAGTTAAATGGCACTCTATTTACAGCCTCTGTATAAAGCCAGCTTTTCAAACGATGTTATCTTGGCTCTGCCTGAGTCAAGAAGAGAGAGATACTTTATTTATTTGCTTTTTTTGTTGTTGTTGTTAATATTTTAAAGAAAATCTTAATTCTAGTTTTGTAATTCCCTCAGAGGATCTTCCTTCAGTAGTGCAAAGGGTGTTACAAAATTCTGAGGTTGATTGAAGTAAAATCATTCAGTCCAATAAACATGTCACACAATGCACTTTGGGGCCCAGGGAAGGGGCATGATGAAATCGAGTAGGTCAGCTTTTAAGACTCCGAAAAGGACAGTCAGCACAGGGTAAGGGAGTCCTCGGTGGGGTTGAGACTGGTTTTGTTTCTGTAACCTTATCTCTCTCCTGTAATCACCCTGTTCCCGCTCATCAATGCTTCCAGAGACAACAAGGACACTAAGAATAGCCCCCACCCCCGGGCCCCGTACCGAATACCCACTACAAGCCACTCCACGGTGTCTGAGCTCACAACACCCTCGACAGGTGTGGTTATCAGCACTCCCGTGAAGCGGCGGCATTGGTAAGCAAAGGTTCCAGGTTCAAGTGGCTGCTCAAATCTGCCAGGTCCCTCAAGCGCGTGCTTGGCACCAGGGCTCCATCCTGGGCGGCTGAGTCATCCTTCCCACACACAACCCAACGTCCACCCCGCAAACACACAGTGCAAAGGGGGAAAACTTAATGTACTGTGAGGCTCTAAGCCTCTTACTCTTACTTTTTGAGGCAGAGTCTCGGGCAGCCCAGGCTGATCTCGAACTCGCTAAGTGAAGGCGTCCTTGAGCTGATCTGCCTGCCTCTCCATCTACCTCCCAAGTGCCGAGATTACAGTGTGCCACCATACTGGCTTTATGTGGGGCTGGGGATCAAACCCAGGACCTCAGGCATGCCGGAAAAGCACTACCAACTAAGCCGCATCCCGACCTGCTTCCTCTCTAATAAGTTGTCTTCTAAGGTCATACTGGGTAGAAATTCTAGAAGCAATGGTGCTTTGCAGTGTGCCGTATTACATGTAAGCAAAATACAGGATTGTGTTAATTCACACTCTATATTAAATTCAGAGTGCAGTGTATAAAATACCACAGGACCAGCAAACTAAAACTTTGAACAAGTCAACTCAATCTTTTTAATTATTTTCCCCCGAGGTATCTAAATCTTTATGATGCTTTTACTGAGTTATCTATTCAAGAATGGACTTCATGAAAATACAAAGTATATAATGGTGACCTTCCAAAAGCATGAGATTCCTAGGGATCCCATGTAAGCAGAGACAAAAACACCAATAAATGTATGTGATTTGGGTTGGAGAGATGGCTCAGGGTGTAGAGTGCTTTCTGTGCAAGCATCAGGCTCCCCAAAAATTCATGCAGAAACTCACAGTCGTGGCACACAGCTGTGGCTCCAGCACTGGGGAATGGAGAGAGACCGATTTCAGGGGCCTTGCTGAGCAGCGAGTCTAGCTGAAACAGTCAAGTTCAAGTCTAGGAAGAAGCCCCATTCAAAAATTAAGGTATAGAGTAAGGCACAAGCCACCCCACATTGAGTATTGGCCTCCATGGATGCATGGACAGGCATGTGCCCCTGAAAACCTGCATACGCCCTCACATATACACCCGTGTCTAACTTATGTCATATTTCTAAAGTCTAACAGCAATAAAGAGAAGCAACTCTATTGATAGAATGTTCGCTTAGCATGCAACAGGCCCTGGGTTCAACCCTCAGTATCAAATGAACTGGGTTAGTGCAGGAGACCTGAAACCCCAGCTTCAGGGGAGTGGAGGGAAGAATATCATGAATTCAAGGCCATCCTCAGATATCTTATGGGGGTTAAGGCTAGCCTGGACTACATGAGAGTCTGTCTTTAGAAAAGGAAGTTTCTGAGGTGGTTGGAAAGAAAATGGTGGCCCCCATAGGCCGTAGGGGATGGCACTATTAGGAGGCGTGGCTTTGGAGTATGTGTGGTGACTAAGGGGTGAGCTTTGAAGTCTCCGAAGCTCAAGCCAGTTCACTTCCTGCTGCCTGTGGACCAAGATGTAAAACTCTTGGCTCCTTCTCCAGCACCATGTCTGCCTGCATGCTGCCATGCTTCCCTCCATGGTAATAATGGACTCAAACCTCTGAACTCTAAACCAGCCCCAATAAAATATTCTCCTTTATAAGAGTTGCCCAGGTTGTGGTATCTCTTCACAGCAATAAAACCCAAACTAAAACAGCTGTAGAGAATCCTAAATTTGTCTTTGAAGCAGAGATTCTCTCCCTTCCCCCTAAGAGGCCAGCCCTTTATTTCTAACCATAAATGGTTCCCATAACCAAAGTAACACAGTGCTGTGCCCTCATGAAATTTAAGCAATCTTTTACCAGGCAAGTATTGAAAAGCTCAGTTTTAAAGATTAAGTAATGGCATTTGAAAACACTTAACCGTCAATAAAGAAGTAGAGGGCAGATTTTTCCAACATAATATTCTTATTGATTATTTGGGAATTTCACATAATGCACCCCATCATACTCACTTCCTAGGCTTTCCGGGTCTGCTCCCCATCCTTGTGACACCCACACCTAAAAAGAAAAAAAACAGTCAAAACAAAACAACACAAAAAGTAAGCCTGATTTGTGTTGTCCATATACTCACTGGAGCATGGTCCCAGGGTCTAGGTCCTCAAAGAAAACTGAGTCCTTCTGCACCCCCCCCCCCACACACACTAGAAGATATCAATTGTGAAGAGCTATACTTCACTATCCTTAACAAAATTGTGAAGAGTTCTTCCTGCCTAGGCTGTGACTTTGGGTGGGGGTGCAGATAGGAGTTGTCACAGAAGCCTTGTATGACTCTCTCTTAACTGTGCCTCCGAAGTCATTGACACCACTGCAAAAGGAGCTCCTTGGCCCTTTACCACCAGCAGGAGCATGGATCATGAACTTTCATGTGGTTTCTGATGACAACACGGGCTACTGACATTCATATTGCCAATGGCATCTGCCCCAACCACGGACATCCACATGGCTTTCAGGGCATGGGCCACGGCATCAATGTGGTTCACAAAGGCAGTCCAGCCGGTGGACATCAACATGTCAGCACGGATTCAGATGGCAGCACAGACCACAGACATTCACATAGCATCCTCCGTCAGCAGCATAGACCACAGATAACCTCATGGCTCTCGGCAATAGCACAAGCCACTGACATGAACATGGCCTCCAGGGCAACACAGGCCACAGACACCAACATGGCCCCAGTGGCATCATGGCCCACAGACATCAATATGGCTTCAGGCTGCAGCACAGAAATTCACATAGCTTTCAGTGGTAACATGCATCATAGACACAGACACGGATTCTGCTGAGCTGGGACCATGAACACCAGCATGGCCCTCGGCAGCAGCATGGACCACAAACACCGGCCTGGCCTCCAGGTGGCTGCACAGGCCGCTCACACCAGCATATCTCCTCTTGTCTTAGTTAGTTTCTATTGTTGTGAAGGTTCTTACCACGACTATGGCAACTCTTACAAAGAAAAATATTTATTTGGGGCTAGCTTATAGTTCAGAGGTTTAGTCCATTATCCTCATAGCAGGAAACATGGTGGCATGCAGGCAGACATGGTACTGGAGCTGAGAGTTCTACATCTTGATCTTCAGGCAACAGAAGGAGATTGCAGGCCACACGGGGTGTAGCTTGAGCATATGAGACTTCAAAGCCCGCCTCTACAGTGATATACTTCCTCCAACAAAGCCATACTTCCTAATAGTGCTACTCACTGTGGGCAAAGTGTTTAAACACATGAGTGTATGGGGGCCATTCCTATTCAAGCCACCACATTCCCTGTCTGCATGGCCCATGGACATCAACAGGGCTTCAGGAGCTGCTCAGACCACAGACATCCACATGGCCTTTGGTGGTAACACAGAGCACTTACGTCAATACGGCCCCAAGCTAAAGGGCAGGATTTTATTTATACCACTGTGTCAAATGTTACTAGCATCTCCAGTATATTTTCTTTTTGCTTTACCTCTTCTTCCCATGTCATCTTGCAAAGAAGCTGGGATAGCACCAAGCTGAAAAAGGAATCCACTCCTATTTCTGAATTCTACTGACCCAGACAGTCTGAGAAGAAAGGAGGCAGAGAAGCACAGACAACAATGATATGGTAAATTTCAGAAAGGGGCCCTGGCTTCCTCCCTGGGCCATGCTCTGGTGTGAGGTGAGATTTCTGAGTGGTGTGAGCATGGTCTCTAGTAAGGGTCTCACGACATTTCTCTCAGCTCTTTTGGGGAGTGAAGGCTGACACTGTGGTTCCTGCTTGTACTGGGAAGCCCTGAACACAGATGAGGCGCTCTGCTAAGAGACAATCATGAAAATGAGTAGGCAGATGTGCCCGTGACTAGGTGACACTGGAGGAGGCCTTATGTCACCCAGAGACAATGGGGCGTTTGCTGAGATGACAACAGTAGTTTCCACCATGCCAGGCAAATAGAACCAGGAAGGTGAAAACCAATAACCAAAGTCAAAGTGAAGTGAAAGGAGCGAAGCATCCCACACTTTTGCTTGCACAGGAGCAATTCTGTACCTTTGAAGCGCCACTACAACGGTAAGGTCTGTGACATAACGCTGGAGAAAAGCTGGGCATGGTGGCACATACCATGATCCCAGCACTGGAGGCAAAGGCAAAAGGAACATGAGGTCAAGGCCGGTTTAAGCAAGGTTGTGAAAGCCTGACTCAGAGGAGAGGAGAAGGAAAGGGACTGGAGAAACAGGAACAAAGGATGAAGAAATGAAGAGAAACAGAAGGAAAAAGAAAGGAAGGAAGGAACAAATGAACAAAAAAAAGGAAGAAAGGAAAAATATGTCTTGATTTCTCTGAATCTCTACTTTGTTTTCAAAAGGAGTAATGCAATTTCTATAACCGAGAATTCACATTTACATACACAAAGAGATGAGAAAATTTCAACAAATGCCATCAAAATAATCATAGTAGTCATTGTATTTTGAATTTTTTTTCTTTTTATTTCCTGTGTTGAACCCTGGACCTTAAACACACTCAACAGACACTCTGCATCCTTGGACCAAATCTTCTTCTTATTGCTTTTATTGTCGTAACAAATAAAAATGGGAAGAAAAACAGAGGGAAAAAAGCAGAAAAGGGGAGCAGGGCAGTGGTGGGAGGCAAAGGCAGGCAGATCTCTGAGTTCAAGGCCAGCCTTGACTATAGAGTAAGTTCCAGGACAGTCCAGGCTACACAGAGAAACCCTGTCTCAAACAAAAAAGAAAGAAAGAAAGGAAAGAAAAGAAAAAGAAGGAAGGAAGGAAGGAAAAGAGAGAGAGAGAGAGAAAGAAAAAGAGATAAGAGAAACAAAGATCATGTAGAAACACCTCCAAGCAGGACTGTAGCCAGGATGGCTAGACTATGCAGCCCAGTTAGAAATACATAGGGCTGCCATAGAAGCAGTCTTATATCTCAGACTAAGAAATCTGACTTGCTTCTTTGTTTGCTTGTGTGGTTTCTGCTTAGCATCCCTGGGTGGTGAGGGCAATCAAAGGTCACCTTCAGTTATATGGTGAGTTTGAGGTTCAAGCCTCTGTCTCAAAAAAAGAAAAAAAAAGAAAGAAAGAAAAGAAAAAGAAAGAAAGAAAGAAAGAAAGAAAGAAAGAAAGAAAGAGAACCAATGAAAAGAAAAAGAAAATTGTATTATATCCTGGTATCAATAAAAAAAAAAAGGCCACCAAAAGTTTTAAGTATGAGAGTTTAAGTAATCAAAATCACGTTTTACAGTGACGCTTTGGTGCTTTGGGACGGAGATCCTAAGTGTGTGTGTGTGGCGGGGGGAATATCAGTCCTCAGGCTTTAGTAGTAATCAAGCAATGAAGAGATGGAGAAGGCTCTGGCATGGATGGAGGAGGGGATGGATGGTGCAGCTGTTTAGGAAGCAGCGATTCAGCACTTGGTTAGAGCTGAGACTGGGAAAAAGTCATGGCTAAGAGTAACTCTGAGCTGGGAAGGCTTCATCATCATTTGTTTAATTTTCTCATATGTGTGTGGCTATGTGTGTGTGTATGGATGCCAGAGACCAATGTTCTGTGTGGGTGTCATTCCTCAGATGCTGTCTACACTATCTTTTATCACTCTCCGCCCAATTTTATTGTTTTTAGATAGATATAGATAGATGTATTTACTTTGCACATACACATACTTTAATCACATTTACTTTCATTATCCTCTTTATCTTTCTTATTCCACTTCCATTCCCACCAAATGTCTTTCCAACAACTCTCCCTTTTATTTCTTTTTCCTTTGTTCATTCGTTCTTTCGTCATTCATTCATTCTTTCCTTCCTTCCTTTCTTCCTGCATGCATGCATGCATTCATGCATGCATTTAATTAGGGTTACTTATGTGATCGTACTTGAGAAAAGGTCTCTCACTAAAACCTAGTTCTCACCATTTTGGCAAGACTGCCTAGCCAGGAAGCTTTGGGGATCCCTTGTCTCTACACCAGTGCCATGTCCAGCAAGTTCCAGTGCACCTGACTTTTTACATGGATGCTGAGGATCTGCTCAAGTCTTCACTGCTTGAGTGGCAAGTGCTTTATGATAGAAATGTCCACAGCCCCTTCCACTTCGTACAGAAGGAACTGTGTCTGTAAGGGGTCTCACAGCTTGGGTTTCATTTTGAAATGGGAAAAAACCAAACGTCAGTGAATGCTGACCATGCAGTAACCACACATCTAGTAACTTGAGGCGATGCTCTTAGACTTAATTCCCACCATTCCCAGCTACCTAACAGCTGGTGGGAAATGCCTCCAGCCAAAGCAAAATTAAACCACAAAGCTTCCTGTTCTCACTAGGAACTTGTTCATCCACCAGTGAAGGAATGGCTGAGCCAAGGATCCATGATTTCATTTCTCTGAGGCTAGCCTTCTCCTGGCTCCACAGTCGGCCTTGGGAATGTGAGGCTCCCAGGTATGGTTTCTGGGATCTTCTAGTCTGGTTTCCTCTGTTTCCTCTTTAAGTGTATGTTAATTACACAAAGTAAGAGGGTTCCATATGACGTTTCGATATGTGCACACAATGTTCTGTGATTTGATCCCCCACAAAACATAAATGAGGCCAGTTTTTTGTTGTTGTTTTGTTTCGGTTTTGAAATCATCTGGAGATGATGCAAACAGCATCAAACTCATTGGTTTGGCCAAGTATGGCCGTGAACTTCTGTTCCTCTTACCTCTTTCTTCTTACCTCTTAACTCTTTCTACTGAAATACTGGCCACACCTGGCTATGCAGTGTTGGAGATTGAACCTAGGGCTTTGTGCATCTTGGATAAACACTAACTACTTAGTTCATCTACCACCGCAGCCTGAAGCCAGTGTATTTAAACCAGGGTTTACTTGGGAATTACAGAAAACAAATTTGTGTGGAGAGACATGAAGCCCAGTGATCTATAGACTCAGATCTCAGAGAGACAAGTGTGAGTTCCTCTTGGCTCTTGTCAGCCCCCAATTCTTTCCATGTGGCAATGCCATCCCTGAGGGCTCTAGCCCAGAGTCAATCCATGGGAAGAATTTGCATTTAGGTTTTGCTTTATTCTGTGTTCTCCTCATAAGAATCCTTGGCTGGCCTTAGTGGTGCACGCCTTTAATCTCAGCACTTGAGAGGCCATGGCAGGTGAATCTCTGTGAGTTTGAGGCCAGACTCTGAGGTCTACAGAGTGAGTTTCAGGACAGCCAAGGCTACACAGAGAAGCCTTGTCTGGAAAAAAAAAAACAGAAAGAAAGAAAGAAAGAAAGAAAGAAAGAAAGAAAGAAAGAAAGAAAGAAAGAAAGAGAAAGAAAGGAAGGAAGGAGGAAGGAAGGAAGGAAGGAAGGAAGGAAGGAAGGAAGGAAGGAAGGAAGGAAGAAAGAAAAGCTCTGCGACCGAGATGCAACAGGAACCACTCTGATGTGCAAGTGTGTGGTGGAGAGATGGGACAGAATGGAAAGCAGAATGGTTTGTGCACTATGAAGAGAGATACAAGTGGAGACTTAAGGGTGGTGAGGGACAGCTTGACATGGCCACCTGAGGCCATGGTCAAGTCCTGGCTCATGCTGCTGCCGAGGGCCATGTGTGGGTCCTCAGCCCTGCAGTAGCAGGGGTCTGTGCCAATGCCTGTGGCCCCTGTCACCACCACAGGCCATGCAGATGTTCGTGGTCTGGGCTGCAGCTGTGACTGTGTTGCTGTCCATGGGCTGTGCAGTTCTGGCCCCACCCCTTTGGGAGAGGGACCCTGCCCCTCTCCGGGGCAGCATGGCAGTGGTGCTCGTGGGCTAGTTAGGGCAGTGCTGGAGAGCCTGGTGATGTGGAGGCTGAAGAGCTGGTGGGCTGACCAGCTCAGCTTCCATTCAGGCCCAAATTGGGGGCTTTGAGTTGGCCCACCCCAGCATCTACCCCATCTATGAACTGCTGGAATGGAACTGAAGGGGCAGACCCAAAGCTATGGGATCTCCATGACACAAAGCAACAAGATATCCAAGAGGAGACCCAGTATGGATCCAATATTGATCGAGTAGCAGAAGCCAGAGGCCTTGAACCAGACCAATGACTCATTGCAATGAACATTTGTAAGTAAAATTGTTTGGACAAAAGGGTATGATGTGTGACACACTTCAGCTTTCACAATGAGATAATTTTGGTGTGGTTTCCTTGTTCCTTTCAAAAAATTCTTTGTTTTATTTTATTTTCCCTTTGGGGGAGGTTGTAAAGGTGGGGGGATACAAAGGAATGGGGAGATGAGTGTGTTGGGGTACATGTTATGAAATTCACAAAGAATCAATAAAAAGTTAAAAAGGAAATCTTTACAAAAAAAGATATATTTTTATTATGTCCCAAAGGTTTTAAAATAATAAAACTATGTTTTTAAAACGCTTCCAAGTTAGAGAACAATTTACTATGGCTGTGCTTCAATTTTTCAAAGAATAATTTAGCATTTTTGTATATTCCCTCCTAATGTTCATAGCTATGACTATAGCTTTTAGTCATAATTTGCATAAATACACCTGTCTTTATTATACTTGCCACAATACCACAGACATTTCATATGCATATATTTTAGTGTTGACTTTCACAATCTTCATTCTGTCTTTTTAGCTGATTCCCAATGTGCCATGATTATATCATCATGCATATTTGGGGTTATTAGATTGTTTCTATCTAAAATTATTCTTTAAACTCATTTTCATGACTATATAAATAAATACAGAAACTGAAGAAATTTTGGAAAAAAGAGAAATAAAAATCTACACATAAAAGTTGATGTACAAACATGCAGTTTTGATTTATTTTTCTTTGTTTACTTTGGTTTTATGTTACCCTGGGTTTGGCTGTGGTCTGTTTGCCAAGAGTTCACAGGCTGGAGCCTTGGTCTCCAGCGTGGGGGTTTCAAAGATGGCAGAGTCTTAAGAGGTGGGCCCGATGCAGCCATCACTATAGACTCTAAGAGGTAATATGCTGAGAAGAGGTGACTGAGGCATGGTGAGCCATAAACGGGACTTCCACATCGCCCCTCCATCTTCGGGAACATTGCTAAAGACGGGGCAGAATGACTGTAAGGCCTACGTGGTGGGGAAGAGTAGAATACTCCCTCTGGGCATGGCATGGCATGGCCATGGCACTTTGAACTCATAGCCTCTGTGTTACTTACAACAAAAGACCAAGACGAGAATGGACCCAATGACATCCTGTTAGAAATAGAGAAGGGGCTCACAGGGACACCTCCTTCCCTGAGAATTTATAGATAGTTAAGAGCAGCTAAGGAGGAAGGGTTCACCACTCCTAAAGGTCTAGGGGCAGGTAATTGTTACCGGAAAAAAAAAGAGAGAGAGAGAGACATTTCCTAAGCAGTGTAGCCAATGGTAAGGTGCCCATACTCCTGTAAAAAAAAAAAAAAAATACCTTGTCCATGCTTTTGTAAATAACCCTAATGAAACTCATGGGGTCAGCAAAAAGCAAAAGCAAAAGTCATAAAAGCAGTAGAGAACTGGTTGGGAAGAGGATCAGAGCCAGCAGGAATGAGAGGGAGATTAGAGGGTAATGAGATGGATATGATAAAAATATTTTATATACATAGATGAAAAGTCAATGATCTCCTTGTTCTAGATTAATTAACATATGATAAATTAAAACAGCAAAAATGGAGGAGGATCTGAGGGAAAGTGACTGGGTCACTGGGTGTCATAAAAGGTGATTTGTTTACTTGGGCCATGGAATGTGGTCAGCTCACTGGAGTATGGAGTTGACCTGAGGTCATCGAAGATGGCCAGCTCACTGCAGGTCATGAAAGATGATCAAGTCTCTGTGAGTGCCATCCTCAGAAAGGATTCAAGTCCAGGTTAAGTCATTTTCAACAGAGTCCATTGTTAAAAAGGGGCAATCCCTACATTTGCCTTTCATTTCGAGTGTCCGTCTACTTTCCTGCTTCCCTGGTACATGTGACAAACTCCACCAAAGCAGTTCTTCTAGATGGAGCAGCTGGTATCAGCCCACCTCAGACCTTCAGCCTCCTAGACTACAGGCAACAGGCAACATAAGCCTTTCTTTGTGCTGTTTCTTATATTGCAGATGGACTAGTGCGTGTTTACTACATAAAAGGTCATTTGATTTTAAGGGCTTTTTGGAGCATCACAGCATCTGAGGTATCTTGAAGCATAGCCAAATTTCAATCTCTAGTTAGGAGTTGGTGCCACCTGCAGCTACTCTGAGACTTCTGTCTTTTAGTTCCTAGCTCAGTTCCTTCCGTTCTTATTACCTCTCCATCCCCCTGTCCTTGTCCCTTTTGCTCTCCTGCCTTCCCTCCATCCCTGCCTCCCTCCCCCTCTCCCTCTCTCCCATCTCCATACAGCAGTGCTCATGTCAGCCACAGAAAGAACCACCCTCTTTCTCAGGGCAAAGGTTTTTGAAGTGTGGTGAGCAGCCTGAAAAACTAATCTTTCTACATTATTATTATTAATTATTACTACTACTTCTATTGCTGAGTAGTTTTACAATTGCCTTACTCAGCAAGCCTGGGAAATATTTGAGTAGTCATCGGTTTTACAGATGTGGGGATTGAGGTTCAGGGAGGTTAAACTACTTGCCTTAAATAGTCACAAAACTGTATCATTAGATCATCAAATGTGCAGCCTCTTCTCTATTACGACGATGCTCTTCTTAGGATGAAGATAAAGGAGACAGTAATGAAGGAAGCACTGTGTTGACCTAACACTCTAGTGGGGTGAAGCAGCAGATGGAAGTAGATGGGGAGAGAGAGGGCCCAGAAAGCCAAGTGAAGGCAAAATTTTCAGGAAAAAAAGTGTTTTTCAGCTCTCACAGCTTTGTGGGGCTTCTTGTTTATTCGTGCTTGGGGGCACATAGTGGCTCTTGATTTGATCCGTGCTTGCCTCCATTTCTTCCTAAAGATGTATTTATTTTTATTTTACGTGTATAGGTGTTTTGTTCCATGTCTGTCTGCCTGCCTGTGTACCATGTGCATGCCGTGTCTATGGATGCCAGTGCAACGATGTGGAATCAAAAGTAAGTGCTCTTAACTGCTAAGCCATCTCGCTAGCCCTCACCTCTGTCTTTATATGAATAGGATGGAAGCTTTCCTCAGGCCTAACCCTGAGGATCAGGCTACAATGAACCTTCTGGTACTCAGTGATGAGCTTCATGTAAGACTGGTGTCAGTACAGCTGTGCTCTGGCCCCTGAAGGTTTTCTGTGTCCCTTGGGGCATGGCACTACCCAAGCTTCTGGATGATCGTTCTGCCTTCAGCACCCAGATTATCCTCCCAGTGCCAAGCTGGCCTTAGAGGAGGGAGCAGACACTCAAAGCTACTCTTGCCTTCTCTACCTCACCTCTCCTTTTCCCAGAACCAGTGGGGCCAGGCTTATAGTATCACATTCTATACAGGGTTTGAGGTTGGAGAAGCATGAGGCAGCTGCTGGGTGGAAGTGGAGGCTGGAGGAGGGCAAGAGAAGGCTGTTTCCTTTCATTCTGTGTAGCTTTTTAACTTTCGTACTCAATGTGTTCACTGAGTGCTCAAAAATAAAAACTAAGATAAAACCACAAGCGCTCTATATAATTGTTTCCAGAGCTCAAATACAGGAAATCTCTTGTTCAGTTCCATCCAAGAACATCCCACAGATCCTGGCCATGCTATTTTTGTTTTGGGAGCACCTCTCTGCTTCCTCTT
Source organism: Meriones unguiculatus (assembly GCF_030254825.1). Lineage (NCBI taxonomy): Eukaryota > Metazoa > Chordata > Mammalia > Rodentia > Muridae > Meriones > Meriones unguiculatus. The sequence goes on along the minus strand of NC_083350.1, from coordinate 136,815,900 downwards.
TCCCCTATAAGAGTTACATTTCAGTTCCTCACAATGAGAGTCACTGTCCGCGTAGTAACCCTGATGCCCTCACTACTCTGTCTCACAATCACAGGACAGTAACTCGCAGGAGTCTGGCTCTCAGGCCTCCCCATGGCCACCTAAAATGAAAATCACAGGCTTGTTATCTCAGCAGTGAGCCAGGGTGGTCTTTGAGGATTCTGTTCCCAATCCTTCCCCCTCTGCCAAGATCAAGGAGAGACACGACCCTCACTCTCTTTGTACTTATGTGGCAGATGTCCTGAAAGCTGAAAGACAAATTATGCTGAGGATGATGCCACCTAACCAAAATCACATTGAATAGAAAAGTCTTCTCCATAGCTCTTATAACCTCCAAAGATTTATCCAGAAATGAACCCTGAAAATAAACCTTGATATTAATACCCAGGACCTCTGCTTGGTTGTGGCTTTTTGTTTCTTTGTCTTTACCTTTCTTCAAGTTTCAACTTCTAGATTCTACCCCAGGGGCATATCAGTGACAAAACACTGTCTGATATAAATCTATTTAAACACAATACCCATGTGTCCTGGCCTTCGTTTTGAACCTATATGAACTGGCAGACACCTTGGGCCCACAGTTTCTATTAGCTTAATGAATGTTTTTTTTTTTCCAACTTGAACTTTTAGGCAGGAATTTTAATTTTAGCAACCATTTCTGAAAGTGGAACAGGATCTATAGATTTACTGACCACTTTCCCTCCTGTCATCAGAGAGAGCTCCCGAAAAAGGGCTTTGTCAAGTTTGTTTGATCTATTTTTACTTTTCTGTTTCTTACAACATATGTAATGTAAGTCTGCTTTACTGTAGGGTTAAGGACAAAATACAAACAAAAAACGTTAAAGTGACAACTAGTGTTGCCCTTGTAAGTGTTCATTTCCAGGTCATTTTCAAATGTTGTTGAGGTTCTTTTTCACGGTGCTTGTGGAGGGAATTTTTCTGAACGCCTTTCTTAACACCTAGGTATTGACTCTAGTTATAACTCCAATGATATTCTCATCCCACAGAATTTACTTTTGTTTTTCTCTTCCTTTTTATTTATTTATTTATATAGTCTCACTCTGAACCCTGGCTGGCTTCAGACTCACAGAGATCCACCTGCCTCTGCCTCCTGAGTTCTGGGGTTAAAGATGGATGCCACTACCTCAGCCAAGAAGTATTACCTTTTTAAACTAAACTGTATGTTTTTAAAGACAGCCTCAAAGGTATACAAACCCCTCTCCTATCTACTCTAAGGCATTCTCGTCTTCCAGAGAGACACTCTGTACCTGGCTACTCTATGCCCAACCAGAGGCAATCACTAAGCTCATTTAGGTCTATGGACTTGCCTATTTTGGACATGTTATATAAATGGACTCATCCTGATACAGTGTGAATGGGATCTGCATCCATAGGCCCCTGTTTTGAGCTTGGTCTCCAACTGATGATGCTACTTAGGGATGCTGTGAGACCTTTGGGACCATGGCTGACAGGAGTCAGTCTTGAAGTGAAACGCATCTTGAAGATGACAACTTTGGGGCCCATTCCAAGCTCTCTCTACTTTCTGATCCACCTAGATGTGGACCAGTGACAGCTTAGTCTCCGGGCACCAAACGCTACGTGGCAATACCACGCTGTCCCACGTGTATTCCCTGAAACCATGAGCCACCACCAGTCCTTCCTCTCTTAAGTCTGTCAGCACTTCCGTGGCAGTGATGAGAACTGATGCACACGCGGGTTTTGTCCTGAATTTTAAGTCTTCGGTCTATTATTTTTTTTTAATTTTATTGGTATATATGTTAAGACCAAAGGATCCAACTTCAGCCTTTCACTTACGGACTCTCGTTTTCTCAGAACATTCATTGGAAAGATCTTTCAGTTTCTATTGGGTTATCTTGATGATGTCATAATTAATTGGCTATAAACATAATAGTTTCTTTCTGAATCTTCAGTCTAAACTTGTTGCCTACTCTAAGGTCAGTTCCAATATCTTTAGGGGAGAAAATGTAGGGAGCGGGGCTGTAAATTTGGTAGCAATTGAATGCATGTAGATCAATTTGAGTATTGTTGTCCTGACAATATTTGGGTGTCCACTTCAGAAACTCATTATGTTTCTGTTTATTTAGATCGTCCTTACTCAATTTCACTGTAGTTCCATCCACAGTCTCCAGTGAAAATGTTTTTCACTTCTTTTGATAACTTTATGATTGCGTATTTTTTTTTTCTGTTTGGTGTTATTGTAAATGAAACCACTTTCTTATGTTCATTTTCAGATATTTTTCTTTCTTTCTTTTTTCTTTCTTTCTTTCTTTCTTTCTTTCTTTTTTTTTTTTTTTTTTTTTTTTTTTTGTCATCCACACAGGAAGGTGGATGATCCTTGGGTGTCAATGGGCTGCCCTGTTACACGTCTAGTATGGTTAATTAGCCCTGCTACTCCGGGTGATTGTTTCGTTTCCCTACAGGACTCTCCACATACAGGTTCAGCTGCAAAGTGAGCTAGTCTCTCCCTCCATCCTCTCACTTGTTCTGGCTAGAAACTTCAGGGTGTTACTGAATAACAAAAGGCGAGAGTCCTTATCTTATTTCTCATCTTTGTAAGGGAATGTTCAGCCCTTCCCTTCCATGCAGACTGTGAGTGTTCTGTAGATGATGTCCATCAAGGTGAGGATGATCATAACTATTCCTAGTTATTCGGGTGACTTTTTTTTTTTTAATGAAGTATGTTACATTTTTGCCAAATGTTTTTGAGCATCTTAGTACAAATTCTCTATGTCTTCATACATGAGCTTTTCACATGTTGAGTCAAACTCCATTTCTGGCACAGAACATATTTGATCATTGCATAGCATCCTTTTCAGTGTTGTTGAGCTTAGTTTGCTGGAATTCTGTTGAGGGTTTTGACTCTATATGCATTAAAGGTACTGAAGTTTAGTTTCATTCCTTGTGAGGATTTTATCTAGTTTTGGTATCTGGGTGTGAGCAGCTTTATAGAAGAAGCTGAGGGGCAATCCTTCCTCCTCAAAGTTCTGAGTCCATGAAGGACTTATGTTAGTTCTTCTCTACATCTTTAGTGGAGTTTGCCAGGGGAGCCAGGTGACTCTGGGGTTGTTTGTTGGAGGAAGGTTTTTATTACTAAGTAACTCTCTTTGTTAGTTACAGGTTTATTTGGGTTTTCTATTTTTTCCCGTGTCAGCTTTCCCAGTTTGCATTTCCTGTGAGTTTGTCAATATTGTTCAGGTGCTCTCTCCATCTGCTGGCTCATGATCACTCATCATTCCCTTAGAATATTTATTTCCTTGGTCTGTGTATTGTCATGTGGTTATCCTGTACGAGAAATCTAATATCTGCTTATAAATGAATACATATCATGTGTGTCTTTCTGGGTCTGGGCTATCTCACTCATGATATTTTCTAATTCCACCTATTTGCCTGCAAATTTCATGGGAGGGAACAGTTAGGAGAAGGAGTCGGGAAGGAAAGAAGGGTAGGGATTAGATGTGGGGAGAGCAGGGGTGAGAGGCCACAGGGCTTGACAAAACAAGAGAAACCAAGGGTGTGATCATCTCTGAGCCAAGCTGGAGATCTACAACAGGGTAGACTCCTGGGAGGATAGGGGAGTGACTCCAGCTAAGACTCCTAGTAGTGGGGGTCATGGAGACTGAAGAGGCTACCCTCTAGCCAGGCTTCTAGTGGAGGGAGGGGAACACCAACCCACCCACAAAAACTTTGACCCCAAATTTACCCTGCCTACAAGATGTGCAGGGATAAATATAGAGCAGAGATTGAAGGAAAGTTAATCAATGCCTGGCCCAACCTGAGACCCATCATATGAGAGAGAGACAATCCTTTATACTATTAACAATATTCTGCTATGCTTGCAGATAGGAGCCTAGGATAGCTGTCCTCTGAAAGGCACTACCCAGCAGGTGATCTAAACAGATGCTGAGACTCACAGCCAAACATTAGGCAGAACTCAGGAGTCTTGTAGAAGTGTGAGGAGAAAGATAGAAGGACACAGAGGGGATAAGAACTCCACAAGAAAACCAACAGAGTCAACTAACCTGGGCCAACTGGGGGGGGGGCTATGGAGACTGAAGCAACAACGAAAGACCATACATAGACTAGGGAACCTAGAACCCCTTCACAGATGTAGCAGATGGGCAGCTTAGTCTTTATGTGGGTTCCCTAGTAAGGAGAGCAGGAGCTGTCTCTGACATGGAATCTGTGGTTGCCTGCTTTTTGATCACTTCCCCTTGGTGGGGTTGCCTTGCCTGGCTTCAGTGGAAGAGGATACACCAGTCCTGATGTGACTTGATGTGCTGGGGTGGATTGGTAGGCAGGCTCCTCTTTTCTGAGGAGTAGGGGAGGGAGGATAAGGGAAAGAGGGATGGAGGGTGGGACCAGGAGAAAAGAAGGGCTGCAATCAAACCAAAACTAATCAGAAGAGATAAGGAAGGACGCTATGTACTCATAAAAGAGAAACTCCATCAAGAGGACATGTCAATTTTTAACATCTATGCCCCAAATACAAGGACACCCAACCATGTAAAAGAAATACTATGATAACCTAAATCAGATATTGATCTTCACACACCAATAGTGGGAGAATTCAATACCCAACTCTCACCAATAGATAAGTCATCTAGACAAAAACTAAATGGAGAAATGCTGGAACTACCTGAAGTTATAAATCAAATGAACCTAGCAAATATTTACAGAACATTTCACCCAAACACAAAAGAATATACCTTCTTCTCAGTACCTGATGGAATTTTTCCAAAATTGACCACATACTCACACACAAAGCAAATCTCAACAGATACAAGGAAATAACATCTTCCATCCTATCTGGCCACCATTAATTAAAGCTGGATATCAACAACATAAACAACAGAAGCTTACAAACTCATGGAATCGGAACAAGTCTCTACTGAATGAAAAATGAATCAAGATGGAAATTAAGAAAGAAGGTGAAGACTTTCTAGAATTTAATAAAAATGAATACACAGCATACCCAAACTTATGGTATGTAATGAAGGCAGTTCTAAGTATCAAGTTCATAGTACTAAGTACCTACATTTTTAAAAATGGATAAAATCTTATGCTAGCAACTAATAAGCACACCTGAAAGCTCTGAAGGGAAGAAAAAGAAGAGATAACACTCAAAAGGAGTAGACAGCAAGAAATAAACTCAGGGCTGAAGTCAATAAAATAGAAAGAAAACAAATGGTACCAAACACACACACACACACAATGAAACAAAGAGTTGGTTCTTTGAGAAAATCACTAAAGTTGACAAACCATTATCCAAATTGAGTAAAGGAAGGGAAGAGAAGATACAAATTAACAAAGTAGACGTGAAAAGAGAGACAGTTATTATAAGGACATACTTCTAAAACCTACCTATATTTCTCCAAATTGGAAAATCTGAAAGAAATAGATAAATGATTATAGCTCAGAATTCTATCAGATTTTTTGAGGAAGAGCTAATGCCAGTACTCCTAAAATTATTCCACAAAATCAAAACAGAAGGAACACTGCCAAATTCATTTTATGAGGCACAGTCATCCTGATACCCAAACCACATAAATATCCAATAAAGAGAATTACAGACCAATTTTTCCTTGAATATAGATTAAAAAATATTCAATAAAATACTTGGAAACTGAATCCAAGAACATATCTAAAGATCATCCACCATGATCAAGTAGGCTACATCCCAAGATACAGGGATGGTTTAACATACATAAATCTATGAGTGTAATTCACCATTTAAACAAACTGAAAGGCAAAAATCATATAATCATCTCATCAGATGCAAAAAAAAAAAAAGGCAAAATCCAACACCCCTTCATGATAAAAGTCTTGGAGAGATTAGGGATACAAGGGATATACCTTAACATAATAAGGACAATTTACAGAAAGCCAATAGCCAACATAAAATTAAATGGAAAGAAACTCAAAGCAATTTCACTAAAATCAGGAACAAACAAAGGTGTCCACTCTCCCTCTACTTAGACAATATAGTACTTGAAGTCTCAGCTAGGGTCATAAGGCAACAGAAGGAGATCAAGAGGATACAATTTGGAAATAAAGAAGTCAAAGAATCTTTATTTGCAGACGATATGATAATATACAGAAGTGACCAAAAATTCTACCAGGAGACTTCTACAGCTGATAAACACTTCCAGCAAAGTAGCTGGATACAAAACAAAAATCAGTAGCCCTCCTATATACAAATGGCAAAACGCCTGAGAATATAGATGTTTATGGAGTTAGATTAGTGTCTGATGTGTCCTTCCGTAACGTTCCTCTGTCTGTAAAACACACCCATGTATCTACCCATAGATTTTTTTTTAAGACAGGTTTCTGGCTGACCTAAAACCCACTATTTAGATGGATCAGTCTAGACAGCCTAGACCTCACAGAAATCTACCTTCTGTTGCCTCTGACGTGCTGAGATTAAAGTCATTCACCAGCACACTTAGCATATACAATTTTTTAATTGAACTTAAATATGTTCAAAAAAAGTATCATAGTATGAAGAAATGTTTTACTTGTTTACATAACAATAGCAAGTTTTATATGTAACATAAAATTTAATATAAACAGGATCTTGATTACATTTCAAAAAGTTCTTTAAAAAGTCTAAAGTACTAAAGTGTATATAATAAACAAATATGTAGGTAAACAATGGATATCATTAGTACCAGTAAGTAATGCTTACTATTAATAACAGTTATTTTTTCTAGACCAAACTCTGAGTTCACACCATCCTCACAAAGCTGATAACAAAAGCAATGTCCTGACTTTTGCAGCAAATAGTGGAGGCTGAGGGCACATATTTGAACCACCTGCTTCCACGTTCCATCCAAAATGACCCAGAAAATTATAAAATATGTAAAACCCTGAATCAGGAATATAAGCTAAGGAAGGAAACCACACAAATGCCAAAAACTTCAAAGAATTTCTTTGAAATCCTTTGCAACTGGGACCAGATTAAAAAGGGCATCCAGGACTAACCCGGCAACCTGCAAAAGAACAGCTTAACCCCAGAGACGGGATGTAGACAGCAGGACCCATCTGTTCCCTAGGGTTCTTCAGAAGCCAGAGGTGGCCTGGTTGGCAAGCGGTGGCGAGTATTTGCAGCAGAAACCTGGGCTTGGCAGCAGCATTTGTATTTTTGGCTCCTATAGGCCCAGAGTGTTTTTGTGGTCTCTGTGGAGCTGGGTACCAGCAGGATGCTTGTGCTGTTGGTGACAGCGACCATCTTGGGTGATGCCATGGACGCCTGAGCAGGGATCACAGCCTGGCAGCTAGCTTTGACACACACCAGCACTGAGCTGGGATACCCAGCATAGGAAACCCACCAACAATGCTTGCAGGGCCCACGCAAAGTTTGATCCCTTGGGCAGAAAACACCCAGACTGTTGGCCATGCCTGCCCTACCAGCACTTAGTACCCTGAGGAAGAGGGATTAGAAGTCCAGATTGAAGTCTTTCATAGATAGCTACACATGCACAGCTGAGTTCAGGCCAGCCTAAGCTATATGAGACAAGTGAGTCTACAAAACACAAACAACAACAACAAAAAACTAATGATTAACTAACTGTACTTTAAAAACTATTTTCCTCTTTACATGAATCATAGGAATCAAGAGAAAGTGAAAGTGAAGCCAGGAAGCTCATTGGGAAACAATCCTCTTTGTGATTTTTCTTGGGCAGAATATCTCAGGTAAGACACAAAGCATTCTTCTGACAAAAAAATAAATTAAAAAAAGGTTGAAAAATTGAACCTGACTTAAACAACAACAACATCTGTAACAGATTTAACTGGCATAGGGCTCAAATCCAGAATACAAAAATAATTCCTAATTAGCAAGAACACAGCCGGTGGGGCTGGAGAGATGGCCAGTGGCTAAGAACAATGACTGCTCTTGCAGGAGACCGAAGTTCAGTTCCTAGTACTCCTGTCTAATGGCTCACAGCCACCCATAACTCCTGCATCAAAGTATCTGACATCTCTTGTAGTCTACACACATAGATACATAGATAGATAGATAGATAGATAGATAGATAGATAGATAGATAGATAGATAGATGTCATTAAAAAAAAGCTTAATTCCAGAGTGATAGTCTTAGGAGGTAGAGATTTGGGGAGCTAACCAATCATAAGGACAAAGTCTTCCTGAGATTAAAATCTCTGTAAAAGAGCCCCCCCCCAAAAAAAAAGCAACTGTTTCTGCTGCTTATGTGAGGAAACAATCAGATGACCATGAACAAAGAAACAGTTCCATCTGTGGCATTTTAACCTTGGACTTCCCAGCCTTTCTAATTGAAGAAGCAAATTCTCTTCTTAATAAGCTACCAAGCTTATTACATTTGTTGCAGCAGCCCCAATGGAGGAGCTTATCCAGCCAACATGACCTAAGAATCAAGAGAGAAGAGTATAGAATTGGTATGCTGTAAGCATCAGTCTAAACAAAATTAGAGAAGCGGTGAGTTTCTAGAATCACAAACTACCTGGAAGGCTTTCTGGTGAGATATGGGCACCCAGACAACTCCTGTCCGATGTTCTAAGAGTCACGGAGAGAGCGTAAACAATTCTGTGAGCTTCAGGCAGGCAGTTTGGGTCAATTTCTTCGTATTGGTTCTCAACTCTGGTGATGCGTTGAAATCACTGGGCAAGCCTTGTAGAAAGCAGCAGTGTCCAGGCCTCATCTTAAAATGTTTTATTTAATTATTGTGAGTCAGGCACAGACATTTCTAACATAAAAAAATAAAAAATAAATTCCCCTCGGTAATTTAAATGTGCAGCCAGAGTTGAAAAAGCACTGCCTCGAGGAAATAAAAAACATAAGACTTTTCCAGAAAACTAAACAGCATCAGTAAGTGGAGAATTTCTTCCAGTCTACAGAGGAAAAATCATTTGCTTAAGTCAAGAGGTTGTTTGCAGACAAACTCAGCATTCTCTCCCTAACCAGTACTCAGAAAGTACCAAACTCATGGCCAGTACCCTGCTGTCCGCTTAAGGCCACAGAACACCCCCTGCAGAAATGGGACAAGACTCCGAATCCAAGAACTAGAGGGCCACAGCACAAAGAATTATTAAAACACAGTGGAGAAGGGCTGGAGAGGTTGTGCAAAGATGAAACACACTTGCTGCTCCGGCAGAGTTCAGCTTTAGGTTCAGTTCTCAGCACCCGTGTGGCGATTCACACCCATCCATAACTCCAGCTTCAGAGGTTCTGACCTCTCCTCACATCTGCAGGCACAAAGCACATACCGAGCAAACACTCATATGTACACGCAAAGCATTCATACACTCAAAAATAAGATAAAAATTGACATCTGAAAAAGAAAACAAGGGAGACAAGTTAAACCACACAATGCTGGTCGCTGGTGTATTTGATTGATAAGTAGATAAATAATATATAATGAAAAACACCAGGTCATTCACACAGTCACAAAACATTAGAATCAAAAGAAAAGTTAGTTCTATAAAATGAGCAGTTTGGGTCTGTATTCCAAATTAAGTCAATCAGAATTAAGCAGAAAGAGACAATAAGAACAAAGAAAATTCTGAAAGATCTTCAGTTTATATAGTTGGTAATTAATAGACAACAACTATATTCTAATCTTGGTTAGCAGAGATAAAAGCAAAGCTACCAAAGTTCTTTTGCCAGGCATGCTGGTGGTGACCTTTAACCCTGGAACCAGGATGTAGAGGCAGACAAATAAATTGCTGTGAGTTGGCGGCCAGCCAGGATTACTGAGTGGGTTCCAGGCCAGCCAGGGCTACAGAAAATAAAGAATGTATATACATATCTAGAATATAGACACACTGGCCAAACACACCATCACCCTGACTCTGTGTAACAACAACGAAGAACAATTCATTTTCTGGATTCAGTCCATGGTCCACGCTGGCGCTGGAGTCAGTGTTGATATCCGTGTTCCTTGCGGACACTGGGAACCAGATTGATATCCATTATTTGAGCTGCCGTGGGAAACCACGTTGAAATCCACAATCCGTGTTTTTTGCCAGGAAACCACGTGGAAGTCCACGGTCGCTGCTGCCGCTGCCCGCTGTGAGGAAGAAAGCTCCTGCCGCGGTGGTATTGATGACTGCAGACTCCTAACTGATCACGAGAGACATTGAAGGCTTCTGTGACAACCAACCCCTCCCCCTAAGAAAAGAAACGGCCCAGACAGGAGGCTACCGAAGAGAGTCCTTAAAAATTGTGATAAAGATGCTGCGTGTAGCTCTTCACAATTGTTGGCGGCTTCCGGCGGTGGGGAGTGTTGGGCAGAATCAGTCCTCCTTAAGGAGCTGGCCATGGGGAGTTTGACCGTGCTCCAGTGGGTATACGGGCAACACAAATTGGACTTGGTGAGGGCGGGGGTTGTTGGGTTTGGGAGGGGGAAGTTAATGGGGCACAAGGGTGGGAGGGGAGACCTGGAAGGAATAGAAATCGAGTGTGATGGGGACACATTGTACAAGATTCCTTAATAATTAATGAAAATGTTGTATTAGGAGGAAAGGAGGGGGCTGCAGAGACGGCTCGTCAGACAGAGACCTGGGTGTGTGATTCCCAGCACCCACACGGATGCCCACGGCCGTCAGCAGCTCCCGCTCCAGGGTTCTTCCACCCTCTTCTGATGTCTACAGGCATTGTGCCCACATGGGACAAGACACACACACAAAATAAAAACACAGTTTAAGAATCGTTTAAGGAGTTCAGAGATTTCTAACCACAGCAAAATCTCTTAAGGGTTGAAGCTGAAGAGGCGGCTCAGTGAGTAAAAGCATTTGTTTTTCTCCCCCTTTTTACTTTCACTTATTGGATTTTCCGTCTCGGATGTTTTGTTTGCGTGTACGTCTGCGCCACATGCATGTCTGGTGCCCTTGGAGATCAAAAGCGGGCATGGGATCTCCTGTAACTGGAGCTGTAGACGGTCATCAGCCACCACGTGGGTCCTTACAGTCAAAGCCTGATTAAGAACATCTGCTCTTAACCACCAGGCCATCTCTCCAGTCCCAGAACTTGCTCTTGTAGTGGAGCTGGGTTCAATTCCCAGCACCCACATAATGGCTCACAACCATCCACAACTCCAGTCCCAGGAGATCCGATGCCCACTTCTGACCTCTCAATGTACCAGGCAAGCACCTGGTCTACATACATGAAGGGAAACGCGCACACATAAAATAAAAATACATGAATGTAAAAAAGAGAAAAACAAAGTTTTCTTTTTTAAAAAATATCACTATTAGAAATCAATATGATTAGCGCTTCCAAATTATAGAGACAGAAGAACTAAGAAATACAGCTATAAAAAAACATAAAAGGACATAAAACTATTATAAAATATGATTATGTGTTGTTGTATAATACATATTATAGACATGAAAACATAATTATGGAGAAAATGTCCCAAATTCTTATAGTCGTTGTCTTCAGATTGAGGCCATAGAGTCTGTGGTTTGTTTTCTTACTAGTGTCTTTGAACTTTTTCTAAATATTCCATAATTAGAAATGGCTTTTTTTTTGTAAATTGAAAAATAATGAATTTTCACATTTAAAATTAATGTTTATCTTATCTTTTTTGTGTTTCCATGGAACTCACATTAAAGGATAAAAGTCAAGTTTCTAAATGGGTTCAGTTTAGCAATTATAAGATTTTCTTTACTTGATCTGATCTAATGACATTTTAAGGAATAAACACCTATGAATGCTATGAAGGCTTTTCTATGGATGCTTTTACAAAGACATTTTTGGAAGTGGCTGATGAAAAGTCATGCTGAAAACAAGCATATTAAAAATGTGTTCTACATTAAGAAGGAATTTACATCATAAGTATATTTGAAGTTAACAAGATTTAGCAGTAAAAACACAACAGGAAGCCAGGAGATCTTGGGAAAATGTGTTCACAATTATAAATTCTTAATTGGGCAGATAGAATCCTTAGAGGCACTGTCCAGAGAGCTCCCAAACTTGAACCAGAATGTGGTTATTACCAAGGTCTCCTGTGGGGTGGGGTGGGGGGGCTGGACCGATGCCTCAGCTGTTAAGAGGACTTTCAGGGGACCCAGGTTCAATTCCCAGCACCACAAGGCAGCTCATGACAGCTTGTATCGCCAGTTTCAGGACATCCAATGCTGTTCTCTTACCTCCAGTGTCACCAGGCACTCACACGGTGCACAAACATAAGTGCAGACAAACGAGCATGCACATACAATGACAATGGGGGACAGTGTCTCCTCCACTGTGTCTCCAGTGCTTGCATACTCTATGAGCTCCCTGTTAACTTCTGTGATCTACAGAGATTTACAGATTCCTTGGCGGTACAATTCCAGACCCTTTCAGCCACTGGACTTTGAGACCTTAGAAACATGAACCAGAAGTTTAATTATTATTATTATTTTTTTTTTACTAATTTTTTGGGCAGACTAGATGAACAGTTTGCATCTAAAATTTGCTCTTTTCTATGCAATCCAAAAACAACTACAACAACAACGAAACAACCAAAACATAAAAGCTAGATTGTGGTCAAAACATATTTTCTTCTCACTAATCAGTTTGAATATTTAAAGCTACAACACAAAGTCAGTTGCCCTTTAATATCTCTTCAGGTATTCTGCCCAAGCAAAGAACTTAGAATTTTATTTCTCCTCTGGCTTCCTAAACATCAACAGCTTGGAAATATTGTCTCCTTGGATGCTGTCTGCTTTCAGCAGGACCCATTTAGGGTACTGCTCTGTTTGTTTTTGAGACAGGGTCTCAGTTTTTAGTCCAGGCTAGCCAAGAATTCCCTATTATCCAAGTTTGCCTTGAACTTGTAGCAATCCTCCTGCCTCAGCACTCCAACTGCTGGGTTTCCAGGCATACGCCACCATACCTGGACTCCAAATAAGGCTGGAGAGACATGCCTGTACTTGTTCAGTTAGAATCAAGCTGGGTACTCATAGTCAAAGAGACTTCAGGGATTAATCTTTGTTGTCAGCCTGACTGGACTAAAATCACCATGGAAGCACATGTCTGGCCGTATCTGGAACATTTCCAGAAGGATTTGACTAAAGAAGGAAGACCCACCCTGACAATGGAAACATGTCTCTAGATGCATCCATCAGGGTATTTCTAGAAAACTATGATAGAAGAAGGAAGACAGCTCTGAAAAAAAAAAAAAGTCTTATGCTTCTAATTATTGTATGAGTGGGCGGGAGGATGGGTGGGTAGAGCAGGCAAACACATGAAGGTCAGAGAACAACCTACAGGAGTCAATTCACTGTTCCCATATGTGGTTCCCAAGGATCCAACTCAGTTGTTATTTTTGGTGGTAAACACCCTCACCTGATGAGATGGCTGCCTGCTTTGGAGATGACATCCCTACACCTCTTCTATATGACAGTGATTCTGGAGAAATTCCCAGTGAGACTCAAGAAGATAGAAACGATAAAGAACAAATTTGAAAAATATTTCAGAAAAAAAATGTTTGGTAGGAGAGAGTTTTTAAGATTAAAATCACAGAATGTTCAGGAAAACTTGGTTTCTATCAGGGAAGAAAACTGCTTCAGAAGGAGAGTCCCTTCTGGGAAGAACAACATGGCCCCCTTGGAACCCAAGGAACAAGCAAGAGCCAAGGATCAAGTGTGGGCTAGGGTTTCTGTGACTCTTCACGCAGTAGTAATCCCTTAGTATGGAAACATCTCGGAGGAGTGACTAATTAGAAGACAGCTGAAAGATGTGCCCAGGAGAGACCAGAGCCGTTTAAATTCATTTTTATTTTAACAAAATGAATATTTATTCTTATTTATGTATATGTTGGGGTGAGGGAGCTGCCCACTGAGGCCAGAAAAAGGGTTTCAGATTCCCTGAAGCTGGAGTTACAGACAGAGGTGCTGATGTGGGTGCTGAAAATGGAAATGGACTCCTCTGAAAAAACAGGTGCTCTTAACTGCTGAGCCATCTTTCCACCCCAAGAAAATCATGGCGTCTCTACTTCTGATGTCAGACTCTTCAGATCTCCAACTCTTTGCTTTCATCTTTGTCGACTACAACACAATTTTTTCTCTTGGGCTGGTTCCACCCACTGTTAACAGCTTTCCTCGGCAGGTATTCTACAGCTCTGGCATCTCTAACCTCTTGGGATCTCCAAGGCAATCCAGACTTCACCTTCACAGCTTCTGGGACACAGCTTCTGCTGCTGCTGCTGTTCTTGGTGGTCATCCCATGGTGCTGGTATCTCCAAACAATTGGGTCTTCTGCTGCAACTGGGCTGCACTTTCACCAATAGCCTCTCACAGACTCTCTTCCTGGTGCCAAGCCTTCTTTGTACGACCCCTTCAGTCCTGGGCCTTCAACTGACATTGAGGCTACACCTTCACCTTGCTCTCAGAGTGCCATGCCTCAGCTGCTCTCCATGAGCCTTCATGCCTTCCAAACCAGACCACCTAACTGAGTCTTACATATCACCAAATCCAGCTACCAACACAAGGTACAACCTTGGCCAGCTCATACTCATGGCCTCAGGGGCTTTCCTTAGTTGTAGACAAAAATTCTGTCCTTGATTCTAAAGCCAGAACTATGGTGGCCAAAGCTTCCAAGTTCTGCTACTTTGCTGGAGCTACAACATGGACCCTTAGTTCAACTACATCTTCACCAGCTTTCTGTTTTCAATGTTTTTTTTTTTTTTGTTGTTGTTGTTGTTGTTTTTTTGTTTTTTTGTTTTTTTCACTACCTAAGCTTGACTGTTCTGGAACTTGCTTTGTAGAGCAGGCTGACCTTGAATTCAGAGATCTGTATGCCTTTCGTCTCCAAAGTGCTGGAATTAAAGGGGTTTGCCAACATGCCTGGCATTATAGATCTTTATAAGCATGGCCACTATTCCTCAAGATCTAGATTAAAGGTGAGTGTCAATCTGGATCAAAAGTCTGTATCATCCCACCAAAAGCCTGTGTCATCCAGCCTCAAGACCCGGATCAAAGGCAAGTTGTCTTCCTGATTCAAGATCACAGGTTTCAGAGGATCACAGGTGTGCCCTCTATGTCTGGATTGTAGTTTGTTCCAAATATAGTCAAATTCACAAGTAAGAATAGCCATCACAATCCACCCCTTGTCAACTTTACACACAATCATATCTCTTTATGTGCAAATGAAAACAATAACCAGGTCATAATAACGCCTAACATCATATAACAATCCTCTGCACAAGTGCAAAAACGTTGTCAATTTAGAATAGGTGGCAATGTCCTTTTTCAACACCCTTTTCATAAGATGGAAGCTTAGATGGGTGAGATCTTGCCTCAAGATCACCACTCTCTTAATTCCATTTACTATATTTAATCTGTTTATCTCGTTGAGCACAGGATTTAGCTCCATTCTACTTCCCTTTAAACCTTAAACTATACATTATATTTTTCCTTTCTCAGCTTGCTATTTGATCAAAACACTCTTCATGAGAGTGAACCACAGGTAAAGTCTATGCTACGCTGTTTTGAGATTTCCTTTGTCAATGCAATTAATCTAAATCTTTTCACTTTAGCCTCAGGCGGAGTCTTTGGACAAGGGCAAAAAGCAGCTACATTCTTTACCAAAATATCATAAGAATGATCTCTAGGCGACATATTTAAATTCTTCTCCTCTGAAACCTTTTGAGCCAGACTCCCACAGTTCAAATCACCCTCAGCACCACTGTCTTCCCTACTAGTATGGTCCATTAAGCCCCATGTAAAGCATTCCACTGCTTTCCTAATCCAATGTCCCAAAATCCAATTTCTTTCAAACAAAAGCATGCTAAGGCCCATACCAGAAATACCTAAGTCCCTGTTACCAACTTATGTATTAGGGTTTTATTGCTGGGAAGAGACACCATGACCAAAGCAATGCTTATAAAGAAAAACATTTATTTGGGGATGGCTTACATTTTCTGATGTCTAATCTATTGTCATCGTGGTGGGAAGCATAGCAGCATGCAGGCAGACATGTTGAGGAAGGAGGCGAGCGTTCTACATGTTGATCCAAGACGATCCAGGAGGTGACCAGAGGTGTTTCACACTGGGCCAAGCTTGAGTATAGGAGACCTCAAAGCTCACCTCCACAGAAACATACTTCTTCTAACAGGCCACAACTCCACCAGTTAGGCCACACCTCCTAATAATGCCACCCTCTGTGGGCCAAGCATTTAAACACATGAGTCTATGGGGGCCAAACCTATTCAAGCCACCATGGCAGCTAACAGAGAAAAGTAGGCCCAGAGAAAGACTGTATACGATCTTTTGATGGAGACAAGATTATTTTACTACAGGTCCTAGAATAAAGCTCTCCAAACTAAAATAAATAAATAAATAACAAAAAAATGAACTTTTTTTTTAGTTTTTAAAGATTATTTTTAAAGTATAATTTTCAAATTATATTGATACAACCAAATGCTTATTAACACTACTGTATTTGGACAATAGGTTAGACCCTGTGATGTAGAAAGCTGTGAGATACTGACCAATCATAGGCAATCATAGCTCTGTGTTTGCTTAAAACATTGCTCCTGCCTCCAATGCACAAATTCACTCTTCCCTGAGGGGGCTACCCAAGCTCCTTCCTCGATTCCTCTCATCCCTTGCACTCTCTAATCATCACCTCATCTGATTCATTTCCTTTAAAATGTTCATCACATTTTTTTTATTTTTTGCATAAAACCCATAGGTTTGTCGATGGTCAGGAGTCCCACCTGGTCTGCCTGTGGGAATGTGTCCCTGGCTTCAAGAGGAATTCATGGAACACGCGTTGCGAAAGTTATGAGAAAGAGAGTGAATGAGGTTAAATGAATGAAAGCAGTAAGCCACTGTTTATAACAGAACCTGGTCATTGCTTTGTGATCTGGGTGGCATGGATCTGGGTACTTTGGTAACGGGGAAGAGGGATGTAGGCCCTCCTAAGAAACAAGAAAGGCTTACCAGAAAGAATGCAAACACAGCCTGAAAAGAGAGACCTCTTCCAGAGTGTCACACAGCACCAGATGTCTGGAGATAAAAGGACCCAAAGAGCAGAGGAAGAGGTAGACCAGGAGGCAAAAGGGAACAGGAATCCACTATGGACTGACCAATGAGTTCCACTGGGAAATTCAGACATTATTCAAAAGTGTGGTAGCTTGAAAAGAATGGCCTCCCTACACTCATATATTTGAATCTTAGTCATGAGGGAGTGGCACTACTTGAGAAGGACTAGGAGGTATGGCCTTATTGGAGGATGGGTGGCCTTGTTGGAAGAAGTTGTCACTGAGGGTAAGCTTTGAGGTTTCAAAACCCCAAGCTAACCCCAGTGTCTCTCTCTTCCTGCTGTCTGCAGATCTAGATGTAGAACTAACTCTCAGCTACACCTTCAACACAATGTCTACCTGTGTGCCACCATGCTTCCCACCATGTTCCTTGCCATGATGATGATAGACGAAACCTTTGTAACTGTAAGCCAGCCCCAATTAAATGATTTCTTTTATGAGTTTCGGTGGTCATGGTGTCTTTTCACAGCAATAAAACACTGACAAAGATAACATGGTGGACTATATGCTATGGCAAGGGGTGGAGGGAACAAGGCACAGGGCAGTTCTGTGTTGTAGAGCACTCAACCAAAAAGAATTGTGAAGAGAATAATGGAAGAAACTAGTAAGCGGACCTATTATTACATAATTCAAGCAATAAATGATAAGAAATTAAACTAAAGCTTGGATTATGGGAACAGAGGACAGGGTGGACTGGGAAATTATCTGGAAGAAAAAGCCAAAGGAAAGAGTCAAGATCAATCTTTCCCCATTGCAGCCTCCTCCACTCCCCTAACACCTATGAACAAACCTCCTCTGCAGAGTTGTCCAATGCTTGTAGACTCCTGTGGGGCTACTCAACAGGCTGAACAGGCTGAAGTCATACCATCATGGTCTTCTGATGGCCACATGGTACAAAGGAAAGTTGGAAGGGCCAACTTTTCTTGCTGGAAGCAGAAGACAGGCCATGGTAGTGTTGGGTTTAGAAGATACTTCAGTCAGCAAGACAGGGGACCTGAGTTCAATCTGTAGAACCCATGTTGTTACTGGACTTGGGGGTCTCCCAGCAAGCCAGATTTGACCATCCATCCTCAATAAGCCAACTAATGTATCCAAATTAACAATGAAAACAAACACCACCACCACAACAAAACGTGTATTCAATATAGCCACATTGGGGAGGATGGAGAGATTCAATGACTCCCCCAAGTCTATATTAAGGGAGAGGGATCTGACTTGAAGGCAGGTTTTAAGTAGACAGCAAAGATAGCCCTAACTAAAGAGTCAGGTAAAGTGTGGCCCAGTTCATTACTGCCTCAGCACTAAGGCTCTCCTGCAAGGTCGTCAGACAAGTTGTAAATCTTTGTCAGGAGACAGATTTTCCCTCCCTCTGAGTGTCCTCAGTGCTTCGGCCATTTCCTGTCTTGTCAGGAAACTGCAAGGGATATTCTAATTTCTTGCTGGTTATTATTTTGTTAGTCTACTCGCAAAGAAGGGAACACAGGTGTGTCTTTAGAATATATCAATTCCTAACAGAAAGGCTGATTGAAACATTTAAACCACAAGTCACAGACTTGTAATCCCAGCACTAGGGTAGTGGAGTAGAATAGAAGGCAGCAGCACAAGGCACCTGAGGTTCTCCTCTGACTGTATATACACCTACACACACATATATACATACTCACCTGTACACATATGAACAGGTATACACACACACACACACACACACACACACTCCAGAAAGACCCAATCAAAACATAGACCAGGTTTCTTGAGTTTTAGTCTTTTAACCAGCTATAAAAATTCTTCTTCTGATGTGTATGGTAAAGTAGGATTTCAGAAACTTTTATCTCATTTTTCACAAAAGTATCTTTTAGAGAAGAAAGTCTAATCACATTTAAGTTTGTCTTAGAACACTAAGTAAAGGTCTTTTGACTGTGCTGAGCCCTGAGGAAAGAGCTGTGAACCTAAATGTGGAATTTGATGAAAGAAAAAAATTACAAATACAATAAAAATACAATAATCATTTTAATGGAAGCATCCATACCAAAAGTATAAAACAAGAGACTTCTGCCAGAGAGATGGCTCAGTGGTCAAGACACTGGCGCTCTTTCAGGGAACCCTGGTTTAATTCTCAGAACCATATGGTGGCTCACAACGGACTTGCTCAAAGTCTTACACAGCCTGGACTGGGATTCAATCCAATTTGCTCCATGGCTCTGCCCTCTCTTTTAACTCCGACTTCAGGGTCAATATAGACTTACCATGGAAGAAAAGAATGAAAAAATGGACTAGGAAAATGCACTTTTCCTTCATTTTCTTCTTTGCTTCAGTTCTTACAGGATGCTCCAGGTTTTACCTCCTGCCTACAGGAGACTCTGTCAGAGGTTACTGGGCCTGAGGAAGAGGTGCGGTGGGTGGGGCTGACTCATCACACCCGCTGTCTACTATCCCAGGCTGGGGTGTGGCCTGATGGCTAGGGCTGAGCAAACAGTTCTAAGGAAAAGTTCTTTTTTATTTTTTTCATTCCTTTTCCCCTTCTTTTACTTTCTTTTTAAAAATTTATTTATTTTTTATTAATTACAGTTTATTTACTTTGTATCTCAACTGTACCCTCACCCTCATCCCCTCCCAATTCTAGCCTCCCTCCCTCTTCTCCACCAATGCCCCTTCCCCAGTCCACTGATAGGGGAGGACCTCCTCCTCTTCCATCTGATTGTACTCTATCAGGTCTCATCAGGAATGGCTGCATTGTCTTCCTCTGTGGCCTGGTAAGGTTGCACCCCTTTCAGGGGGAGGTGATCAGAGAACCTACCACTGAGTTCATGCCAGAGACAGCCCCTGTTCCCCTTACTAGGGAACTCCCTTGGACACTGAGCTTCCATGGGCTATATCTCAGAAAATATCCCTATGCCCAGATTATTTTATTTTATTTTTTATTTTTATTTATTTATTTATTTATTTTTGGCTCTTTTTGTGGAGCTCCTGTCCCCTCCAGGTCTTTCTATCACACACTTCTTTTCATAAGATTCCCTGCACTCTGCCCAAAGTTTGGCTGTGAGTCTCAGCATCTGCTTTGATACCCTACTGGGTAGAGTCTTTCAGAGGCCCTCTGTGGTAGGCTCCTGTCCTATTCCCTGTTTCTCCCTCTTCTGATGTCCATCCCATTTGCCTTTTTGAATGAGGATTGATCATCTTACCCAGGGTCCTCTTTCTTGATTAGCTTCTTTAGGTATACAGATTTTAGTATGTTTATCCTCTATTTTATGTCTAATATCCACTTATAAGTGAGTTTCTACCATGTGTATCTTTCTGCTTCTGGGATACCTCACTCAGCATGATCTTTTATTTCTTCTTTACAGAGTCTCATTCTAGACTCTCCTAGAACTCACAGCAATGTTTTTCTTAGACCAACAAGTTCTGGCACTATGGGGGTGAAACACTATGCTCCATTTCAAATACTATGTTCCAAAACTAATCATTTGAATGTGGGAATATTTTATAAGTTCATGTTTTTCTTTATTGTATCATAACTTCTCCCATTAAGACCATTTCCCTTCCTCCTGTTTTAAGGCAGAGTCTCTGGTCTAGGCTAACCTCAGACTCACTAAGTAATTGAAGATGACTGTGAATTTCTGCTCTTCCCTGCCTCTACTTCCCAAAGTGCTAGGATTATAGGCATGTACCACAACACCTAGTTTATGTTCTGCTGGCATAGAAGCCATGGCTTCCTGCATGGGCAAGCACTCTACCAACGGAGCAGCACCCTCAATTCCAGAACTGCATACTGTTTACATTCAGTGTTTTCAGCATTTGCAATTCCTCATCCTAAAAGCTTGCTAATTGCAAACATAGAGGTCCCTGCCACAAAGGATGGTCACATTTCCACTGCTCCATTTGGTTTGTTGTGGTGGTGGTTTTGTTTTGTTTTTGCAAAATTGCAAGACCTTCCCCAATAGCTCAGGTACCGCGGTTTTTCTGGGGGAGTCCAGCAAGTGCCTACCATTTCCTGAAAGCCCTTTTCTTCCCTTTTCTTCTCAGACTTCCAGAACGTATTGCTGCATTTGGCTGCCCAGGAGAGAACTGCTTTCCTTCACCTTGTACTGCTTCATTCAAAGGCACACAGGAGCTGGACTCCTTTCAAGCTTCTCGCCAGCAGCTTGGCTCTGTTCTCTCAGATAGGGTGTGCCTCTCTCCACTCTCCTCCCTCACGCCTCACCGGCTGAACCCAGAAACGGCACAGATGCTGTCTCATGAAGTCGCTTGTGAAGACACCGTCCTCTGGCCTCAGGAGTGCTGACAGGAACAAACCCTACAATTCCTTCTTCATCCTTCTCATCCAGTCTCCCTTCCTGACACCTGCTCCCAGGAGACACTTTGCCTTCTCTTCTGTGAATTCATCCAAGGTGGTACTTCTCCCAAGGGGATAATCAGACATAGCCCAGACACAAGCTTCTCTAATAAACACAGACATAAAAATTATGACAGGGAACAGTAACAGAGTAAGCCTGTCCTGAGAAGAGAAAAAATGATGTAACATTCAAAGAACCATTACCTCATTTGTGTACTCACCTAAGAGTTGTTCTATCTTAACCTAAAAAATAGAATCTAATAAAGCCTCTTTCTCTCACCTCTTTGAGGGCCTTGGCCTTCCGAGAAGCCCAGGTACACTGAGGCAGGGAGAAAGGCACAGTCTGGGCAGGGCATTGCCTGTAAGATTAATGGTAGAGCCCACAATACGCAGCAAACCAATGAATCTATGAACCTTGTGCTTGTCTTTATGGGAAATGAGCAAGATAACATCATCCTGATAGATTGTTTGGGTGCGATGCACCCATGTATTTGTAATTACAAGTGTCACGATACAGTTGTAATAATACTGCTTCTGGGAATGAATTGGGAGGAAATTCAAGTTGAGATAACAGAAGGGTAAGAAAATTGAGATGAGGGCTTCAGGATTGTGGGAGCAGGCATGGGAAAGTAGGGGCGAAAGTGTCAGTGTAGAATAAGGACAGATGATGCATCCCCAGAAGACAGAGGGGGAGCGTGGAGGAATGGGAGGAGCCTGGAGGAGTGGGAGGAGCCTGGGGAAATGGGAATAGCACCAAATACATTCTCTACACAGCTTCTGACTTAAATGGGTGTCCTAGAAGATCTTCCAAAGGTCCCATGCCACCCCTGGAATGACAGTCTGGGTACTGTATTAGAAATGGACTGTGACCTGGAAATATAGGTTGAAATAAATCCTTTCCTCCCTCCATTTCTGCTGTTGTTTTGTTTTGTTTTTGTTGGTGGTGGTGCTTTTGTTTGTTTGTTTGTTTGTTGTTTCCTCAGAGTTTCATCACTACAAGAGAAAGAACGCTAGAACGCCTAGTGAGCCATCTTGCCAGCCCCATTCACATTTTAAGAAAACTCTGACTGGGATGTGGTAATGCCTCCTATAAAGGAGTGTCGGAAGCAATAACCATTGGGTTTTCTTCCCCCAAACTGCCACTCAATGGAACTTTGATCTTTCCAGCTTTTTGTTTTTGTTTGTTTGTTTCAAATCACACAGCAATGACAGCACATGGGCCTGGCCTCAGTGCACTAGAAGTGATCACGGAAGCTTGCAAGTGAATGGGCACCTAGCAGTTTCCTGTGGACCCCTTTGTCTGGGGAGGTTGGGGCAGCCAGTGAGGGCCTCAGCATTTTAGCAGCTTCAAGGGGGTGGAGTATATTTGAGGTCAAGGGTAGCACAGACAAGTTCTTCAACTGGTATTTCTGTCAATCTGAGTTTTCTTTCCTCATCCAATTCCCCTCCTCCTCCCTGTCCCCACTCCCTGACTGCAGTCAAGTTTCCTGCCTTTTGGCCGAGGTGGTACCATAACTAACTGATGTGGTGGGGTGTAAAAAGAGAATACATTCTCTTGGGTATGACAGACAAGTGTACTTTCTTCTCTGGCAACAAGGATAAGCCACAATAAAAGCATCCAGGGGCCAGGCTCTAAATGTGGTACAGTCTCCCCTAGCCCCAAGCTGTGTGTGTGTGTGTGTGTGTGTGTGTGTGTGTGTCTGTGTGTGTGTTGTATGATGTTGTGTGGATATCTGTTGGAATGCATACGAAAACCAAAGGGACAGCCTCTGGTGTCACACTGTCTGTCCCTAAAGTGATGCTCACTTGTGTTTTGTTTGGGGCACAGTCTCTCCCCAGCTTGGAGCTTACCAAGCAGACTCAGCTACTGGCCAGCAAGCCCCAGGGATCTTCCTGTCTCTACCTCTCAGCCCAGGGGCACAGTGGGTATCACCCATGCATTAGTTTTAGTCTATATGTGAGTTCTAGGGCTTGCCCTCTGACCCCTGATCTTGTGCAGCAAACACAGCTTAAACTGAGCCATTTGTCCATTGTCCCTTTGACATTTTTAAAGTTGAATCCTCACCAATGAACATATTCATCCAGAAGAAGACTCACAATTTTCAGTCTCACAGAGACCTCACTAAAATTTCCAAGTCACAAGTATATGTTTGCTTCTCAGTCCCTGGACACTGTAAGGCTCATCTGTTTCTTTCTTTGTCTTATCTGTTCTTTTGTTTTCTTTCCTGAGACAATGTCTCAAGGAAGCCAGGCTGGCCTCAAACTCATTCTGAGGTGAGGACAATGCAGAACCCCACCTCCCCAGCACTGGGGAAACAGGCATGAGCCATCCCAGCTGCTTTACTCGGAGTTAGCAACTGAACACAGAGCCTGGTGCATTCATGGCATGCCATCTACTGAACCACATCTGCCCCCTTTGTTCCTCGAGGCCATCACCTGTGAGGCCTTGACTTTCAGCTCTACCTAAAGAAAGAAAGAAAAAGAAATTGGAGACGATCTTTTATTCCTCTTAGTTCCTTCAGCTATGATAGCATAGAGATTGCAAAATAATAAAATTTTTAAATGACCTGTCTCTTGAACTCTGAGTGAACTTCTCTTAATTGTCATCAAGGAGCAAGGAAAGAATCACAAAGGCTGACGTGGTTCCACAGACTTACAACCTGTAGCTCAATTTGATGTCATTTCAAAACTAATTAAAGTGCTCTAATTGGTGTCGTTCCCTGCCCTGGAAGCATATTTTCCAGGTCAAAGTCTACAGGTCTATAATCTCAAGTTGTTCTCTCATCTTGATCAGAATAAGATGGAAATATGGAATAGACGTTCCACTCACCTGTGAAAGGCAGCTTCGCCCATACATTTTGAAAACAAGTTTTTAGGGAAGAAATGACTTGTGTTTTATTATAAAAACATTTCTCATTTACTTGTTGGTCCTAGGAGATGCTTTGGGTTACTAGAGCCTACACTGACTTAGAAGCAAGCATGGTGATTTTAGTGCAGTCAAATGACTTAACACTATGCACAGATGAGTCAGAATGCTCCAGAGGCAGCAATAATCCATTTCTTTCTTTAAAACATGCTTTGGTCATGCTTTCTGTAATGTTCTCCATCTTACCCTTTTCCCGCTAACCCTCCTTCCCAGTGAGTGTCTCTTCACCTGCCTGTCTTTTGAATGTGTGGCCCACTGCACTTGGAGTGGCTTGCATGAGCTTGGGGGGGGTGGCAAAGGCAAGTTAACTGTGTCTACAGCACTGAGGACTAATGACTCAATACCCCTTAACAGCCTTTACCTGCCTATGGCTTCTAAGAGACGGGGGGAGTGGGTAATCACAAGATTTTCTTTTCCATTCATGAAAAAATACTGTCTGGCCTAGACTAGTGCAGGCAGCCAACAGCATTGCCATTTACAGAGGACAGCATTTCCCAGCACCCTGCCCCATCCTCTGGCTCTTTCTGCACCCGCTTCAATGTTTCCTGAGCTTTGGAGGGAGTAATATAGATGTCCTGCTTGGGGCAGAACACTCAACAGTCACTTATTCTCCCTCCCGTGACCAGTTATGAGCCTCTCTCTTCATTATCCGCTGCCCACTATGAGATTAAGCTTCTCTGACTAAGGCTGACAACACCTCTAAACTTGGGGTATAAACAAATATTTAAGAGGCCAATCTTAGGGCTAGAGAGATGGCTCAGCGGTTAAGTGCACTGGCTGTTCTTCCAGAGGACCCAAGTTTAATTTCCAGGACCTACATGGCAGCTCACAACTCTCTATGTAACTCCAGTTCCAAGTGATTTGATACCCTACCACAGAAATACACAAAATAAATGAAGTAAAAATTAAACAATCAGCCAAAAATTTTAAAAGACAGCTTTCTCTATTCATCCCTCCTCTCTCCCTCCACGTGTGTGTGTGTGTGTGTGTGTGTGTGTGTGTGTGTGTGCTCACACACATGATAACATACACATTGACCTTATTCTGATGGTTTTGGCCATAAGCTTAGAAAACTAATTATACCACCTTGCTCTCTATCATGCTGTAATCATGTGTTCATTGACAGTTTCAGGCAAAATTGTCAAGCAGGAAAGCCAGTGTGTCCAGGATACCAAGACAACTCAGAACTTTCTAGAAGTTCACAAAGTAAAAAGCAGATGGTAAAAAAATCTTTGATATACCTTCTGTAGAAAGGATCTCCTGTGTTTGTATGGAAACATCACCAGTCAATAAAAAGCTAATGGCCTATCACTGAGGCAGGAAATAGGAGATAGGAGATCTGGTAGGCAGTAAGGATTCTGGGATAGTACCAGGCATGAGAGATTTGCCCAAGGAAGATGTGAAGAGGACATAGTTGGTACCTGAGCAGAGGTAACCAGCCACATGGCAGAATGTAGATTACAATAAATGCCTTATCTTAAAATATGAGCTAGTCAGGAAAGAGCCTAACTATATGGCCTAGGTATTTTGACTCTCACTATCTTGGGGCCTGTAGAAAAAACACCATCTATGGCAACCACCTTCAGTAGTTTACATTCCTGCCTACTTGGTTAACCCTCTCTTTATCATACCTAAGAAGCTATTGGAAGCCAGGCATTGCAGTGCACACACTGCCATCCCAGCATGTTGGGGATAGGGGATGGGTGGAAACAGAAGGACTGGCAGTTCAAGGCCAGCCCTAGCTATATGATACCTTGTTTCAAACAAAACAAACAAACAAACAAGCTATAGGAGAACCTCACTGGAGACCACGAGTAAGAGGGACTCTGAACCAGAAAACAGAAAATAACTTGCTGTCTCAAATCAATACAAATGGGATGACTATAAATGACAAGCTCATTTCCTTGTTTTGTTTTGAATTTGTGTGGAGGTATATAGGTGTTAGAATGTGCTGGGTCCCTGAAGATAGAGTTACAGATGGTTTTGAGTCTTCTGATGTGAGTGATGGGAACTGAACTCTGACCATGGTCACTCTAAACCACTGAGTCATCTCTCCAGCCCATTTCAGGCAAAAGGTGGATCTCTGATTTTTTTTAACCTCACCCATATTGTCTACAACATTGGTTCTCAACCTTCCTAATGCTGAGACCCTTTAATATAGCTCCTCATGTTGTAGTGACCCCAACCATAAGATTATTTTCATTGCTACTTCACAATCATGGTTTTGATAGTGTTAGGAATTGTACTGTAAATAACTGTGTTTTCCTATGATCTTAGGCAACACCTCTGAAAGGAATCACGAGCCACAGGTTGAGAGGCACTGTCCTAAAACTTCCCTGTGTGAAAAATGAGAAGAGAGTCCCTCCAAGATGGCTCAGTGGTAGAGGAGACTGCTGGCAAGCTTGATGACCCGAGTTCAATGCCTCCCTTCTTTTAACATTTATTTTATGTATGTGTAGCTATATGTGTGCCATGACACATGTGTGGAGATCAAAGTACAACTATCAGGCGTTAGTTCTAGCCTCTAACTATGTGGATTCTAGGGATTGAACTCTAGTCATCATCAGGCTTGGTAGCAAATGCTCTTACCTGCTGAGCCATCTTGCTGGCCCCTGATTTTTTTTATTTGTAAGTTTATATTTGACTGATGAGTTTCACGTCTAGGCTAAAGCAGACAAAAGTGCACTCTCACCCCAATGTTATCAAAACTGTGGCCTAAGCAAATATGATATTATAAATGGGATATCTATAGTTACCTGTACACTAAACAGGCATTAACACATGCTGTATAACTCAGAACTTAGCTACCCTTAAGAGGTTTATAGAAGGCTACTTCAGGGAGGTTTCAGGGAGAGAGTCTTGTGTATTTTCCTAAACAAAGATGGCTGGTTCTCTATCCTTCTTCTGGCTACTCGAATATACCTAGATCCTTTTAGGTACCTGTGGTTCTAGATCTTCTTAGGTGTCACCACTGAGCACATCCCTTCTACCCCAAAAGCCATCCCTGCCTTCCAGTGTCTCACATGATAAATGAGCCTGCACTGTGAGTTTCAAAAACACACTTGATGATCACAAAAATGCAAAATAAAGTGGTGGGCGCATAATTCTTGACAGCCACTAGGTGTGCTGGCATAGAACTTCAGAGACCCAGATCCTACTTGGACACTCTCTACCTCTCAACAGTCTCTATGTAGAATGCAAAGGTCATCTCCTCCTAATGGGCACCAAAGCCCCATATACTTAGTAAAAAAAGGGGTCTTTCTTTCCTATACCTGCCTCAGGACTGACCTCATTCTGAAATGAGTGACCCTGGGCATTTTAGTCTATTTTGTTGTTGTTGTTGCTAAACTATGATGGTTAATATTATCAACTAGACAGGATCTAGAATCACTTCTGGGCATGTCTTTGGGCAGTTTCTAGATCAGATTAATTGAGGTAAAAATTCTAGCCTAAATGTGGATGTCACCATTCCAGATAGGCTGGGGTCCTAGACAAAAGAAAGAATGAATGAAAGAAAGAAAGACGGAAGGAAGGAAGGAAGGAAGGAAGGAAGGAAGGAAGGAGGAAAAAATGAGTACCAGCATTCATTACTCTCTGCTTCGCCCCTGCAGACACAATGTAACCAACTGCCTGTGTTCCCGCCATTATGCCTTCCTTTCTGTGATAGACTGTATCTCCTCAGACTATGAGTCACAATAAGTTCTTTGCTCTTTAAGTTGCTTTCCTCAGGTATTTTGTCACGGTACAGGAGCTGTAACTAATTTATTTACCAATACACCCAGGATGGCACGCACTGAAAAGTTTTTCTAGCTTACAGCTCTGGAGACTGAAGTTTGGGCAGTTGCCTCAATTTGGGCCCCACGAGGGACCTCTCAGCTACTTGACACTACACATATTGCAGTGAGACTAGAAGAGTGTACACAGTGAGACTGGAGGCCGGAAGGGGAAGGGGAGGGCCCTGCTTGTTCTGTTACAACAACTCACTGCTCATGAAAGTAAAATTTCCCCACAAACAAGCATTAATACGTCCTTAGGATAAGTTAGCTTGCACTGAGCCTAATCTTCTAAAAGTCCACCGCCTATCAGTGTCACTCTTCTATGAACCAAGCTTCCAGCACATGAATCTTTAGAAGACAAGCCACAGCCATTCCACACCAAGAGGAGTGCCTCCTATCCCCAGGTATACATTCACTTCTTGACTCTGGTAATTCAACCACAGACACACTGAGATAACTTCCAAAGTCTGAGTTAAGCTTGCTTCAATTCCTATTCAGATTTTTGCTCGTTTTATTCAGCACGAAACTAGATCTATTTAGCCTTTTGATAAACTCAAGTCTTGGTTTCATCACTATAATCACCGAAGAGGTAAGAAAATAATCAAATGTGAATAATAATCTATCTTTTCATAATTTGAGATACTTCTCCCTCAGATATTTGTTTAAGAGAATGTTTCAAGACTGAGAGATGACAGAACAGTTAAGGGTGCTTGCTGCTCTTACAAAGGACCAGAGCTTGGATCCCAGAAACCCACACTGAGGGGCTCACAACTGCCCATAACTTCAGGTCATGGTTTAACACCTTGTTCTGGCCTCAGTGGGTAACTGTGTGCATGCACACACATAAACACACACATACACACACACACACACACTAACTTAAAGAAATATTTTAAAATTTTGTTTCATATTACATACAATAGAACTTTCTAATACTTACGTTTCTAGGTTGAACATTGAACTCTTCAAGTACCTGCTATGGGTTACTTCCCTATAGTCATTTCTACCCAAGAACGAAATACAGAAAGCCCAAATCAGGTTTCTGCCCTATAAACATAGAAGCATATGGCCTGCCTCCCGATCTGCAACCTAAATAGTTCAAAATCTCAAGGTTTGGGGTTAGAGAAATGGCTCTGTTTGTAAGGTACTTGGCATGCTTATCTTGAAGATGTATTGATCCCCTTTGGGCCTGGATTCTAGCTGGGGTCCTGGAACTTGGCTTCTGCACAGAGAATGGGGGTTCTGTTTCTCTCAGGGGCAGCTAGAGTACCTTAAAGTGAGGCCCAAGTGCACCAGGGTATAGAAAAGGTTTTTTTTTCTACATAGTGTTACAGATTAACTCTTTTAGCATGAGCTTGCCAGTGGCAGTAGAAGCTCCGGTGTTCCAAAGCCTATGGTGAAACCAAAGTGTTACAGCTTTTGGTCAAGCTGCTGTGCTGTGCCTGGTTGACTTGCAGCCAAGACACAGGCCTGGTGAGGCCCAGACCCAGAGGGCCAGAGGGCAGGCCCAGTGAGACTCGACCCAGAGGAAGATAAATGATGAATCTCAGATGGTCTTGAAATGAGGAAGCATGAATCTTCACACCTTTCTTCATGTGAAATCAAGGGCAATATAAACCATTGGCAGAGGGAGGCATTTTGAGGGTGAAAGTGTTTGATTTGCTGGGGTCAGGGAGTCAGGGATACTTAAATGGTCCTATCACAAGAAGAAAAACACAGTACTTATCCTGTGGGGTGGGGTGGGGTGGGATGGGGTGGGGTGGGATGGGGTGGGGTGGGGTGGGGTGAGGTTTCCTCCATCTCCAAGTACAATTGAAGATCACTGTTGAACTAGATCCGGAGCAGGGTGGGGAATTTCTAAGAATTCCTAGATGCTTGCTAGAGCAATATCATATCAGGGAAGGGTCTGGCCTGTGATCTGCCCTGATGACTAGGTGATGCTCCTTACAAGACCTGAGGTCACTCAGATCAGTACAGAATTTTTGGAACCCTGCTGAGAAAAAGGAGTCTATCATCATAGACTGAACACAAATGATTGGGCATCTGGAGATGACTGACTTCAACCTTCTCCAGCAGAGTCCCCACAGACATGAGTTCAGATCCTCAGTACCTGTATTGGCTGGTTCTATGTCAACTTGACACAAATTAAAGCCATCAGAAAGGAGAGAGCTTCAGTTGAGAAAATGCCTCTGCAAGATTGGACTTTAAGGCATTTTCCTAATTAGTCATCAATGGAAGAGGGCCCAGCCCATCGTGGGTGGTACCATCCCTGGGCTGGTGGTCCTGGGTTTTATAAGAAAGCAGGCTGAGCAAGCCATGATGATGAAACCAGTAAGCAGCATTCCTCTATGACCTCTGTATCTGCTCCTGCCTCCAGAGCCCTGCCACGTTTGAGTTTCTGTCCTGACTACCTTCAACAATGGAGTACAGTGTGGAAGTGTAAAAAGCCCAGGGAACCCTTTCCTCCCCAAGTTGCTTTGGTCATAGTGTTTCATCACAACAATAGGAACTAAGGCAGCACCCATGTGAAATGCCAGGTGTGGTGACACAAGCCTGCAATCCTGATGCTGGAGAGGAAGAAGCAGGAGGAAACCTGCAGCTTGCTCTCAGGCCAGGCTAGCTGACCAACCATCAAGCCCTTGTCTCACAGTCTGTCTCAGAAATAAGATGGTGAACCATTGAGGAAGACACCGAACTTTAACCTGTGCCCTGCCACAACAGCCTAGCTGTTTTGTCCCTCTAAAACTCTTTGTTGCAATCACAGAAAGTGATTGAGCCCTTGTGGCATCTGGCAGTGCCTGCATCCTCTCGCAGATCTGCCTGGTAAGTTGGATATTAAAGGGACTACCAGAAAAGAAACACTTATTTCGAATAAACGAAAGTGGTACTTCTTTTTCCTTTCCTTATTTGTTTTTATTTAAGAAAATTGTAATAAGAACAGTTAACACCATCAGAAATAAAAATCTGGGGAAAGGTTTTTATTTTTGTTTGCTTTTGGTGTGTGTGTGTGTGTGTGTGTGTTTCAGCAGTAAAAGAAAAATATTTACCACATTAAAAACCTGGCTTTTTGATGTAGAATTTGAAAAATTTTTGACTTGAAAACAAAGCTTTTAGCCTACAATTTAAAATTCCTTCAATGCAAAAATAGACAAAGGAAGTTTGAAGAAGTTTAGTGCTCTCACTCTGAACTTTTTCAGGTGCTGGAGGAGAATAATATGAAAGATACAGCCAAGGGCTAGCTAATTCTATAGGGAAATGCAATTAGCTTAAGACATCTTTCTTTCTGCGCTGGTCAACACAATGGCAAAATGTACAAATGATTTTAAAATGTACAAAATAGGATGGAATGTTTGTGAACAGCCATGCAGCAAGCTTGGCTGTATGCCTGATAAAATCCACAAGAGTTCTACCAAATGGAAAAGAGTGGGTCTGTTTTCTTTGTTAATGCTTCTATGGCAGCCATCTTGTTCTGGAGGCCAGAATGCTCTCCCTGCCAATGGAAAGAACACTAGAGTGCTCTCGTTCCACTGTTGGGCAGTGAGTTGCTCAAGGGTGAAAGACAGATACTCTGAAGCAAGCTATCAGTGGACATAAAACCAACTTAATACATGCAGTACTTTAAAAAATAAGACAGAACTTTTTAGAAAGTTACAAACAGAATAATGATTGCTTTGTGAAATTCTAATTGTCTGGTTTGTTTTTTTCAAGACAGGATTTCTCTGTGTTTGGCTGTCCTGGACTCACTTTGTAGACCAGTCTGACCTCGAATCCACCTACCTCTGCCTCCCAGAGTGCTAGGATTACAGACAGCCATGTGCCACTATGCCCGTTGAAATTCTAAATTTAATTTATATTATTGTATAATGTTAAATCTTCATAAAGTAAATAATATTGTATGTAAGCTATTATAGAGACACATATATGTATGTACATATTTACATACACACATCCACATTCCTTCCTTCCTTCCTTCCTTCCTTTCTTTCTTTCTTTCTTTCTTTCTTTCTTTCTTTCTTTTTTTCTTTCTTTCTCTTGGAGTTGAGATGTTGGCCCTCATGCACGAACAGCAAGCATTCTACCAAGTAAGCAATTTTCCCCATTTTAGTCTCAGGAATACTTATAATGATGTATTTCATTCTGCAATTCAGTCAAAATAATTTAAAAGCCACCTCTTTAATAGTAGTGGAGAAAACCACAGCCACCAAATCCTCAGACACCAATGGAAAATATTCCCTATCTTCAGTCTCAGATTGCCTTACAAGCCTATTTCTATCTTCAACAAACCATGAAAGTCACATAGGGAAACTTGACACCCCAAATCCACCCTGTTAACTCTAGAACACAAATAGAAATGACATTTACTATACAATGCTTTGGCCACACCCAGACTCCAGAGCTAAGGCAGACACAGTTAAAAACTCTTGGTTGTAAGAAATTTCCTGACAGTTGTCTCTAGCATCGCCTCTTTCGTCCATTTGGGTATGCAGGGAACGACAGAACTAACCATGTATTCATTCATTCATTGTTCATTTAAGAACATCTCACAAATGACTTAAGGGAAGAAGGATATATGGCTCAGGGCTTCTCAGGTCTCAGCTTGTATGGTCTTTGGTTTTATAACTCCAGGCAGAATATCAGAGCAATGGCAGTACGTGGCAGGCGCTGCTCTCTTCATGGCCAACAGGAAGAAGCAGGACTCTGGTGCTACGAAGTTGGCCTCTTCAGCCTTTGACTCCATTCAGGCCTCCAGCCTTTGACTCCATTCAGGCCTCCAGCCTTTGGGATGGTACAACCCACTTTCAGGGCTCGTCTTCCTGCCTCAGTTGATCATCTCTAGAAACACTCTAACAGACAAACCCAGAGGTGTGCCTCACCAATCTTTTAGGCGTTTCCCCTCTGATCAAGTTGGTAATCAAAGTTAACTACCACACAGCAGTCAGGATAAACTCAGATTTACACTAAACTGTTTACAGGGTTGGAGGCGCTTCACAGCTGTGCCTTGAGACAATGTGACTGGGATCTCGGAGGAGTGCCTCCTATTTATCTCCCACACTTCCAGAAGTGCATACAGCTTACACACACCTGCCTGAATCAGAGTCTTCTTCAGAGGCTGTTCCAGGTACCAAACCAAGGTGATAGCCCCCAAAAATAACACAGCAGAGCTGCCAGGTTAAGAAATGGTCATGATTTTTTAAAACCTGCAAATGCATCTTTCTGTGGAGTGGCTTTCTTTCAGGAGCCTCTTGTTTAGGGGTGGGGTGTTAAGGTCAGTTATAAAACATGATCTTCCCTTGTTTTTGCTTGTTATATTGGTTACTTTTCTCGTCAATGTGGCAAAATGCATGTCAAGAAGCAACCTGAGGAAGGCAGGGTTGAATCTGGCCTAACAGTTCTAAGAGAACCATTGGTGGAAGGAAGTCGTGGTGGCTAGGGAAGGAAGCAGCTGACCACACGGTACCAAAGATTGGTGCTCTATTGATTTTTTTTTCTTTTTATTCATTCTGGGACTCCAGCCCATGTCATGGTGTCCGCCACCCTTTAGGATGGTTTTTCTCTTTTCCAGGTAGATCTTTGAGGAATTACCTTTGTAGACACACCCAGAGATATGTCCTTCAGTGATCCTACATCCAATCAAGCTGATAGTAAAGAGTCACCAGCACACTTGAGTTTGAGTTTTTGTTTGTTCACTTGGCCTTGGTTGTTTTGTTGGCTGGTTTTCCTTTTTACATCAAAAGTTTGAGTAAAGGACCACCAGGTGGTGGGCAGCTAGTGAGAGGCTCATTCCTGAAGGAAATTGCCTCTTCTTCCTCCAGCAGTTGTCCACTGCCTATGGCTCCTCAGGTATGGGTGGAGCCTTGTGAGTCCTCCATGCTAGAATGTTGACTTAGTCTTGTATAAATCTCATGTAGACAACCAGGGCTTTTGATAATCCATGGGTGTGGCATCCTTGTCATGTCTAGAATATACCGATTTTGTGGCAGTCTTCCAAATCCTCTGGCTCTTAATTCTTTTTGCCCCTCTTCCATGATGCTGCTTCCTTAGTCTTGGTAAAAGGGTTATGTTATATATGTTAGATTTGGGGCTGGGCTCTCCACAGTCACTCCTTCTCTTCATTTTAATAAATTGTGAACCTCTGTAATAACCATTCTCTGCTGCAAAATGAGCCTGTGATGAGGGTTGAGAAATGTACTAATCCATGGGTAGAATAGTTATTTTGAAGGTAGTTATATACCACACAGACAGCTGTTAGTTACTCTGAAGATATTAGTGTCACAATTGCATCGTTGGGCCTATCTTTCCAGGCCAGTTATTATTGTAGTCCTATAGCTAGGTAGGACTATTGGTAAGTCCCCCCCACCACCACCACCACCGCCCCAGCATCCTCAAAGGATTTTCTTAAGCATGCTCAGTTTTGTTCTGTTTTGTTTTTGTTTTTCAATAAAGCCCAGAAGGAATAGGGCTTCTGGCCCCGTCTACCCACTAGCTTCTTCTATATATTAAACTTTATGTAGTTCCCTTTCCATTCTCTGTGATTCAGAATCACTTATTTATTCATGCATTCAAACATTATCTCAGTTCTAGCCACAAAGAATTCACAAGTGGATGTGACTGGTTCCTGGCTCATCAAATCTATACTTTAGCACAGAAAAATCTCACATAAAATGAATGATGTCACTGTACTAAGAGGAAATAGTGTTGGAATAAACCAGTTGAAGAACGGTAGCACCGTGCTTCACCTAGGACTTGTGGTGATTGGTGTGTGTGGCTGTTCAGGGCTAAGTCAAGAATAGAGTCAGCTGTAAGTTAAGTAGTTGTGTCAGCACCCCAAGAAGCCACATAGCCTGGTACAAGATTCTCAAAGTTGAATGTGTGTATCTTATTAAAATGCAGTTTATGAGTCAGTGAGCAGAGGGGTGGATTCGGAAATTCTGTGCTTCTAACTAGCTCCCATATGGTACACATGCTGTGCTTACAGGGACCGCACTGAGGAAGATTGGTCCAGCCCTTGAAACAAGGACTTCCCACTAGAGGGAAGAAAGTTTGAGTTTTGCTGTTTCCCATTGTCAGTGATCTCAAACTAGACTGATGTAAAATGTCTTACAACTCGAAAAGGCTGAATAAGAAGGTATGCACAAGGTTCCAGAGGAAGGAAAACCTTGAGCCAAATTAGTTCCTTTCCTCTAAATTTTGAATATACAATATGTAATTGCTTTTGAAAATAAAGTTGGCTCCAAAGGACAAAATTCACTCAGAAAGCTCTGAATCCCCTGTGCCTCATGACCCTTTTCTAAGTGAAAATCCCCGATATGTGTTTGTTTTTACAGCAAATTAAGGCATTAGGCTTCTCCCTGGGGCAATCACCACACAATGGCCAAGTCAGATAAGAACACAGGAAGTATTTTGCCATACAAACCACTAATCCACTCAACCTTTTCCTTAATGAAGTAATGTCATTGGTGCCTCAGAGAAGCCTGGGCAATTTTGGAACTTCCCAGCATAGCCAAGGGAAAGGAGCCTGCAACCCTGCAGGTTCACAATCCTAAAGCTTTATTTTTCTTTTCGTGGGTTGGGGGCGGGGGGGGGCGGCTCATATATGCAAGAGTTCATATACCTCTGTGCATGTGGAGGCCAGAGTTACACATCTGCCATCCTGCTCTCTCACTATCCCCCTCATTCCTTTGAGAGTGTATCTCACTGAACCCAGGGCTAGACTGATGGCTCATAAACCCCAGTGGTCCTCCTGATTCCTGGTCCCTCTTGCTAGGCCTTCAGGTGCCTCCAATCACACCAGGTTTCTTTAAGTGAGCACTAGGATCTGAACCCGGGTCCTTATAACTGTGCAACAAGCCCTTCTGCCCACTGAGTCGTTCTCCAGACAGCCCAACCTTCTGTCCAGATGCTTGGGAACAGGAAACATTAAGTAAGCGGTAGCTATATTCACAGAGTTTACCGCTTCACTGTTCTCTTACATCATGTCATTTGAGGCTCCTAAAAACTGTGACAGGAGAGTCAGGTGCAAAGTGAGGTCTGAAGGGCACGAAGCGACATCCTTTGCTCTAAGTTGTCCAGCACCCAAAAGCAGTCAGGCCATCCCAGGGGGCCTGCCGCAAGACTTTTGTTGTTTTGTTTTGTTTTGACAAAGGTGGAAGAGGGGTGGGAACAAGAGCGGAAATGAGGGAGGAGGTTGGTGGAGGGAAACGTTGAGAGTGGAAAATGCTTCTTTTGCCTTCTGGTTCAGCTGTGGTTCAAGACTTTGTGCTGTGTTCCTGGTGACAGCTGTTGGGCTGGAGTGAAGAGAGTCACATTAGGTGGGGATTAAGACTCATATGATTATTTTCAAAATGTTCTGGCAAATTTGCAAGTTGAGTTTTGGGGGATTCACCCAGTATTTTTATTGATATAATGTGTATAGCTTTTTTTATCCTGCCTTCAATTCTTTCTCCCATTTGCTCTAATATCTTCTGATAATATTCCAATTTAAAGAAATTTTGCAAACGATTGAAACACCTATATGAAATTCAGAATTCCCTTTACTTGCCCACATCTAAACAGATCCACTCCATCTCCAGTCTCTGTGATGGGACTAAAGGTGTGTACCACTACAACTAATGGGAGATATTTGTGAATTTCATTGCTTATGTAAATCTAAACCCATAGTAATTAACAGCCCATTTGGGGTTTCAGCACTGACATATGCCATCCTGTAGGCACCTACAGTTTTCATGAGGTTTTCTTGCTTTCTTACAACTGTGAACTCTCACATAGGCTAGAACCCTCATTAGAAGGATACAGTGCTCAAAATCTATTATTTCTTTATTCTAGAAAGCTACAGAGCAACAGATGGATGCTCTCAAAAGGATGGGTTGTCTCTTTAACCATGCTTATATTTAATGCCACTAAACAAGAGAATTTGAGATAAAAACAATTACTTTTCTAATAAACTCTATTTCCTTATGCAGTCAGCTTACCAGAAACTTTATTCACCCAGATTTATTCTGGGTGGGTAATTCACCCAGAAACCCGAATTCACAAATGCTCATTGAATGACTATCATAAGCCAGAGGCTTTGCTGAAAGTAACTGAGAATGAAAGCCATCATCCTCAGCTTCAGGACGTTCATGCACAGGGGAGGGTTGAAACTTACAATTTTATAATTAATTAATAAGTTCCAAATATTTTCGACTCCAAAGATAGGAACAGACTATTTCATGATCAGAAGGCCTTTAAATTTATGATTCCAGAGAAATAAGAGTCTGTCAACAGAGACTGGCAGTGGTAGCACAAGCCTTTAAACCCAGCACTGGGGAAGCAGAGGCAGGAGGATCTCTCTCTGTGAGTTCAAGGGCAGCCTCGTCTACAGAGCTAGCTCCAGAACAGGCCAGAGCTACAGAGAAACACTGTCTCAAAAAAACAAACACAAAAACAACAACAAAAAAGGCTGTAGGCAATGAACACAGCTAGTAAACGAGCAAGCTGTGGCTCAAATCTTAGACCACCAGCAGGAAGCAGAGTTAACGAACCAGGAATGACTTGAACCCTCCCAGCCTTCTACCAGTGACTCACTTCCTCCAGCAACATCACACCCCTAAATCCTCCCCAAGCAGCACCACCAGCTGGGAACCAAGCCCTCAAACATCAGACACTATGGGGACATTCTCCTGTTCAAGCGACCTTGAAACCTAGCGTCGTTGAGGGTATACTTGTATGGCTTGTCAAGTTCTGCTAGGACCTGCGACAGCTTGACAAAAACACCTGATCACAGGGGTGGGGAGGAAGCTCCATCGAGTGCTCAACGGTGCAGGCCCAATGAGCTTCGGGTACAGTGTCACACACCTGTCACCCCAGCACTGGGGAGGGGGTCACAAAGGAACCCTGGAGAGGGCTGGCCAGTCAGGCTAAGCAAACTTACTGGTTCCAAGGTCAGGGTAGGTCATGTATCAATAAATAAGATGGGGAGTAACTGAGCAAAATGTCTGACACCAACCTCTGGCCTCCCTACTTGTGCACACAAACACATATACATTCACAAGCACACATACAGACATACCAACGCACACAATTTTTAATCTTTTTTTTTGCATAAGTATTATTAGGGTCATATTTTAAGACAGTGCTGACCCTCAGTCTTTATTTTCTTTTTTATTCGGCATGCTCCCATCTATCTGTCACTGATAACTGAATAATTAAATTAGGTTGTCTGCAATGGCCCAACAGTCACTGCGTGCAAATTTCATATTGAAGGAAAAGGCACGGATATTGGTGACTGAATCTAAGACCGCCCGATGTCTTCATAGCATGTGATGTACCCCAAGGAGTATGCTGGTAAGTGTTTAATTGTGGTGCTCTGAAAAGAGAAAAGCCCTGGTCTACAGGGTTTGGGAATCCTCATGGTATCATGCTCTGTCCACAGATGATGGCAGGATATGGAACCGGGAGGAATGCTACCACTGGTACTACCGACTCTGTCACACCGCTCAGTAAAATATTACACAAGTGTTAAAAATCAATTCCTGGTCTGATCTGATAAAATGATTGGCAGGTATCTAGAAGAAAGAAATTCCATGGCACTTTTTTGTTTGTTTTTGGTTTTTCAAGACAGGGTTTCTCTGTGTAGCCTTGGCTGTCCTGGACTCACTTTGTAGACCAGGCTGACCTCAAACTCTGAGATCCACCTGCCTCCGCCTCCCCAAGTGCTAGGATTACAGACATGTGCCACCAGAAGACCTCATGGTACAGTGAGGATGACATTCCATGAGCTGCTCAGAAATGCAAAGTTCAAGTGAAGAGCTCTATTAACAGATGGGGTGTTGCTAGTCTATACTCAGGCGTGTATGTGTGCACATGGCTGTGAAAGTCCCTCATCTAGAGTTCTCCAAGTAGGCTGGGCCGGCTAGTCAGTGAGCCCCAGGGATCTGCAGCCTCTGACTCCCCAAGCTGGGATTGCAGGCTCATACCACTGCACCCAGCTTTTTTCTCCTGGATTCTGGAAGTCAAGACTAAGGGCCTGAGTCTTCTCCCTAGTCCCTAATGTATTGCTTCTATAAGCCAATCTGTACTAGGAATCTTTTAAAATTGAAAACACACACACACACACAAACACACAGATGTCTTTTTTTTTTAAGAAAAATAGAACAGTAACACCTCTTCTATTAATAGAGCTCTTCATTTGTATTTTGTATTATTTAGTGTTTAGGGAATATGTATTTTATTTATTCTGTTACTAATGTCGGGGTAGGACACACATGCTATGGTGCCCATGAGGAGATCAAAGGACAATTTGCAAGAATCACGGCTTTCCACCCACCTTTATGTGGGCTCCAGGAGCCAAGTTCTTGTTGCCAGACTTTGGCAGAAATGCCTTTAACCCAGTGTGCTGTACCTCTGATCTGGTTTTTTGTTTTGTTTTGTTTTGTTTTAATTTAGATTCATAAAGCTTATTTCTAAGATCTAAAAATCCTTAACTATTACTACAATCCTATTGCATTAAAATTTGGGGGGAAATACCACATTTCTCTGACCCCTTAGACAATGCAGAATGGATGCTATTCATGCCCCCGGTTCTTTAGGGGCATGAAAAAGGCTGGTCTGTGGAATGCTGGATGCATGGAGGAGCTATTCAAATAAATTGAGCAGTGGGAGTGCCCGTCTCACATCTTGTGGTCTGGGGTGTTTAGGTTAGCTTTCTCTCTGCCTTCATCCCTCTGCCTGCTGTGATCTGTCACTTGCCCTCCAAGTGACTGGCTTCTAGCTATTTCATTGCCTTCTCCCAGGACTAATTTGCTGCTTCCAGCCTCCCGAGGGTGAAGAAACAAAGCAGGCAGCTCACCTTCTCTATCTTGTGTAGAAAAATAGACTCTGAAAGAAGGCCAGGGAGAGCCTCCTGTGAGCAAAGGGCAATGATTTCAAAACATTGCCTTGACAGGAGGCTTCCCCACCAGAACTTAATCTGTCCATGTCCTAAAACGAGAAAAACCATACAGTGTAGCTTTAATCCTACACAGTTGAACCTGGAGCTGAGATCCATATTGTCACAAATTGACTAACCTGTTACTATTTTGTCTCTCATATAACTAGTAAAATACTAAGTAGCTCTTCTTACCTCAGGACAGGTTGAAGAATAGACCCACCCTGCTAATTAGAGTTGGGTCTGTTGCTCTGCCTCCTATTCAAGGCTCTTTATTGCCCTCAATTCATCAAGTACAATCATGCAGAAAGACAAGTCCATTTAAAATATTGAATTCTTTCTTTTCTACTCTTTTCTCTTCACTAAGGTAAAATGTACTCATAAAATACGTATAGATTTTACATATAAAAATTGCACAGGTGGAGTGTTCTATTGCACCCATCTTGAAAATGTGCACACCTATGAATCATCACTCCAGATCTTTTATCAACAGTCCATCGCTCCTGAGAGCTCTATTCCTCCTCCAACCCATTCCCACCCCTCACAGACTCACAATTCTGTCTACTGCTTAATTTTGTCTCTAGCTAACTGGGCCATAATAGGTTGTGGGAAAAATAAATACCCATGGCATATGTCAGAGGCTCATTTCTTTTCTTTGAATGATTGAATATTTCTCCAGTACATAAATATATGTATATATGTGATATATATAAATATACATATTTATATATAAATACATATGAATATATATGTATAAATATATACAATTTGAAGTCTGTTCCTCTCCTTACAGACACTTTATCAGTTCAGATTGTGAGTCTTCTCTGATAGGCCACAAAGCCCGAGGTCAGCAAATCAATCAGTGTCTCAGACATAACTCAAGTCAAGAGAGACTGCTCTAACCCTCGGTGCACACTGCTTGTAGTCCCAACACTCAAGGGTGAGACAGAAGGATCATGAGTCTGCTCTACATGGTAAGCTCCAGTCCAGTCTGGACTACATAATGAGATTAGTCCTCAGAAAACTAAAAATCAAAAAGAGAATGCAGTACAGTGTCACTTCACTAATTTGCTTGCTGTATGGGGTGGTGACTAATTGTCTGTTAGCCTCCTAGACAGGTGTCCCTAACATGTTCCAAAATTCAGAACCTTGTAAGGTTTTCCAGAGAATACAGTATGTTACAAAGTGCGATTTGTATACCCATACACAGACACTCACACTCACACCCCCAACAGACACACATACACACAAGACAAACAGACACACAAACACACAAGACAAACATATGTGGGGGCATGAAGGGAAGAGAGGGACAGGAGCGAGAAGGGAGGAGAGAAGAAAGATTGTAATAGAACATACATTGTTCACTAGGATCTCCAGCCCCATCCTCTCCCATTCTTCCTCCCCTATGTACGTCCCAGTTTCATCCCATGGATTTGTGTTGTCCGTTGCCCCTTCTCTAGGGATGTCCGGTCTGAGGTCAAACTGTGTTGCACAGAGAGACCTTGTCTCAAAAAGTATGTGTGTGTGTTTTATGTTTTTGTTTGTTTGTTTGTTTTTAAGTGCCACCACTGCCTGGTAGCACACGCTTTAAAAAAACGTGACTTAGGGCTACAGAGACTTTAAGACCACTGAACATGTTGAGTTCTCTCTTTCCCAGCCTTTTCTCTCCGCTGCAGTAAACGGTACATCTAGAAATGCTGGATGGGTCTCAAGTGCACTTGTCTTGGTACTGTGCACATCCCCACATGGCTCAGCTGTTAAGGACACTTGTTGCTCTTGCAGAGGACCCAGGTTTGGTTCCCAGCACCTACTTGGCTCACCGTCATCCATAATTCCAGAGGACTCAATACCTTCCCCTGAATCTGCAGGCAGGAGACATGCATACGGTGCAGGCAAAACACTTATCTACATAAAATAAATAAACATAAACAAGAAATGTGATTTACAGCTTGTTTAGTAGGCTAAAGGTTTTAATATTTTGCAGTTGTTCTGACTTCTTACCAAAATTGCCTGTCACTTTAATTTAGGTGGACTTATAGTTCTCATTCCACAGCCAGTCTACCTTAACAATTTGTTGATTTGATTGTAACAAAATCAGTAAATACAATGGATTTTTTTTTTTGCATGAGAATTTCTGGGAACACATTTTAATCAGTTGAAGTATCATTAATTTAAAATTTAATTAAATTAAATAAGATTTGACAAAGTACCAAACTTGAGACAAATTGCTCATATTTTTCTTAATTTGTTCATGCTTATTACCATGGAGACAGCACAATCAAAACATACCAGCTAGCACATTGTTCAGCCCTGGACTTCCTACTATAGATATGATTAGGTAATCGGCTGGCCCATTTTAAGACTCTGAGAACATAACATTGTTTCTTTAGTGAAAACACAGTCGGCTTGCAAACACAATCAATAAAACAATGAGAATTGGATTTTAAATTCTATCATTGCCCCCCCCTTCTAATTGGATAATGGAAGAACATGGCAAATCACTCCCATCCGTTCTTTTTATGGAAAATTCAAGTCTCAGATTTGTTCATCAGAGCAGCAGTGCTTGATCTTGTAAAATGGATGGGGTTAAAAATACTTATCTGCTAAATTAGACAGGTGGCCTTTTAAACCCGGTGTCCAAATAAGGCATATTTTGGAGCATTTCCTTTGCAGACACACTGACTGTTACCCTCCAGGACCGGGCTCTGTGCCCACAGGAACAAGAGGGGATGCCCGTCTTTTCAAAAGGGTGCACCTGTGGTCTCAAAAGTTTGCCCTTTCCAGACCCATTCATGCTGTGATTTCTCATGGGAATGCTATTTTTAATCCCTATGAGTGTTTATCTAGGAATATCCAGATAGTTATTGCATCTACATTCTGTTTCTTTGAAGCTGTTTCAAGGAAGACATGTTAACAGCAGTCAGAAGAGGCGGGCTACACCTCACAAGGGCACAGAAAGGGAAATGGTTTCTTCTGTTTTGTTTTGTTTTTTGTTGTTGTTGTTGTTTCCAATAAAAATGATTTGTCTGGATCACCAGACAACAGCCAGAAGCTGACCTGTTTCACTTCTTCCCAGGCCAGGGGCAAACGTGATTTTTCTTCTAATCTCTATGTTCCCTGTATCCAAGCACCCATTTACTTCTGAAACCAGCCCACATACAGTAGTAACAACCTTGGCTTTGTAGTAATAACCTTTTTATTCATTGTGATCCAGTCACTCAAGAGGCTTCATAATGTTGGTACCATTTTTTCTTTTTTTTTTAAATTGTTGTTTTTAGCAAATTAATTCTTTCAGTTTTCCTACTTGGCATTATGTAAAAAAACAGATTTTAATACTTGCTTCTTAAGGAGTTTCTTCCCAACAAGTAAATGTGAGTGTTTGACCAGGTGATTACATTTCATCTTAGTAGGAAGATGTATGCGTATCATCTCTGCATGCTTTAAATTTTTCTCCGTGTTGTGTATGCATGCATGTTTGGGGTCGGGAGGGAATATAAGTGACAAGGCATGTGTGTAGGTCTTGTGAAGTCTGTGGTCTCCTTCCAGGGACCGAATCAAGTCGCCAGGCTTGTGCAGCAGCCAGTGGCATACGAGCTGAGCCATGTCCTCAGTCCCCTGGGCAGGCTCCCTCCCCTCTCTTCTGGAAGCCTTCCTGGGAAGCACATCTCAGAAGATGTCCACACTGTACCTTTAGAAAGGAGTGGTGGGTCAGACACAGCTTTCAGGGTGTGCTGTTGGAAACGAAAAGATGGAGCCTTGAGCCTGCCCAGTGAAAACTCTGTTTTCTGTTGGTCTGCTTTCTGTTGGTCTGGGGGCGGAGCCTGGGGGACTCTGCCTTCTGGAAGCTTCCTTTGCCAGGGAGAGGCAGGAC